>NC_134543.1:13265000-14645000 GCF_050624435.1 Tenrec ecaudatus
CCCCAAGATACTCCTGCATCCTCATGGCAGGAGAAGCAATGGCTAGATTCTGATATAATTCTCCCACCCACCCCCACCACCCCCTGTCCTGTGCAAGGTGCCACCACAGAGCTTGCCTCCATGGCCCACAAGAGGATGGTGGAACCAGCCCCGCTGTTCTCTTCATCACAGTCGATAGGTGAACAAAACCACGAAGCAAGGGAGCCTACGTCAAAGTGCCACGTGGTGCCCTGTGCTGGATTCCACGATGGGCAGCAAGGACTGGGAAACCCGGAAGCCCTTTGGTATTTCGTTCTTAGTATCGTACCCACATCTCTGGTTTGGTGACTGGAGCCTGGTCATCGAAGATGGCGGAAGATGTTCTCTAAGGTGCTAGCATTGGAGGAAGCTGGGGGGAGGGGGGGCTATGGGACTGGCCTGAGTGGGCAGCCGAGTGAAGATTGGGTCTCAGGCCATCTAGCTGCAGAATCCGTGCTCATGAGCACCATATTCCACCCACTCTGGGAGGGTCACTTTGTCGCTGCCATCGCCAGTGTCCTTTGGTTCAGGGTGAGAAAGAGCCTAAGGGCAGGCTTTGGGCAGGAGATAGCAAGCTAGGAGCAGTGGACGTCTACTTAGCTAGACCTGGGTTCAGACCCAGCCCTCTCTTATCTCCACCCATAGCCCCAATGAAAGGATCCTTCCCTTCCTCAGGTGTCCACATCCGGGCTATCTCCTGGTGACCCATCCCCAGGGATCCAGCCCCACATCCAATGGATCCTAAGGGACATTTGTATAATTGGAGGGAAGAAAGGAAGAGACAGTCAAAGTTTGGGGGTGCTCACCTCCACTATGGCATAAGGAACCAGGTCAGAGAAAGAGAGAGAGAAAATGTATTCTTACACCAATTTACATAGTCTGGGGCATGCAAGCCTCCCTAATTCAGCTAACCACATACATAACAAAGTGGGCTACTGTCCTGTAACCCCAGAGGCCCCTGCGTTCATGGGAGTAACCTAACAGCAGTGCTGGGGGGTGGGGGGTAAGGGGGAGTGACTGTCCCCTGAGTGGGGAGAGCAATAGCCACACGACTGCTCCTGTAGATAAAGCTGCTGGTCAGATAGCAATCCGCCATGTGCTTGTAAGAAGTAACTTTAATGTAGCACTATTATGGGAAGATTTTGTGGGGGTCGTCTTTAATTAGGAGGATGTAATTTGGACGCATCTCTAACTCATAAATGTGCAGGCCTCCCTCTACCCAGAACCCTGGCCTCCCAGGCTTCTTAATATGAGAATAAAGAATTCATCTGCATACACTCTCATCCCGGTCCTCAGTTTCCCACACATCCCTATTTTCCTCCTGGTGTTGTTTCTTCTCCTTGGGCCTCAGAGGTCTCGACCCCTTTCTGTGCCGAATGAAGGGGGCTCCAAACTAGATGATCCAGACTGTGCCCCACCAGCCTGCAAGTCGTATTCCGTAGAGTCCTGGGCATATTCTCATGTCATGCTTGTGCGATGATGATGTAATGGCTTTTCTCCGAGATCGGAAACGAGCCAAGTTTTCCTGCTTCAATTGCTTCTAGTCCACACACTACTGGGAGCTCCAGCCTGGGCAATTAGGCAAGAAAAAGAAATGAAAGACGTCCAAATTGTAAACAGGGAAGTAAGAGTGTCTCTGCATGCAGGTGGCGAGATCCTACGTGGTGAGCACCCTGAAGAACGCACGCCGTTGTTATAGCTTGTGACCAAATCCAGCTAAGCTGCATGACACAAAATCAGCACTCAGAAGCCAGCTGTCTTTCTGTGCCTTGGCAGCGAGACGCAAACAACATTAAGAAAAGAATATGTTTATAATGGCATTTAAAGGAATAAAATAATTAGGAAGCAAGACTTGTACACCGAAAAGTATGGAATGCCGCTGAGAAAAATCAAAGACGACATGTAAAGAGAGAGAGAGATGCCTGGTTCTTGTATTGAGAGACTTAACATTGTTAAGTGGACAATATTACCCTAAGTGACCTACCATCAATGTAATCCCTATCTAAATTCCCAGTGGGGAGTTTGTTGTCACAGAACTAGAAAAGCACATCCTAA
Organism: Tenrec ecaudatus; assembly: GCF_050624435.1. NCBI lineage: Eukaryota > Metazoa > Chordata > Mammalia > Afrosoricida > Tenrecidae > Tenrec > Tenrec ecaudatus. The sequence goes on from NC_134543.1 coordinate 13,267,074, forward strand.
AATTCATATGAAATTTCAAGGGCTATGTTAGACTTAAGGAGCCCTGGTGGCCTAGTGGTTACATATTGGGCTGCTAACTGCAAGGTCAGCTGTTCGAAACCATCAGCCTGCTCTGTGGAAGACAGGACTTTCTACTCCTGTAAACAGTTAAGTCTTGGAAACTCACAGGGGCAGTTCTACCCCCTATAGGGTCTCTATGAGTCTGCATCAACTCATTGGCAATGAGTTTTTTATGATTGTTTTTAATGTTGGTTCTAGAGAGAAGCAAAATCAAGAATGCTCATATGTATATGTGTCTACAAAGAGATTTACATCAAGAAAAGGCTCACACAGTGGCACACGTGGGTTAAGTCCAGTCTGGTTCAAGTCTGTGGGTCAGAGGTCAGCTGAAGGCTTCTCCTGACTCCGGTAGCTGCAGCATCTGATGAATAAGAAGCAGGAAGACCACAGGCTGGTGGATGCAAAGTTGAATGAATCCAGTGTTGGCAGTCCACTGACGGACCCTGGGGTCGGCAGGCAACTTAAAAGATGAAGGAGCCCGATCGAGACCCAGCTATGGAAGCCTGCTAGGGTCCACACACTGTGGATTTGTACTAAGAGTAGCTACACACGCTGAATGCAACCTCCCTTCATCTTATCAAGGTTGTGACTAAAGTAAGGAGGTCGGTTCTCCCCAACACTGCTTGACTGCTTCACAAAAGAGCCCATCATGGAGCTGACTACATGATGTTAGACCGTATCATGGAAAAATCCTGGTCCACCCAAGTTGACATAAAATCCATCATCACAGGACACACACATACCCCCGCAGGAAGAAAAGAGTGAATCTATTACTTCTCAAAATATTCTCCATATAGGTCTAGACCCTTCTGAAGAGTGTATTTCCATCTTCCTCATCCTTCCCATAGAATTCTGCATCTTCAATTTACACCCAGTCAAAAGAGCGATTTTGGCATCCGAAGGGAAGCAAACTGTGCTCCTCTTCCGTGTTGTGTGGAAACCAAAAAAAAGTGTGTGAGGGCAGGGTTGGAAGGTGAGTGGGGAAGGTGTCCCCATGAAAGGTTCGCAGTACCGCCCTTCTCACCCCCAAAGAATGGTGGGGGGGCCGGAATTCCCTAGTGCAACTTTCCTGGCCTTTTTCTCATCAAAGTACTGTTCCATTTTCTTAACACTTCTTCCTGGTAAGTCCCTGTGACATCTGGTGCCCTTTGAGAAAAATCTATCAGACAACCCCTTGGGAATCCCAAAACTCAGTTGCCCACAGTCTGCTTGGGGAGGGCGATCTCTTTGGAAGGCACTGTTTTAAGAACCCTGAACTCGGTTCTACTCGGACACCCAGAGCTCCCAGGAATTGGGGGCGACTTGATGGCAATGGCATGAGGATAAGACGAAGACGATGTTAGCAATCGTAGTATCAGCCCCAGTGAGTTCTTGGGAACCGCAGATAAACTCATCTATGTAATAAGCGGTGGTTATTGGCATTACAAGGAGCCCTGGAAGTGCTGTGGGTCCTGTATTTGGTCTGCTCACCCATTCAGTCAGCAGTTCAAATCTACCAGCCGATCCAAACAAGGAAGTTGAGACTCTGCTCTTTCAGAACGCACCGTCTCAGAAACCTCTTCCTCGGGTCCCTGTCAGTTGGAAAGCCCCTGTGGCTATGGACTATTGGTTTACTTGTATCATTGTGTCAATAGAACTGAGTGAGAGAGGAGAGCTCAGGATAAATGTACCCTCCCTGCCCACCCCCTCCAGACAACACAAGCTGCCAAGGTGGAGTCCTGGTCCCATAGCTAAGGCTGACGAAGGCCAGGCTGGGCTGTGTCCCTCCCAGCCAGCCTGCTGGGCTCCCGTTCTTACATGCAGTAGCTGCAAGTCCTCTGAGAATGCCGCTGCCAGCGAGTCAGTGACCTTCAAGGCTCCTTGAAGTATGGGATGTGGTCCTTTTCTGGAGGTATTGTGCTGGTCGGTATTGCCGGCGGAGGGAGCCTTGGGGTGCTGAGGCGTGTTGCTGAAGCTCCCATCCTCTTGAGCTGGTACCAGGTGAGGAGGGCTAAGTAGACTCAAGACTAGACTTAGCTTTAAGGCAAAAAACACCTCACTGTCATCGAGTCGATTCTGACTCATAGTGACCCCCTAGGACAGGGTAGAACTGCCCCTTTGTTGGGCTTCCAAGACTGTAACTCTTGATGGGAGTAGAAAGCCTCATCTTTCTCCCTTGGAGCAGCTGGTAGTTTCAAACTGCTGACCTTCTGGTTAGCAACCCAACACCCAACCACGGCGCCACCAGGGGTTGAATCTTCCCTCTATCATGTACTGGGACGCGTGATCCAAGTCCGGATTTTCTCATCTGGCCCAGGAGGGGCTGGGCGGGGAAGGCTCCAAGGGCCCTCCCCACTCCCTGAAACTGCCACCCTGAGCTTAACCATAGAGGTGGGGACGTTTCCCCCCTGAACCCTGCTCTGACCCCAGGGCCTTGTTGGCTCCCAAGAATGACCAGGTGGTTCTTCAGGGGCAGGAGTCCTCGTTGCTTGTTTGGGCTTAAGCAGTCAGGCAGCAGGGCTGGAGGAAGGCAGGGCCTTCTACTCCAGTGACTGTCTCGGAAACCTTCAGCCACTCTCCCCTGTCCTGCAGGGTCGCCAGGAGTGCGCATCGGCTCATGGTGGCGAGAGAGGCAGCAAGGGGAAGGCACAGAGCGCTAGTGGCACAAAGAGGGCAGTCCAACCCCCACCCCGGGGTCTCTGGGGGAGAAAGGCCACAGAGATGGGGGTGGAAAACCTGGGCGTGTCATCTATCTGAGATCGATGGAGTTAGGTCCAGCTCATCAAAGCTCCGGTACCCAACGCTATGTGGGCAGACCCCACTTTACAGCAACCCAAGCTGGGGGGGGGGGCAGAGTGGCCTGATTGCACCCCTCCCCTGGGATCTCTCACTGCAGGGCACTGAGTGGATGCAGGCTGGACCCTGGGGTCCGGACAGTAGTACGGGGATTGAAAGGGAAGTGTACCCACTCAGGGTTAAATGTCCAGAGGTAGAGTGGGGTTGATTCAGAGAGAGACAGAAGACAGGGCACTAGGGCCCCCCCTCTGTTGCTAGGCAATGCGGGGGCGGTGGCGCTCACTTCTCTGCCTGGCTGTTCTCACATAATCTCATGATCTCGAGAAAGGAAATCGGATTAGCCTGACAGGCTCATCTTTTAGAAAGCGGCTTGTTTTCTGGAAGGTTTGTTCCGCTGTCCCCCATGGCCCAGCCTCGAGGGTTGGAGGGATGAGTCCGGGGTCGGGTCAGCAGGGCCCATGGTTTGCTGAGAAAGCACCAGGAAGGTCACCCTCTGAGACTCGGGCACCAGGGTTTGGGTTTCAGTGAGTGCGAACATGTTATTAAGCCTCGCCCTACCTTGTCAGAAACCTTGGTGGCACAGCAGTGACACTTTGGGCCGCTAACCACAAGGTTGGCAGTTCGAAACCACTAGCCAGCCTGGGCGGGCGAAAGACGAGGCTTTCTAATTGCATAAAGAGCTACAGCCTCAAAGACTCCCGGGCCAGTTCCCCTCTGTCCTTTAGGGTGGCTGTGAGTAGAATGGACTCCGTGCCAGTGAGTTTGATGTGCATTTGGGGCCTCCATCAAAGAGCCCTGGTGGCTGTAGGTTAAGAACTGGGCTCTAGCTGCAAAGTCGGAGGTTCAAACCCACCAGGCGCGCTGCAGGAGAAAGATAAGGTCGTCTGCTCCCATAAAGATGTACAGTATCAAAATCTTATTGTGAATGAGGGGGAGTGCGGAGGGAGACCCAAAGGCCATCTGCAGGCTACTGGACATCCCCTTACAGAAGGGTCTCGGGGAGGAGACGAGCCAGTCAGGGCAGTATAGCACCGATGAAACATGCAACTTTCCTCTAGTTCCTAAATGCTTCCTCCCCTGCACTATCATTATCCCAATTCTACCTTACAAATCTGGCTAGACCAGAGCATGTACATGGGTACAGAAAAGAGCTGGAAACACAAGGAATCCAGGACAGGTAAACCCCTCAGGACCAATCTTGAGAGTAGCGATCCATGACAGTGAAGGGAAGGTAGGGGGAGATAGGTGAACCGATCACAATGATCTACCTATAACCCCCTCCCAGGGGATGGACAACAAAAAAGTGGGTGAAGGGAGACATGGGTCAGTGTGAGACATGAAAAAATAATAATAATTTATAAATTATCAAGGGTTCATGAGGGAGAGAGGGTGAAGGTGGGCGGGGGAAAATGAGGAGCTGATACCAAGGACTCAAGTAGAAAGCAAATGTTTTGAGAATGATGATGGCAACAAATGTACAAATGTGCTTGACATAGTGGATGAGTGTATGGATTGTGGTAAGAGTTGTACAAGCCGCCAATAAAATGATTTAAAACAAAGACGTATAGTATTGAAAACGCTCTACCTGGTCACTCTGAGAATCACCTGACGGGGTCCTTCTGAGACTCAGGAGTGAACAAAGTGGGTGTCCTCTGAGCAGCCCACTGCCAGGGCTCCGACTTCCTGCCCAGTGCTCACCCCCCAGCGTCAGGTGGAAGGGTTTGGGGGTGATCTTAGTGTCCTCTTGAAAGGGACGTGGGACTTGGTCACAGCCTCCCCACAGAAGGCCTGATCCTCAGCACCCTGAGCCCCTGTCCAGGCTCGGGGACCCCTGCTGTGATGCATGGGGAGGAGGGGCCCTGAGCGGCACAGAAGACTAAGCGCTGGGACTCTAACCCAAGCATTGGCCGGTGGACCCCCACCCAGAGGTGCCTCAAAGACATGCCTGGGGCTCTGCTTCTGAAGCCCCAGCCTGGAACACCCACGGGGCAGTTCTACTCCACACACATGGGGTGCTGAGATCCAAACCAACTCCACAGCAACAACTCCACCCCCACCGGGGGACCCGTCACCCCCTCCAGCCAAGAGCACCCCTTCCGCAGTCACATTCCAGCTGCAAAAAGCAGAGCTTCTGGAAACCGGAGTGTTGGACGACCCTGGGGCTGCCTTGCCAGAGCCCCCACTCAGGCCGAGGAGAGGGAACCGTCTGGTGCCACTGATTGGAAATGGTTCTTGTTTTCAGGTGTTTTTCCTGGTGGTTGGATGGGTGAGAGGGGGAGGGGGGCCAGAGAGGGGGCATCTCACGAAGGGGTGGGGGGTCAAGCGAGGCCGGCTGTCAGATGAAGAACTCTTCTCCAGGCCGAGCCGGGGATGTTGGTCCCTGGGGCAACCGGCTGCTGTCCAGTTTCTCGATGATATGCTGTTTTTGTGTCAGCCTCCGAAACAAGCACAAGGGTTTCTGGAAAACAGAAATCCTAGGGAGGACAACCAATGTTTCCATCTGCTCAGTTTGCCAACCATTGACCAGAGAGTGGAGGCTGTACTGCACTGAACGGGCGGGTTTCAGTTGACATCGGTCCGGATTTGAGTGGCAAGATGTGAAGCAGGAGTCGTGTAAAATATAGACCGTAGTTTGGGAAAGGTAGTTCAAGCGATAGCCTGAGGCCTCCGGGTGCCCCAAAGGAGAAAGGTGCGGCAGTCTGCTTTCATGAAGACTGGGGTCCTGGTAAGTACCGTTGAATGGGTTCCAACTCACAGCGACCCATCCTCACACTTACTGATGTGCCTAAGTCCATTGCTGCAGCCACCGTGTCAGTCTATCTCTGGAAGGCCTCCCTCTTGTTCTCTGCCCCTCTTCTTTACCAAGCATGATGTCCTGTTCCAGAGCCTGGTCTGACCTGACAACATGTCCAAAGTATGCGAGACAAAATATCATCCACATTCCTAAGGCACATCCTAGCGGGGCTTCCTGGGAGGCAGATTTGTTCTTCTGTGGATCCAGAGTACTCTCAGTATTCTTAATCCGCGCCGTAATGCAGGTGCATCACTCTCCTGACTCTCCAGCTTTCACGGGCCTATGAGGCGATTGAAAACCTCATGACTGGAATCAAGCACACCCAAGTCCTCAAAGTGACACCTTTGTTCTCCAGCACTTTAAAGTGGTCTGGAGCAGCATTTTGCACATCGCAGTGCTTGGCTTGATGTCTTGATTGCTGCTTCCATGAGGATCCACTGTGCATCCACTGCGACCTCTTCTCTGTCGGAATGTTGTCTGTTGGTTACAACCTTGGAAACTCACGGGGCAGGTCTCCCCTTTTTTCCGCAATGAGATGTAACCCAGACTGAGTGAAGTGTAGTTCATGCTGGAGATTGTGTTTTTTTAATCTTCAGAGTATGTGCTTCAAGTCCTCTTTGCTTTATGCAAGCAAGCAAGTGCCCTTGGTTTATCATAGGTTGTCCATGGGGCTGCCTTCAGTCCTGATGCTGTGTCCCCCACAGAGTCCAGATTCTGGGATTTATTTGCTCAGCAGGCACATTGAATAAGGATGGCGAAAGAATACAACCCTGATATACGCCGTTCCTGATTCTCATCCACAAAATATTCACTTTTCAAATGACTGCATCTTGCTCCATGTACAGGTTCCGCATGAGCACAATTAAGTGTTCTGGTGACTTGTTCCACAGTGACCCCTGGTCTAGTTTTGGTAGGATGCTGAACTTCTCCATTGCCTTTCCACAGATGTAGTCACTCTGAGGCCTATGGATCCCATCCTTGGGAGATCCATTATACGTAGAGTTGATGTTCACATTGTTAGGAGGAAAAGTATTCCAGTGAAGAAACTGTTAGTCTTTCGAAATTTTATCATGCCATCTCCAGCCACATTTCAATCACCAAGGCTATATTTTCCAACTATGGCTCTTTCCTCTTTGTTTCCAACTTTCCCACACGTTCTAATCATCAGTAATTATCAATACATCTTGATTGCACATGTGATCAATTTCAGACTGAAGCAGTTAGTAGAATTTTCCATGTCTCCACTTCGGCTTTAGTGGTTAGAGTGTTAGAGTGTTAGAGTGATTGCCGAGCTTACTAACTGGTTTTCTGTGTCGTGGTACAGATGTTACCTGCTCACAGGCACCATTGTACTTCAAGCTAGATCTTGGAATGGTCTTTATCGTGACGAATGTGACAACCTTTCTCTTGACTCTGTCATTCCCAGCATATAAGCCCTATGACTGTCAGGTTCAAATTGATCAATACCGGTCTCTTTCAACTCACTCGTGCCTAGGATTTTTTGTATTCTACTTCATTTTTAATGACTTCCAATTTGTGAGATGTACATATTCATCATTCCAGGTTCCAGTTAGTCATGAATGTTCGCAGCTGTTTCTCCTCCATTCTGAGTTGTGCCCCATCTGCAAAGCTTTGTTCTCTCCACGTCACTAAGGTCACCTCTACTTTAGAAGGCTCCTAGCTCTTTCCCAGCCATATTTTGAGTATGTTCCAACCTGGGGTGCTCATCTTCTGGCACCAAATCGGACAATAGTCTGCCGCTTCTCATAAGGCTTTCAGGGGCTAACCGCTCCGAAGTGGTCTGTCGGTTCCTTCTTCCCAGTCTGTCTTGATCTGGAAGCTCCACTGAAATCTGTCCACCGAGGGTAACCCTTCAGGGACTTGGAATTCCGGTAACCTGGCTTCCAGCATCACAGCAAGTCCTAAGCCATCGAAGAACGGCCAACAGGTAGACGACTCATGGTCAGATGGAGTACAGCCTCGGAGCCCAGCTCAGTGGTGACAGGACTTTTCTGTCTCATTCAGGAGAGCAAGAAAAGGATGGTTTTTGCTGGCTTGCATTGTCCAGCACACACACACACACACACACACACACACACACACACACCAATGCTGCTGTTGCCATGACATGCGGAGTCAGCTCCGACTCCAGAATAGCGTCCCTGTCCTGGGCCACCTCCCTGATTCAGGTGTATCCGGGTTCATGTCCTTTCTGGGAAGTGACCCCATCACTTACAGCCTTTACAGGAGAATGAGCCATGCACCTGACCCCTCTAAGAAATCCAGCCCCTTGGCTCCGCCACATGGGCCATCCCTCCTGGGCTCTGGCTTCCCCTCTGCAGCCCACCTCCACCAGCAGCTGAACACTGTGGGTGATGGACTGAACTGGAGGGGAGGCCCCATGCCCTGGTTCCACCTTGCTATACCTGGGACCACCAGTGTCTCACTCACCATCCCTGGGGCCCTGTTTCTTTACATGGAAAATGGATGAATCTCATAGCCATTCATAGAAAATGCTGGACACAAATATCAGTCACACCTATGGGTCCATTTACATAGAACTCAGAAACAGGCAGGGCTCAACTGGGATCCGTACAAGGTACACAAGACTATTGTTTTTTTAAAGGTCAATCATCATCATAAAAGCCGTGCTGGTGGTGCCGTGAGTTACCGGTTAGGCTGCTAACTGCAAGGCGAGCAGTTCGAACCCACCAGCTGCTCCTTGGGAGAAAGATGAGGCTTTCTACTCCTGTAAAGAGTTACAGCCTCAGAAATTCACAGGAGCTGTTCTTCTCTATCCTGTAAGGTGACTATGAGTGGGAATAGACTCGATGGCCGTGAATTTGGGTTTTTAAGGAAAGCCATGTGCACGGAGAGGAGGTGGAAGGAGTGGGCGTGGGAAAGTGGCTGCCACTGTTCTAGTTCTTCACCCAGGTTGTTATCTACCCAGGTGATTGCGGTACAGTGATTCACACACTGTGCATTCGCCTCTTCCTTTTTCTATGAAGAAAAAGCAAGGAAAGGAAGGAGGAGGGAGGGAAGGAAGAAGAAGTGGACAATCGGTTTAAAGGACTTTTGTAAGCATCGTTGCTGTCCACGTATTGCCATGGTGAGCTGCCAGCTAGTTCCTGTTCCTCTCAGGTGATCCGCGTGACAGCATCATAGAGCCCCCATGGGCTCGTCTGGACAGCCGCCCTCTTGGGCCCGGGTCACCAGGTCTCCCTTCCGCAGAACCTCTGGCCCTTTCTGTCAGTGCTTGACCCTTTCTCTTAGCAGCCAAGCATGTAACTGTTCTGCCACCAGAGCTTGTGTGTCACCTCTTCCACATCTAGATGAGTCCAGAAGGTGGGAGCCAGGCGGGACCGTCCCTGTCCGGCTCAGATACCCAGGTCCTCCTCCTGCCCCCTTCCCCTACCACATTGTGAAACCAGGACTAGCCACTGAGGGCAGGGGCCCCATGAGCCCTGACAGCCACACTGGGCCAGGAACCTCCGTTTGCCTTCAGCTGATGGAGGCTTGTATGCAAACCCAACCATCTTGGAAGGAAGAGCCACCAGCGTGCCCTTCCCCCTCCCGGCTGCCCGCCTTTAGGAACTGTCCCAATGCCTGGAAAACCACGTGCTGTTTCCTCCCGCCCACAACGCCTCTCGCCTGGGCTCAGCCTCGGGAGCAGCAGTGGCTTGGTTAGCTTTCCAGGCTGCACAAACACGGACTCCTGAGCTCCATAAACCCTTCCAGCTTCATCTACAAACCTCTCCAAAGGCATACAAACAGGGGTGGGGGCAGCGCCGGCCCCGCTGCAGGTGCATTTAAGATTCCGGCTCAGACAGTGAGCATGTGCAAGAGGCTCCCCCGACACCCATCGTGTCAGCCGTTGCAGCCCGTTTCCCTTGGAATAAATTGCCTCCCGCTTGGAGCAGTGGGAACTTTACAGGCAGCCCTGCACCCAAGGCCTGTAATTTGCCAGAAATTAGCAGTGACTAAGACACACCAGGCCCTCTTTGTTCTGGGTGGCGGGGACCAGCCTGTCCCCTGGTTTCCATTTTCAGTGTTGGTCAGAGCGCTGGGGACACCCAACCATCCTCTGCGCCCCGCCCAGGAGGATGGGAGATGGCGCAGGAAGGGCCAGGGGGCTGTCCGTGACACGTGCTTGCTGCTTTGGTGTCCTGGCCTCCACTTGCTCACTCAGCTTCCAGAACCAGAAGGAAGCAGAGCGGGCGACCGCATGACCGTTGTCTTTGTTCAGTCAAATCCTGTGGTCCCATCCCAGACTGCCTGCCCTCCAAGAGCTCAAGTTTGTAGTTTGTAATCCGTCCACCACCAGTTCAAGCCTTAGGCAGGCAGCCACAGGAACAAGGCCACCACCCCAGTGACCAAAACAAAAGCAGCCACGTGCACTGCCACGAGTTCATCCCAACTCATAGCCACCCTACAGGACAGGGTAGAACTGTCCCATGACTTAAAAATCTTTAAGGGAGCAAACAGCCGTACCTCTCCAGCGTGGGTTTGAACCGCTGACTTGAGGTTAGCAGCCCTGTGCCTAACCAACTATGCGTTGGAGGCCACTGAGCCAGCTCCTACGCATAGGGAACTTGTGTCCAACAGAAGGGGACACCGCCCCGTCCTGGGCATCCTCGCGACTGTTGCTCGGCTTGAGCTCACTGTTGCCGCCACTGTCAGCCCGTCCTGTCGAGCGCTTTCACTGACCCCCTACTTTAGCAAGCATGCGATCCTTTGCCAAGAATTAGTCTCTCCTGAGAACGTGCCCAAAGCACCCGGGACGAAGGCTTGCCATCTTCATGTCTCGGGAGCGCCCTGGCTGGACTTCTGGTTTATGCTCTTGGCAGTCCATGGTGCTTTCCAGATTCTTTGCCAGCACCAGAGGTCACGTGCATTGCCTCTTCTTTGGTCTTCCTGAATCAAGGTCCGACTTTCACATGCAGACGAGACCGTTGAAACTGCCAGGGCTTGGGTCCGGCCTGACTCCCTTGCTCTTCGACATGTTAAAGAGGGCTTGTGTAGCTGATGTGCCCAATGCACTGTGGCGTTTTATCACTTGACTGCGGCATTGATTATATGCCGCATCCACGAGCATTGATCACAGCGCCCTAAATAAACACCCTAAACTCTCATAGCTGGCCGCAAGGGGCGTCTCCATATGCACAAGATGCCTGGTCCCTTGTGCTCCAATTATTGAGAAATCTGACCCTTCCCTGAAAGAGCCCACTGGCATAGGGGTTACTTGGGGAAAAGATGGGGCTTTCTCTTCCCATAAACTATCCGCATCTCGGACACACACAGGGGCAGTTCTACCCTGTCCTCTAGGGTCAGTCTGAGTCAGCCTGGACTCATTGACAGTGAGTTTGGTTTGGGGTTCTGACCCTCACTCAGGGTCGCCTGACCAATCACTGTGAGGGGTGTGGCTTCCCCTTCAATGTTCACCCTCAAAAGCTGTCGAGTGAATTTCAACTCATCGTGACCCCGAAGGACAGAGCAGCCTCCCCCGGGCTGTGGTCTTTACAGAAGTGGACTGCCACATCTTTCCCCCTCAGAACTGTTGGTGGGGTCCAGCTGCCAACCTCTAAGTTCGCCGTCGGGCATTTAACCTCTGCAGTGCCAGGGTTCCTTGGTTCTTCCTCTGTGCCCCTCAAGTCCCGTCCATCAGCTGACTGAACCTTTCATCAAGACTTTACTAGAAGCCTGCCACCCACAAGGGGAAATGCACACTGAGGCATCTGTCGCACCCGCTCCAGCCCTGGAGAGCGAGCCTTGCAGCCTTCTGGGTAACCACCCACCAGCAGCTCCTCCCTCCCCTCCCACCTGAAGGACTCTTCTCCACTGGAGGAGGAGCCTCCATGGAAGAATCCAATTTTGCTCCAGGAGGGAATTTCCTTGTTTTAATCCAGAGGAAAAGGGCCAGTTGGATGGAGAAGAGTGGGCCTGGTCAACCTCCCCAGCAGCTGGCCCCTGCACCTCTTGTTCATTCTCTGCCAACGTCCACTTGGTTTCCTGGGCTTCCATCTGGACCGGCTGTGGGGGAAGAAGCCCTCAGGATGGAGTCAGAAGACCAGCATTCCAGTCTGGCCTCTGCTATGAGCCACTTACCACTCTGACCCTCGGTTTCCTCCTCTATAGAATGGGGACAGTATTTGGGGCTGCTGGGAACATCCTGCCAATGCTGGGGCAGGGGCGGGGCTAGAGATGGGGAATTGGGTCACTGTGAGGCCCTCCCTTATCCAGTATGGGTTTGGTGCTCTCTGGAATTGCGTGGTATCCCAGGATGGGCCATCGAGACTCAGAGTGACACCCAAGGGTTGCCTCCCTCCCACCCTCCCTGTCATTGGGTTGATTTCAACTCATTGTGACCCTATAGGATGGAGTACAACTGCCCCCTGTGTGTTTCCAAGACAGTAAAGTCTCTACAAGAGCAGAAAGCCTCGGCTTTCTCCCAAGGAGAGGCTGGTGGTTTTGAACAGCTGACCTTGTGGTTTGCAGCATAACCCAGTAGACCACCAGGGTTCCTCCAAGGGCTGCCGGCGCCCCCATTCTCACAAAGAGGAGAGAAAAGAAGATTGGCATCACGGACCTTCTGCTGAGGACTCTTTTCATGGGATTGGTGGTTTGCTGGCTGAGGCAGTTCACAAGGGACACGACTACCAGCACCAGCAGCCAGAAAACCGACCGCGTGTGGGGCAGGGTTGGGCTGCACTCCATGGGGTTTTTTACGATCGTTTGCACCAGTGAAGAACTCCAACAAGAGGGTAATACTAAACAATAAAAAATGTTGTCAATCAATTTCAACTCATAGGACAACTGGAAGTGACACAATCTCCTATCAGCTTGAGTGAAGAGGTGGGGTCTAGCCTGTCAATCAGGTCATAGCCAATGAGACCTCTGTGTGGACATGGCCTTCTCCTGAGGATTCTGGGAACTTCCTATCTTTCTCCCTGGAGGTGGGACACACTCTCTCTCCCCGCTTCATCTTCCTGCTGACAAGCCACATGGAGCTATGCTGATTGAAGTCAGGACCCTGTAGCTGGAGGAGCCACGTAGAGACCCCTGCCAGCGCTGAGATGCTTCCACCACCACTGGATCCACAAGACTTTCCACCCACTAGCCTGTGATCTTCCTGCATTCTGTGTCATTGCATATGTTGCATAAGTTTGAAGAGGAATTTATAGACTGGTATTGGACATATGGGCTAGTATCGGCCATATGGGCTATTATCAGATTTATGGACTTGATCTGGACTGGGCTGGGATGTTTCTCAATATACAATTGCTCTTGTATATACAGTTCTTTCTTATACACATATGAGTGTCTATGACTTTGTTTCTCTAGTCTCCCCGGACTAACACGGCAACCCTGTAGAACACAGGAGAACCGACTCATTGCGTTTCCAAAGCTGTACAACTTTTCTAAAACAGACTGCTTGCTGCCTTGAACCGGCAACCTTTTGGACAACAGCTGAGAATTTAACCATTGTGCCACCAGGGTTGCTCTGGCTATTACAGATGCTCATGCAATCATAGCTGTAGTTAAGGCAATTTCTTTCCTTTGGAAAGCTAAGCCGAGCCCACCGAGCACCCCCAATCACCCACCATCCATTCTCTATCAGTCCCTCCTCAACACCCACTAAAGGCTGGGGCTAAAACCTCACCCTGGGACTTTTTGCCACTCCTGTCTTCAGGAGAAAGGGCCCCAAGAAACCTCATGAAATATAATGTGATTAACGCCGCTGCGCATGGGACTCATCCATCCCTCATCACACCCCACATCTAACAAAGACTGACGGCCGCAGGCAATCCTACCTTGTCCTGTAGGGGCCTGATGAATTGGAATCAACTCTAAGTCAATGGTTTGGTTTGGTTTGGTTTGGTTTGGTTTGGTTTGGTTTGGTTTGGTTTGGTTTGGTTTGGCTTGTGTACACCCGACCAAACAAACAAACAAACAGGGCAACAGCCATGAAACCTCCCAGATGCAAAGCAAGAGGGATCTTGCAGTGTTTAGGGAGATTCCTCTCCTGTTGCCTCTGCCTTTGGGAGGGGGGTGCAAACCAGCATCTTTTGTTTCCAGAGGCTGAAAACTGGGCCGACCACGCGACCACGTGTTGCTTCCCAGCAAAGTAGGCAGCGAGCAGCGTTCAAGGCCAGGGATCGTTTGTTTCTGCAGGAGGGTCCCGCTTCCGTCCTGAAGCCAGTGCCCACCTCCACCCAGTGCCCACCTCCACCCAGTGCCCACCTCCAACTCAGGGTCCCAGTCTGATGGGAGGGGACCCCACAAGGCAAGAGCCCAAGGACACTGGCTTCTGGGGTGGCCCAGGGACCCCCGTGTGTGCCTGGGTAGAACCTTCCATCTTGGGAGCTTGGTGGGGTGGGGGTGGGGAGTGGTATTCGAAGGTGCTGGAAGGAAGGGCCGAGGAAGCGGGAGGTGGAAGGAAGTTGCTATTCACTCCCTTGCAGCCGCAGACTGCTTGCCTCCCAGAGTGTGTTTTTGGAAGGAAACAGACCGGCAGAGGAAAAACGTCCTTGGTGAAAACATTTCCATGAATTGACCCAGTCCGTCTGATGTGCCACAGCCCCTCCGCCAGAGCTCCAAGCAGGGGGAAACCAGGCAAAATCCACAGCCACCTGCTCAGGGCCCTGGTGGACCCAGGATGGAAGGACCCCTGGCCAGGTGGCCAGGCCACCCTGGATGCCGAGGGCAGAGGGGCTATGCCTACCTGTGCCCGGGCAACTCAGGCCATGAGAACTGTGAGCATGTGCACAACAGAGGCACCAGGCTTCCTGAACCTAGGGGTCAGGGACCGCCCTTGGGGGCAGAGGAAGGACCTACATCTAGGCCTCAGTGGCCCTGACAAGCAGGAAAGCACATGAGTCCCCATCCCCCACGACAGCCCCCTCCGCACAAGGGAAGCCTTGCTTCTGCGCCTCCCCTCCCAGGCCCTGCAGACAGAACCGGGACAGTACGGGGTGGCCAAGAGATGGCTCCAGTCATCTCCGGCCCCGGCTCCCCCGACCCACCCCCACATCAGTGCCCAACAGTTGGCTTCATCAACCCCCACCCCCACGTTCCTCTCTTCTCTCCCTTAGAATCCAACAAAGAGCTTTTGCCTGTTTGTTTTTTCCATCTGCAGCGGGAGGAGCGAGAGGATCTGGATCGTTTGCATTCCAAATGTTTATTCGGTTTTAATTTAAACCCCAGAAGCGAATTCTGGGGACTCCACGCACCACCTCCCCCCCCCCCTACACACACACAGAGGCCCCGGGTCACTTGCCTCCCCAGCCTGGGCCTGGGCTCCCCAGACGAATGGGGGTGCAGTGGGGTTTGCACACACGTGCGTTTGGGGGTGGGGTAGGGTGGGGTGGGGAGCTCAGCCACCCAGCTCTGAGATATTAAACTGTTGTTTTAGCTTTTTCGATTTTGATGGTTCCCATGGAAACCGAGAAGTTTGCTTCTTTGTTCTCTCCGATTTGTTTCTGGAGAAACCAAGGTAGCTTTTGGTAGATTCTCAAGTAGGTTTGGAGCAGAAACCCAAGTCCTTGGGCAGGAAGAGAGCAAGGGGCAGGCGACCCCTGGGACCAGAACTCACCAAGAGACGTCAGGAGTCAGAGCAAGACCCCACCCTGCCCCCACCCTCTTGCTTTACCTGCCCCCAGCCTACAGACCACCCATCCAAGCCCAGGATGTCCACTGGTCCAGGAGGTCACCCTGTACGTAGCCGAATGATGCGTGCAGACTGGCCTAGGAAATAAACAATCACATGCTCCTTAGAACAACCAGCTCACAGAGGCCAAACAGGCAAAGACGGGAAGGCAAAGAGGGCCAGGGAGGCTGGAGGACGGACCACGGGGAAGGGAGGTGGAAGGAGGGTGGGATATTGGCACCTAGCAGGTACAGTAGCCAGTGTCAGCGAACAATCTGTGCACCAATTGTTGAAAGGAAAACGGATGTGCTGTGCCAACTTTCACAAGGGAAAACACAACAAAAGTTTCAAGACAGGGCTGTCCACTCAGGCCCAGGCCCGCAGGGGTCTCCCGCCTTCCTGGGACAGGTCTGTGTGGGTGCTGGGACACCTCCCCGAGGGCCAGCTGGAATCTCCCTCTTTGTGCCCCTGAGCCGGGCTGTCCCAAGGGCCCAATGCTGAGTCTGGGGCCCTGCTGTGCTCAGATGTCTCCCCAAGGTCCCTGGGGCGGCACCAACACTTTTCTCTCGGTTCCCTGCTCAACCTCATGGCCAGCATCTGTCGATGCAGACTCATTTCCACCACACAGGACAGAGCAGAACTGGCCCTGTGAGTTTCTGAGACGGTAACTCTCAGTGGAAGCAGACAGCCTCGACTTTCTCCCTCAGAGTGACCAAGGGTTTCAAACTGCCCAACTGGTCAATGTGTGACTACTCCGCCGCCCCCGGGCTCCTACAGCCAAGACAACCCTATGGCCCTAGGTTAGGGTGTTTGTTGGTTTGTTTAGTAATACCTAGGGCAGGACATTGATGAAGAGGTCTCAATATGCTCCCCAGCTGTGGGGTCAGAGGAACACCCCCACTCCTGGCAGGGGGCCCTGGAGGATGGGGCGCAGCTCAGGTAAACTCTGAGCCTACAGCAACGGGCATCCAATCCTGTGTGGCTTTCTGGCACCCCGGGAGCTCCCACCTGTCCACGTGCGACTTCAGTCCCTTCTCCTCCTCCTTGGGGTCCAGATTCTTCTGTGCAGCAAAGAGACAGGCCCACTTCTCTCAGGGATGCTACCCGGCTCCAACTCTGCCAGCCCCTGCCCTGCCCCGGGCCAGAAGTCAGCCTGCTCTCCCAGCAGACACTCAGACTCAGACACGAGCTGGGGCCAAGGGAGGGGGCAGGGGGCTCCACACGGGTGAGGCCTTGGAGATGGGCGGGAGGGGGGCGTCCCCCAGGAGTTTCTCAGGTCACAGCCAGGTGTGTGGGGGGTGCGCAGGCTGGCGCCAAGCCGTGCCACCGGTCAGCCAGCAGGGCTCTGTCTTAGGGAGGAAATCGCTGCTGGCGGTCAGGAAGCCAGGCAGCAGGATGTGGTGCAAAGGCGACAATGGTGTGTGCCCTGGTGTAGGCTAGGGTCCCTGCCAGGGCTCACAGGTGCACCGTGCCGGCACTCCGCGCAGGACAAACAGGCCAGCCTGGAAGCCACCCTTACCTGCTGCTCCAAAGCAGATGCCCCAACCCCCAGCAGTGCCCTCCTGCTGTCTTGGCCTCTCCCTGGAGCCGTGGGTCCTCCCCCAACTCATCTCCCCACTAAAGGGTGAGCTCGACCCGGAAGCAGGGGGCAGGGGGAGGACCTGATGGGGAGACCTCCCTGTCAGTCACTCTTTGGACCTGCGCCCTGCGATATGTGCCTGTGAAGTCACGTGGGCCCGTTGCACTAGACAGCCGCCCTGGCCCACCCAGGCAGTTTGATGAAAGCTATGCCTTCGTGTTGCGGCATCGGTGGTTTAGAGCCCCGCTCAGCGTGGGGCCCAGATAGCAAACGAAGTCCAGAGAAATCAGTCCATAGCGTGCTTACATCGGGACACAGAGGAGCCAGGGCGTGTTGGAGCTTACTGCTTGGCCCAGTGTCCCTTCAAGTAGGGAGAGGCAAAGGCATGACCCACCCCAGTTCTAGGAGAGCCTGAGGCTCAGGACAGCTGCCCTGCCACCAGGTAGGTTGATGGGCCTGTCCTTCCATTCCTACAAGGAGCCCGGGGGTGGGCTGTGATCTCCACGGTTGAAGGTTCAAACCCAGCAGCCACTCCTCAGGGGAAAGACAGATCTGTCTGAGACGTCCAGAAAGATTCGCCGTCTCAGACACCCTATAGAGGGAAACCGCTGGTGTGGCCGCGCCGATTCACCATCAACTCAAGGGCAGAGGGGTGGGTGGAGGTTGGTTTCCCCTTCCTCGCACATTCTCTCCCTCCGTGTGAAATAGTCAGGGAGCTGTTGGCTGGCAACCAATAGGGTCTGGATGTGTCTTATTCAATCCGTTGTTGGATTGAGCTTCCTGTTGAGATTTTTGCATCTGCACTGACAGAAGACCAGCACAAATGTCACGTCCCCTCTGTTATTGTTTTCCTTCTTGAATGCGTACATACTGTGGATCATCAGTCTTAATAAAGCCCCTCTTTTCTTTCTTTTTTTAATTAAATACCTTTATTGGGGGCCCTGACATCTCTTATCACAATCCATCCAGTGCGTCAAGCACATTTGCACATGTGCCGCCATCATCATTTTCAAAACATTCTCTTCCCACTTGAGCCCCTATAGCAGCTCCCCATTTCTTCTCCCTCCCTCCCCTCTTGCTTTCTTTTTACAAATCTTCTTGGGGAGATGTGTCCAGAGTCATCCTTTAGTGCGTTTTACTCTCGAGAAGAACTGTGTTTGTTGGGGTAGCTAGCACTCAATAGCTAGCCTATGGACTGGCTGTTCGACCCCCTGCACCAGGGAAGCGCCCACCAAACGCCACTGTGGACTGGAGTCCGACTCATCACACCACTTCCCAAGATTATAAGCCTTTACAGGAACAGACAGCCTCACTTTCCCCCAGAGCAGCTGGAGAGCTTGAACTGCTGACCTTGTGGTTAGCCGTCCAACACATGACCCACTATGCCACCGGCACGCCTCCCAAGGAAGAAGGGGCAAGTGATTTGCTTCTGTAAAGATTGCAGCCACAAAGCCCCGCCAAGGGTGACGGAGCAGCGCTGCCCTCTAACATATGCGTTGCCATGAGTCAGTATTGACTCAAGGTCAGCGGGTTCGGGGCTTTGATTGTGCTTATCTCTCACTCCAAATATCAGTGGTTGAAAATAACTTCTATTTTATTTTTTTTCGTCTGCTTTTTGTGAGTCAGGAATTCAGACAGGGCTCAGCTGGGCAGTTCTTCTGCCCCACGGGCATCTGATGAAGTCATTCTGTTATAGTCAACTAGTAAATCACCTGCCCTGGAGGCTCCAATAGCACCATTCACCTGTCTAGCCCCTTGGTAGGGACAGTGGGAAGGGTAGGCCCAACTGAAACTGCCCTTAGAAGTATCCACAGAGGCTGTGCCAGTATAGAGACGTCATCAGCGTCCCCAAATCAGGGTCCCCAGATCTCCGGGCACAGGAATCGAGAGTCAGTGTCCTGAGGCGCGGGCTCGTCAACTGGCACAGGCAAGTTCACAGTGTCTGCTTACCTCCCAGGGGCGTAACAGAGACTCCTTCACACCACGACAAGGGTCACATCGTTTGAGAGCCATTTGCCAGGGAGAGAAAATGTTATCTCCTGGTTCCATTTCTCTAATGGTGAGAGGTTGCTTTAGAGCTTCTGCTTCTTTTTGAACCCATCTTCCTGGAAACTGTTCATTTGGATCTAAGTGTTCCTATATCTTGGCATCCAGTGCTTAATGGCACGCTTACCGTGTATGGTTTGTTTGGGATTACATGATGTTTCATTCAGATGGGGCCCTGGTATTGCACTGGTTAAGGGCTTGGCCGCTCACTGGAAGGCTCAGTGGTTCTTACCCACCATCCTGGACACTCAGTCTCTGTCCAGCTGACAGGTTTGGAAACCCTAAGGACCAGTTCTCCTCTGTCCTCCAAAGCCACTGTAGGGCAGAGCCAACTCCAGGGCTTGGGGTCTGTGTGGTGTGGGAGTCATACCTAACATTTCTTCCCTTAGTGGTGCCAGGTAATATTTTTAAAGAGCCCACTTTTTGTATTTGACCTTGTTAATTTCAGTGGCGGTCTCTAATGCTCGCCCACCTCCTCCTTTGGACTGACTCTACTTTCCCTCGATCTTCAGGCAGAGGTGGAGCAGATGCAGCTTTAACATTGTAAGGCTATAGATACCTAACTACTACACTTTAATGGGATCCCATGATTTTGAAATGTAGCGGTTTTGTTTCTACTCAGTCCTAAACATTGTTTTATTTCCATTAGGATCTCTTTGTAGGCGCACATGCAAGTAGAGGTGCACTTGAAGTTTCAAAACAAATAGGTATTTTTAAGGTTGTAAGTGGAGAATTACTTTCTATCCATTAGATAACATGGCCAATGTGAGTGAGTGTGTGTGTGTGTGTGTGTGTGTGTGTGTGTGTAGATCTACTTTATGATCCGTTATGTGGTCAATGTTAATAAATACTCCTTGGATAATTAATGTATTGTGTACTTTGTGTTGTACATTAAGGGGACTGAATGGACTGAGTGTAAATGTACATAATTTATAGTACCTTAAGGATATTAAATTCTGCAGATGTATCGGGTGCTTTATTGTGCCCGTGAAGTGTACTTACTTGCTGGCTGCGACGTCCCACACATATCCACGAGGTCAGACTTGTTCATTGTGTGGTTTGGATCCTCCTCTACGGTCAGCTTGTTTCTCAGTGACAGGGAGCAGGGGTTAAAGATCTCTGTGATGGTGGATTTGCGGTTGTCCGGTCTCGCTCTGCTAATTTGTATGCTAGTTTCCATCAGTCCTTAAGTGTTTGAGTTGGTATATGGGACTTCCCTGGCATGATGCTTGGCAGGTGTTATTGTACAAAAAGCAGGTAAAAGCTTCCGGAAAGGTAGGGACCACACTTTCCACTCTTCTGCAGTCCACCGATCCAGAGGTATGAACACTGTGGGCAAACCTGAAATAGACCATCTTCAAACCTGAAAATAAACTATCTCCCAGGCCATCTCTTCCCTCCAGACAGCTGGCTCTCCCAGTAGGAAACAAATGACAACAGTATGTTCTGAATGCCTCTGGTTACAGGTGGCTGAGTGAACGGGAAGGCTGGGCTGAGTTAAAAGAATGTACTCTGTTGGTACGGCGTATGCAGACCCTGAGCCCTTCTAGATCCCAGCAAAGAGGAAGCCCCACTTAAACGTGGCCAACCCTTGGTCCATCACTCCGTGTTGGGGTTTAGGGAGGCAACAGAAACAGAGGGCAACTCTCTGAGTGACTTTGACCTTGAGTCATAATTAGAGGATCTTGAAACCAAATATTGTATGTTCCCATCGAAGGTCCAGGCTTTGGAAGGGACGTGAGTGGGACCAGATGTCCTCACTTTCTATGGGGTTGGGAGAGTTGGAACAAGGTCCAGTCACACAGGGAGGAGTTTTCTAGCTGGGGGCTGGGACCGTCTCAAGAACCAGTCAGACGCTGAATCACAGGCCTCCCATGGGTGGAGGTACAGGCAGTCGGGTGGGGGACAGGCCAAACCCAAGGATGTACATGTCCTTCCAACATAAAGAAGGGGGAAGGGGGAGGGAGAAAAGGGGAAAATGGGTAGGGGGGAGATGATGGCACTGGGGAAGCAGAGCACTGACCCACCCAGGCGGGAGTATTGGTTTGCCTTCACAGAATCGGGAGTGTGCATGCAGACCCCGCCACGGCACCCCAAACCTCGAGGGCAACATAGCCACAGGGAGCAGCACATGACCAGAGTGGGCTACAGGGCCGGCCCCAGTCAGCGCCAAACTGACCTCTCCCTAGGAGAACGTGCTTGGAAGACAACAGAAAACCTCCTGGTTGGGGAGAGAGACCGGAAGCAAGCCAAGAAGGAAAAGAGAAAGTGGGGTTCTAGACCCCATATCAGCACACCGAGCCTTAGGGACGATGTCCCTGCACAGAGCTGCTAAGGCACAGAGAGGCCTGTGGGGCTGACAACAGCTCGAGACACGATGAGCCCTCACTGGAGCATACCGTGAGAGAGGACAATGCTGCGGACACACGGCGGGGTGAGTCCGGCCTGAACCCCCCCACAGGGGGGCAAACCAAGAAGGGAACATAACAGGTCAGCAACAGGGGCAAAGCCAAGCCATGAAGCCCCTGAGGAGCTCCCAAAATAGGCTTCTGGTGAGGAGAGGCAATTCCTGGAACCCCCCAAGACCAATGGGGAAACAGTCCTCAAGGTCAGCAGACAGACCTGGAATTATCTATGCTTTTTCAGCATTTTTTCTTTTTCGCTAGTGATTATTATTTTTCTTTATATTTTTTTTCTATTTCTATTTTCATTTATTTATTTCATTTTTTGTTTTCCTTTTGTATTGTCTACATTATGGTTGGTTTGCCTACCTATAACAAGATAGGCTTGGGAAGCAAGGCCGAGGAGGAAGCAACAGGACCGGAAGCACTTAGGGGGAGGAGGAGGCAGGGGAAGGGAGTGGTGAGCAAGTAACGCCATACACAGGGGAACAACTAGGGAATTAAAATCAACATCAAGGAGGGCGTAGAGATCCTGGGGGTGCTGGAGCAACAGCAATCTAGCTAGAGGAATTACTAAGAGGCAGAAGAAGGGCGAACATGATGGTGGGAAAGGAGGAAGGTAAGAGGAAATAGTAAAGATCTAAGAAACAAACCTATAGCTAGAGGTACAAGCATAGGTGTGCACTTATGTAAATTCACTAATTCATAAAAATTGAAGTATTGGCATAGATACATATATTTATATGGCAACACATTGAGGAAGTGGATGGATTTTGGGCCTCTGTGCAAGCCCTCCCTCAACACAAAAACACTTTGTTCTCACAACCTGGCATTCTGTGAAGCTCACCCTCCCAGCACGATCGCTGAAGACAAATAATGGGTGCGCAAGCAAATGTGGTGAAGAAAGCTGATGATGCCTGGCTATCAAAAGATATAGCATCTGGGGTCTTAAAGGCTTGAAGTTAAACAAGGGGCCATCTTGCAGAGAAGCAACAAGCCCACATGGCGGAAGCACACCAGCCTGTGCAGATCATGAGGTGTCAACGGGATCAGGTAACAGGCATCAGAAGGCACAAAACAAACAAACCAAAAAAAAACATACTGTTGAGAATGATGGGGGTCGGATCAGAGACCCCAAACCCATCAGTAGACAATGGGACATCCCCTCACAGAAGGGTCACAAGGAAGGGATGAGTCAACCAGGGTGCAGTATAGCACCGATGAAACACGCAATATTCCTCTGGTTCCTGGAGGCGTCCTCACCCCCCACTATCATGACCCCAATCCTGCCTTTCACTGAGGGCTAGACTGGAGCATGTGCACAGGTACAGACAAGAGCTCAGGGAGCATGGAATCCAGGTCAGATAAACCCCTCAGGAACAGAAATGGGAGTAGAGATACCAGGAGGGTAGAGGGAAGTAACCTCAGGGGAAGGCAGACAGCAGTCAGTGTAAGATATGAAATTAGTAAAAATTTATCATGTATCAAGGGGTCACAGGGTGGAAGGTGGGGAGGGAGGGTAAAAAGAGGAGCTGATACCAAGGGCTCAAATAAAATGTAAATGTTTAGAGAAATAATGATGACAACTGTGTTAGTCCCGGAAAACTAGAGACGCAAATCCAGGGAGACGCATATGTGTGTCAGAGAATTTTATATCAAAGAGTAATTGTACATGAAGAAAACATCCCGGTCCAGTCCAGGTCAAGTCCATAAGTCCGATATTAGCCCAAATGTCTGATACTAGTCTATAAATTCGTCTTCAGACTCATGCAACACATGCAATGGCGTCGAATGTAGGAAGGAAGATCACAAGCCAGTGGGTGGGACGTCTTGTGGATCAAGTAGTGGTAGAAGCATCTCAGCGCTGGCGTGGGCCTCCATGTGGCTCCTCCAGCTGCAGGGCTCTGGCTGGGACCAGTGTGGCTGCATGCGTCTCGTCAGCAAGAAGTTGAAGCTTAAGAGAGAGTGTGTCCTGCCTCCAGCGAGGAAGATGGGTTCCCAGAATCCCCAAGAGAAGGCCGTGCCCCACACAGCCACATTATTGGCTATGGTCTGACTGACAGGCTAGACTCTATCCCGTCCCTCAAGTTGACAGCTTATGTAACTGCCGCAGCAACATAGGTAGAAATATACTTGATACAGATGATGTATGGATTGTTCCAAGAGCTGTAAAAGCCCCCAATTAAAAAAAAAAAGAGGCAGATCCAAACCAACAGGAACCACGATAGCATCTGGACTCCTTAAGAGGCAGATTATGGGTGTCAGTGAAGACAGGTTCTAACCACTGCCCTCTCTTGCTTTCAGGGGACTGACCTGACAGGAACAAGGCCTCCATCATTCTCCAGAGGCTAACAAGCCTGCCAGTGCCCACAGCGGCTGCCAATGGTCCCCATTCGAGGCACCAAGGGGGAGAGCCACGAAAAGCCCTCAGGCCTGGCCTGGTTGAGGGCCCCGCAGCCCTGCCCAAAAGCTGCAGGGAGAGGGCCAGGTGCCAGAAGACGATCCACCGGCAGCTGCCAGGATGACCTGCAAAGGGATGAGGAGCAGATGCTGAAACAGAAGGCTGTCTGCTCTTAACGAAGGAGACGGAGACCCCCAAAGACCAACATCAGCCAGATCAAGCCAAAGCAACTATCGGATCAGTTCCACTTCCTTCGGTGGGAGGAATCCGTGGCATGGAGAAAGGGGCAACTCCCAGGAGCTCACCCCTCTCTAGAAGGCTCCCATGGCTCTCACTGACCCCTACATCCACTTTGTGAGGACGCTTCCCCGTCCCATAGGTGAGGAAGGAGACCAAGAGTCAGGCACCTGCGAAACCAGGGTGCGACTGGCACCGGGATCAACGTGAGCAGATCTTGTGAGCTCCTTGAACAAGGGGATCTTGTTGTCTTCTCAGGAATGGTTAACAAGGCAAAGGGATGGGGAGGATGTGTCACCTGAAAGACGTGAAGGGGGATTGTGAGCAACTGTGTGAGTGCAGGGTCCGAGGCTGGTGTTGGGACTCCAGCCGGTGGGTAGACGCTAAAAGTAGGCAGATTTCAACCCACAAGGAAGATTCCCACAGAACTATTCAAAATGCAATGTGCCAAATGACCTACAGGAGGGCATCGGTTAACTGTGTTGTGCCACATTACTAGTGGAAGGCGAGGCACAAACCCACCAATGTCGGTTCTGACCCATAGTGACTGTACAGGACTCCACAGGCCTGCCCATAGGATTTCCAAGGCTGTGCATCTCGCCTCTGTGTCGTTTGCTTTTTATTGTGCATCGTGTACAAATTTGTGGCGTAGATCATCAGTTTTACATTAACAATCCGGACTGTGGTTTCGCCTCATTCAGTGCAATCCCCTCAAGGTACCATCACCTATGCCGAGCCCTCCCTGTGTTTCCCGCCTCTATTTCTTCTACTTTCCGGACCCTTGGGCACTTGGTCCTGGGGTAAAGGCTGCCCCTCTGATCCTAAATGGTTGATTATGCTAAGGTGTTATTGTTCTCCTTACAGACCTGTCTACTCTTCGGCTGAGACCTGAGCGCTGGGGATAAGGCTGCAAATCTCAGCCCAAACAGAAGACCCCAACTTCCTTCCACAGGGGGGTTGGTGTGTTCCAGCCACCAAGCTCGCCGCTTGCAGCTGAGTGCTTCCCCTCCAGCACCCGGCTCTGCATGGCCAGTCAACTCCTAGACATGACCTTCAAGAAGTTAAGGATGTGGAGAAACACTTCACAGTAGAACCAAGCAACCCACCGCCGACTCACAGCCGCCCTCTAGGGCAGGGCAGAACTGCCCGGGACTTTCAGAGACTGGAACTCTACGGGAGTAGAAAGCCCCGTCTTTTCCCCACAGAGCGGCTGCTGGTCTCGAACTGCTGGTCTTGCAGGTAGCAGCCCAAAGCGTAACCACTATGCAGCCTGGGCTCCTCTCACCGTCTAAGAAGTGATTAAAAGGCTATCAGAAACGTGGAGTACATGATTCCATTTATATGATAGGTTCAGAACAGGCAGGTCCACAGTTAGAAAGCAGTTAACTGCGGCCAGGAGCTGGAAGGAGTAGGGATCTGAGGAGCTCAAGGCTTTTGGGGGGTGTTGAAATGCCTTGGAAACAGATAGCAGTGATGTGTGAATATGCTAAAGTCCACTCAATCTTTACGCTTGATAATGGCGAATTTTCTGTTATTTCAGCTCTCTCATGAGTAAAAGAACTAGAATACATGTATGTATGCCAATATGTACACACACCCCGACATAGACATGTACACAAGTATACACTGGAATACTATAAAGAATGTCATGAATTGTGGAATGATTTTATATATGGATTAATCCCGACTAATAAAAAAGAAATTAGGCATACAGTAATATTCTAATTGGGCACACAATACCTTTGCATCCATCTGCTCAGAAAAATTTTGGAATGTTCCACGCAGATTTACAGGTGCACGGATCTCTCTGTGTCACAAACCACACGCAATATAAACAGCTTTTCGTGGGAATGAGCTGCTGGTTGTGAGAACAAGCTGGGCTTCTTGTCGTTGGACCCATTCCAGGAAGTCCAGGAACCACTAGATCCGGATCCTTGTACTACGGGCAATTCTGACCTACAGCATGTCTTCAACCCGCCCTTTCAACAAAGATGATGTTGCAATTATTTATTTTCCACTTTTTTAAAAGTACTTATACTCAACTGTCAACTCCTGATTCTGACACGAGTCGGGTTACTTATAAAGTACCTTAAATCACAAAATACAAAAACGTGAAGGGAAACAATTAAGAGCAAGCTACATTCACTTAGAGGAGCCCTGGTGGCGTACTGGTTACACATTGGGCTGTTAACCACAAAGTCATCAGTTTGAAACCACCATTGGCTCCGAGACTAATTAAGGGTTTCTACTCCCGTAGTTAGTCTCGGAAACCCGCAGGGCGGTTCTGGCCCACAGGGCCACCACGTTGGCATCAGCTGGACGGCAGTGGGCTTTTTGTTACCTGTGCTTAGCAGGAACCCTGGTCCCAGTGGGGCAAGCACTGGGCTGCGGTTTGAGCCGTGAAGAGTTGCTCTCTGCTCCCGCCCATGTGCAGTCTCAGAAGCCTGCAGAGGTGGTGCTGCCCTGTCCTATGGGGTCACTGTGAGTTGGGATCACCTGGAAGGCAGTGGGTTTTGGGGTACATGTCTCTTGACAGCCAGGATTAGATGTAACAAATTATTCTAAGGCATGTTCTTACTGGCGGCGGAGACTGGATTTCCCTTTCCTCTCAGTAAAAGGGAACATTAAGACTTCTAAAATCTGACGAGTGAGTTGGAATGTGTAAAGACATCATATTCATTCCAAAAGGTTGCTGACACACTGGCTGAATGGAAGTCATCCTTATAATGGAAACTGCCCTTTTTTTAGCCTAAATGCAGGCTTGTCAACCAGATGGGAAAGTTGGCTAGCTCCTGGGGACTCTTGATGAGCTGTGGCACAGGACATGGGTAGGGGGTGGAATGGGGTGGGGCGAGCTGAAGGTGGCTCCTCCCACTCGGTGCAGGGAGTAGAGGGCAGGGGGGAAGAAGCATCAAGCTATAAAAGCCAGCTCATGTCCTTCTAAGGCATCCATCCCTCGGGGCCAGGGGAAGTGTGTTCACATCGGAAATGTATGTGTGCATGTATTCTCCTTCCTGAAGCAGAGCTGCTGGAAAACCAGATGACGTCATCGCTTGGACTGTCTCCCAGCCCGGTGGCAGCTTCCTATTTCCGTCCTGCGAGGAGGGTGGAAGTCACTTAATCATCAGTTTCTCTGATCCGCGGCCCAGTATTGCATCAGTCTTAACGGCAGACTTACCCTCCATGCCACGTCACGCCCAGCACAGGCAGCAGAGGCCCTGCCATGCTGTCCTGTCAGCTCAAAGCCCACAACCCACCCACCCCCCACCCTCGCTTCTGCCTCCCACTTTCAGGCAAACATTTCCACCCATTGAAATGATACTTGATGCCCAGGCAGCTTAGCGGAAAACCACAAGTGGAAGGGATGTCGTCTTACCTTGCCAAAGGGGGAGCTGAGGCCCAGAAGGGGTGAAGGGCCAGCCTGAGGGCATAGCCAAAATTGGAAGTTGGGCCTGGCTTCAAAGGATGCTGTTCAGGTGGTGGGGGCCACCTCCTTGTACTAGACCCTGGGAGACACACGCACACGCGCGCACGCACACGCCTAGACCCTGGAAATCACACACACACTTGCTTTCCTGCTTCTGTACTGAGCAGGAAAGGAAATAGGTGAGGCAGCCTGGAAAGAACTTTCTGAAAACAGCTGGTTACCAAGGGGGTGACCTTTCCTACTGGGGGGTCACTGATCATGGGGGCAGGTCTCAACCCCAAGGCTCAGATGATATTGCATCGCACCCCGTTTTCCTCAGCTGACCCACTTAGGACATGGCATAGGGGGTCAGTCCCCTGATGCGCAATTCCCATCCTATTGAAGAAGTACGCTCACTTACGCGACCCCTAGAGACTCTACACTGAGGTCAAAGGAAACATCCTTCTCAGGTGTGCACCCTCTGCCTAGCACTACCAGACCAAGGCACGGCTGAGCCATCCGCTGGTCACACTATGGTCCGCCAGCCTCCCACTCCGCCTCTAGGCTGCAGGCCCGGTGGGAAGAGGTTCGTGGGAAGTTCCTCGTTCGGAATGGAGGGGGGGAGGGTGCGGGGGCTAGGCAGGCTAAGAACCTACACAATTGGCAGTTAGAGATGAAAGGCTGCAGAAATGTTTATTGAATACAGTGCCAGGTTTATAAATAAAACTTATTTACAATTCCCATAGCATTGGTCCCCCGTCAGAGGTGGGTCTCAGTCTCCCGGCAGGTTCATCTGAGAACTGACAGCAGCCTTCCAGCGCATCTTCTCGTCGAGGGGCCGAGCGTGCGCCATGATGGCCGGCCCCCTTCCCTCTGAGACCAAAGGGCCGCCATCAACACCGCTACAGATGTTTCATGAACTCGGTCCATCGGAAAACCCACACACTCCACCCATGCTGCCGCCATCTCTCGAGGGAGACGGACGCACGGACAGCAAAGTAACTTCAAGGGGTTAAGAAATAGAGTGCCGGGACAGGACAGCAGTGGGATCTAGTCACTGCTGAACGGGGAAATGTACTTCGGAGACACAATAAGTAATTCAGATACTTAAAGGAACTGGATGAACCAAGAGCAGTGGTGACCAAATTGACATTCCGTGGTGATGTAGACGTCCCGTCCCCGTCCCCATGCCCGGTGTTCAGGGCCAGTAGTCCGCACGCTCCAGGCCTGCCTCTGCCGTTGGCACAGCCGCAGCAGTGCCAGGCCGAGGGGGGAGCCGTTCGTTACAATATTGGTACAAGTACAATCAGACATGCGTTTATAAAGAGAATATAAAAATATGTACAACAGCTCATTTTCAGTGTGATTTTAAGTTGCCGTAAGACACCAGTTAGAGTGCGAGCAAAAACCCGGTTGTCAGAAAGAAGAGAGAGAAAAAAGGAGAGGGGAGAAACCTTCCTGGGGAGCAGGGCGCCCAAAGCCCACCGCAAGCGATGGGGACGCGATCACCCTGCTCCGTCACGAACCCCAAAGCATGGAGAACTAAACCGAGTCTGCCCAGCTCTCAGCGGGTTAACTGTTGGGTTTTTGTTGCAGCTGCTTTATGGCAAGTCTCAGGCTAAAGCAGGATGTCAGTTAGTCACTTTATATATATAAATATATGTATATATTTATACAGCAGTTAGTAGGGGCGAGACCTCACAGGAAAGTGTTGACAACATCCTGCGTACTGCCCGACATGCAGCTCATTCCTCTCAAAAAACCAGCAGCGAATGACAAAACCTGACCCCACGTCTGGCTGTCCCCAGGAGCACAGGGGGAAAGGCTGGCCCACTCGGAACACCGAGTGCCCTGGGGAAGGGTTTCTGGTTCCCCGGCGGGCTGCGGGCCATGTAAGAATCTGGTTTCAGTGGTAGTCTTCAGGACAGGCTACTGAACTGAGTCCCACCCAGCTTCTGGGAAAAGATCTGGTCGTTGACCACAGGTCTAAAATTTGACCCTGGACCGACAACCCCCCCGAGAGAACCATCCAGAGGTCTCCCTCCAGCAGATACCCTGGAAGGCCCTGGCCACCTGCTCTCGCCACCCAGACAGACCAGCGCGGCATTCAGGTGCGCAGGCCCAACCTTCACTCCTAGGACCAGTTGCAGACAGCGGGGCAGGGTTCCCCTCCCCACTGCTCTGACCCAACCCTGGCACAAAAATTGAGCAAGCTGCAAAACGCCAGAGATGGGGAGTAAGGGAGTGAGAAGCTGGGGGCTCGAGAAATCAGCCCTGAGCATGCCCAGCTGGCTGCCTGGAGGTGCTCGCTGCCTCCGAGCAGCCTGCTGTTCCCCAGCACGCGAAAGCCACATTCAGGGGCACGCACCATCCCAACCTCCTAGCTGAGCAGGACCACCAGCCAAGGGTCGGCAAACTGCTCAGGGGCCCTCGTTCCCAAAGCATTCAATGTCTTGCAGGGAAGCTCCAAGCCGCGGACCAACCCTTGCATTTGTCACAGGTTCCTGAAACACAGAATTGCCCCCCAAGCTGGAGTTCTTTCATGCAGAAGGTTAAGCCTGTAGTTCCACTGGAGGGGCTGGGGGTCAGAAAAGCCATCAAGTCAGATGTAAAAATGTTAATGCCAAGGGAGGATCACACATTTACTAAGTTGTGTGAATTAAGGAGCGACTCAGATGCGAGGAGACGGCTGAAGGAGAGGTGACCGCTCCCCCCCCCCACAATGGCGCGAGGATCGGGTGACACACTCCATCAGGTTTCCTGCACAGGTGGCTTCAAGTGGCTCCGTGGCCACACACCAAGAGTACCCGCAGGAGAGCACGCAGAGCTCTGCCGCCCGCGGGAGGGGAGAGGAGAGGGGCCCAACAGTCACCCCACCCCCCACGCCTGCAAAAATGCAACTTGACCTGCACGGCTGTGAAGAGGAGCAAGCAAGGGCTTTCAGGAAAGGTCTCAGGCTCCGCTCAGGGAGCCCGGGGCGCGGGTGGGCTGCGCCTCTGGGATTTAAACTGTACACTTGCCTCTAAACTGCCCTGTCCCCTTTCAATCTCAGCTTTACAAAGCATTTAACACCACTTTAAGTTAATGGTCTTTTATTGGAAAAAAAGAGAGAGACTAGCACTTACAACTTGGAATGGACGTCAATGGTAATTTCTGAACAGCAGTGTCGGTGGCTGTGCTGAGGGCCACGGCCACAGCCGACTGCCGGCTCCAAGTCACGGTTCGGAGGGGTTTTGTTTGAATTTTTGTTTTAAAACAGAGAGTCCAAAGATGCCCCTTGGTAAAGGTTTCTTTTTAAAAACTGGTGGGGACAGTGCCCGCCAGGCCCCAGAGCACAAATAAGGTACTAGGCCAGTGCAGGCAGGCAGGCAGGGGGTGTCACCGCCACCATGTGTTGGAGCCCAGGGGTGTCTCAGAGGACCCTCCAAAGCAGTGGGGCCACATTTCAACAGGCTACCCCCACCCACCCTTAACCCCCTCCCTCTGCACGTCATCCTGAGGTACACCCATTTAAATTGTGTTTGTTTTCGGTAAACCAGCTACGACAATTTAGGCTAAACAAATTGAACTCGAACCCATTTGAACAGGTTTTAGATTTTTTTTCTTTTTTTTGTTATATATATATATTTTTTTTTCAGTTTTCATACAAATGCCTGACTGTGCTCAATTGTCAAGCCGCATGCATGGGAAACTGGCCAGCCCAGACAGTGTGCGCGCCGTTAGCAAACGGTTCCTGAAGGAGCCCACTGAGAGCTTCCTTACCAGTAAGGTTCGTCCAAGTATTGATATTGTAAAACTGATGTGTAGCTTGATCTTTAGGGGACAGGACCACCAACCAATACATGCAGATTTGTGTGTGTATGTGTGTGCGCACGCGCGCATGGACAGAAGGTACTTTTGACATTCAGTTTTGCTATACAGAAACAATGAATAAATGAACTTTTTTTTTGCAAGAGGTAAGTAAAAGATTCAATTTGATTCTTCTAGTGGGGGGGGAGGAAGGAGGTGAAAGAAGGTCTTCATTTTGCAGTCATCATCTGTACGAATTCTGTAAAGACAAATAATTTTAACTTTTGGTCATCTTGGAAAGCAGGCTCGAATGAACAGAGCCCTCTGCTCTGCCTAAGCTACAGCTGGGACGTGGCTCCTGCAGCCGCCCAGAGCCCGTGCCCGGAGCCCCTTACCTTCATAGTTGACTTGTCCGTCGCCGTCGATGTCTGCTTCTCTGATCATTTCATCTACTTCTTCATCTGTTAGTTTTTCTCCTAAGTTTGTCATGACATGGCGTAGCTCGGCCGCACTGATGTAGCCATTGCCATCCTGCGAATGAACCACCGGCAGCTCTTGGTTACCGGGCAGTGGGTTGGCATGGGCAAGCCGGCCTTTCTAAGGTTAACTAAGCCAGCTCACTAAGGGCCAACTCGGCTCCCATCCCCAGTCCTTTCATCTCCAGACTCCCACCTCTGGCCACTACATGCCCGTACGGCGGCCAACGCAGGAAAGGCAGGGCATGCTCCATCCCCAAGCCAACAGGACCATCAATTAGAGACTTGGCTCGGAATTCTCGACTGATAAAATGAACAATCCAAAACACAAAAACCAAAAAAAACCCCTCACGGCCAGTGAGGCAATGCCCACTCACAGCGACAGAGGATGGGGGCAGAGGACAGCTGCCCTTTTGGACTCCGAGACCGTAACTGTTCAAGGGAGCCGAAAGCCTCGTCTCGCTCCCAAAGTTAGTGACACAAGTCCGGCTCTTTGTAAGTCAGACGTAGAGACGGCAGCACCGAGGCCGAGGGTTGTACCTCTCAACAGATTGGCGTGGGCGCTCAGAGTAGAAAGACAAAGGGGGCGGGGGAACAGCCAAGCCACGCGTAAGAGCTGGCCGCCCCGTGGACACTGGATTACCTTGTCAAAGACTCGGAAGGCCTCGCGGATTTCTTCTTCGCTGTCTGTGTCTTTCATTTTCCTAGCCATCATGGTCAAAAACTCTGGGAAATCAATGGTGCCATTGCCTCAAATGCAAAAACAAAAGCCGGTGTGAAAACAAGCCCTCCATGAATGTCGCCAAGGGAAGGGCCGCAGAACCACTGGCTCGCAGGATGGGGGGGTGTTCTATGAGCGAAGAAACTGACCCACTGTTTTATGCTTAGTTTGAACCCCGAGAAGCTCCCCCTTCTTTCTGGGTCTGAAAGGTTCCTCTCCCACAGACCCATTCCACAGGATCCAGCAAGACGGCGTCCCTCGCCACTGGCCAGATAGGCGGCAAACAGCTGGACCTTCCCAAGTCAGAGGGAGGGGGTGTCTCCCCATTCTGAGAACGGCCCCTCCCCCACCCCAGGCCTAGAACCTGGTCACACGCGCACAAAACATGCGGAAACAGCCCTACTCCGGGACATGTTGGCCGGACCGTCTTAGAACCTCCTCGAGGGGCCACTCCATTTCTCATCCATGTTACAATAGTTAGTTTCTTATTAAGCCTCTATGTCCCGTTAAGTGCCTGTGTTCAAAGCTCAGACCACAAATGCTTAGAAAACGGTAGCAACGCTTCTACAAGGACGCGTCATCTCAATCACCTAGGAGGGGCTCAATCAAAACCGCACCACCTAGCTGTCCCCTCAAGTCCTTGCAGTCTAACCTGCTGAAGCCCGAGACAGAGATGACACCAACCAACCACAGTTGGCGGCAGCTTCAGAGCCCTGAAGGAGTCCTCAGGTTTTGTCCGATCTCGTTACCAAGGCTGGATTCGAAGCCCACCAGGCACCACCCACCTCGGCACCCTCGCTAACTGCCAGGTCTCCTGGGGTTACGTAGAACAGGACCAGGCAGGGCTGTCCCACGATCCCACACGGTGGGGCATCTTAGCAGTCACTGGAGAAAAGCACGGGTGATCTGATTTTCGTTAAGAACGAAGGCCCTCAAACAGCCCCAAGCCTCTCAGCAGAGAGCCTAACCCAAAGCCCTGGGCATCTGAGCAGACGAGGGCATTTCCGCGATACCCCATGGGGCGTACTTCTCCAACATCACTGTTCCCACAGTATCATTTACTTTGACGCGGCTGTAATCCATGATCTAGCTCCCAAAGGCTCACCTTCCTGGGCTCTGCTTAAAAGGCCATGCTTTACGATTCTAGACATCATAAGCAGCACACCTATGTCAGGTAGGATTTCCAGATACAGGTTTGGGAGGGGTGCTGTCAGCTCCTCGGGAGTCCCCAGACCTCAGTGCCTGCTCCTTCGGACTCTGCACGGCTTCCGCTCCAGCTCGGTTCTAGCCTCGATTCCCTGCAGGCCTCCCCGCCCTGCCTCCACACCTCGTGCTGCTCCGACAATACACCTAGGGCTCAATTGCTGGGTTGTACAGGAACATCACCCTCCCACACTCCGGGGCTTCTCCTCTCCCATGAAGCCATCAGCTGTTTACACAGCAGGTCCCTGGCTGCTGCTACTCCCTGCACAGGCCTCGGTGCAGACTCACAGGGCAGTTGCTACAGGCCTGGGCTGTCAGTCCTGACAAGCAGAAACCAACCATGTGGGGAACCTATCAGGAACCATCCTAGACAGCGAGCCAAGCGGAGGACAGGCCCACGATCTTGCATTACCGCGGCCTGTGGCCAAAAGGCAGCCACAGGAAGGCTCTCTGCCCATCCGCTCCACGCTGGAGACCGGGAAGGCAGCCCCCCAGGCCCACCGGAACTCGAGTTAACGTGATACTGGCACAGCCAAGAGCCTTACCATCCGCGTCCACCTCGTTGATCATATCCTGTAATTCAGCTTCCGTTGGGTTCTGCCCCAGAGACCTCATGACCGTTCCAAGTTCCTTTGTTGTGATGGTGCCGTCGCCATCTTTATCGAAGAGGGAGAATGCCTCCTTGAACTCTGAAAGCAAAGGGTCACCCTTTAGCGCGCGTCTCTGCGGCACACCGCCACCACAGGCACTTCCCGGTGCTCGCCGGAGCGTCGTCCCAGACAGGCGCGGTCTGTGCATGCGGTCTGTCTAGCTGCGGAAACCCAGGTCGAGGAAGGTCTGTCCTAATGCACACCATGTTCTTGATGGCCAATCCCCCAACACTACTATCTTCCCCAAGCTTTACAAAGGCAGCTGAGCCAAGCCCGAGTCCAATAGCCACACATGAGAGGGCCAGTTCATGTGCCGCCGAAAGGTCCCTTCCTGCTACATTTCTGCAGCTGTCGCAACGCCTAGTTTCCTAGCTTACTCTAAATGGGAATCCCCGAGTCTGCCAGCCGTGTTCTCGGCCATGTTCAGAATGTTCTAGCAGCATTTCTGGTTTCTTACAGAGAAATCAAAAGGAGCCCTCCATGGAAGGCCAACGGCTAAGAAGGCCCCTCTCTGCTACAGCAGTCTAACACCCCTCCCTCCCCTCCTTTGCGGACAGGAAGCGCGGCAGAGCACCGCAAGGCCTGCTGCTGAGACTCAGGGTTTTCGGGGAGCAGGCTCAGAGCCACAGTAATGGGGCAGTCTCAGTTCCACTTGATTCTAATGCCCCCAAAAGACTGGCAGGGAAGGTGAACACCTGACCTGAGCTATTTCATTTGAACAAATTCTTAGAAATCCATTCTGACTGTAGGACGGACTGGGGGAGACCGGACCTAAAACTAAGTGCTACTCCCAGACTTCTACTTACCAGCAATCTGTTCTTCGGTCAGCTGATCAGCCTACACGGAGACAGAAAAGATGTGATTCAGTCTCGGACAATATGGTCTTCCCAGTCAACACACAACGCTACTCACTTTCAAAGGGCAACCTTCGACAGCAAAATCAACCTTTGAGATCACCAGCTTTGTCCTTTAGCAAAAGCAATTAAAATAGAGTGAATCCTTTATGCTATTTCAAAAACACAAAAGACAGCAAAAAAGTAGCAAACATCTGCCGATGGGAGTTCTCTCCTCTCCTCGGGGCCTACAGTGTACAGTGCAAACCAAGGTCCAACCAGGAAGCTTGTAACCTGAAAAAAAAAAAAACCGCACCTCTAGTGGCAAGCGGCTCTGTGGCCGTGGCCGCAGTGGCAGGTTCTGAGGAAGGGCGCCACCTACTGCGTCAGAAACCCCACCGCACCGCAGTCTCCACCTGCACCCAAGAAGGGCCACTGCAGCTGGCCACCAGGATCTAGTCCAGGGTCAGGCTATTAGCGCATTGCTGCTATTACTCCAGGGCCCCAAACTGGTGTTACATAACGGCACCGGGCTGGATTAACAGGCTTTGAGATCCATTTTATGAGATACAATTAAGTGTGTGTGGAGCGGGAGGGGGTGGAATACAGAAATGGGTTCCCCCAACTTTATTTCTATATAATCAGTGCTTTCCAATCACTTAAATTAGCCTGCTATTTGTTAAAAGCCCACCATTTACAAGAGCTAGTGCCCAGGGTCGAATTACAAGGCCAGGCTAGAAGTCTTACAACTGATCTGTTAGCAAAAAAAAAAAAAAAAGGCAAAGATGAAGCACACCCCCCTCTCTAGTTTCTGGAGGGGAAGAGCTATTGACTCCTCCCTCACCCCCTTAATGATGACATAAGTCAGAACTGCTCCTAAGCAATGCAGTTGGCTGAGCTGGTTAATAGCCACCAAGGTAATTACCACTGGCATTACTTGGTCTCTGCAGCATGGAGCCGATGTCTTCAGCCAGGGGAATTCGAGATCTCAAGGAGCGCTGCTAAGCATTTTGGTTTTAATGAAAGATGCCTAATGAAGTCAGGTTCAAAGTCAGTGCGAATAGAAAGCCGAGGGCGCGCTGTGCGTTCTCTCTTAAAATGGAAACTTTCACATCGGTGCTGGAAGGTATGGATGGGTCGGGGGAGCTACTTTTGCCAAATTGAGGCTGGGTTGTCTAGCCACCCCAGACACTGCAAGTTGGTTTTCTCTGAATTGGACCGACACGATGATTTACGTAATGCCGGGAGATGGCTGTCTAGTAGAACAGGAAGTGCTGCCACGCCTCGCAAGAGAAACTGTCACCTTATGGGGAAGAACAGCCCCATCTCCGCATCTGCCTTCCTCGACAACCACGAATCCTCCCCTTCTCCGCCCCCCCCCGCCCCCTCCACCAACCATGCCGGCCTCGAGGGCAAAGGTGCTCCCTAACCCGGGTGGCCGGGTGCGGCCACTCCACCCACAAAGCCATAAAACACTGCAGGAGCCCACAAGGAGGAGGCAAGGGGCGTTGGAACGCACGCCCGGCTCGGGGCACGACCACCCGCAGCCGCCGGGAAGCCACGGACCCGGGGGAGGGCTTCTCCGCGTGTGCGCCCTCGGGGCAGGAGGTGAGCGCTGGACGGCGCGCCCCTGCCCGGCCAGGGCTGACCCCTAACTCCCACCCGCGCCTCGGGGAGCGCGAGGCGGGCGGGGATCAAGAGTGCCCCCACCCCCCACCCCGCCTCCCACCCGCTGCTGCACCCCGGCTGCGCGCCCGCCGCACCGCCTCCTCCCGGAGCAGCAACTTCGCGTCTCTAATGGAAACCGCGCCGCGCGCCAGCTCCCTCCTCCCCCGCCCCCCCGCCCCAATTAGCGCGAGCGGGGCGCCTCCCGCGGGAGGGCCTCCCGGGCTCCGCGGCGCCCGCAATGCCGCATCCAGTGGGGGGCCGCAGGGGTGCGAACTCGGGAGCCCGGCAACGCCGCGGGGCCCCGCCCGGGCGCGCAGGGCGGCCGGCCCGCGCTTCCGCCCTCTCCGCCCCCCACCCCTCGCCTTCCTGCCCCCACCCCACCCTTCCCGGCTCCTTCCTTCCCAGCCCACGCCCGCGGTGCGCCCCCCGGGAGGAAGAGGGGAGTGCAGCTCGGGAGGGCGCCCCGCCGATCCGTCGGGGTGGGGGAGGGGCGGGCGCCGAAGACCACCCCCCGCCCCCCAAAACCCCCGCCAGGGCAATGTGCGCCACGGGCTCGCCCCAATCCATTCATTCTGCGCCGCCCGCCGCCCCGCCGCCCTCGGGGCCGGGGTGGGGGGCCAGCGCTCCGCCCCGCCCGGCCCCCGCCCGCAGGGCTCCGACGAGGGAGGCCCGGCGCTGCTGGCTGCCGGGTGCGGTGCGCCGGAGGCGGTGGGTGCTGGGCCGGGGGCAGTGCAGGGCGGAAGGCCGCCCCGGTGCGACGGCGGCCGGAGCCCCTAAGCTGCCAGCCCACGGCCACGGCCAGCTCCGAGAGCGAAATTTAAATGAGGATCCCCGGCCCAAGAAGCCGAGATGCAAATCCAAGCTGCACCCCTTATCCGCATCTGCTGCGTAACACCCGGAAAAGAGAGAAATCCCTCGCCAACTGGTGCGGGAAACACAACCACCACCAGAAACCGAACCGAAAGCCTAGGCGGCAAAGCAGCATGGGCAGCTGCTGCGCCGGCATCTGCTGCCGCCGACCTACCATGGTGCCAGCGGCGAGAGGAAACGCAGAGAGAGCGAGGGGGGCTGCACCGGCGCAGGGGCTGTGATGGCGGGGGGCCTCTGCTGCTCCTGCGGTGGCGGCGGCTGCGACTGCTGCTGCCGCTGCTTAGAGCGCCCGGTGCGGTGTGCGCGGTGCCGTCGCCTCCTGCGCCGCTGCCCACTGCTTGTAACGGCGACGCGTCCGCGAGACTCCCAGCACCACTGCCGAAGTGCGAGCCTGCGTCCCGCGCTATATATAGCCGGTGCTCCGTATCCCTCCGCCGCGGCCGCAGCCGCCCCGCGCGGCGCAGTGCTGCGGCGGCCGGGCCTCGCCCTCCAGGCTCCGCCCCCCGGCGCGCCCGGCCTCCCCCGCCCCCTGCGCGCCCGCCGCCGGCCGGGGTCCGAGAGGGACTCGCGAGGGCCGCGCGGTTGCGGGGCAGGTGCGTGGAGGGGCCCTTGGCGCCAGCCTGGAACCCCTGCATGCGCCCGACCTGGGACTGCGCCTGGCGGGGAAGCCTTGCGCCCCTCACCCCACCCCCACTTAGGTGTGACCCCACGGACCCACTATGCCATCGCGGGCGCCGGGCAGCCGGTCTCGCAAGCCCTTTGCCCAGGGTCCCCCGCGGGCGCACAATTGACCACACACTCGGGGCTGCCCGGGGCTGCAGGGGGCGAGGCTGAGCTACAGGTTTCCCCGCGGAAGAAAAGGGTCGGACGTTTGTCTTTTCCAAAATTGAAACAGCACGTGTGCAAATGATACGTGCTCAATTGCTAACGCCGCGCTCATTGCATATGCTCTGCCGGCCTGATTTTAATTTTTTTTTGTTTCCACGGAATAATCTGTCGTATCCTGCATACTATATCCTCCTCACCAGCCCTATCCTCGTTCTCTTTTTCCTATGGAAAATACTATTCGTTCAGGCACCAGGCTTACTGAAATGAACCGACCTGTGCTGCTTCTATAGACCCTGAAACATGTGCTAAAAACAAGCGTTTTTCCTGTTCTTGAGAGAGATCAGAATCTTTATAAACCCACAGCAACAAAGGTGAGGTTTAAGACAAAACAATCCTCTAGATTACAGCTGGGGCGCACAACAGAT
Source organism: Tenrec ecaudatus (assembly GCF_050624435.1). Classification (NCBI taxonomy): domain Eukaryota; kingdom Metazoa; phylum Chordata; class Mammalia; order Afrosoricida; family Tenrecidae; genus Tenrec; species Tenrec ecaudatus. Next base: position 13,305,883 of record NC_134543.1, read on the forward strand.
TGCCTCTACTTTGAAGCTAGACTGCATTTTAACCTACAATCTTGATTCTATACTTAAAAATAGTAACTACATTGACAGAGGCTTTTCGTTTTTCTGTAAAGTAGAAAACAAGTATTCTGTCATTCACTTCAAGCCACGAGCTGGGGTTTGGGGTTTTTTCTTTCTAATTTGAAGAAGAAAAAGGAAGGGGGGGAAAAAAGCTGACAAAATGCTGCAGTTTCTATCCCGGCCAAGGCAGAACACAGAATTTGATCTTTTGTTTACAGGCCCGGGCAACAGTGCAAGTTACTCTTTCAGGGAATGTGGCAACGTGTTTGATTGACACCCTGCTGGGAAAGCCTCTGCTTAGTGCTGTTTGTTTCTGGCTTTGAAGGAAGTCTGTAGATTAGAAGGATCTTTTCAAAGACTATAGAATGTGGAGGCAAGTTGCACATGCTGCAGGACTTCTCAGGATAACACCCAGGCAGTGTGTCTTCCGTCTGGGGACTGCTCTCCTTTCTGAAGTTCCTTCTGGAAAGCTGCAGAAGAGCGAGGCTGCCCGCCCATGCTTTGCTTTGTTTGTTTTTAACACACTGCAGCCCCAAGCTAGAGAATAGGGCTGCCTTCTCTTTGCAAGTAAGAAGTGCATAATTCACTTTACAAATCTGCCCCCAAATAGTAATACCCGTCATCCTTTGCTGGGGGAGGGGGAGAAGGGGACACTTGAGTGGGAGTCCAGTGTACATATTAATGGAGAGCTGCAAATAACTGGCAGAGGACTCATAAAAAATCAATTTAAGGAATATGTAATAATCTAGTGAGCTGCCGGTCTAAAGGGCCGGTCACATCATTAAAGCAGCTCTGTTCCCGCGGGAATTTAGATCCTTCTATCCGGCCTTTCCAACAGCAGTTAGTTAAACACATTTTTTAAAACCTGGCATGCATTGTATAAATGGAAGGGAATAATGGCCTTGAAATGAAATGCGTTGAATTATTAAGGATTCCCGAGCTTCTTAACGGTCAATTCTTTTATAATTATTTTGATCCTGAAGAACTAATGATCTTCCCTCTGTTCCTTCTTCTTATTTCTCAAACAAAATACAGCGAACGGACAGTGACTTGCTGAAACTGGGTGGGGTGTGTCTACAGGATAATGATTTCCCTTGTTATAGTCAAATTCATCACTCTGATCCTTTAGATTTTACCAGCCAGAGTTCTCTTTTGGTGGTTCTTTCATATATCAAAGCACCTCTTAGCTTTCAAGTCTATTGGGTCGGGAATGAGGTCATACTTGACTCGGTTTGATGGCCAGTTTGACACCCTGAAACATAAGGTCAAGTGACTTGCCCAAATCTTACTGTGAGTCAGTGATGGGGCAAGCGGTGGCTCTGGGGTTCTCATATTGGATTATAAATTGGTGAGATCAGTATCTGAAATGTTTAAAGGGAGAATACTGGGATTGTCCATTTTATGGAGCGAGGTCTCTTGACTAGCCGCTTGCAGGATCACTGGGTTTTCATAAAAGTCAAACACTCGTTTATGTGACTCGCCGTCCTAATTGATGGAGCAACAGCCACTTGAGAAAAGAAGTCCGTTATGGGGATGCCATCGTTGATTCAGAGCACCAGCATCTATGGGCCTTTTCATGACACTGAAAGGAACTTTTAAAAATAAAATAACATTACATGGAAGACAAGTGGGAAGAGTTGCAGCCCCAAGAGTGGAACTCAAGGGTTGAAAAATCATTCTTGCTCCAACCAAATCACCGGACCCCTCTGAGCCCACCAGAAAGAATACGGCTATTCAAGGGGGCTCCAAAAAGGATGGGGGGAAATGGAATTTAAAGAGAGTGGAACTTTCCCCACAAACTGTTTTTGAAGGCCTCTTCATATGTCAAACAAGAGACTGGAACCTGATCGATAAATTCCTTCCAGGTATAATACCCTGTGTCTAAGATGATAACATTGATGATTATAAAGTATGTTTGTATGGTAAGTCAGTAGCCATCAAGCCAGCACCCGTGGTAAAAAGCATAAGTCTGTTACTGCACAAGTCCACCTGCGCTTCCCTTGCTTAATGGACACACGCCATCCCTGCCAGGAGACTGAATTCGAAACGTGGCTTTGATTCTATAGGAAGGGGCAATGGGGCCGTAAGAGACAAATGCCAGCCACACCTGGAAGCAGAAGCTTTGATGTGGTCGACACAAAGGAAAGTGTTCACCACAGATTAGTAAACAAGCACAAGGAAACCTGTGCTCACCTTGCTGTTTGGGTCATCCAGAAAAGAGCATTTCCAAACAGCAGCATTCGCCTTGCACTGGTGGCCCTCATCCCTGTTTTGTTTTGTTGTTTTTTATTAAACCTCCTTCCTTTCTAAACAGCAGAGGACGTCTGCTTGTTTTGCTGGTAGCTGTGGTGATGGATTTGCACTCATTTATTCCCTCCCTGGCCTTGGCCACCTTTGTGACCAAGGTCATGAATATGGAACACTGCAGGCTGGGGTGAGGGAGCGAGAACAGAGAAAGTAATTGGCCATTATTAGACAAAACCCATGACTGAAGCCTCAGCAGCTAGCGCTGTGCTTTAACCGCCTGAGGTCTTAAGTCACAGGCAGCCACCAGCGCCACAGAACTGAGGGACCAGCACATGAATTCAGAGTCTAAAATGCCCAAAGAGATAAGATCATGGTTTCCTGCTTTAGCTGTTTAGCAAGTTATCTAGGGACAGGGTGGGGTGGGTGGGGGTGGGTGGGTGGGTGGGAATGCCTCTGCCCGGTTAACAACTGCAGTCGTCATACTACTTTGGAAATTCTTGGGTCGTCATTGTCCTCCTATTGATCCAAATGGAAAAAGTAACAGTTAGTCAACCCCCAAATGATATCCAGCAATGTTTCACCACATAATACTAAACCAGGTATAAGATTTACCCACAAAACGACAGTCACTTTACTGACAAAGGAGCTAAGGACTGAACAACTCTTCCCTGGAGGGAGGCGTGGCCTGGAGCGACTGGTTTTGAGGTGACTCAGCTCTGGTGTAGCACAGTGGGCTGCTTACTGCAAGATCAGCAACTGGATCCCAGCAGCCACTCCATTAAGAGGAGTCCGTCTGCTCCTGTGAAGATTTAGAGCCTCAGAAACCCAATTTCGATTGTGGTCTACGGGGTTCGTTTGAATGGAAATCAACAGAACAGCAGTGGGTTGTAATTTGCCCAAAAAGCAGAGGTCTTGATATATATATTTTTTAAATGCTGAAGAATAATGACATATCAGGCTAATCTCTGACTGTTGTGGATTGTACCAAAGAAAATTGTTGTTCAGCACCATAGGAAACCATACAGACCCAGAGCCCTCCCGCTCCCCCACGTGCAGCAGAGCCCAACACGGCCCAGCCCTTGCCAGCCTCACAATTGCTGCTATGTTTTGAGCACGAGGTTCCAGCCACTGGGTCAATCCATCTCATTGAAGGTCTTTGTCTTTTACACTGACCAAGCTTGCTGTCCTTCTCCAGGGACTGGTCCTTTCCAAGAACATGTCCTAAGTATGTAAGGTGAAGTCTCGCCATCCTCACGTCTACAGCACAGGGTTGCTGAGCCTCTTCCAGGATAGGTTTGTGTATCCTTCTGACGGTCCATGACGCAGTCACTATTTTCCACCCACACGATAATTCTAAGGCCTCCATTCTCCATCAGCCCTCCTGACACGTTGTCGGCTTTCACGTGCACGTGAGGCGAGAGAAATGCCATGGCTTGACCTAAGCTCACTTTAGGATGCAATAGTTAAGAGCCCGTATGCTAAACCTCGAACGTTGGTGACACGAACCCATCAGCCACTACTCAGAAGAAAGATGCCCATATCCGTAGAGGTACACAGCCTTGGGAACCCTGTGGAGTGGTTCCACTCTGTCCCGTGAGGCTGAACCCACTTGGTAGCAATGTCTTTTGGCCTGGCATTTCCTTTTGACCAAAGCGTGGGCCTAGCCCTTTCCAAATGAGTGGAGGATTCTGTTGGTTCAATGTGTGGTTGGACTTTGAGTCATCATGAGGTCTTTGTTCTGCCTTCTAGAACAGGGCTGTCCAATATAGCCGTGACAATATTGCTCAAAATCCACTCAAATGTAAAACGCAGTGCCTTGTTTTCACAACTTTCACCTCCCGGGTTTCGTTGGCCAAGATGGGTAGTGGTGATCCTACTGGACAGAGGAGAACATGTCGATCCTCACTGAGAGCCCTATTGGACAGCACCTTTGTAGAGATGAATGAAAGGGGAGAAACAAGAATGGTATGGATCACCAGGTTTTAAAGACCACGTCCATGATTCCTTGTTCATCCCAACGTGCGACTAATTGGGGAGCTGGCGCAGGACCCGGCGCTGTGTCGTTCTTGTTATACATCACGTAGGGTCACTCTGTTGGCACCAGCTCGACGGCACTGGACACGGCGATGGTGACAATGACAAGGTCACAGTTCATTTCATCGTGTCATTCCCCTGCTCAGAACTGGGCAGTGCCCTCCACACACACCCCACTGTTAAATCAGTGTCCCTAGCATTCAAAGCCATTTACAAATTTGCCAACCTTCTTTTTCAGCATTACCCTCCTTTCTTGCCTTACAGACATGAATTCAGTGTCTCGGGCAAATTCCTCTACTCCCTACCCTCTAGAGCAGTGGTTCTCAACCTTCCTCATGCGGTGACCCTTTCATACAATGCCCCATGTGGTGGTGACCCCCAGACATAAAATGATTTTCGTTGCTACTGCATCACTGTCATTTTGCTACTGTTATGAATCGGGCGACCCCTGTGAAAGGGTCGTTCCACCCCCAAAGGGGTCACCACCCACAGGTTGAGAACCGGTGCTCTGGAGCGATCTGTGGTCTTTGAGTGAATGGCCATTCCTAGTGTCTGAGTGCCCCTGTCCATCCCCACCACCCGCCTGACTCTCCTGGGTCTTTCACGGCCAGCTTAAATCCAAACACATCTTTCAAATGGTCCTGCTTAGCACAACTCCAGATGAACTTCACCCTCCTGAATTCCAAACTCCCTGGTCCACTTCAACTTGGGGTCATTTCGTGTATCCGATCGCCTCGACTGAAGAGTAGCATCACCACCGGGTTCATACTTGCCGAGCTCAGCAAAGTGCTGGACTCAATGGGTACCAATTGATTCTTTAATTGATTGGTGTTGAAGTTAATTTACTTCTGGGACACGAAGAGGACACGAGAAGTGAATTTTCCAAAATGGATCGAAAAGGAAATCTTTGAATTTTGAATTGCCATTGGACACCAATCTCCCTAGACTCAGTGGCATCCGCATCACCTTAGGCACATGCTGGACTGTCCCGCTTTGGACCCCAGTCTGCCCCTGTCTATAGCCCCGAGAATCTCTTCACATTTTTACATAGCTGTATCTTCCACTTATTTCCAGAACTGGAGACAAATAGGGCCAAAGAGAAGATGCGCTTGAATGAAAAAAGCGGGACTATCTATCTAAATCCAGTAGGAAGGATTCTTGAGTTGCATCCATTCTAAGCAGAGACCCTGAGTCACTGCCTAGTAATCATACTCCTAACATAAGGAACCCTGGTGGCATAGTGGGTCACACGGGGGACTACTTTCTGCAATGTCATCAGTCCTTGATGAGGTTTTTGGTTTCCGTAAAGAAAGATTTACAGCCTCGGAAACCCACAGGGGCAGTTCTACTGTCCTCCAGAATCGCCATGAGTCAGCATTGACTCCAGGGCCGTGACTTTGGTTTGGTTGTCTGGAAGCATAACCTACACATGTGAAAGTTGGATGATGAGTCAGCAAGAATCAGTGCTAGCAAAGGATATTGAAAGGACCATGGACTACTGGAAGGACAGACATCTGTTTTGGAAGAAGTGCAGCCAGAATGCACCTTAGAAGCGAAGATGGCAGGACTTCTCACATACTTTGGACATGCTGTCAGGAAAAGACCTCTCACGAAACCTACTGCCCATTGAGTCGATGCTGATGCATACATAGCATGCCCCCACCCCCACCCCAGCGGGTTTCCAAAACTCCAACTCTATACGGGAGTAGAGAGCCCAATCTTTCACCCAAGGAGCAGCTGGTGGTTTCAACCAGGCAGATCACAGCCTAGCACGTAACCACAATGCCACCTGGGCTCCCTCGGGAGAGGCCAGTCCCTGGAAAAGGGCATCATGTTTGGTGAAGTAGAGGATCAGCAAAAAAGGGGGGGGGGGAATCAAAGAGATGGACTGACTCAGTATCTACAACCATGGGCTCAAACCTAACAATCGTGAGCCTGGCGCAGGACTGGGCAGTGTTTCATTCTGTTGTGCCCAGGTTTCGCTATGAGACGGAACTGACTCAATAAAACCTAGGAACGGCAATGACAACAAGCATTAACAACTGGGGACCTCGGAGCACGATGGTTAGGAGCGAGGCTAACCTACAGTGGTTGGCCTGGTGAGACCGCACGAGAACGAGCTTGCAGTCTGCTCCGGGAGAGATTACGGCGTGGCAAGCGTGGGGCATTTCTGGTTTATCGCTCTCACTCACCCTGGAGCTGATTCTGACTCATCGCCAGCGTATAGGACAAGGTACACGCCCCTGTGGGTTTCCAAGACTGTAAACTCTTCACGGGAGTAGAAAGCCACATTTCCTCCCTCAGAGCGGCTGGTGGTTTCGAACCCCTGCCTTGAGATCTGCAGCTCAGCTCGTTACCAGAGGACAGGCTGTGAGTCGAAATAGGCTCAATGGTACCCAACAAATATCACGTACTGATTAAATCATTCAGGTCCCCCCCAAAAGGACATTCACCATCAGATGGGTTTTCAAGTTCTGCAAACCAAGTCTGCGTGTGCCCGTCTCCTTCTTCATATTCTCCCCCCACCCCTTAAACCAAGAGAAATTTCATCCAAGCTTCCACAGGCTTTCTTTATCCCCTGTATCACTTTAACAATGAACATCTTCATTTCCCAAGAAGAGGAGAAGATTGTGGAAAGTGAGGTATGAACTGAAATGCCTGCTTCCCCGAGGCTGACATCTGTCACATTGGTGTGAGGATCTCAGGGCTCAAGGGCCGGAGGTGAGGATTACCCCAGAGAAAAGAAACTGCACTCGTTTGTAAACCCGAAGCCCTGGACACATAGAAGGTGTGACTCTGTCTACTGTTAGACTATCCGTCTACTGACCATGACCTAGGGTGGGTCCGACAGCATTCCAGAACCAAAGGCAGGGCACTGTAAAGACCCAAGCCGGTCCCCCTGCACTGGGCACCCCCCAAAGGCTGGTCCTGGGGGTGGAGCTGTGTGGGAACCAGCCCTCCTAGGCCAGCTCCCTCCACCACTCCCACAGAATGCTGCTGAGTCATCTCTGTCTTCCAGCCGAAGAGATTTGTTACTCAGAGAACTGATTTACAGTTCCGTGTATCAGGGCCCTCGCGCTTTCCTGCCACACCATGTTTCAGAGTTGCACCTGTTTGAAACGTAGAAGATGACCTCAGAAACAAACCCCAGCAAAGCATAGAAGCCCTATTTTCCTGCGACCCCTCTACCCGGGGATTCTGACAGAGGCACCGCTAATTTTCAAGTCCTCAGAAAGAGAAGCTGAGCTGTAGAACTGATCCGCCGGTTGAGGCCTGTGGGTATTTTGCACTTTGGGGTTTGGCCCCAGGTTAAGGAGCCGGGGGTGGCGGTGGCGGGGGGGCTAGTGGGCCGTGCACTGAGGTGCTAACCACTAGGTGCTCGATTTGAACCCACCAGCAGCTCCGTGGGAGAAAGATGTGGCTGGCTACCCCCTTAAAGATGAAAAGTCTTGGAGACCCAAAGGGGCAGTTCTCCCCTGCCCCACAGCGTGGCTGTGAGTTGGCATTGCCTCACTGGCCTCGAGTCTGGTTTCTTGTGTTTGGGTCTGTCTGGCGATGGCATAGACTCCCACCAGGCCAGTCCTTCGTCCTTCCCATCCTCATTCTGCTGGTGGACATTTGTTTCCTAGACAGCGGGCTGGTTTGGGTGGTGCTGCTGGGGCCGTGGGCGAGTATTACCAAGGTGCACCGATCACGCCTGTTTCGCTCGGCGCGCAGAGGAAGAGACCGCCAATGACGGCGGTATGCGAAGTGTAGCTGTGTCCGTGGTGCTTCTTGGTGACAGGGGCCCCGGTGCTGCCGTGATTCAGCCCTGGCAGAGCACTGGGAGGTCAAAGCTCCTTATGGTTCCACAGGGTTACAACCAAGCAAACCCTGTGGGGGCAGTTCCACTCCATCCTTGATGGTCCAAACGGGTCAGAACCAACTCGACAACAGTGGGCTTGGTTTGGTTTAGTTTGGTGGCGCAGCTGTAAAGCACTGTTACTGCTCCAAAAGACCGATGGGATCGTGCAGGTGGTCATAGGCCTGGGTTTGTTCATTTGTTTGTGTGTTGTTGTTTTTTTTTTAATTCTTTATGAAAGGATCCCAGGTGTCACCATGGTTAGGTGCTTAGCTGCTAACTGAGAGGGTGGTGGTTCAAATCCACCAGCTTCTCTGTGGGAGGGAGAAAGATGAGGCTTTCTACTCCCCTACAGGGTTCCAGTCTCAGAACCCCACAGAGGGCATTCTACCCTGTGCTATAGCGTCGATAGGAATCAGAATAGACCCGACTGCTTGGCATGTTGAGTGTGCTCTGTGGGAAGGCAGTGCCCATAGAAATGACAGCCAAGCTCTATGGGACAGCTGTATTCTGTCACCAAAGTCCATGGCACCCCACAGCGGCATTTCTTATTAGAACTTCCAGCATCTTTTAAAATGCGCCATCATTTCATGTAAGAATTGCAAGTGTGAAACGGCGTTTCTTTTCGCTTGTGTGTTACCCATTCAGAAATTAATAATCACGACCTCTCCTGGGACTCAGAGAAGGTAATGCTGCTGGCCTGAAGCAGGAGGAAAAACCAGCAGTAAAGAAAGTATGATAAGGCTTAATAACAGACAGTGTCAGCAAACGCGATGAAGGTCACAGATTTTCAACCAGCAGGATAGATAAGGTCTAGCAAGGAGAACGACCCAGGACAGCCAATCCCTCAACAGAATAACAAAGTCCAAAGCGACATCATCTCAAGATTTTCCACAGTCCCTTGGAGGCCCCTGGATGATGTAATTTCTTTACTCCCTAATGAAGATCTTAGATGAAAACTTTTTCAAAGGTCAAAGGGAAGAATGCATCTTGCTGCTGGCTAGATGCCCCGGGTCCAATTCCAACTCAGAGTGGCCCTGTGTACAACAGAAGCAAAACCCTGTCTGATCGTTTACCGTCTTCACGATCGTTCTGCCCTTTGCTGCATCCACTGTGTCAATCCACCTCCTTAGGCGCCCTCCTCTTAGGGCCGACCGTGGCCTTTACCAAGCGTGATGTCCTTCCCGAGGGATTGGTCCTGCAGAGGTTCGAATCCGCCAGCTACTCTGAGGGAGAACGATGAGGTGCTCTGCTCCTATGCAGACTCCCTGCCTGGGAAACCTTCCGAAGCTGATCCACTTTATCTTATAGGGGCCATAGAAGTTGAACTGGACTAGACAGCAACCAGTTCATTTATTTTGAACAGCATGTCCAAAGCAAGCGAAATAAAACCCCCGCTCCTGAGGACCATTCTTCTGAGACAGTTCTTGGTTCTTCCGGCAGTCCGTCTATGGAACGCAGATTCAATATCATTCACTGTCATTCAAAGCCACCAACGCTTCTTTGAATTTCCGTATTGGCTCCACGGCTTGCAGATGCACATGAGGGAACCGGGAGGTCATGGTTTGGGTCAGACATGCCTCAGTGCTCAAAGTGACATCTTGGCTTTTGAACACTTTGAAATGGAGATCTGCTGTGTCCCTAACTGGCCCCTTCTCAGGACTCAGCTCTCTTATCTGGAAAATAGAAAAGCAGGGCTTTCTCTGGTTCCTTCCAGACTTGAGATGTTCATGATTGGAAGTATTGTGCTTGGTTATAAATTTCATGACACCTGGGTTGATTTTGCCCAGCAGCTAGGAGACCCCTGGAGATGTGGGCACCAACAGACGTGAAGTTAAGTCCAACTGAGTCCGAGAAGCCACACCTTTTTAGAAATGTTAGAGATCAAGAACATTAGGGAATTGCCTGCTTGGTTGGATGACAATTAAGTAAAAAGACTTAGACCACATGAGGCTATCTCTGCCTACTCAGATTGGCTGATCACTCCTGACATTTGTTCCCCAAAATTGCAGAGAGAGATCAGAAGCTGGGCAGAGGACATGATGTCTTTACAGAGACCACCCGACTGGGAACCAGCAACAATGGAACAGAAAGGCCAACTAGTTGCTTGAGTCACGCAGGCTTTTCAAATACCCTTTCTTCTAAATCTTGGCCTTTCTCAAAGGCTGTGATGGAACGCACACAGCGGAACCCTTTGAGACAGACCCTGATGTTAAAGTGGATGTTATGAATGTCCCATGACGGTGATGTTGCCTTAATTAAAAAATTAAAGGTGGAGGCAATTCAAATGTAAATAACGATGGTCCTGGTTGTGCTATGGAAAACCAAACAAACCACGCTTGATGCATATATTTTGTAAATACTTACTGGTTTTCTTGGAAGTCAACCCCTTTCACATCAGGCTGCTTGACCACTGTCAGTCAATCATCTGATCAACCTCTATTGAGCGCCTAGAACATACGCGGTGTTCACTGAGCTAGCAATGCGACGGTGATTTGGACAGGCCCTGTCTTTAATCAGCTCACCATTGAGTAGGCCCTAAGGGATAGCTTGTCCCCCGCTGGTCCACAGCTAGGCAACCTGGGTCAGACTTTACTGTAAACCCTCCCTTCTCTACAGTTATGACGATCGGATGAACATGAAGGTCTATGGGAAAGCACAGAGCACTGGAAATGGAAGCAGGTGAGTCTCAACAGGAGGCACACTGGTAGTTCAGTGGTAGAACTCTTGCTTCCCCTGCGGGAGACCTGGGTTTGGTGTCGATCAGCGCCCTCCGTAGAACCTTGCTGTGGTTCTTGAACAGTTTCAGCAGAGCTTCAGGACTCAGATGGACTAAGAAGAAAGGCTGGGCGCTCCACTTTCGAAAATCGGTCAATGAAAACCCTGTGGATCGTAGCGCTCCCATCCCATTGGACACGGAGAGGATCTGATGGCCGCCAGTCACCACAAGCCTCACCTAAGATGCCAAGATTGGGCTCCATCTCAGCAGAGTCAAGTATTAGAGCTGGGAGGAAATCTACAAATAATCTCACCCGATTCTCCTTCTACAGAGAGGAAACGGGGCTCTCAAGCAGCACAGGGGCTCAGCCAAGAATCCGCAGTGTGTCTGTCGGTGGCACAGCCTGACTGCCCTCTTTCCTCACATCAGAGTGGTTTGGCCTGATCAAAAGCAGCTGGGGTACGCTTTATCCTCCCCCGTGCACATTGCAAAACAAGCATGATGTATTGTTCCTTTGGGCAGGTATTTTTTATGGTGAAATGTTCATTTGGAAGTTCCAAGATATTCACTCCCTTGGCAAGCTACTTTGAGGATGACTACAAACCGCCTCCAGAAAGAGAACCGCAGCCGCTCGCCTTTCTGAACAAGGCTGGACTCACAAGTGTTCGCAGCAGCAATAAACAGCAACTGGCAAGCGGCACCTGGGATCAAAGGACAACCTTTGCATGGGTGCAGTTCTGCCGCGACTGGTGGTAAAACTCAGAACACCATTAGCTGCCCGGTCTAGAAACTGGATGTGGACATAGACGAGCTTAATCGCAGAAGCCACTCGATCACCCAAGCCCGACCGAGCCAAAAGCAGACTTTGGGACGTGAAATGGCAGTTCTAAGGGATCTGCGAGATTTCATTTTTCTTACATCCTTAATGAGCTAGCCAAGTAACCTTCCCCCACCCTCGCTAAGTTCCCTGGAGAACAGTGGTTTAAAAATTACTGAGAGTGAGTCCAAACATATTGCTGCAAAGCATGTGACCATTTATCAAAAGTATCAAAATATGAAGCGATGCTCCCTCTCCCCGGGGGGACGAACAACAGTAATGCGGACGGACGAAATGAGACAGCAGTCGGTGTAAGATATGAAGATAACAATACATCAGGGGTCCCGGAGGATGGGAGGGAGGGTGGGGGGAAAGAGCTGATACCAAGGGCTTAAACAGAAAGAAAATATTTTGAAATTGATGATGGCAACATATGTATAAAGATCTTGATACAATTGATGTAAGGATTGTTGTAAGAGCCCCCAATAAGGGGATTTATAATACATATATGAAGCGATGGTTTCTCAACAAATCCTTTCTGTAGGTCTGTACACTTCTGAAGGCAGTGTTTCCATTTCTCTAGCCCTCCCCAAAGAGCCATGGTGGGGGATGGTTAGGCTGCTCACCCAGAGGTCAGCAGTTTGAACCCACCAACTGCTCGGAGAGAGAAGAATGAGGCTTTTTGCCCTCATCAAGATTGATAGCCTCAGAAACGCAGAGGCAGTTCTACTCTGTCCTATAGGGTTATGCGTCAGGATTGACTGGGCAGCAGAGCCTCTGATGAGTTTCGAACCCTCCCCAGACCAGTCTGAGCTCTTCAGACCCGCCCGTGTCAAAGGGAACTCAAATCATGCTCTTTTAAAATGTTGACTTTGAGGACCACAAAGAAATCAGAAGGGGCAAGATCGGGGCTGGAGGGTGGACGAGGTCAGGTTTCCCAAGGAAACTCTCCCCAAGTCAGCCCTGCCGACCCTCCAAGAATGAACAGGGGCATTATTGGGAGGGCAGGGAGTGGGGTGGACGACATATTCCTAGGCACCACTTTCCTGGCCAGTGCAGTTTTTTATTTTCTTAAAACTTCTTCCTAATAAGCCCGTGATTGCCCTGTGTCTCCCGAGGGCAGGGGGGGGGGATCAAGATTACAACAGGGGGACCCTCACCCCTACCCCCACCAGTTGCCATAACCCTCTGAAGTGACCTCCCCGCCGTGAACTGAACCCGGCAGATCCCCTGGGAAGACACTCCTTGGAAGACACCCTAAGGAGACGATAGGCTCCGCGGGTGCAAGGTGAGGCGCTCTACTCCCACGGAGATTTCGCCTCATTAACGCACGTCCACGAGTCAGAATCCACCTCCGGTGGAGCTCGGTGTGGGGTTGGAACGGACTCAACGGCAGCGCGTTCCGTTGGGGTGTTCCCAGGCTGGGATTCCAGAAGCTTCGACCAGCCAGTCAGCGACCACCCCGTTTGCTTAAGCCGCGGCCGGAGGCTGCGAGGCCCCAGGTGACCCGCCTTGCCCCGGGGAGGAGATAAAAGGCCACCGGAACGCGACGGGTCCGCTGCTGGCGGTTCTCGTGGGGGTTTCCAGAAAGGGGAGGATTTCTGCTTTCTCCCACAAAGCGCCATCGGGGGGCGGCGACGGTTGCCGCAAACAGCGCAGCATCGCTGGGCCCAGGGTCCCGATCGCGCCCCGGAGGGCATCACATGGGAGGGCATCGGCCGGGAAGCGGCCCCGGCGCGCGGGATGGAGGGACACGCGAACGCACCGCCGGGGGCTTTCACGTGCGCGCGCGCGGGGGGCGGGGCGGGGCGCGCGGGGCGGGGCGCGCACTATATCCTCCGGCGGAGGGGCACACACCGGCTCGCCCCGCCCCTCCCAGGCGCGCTCCGTCGCCGGTTGCTTCGTTGGCGCGGCCGAGGCTTCTTTCCCCGGGCCCTTCGGCCAGGACGCTCTGATTGGCCAGCGCGACCCTGCAGTGGTTGGCCGGGAAGAGCCGAGCCTCCTGATTGGCCGCGCGGCACCTGCAATGCGTCAAGGCGCGGGGGGCGTGGAGGGCTGCGCGGGGGGCGTGGAGGGCTCCGCGGGACTGGGCGCGACGGGCCGCGCTGCCTGCGGCCTCCCGGGGAGCGGCTCCGCCCGCGGCCGCCATCTTTACTAGGGGCAGCGGGGCGGCCCGGACGCGGGCGCCCTTTCCTCGGCTTGTAGGAAAAAAAGACTTTGCAGTACAAGTTTTGTCTGCGTTCCCTTTTGTACTCGCCCCCCGGGGGGGGGCGGTTTGTCGGGTCCCGGGGATGCTGTGGGGGGAGGGGGAGAAATGCCGGAGGTCGGAGCCTCGCGCACTGTGCGGTCGCAGGGTTTGTGTGTGCCCGCCTGGCCCGCTCCGTTTGCAGGAGGAGGAGGAGGAGGAAAGAGCGTTGCTGCCTGGGCAGCTTGCAGGCGCTGGCGAAGACGTCATGCTGCTCCCGCTGCTGCCCGCCGGCGATGCGTTTTCGCTTTGGGGAACCGTAAAGTCCCTCAGCCCCGCGTGGAAGCTCGTTCGCGGCCCCCGAGGCCGTGGCCTGCAGGGGCTAAACGCAGCTTGCCCTGGCAGGCGCTGGTTGATGTTGGCTGATAATCATCGTGGTCATCGTATCAGCTTATTTGCCCTTTTTAAGGCAAAAATGAAACGTGTATCCGGTTTCTTGCATCCCGGATGGCCACCCCGGCAAAAGAAAGCAAGCAAAACCTTTCCCTTATCTTTCACTCTATCGAAAATGGGCCCGATTCGGTCCTCTGCCTCCCTTTGGCGGATAGGGGAGAAAGAATACGTGCCCCGGGTGAATAAGAGTTTGGGAGAAGTTGCGGTCATCTTGGTATGGCGACTGGAGAGACGAGATCATTGTTATTCTTTGGAGCTGGCTTAAGTGCAGATTCGCCTGATGATACTGAAGGTGAATTTCCCTAGCTAGCTGCCTTGGTGTGGGAGTTGTCATGGGTACAGGGAGAGGTCACAGGTGAATGGTGGACCATGTATATACCCAGCAAGGCCAGGCCCCTCCGCGTGTGTGAAGCCTTCGTAGTAATTGGCTATCTGGTTTGTATTTCAGGAGCCCTTGGCGTCGTCGTAGCTGAACACTCAGCTACAAACCTAAAAGCGGGTGGTCCGCTACCTGCTGTAGCAGCTGTTTTCCATGAAGTTCACAGCCTTTGGGACCCCATGGGGTACGCCCACTCCACCCTATCTGTAGGTTGTTGTGACGGAATCCCCCTCCAGGCAGGGTTGGTTGGGGTTCATGTTTACTGAGCCCATCTACTAACCCTCCCCATTCGGACATCCCTTGGATGAATCAATGCGGGCTCCTGTGGGCAAGGCTGGCTCCTCATTGATGAAAGCAGGTGGGTTGGCAATACAGGCACACGCCTGCCTTGCCAGGGACTCCTGATGACAGGCTGCCTATGGGAGCGCCCCTTTCCACCATCTGCCCCCACCTTTTGCACTTTCTTGTCCTTCCCTTCATCGTCCCAGTTTTGCGAATGAAATCACCCACTTCGAAGTGACTTCTGAGCTTAGACCTTCCCTCGGGGTGCCTTCTGCCCCAAATGAACAGCCCATTTCCCTATGGGTCAAGGTCACGTCAGAGCACCCACTTCAGGGGCCTTGCCAGAGGGAGAAAACTGCAGTTTTGCACAGTCTCCATTAGAAACCCCCGCCTCCGGCCTGCTGCAGAGCGCACCACAGCCAGGTTCTTTGGCAGCTGCAGTGCAAAGTCGGCCACTTTGCTTGCTGGGCAGAGGGGTGGAGCCAAGACGGCCTCCGCCAGATGCTCACTGTCTTCTGTACTCGGAAGAGAAGCAAGTCTGGGTCTCGGAGTTGTTGTGAGGATTGGAGGACATGGGAATGTGCCAGCCCTGGTCTTTTATGGGGCTGCTGACGGCCTCTGTTACTGAAGCCCCGATTCTCAGCGCCAGCGAGTCCATTCTCATAACCACCCTGCGGACAGGGTAGAATGGCCCCTGTGGGCTTCAGAGACGGTTACAGGTACTCTTTACGGGCCTAGAAAGCCTCATCTTTCTCCTGTAGGGATTGAACTGCTGACCTTGTGCGGACTCTTCCCTGCCTCCAGGTAACAACAGATGGACACGCCACCTTAAATAGCCTGGTTCTTCCCTTCAGTGGCTATGGCCTGGATGCAGTGTGGTTTTCGTGCAGTGATAAATTGGGAGGGGCCACTGTCAGGGTCTGAGAAGGTCCTGGTTTTAGCATCAGAGGTTCCACATTCTAAGAAATCTTTGTCCTCAATCATGCAGGAGGGCCAGACACCCTGGGACCTGGGAGAGAAGAGGCCGCTGGGTCTCCCTGCAACTGACAGAGTGCTGGGTGCCAGGAAGTGGATGTCCTTGGAGAAGATAAGCATGGGCCAACACCTAGAACTCAGGATGTCCAAAGTCAAACTGACAAGGTTTTCTGTCCTCATTGCCCTTTTCCCACACGTGCTCTTTTATGTGTGCGTGTGTGCGTGTGTGTCATTGGTTGTGACAGAGTCAGTCCCAACTCATGTTGACCGGGTGTGCCAAGCAGCACTGCTCCGCGGGGTTTTCAAAGTGGTGGCACTTCAGACCCACCATCATCAGGCCTGCCTTCTAAGCACCTCTGGGTGGACTGGACCAGTCAGCTTTCCATAGTCCAGGACTAGCCATGTACACCGTCCAGGGACTTTCTCTCAAACACATTCGCCTTCCCACCTCCTCCTCTCTGTGATAGCCTAATGGGTTATGGATTGAGCTGCTAACCTGGAGGTCAGCAGTTTAAATCCACCAGCCACTCCAGGGGAGGAAGATGGGATTGCCCTATACAGGCGAGTCTCAGAAACCCAAAGGGCCAGCCTACTCTGTCCTCAAGAGTTGCTGTGAGTCAGAGTGGTCTCAGTAACAGTTATGCCCATTAGTTTTATATAAGAGGGCTTCAAAAAGTTTGTTGGGAAATGACATGGAAGGATAATGAAAAACTTCCACAAACTTTCTGAACACAACACCACCACCCCCAATAGGTATACCCTTTGATACATAGGAGGGGGCTTCACTAAAGTTTGTGGAGATTCTCCATTTTAAAAAATTCCATTTTCCACCAGTTGTTTGAAGCCTTTGTTGCGTGTGTTTATACACATACATACATACACATACCCATGCGCGCGCACACACAGAAAACAAAACTGAACCATATAGAAGAAGCAATCCTAGCAGCGACTTAGGTAGGACAAGAGTCCCGAGAAGAAAAGTTGGTCATAAGTTGAGGATCAAGCCACCTAGTGAGAAGGAGGCAACAATACGAGGCTGTCAGGTTGGGTCTGACTAAATAGTGAAAGGTTTTACATTCCAGCCAAGAAGGTAAACCTGGCGGGAGAACGACAAAAAATGATCAAGGTAAAGGCAGACACTGCCGGGCGCACAAGCATTCATGGCAACAAAGGTAAATGACTATGATCCGCAGTAACCACCGGAGCTGAGTAGACACACAAGCAGAAGAGGTGTGGGTAGGCAAATGGGACTCAGACACCAGTATCTACAGGTTTGACAGGATATTTTTACCATGTGTTTATATGGGATGCAAATCTCGCCAAGTAAACAGTGGAGTTCCCAAGGGGGCAGAGTTACAGAAACTTCAGAGCCTTTATCACTCACCGAGAGGGCATCATTAGTGGGCGTGGAGGCTTAGGACCCTGGTCTCAAGGTCAGTTGGGCTTAACCTAGTCCACAAAGACAAGATCCTACATCTTGGGAGAGTAGCTTGTGTGTGACCATCTGAAGTAACTCTTAGCCTCCCCCCTGAAGATTATCAAAGATACATAGAAATGAGTCCAGTAGACTAACGGACCATGCAAACCACAGCCTTCAGGGCCCTGAGACCAGAAGATCTAGATGGTGCCCAGCTACATTACCAGCCTCTCTGAATAAGATTATACCGGTAGTAGAGGGACTTGAATGGAGCAGGAGAAGAATGTGGAGCACAATTCAAGGTAACAATAATTCAAAACAAAACTTGGCTTACTGGTTGCAAGAGATGGGTGGAACCCCCAAGATTATGGTTCTCGGCCACCCTCAGGTCTGGAGTGGAACCCAGTCTTGTGGCTCAGTTTTCAGCCCAGTGATAGGCTTTTATGGTGAGCAATGACACACTAGGCCTTAGGACAGACGCTCCCCCATCTGAGATCAAAAGGGCAGCAGGTATCAGAGGCTAAAGCTCTGAAGGTCGAACAGGATAGGGAAGAGGGGTGAACAGTCAGCTGGACCGGCAGGGGGGAGAGAACTCCTCCAAGGTGGGGATTGCAGTCAGTGACCTGAGTCCATGTGGGTGAATTGTGGGATGGAAAACCAACTGGGGCTTTGAACTTTCACCCAAATGACTAAAGCCTTTTGTTTTTAAGATAAAACTATCTTAAAACTAGAGATTTCCCCAAGTTCATGAGATCCCAAATGGCTTGTAGAAATCCAGTGTGACAGGTTTCTGTGTTACTGGATGACATCTGTGCTGAACAGTTTAAGCAATCCTGCAATGTGAAGAACCTCTTGCAACCCATGAGCAAGATCTGTAGACAATGCAAAGATTATCAGTAGGTTCGAGGAGAGTCACAGAGATTTTATGTGCATGGCTCTCTGGGAGGTCCCGGGACTTCAACGAGTTTCCACACAGTCTGACTCCATGCTCATCACTGGCCTACTGCTTACCTGGGGGAAGGCATCCTTTCGGTTTATTTCTGTAATATTTATATTTATTCATGTGACTGGTGCTTAGCACCATGTCTAGGATATGTTAGCTGCTAAAGAAATGGATGTTGAATACTTTAATCAACTGAAATAGTTGGGGTGGGGGAGACTAGATTTTGTAGTGTGGTTTTTGGAAAGGAAATGATCACATGTTCACGTAAGTGATACTTGATACCTAGAAACGTACACAATCAACACATTATTAAGCATAGCGTTAAAGTAAGCTGCAGTGAGTCCACCACCTGTCCCCTCCCCACCCCAGAGACCTGGAAAGTTCCCCAGACTGGGAAATGCAGGGGTACTTCCCTGCCTCCCTCGATTAAATCCTCAACTTCAGGCAGCGTCTCACGTAGAGTTACATAAGTCAGAAACTAGGATTTACAGAAGACAAATCGACCTCGTTTTTAAATGAACAATTACAGACGCTGAATGGAAGTTCTCCTGTGAGCGGTCGGTGAAGCCATGTGATGTTGAAATACAGACTGTTGGCAGAGCTCGAGTGAGGAAAAACAAAGAAATGGGCATGGAATCTGGGAGGGCGAGTCTACAGTCACTGGATTAATTGTTTCTTGGGGGTTGGCAGGGGAGGCTGGGGGGAAGTGGGCACTAATAAGGAGTATAAGAAAGAAGATGTTCTAAATTTGTCAGGATTATACAACTAGTCTTGATATGATTGAAATATTCAGTTGTATGATAGGCAAATTATTTCCCAGTAACCACTGCCATCGAGTCAGTGCTGACTCAGCAATCCTGTAGGACAGGGTAGAGCTGCCCGTTACGGGTTTCTGAGACTGACTCTTCACAGGAGGCGAAAGTCCTGTCTTTCTCCCAAGGAACAGCTGGTGATTTTGAACCGCTGAAATACCACATGACCAGCGCTCCTTAAAACCGTGTGTGTGTGTATGTGTGTGTGTGTGTGTGTGTGTGTGAAGGGGGGGTGGGTAAGCCGAACACAAAATGCCGTTCATTCTTCAGCAGTATTTATCGTACCAGCCCTGAATTCTTAGGCCTATCTGCATGACATGCTTCTTACTGTGCAATACGTTGTGAGAGATATGTGTCCCCTATCTGAAATTCACTAATTCCAAAGCAATAGAGAAGCGTACACGCATGGGGCTCCTTTACACCACAATGGTTTTTGTTTTTGCTTTTTGGCCTTTCTATTAATTTCCATTGCAGTTCTATATGCAACCATCAAACAAGCTATTTTTTGGTTTCATTCCCTTTGTGTCTTCAGGTTTCTCTGTTGACATCATTTCACGTGTGTGAATGTCACCAGAAGAACACAGAGAGAACCTTTGCCCAGATTCCCCAAGTGTTCACATTTTAATGTCTTGGCTCTGGCTCTCTCTGCCTTTGCAGACAGGATGCCCCTTGCCCCTACATATTTTAGGGTGTAATTCCAGCGAGCGAGGCCATTCTCTTGCAGGAAAGGGACAGGCAGGGTACTGTTGTCCACAGACCTGATACGATGCTCACCAGGTGTCCCAGGAACATTCTTTAGAGCAGTGAAGCCCGCATCCTCCTTGTCTCCAGAGGCCTCATCTCCAGTCTCACTGAATCAGGAATCGCTCTCAGTCTTCCTTTGTCTCTGTATGACACTGACTAATCCACGACTTTTCAGCAGTCCATATGCTGAAAGGTGAGTACATGTCAACTACCACAATGACCCATTGTCAAAAAAAAAAAAAAAACTAACCAGGAAATGGTTTAGGTGCTAATGAACTTACATTCCTTCACAAATCATGCCCCCCAAATGGTGGATCACGAGGTCAAAAAGAACTGCTAGAATCCTAAGCTTTTCCCCACTCCTGTATTAACCCAGTGCAATCCCTTTTTTCAGAGATGAGAAAACAGAGCCAAATAGGGAGTCATTGTCCCAAAGTCCTGCTCTCCTGCTTCCGGATCCTGGTTCCTTTGTCCAGAGCAGCGGTTCTCCACCTTCCCAATGCCGCGACCCTTTCATACAGTTCCTCATGTGGCGGTGACCCCCAGCCATCAAATGATTTTGTTGTTATTTCACCACTGTCATTTTGCTACTGTGATGAATCGTGTGGCCCCTGTGAAAGGGTCGTTGGGTCCCCAAAGGGGTCGTGACCCACCGGTTGAGAAACACTGCTCTAGAGCTTGATGTTTACTGCTCTGCTGTGTTGGATCTGCCCCGAGCGTGTCTCCATCTGTCACACAGGCCATAGACATGAAAACCTGCTAGGACCTGGGTCAGGCCGGACCCTGTCTGAGAAGAAAACCTCAGGTCTTTCCCCTGAGTGGAGAGCAACAGGAAGATGGCCAGACTGAACCCCATCCAAGGAGGCCTGGTAAAGCAAGGGAGGCCTTCGGAGCTACAGCCCTCACAAGTTCCGTGGTTTACAGCAGCAGTTGTTGTAATCACTTGAGGGTAAGCATCCACCACCACTGCCAACTCTGTGTCTGTGATGCAGTTTTATGTCTACATAAATATATATCTCACTGACATTGAGTCCCTATATATCATTTCTAAGATCGGAAATCTTTTCCAGAGCAGGCAGCCTCATCTTTCTCCCAAGGAGGGAATGGTGGGTTTGAACCGCCAACATGGTGAGCAGCCCACTGTGTCACCAGGGATCCTTGCTTATCATGTATTAAGTTGGATTCATTCAAACCATTGGCATGAGGTTTAGATAGAGTAGGAGTCTTTGTCTCTTAGATACAAGTATAATGTGGCCTTGGGTGCCTCGTGGCAGATAGGTGAGCTCCAGACTGTTTTCAGAAGGAACCTTTAATCAGGGACTGCTCCGAGCTTCCCATCAAAGTGTCCCTGAGAGCAAGGAACTCCAGTGGCCAAAGGGTTAAGTGCTCGTCCACTAACCAAAAAAGACCCCACGACCTGCCCCCACCAAAGATTCCAGCCAAGGAAACCCCACGGGGAAGTTACACACCATCGCGGGGGACTGGTCTGCATCAGCAGTAACCACGCGCCCAGCACCATCTCCGCCAGCAGAGCAGACAGAAGAGCATTTCTCTGGCCGGCCTGAGGGTGTGGCATGTTCTAGCCCCCCGAAAGCTAGACAGCAGGTCGACACTGTGTCCTCCCTAAGGCTGGACAACCCGCGGACACTCTGTGTCCTCCCTAAAGCGCCGACACTTCTGCGTGTTTCATGTTTAAAATTCATCGTTGTTGGGTGCCATCAAGCCGGTTCTGACTTACAGCGACCCAATGTACAACAGAAGGACACGCTGCCAGTCCTGTGCCAGTCATCCAACTCTGGGCGGGGGGGCTTCCTCTGTTTTGATGTCCCTCCCGTTCACCAAGCATGATGTCCTTTTCCAAGGACTGATCTCCCCTGATAACACAGCCAAAGTGCACGAGACAAAGTCTTGCCACCTGGCCTCCGAGGGGCATTCTGACAGTACTTCTTCCCACGCACCTCTGTTTGCTCTTCTGGCGGTCCGTGGTGCTCTCAGTATTCTTCAGCAGCACCGGTTTTTCTTCGGTCCTCCCTATTCAATGTCCAACGTCCACACGCACAGGAGGCAATCGAAAATGCCATGGCTTGGGCCAGGGGTCTTCACACACAAAGAATATTATCCCCTTCAACATCGCCTAAGGAGATGGGACGTATTTACCCTGTGGCTTCCAGGGCAGGTCCCCCGTCCTGTGCCCACACTGCAGCGTGTGCAGCCCAGGAGCTGAGGGGTGTGGTGGAGAGAACAAGTGACCCCTGAGAGACTGTGACAAGCAACAGGCAGGCGGAGACGACGCGCCCCCGCGGGACTCAAGAGGGCGCCCGGGGGAATTGGAGAGAGTGGGGGAAAGGACTAAGGTGCCTTGGGAGGAGGAGAAGGGAATCCTGAGCCTGTCTTTGCTACTCCTTTGCCACGGGACCTTAGGCAATCAAGCACCAGACTCACTGCTATGGAGGCAACGCTGACTCACAGTAACCCTCTAGGAGGGAGTAGAGCGTTTCTGTGGCTTTCCGTGGCTGTCAATCTTTAGGGGAGTCCTGCAGAGGAGTGGCTGGTGGTTTTGAACTACTAACCTGGTTAGCAGCCCAACCCCTAACCCACTACACTGCCCCCCCGCCCCTGCCCCTGGGGGTGCTCCAGGGCTCTGGAATCTGATCTGGAGAAAGCAGAAGCCAACCAGGTGCCTTTCTGTTCCCTCAGCCATAATGCTTTCTGATTCAATGTGAACGAATAGGTGGCACGGATCGTGTAAGAATCCCGATGCTTCCTAATTTACAAATAAGCCACAGATTAAGGTAAATTGCCCTTGGCATTATTATTAATCACAGGCCACTGATAATATGCAGTATCTACTTTAAGAGAACCAGCGCGTTTATGCTTTTAGGAAAACCGCTGTGAAATCTAGGCCTGCCATCTTATGGATCATTGCTGGTACTACCTGTGATTCTGTTCCTGTTGGGATCATTTTTCACACGTACCAAGCGTGCTTGTTTGGCTGTTTCTGAAGAACTCTGTAAGGAGTTTTGGAATGTATTTTTATCTGATCATTCTTAATCTCACTTCCTTAGGAAAGAAACCATTTTTTAAATCAGTCTGGCTTAGAAACCCCTCACTCCCTACTTTGTTGATGGATCCCAAGCAATATTTCCTAGGCGATACTCCAGTGTCTAAATGGCCATGTGTCAACCTGTTATAACAGGTAATGCATTGGGCTGCTAACCACAGGGTTGGCAATTGGAAACCACCAGCTACTTTACAGGAGAGAAAATGAGGCTTTCTACTCCCTTGAAGAGCAACAATCTCAGTAACCCACTGGAGAAGTTCTACTGTTTTGCAAGGTCACTAGGAGTCAGAATTGACTGGAAGGCAGTGAGTTTAGGGGCTTTTGTTTGTTTGTTTTTGCTCCTAAAATTGCTTGGAGAGGGAGAATGATGCCTTGAAGCAATTATGGGAAGTGCCAAGAGGCATATTTGATGAAAGCTTTATCAGCTTCTTAGCCAGGAGGGTGACATCTAGCTGTCTTTTCTTACGCCTTTTATGAAGCTGAAAAATGAGAAGAGGTGTTTTTCCATCCTCAATGAGGATGAATGTCTGTGGAATCTATGTCTCTGTTGCTGGGGCCTCTCCGTGTGTAGGACGTTGGATCCTAATGAGCATCAGGCAGGATGAGCTGGATGCAGACCAGAGGAAACATTTTCCAAATTTTGAAAAGTCCTAACTCTTACAAAAGAAAAATGCAAATAAAAAACCAAGTTGGGGACTGGGGAGGGAGGAGTGATTCCCGAGTAAATGATGAACTTTATCTTTCATTAAACTTTGGCCCCAAATAGATCAAGTGCAACTGTTCTGCCTGCTTTCTCACTCATAAAATTTGAGACCGTGAAATACTTTGAGGACTGCTCTTGATAGGCATCCTGAAACTTCATCGGGAGCAAATAGGGTGAGTCCTTTGTATACTGCTGCTAATTTCATGAAGCGATTTAAGCCAAACTCTTTCTGAGTCAGGATCACCTTACTTAGGAGACCTGGAGGTGTAGTGGGTACACATTGGGCTGTGATCCCCATGGTAGGCAGTTCGAAACCACCAGCAGCTCCCAGGGAGAAAGACTGAGCTTTCTACTTCTGTAAACAGTTACAGTCCCAGGAACCCATAGGGGGTTTCTATGAGTCAGCATTGACTCGATGGTAATGAATTTGGTTTGGTTTGGATAACTTTACTTTGAGTCAGCATCAGTGTTTGTTGGACAGGTGCTGGTGGCACAGTGGATGAAGCATTGGGCTGCTAACCAAAAGGTTGGTGGTTCAAACCCACCAGCTGCTCTGTGGGAGAAAGTTGAGGCTATCCATTTTCATAGAGATTGACAGCCTTGGAGCAATTGTACTCTGTCCCATAGGATTACTATGGATCAGAATCTACGTGACAGCACTGGATGGTAAGTGTTTACGGAGGTCTTAATCCCTCCCACATGGAAATGAGACTATGATAGTCCTGTGGAGAGGGACACCTAGCCATGGTGGACCGGGCAAGCATAGCCATCAGTAATCTTTGTTAATATTGGTCCTTTCAAGGAGACTAACAGCAGCAGCCTGAAGTCATCCCAGGGAACTAGAGAGGAGTCCTGCCCGAGCCATCTTAGCTTCGTAGCCCCCTCCCCTTTTGCTGACTATGAGCTTAGCTGAGATTAACCTCTTTCCTGCTGCCTCCTTATGGACGGTAAATTGTTTTCCTAATTATCTCATAATTAAGTTACCATAGTAAAGGGTTTGCAAAAGAGAGGAAGTCCCTCGACAAGATGAGTGACAGTGATGCGGCCATGGGCTCCAGTCCAAGAACAATGTGAGGACGGCGCAGGCATGGCAGTGGTTCCATCTGTTGTAGATGACAGTGTTTCCATCTGTTGTAGATGACAGGGATTCCATCTGTTGTAGATGACAGTGTTTCCATCTGTTGTAGATGACAGGGTTTCCATCTGTTGTAGATGACAGTGCTTCCATCTGTTGTAGATGACAGTGTTTCCCTCTGTTGTAGATGACAGTGTTTCCATCTGTTGTAGATGGCAGTGGTTCCATCTTTGCAGACGACAGGGCTTCCATCAGTTGTAGATGACAGTGTTTCCATCTGTTGTAGATGACAGGGCTTCCATCTGTTGTAGATGACAAGGTTCCATCCGTTGTAGATGACAGTGTTTCCATCTGTTGTAGATGACAGGGCTTCCATCTGTTGTAGATGACAGGGTTTCCATCTGTTGTAGATGACAGGGTTTCCATCTGTTGTAGATGACAGTGTTCCCATCTGTTGTAGATGGCAGGGTTTCCATCTGTTGTAGATGACAGTGTTTCCATCTGTTGTAGATGACAGGGTTTCCATCTGTTGTAGATGGCAGGGTTTCCATCTGTTGTAGATGACAGTGTTTCCATCTGTTGTAGATGACAGGGTTTCCATCTGTTGTAGATGGCAGGGTTTCCATCTGTTGTAGATGAGAGGGTTTCCATCTGTTGTAGATGACAGGGTTTCCATCTGTTGTAGATGACAGGGTTTCCATCTGTTTTAGATGACAGTGTTTCCATCTGTTGTAGATGACAGTGTTTCCATCTGTTGTAGATGACAGGGTTTCCATCTGTTGTTGATGGCAGGGTTCCCATCTGTTGTAGATGGCAGTGTTTCCATCTGTTGTAGATGACAGGGTTTCCATCTGTTGTAGATGGCAGGGTTTCCATCTGCTATGAGTGAGAACCGACTTAGTGGCGTTTATCAGCAATAGCTCCTCTCCTAGCTCGATCAAGTTCTATTACTGACTTTCAAGGACACTGTAAAACAACATCAGAAGATTATCAGAACTCTTTGTTCTCATAACCTGGCATTCTGTGAAGCTCATTTGCCTGACACAGTCGCTGAAAACAAAATTCGTGCATAAGTAAATGTGGTGAAGAAAGCTGATGGTGCCTGACTATCAAAAGATATAGTGTCTGGGAAAAAATATATAGTGTCCGGGGTCCTAAAGGCTTGAAGTTAAGCAAGCAGCCATCTAGCAGAGAAGCAGCAAGCCCACATGGAAGAAACACACCAGCCTGTGTGATCATGAGGTGCCAACGGGTTCAGGTAACAGACATCAAAATACCCCCAGCAAAAACTATGTTATTGAGAACAAGAGGGGGTCAGAGCAGAGACCCCTAACCCATCTGTGGACAGTAGGACATCCCCTCACAGAAGGGTCACAAGGAAGGGATGAGTCAACCAGGGTGCAGTACAGCACTGATGAAACACACCCTCTTCCTCTGGTTCTTTGAGGTTTCCTCGTGCCCCCCCCCCCACTATCATGACACTGATACAGATAAGAGCTCTCGACACACGGAATCCAGGTCAGATAAACCCTTCCAGAACAGAAATGGGAGTCGTGATACCAGGAGAGTAGAGGCAGGTGAGGGAAGGAGGGGAAGAAGAGGAGGTCAAATGATCAACGTGTAACACTCCCCACACCCCAAGGGGGACAAACAACAGAAACCGCGGGGGGAGGGAGACAGCAGTCAGTATCAGACATGAAAATTATAACAGTTTATAATTTATCAAGGGTCACAAGGGTGGGAGGGTGGGGGAGGGAGGGGGGGAAGAGGAGCTTATAAAGGGCTCAAGTAGAAAATGTCTTGGAAATGATGATGGCAACATAGGTACAAATATGCTTGATACAATTGATGTATGGACTGTTATAAAAGCTGTAAGAGCCCCCAATGCAATGGTCTTAAAAGTGAAGGAGGAGAAGATTATCAGAAGATTGTTATTGTTGTTAGGTGCTTTCAAGGCAGTTCTGACTCTTAGTGACGCTGTGTACAACAGACCCAAACACAGCCAGCTCCGGCATCTGCCTCCAAACCATTGCTAGTCATAAGCCCTTAGTTGTCCCTGCGTCATTCCATGTCCTGGAGGGCTTTCCTCTATTCCGTGGTCCTTCTACCTACCAAGCAGGATGTCCTTCTGCAGAGACGGGTCCCTCCTGATAAGATGAGTATGAGACAAGGTCTCACTGGGCTTGTGATGGCCCTGTATTTTCCTCTTGTAAGTTTCTCTATGCATTTAAAATATTTTAAAATTCTGATAGAAGTTAAAGGAATTATTTTGCAGACATATTTTTAAAATCTGACTGGAAGAGTTTCCTTAAATATATTGGTTTGTTCTATCCATTTGCTCAATTCAGATTTCAAAGTTTCTTCATCATGCACATTTGCCTTTCCTCTTCAAATGTGCTGTTATTGTAAAGCTAAGTGGTTGTACCAGGTGCCAACAATATATTTTATAGAAATGAAATTGTTCACAAAAGTAAATCACATTGCCACTGTGAATGCTGGTAATGTAATTAATGCCACTGAATTGTACCTTTATAAAGAGGCTAGAGTAGCGAATGTTATTATATATATTTTACACACACACACAAAGAAAGTCAAATAGGAAAGATACCTCATAAAGAATAGCTTATGAAATTCAACTTTTGGTAAGAAAGACCACGTCTGAAATAAATCCTCATGTTGACACTGGGCTTTGGAGAAAGACTGCAAATGTGTCTTTGACATGTTGAAAGTCTGTTTAAACTTCAAAATTTCACTGACTTCCACTGCTACTGTAAGACTATTCCAGAGACCATCAACCCCAAAATGAAATCGTTGCCACTTCTGCACCTTTCACCTGAAAATCCGAGTAGGATATTTTTATTTAGGCAATTTTGGAAGGACAGCTGACCCCTGTAAGATTTCAATAACATCCACTGGCTCCATAAGCCCTCATGTCATGAGGGCTAAAAAGAAGTTGTTAAGAAGAGCTGCTTAATCATGGGATACAGTACGTGAGGTAAGAAGATATGAACTAGACTGTTGTTCTGTGACAACTTAGGCGTGGGCTGGGCTTACTATCTGGGATCTCACCCAAAGAATATATGTATGCATATGTATATGTGTACATAAAGAATACATATAATATAAGTGTATACATATATATCATATCATATAAATATATACATATTTACTGGCAGGGAGGTTAGTTGAGAGGAAGCCAGTGATTCTATGTGTAAGAGTCTTCCATTTTAAAAAGTCTCAGATGAATCGTTTATGCAATTGTCCTGTGGTAATTTGGCAAAGCATGGATGGGAACCATTTAGGGGCGTGTTTGGTCACCATGACAGGATGCTGGTAGGTACAGCAGCCGTGTACTCAGCTGCTAGCCCACAGCCGACCCACAGCCGGGAAGATGTGACCGTCTGCTCCCATAGAGAGGAAACCCTATAGAACAGTTCTACAGGCTTGGTCCTACAAGATCCGTCCTCCAGGGTCACTGGGAGTGGGACTCAACTGGCTCATTTGGTTTGGGTTTGGTCTTTGTTGTGGAACAGCCTGAGCTCTTGGGGCTCTAGCGACAAATCCCGGTCGGTGCCATTGAAGGCCTGCTGACTGTAGAGAAGATGCTTGGAGTCCCGTATCTCTGAACATGTTGGATAAGGGCAATGAGCCTTTCCAGATGCCTGCTTTCATTCTGCCCATCGCCAGACAGTCCTTTCAAAGGGAATGTGAGGCCCCTTTCCCGGCATGATTGGGCCCTGGATTTCACTGTCCCCAAAGAGAGGGCCATACTTTGCTACTTCACTGCATGTGTCTTGTGGGATCTGGATGTTGAAGGATGGGGAAGATTTGTCCATTTCTCAATTACAGTCGGTGGAAGGACCTTGTGACGAGAACCTAAGGACATCATTTCCCTTTAATCCCTTGGGATGAGAACCCCAAGCATGTATCCCTTTTATTTGTTCAGTAATTAATCCCGCTGGTGCTAGCTCTGTGTCCTCTTCCTGACTGGCCCCCAGCAGTCATGGAGGTGAAGGGGAGACACTTCCTGGCTTCTCGGCCCTCCTGGGAATAGGTGCCACTCCCAGACTCCCTGGAAGGGTTTCCTTGGACACCGTAGTTGTAAAGGAACAGCGTGGTCTGGTCAACAGTCAGCTGACCCTTAGCACAACTATGACATCAGGAAGGTTATTTTTGACATTATTCGCCCTGGATCCCACATTCCTTCCTCCCTGGTCCCCAAGTCATACGTAGATTCCATCTTCAGACCGCAGGGCCTCGCTTCCTTACTTTCCTGTGTTGGTTTGGGTTTTCGGGAGGAACGAAACCAGTGACACTCATGTCTCAGAAAACACTTTGAGATACTTCCAGAACCAGAAGAGCCAAATGAAGTTCAATCCTTTTGTGACTTCGGACCAGAGCAAAAACCGGAAAAGGCATTTCAATGCACCTTCCCCCGTTCGCAGGAAGATTATGTCTTCCCCTATTTCCAAGGAACTGAGACAGAAATACAATGTTCGGTCCATGCCTATCCGCAAGGATGGTGAAGTTCAGGTTGTGCAAGGACACTACACAGGTCAGCAGATTTGCAAAGTGGTCCAGGTTGACCGGAAGAAATACGTCATCTACATTGAGCGGGTGCAGCACATGGGCATTCACCCCAGCAAGGTGGTTATTATGAGGTTAAAACTGGGCAAAGATCGTGCAACGGAAAACCAAATCTCGCCAAGTCGGAAAGGAAAAGGGCAAATACAGGAAGAATCACTTGAGAAGATGCAAGAGTAAAATATCTTGTACGCAACTTCCATTAAAACCGGCACATTTGAAAAAATATGTCCAGAATTTATTTCATATCAAGAAGTCATCCAGCCCAGTCCAACTCAAGCTGATGGACCCATGTTAGCTGGGGAGATGACACCAAAAGGTGACACCAAAAGGCAGATCACAGGCCAGTGGGTGCAGCGTCACATGGATCCAATATTGGTCGGAGCAAGGGAGGACACAGACACCTCGGAGGTTGGCTCCCAGGGCCAGCGACCCGCATGGGGCCACCCTTGGAGGCAGACGCAGAGTCTCAGCAAGCAAGAAGGGAAAGGGGGCAAAAGAGAAATCATCTGTGTTCAATCCGACTCTTATACAAAAGAGCACCCCCCCAGGGAGGGGTCGCCAGGCTCCCACTTGATTGACAGGTTGGGCTCTGCACCTCGTCAGAAGTGTCTAGCTGACATAATCCTTAACCATCACACCTCCCATGCCCCCTCTACCTGCAAGCCTAACTTTCCAGAAAGGATGTTATTGACATGCTAGTAGAGATTTAGGTTGCTATCTCATGGGATGATGGAAGCTGCTGACCACAGAGAAACTTTGGGGCCTTTCTGGAAATTGTATCAGGTGAAACTGTTGGGCTTACATTGGGGATTGGTCTATCCTAAAGCCAGGGGAATTCACCGAGGTATGCTGAGTAGGCATAAGACAGGATCGGGTTTGTGCAGCCGCTCTGCAGTGTGAAGGATGGATGGATGGAGGTCCTAGAGAGTGTGGTAGATGCGGTGAGAGAGGAAGGAAGGGACACAGGACCTAGGTCCTGTAAGCCTTGATGATGGATCTGAAATGGGGATGGGGAGCAAGGAGGCATCATGCCTAGGTTTTGATTAGTTCAGCTGGATGCAAGGAGGCACTACTCAAATAGATGGGGCCTACTGGGAGAGAATCAGGCTAGGGGGCAAAATTAGAGTATGCTAGACTCAAAATGCTTGCTGATGAGAATCAAGGGCCACAGCCTTCAGTGTGGATTGCAACTCAAAGGAAAGAAGACCCAAAGCCTCACAGTGGAACCAATAGGCGGCACCATGATGAACAAATGAAGGAAAGATGGAAGCTGTCAAGGATTTCATTTTGCTCAGATCCACCGTCAGGGCTCAGTGGACGCAGCAGGCAAGAGACCGAATGACTCACTGCATTGTATAAATCTGCAGCACAAGACCTCTTGTAAGTGTTGAAGAACAAGGATGTCACTCTGAGGACTAAGATGCACCTGACCCAAGTCCTGGTATTTTCAATCCCCTCATGTGCATGTGAGGGTTGGACAATGCATAAGAGCGAAGGCAGGAGAGCTGATACATCTGAATTGTGGAGTTGGCAAAGAGTACTGAACAGCTAGAACAACAAACAAGTCTGTCTGGGAAGAAGCACAGCCAGAGTGCTCCTGAGATGCGACAAGATTTATAGCCCTGGAAACCTTCTATGGTGTCTCCATGCATCAGGATCAACTCGCTGGTTTTTTGGGTTGCCCTCCACAACTGACTGGGAGGGAGCCTCAGGTGTGTCAGAGCACATCGCTCCCCTCCCCTCCTTTTCCAGGCACGCCCCCAGCTCATGGCGGGTGCTGCAGAGAGTGGGCAGCTGCTGATTTTGCTGCTGGTGAGAATATACAGTGTTTACATGTACAACCCAGTGACACTGAGCGCATGCTTCAAGTTGTGTAACTATTCTCACCAAACTTTTTTTGAGTTGTCAATTTGATTCCATGCAGATGGTGCTTTAAAAGAGCCCGATGCTGTCCTATGTCCGTACATTTCTATGCCCACACACTGAGGTAGTGGACGGACTTTCGGCCTCTGCTCATGCCCTCCCTCAATGCCAGAGCACCTTGTTATAACATCCTGGCATTCTGTGATGCTCACCTTCCCAACACGGTCGCTGAAGACACAATGGGTGCATAGGCAGATGTGGTGAAGAAAGCTGATGGTGCCCAGCTATCAAAAGATATAGTGTCTAGGGTCTTAAAGTCTTTAAGTTAAACAAGCGGCCATCTAGCAGAGAAGCAGCATCCTACATGGAAGAAGCACACCAACCTGTTAGATCATGAGGTGTCAACGAGATCAGGTTACAGGCATCAGAAAACCCCAAAACAAACAAGCAAAAATCCCCATATTGTTGAGAACAAGGGGGATCAGAGTAGAGACCCCAAGCCCATCTGTAGACAATAGGACATCCCCTCACAGAAGGGTCACAAAGAAAGGACAAGTCAACCAGGGTGCAGTACAACACCGATGAAACACACATTATTCCTCTGGTTCCTTGAGGCTTCCTCACCCCCACTATCATGACCCCAGTCCGGCTTTTCACTGTGGGCTAGACCAGAGCATGTGCACAGGTACAGATAAGAGATAAGAGTTCACCTCACGACACACAGAATCCAGGAACAGGAATGGAAGTAGCGATACCAGGAGGGTAGAGGGAAGGTGGGGAGAGGAGAGGAGGAAGGGGAACGGATCACAATGATCAACACATAAACACCCCCCACCCCCAGGGGGGATGAACAATAGAAATCATGGGGAAAGGGAGACAGTGGTTGGTGTAAGATATGAAAATAATAATAATTTACAATTTATCAAGGGGTCACAAGGGTGGGGGTGGGGAGGGAAAAAAGAGCTGATACCTACCCTCCCCCCAAAAAAGGAGCTGATACCAAGGGCTCAGTAGAAAGTAAATGTTTAGAAAATAATGATGGCAACATATGTACAAATATGCTTGATACAATTGGTGTATGGATTGTTACAAGAGCTGTAAGAACCCCCCAATAAAGTGATCGTTTAATAAAAAAGTTTTTTGAAGAGCTCAATGCTGAAGACATATTCTTTACTGGTTAAGTTAAAATGATGTTTGGTTTACGAATTAGGCTAAGCTGTCGTTTGATTGAAAGAAGACTTCAGAGGATATTTTTGGTTTAAACTTCAAGGTTTACAGGTGATCTCAGGCTAATGGTCTAGAGCAGCAGCTCTCAACCTGTGGGTCTCCACCCCTTTGAGGGTCAAACAACCCTTTCACAGGGGTTGCCAGATTCATTACAGTGATGAAGTAGCAGCAAAAATCATTTGATGGCTGGGGGGGTCACCACCACATGAGGAACTGTATGAAAGGGCCGCGGTCTGAGGAAGGTGGAGAACCACTGGTCTAGAGGTTCAGTCCACCTCAGTGACTCCAGAAAGTCTAGAGCTCAGGAGAACTTGGAGTTCTGTTCTGTATCTCTCAGCACCCTCCTTTCGAGTAGGATGCTTCTACGTACAGGAAGCTGGAAGCCGGGCACCCCCTTCTTCTGGTCTCATGACAAAGGAGGCAGTTGCTCCCGGAGGCAATGAGCCACTCCCTCCATTTCCCCTGCGATCCCCAAGTCTCCTTTTCCTGCTGCTGCTCCCGGCAGACAGAGACCCACTGTGCTTTGGACAGCTGCTTGCAAACGTGTCAGACCCCAGGCGTTACACAATGAACTAGGAGATAGAACAGAAGCACCGAAAACAACGCGAGGCCAATTCCAAGGCCCTGGGTCACGGTGTCATGGGACATCGCTTGTTCTTAATGCCCCTCTTCGGTAGTCTAATCGAATACCTTCTATGTAATCCCTGGGTGTTGGAAGCAGCTCCGGATTAAACTACTAGCCAGACGCATGGTGGTCGAACCCACCCAGATGCGCCTTGGAGGACGGGCTTAGTCACCTGCTTCCAAAAGTCCGAGCCTTGAACCCTGTTGGAGCAGTTCTGCTCTGCGCCCAGGAGTGGAATCAGACCGTGGAGACTAGCAGCCGCTGATGTCCATGGACTCAAAGGTCCGGTGACTTCACCAGTGAACCATCACTCACACAGAGGACAGGCTAAATGACCCGCTCCGCTTCGTGAAGGGAAGCGGATTTCCAGTTCCTTGGAGGCCTGTTCCCCACCCCCTTCTGTGACACAAAGACAAAAAACAACCAAGAGCCATGACTCTCCCGCTGGGCCACGATGTAGCCCAAGTCTAGTGCAGAGCCACGTCCATGTGGTCCTTTCTCACATGCCATGACTTATTTCTCTCTCTATCATCTCTGGTGCTTTTCATTTTAAAGTCCCGGATCCAGGGGGCCCTCAATATCAGTCTTCTGGGCAGGCGCGTCTATTTCCCTGGCCTGGTGAACTTCATTCTGTCTTGTCTGCATCGAGTTTTATATCCCAGGTGTACACTTGCAGGTGAGCTTTCCGCCAGGTTTGCCTGGCCCATCGATGCTGCAGATTACGGGGGACTGGGCCCTGGACGGATAGACACAGGTGAAGTTGCCATGAAGGTCATGCATCAAGGTCACATATCAAGGTCACACATCAGTATGTGTCCGGATCATTGATGAGAAGCCCATGTGCTGTGAAAACTTTCACTCCCATCCCAGCAGAAAGTTAGAAACAAAAACGGAAAGATTGAACCCTGGCTGCAGCCTGCTCGTAAGCCGGCACAAATGGGTTCAGGATTTCTATGAAAAAGAAATGAAAAAAAGAAAAAAAAAAGAAATGAATTTTATTTTTGTTATTTTTTTTCAGTTGTGATTTCCTGAAAACGTTCTTTTTGTAGGATATTAGAAGAATATAGTTTTTAGCACGTGACATGAAACAAAACAAAACAAAAAAATACCCATCTGCCAACTGTGAACACGCCCTCACCTTCTTCTTCTGCAATTTTGACTAAGTGGGCTGTGAGTATTTTCCATGTATTTCTAGGAAACACACATGGAGGCCCAATGTCCATCTGCTACCTTAATACTAAACCTATACATAGATGCATATAGATGTATTTCCCCATCATAAATAGATTTGCATATGTGCATCCCTGTATTTAGTCCTCTATAAATGTCCTTTGCCTCCTAGTTCCTTCCTCTATTTCCTTTTCCTTTCCTCCTGTCCCACTATCCTGCTCAGCCTTCATTTGGGTTTCAGTAATTCCTCTCACTTACATTACTCTTGATCACACCCTACCAGGCATCCTAGACCCTCCTGGCCCCCAATTTTGGATCACTTGCTTTTCCCTTGTCCCTGGGTTTGTTAACACTACCTCCTTTCCCCCCACCTCCCATCTCCCATGTCCCCACCACCCAACTGTTGGTTCCATTGTTTTCTTCTCCAGATTGTTCATCCAGCCTATCTTATTTAGACAGACCTGTGGAGACAATAACATGCACAAAACAAAGATAGAGCAAAACAAAGCAATAAAAGAAAACAACAACAACAAAGCCAATGACCAAAAAAAAAATTATTTTTAAGGCTGTAAATAGTTCAAGGACTGTTTGTTGGCCTTTAGGAGCGTTTTCCGGTGGAGTCAGATGGGGTGCCACACCCTGGCCCCAAAGTCTATTTTTGTTGTTCCCGTGGATGCATGCAATGCTGCACCCCCCATCCTGTGACCTCCCTGCTTCCCACGCCACCTTCCTGCATCGCCAACCTGAGTCCGATGAAGGCTCGGGCTGGCATCGGGCCCATGGACTTGAGTTGGTCTGGACTGGGATACTTTTTTGATACAAAATCACTTCTTGATATAAAGTTCTCTTAGGCTTATATGAATGTCACCGGTTTTGTTGCTCTAGACAACCCAGCCTAACCCACGGGTCTATAGTTTCTGAAGTTTTCATGTGGAACTAAAAATTACCTTCAATAAAATTTCTATTTTTCGTGTCCTGTGTGCTAGTATGGAAAGTACCATGGGCTTCCAAACCCCAAATCAAAAAACGAGCTCACTGCCATGACATCGCCGCCGCCTCATAGAGACCCTACAGGACAGGGTAGAACTGACCTGTGAGTTTCCAAGACGGTCACTCTTCATGGGAGTGGAAAGTCCTGTCTTTCTTCCTCAGGGCAGTTGACTTTGAGGTTAGCAGCCCAACTCGTAACTGCTATGCCGCCAGGACTGCCAGAAGAGCAAACAATTCACCTTGGACGAAGTACAGGCAGAATGTCCCTGAAAGGGTTGGATGGCGAGACCTGCTCTTAGGAGAGGGCAGTCCCTGAAGAAGGACATCGTGTTTGCTAAAGTAGCGAGGGAGCAAAACGGAAGGCGGCCCTTAGCGAGATGGCTAGACACGGGGGGTTGTAACAGTCCCTGCTCAGGCATAGGGACAGCTTCGAGGATGGCCCCAAACTGGGCAGTAGTTCGTCCTGTTGTGCTCAGGGTTGCTATGGGTCGGGACCAACTCAATCGAACCGAAGAACAACAACAACGTATCTGTATTAGGAAGGCTTGGTGTCATAATGGTTACAAGTTGGGCTGCTGACTGCAAGATCATTGGTTCAAAACCACCAGCCCCTCCAAGGGAGAAAGATGGGGCTTCCTAGTCCTGTAAAGACTTACAGACACCCACGGGGACAGTTCTATCCTGTCCTGTAGGGTGGCCATGAGTTTGGAATGACTTGAAGACCGTGAATGAGATACCATTAGCAAGTTCATTAGCATCTCTGTGTCTCCATAGTTACATATTAAAATATCGTCCTCTTGTGCAGGCACTCCCTGCTTTGGGATTATTATTTTGAAAATCTTTAGCGGGTGTTACGTCCTGCTTTAAAATTTGAAAGCAGGTGTGGAGGGAAGAAAACAGACTGAACACACTTGTCATCTTCTCAGGAAATGTCACTGTGATTGAAGACATGGTCTTGTTGCTCGGTGCCTCCAAGTCAGTTCCTACCAAGAGCAACAAGAAAGCCCTGCCTGGGCCCGAGCCAGCCTCACAAGGGCTGTTCTGTGGGAGCCCTGGGGGGAGCCGCCCTGTCCATCCAGGCCCTTGACAGTCTTCCTGTTTGCCACTGACCTACTTTACCCAGCGTCATGTTCTGCACTGCCAGGCAACGGGTTTGAGTTTTTCCGGCCTCTCTCCTGATAACATGTCCTAGGTCTGTGAGACAGAGTCTCAACATCCTTGCTGATAAGGAGCATTCTGGCTGTGTATTTCCAAGGCTGAGCTGTGTTGTTCTGGCAGCCCACGGTATTTTCAGTAGTCTTCTCAACACTACTGGATGCTCCAATGTTCCTGCAGTCTTCCGTATCTGTCGTCCAGTTTACACATGCATCTGAGAGAGGGAAGACACCCTGGCTTGGGTCAGGCGCACCTGAGTCCTCAAAGCAACATCTGGCTCTTCTACACTTTGCAGAGATCTCGTGCAGAGGATCTGCCAGGCAAGCGAATATAGTAAGAGGTGCAAAGACTCTCCTAGAATACACCCTGATTAATGCCTGGCTCCTTCTTTATCAGGCACAAACATGCACAACGGTGGCTGCGTGTGGAGGACTGTAC
The DNA here is from genome assembly GCF_050624435.1 of Tenrec ecaudatus. Lineage (NCBI taxonomy): Eukaryota > Metazoa > Chordata > Mammalia > Afrosoricida > Tenrecidae > Tenrec > Tenrec ecaudatus. The sequence continues at coordinate 13,342,673 of NC_134543.1, forward strand.
CAAACATTAGCACCGCCTGGCTAACTCCCCCACTGTTTAAGGATTAGCTCATGAATGAAGAAAAATGACATCCATTTCCCCTGTTACACCCCTTGAGCTGTGGCATCAGCTCACTCGGGTGGTTTACTTTTAAATCCCTTGGTTTTATTTGTAATTCACCTGATTCTACCCAAAATTATTTTCCCACACATTTTACCAGAGCTTGCCTGGCCAAACAGCATCACCGAGACGCCCAGCCAATGACGACTCTCCTGCCCACTCATTTCCCATCTCTGATTGTAGCTGTGGTACACCGTTTCCAAGGTCATTACTACACACGTAGTAATGACCATGGCCAGATAGATAGTCAACCAGATCAGAGCACTCCCAAAGCCCAAGCAGGCAGCACGGAGTCGAGGCTGACTCTGGGCAGCACTCTGGCTGTGGTGTCCATGAAGCTTCGATGGTCGTGGTCTTTCACAAGATCACCAGGCCTTTCTTACAAGGTGCCTCTGGGCAGAGATGGTGAGAGGCCGAGGGTCAACTGCTTGTGCTGCCCAGGTTAGATATTTAAGGGCAATCCATGCTAACTGGCTTCCTGGGTTTGGAGAGCCTCTTTAGTGGACGTCTGAGATAACCAAGGAGAGGTGGGTGGGTCAGTCACCCGCGGATTCAACGACCTTTTATTCAGGGTCTCTAATGAGCCATGCACAGGGTTTTCTTGATCTGCTATCTTCCAAGGACAGTTTCAGAGTCCGAGAGCATGATCATGAGAGGCAAGCGCGGCCTCTGTCCTCATGGGGCTTCCAGCCCAGCAGAGGGAAAGAGGGGAGCTGCGGAGTTTCCGATCGTTGGAGCTCACAGCGACGAGTAACAGCCGTTTGGCTGGGTAACTCAGTAAGTGCCTTGCTGTGATGACCTGTTGCTGGGACCATTCCTTTATGGGACCACTGACTTGGGGTAATGCAAGTGACCGCGATCCGGCGGATGCCAGTCTGGCCATGAAGATGAGAGCCTGCGAGTCTAGAATCAGGAGTGCCTTTCCCAGAGATCATTTCAGAGTAGCCTCCCAAGTCCACATGGAGAGCTCACACAGCCCCCGCCTGGCTTCAGCCTGCCCGTGGTCAGCCAGGGACTGGCAGGTGCCTCAAACTCAGTCTTCCTCGCTGGCCGACCTGTCCTGTGTCCAGGGACGGTGCCCATGCTACTGGGTGACTTGGGACTCCCCCTTGTGGTTGTTTTTCTCTTCTTCATCCTTGTGGCCCCGCCTCTTGCGTCTGTTCTCAGGAGTCTGCCGCAGCTGCTGGCCTGGTCCAGGCGCCACCATCCCCCAGCATCCCTTCGCCTCCCTGCCGCAGCCCAGCTGCCGGCTCTCTTTCTCCCACGCTGCTGTCAGAGTGATGGATTCCCCGTCACGATAAGCATCTCATTTTTTCACACTCAGCAAGACATCGCGGCTCTAGGAAGCCTTTTTTTTAATCTGACTCTTTCCCTCTTCCCTGTTCCCCCAGCGTCTTCCTGAAACGAGCCTGTCCTTTGCTGCGACTCTTGTGAAAACTCTAGAAGGCTAACAGCCACGGATGCCGAGTCTGTCACTGGCAACAACTGAAAACAAGGCGACAATCACGGCCGTCGTTACGGGCCATCGACTTGGTCCCAGCTCTGGACGAGCCCTGTGCCCCACAGAAGGAAGTGCTGCCCCGGCCTGGGTCGTCCTCAAAGCCGCTGTTCCAACTGAGTCCGTGGTTGCAGCCGCGTTGTCCATTCATCGCATAGAGATCCGTCCTCGTTCTCACCGGACCACTACCAAGTCTGACGTCCCCTGCCAGCAATGATCGCTTCTGAAAACACGTCCAAAGTATGTGTGCCTGTGGCTGGTAGGGGTTCGAACTCACAGTGGTCCTGGGCACGCTGCCAGCCCTGCACACCCCCCTCTCAATTGTTGCGTCTGAGCTCATCATTGAAGCTACCATGTCCGTCCATCTTGTAGAGGGTCGTTAACTCCCTTTTTGTGCTGCCCCTCTCCTGTGCCAAGCATGGCATGCTTGTCCAGGGACTGGCCTCTCCTGACAACAGGTCCAAAGGACACGAGACAAAAATCTCACCGTCCTGGCTTCTAAGGAGCCTTCTGGCTGTACGTCTTCCGAAACAGACTTGTCTATTGTCTTGGCATTTCCCAGGACTTCCAGTGTCCCTACTCAGAACCATCTTTCAAATGGATGCTCCGTCTTCGGTCTTCTGCCTGCATTGTCCAACGTTCACACGCACACGAGCCCACTGAAACTGCCATGGCTTGACTCAGAGGCACCTTCATTCTCAAAGCGACATCCTCGCTCTTCACATCTGAAAGGTCTTGTGCAGCAGCTCTCAGGCCAGCAGTTCAAAGCCACCAGCCGTTTCTTGGGAGAAAGATGGGTCTTTCTGCTCCCTAGAGAGTCACAGTCTCAGAAACCCACAGCAGCAGCTCTGTCCTGTCCTGCAGGGTCGCTGTGAGTCGGCGTTGACTCGATGGCACTGAGTGACCCTGCGATCCCATGACTGAGAGAGGATCTGCCGTGCAAGCGCTGAGGAGGCTGGTTCATGAATGCCATGGGAGATGCCAACCCCCGCGACAGGGCTCGAGCCCATGGCTTATCTCTAAGCATGGTGTCCCCAGGTCCCATTTTTAAAAAGGGGAGCATGGAAGGTGTGTTAGGCCGGGTTGTCCCTCATCTAGGTATAAGCAGGAACTTTATATCAAGACGGCATCCCGGCCTGGCCAACTCAGGTCCAAAAGCTTGATGCTGGTCCTTAAGTCCCTCTTAAGATTCATGTCGCCACAGGCTGATGGCGCAGAAAGGTGACGTGGGGAGCAGGGAGCTGACAGGCCGGCGGGTGCAGAGTTACATGGATCCAAGGTTGGTGGAAGGGTGGCAGGGCACCAACAGATCTCGGGGTGGGGTGGCTCCATGAGGGAGGCAGACGCAGAGGCCCAGGAAACATGAAGGCGAAGGGGGGAGGCAGTGGGGAGGTCCCAGTTTCTTCCTTATCAAAAGGCATCATCAGACTGGATGGATTCCACCCGGTTGGATTCCATCCCTACGCTTTCACACAAATTCAAGTTGACATAAAATCTAACTGCCACCGAAGGGATATGCCCCCGCCCCCGACAAAGTGCCCCATCCTACAACCCACCCCTTGCTGCAGGGAGGATCTGCGGAGGAAAGGATTCGCCCAGGAAGGGACGTTCCTGGGACATGCCATACTGGCTGTTCAACATTGCCTGGCTCTGAGGCCACGTTCCCGTGTCTGCCAGCTCAGTGTGGGTGCAGGCGGAGGGCCTTCCTGCAGCTGGATGGAGTGGGGAGAGAACCACGGAGAAGCAGCCCAGCCCACTCGTGCCCAGACATTGGTGTGGTTTGGGCTACACAGCACTGGCTGCTTCTGGTGGGATCATTGGCTATATAAAAGCAGGTAGCACCCCATCCCTGGCAGCTGGACTTCTCTCTCTTGTGTGTGTTGACAGGGTGGGGTGGGGGCTGGGGTCGAGGAAGAGGTGGTTAGCAGGCCTGGGTGCCTATCAGCTCTCTCAGGATCCCAGGGGCATTTGCGTTTCCCAGGGACCTTTGGGTTTTACTAGCTACGTCTGGGACCTTGGCTGGCATTACGAGAATGAGATTCTACAACTCCGGCAAATGCCTGCCTGCAGGCTTAATTGTAGGTGCCAGTTTGCTGCTGGTCACCAAAGCTGGAACAAGTCTGATCACTTGACACCAGTCTTACGCAGCTTAAACTCATGAAATACGGAGTCTCCAGTCTTAATGAATGAGAAATGAGCTCACAACTCCGATTCTGTGCTTTTATCTTAAAAACAGCAGCAGCACGGAACTTTGCAGGAAAAACCATCTGTTGTTTCAGCCCTGCAGAGGGGAGCAACAGACAGGGGCAGTCCTACCCTGCCCTACAGGGTCATCATGAGTCAGCCTTGACTTGATGGCAGAGATTTTGGTTTTTTGGTTACAAAGGTAATTATGCAGCAGCCGAAAAACCAAACCCGATAGCCATCCAGTAGAACTGCCCTTGTGAGTTTCCAGGACTAACTCTTTATGGCAGTAGGAAGTCACATCTTTTGGTGGTGGTTTTGAACTGCTAACCTTTCGGATTCCAATGTGTAACGGCTCCACCCTGAGGGCTCTGCTTATCTACCATGGGCGTTTATTCTTACAACCTTACACCATTTGGCTTTTGAATATTGCTGTAATCTCTGTAATTATATGTAAATGCTCACTGAGCACAATGCTGGGTGTCAATGTGGGGTGGGGGGCCCTGGATCTCCACACCCTAATGAGTGGAAGAGCATGAAGGAAATCTCTCAGGAGACTGCACACACCGGCATCTTGGTCTCACCTGAGAGCACAGACCCCGTCTGAAAATATGTTACACAAAATGGGAATCAAGTCTTACTATCACAACAAGAGCATCCACGAAATACCTTGTCCCAAAAATCTTTCTGAAGCCAGTAATCCTATGAGCTTTGCTTGTGGGAACAGTTACTCCTGCCTGCAGTCAAAAACAATCACAGCTGTCAGCCAGCCAGTCAGTACAGCAGTACCTGCAGGAACATGGTGTCTGCTCCAGGAGAAATGACGGTCCCTAAGTGAGTCCGCTGGACCCAGGGGCCTCTCAGACTGTTTTTGCTGTCAGCTTTGGGCTGCCTACCGAATCCTGCGGGGAAGGGAAACAGGTAAGAGAGCTCTAACTGGTGAACGAGAGGTGGGGCAGGGACCTCCCAAAGTGGCCTGGCTTTTCTCAGCTGACATTAAGACTTTCCTGAAGATGCAGGTCTCCTGGGCAAGTGTCAGGTCCAAGGTCTTGGCCACTTTGGCTCAAGCCTTGGGTTCTCTGGACCTCAGCTCCATCGCGTGTGATGTCAGAGGGCCTCTTGCTTTGAAGCCCTTCTGTGGCCTGGGCTGTTGGTGGGCTGTGAGGCCGTAACACTCATTGAACAGTGCAGGCTGAGTGTTCGGGGCTCTGATAGTGCAAGGGATTAAGCATCAGGCTGCTTATGAATTGGTCGGTGGTTGGCATAGATCAAAGCCCACCTGCAGTAGCCATGAGTTTCTGGGTCAGCAGTGCCTTAGTTGCCAGCATCAACAACAGACTATAGGATTAGAACAAAAATTCATATCACTGTATTCTCACCTTCCCCATATGATCGCTGAAGACAAATGGGTGCATAAGAAAATGTGATGAAGAAAGCTGATGGTGCCCGGCTATCAAAAGATATAGCATCTGGGGTCTTAAAGGCTTGAAGGTAAACAAGCGACTATCTAGCTCAGAAGCAACAAAGCCCACGTGGAAGAAGCACACCAGCCTGTGTTGAAGGGATCAGGGTGTTGAAGGGATCAGGTATCAGGCATCAAAAAACAAAAAATCAGATTATTGTGAATGAGGGGGAGTACAGAGCCCCTCTGTGGACAACTGGACATCCCCTTGCAGAAGGGTCGTGGGGAGGAGACGAGCCAGTCAAGGTGCATTGTAGCAACAATGAAACATTCAACTTTCCTCTAGTTCTTAAAAGCTTCCTCCCCAACACTATCATGATCCTAATTCTACCTTACAAATCCAGCTAGACCAGAAGATGTACACTGGTACAGATAGGAACTGGAAACACAGGGAATCCAGGACAGTGGTGAGAGTGGCGATACCAGGAGAGTGGGGGGAAGGTGGGTTGGAAAGGGGGAACTGATTACAAGGATCTACATATAACCTCCTCCCTGGGGGACAGACAACAGAAAAGTGAGTGAAGGAAGACATCAGACAGTGTAAGATATGACAAAATAATAATTTATAAATTATCAAAGGTTCATGAGGGAGGGGAAGGAGGGGAAAAATGAGAGGCTGATACCAAGGGCTCAAGTAGAATGCTAATGTTTTGAGAATGATGATGGCAACAAATGTACAATTGTGCTTGACTCAATGGATGGATGTATGGATTGGGATGAGTTGTATGAGCCCCCAATAAAATGATTAAAAAAAACAAAAACAAAACAGACGACAGGATGCCGGCGGCACGGTCTTAGTCACCCGGTGGTGCGATAACGGAAGTGTCACGCGTAGAAGGCACTCACAGACGGAATCTTAATCTCTCGCAGTTCAGAAGGCTAGAAGTCCCAAATCCAAGCCCCGGCCCTGGGAGAAGCCTTTCTCTCTCAGCCCTCAAGGACGGTCCTTGTCTCCTTCCAACACCTGCGGGCCCCAATTCCATGCAGCCACCTTTCCTGGGTCTCTGAGGTTCCCCACGCGGGGGACCCTGGATCCAAACGACACACTCTGCTCCCAACACTTCTTTTCTTGGTCACAATAGGCCCCTCTCTTTCTTCCTGAGCTAAGAGAGGGTCCGCGGTCACACCGCAGAGGAAGTCCCGGCACATTAAATCAGAGCTGTGACCTGCGTAAAGGTGTCACATGCATCCTGCCCTCGACGCTCTGTACCTCATTGGTTGATCACAGCAGATTGCATCATGGGGGATGTTTATGACATCAGGACATGACTATAAATCACTGGGGCCCAGCCAAATGGACACTAATTTTAGGGAGACACCATTGAATCCTTGATCACTGGTGTATACCAATCCTTGTTTTTTGTTTCCTCTAGAGCCCCCCCCCTTAAGATTAATATTGATCCACACCATTAAACACCTAGCTTTACTGCTTAAAGACCAAATAATATGGCTCTCAAATATAACACTGACCTGCCACTTCCCTGACCACCACAAATTCTTTTTTTAAATTATTTCATTGGGGGCTCTTACAGCTCTTATAAGATTCCATATATCAATTGTAGCAAGCATATTTGTGCATATGTTGCCATAATCATTTCCAAACTTTCTACTTGAGCCCTTGGTATCAGCTCCTCTTTTTTCCCCCTCTCTCTCCCACCCTCCCACCCTCGTGTATCCTTGATCAATTAGATAATGTTATTGTTATTTCATATCTTACACTGTCCGTGTCTCCCTTCACCCACATTTCTGTTATTCTTCCCCTTTAGGATAGGGGGATATATATCCAATCTTGTGATAGGTTCCCCCTTTCTGTCCCTTCCCCCTCCCTGACCATCTCCCTACCCTGATGATATCGCTACTCCCTTTACTGTTCCTGAGGGCTTTACCTTTCCTGCATTCCTCGTGTCAAGAGCTCTTATCTGTACCAATGTGCGTTTTCGGGTCTAGCCAGATTTGTTAGTTAGAACTGGGTCATGGTGGTGGTGGAGGGGAGGAAATATTCAGGAACTAGAGGAGTGATGTGTGATTCGTTGGTGCTACACTCTACCTTCCTTATCCCACTTCTGCCACCACAGATTCTTAACCAAATAATTAAGCTTGAAGTTCATTGCATAAGTAATAATAATTAAGCAACTTTTGGAGATTATTATCTATTCACTATTAATTCAAACTGTCTTTTGCCTCCACATTGGGTTTACATTAAAATTGTACTTATAAAATGTCCATCAAAACATGTGTATTTAATATTCATTTACTAAAAATGCCCACCACCAGTCTGACAGGTGGTAGTACTGTGGTGGCCAACGTGTATTTCAAATACCAGCAGGGCCAGCCATGGGGGACATGTGTCAGCGGAGCTCAGACTTAGACAGACTAGGAGGAAAGGGCTAGCTATCCTCTTCCAAAGATCAGCCAAAGAAACCCTGTGAATCACGGCAGACCGTTGTCTGACATGCTTGCTTTGGACATGCCGTTCAGATGGATCCATTGCTGCTCAGACAACATGTCTGCTGGGTAAAGAGCCCAGAAGGGCCATTCTCGGTGAGGTGGGCAAGAATGAATGCACGCATGCTGGGGATCAGGAAGGTGATGCCGCAGGGGCCTCATTTATTTGCTTGTCTATAAATAAGTTGCTGCCATGAGTCAGAGATCCATCCATCTATCTGCTACGGATTGAATTATGTCTGTCCCCCCTAATATGTGCCAACTTGGCTGGGCCATGATTCTGTGTTACATACATATCAGGAAGTACCCTGAAACCCCCCCCCCCGCAAAAAAAAGGGGGATAAAAGCCCCGCTGGGTGGAGTTTTCATAGTATGCCTTTTTCCCCTGCTGGGCAAGCATCAAGAACTCGCTCTGAGTTAGTGCACCCAGTGGCATCACCTGGGAAGGATCTCCCTGATCATAGTGAATTTTACATAAGAGCAGTTTTGCTAGAACGTTGTTATTGTTGTTGTTGTTGTTGTTGTTGTTGTTTTTGTGATGGCCGCTTGATGAGAACATTGCGCGGCTGTGAAATTTTGTCTCCTGCTCAGGAAAAATGCCGCAGAAATTGTTGTGATGTTGAACACAGCTTATAAGGAGAGCACTGTGGGAAAACTCAAGTGCATGAGTGGTTTTCTCATTTCAAAAAAGGTGAAATATTGTTTGATGACAAACCTCATTCTGGACTTCCCAAATGGACAAAAATGTCAACTCGCAGTGCATTTGAAGTTTGCTCTACCAGGTCAGACTTCTATTTAGAGGTTCTGAAAAGGTTTCATAACAGTGTGCGACCAAAAAGGCCTGAGTTGTGGCTGGCCGGGACTGGTTGTGCCACCACGACCATGCGCCTGCTCACACAGCCGTCTCGGTGAGCTGGTTTTTAGCAAAACAGCATGCCTCTCTTGCCCCACACAGCTGATTCACCTGACCTCTCTCCCTGCGACCTCTTTTCCTCAAATGAACAGGGACATAACATGACAGCAATTTGACCACTTGGAAGAGGTAAAAGAACAAGAAAAAAAACGAGGGAGATGCTGTCAGCCATCCAAAGAGAAGAAAAATTCCAAGAATGGAATCACAGATTTAACAAATGTATTAAGTGAAATGGCGAGTACTTTGAAAGTGATAAAACTGTTTTGTTTTAAACAATTAAAAATTTAAATACATAGCTTAAAAAAATTAATCCAGGGTGCTTTTTGGGGGGGGGTACCCCTCGTAATCATCTTCCCATGGTCCAATTATCCTATGTGTAAATCCTCACCTCCATGGTTCTAATAAGGCAGGATTAGAGACAGCTGTGTTCATGAAGCAGGATGGAATTTACAGGATTAAGTTATATCTGAAGTCAATTTCTTCTGAGTTATAAAACAAGTGAGCGGGAATGAGAGAGACCCGGAAGCACCAAGAAAGAAGCATGGGGCGTAGACAAGTTCTTTGGAACCAAGGCCTGGGGTGGAGGAGCACCTTCCAAACTCAAGGGAAGGTTTGGTGCTGAGATAGGTAGACATCTCCAAGGAAGAGAGCCACGGAGTCGACACGAGAGGACGTCTCCCCGTGGAGCGGGTGCCTGGGTTTGGACGTCTAGCCTCCTAAACTGTGAGGGGATGCATTTCTGTTTGTAAAAGGCACCCACGCCTAGTGTTTCTGCCAGGGCGACACCAAAGAACGGAGGCTCTCTCTGTCCACCTGTCTCAGGATGCCACCTGCCTTTTAGTACCTGGTTTCAAACTGGGATATCAAAGCAGGATGCTTTTATAAGTAGCAACTTTGTATGTAACGATGAAGGAAATGATTCATTCACCTGGGTTTTTAATACTTCGTTTAAAGCCCTTTGCAGACAATTTTTGACCCGATGACATTGCCTGTCCCTGCTGGTCATCAGGCGCATCTGCAAGTTGGCAGGGCGGCCTTCCAAGCTCCCTCTTTCAATGCCCTGGGGCTGCTCTTGGCTCTTGGCTGAGCACTGGCCTCAGCTCTCTAAGTGTAGAAAGTGAGAAGACGTTCTCGCCTGCTTTCTGCAGTCAATCACCTTGGAGAGCGGTTGTGTTCTCAGCGCTCATCCTCTTTCAAGGTTTCAAACTCTACAAGGAGTCCTGGTGGTGCAGTGATTAAGCACTCAGCTGCCACCCAAAAGGTGAGCGAGAAACACGTGGCAGTCTGTGTCCATAGAGATCAGTCTTGGGAGGCCTGTGAGTTGGACTTGACAGCAAACGGTTTGACACACCATGCAGACAGCTCTCAAAGCACACTTCCCGCCCCTGAGGCCTCTGGCTCCACATCCCCAATCAGGCACTCAGTCCTCTGAGGCCAACCTCCTTCCCTCTGGGCTGGTCTTAGTCTGGAGCATTCTTTTGCTGGACTTTGAAAAGTCAGCTAGAGGAGGACAGAGGAGGGGTGTCTGGGCAGGAAAGCAGTGAACAGAAGAGTTGGTATAGAAACGGCACTGTAAACTCAAATCCAAACTAAAGTGGGATGCCACGTCCCACCCATATTTTTAACACCTGAAATGATCGGTGTTATGGTTGTCATTAGGTGCCTTCCAGTTGGTTCCGACTCATTACAACCACAGAGGGAAGCGCTGCCCAGTCCCGCGCCATCCTCACAATTGTTCTTGGGGTTCAGTCCCATCATTGCAGCCACTGTGTCCGTCCATCCCGTCAAGGTCTTCCTCTTTTCTTCCTGCCCCCCCGCCTTACCCAGCACGACGTCCTTCTCCAGGGACTGGTCTCTCCCGACAACACGTCCAAAGTAAGTGAGACGAAGTCTCCCCGTCTTCGTCTCTAAGGAGCATTCCAACAGCCGCATCCACACCCGTGTTCAGGGCAGCCCCGTTCACAACCGCAGGAAGTCGGAAAGCGCCTGACTCCCCACCAGGAGAAGAATGAATAAAGAAACTGGTGCAGGCACACACTGGAATCCCGTACGTCCCTAAAAAACAATGGCCAAACTATGGACCTCCTCATGACCTGGATGGGCTTGGAGAACATTATGCTGAAAAAAAATTAGCCCATCGCAAGAGGACAGATAGCATGAGACCACTGTCATCAGGGGAAAACCAACAACCAAGATAAAGGGTTTCCTATCAAAGAGAAGAGATTTAGAGATTTCGGAAGTGGAGGTGGGGGCAGGGCAATGGAGGGAAGAGGAAGCCATGCTCTTGAACACACCAGCTCGAGAGCCATACGTGGCTCTTTCAGTCGGCATGTGTGGCTCTGAAGTACAATTGAAAATTAAAATAAAGTCAAAATAAAACCAAGGTTTCATTTATAACATTTCAAAGGGTTATTATTCAGATAATGGTGATCTCATTTTTTGTCAAAATACACATAAGGCTCTCAAACATTTTTTTAAGTTGTTGTGAGCACAGACAGGATTGGCTCTTCCATGTCAAAGGTTTGCCAACCCCTGGTCTAGACTGTTGACTGTTCACGCCCATGAACTTGTGTGAACTAGGAAGATGGCGGCCCACAAGAGGGCGAAGAGACGTCGAGGAGCAGGTGGAGGGTAAACCATTAGGAGTTTGGCGATTGGTTTAAGCTGTTGAATACAAGGTTAGTTATCTAAAATGTAACCCCCGTGTCCAACTTACATTAATAAATTGTTATTTAAAGAAGAGAAAGCAAACAGGGCGTGACACAGGTACTTGTAACTGCCCTGTTCACAGTTCACCAAAGGTGGGGACACCCCTGTGCCCATTGACACAAATAAACAATGCACACAGATACAGTTCGTGCATACAGTGCAATAAGACAGCCACAGAGAGAAAGCGAAGTTCTGGTGCAAGCGATGACCTGGATGCATTTCAAAGACATTACCTGGAGTGAAATAAGTCAGACACAGAAGGTCAGATAGGGTCTGGCCCCACCTGTGGGAAATATTTTAAATAGCATGAGAATAACGTTTATTGTTGGTTCCAAAGGCTGGGCATGGAGGGTGGGAATAAGGAGCCGTCGTTTAAGGGGACGAAGATTCTCTTTGGGACGAGGATGGTGGTCAACCACTGTGAACTAATTAAGAGCACCGGAATTGTGAGCTGAAAATAGGCAATTGTTTGTGTTTTTAATAGTGAAGTGGCGTGGTGGCCCGCGGGAAGGAGCCTGGACCGTGTGCTGAGGAGGTTTTCGATGGGGAAGAGCAGAGAGAAGCCAGGTGCTGGACCTGTGCTTGACTTGGGGCAACAGTAGTATCAAGGTAGAGAATGGACTGGAGGGAGGGGGCTCTTCCAGACTGCTGTTTCAACATTCCAAGTGCAGTGTAATGACAGGGTTAGTGAGAAGGACTCTGGTGGAAGGTCAGGGGAAAGATGCGCCTTCTCTCCAGAAAGACATGCACCTGGTCTAAGGATTCTGTGCCTTGTGAGGGCGGGGTGGGAGTGGTGGAGTGAGGGTGGTTCATGTGGCCCACGGGTGATGGGATAAATGGATTGGGGACCCTAGAAGGAAACCAACATGTGAGTCTATTGAAAGTGATGAAAGTCAACAGGGAGCTTGAAAGAAGACCCAGTTTGGGGGAGAAAAGCTATGTGTTTAGTTTCAAACAACAGAATCCCTGAGAGAAGTGGCTCTGGAGCAGTGGTGAGAGCATAGACCAGCCTGGGAAGGGGGAGAGAGGACAGGCTGAGGTATTTGATTGTGCTGCAGGAGCTTGACGTTTGGAAATGAATGAGCTTCCTGAATTAACAAAAGAGCAGAGAGCAATCAAGTATGGCACGGTATGAATAATGGGGACAATATTTATGCAGGTAGTAATTCATAGGCGAGCTTGCGAGCACTGGGACTCTCGGAATGATGGATGCTAGGAGAATGCCTAAGTAAATTATCTCATAAATATTCATTATGAAGCTTAAGCATGAAACCTAAATGGTGAGACTGAAGATCAAGATAGAGGTTGTGCATTTGAGATTATAGTCATTAAACTAAGGTTAAAAGGAACATGCACACCAAAATGTCTGGGTTTTCAAAATGGCTTTCAATCTCCACATATTGCACTGGAAGGAGGGGAAGCAGAAACTGATGTGTTGTTCAAGGTTTTCTGCCTAAGGACCCCCAAACTTTACCAATCCTGTGTCAGCTTGTTGGCCTACAGTGACTGATGTGTTGCTGGAAACTATACCACTAGTATCTCAAATAGCAGCAGGGTCCTCCATGCTGAGCAGGTTCCAGATGGAGGAAGACTAAGAAGAAGGAATAGGTGGTCCTCTTCAGAGGGATTAGCCACAGAAAGCCTTACAAACAGCAGCAGAACATTGTCTGTTATCATGAAGGAAGAGGAGCCCCGCTCTAAACATGACTGGAAGACCTGCCTCCTCAACGTAGAGGGGGCCTTGATGATGTGGATGGACGAAAGCTTTGGGGAATTTATGAATGGGGCACAACTCAGAATGAAAAGAAATAGCTGCAAACATCCCATAACCATCAGAACAGGGAATATATGAAATATGATTTAGGAAAATTGGAAGTCTTTCAAAATGAAGTAGAACCCACAAAGATCAATATTCTAGGCATGAGTGAGCCAAAATGGTCAAACTGGTCTACTTGCTGAGTATAACAAATTCAACAGGAATGACATCTCATGCATCGCCAAAAAGGACATTTCAAGATCTATCTTGAAGTACAATGCTGTCTGTGATAGGATAATACCTGTATGTCTACAAGAAAAGCAACTTAGACAGCTATCATTCAAATTTATGTACCAACCACTGAAGCTCTCCAATACCAAACCCACTGCTATCGAATCAATTCTGATTCATACGAATCCTGAAAAACAGGGTAGAATTGCTCCTGCTGGTTTCTGAGGCTGTAAATCTTTTTTGGAAGCGGAAAGTTCATCTTTCTCCCACCATAGACCTTGCAGTCAACAGCCCAAGGCATAAGCGTATTTTTCCAAAATGTGGCTCAAAGAACACACAGTCCCTGTACTAAAAAGAACTGGACCACATTCGACTATTTCAAGAGGTGGCATATGAGCACGAACCAACAGGACTGAAGGAAGAAGTTCGAACTGCACTGAAGGCAGGAGCCAAAGCTAGAAAAGAGGAAATTGAAAAGTGCTACCGACTTCTTCGATCTGAAATTGTTCAAACATGCAATCAAGATGGATTGATACCTAAGGTGATTGGGGAAAGGATAGTAGCTGGAAAATGTAGCTTTGGTGTTGGAAACGAAATCAGAGATCACATGATAGAATTTTGCAAGACCAAGCTTTCCTCATTGCAAAGAACTTTTGCCAATAACATAAATGGCAACTTTATACATGGACCTTACCAGACAGAGTACTCAAGAATCAACTTGTCTATATCTTTGTGAGGTGACAGTGGAGAAGGCTCAATATTAGAAGCAAAAATAATGCCAGTTGCTGACTATGGAACAGACCATTGATTGCTTATATGTAAGATCTGGTTGACGTTGAAGAATATTTAAACGAGCCCATGAGAGCCAAGGTACGACCCTGAGTATATCCCACATGAATTTTTAGGGCATCTCAAGGACACATTTGACACCTTGAACATTAGTAGGAGAAGACCAACCCAACCATGGGATGATATCAAGTATATCACATTCATACAGTGATGTGTTAGGCTATGTTGACTAGAGAAACAAACTCAGTGACCCTCACATATGTGTAAGAAAGAGCTTTATCTCCAGAAGGTTTATATTCAGAAAAACCTCCCAGCACAGTCCAACTCTAGTCCGTAAGTCCAATACTAGTCCATCAGTCCCTCTTCAGACTCATGCAGCCGCATGCAATAATGCAGAATGCAGGAAGATCACAGGCTGGTGGGTGCAAAATCGTGAGGATCCAATGGTGGTGGACACATCCAGGGCTCTGACCACCATCAGGGTCAGCTGGTAGGAAGGAGAAGGCTGAGCGAGGAGAGGAATTCCCTGGACCTTCCTTCTGAGAAGGCCACGCCCACAAGGAGTCACCATCAGGCTGCGACCTGATTGACAGGTTAGACTCCACCCCTACACTTTTTTTTTTAAACCCACTGCCATCTTGTTGGTACAAACCCAAACCCACCCTAATAGGTCAGGGTGAAACTATTCCTCCGAATTTCCGAGACTGTAACTCTTTTCCAGAGTAGAAAGAAAGCCCCATCTTTCTCCCGAGGAGCGGCTAGTGGTTTCAAACTGCTGACCTTGCAGTTGGTGGCCCAATGCAGAACTACTATGCAACCACCAAGGTTCCCCCCCTATACTTTTATATCTTCACATTGACGTGAAATTATCTAACTACCACACACAAAGAAAGCAAAAGATCATTAAGAAGATAAGAAAGAAATTTAAAAAATCAAAGTGAACATCAGCAGAGACTCTGAAACTTGCTCTTGACTGAAGAGTGCTGTAAGCCAATAGAAGAAACGACAAAGTAAACGATTTGAGCAGAAATGTTCAAGGGGCAGCTGGAGAGACAAAGTCTTATAATGAAATGTGCAAAGGGCTGGACTTGAAAGCCCTAAGGAAGAATGTGCTCGGCACATCTCAAGTGGAAAGAATTGAAGAAAAAATTGAGCCTTGAGTTGTAATATTAAAGAATCCTATGAGCAAAATATTGAATTATGCAGGAAGCGCCAAAATATGGTTGACAAAATATATACAGAGTCACTGTTCTAAAAAGAACTGGACCACATTCAACCGTTTGAAGAGGTTGCATATGAGCAAGAACCAACAGGACTGGAGAAAGAAGTCCAAGCTGCATTGAAAGCATTAGCCAAAAACAAGGCTCCAGGAATTGATGGAATACCAAGTGAAATGTTCCAGCAAGCTGATGAAGCCCTGGAAGCGCTCGCTCGCCTATATCAAGAAATTTGGAAGACAGCTTCTTGGCCAGATGACTGGAAGAGGCCCGGATTTGTACCCATTCCAAAGAAAGGTGACTCAACAGAATGCACACTTTATAGAATCCTATCTTTAATGTCACAGGCAAGTAAAATGCTGCTGGAGCTCACCCGACAATGCCTGCGGCAGTCCACTGACAGGGAGCCGTCAGAAATGTAGGCCAGATTCAGAAGAGGATGCGGAACAAGGGACATCATTGGTGACATCAATGGGCATGGCTGAAAACAGAGCGCTCCAGAAGGATGTTTACTTGTATTTTCTTGACCATGCAAAGCCATTCAACTGGGTGGATCAAAACCAACTATGGATGAATTGAGAAGAACGGGAATTCCCGAATGCTTCATTGTGCTCAGGTGGGACAGAATAGAGAGTACCTGCATGGCTGAAAGGCAGTCAGGGCATCTGCCAGGGTTGGATCCTTGCACTCTCGATCTACTTGTGTATTTGTGTTTAAGTTGTGTCTCGTGTAAACGGCATCGAGTTGGAGCGTGTTTTGTTTTGGTTTGAAATCCATTTTGTCATTCTAGGCTTTTTGATGGCAGCATTTAGTACATTAACATTCACTGCAGTTAACAATAACAGGTGACTTCTGTCCTTTTTCTTGTTGGTTTTTATGCTTCTTTGTGAAGCCTCCTTTGTCCTCTAGTACTTTTGCATTTTGTTGCCTTATTGTAGTGACCTGTTCTGGTTGTCTTTTCCTTTCCTTGAGAGAATATTTTAAAACATAGTTTCTTATTCGTTACTGTAAGTATGATACTTAAGAGCTTGTATTTATATGTTTGTACCAACTTGACTTCAGTAACATACAAGAAATTCTGCAACTTTATCATCCTTACCGTCTCTGTGGTTGTTACTACTAATTATGACTTTCTTTTACTACCATGACTTCTTGTGAATCTGGCCTGAACTTCTGTCATCGTTGTTGAATGACCTTTAGCAAAATTTTACTTGAGCGTGATATTGATATTGTTCTGCAGTTCGAGCAGTCTCAAGCTCTGCATAAGGTTTTCAGCAGCGTCTTCCTTTGAAGTCGGGGGCGAAGTCCCTCTTCGTTGTCTGTTCTTAGTGTGGAAACTCTGCTGAAACCTGCTCATGTTGGGTGGCCCTGCTGCATTCGAAACACCAGTGACGTTGCTTCCAGCAACACCCAAGCCATCACTGTACGACAAACTGACAGACGAGAGGTGGAGGACATGGGACAAGGGATATCATGCTGTTGACGGATGGATCTTGGCTCAAAGCAGAGAATATCAGAAAGATGGTCGCTGTGTTGTATTGACTATGCGAAGACATTTGACTCCGTGGACCATAATAAACTGTGGATAACTGGGAAACTGAGGACTGGGAAGAGAGTCTATGCAGACGAATTCTTTATTCTCATATTTTAAGAAGCCTGACAGGCCAGGATTTGGGGGTAGAGGGAGGCCTTCACATGTAAGAGCTAGATATGAGTGCCAATCACATTCTCAGAATTAATATTGATCCCTGCTGTATCCTCCCATAATAGTGCTACCTGAAGATACCTCCTAGACCTACCAGCACATGGCTGATTGCTACCTGGCCAGCAGCTTTAACTATAGGAGCAGACGTGTTGCTATTGCTCTCCCTGCTCAGGGGACAGTCACTCCCACTTTCCTGCCCCCAGAACTGGTGTTAGGTTACCCCTCCAATGAACTCAGGGACCTTCAGGGTTAGGGTACAGCCCACTTTGTTACATATGTGGTTACCTGTAATTATGGAGGCTTGCTTGCCCCGAGACTATATAAGTGGACGTGAGAATACACTTTCTCTCTCCTGCTCGGACCTGGCTTCAGATGTTGTGGTGCAGGTGAGCACCCCAAAACTTTTGTGCCTCGTCATTTATTCCCTTTAATTTCACAACTGCCCCTTAGGACCCTTCCAGTTGTGAGGCTGGACTTCACAGATAACCTTGAGAAGAATGGGCCTTCCAGAGCCCTTCAGTGTGCTCATCCAGAACTCGTACATGGACCCAGAGGTCATGGTGCAAACAGAGTAAGGGAGCACTGCCTGACTTAACGCTGGGAAAGGTGTGTGTCAGGGTTGTATCCTCTCACCACGCTTGTTCGACCTACATGCTGACCAATCCTCAGAGAAGCTGACTTACACGAAGAAGAATGTGGCATCACAACTGTTTTTAATTGATAAAGCATAGCTCTCATCAGGAAACTTCAATCGACAAGAGAGATGGCGTCCATCCAGGGGTCTAGTGTCTGGTCCTACACCTCACAGCCTATGGTCTAACCATAACTCCGTGTAGCGCTGGCTGAAGTTTGGAATGAGGATGATGAGATACGCAACACTTGTCTTCCTTGGGGAAGGATCAGACAGACCCCACTAGATCTTCAGAAATGTTATTTACAATGAGGGTTGAAGCAAAATCAGGGCTTTCTCCTCGGTCCTAAGAAAGCAAATGAGCTAGAACTACGTTGGTCTGCTCAGCTGGGAGACAAGGCTAGCTTGGTGGAGACCTGTCCTGGGTGAGGGGTGCCTGGGAGGGTTGACCCAGGCCTTATCAAAGGGGTGGCATCCCTGGGCAGTGTAAACTCTTAGCAGAAGATTAACTGCTAAGGGTTGGAAGTTTGAGTCCATCCCTATGTACCTTGGAAGAAAGGACTGGTGATCTCCTCTCCACAATCGCTCTTAAAAATCCTACAGAGCATAGTTCAGCTCTGACACACACGGGGTCCCTGTGAATCTGAGGCCACGCCAAGGCTTTTGCTTTGGTTTTTCATCAAAATGGTGGGTGGAAATAAAGAACGAAGGGAAGAGCGGAGCTCAGAGCCGGGGAAGCAGTCTCAGCACCAGCTCCCCACACTCCGGAGACGTTATAAACAGGAAGGAGACCGAGGGCCAGGAACTGAGGGGTCAGGCCTGAGAGTTGCTTGCAGGATGGATACCAGCGGATTGAGACCCATCTTGGGACTGAAGGGAGACAGCAGGGTCAGGGACTCCGTGCTAAGTGAGGTGGTCGAAGAGGTGAGAGTGGACAGACCAACGAAAGACAGACTGACCAAGAAAGCAAGACAAACTTCAGATTCTGCTACACTTTTGTTCCACAAGCCACCTGTGGGTCTGTTACACTTTGGTGGCTTGTATCTTGCTGTGATACTGGAAGCGATGCTACTGATATTTTAAAAACCAA
Source organism: Tenrec ecaudatus (assembly GCF_050624435.1). Lineage (NCBI taxonomy): Eukaryota > Metazoa > Chordata > Mammalia > Afrosoricida > Tenrecidae > Tenrec > Tenrec ecaudatus. The sequence goes on from NC_134543.1 coordinate 13,361,402, forward strand.
CCCTCCCCGTGGTGAGCCGGGGTCAGTACAGCTTTTCAGACTGAGAAAGGCCAGGGGGAGAGGTCTCCTAACTTACTTCTGAAAACTAGCCACTGAAAAGCCTGTGGCTCACACAGAGCCAAAGAGTGTTGATAGAATATAATGAGCTGAACCTCCTGGCTGGCAAGTATTCAGAACATACAGTGACGCTCACAATGGATCTGAGTGTATGTGCGGTCGTGAAGGTGTACCTGGGTCAGGTGACTACTTCATGTTGGGGGGGGGGGTCGACGTGAGTGGGAGCCAATGCCGCAGCAATGTGTGTGTGTGTGTGTCTGTGTGTGTGTGTGTGTGTGCCCATCCAACAAAACTTTCCTGACAAGAACAGGTGATAGGTTGGATCTGGCACCTCCATAGTCTGCTGCCATCTGGCTAGGCGATTCTGACTCACAGCGACTCTTTTTCCTTTTTTACATCTTACTGTAATGTGGGTGAACGTTTACAGAGCGAGGCTTTGTTGTTGTAGAATAATTCGCACACATTTCCTTGCGGTGTGACGTTGATTGTAATCCCCACGCTTATCCACTTCCTCTTCCTGTTTCCTGTTTCCATTCCCACATTATTCTTATCCCTTCCTGTCTTTGGACTGTATCCTTGGGCAAATGCTGCCCTTTGAACAAGGTTGTGTTGTTTTTTTTGCCACTGTAAAAGTTTTATTTCACAATTCTTTAATTTAATATGGATACATTTCGTTTAAGGGATGGCACATAGCTTTCATTTGCTGCCCACCAAAGGCACTTTAGTTCCTCCTAAGTTTGGAAAGAGTCCTGCTCAAGAGAGCCCTTTGTGAAAGAGCCCACAGCACTGTCTACATAACGTTGGATCTCTAGAGACCTGTACAAAGAATCCGTGGACTCCTTCCGTGGACCGTATGTGTCCAGTCGCCATTAACCTCCGATCCCTCATAATTTTCCTTTAGACAGCCTGCTTTCATCTCCGATTAAATATGGATAAGCTTCAAACTTGTCTTGCCTGGCATTTCTTCCCATCATTCACTTGAGGGCCACTTTAGGCTCTGAGTAGGTAGCTTCTGCCTTCCTTTTAATTTTCAACTTCCTCTGTCACGTAGCCTCCCAATCTATGAGGTCTCCCGACCCCCTTTTTAGAACAAAACCCAACGATCCAACAGGAAACGCAGTGTCCCCTGGTGTCTCACGCACTCCCACTGAGTCAATCCTGACCCACAGCAACCCTGTGGGTGTCCTACAGTCTCACCTTTGTCCCAAGGAGCGCCTGGTGACTTTGAACTACTGACCTTGAGGTGAGCAGCGCAACTCACCGCAACTCATCGTCCACCAGGGCCCCTGGATCAGGTGCAGGATCTGCTTTTGTGTCGTTCCAGTGCCCCCCACCAGGGGCGGTATTGCTCACATCGGGAAGCACTCCCCTATCAGGAGTTGAAATCCTGCACTCCCCAGCAAAGGGCAGATCTCGGCTCTGCAATACCCACGGTCAAAACCATGCGAGGACTCTATCTTTCACACAGTCAGCAAATTCCTGCCTTGCAGATCTTTCTCAGAGAGCCAACAAAGAGAGCTCTGGGAGCAACATAAGTTGCACGCATAGTAACTCTCTCTAGGAGGCATTTCCAGTGATGCGGCTCCATCCGACCGAGCGGAACAACTGAGCGCGATGATTCGGATACAGGACGCAACTGTGACGAAAATTAGAAATTGAAGTCTCCTTGTGTGATATTTCTCTAGTCCTTTGCAAAGGAATATTATATATATATATATATATATATATATATATATATAAAGAGATAGAGGACTAGGGTGAGCCATGGTATGGTCAATTACCGCCTACGCCTGTGATAGTTGAGCAGTGAATTTAAAAAGACCGAAAAGAACCCAGGCCTTTGAAGAAGACTGAAAGGACCACGGACGGCTAGGACAAACGGATCTGTCTTGGAAGAGGCACGGCCAGAAGGCTCCTTAGAGGCAAGGATGGCGACACTTCTTACATACTTTGGACATGCTGTCAGGAGAGACTGGTCCTTGGACAAGGACCTCATACTAGGTAAATGAAGAAGAGGGGCAGTGGGAAAAAGGAAGGCCTTCAACAAGATGAAGATGGATTGACTCAGTGGCTGCAACAGTGGGCTCAGGCCTGAGAACAATTGTGAGGACGGGGAGGACTTTGTCAGCGTTTCATTCTGTCGCGCGCAGGTTCACAGTGGTTCGGAACCGATCCAATGGCACCTATTGACAACCGCAAGATCCATGTTAGTAAAACAACTGCCCCCTCATCTCAGGCCAGCGCATCCTTCTGGTCTTCTGAGTGACCTGGTCTCAAAAGGCCCGAGTGGCCACAGGGGTGGCAGTGGTGCTGAGTCTAGTCCTGGAGACAGTTGTTCTTTGAACGTAGCAGGCCTCTCCGTCCCACCATCCTTCTTACCTTAGGATATTCAATCACAAACCCTTCCTTTTCCATTGCCACGTCTCTAGTGTTCAGGGAGAAGCCCTGGCCCTGACCCGGTGGGGGCCAGCCTGGAATCCATGAGCTTTGTAGGTTTGCTGGGCCTTCGGTTTCCTTGCCAATCCCTCCAGGCTCCGTACCACTCTCCCCACTTACTGGGGGGGGGGGGTGGTTTGTGAGAGCGCCTCCCGGGGCCTCTCACCTTTCCCTGGCTTGGCCTCACCTCCCTTCCAGTTTGACAGCAGGGGCCATGTTCCACATCAGGTGCACCTCCTGGGAAGGGCCCGGGGCTCCCAGAAAATGAAAACCCACCTGGGGAGGGCATCCCCTCTTGCAGCCCAGGGTGGTGCTAGGAGACTTGTCTGTGTGGCACAAACACCATCAAGAGCAGTTGAAGGCACCAGTTCATCTGCCGGCTCCACGTGCTCCAGCACCATCCCATCTGGCAGTTCTACACCAGGCCAGGATTTTTCAAAACCTTTACAGGGTCTCTTGCTAGTAGGATGCTAGAGCCTCAGCTCCATGTTTTCCCCAGGACATCTGCCGGACACCAGGCTGGCCTGGACATTCTGATTGAGCAAGGCACTTCTGTAAGGCCAACACATATACACACACACACCACCACCACCACCACCACCACCACCACCCAGGGAAGCCAGGAGGGAGTTAGTTGGTGGTGTGGCATCTTAGGGATGCTAATTGAGTCTTTTGTCTCCATTGCAGGATTTCATTTCAAAGAAAAACTCCCCAGCATTGTTCAGCTGATTGCTGGGTCTCCTGCCGGGATGAATAAAGTTTTACAGTAATTGAAAAAGTAATGAACAACCCCCAAGGCGGTAAATGAATCACCCAGTTCATTAATTCTTCGCACCTCTCAACAATTTATAGACCGAGACGCTGCACATTGTACAATGTCAGTGCCTGCGGTGAAAGGACGTAAGAGCGGGGCTTCGTTTTATTTTAATTTTTAATGCACTCCTGACTGCTGGAGAAAGAGATTAAATATTAGCATAATTGAAGAGATAGCCGGCATGTATTAAGCCACTGGTTCCAAAGCAAAATAAGCAACATGTATTTGTTTTTCAAATATTAAAGATTCAATAGCGGTCATTAGCTTGAATGCCAAAGAGGAAACCATTATCTGAGGAGTGGGCCGCATTCCCCCCCCACACACACCCCCAAGGACTAGGAAAAGCTGCAGTCTGCTGCCTGCTCCACCTTGACGCTGTGGAAGACTTTAGGCTTGCATCGCTTCCACTGAATCAGTCAGCCAAGCCCTGGAGGACGGTAGAACATCAGGGGAGAATGTCTATCCTGCAGGCCACCTTTGAGGCCCGAATGGGAAGAGCTGTCTTTTAGGCTTCAGCAAATCAAACTGTATTATGGCGACAGTCCGGGACATAAGCGTGTGCCAATGAGGCGATCAGAGAGCCGCACTGGGCGCGGTGCTGAGTGTGAACGACTATCACCCGCCAGTGTGACCTGAGTCGGCTGATGTCTTTGGAATCTGAGGGATCTGACGGGAATTTTGATTTTTTTTTTTTAAACAAAAACGTGCTCAAAATAACTAGCAAATTGGGATAGGGAAAGATGCGAGTCTGGAGACGGAATGAGCTGTCAGGCCATCAGGTGGGACACCAATGAATACTTAGGGGTGTGTTGGCTTCTCTAGCTGTAAAATTGGTTTTATCAGTGGAATTCGGTTTGGCTGGGGAGGGGGGTAGAAATGGCACATAGGATTCTAAGATGATGAAAAACACAGACTTACTGCCTTTGACATTTGGTCCCGGTGCTTGTCCACCAGGTGGTGGGTGTCGATGCCTTCCGGCTGACTTCAACTGCTCCTGGTGTCCTCAGGAGTGCCATCCTCACAGTACAGCTCTCCTCGAGCCCCTAGCTGTCCGTGTGTCCGTGTGTCCGTCCCCTCTTCTTGGGGACGCTCTGCTCTGTCAATCATGTTCTTCTTCGGCAGTTGATCCCTCGATGACGCGTTGAGAGAGAGAGAGAGAGAGAGAGAGAGAGAGAGAGAGAGAGAGAGAGAGAGAGAGAGAGAGAGAGAGAGAGGCAAAGCCTCCCGGCCTCTCTCCTCCCGGCTTCACTCCTCCGAGGAGCATCCGGCTGTGCTTCCTGCAAGACAGATCTGCTCCTTCTCCCGACAGTGCGTCTTCCCAGCACCCCCTGCCCTCTGTTCCCTTGTTGAGTTGGAGATGTGCACCCTTCCAGCCATATTCCAAATAGACATGTGTGTTTTTCTTCCCCGAAATGTGGTCACACTCAACCTGTTGCTTAAAACCTTTAAAAAATAGGTTATGTATCTGGGCAACGTGCCTTGACCATATAAATCCATTTCATCACGTTTAAGGCTGGATATTTTTTCTGTAAAGACCTAGAGATTGTGTCCGCAGCTCATCATTATCAACACAGCTGATGCGGATGCAAGATAAATTCCTGGAAAGGGGCTGGCTAGCTAGTTCAAAGTATCCTTCCTCTTCCTCTCTTTCACTCCCCTCCCCCTCCCTCTTTCCTCTTTCTGCTTTTATGTTTTACACACACACTGTACCACCAAATTCCCCTCTGAAGATGCCTACTTTGTTAATCTTCTGATCCTCCAGGTCGTAGGATGGCTCTTCTTTCCCAGACTGCTACTCTCAATCTTTCACATCTTTGCTGCTACTTATAGTGGAGTGAATTTGCATCCCTTTCAATGTTAGTAGGATACATATCCTCACATGAAGGCAAATAGCTCTCATTTCCTGATAAACTAACCTTTTTCATACACATGTGACGTAGCTGTGTTAGGTAGTTAGTTTATGGACAGGGGGTTGCCCCTCCCATGCCTGCAAAGCACCCCATGGAGAAGGTTGGGAAGAAATCAGGCAGCCATGGAACACCTAGGAAGACCCACACTGAGCATGCTGGTACTCAAGCCCCCGAGGCCCAGGTGAAACCAGTATCTTGGACACACTCACCTTAGGTACATCACACAGGTGGCCTAACTCAGCCAGGGGGGTCAACCACGCCTCCCCAGTCAGAGGTTTGAAGCCTCCTGACTGTGGGAGGACCTCTCTCTCCTACCCTGCTCCTGGTCAGCGGCAGGGGGATTGGGGTGGGGGTCTCCCTCCCTGCAAGGGCACAGGGGGCTACTCAGGACCCACGTGCTCTTTGCCTCTAGGGTTCGTGGGCTTCTGGCCTCCCAGGATCTCCCCCAAGGCCCGCAAGTGTGGGTGCTCTTTTCCACGTGGTTGTTGGTGCCCAGTTGTGAACCCAGCGTGGCTTTCGCGTGGCTTGGCACTCTTCCCAGAAATAGCATGCGCCCTTTTGAGACTAAAACCTGAAACTTTTCCATTCCTGCATAAAAACTCACTTGGATTACGAAACGAGCTGCGGCGTGAATTCTTTCAGCATGTGAAGCAAAGAACCCAGGTACCAGCTGTAGCTCCCTGTCAATACTGTCACGCTCCCTGATGGAGAACATAGAGCTGTGTGTGTGTGTATGTGAACATGTGTGTGTGAATGCATGCGTGTCTGTGTGCATGTATGTGAGTGTGTGGATGTATGTGTGTGAATGTATGTATGTGTGTGTGCGCATATGAATGTATGTGTGTGTGTGCGTGTGAATGCGTGTGGTTTACTTTTTGTTGGCTTTCTAGTGTTTAGAGGTTTTCCATTTTAATCTAGTAAAATGCATCAGCATTTTCTTTTTAGAAATTTCTAGCTTTGTTGGCATGTTTAGAATGAGCTGATTTGCCCCAAAATTTTTAAAATCGTATTTTCTTCTCAGTTTTGTGTCCCCCCCCCCCACCTTTCCAACCTTTCATTGTGGCTCAGTAGCGATTGGCAGTTTTGCATTCAACAATTGATACCTCTTTGCTTCATCTCATTTATTGTAATCGCTCAATGTAACATCACTTATCCCAATTCCATGGTCCATTTTTCAAAAGCAGATGGTCCGGTCTATCTTCCTTTTTTAAAAAAACAAGTCATCTTATTGGCATTTGCTTCACAGAGCATACAAGGTAATCATTCAGGCAGATTAAGAAGGGTTGTGCTCTCAATTTCGGAACACATTCTTCTGCTCATTGTCATGAGCTCCCCACCACGCCTCAGCCTTCCCCGACAGGCCCCTCGCTAACTATCCATCCAATTACTGTCTCCATGGACGTACCCACCCTGTAGTTCCGAGAAAATCAGAGAGCTCGAACAAAAGAAGCAACAAGCGGGACCAAACCAACCAGAGAAAAACCCCAGTCTAAAAGAAAGCAGAAACTGTGGGAAAGTGAAACAGCTTCTTTAAAATGGGTCCAAAGAGCGACCAAATGAAAAGGGTTACATTTTAGCCGAACCGCATCTGTCATAATGGACTTCAACAGGCCCTCTGTCTGCTAGCAAGCTTAGCCACACCCCGGGCTTTGGTCAGAGGGGATTAATGCACGTGGGGGACCTGCAAATGGATCTGGGGCTGCCACTGACTGCCGCCCATGACCTTCTGCAAACCCATGGTCTTAATGTAATCTTGGCTATGGTTCCCGCCCTCGGATGTGGGTTTCACTGTTTACAGCCCTTGGACCGCACAGGCTGGTGCTATTTCATGTAGACTTTGTTGACAACCAACTCAGATGTCCGATTATTCGAAGACAACTCTATGAAACCCAATCGATTCTTCCTGAAAGCCAGGTACCATCTGAATTTTTATCCACACTTGGCACTCATAGCTTCAGTGATCTCTTCATGAGGCAAGTATCGAGTGGGCCATGTCATAAGAACTCATTGTTCTTAGATCGGGTCTAGAATTAACTGTGAGCCCCCAATCCATTCATATATCTCTGGTTTATATATGTCTCTGGTTCACTTTAGAGGTGTCAGTATCATTTTATAATAGAGAATATTATAAATCATCCCCCTGGGGGAAAAGGTGTTTCTCTTGATAGTGTCATTAATTTAACCAATGGCGTAGAATTTAAAACACCGTTGCGAATAAGGAAGTGTGTATGTACAGGTCAGCGTTGCAGGTTGCAGTCCGTGAATTGTTGACGGGGAAGAGTCAGCGCTTACGTGATTGGACACTATCTACAGGAACAATGGGAATTAGTGATAGGGCAACACTTTCAATAACACTCATTCACAGAGGCGAAACCAGGCCTACCCCACTGATACGTGTCACTAGAAAGCAAAGAGAGCATGAAAATAGGACATCTGTGATCGTCCCAGGCCACCATCCCCTGGGCACCCTCAGAGCCAGAGAGCCGAACAAAAGTCTCAGAAAAACTCTCACTGCCGCTGAGTTGATGATAGCTTCCAGGGGCCCTATAGAAAGAGTAGAACGGCCCCTGTGAGTTTCCGAGATGGTAACTCTTTACAGGAGTAGAAGAAGCACCGTCTGGTGGTTTCGAACTGCTGACCTTGCAGTTAGCAGCCGAACTCATAACCACTGTGCCACCAGAGCTCCTGTTAACCACCACTTCCATAACCTTAGGGTAGCAGCCGTCTGCTTCAAATCCAACTAAGACATTTGGTATGAAGGAGAACTGGGGTGCAATGTAACTTTAGTTTCTAATTATCATTGTGGGAGTTATATAATCTGCTGTCAATCTGGGATTTGAGAGGATTAGGAGTGAAGGGGTGGAGTCGAGTCTGTCAATCAGGCCATAGCCAATGTGTGGGGATGGCCTACTGAGGATTCTGGGCACTCCTGTATTTCCTCCTGGCAGGCAGGAGACTCACTCTCTCTGCTCACTCCCTGAGAGACGCTCTACTGACAAGACACATGGTGCTACACCCCCGAGAGCTGGAGAAGCCACATGGATCCGCCTGATGCAACCAGACGTCTGGAGTCAGAGAAGCCATGTAGAGGCTCCTGTCAGTGTTGAGATGCTTACAAGGCTACTGGGTCCACAAGGAGTTGCACCCACTGGCCTGTGATTGTCCTGATTAGACGTCATTGCATGTTTTCCGTGTGTTTTAAGAGGACTTTATAGATTGGTATCGGACATATGGGCTAATATCAGACTTAGGGACTTGATCTGGACTGGGCTGGGATGTTTTCTCAATATTCAACTGGTCTTGTATATAAACCTCTTTCTTATACCCATATGAGTGTCTATGAATTTATTTCTCTAGTCTACCCGGGCTAACACAATCATTTAATTTAATAATAACTTATTGTCTAGCTGTTTACTTTCAAGATAATTTACTAACTAATCCGTGCTCATCACTCATTTGAAATATCAGATCGGCCTATTTCTGCGGTCCTTCGTCGGTCCATGACGTTGACCTAGAGCCCTGGTGGTGCAGTGGCTACATGTTGGGCTGTGATTCGCAAGGTCCGCAGCTGCTCCGAGAGGGAAAGACAGGGCTTTCTACTCCTGTAAAGAGTCACAGTCTCCGAAACCCACAAGAGCAGTTCTCCCCCATCCTGTGGGGTCACTAGGAGGTGACATCGACTCAACAGCAGTGAGTCTGGAGTGTTTTTGGAGTCTTGGCCATGGAAGCCCTGGTGGCTCCGTCAGGTGGGTGTGGGACTGCTACCTTCAAGGCTGGTGTTTCAGTTGCTGCAGGAGGAAGAGGCGATTGTCAGCTCATGAAGCTGAAGCCCGAGAAACCCTACACAGAGTCTCTATGAAGCTAAGTAGACTCGGTGGCCGTGGGTTTGTTGTTCTGGTTTATCTTAGTCTTTGCTATGAGGAGGAGTCACACTGGTATGAACATTTTAATTTATTCTAGCATGACAGGCATATGTTTTACGATCTGGGAGGACAAGGTTACTTGAATATTTTAATGTAAATGTTCTCAGTTCTCAAGATTAGGAACAATCATGTAGGCGCGATGAAGACGGGCTTCGCTATTAGAAATGGACTCTTGGGTCTCATTTCTTAGTTACATTGAAAGCAGTTCTCCCTTTCATTGTCCAAGGATATCATACTATGGCGATTCTCTGCTAATATGTGTGCTTCTCTTTTAGGTTATGGATCCATGAGGGCATTAGAAGGGGTATTTTTCTTTCGGTTTCGATGTTGAACAGCCTGAGAGATGCAGAGGACACATCTTTGCTCGCGGAAAGCAAAGAAAACCTGAAGCACTTGCTGATGAAGATCAAGGACCACAGCCTTCGGTGTGGATTTCAACTCAGTGTAAAGAAAACCAAAATTCTCATGTGGAACAATAGACAACATCGTGATAGAGAAACAAGTGAGCTGGTCAAAGATTTCATCTTGCTGAGTCACACAGGGCTCAGTGTAGCAACAATGAAACTCTAAACCTTCCTCTAGTTTTTGAACACTTCCTCCCTCCCAATTATCATGATCCCAATTCTACCTTACGGACCTGGTTAGACCAGAGGATGCACAGCGGTGCATTAGGGATCTGGAAACATAGGGAATCCAGGACAGAAGAACCCCTCAGGACCAGTGGTGAGAGTGGTGACACCGGAAGGGAAGGGGGCGGAGAAAGGGGGAACTGATCTTGGGGATCTACATGTAACCTCCTCTCTGGGGGATGGGCAACAGGAAAGTGGGTGAGGGGAGATGCCGGGCAGTGTAAGATAGGATAGAGTAATAATTTATAAGTTATTAAGGGTTCGTGAGGGAGGGGAGAGCGGGGAGGGGGGGGAAGGGAAAAAAAGGAAAATGAGCTGATTCCAGGAACCCAAGTGGAAGGCAAATTTTGAGAATGACGAGGGCAACGAATGTATAAGGGTGCTTTACTCAATTGATGTATGCATGGATTGTGATGGGAGTTGTATGAGCCCCAATAAAATGATTTATAAAAATAAAAAGATTTCATTTTGCTTGGATCCACAGTCAATGCTCACGGAAGCAGCAGGCAAGCTTAATGAAACCACGTGTTACATTAAGAAAAGCTGCACAAGACCCCTTGCAAGTGCTGGAGAGCAAGGATGTCACTTGACGACGAAGCTGCCCTTGATCGAACCACTGATATTTCCCATTGCTTCGTGTACATGTGAAAGCTGGACAACGAACCAGGGAGACGGCAGAAGAACCGATGCAACTGAATTACAGTGTCTGTGAAGAATATTGAAAGCAGCATGGATGGCCAAAGCACCGACCAATCTGAGTTGGAAGAAGTACAGCCAGATTGTTCCTTAGAAGCAAGATTGGCAAAACTTTGTCTCATGGGCTTTGGATGTGACCTTGGAGAAGGACATCCTGCTTGGCAAAAACGAGGAAGGCCATCCAGGCCATTCCTTGGCACAGGGGCTGCAGCAATGGCCTCAGCATGACAATGACTGTGGGGCTAGCTCAGCATCGGGCAGTGTTTCCCTCTGTTGGCAACAGTGTTGCTATGAGCTGGAACCCACTTCCTGGCATGAAAGTCAAAGCACAACAACAAGATGATGTTTTCTGACCAGGGCAGAGAAAGCGCACAGGATGCAGTTCAAACATATTCTTTCTTTTACGTTTTGAAAGTTAGTTTTACTCTTTGTCTTTTTTCAGTTATTTCAATATCTCTCTGTCTACCCCTTTTGCTTGGAAGCATCCTTTCAGCATTCTTCGTTTGGGTCTCCCCAAACCAAGTCTTTTTGAAAATGATTTGTAAGACTATTATTTGAATGAGATCACATTTGCTAAAGCAACCTCCCTTTGGTGACCCATTCCAAGTGATGTCTCAAACGCATGCTGCTTTCTAAAGAGTCAGCGGCACACTCTTGCTGAGTAGACGCCTGGGAGCAGGGTCAGAGTGGGGAGGGAACATGTGGATGTGACGTTGCAGTCAGAGCTAAACATACCCAGCCGTGTGTGTTCTTATGCCTGGCAGGTTTTTCATAACCATATTACTTTAAGGGTTGGCAAGCAATAGCCTATGGTCCCGCCCCTTATTTTTATAGACTGAGTTTCACTGGAATATAATCACACCCATTCACTTATGAATTTATGGTCTATGGCTGTTTCCCTACACAGTGGTGACCCACGAAATCATGGCAGGGACATTCTGGCCTGCCAAACCTAACGTATGTACTAACTGGCCCTTTACGAAAAAACTTTACCAATCCCTGTTGGCATTTATACATTTCACATAGAGAAATAAATTTAATTAGTTTTACTTCTTTTTTAAAAAATAAAGCTTGCCAAGAAATTGACGCCTACTCGTGGCAACGGCACGTACGACCCCCTTGGGAGTTAGAGCAGAACTGTGCTCACAGGGCCTTCAGGGGCTGGCTTTTCCGAAGGAGATGGCTAGGACATTCTTCCAAGGTCATCCGAATAAACTTGACCTCCAACCTGTGGTCCAAGCACAGGAACTGCACCACCCAGGACTCCAGGTCTACCTCCCCCACTGCTGCAGAGGTGATCCCAACTCTTTTTAATTTGAGACATTAAAATATTTATTCAGTCCAGGTGGGAACATATTCAATGATGGAACTCATGCTGCTCAAGCACATGGAATTTGCAATTCCTGGAAATTATGTTATTGACCATAACAAACTGTCCTGATGACCTGGACTTTCAGATAGAAGTGATCAAGGGGTAAAAAGAGCTGTAAACAACCCACATGGAAGAAGCACACCAGCCTGTGTGAACACGAGGTGTCGAAGGGATCAGGTATCAGGCATCATCAGAACCAAAAAATCTTACCATAGTGAATGAAGTGGGGAGTGCAGAGTGGAGACTCAAAGCCCATTTGTCGGCCACTGGAGATCCCCTTGCAGAGGAGTCTAGGGGAGGAGATGAGCCAAAGTGCGATGTAGCAATGATGAAAAATAAAACTTTTCTCTACTTCTTAAATGCTTCCTCCCTGCCCCATTATCACGATTCAAATTCTACCTTTCAAGTCTGGCTAGACCAGAGCATGTACACTGGTACAGATGGGAACTGGAAACACAGGGAATCCAGGGCGGATGATACCTTCAAGACCAGGGGTGTGAGTGGCGATACTGGGAGGATAGAGGGAGAATAGGTTGGAAAGAGGGAACCGATTACAAGGATCTACATGTGACTTCCTCCCTGGGGGGATGGACAACAGAAAAGTGGGTGAAGGGAGACGTCGGACAGGGCACGATATGACAAAATAATAATTTATAAATTATCAAGGGTTCATGAGGGAGGGGAGAGTGGGGAGGGAAAATGAGGACCTGATGCAGGGGCTTAGTGGAGAGCAAATGTTTTGAGAATGATGAGGGCAATGAATGTACAGATGTGCTTTACACAATTGATGTGTATATGGATTGTGATAAGAGTTATATGAGCCCCTAATAAAATGATTAAAAAAAAAACCCACTGTGTTGGAGTTGATTAGCTCATGAAACTGGGCTGCTCACTGCAGCCTCCCTCCTACCTCCCTCCTTAGGCACCCCCCCAGGTCTGAGAGGACTCCCCCACCCCCACCCCATAAGCAGCTGTTTTAGTTTTGGGTGCTCTCTGTTGGGGGTCCTTTGGTGGGTCTGAACCGGAGGGCCCCACTTGCAGGGCTACACCGGACCTGGTGGTTTTAGTCTTGTGCTAAGCTGTCTTCCTGGTGGTTTGGGCACTGGAAATTGCGATCGGGTCCAGGAAACAGGATAATGATCACCGTAGAGGGAGGTTGCACATAGAACCAATAAGCACGAAATATTGAAACTGCTACGAAACTCTAGTTTTCACACTCACATGTTTAATAACGTTTTCTCGGCATGCCTGGCAATTCACTCATTGTCCATCGAAGGTCTGTCTCCAGCTCTGAGATCCTGACTCTTAAGAGGCTCCCAGTGTTGCTGGCCGCTAGGCTTCTCTTTCACTGTGGGCTGAGATTCACCACTTGACTCCAGGCTAGTTGCTCTGTTGACAAAGGGCCAGGTGCCGCTTGCTGCTGTGTGGTGCCGTGGAGCTGGCTTTGGATGGTGACTACACATGACAGTGTAGAACTACCTGCCTCATAGGGAGCACATCGCCATGTCTGTCTTCCACGCAGTTGCTGGGTGGGCTCAAACCATCAACCTTCGGACTGGCAGCCGAGAGGTTAGCCATTGTGCCACCTGAGCCCTGGGGACCTCCAAAGCTTGAGGGGTGTAGCTTTCTGAGTTCATACATCCTAATTCCCTCCAAGGTTGCAGCATCCACAAAAGACCACGGAGTACCTTGATGAGACGGGCATTTCTTTGGCTCCCTATGTGTTTCCTACGAGGAGCCGTGGTGGCATGGGGTGCTTATCACTGGACGCTCATTACAGGGCTGTTGTTGTTAAGGGCCATTGAGTCGGTTTCGACTCACAGTGATTGTGTGAGGCTGGGCGGACTAGAGCAACAACTCCAGCGACACTCATTTATGTGTAAAAAAGCTGTATCTCAAGAAGCTTTATATACCAGGAACACAGTCCAGCCCAGCACAAGTCTATAAATCCGACATAGTCCCTAAATCCCTCTTCAGACACAGCCGGTCACAAGCAATGATGCAGAATGCAGGGATCTCACACGCCTATGGCTGCAAAGTCTTGTGGATCAAATGGCGGAGACGAGTCTCCAGGGCTTTGGCCGCCATCAGGCTCAGGCAGCAGGAAGGGAAAGGCGGGTGGGGGGGGGGGGCGGTGTTCCCAGAGTCCGCCTTATAAGAAGGCCACTCCCACAGTTAGTCATTATCCGATGCCACCTGATTGGCAGGTTGGATACCACCCCATGCACTACTGTATAGCTTCAAGTTGAGACGAAATGACAGAACTACCACATTGACCCTGTGCACAACAGAATGAAACACTGCGGTCCTTCCCACCCTCACCGTTGTTGTTTGCGCCCGCTGCTGCCATCATTAGGCCGATCAGTCTCCTTGATGGTCTTCCTCTTTTACCTTGACGTCTTTCTCCAGGGACAGGTCTCTTCTGACATGTCCCAAGTACATGAGACAATGTCTCGCCATCTTTGTCTCTAAGGAGCACTCTGGCCATACATCTTCCAAGACAGACTTGCTTGTCCTTTGGGTGGTGAGTGGCACTTTCAATAGGCTTTGCCAGCACTGCCACGAACCACATCGGTTCTTCTCCAGTCTTCCTTATTCAATGTCCCACATGCTTAATAGGTGATTGAAAATACTATGGCTTGGATTAAGCACACTGTAGTCCTCAAAGTAACATCCTTGCTTTTCAATACTCTAATGTGGTCTGGTGCAGCAGATTTATCCTGTGCAATGCATCTTTTGATCTCTTGACTACTGCTTCCATGAGCATTGCTTGTGGTATTCCCCACTTAATGTTTAAGCTCGGAACTTCCAGGAATATTAAGAAATATATTTTTATTTATGTAACCATTTGCACTTGCAAATAGTTCAATGCGTCTCTCTAATGTACAAGAACTTTAAAAAGTAACTTCAGTGTCGTTTGACAAAAATCAACTATTTTAATTTATTATATAATACATTAACCACCTTCCTATTTACCATCTGTCTTATTTTTAAACCGTTTTATTAGGGGCTCATATAACTCTTATCACAGTCCATACATACATCAATTGTGTAAAGCACATTTGTACAATCACTGCCCTCATCATTCTCGAAACATTTGCTCTCCACCTAAGCCCCTGGCATCAGTTCATTTCCCCCCCTCCTTCCCTGCTCCCCTCTCCCTCACGTACCCTTGATAATTTATAAATTATTATTTTGTCATATCTTGCACTGTCCGATGTCTCCCCTCACCCACTCTTCTGTTCTCCGTTCCCCAGGGAGGAGGTCACATGTAGATCCCTGTAATCGGTTCCCCCTTTCCAACCCACCCTCCCAGTATCGCCACTCACACCACTGATCCTGAAGGGATCATCTGCCCTGGATTCCCTGTGTTTCCAGTTCCTATCTGTACCAGTGTCCATCCTCTGGTCTAGCCAGATTTGTAAGGTAGAATTGGGATCATGATAGTGGGGGAGGAGGAAGTATTTAGGAACTAGAGGAAAGTTGTATGTCTCATCACTGCTCCGTCGCACCCTGACTGGCTGTTCTCCTTCCTGAGACCCTTCTGTAAGGGGATGTCCAGTGGCCTACAAATGTCGCCACCTGTCTTAAAACCATCTTTTGATAATTTGTCCTATGGGAATCATAATGAGGCATTTGGCTGATATGTCTCTGCTGATATTTCTGTTAGGTGTTTTCAAGTCAGTTCAGACCCACAGTGACTGTGGGATACAGAAAGGTTTTCCCCAGCTCGTCCCCTCAAATAGATGCCAAACCCAAGATCCTGCTTGCAACACGTGGTAAATGACTGTACACTTGGAGGTCAACATCAGCTGCTTAGAGGTTATCTCCCTGAGGGTATCAGCCATCTAGAGCCATCAGACTCTATACTGCAGGCTGTCCCACCCGAAGTAGGGCCCAACCCCTGCTGATAAGGATAGTGGATTATCTCCCTGAATCTTTCGTTTATCCCTCAATAACACATCCGCCCCTGGACCTGTTCGATTGTGGGGGCTGGTACCCCACAAGGGGCCCTGTGTACAACAGAACAAAACACTGCCTGATTCGGCACCATTTTCACAATTGTTATGTCTGTGTCCATTGTTGCAGCCACGGTGTCCATCCAGCTTGTTGAGGGCCTTCCTCTCTGTCCCTCTGTGTTACCAAGCGGGATGTCCTTTCCCAGGAACTGGTCTCTCCTGATAACATGTATGATGTGTGCGAGATGACGACTCTCTATCATTTCTACTAAGGAGCATTCTGGCTATATTCTTCCAAGGCAGATTTATTTGGTTCATTTTTATTTTTTGGCAGTCCATGATACATGCAATATTCTTGGTCAGAACCGCGATGCAGCTGCACCAATTCTTCACTCTTCTTTATTCAGTGTCACATCTGAGACTTTTGAAAAAGCCACACCTTGGCTCAGGGGCTTAGAGCGTAAGCATTAATCCTCAAAGTAATAGCCTGTTTTTCAACATTTTAAAGAGGTTTTGGGAGCAGATTTACACGACGCAAATGGTCGTTGATCTATTTTCTGCTGCTGGTGTCTCTAAAAGCTTTGAATCTGGAGCGGTCTCCAGGTCCTTAAAGCCACACATTGGATCAGACCGATTGGGGATTTGAAGGATTGCTTCTGTATTTCTGGTAACGGGCTTGATTAAATTCGGATTCAATTATCA
This sequence comes from Tenrec ecaudatus, assembly GCF_050624435.1. Taxonomy (NCBI): domain Eukaryota; kingdom Metazoa; phylum Chordata; class Mammalia; order Afrosoricida; family Tenrecidae; genus Tenrec; species Tenrec ecaudatus. Next base: position 13,377,900 of record NC_134543.1, read on the forward strand.
TTACTATTTTGGCCAAGAAGACTTCATGGGTGATAAACTGCTTTCTACCTGGCACAGACCTTTGGACTTGATGGGGGGGGGGGGCGGGCGGAGGGGGGGGGGCTTGCGACATTTTGCATTCCCTAGTTATTGGAGGTGTCAAGTTTGGATATTTCATGTGGCTTTGAGTCACAGCACACGAATAGCGACGCCGTGCTTAGTACTTTACACGTTGAATCTTTTTTTTTTAAATCATTTTATTAGGGGCTCATACAACTCTTATCACAATCCATACACACATCAATTGTGTCAAGCACATTTGGACATTCATTGCCCAAGCTCATTGAATCTTGTCCACATATTGCAGATAGAGAAAGTGAAGCTCACAAAGTTGGATTTGGCCCAGTCAGTAAGCAAGCACTTCACTAGCTCAAGGGTCGGGCTGGAATTTCAGCTTCAGCGCGCTTCCTGGTCCCGCCCAGACCACCCGGGCGAGGCCGGCGGAACTACATCTCCCAGAGTGCACCGCGCCGGCGGCGACGGCGCTGCCCGCGCCCGCGCCCGGGCGCCATTTCTGTGCCGGCGACCGGCGACGCGGCCTGCCCTCATGGCGCTGTTCCCGGCCTTTGCGGATGTTGACGAGGTCGCCGACAGCAGGAACCCCAGGAAAGGTAAGCGCGCAGCGGGGCCGAAGGGCGCTTGGGCTGCAGGGTCGGGCGGCCTGGCCTTTTGGCGCCTGCTCTGGATTTGTTTGTCCGCATGTATCCCAGAGTTCTCCGCGGCGTCGCAATGCCTTCTGGGAAAGGGCCGCCGAGCGCGCCCTGACGTGTCGGGGGCCCAAAGGCGCGGGGTCGGGGGTTCGAGGAGAGGAGCAGGCCCTGGGCCTGCCGCTGACCGGCCGTGTTGTTGGGGCGTCTGCCACGTCACTTGTAAATGGAAACAACGGCTCTGTCCGCCGTCACCAGCGAACCTCTGGGGATCCCGGCCCAGCCGGGCTGCCCCCCGCCGACCATCACCCCCCAACCGCACCCCACCCCGGGTTCCTCCGCCCTCGTCATTCCCGAAAACTAGAGGATGCGACACGTCCCGTGTGAAGAGGACGGTCCCGGACGTTCCAGTGCACCGTCACACAGCTTCCAAGTCGAATCCATTGGACAGCAAGCACCTTGTTAGGGGTCCGGGACGATGCTGGCCGCCGCTTACAACAGTCATTGGTTCAACGCCGCCCCGAATCGTGTGTTCTCGTACCCAGCGCCCCGGAGTGGACTTGGACCCCTGGAATGGAGCCCAAGTCTTCACCGAAGCAGACACGCAGTGGCTGGTGGGCGTGAGCCGCTGACTCTGCGTTTGGCAGGGTCACCTCACATCACCCCCAAACCAAATCCACTGCCCTCTTGTTGTTGCCGTTAGGTGCCGTCCGGTCGGTTCCGACCCATAGCGACCCTGTGCACAGCAGAAGGCTTAGCCACCTGATGTATCTGCGCAGCGGTTCGTGACCCGTTGGTGGAATGACCCTTTCACAGGGGCCGCCCGATGCCTAACAGCAAAATGACAGTTATGAAGCAGCGACGAAAGTAAATTTATGGTTGGGGTCGCCACCACATGAGGAACTGTGTTCAAGGGTCGCGGCCTGAGGAAGGCTGAGAACCGCTGACCTAGATTTCATTCCTTTAGGGGCTGGCTGGCAAACCTGGTTTGTTTGCTTATCGTCAACAAATGATGTCTTCCCTCTTAAATATTCACTAATTTACATTTCCGCTGCAGTCTAGAAATCACTAGATAGCTCAATGTGGAGATTCGCCTTCCTTTTTCACTGGTCCCCTGTGCCAGTCACCCAGCCCATCAGGGACATTCGGATTGCTTCCGGTTTTTTGCTCTTAGAGATTGTGAAAGTGTAAGACGGGCAGTCTTCAGGTCCCTGGGGCTGGATGGACAGCCGGAGCCCAGAGGAGCATGAGACGTTCTGCTCCCCACTGTCAGAGCTGTTGGGCGCTGTGCCAGGACTGGAGTGGGCGTCCCATTCCGTGGGGCTTTGGGGGGGATCGTGGGGGCAGAAACCCTTTTTTCTACAGACAGGTCTGCAGTGCTGCCTAGGTTCAGACAGGGGCTGCCAGAAGTTCATGCAGAAAGAATGGAATTTCCACACAAATGTTTGGAAGCCGCCTCATACATACATGGGGCCCTGTGAGTTGGAATTGATGGTGGCTTAGCAAGAACCCACCTCCCCCACCCCCAGTCTCTGAACTTGACTCCTTGGAGGTTGGATACTTTGACAGAGTGGGGATGAGAGTCACATCAATTTATTTATTCTTCATACACTCCTCATAGCACCCTAAGAGGCAGGTGTACAATTCATATTTTGGGAGAGATTAAAAATGTTAGCGGTTAATTCCCCTCACTCCCAACCCCCTGCTCTTACGGCCCCGTACCAGACATTGCCTCCCTTCCCCCATGCTAAAAGTGCAGCTACGACACCTCCCACCCACCCCCACCCAGTTTGGTTTTGCTTTTCAGTGCTTCTAACTAATTCTTGCATTCATTAGTTTCTGTCTGTTCTTGGTGCCTCCATCCAACTTTTTCCCGTTATTTTCTAGATTACAACAACCTTCACCATGGTCTCCCCATCGTAAGCTCCCCCTCTCCACTGCCTGTGACACGCTCCACTGCGCGGCCAGAATTTAAACATGTATTTATGTAACACCAAGTACCACTCTCTGGCCTACCTGCTTTCCCGTTAGTAACTCATTGATGCCTGTGACAGCCCAGGAATTCGGCATGATTTATCTGTTTTTAGGGAGGAGGAAGCAGGTGTGGAGCCAGTGAGTAACTGGTCTAGTGTCACCAAGGCTGGGTTTGCGGTCAGGCAGTCTAGTTTCATGGTTTGGGCTCTGGGGCACTGCTCGGTGTTAGAAACCTTTCCCGGTACTGGATCTGACGCTGTCACTTTGCCTCTACCTGTGGCCCTCCCCTTCACTCCTGGTGGGCCCCAGACAGTCCCTCCAGGCTTGTACACAAGCCGTGTCCTCTGCCTCGACCCTCTTCCCAGAAGCATCTTTGCTCTGCTGGCTTCTCTGAGATGCTCCCCAGGAAACGGCCTCATCCACCCTTGTTTTGGATTAAAAACCAGACGCCAAACCCATCGCCAACAAGCGGGCTCTAACGCGTTGGTGACCCTGTAGGAAAGAGGGCTGTGATCGTTTCAGAAGCAGACGGCTGCATCCTTCTCCCTTGGAGTGGTCGGTGGGTTTGAACCATTGAACCCAAGCACGTAACTGTCATGCCCCAGGCCCTCATTGTGCCGTGCTCTCCAGTTGATGACAGCTCACAGCGGCCCTGTCGGCATCTCCCCATCAAGTCCAGACCACTCCCGGGCATCAGACACCTATTTCCAGCAGCTGGGATGAGCGAGCGTTCCCTCTGGGCCCAGTCACCCCACTGAGTGCCCAGACTGCCTGAGGAGCTGGCTGGAGTCCCTTCCACGGGTGTCGCAGTCTGCCCTCCCCGAAGGAGCGGAGTTGGGCTGCCCCGTCAGAGTGTCTCCACCGTCCCAGGACAGCTCCTCCACCTGGGGACTGCAGGCGCCTCCCCAAACCAGCTTCCGCTCCTCTGGCCCCAGCCCCCAGCCCTCATTCGTGCTCCTGGCCTTTCTTGCTTGACAGCTGCCTTCTGGAGAATTCTAAATGCTTTTCCTGGTACTGAGGAGGAGCTGTGGTTATTCAGCCCCTGCCCGTCTCTCCAGCCCCTCCTCAGCTACCCCCCACCCCGACTCCTCCCCACCCTGCTTGCATTAGACTCCTGGACAGTCTCGCGCTCCTCCCTCCACCTGGGTCTGGGTCCCATAGTCCCCTTCCCCTGGAAGTCCTTCCCCCTGGAAGCCTGCCTCGTTGGTGCCCTACCAGGGACCCTCCTCACATCTCCCACCCTGCATGCCCTGGGTGCTCAGGCACCTTCCCTGCCCCCACCCCTTGATTCAGCACCAGTCATATTATGGTGCTTATCTTATTGGGCCGCTCTCTTCCTGGGGTGACACTTAGTGGAGTCCTGGTGGCCCAGCAGGCACGCTCTTGGGTCTCAAACCGAAAGGTTGGCAGTTCAAACCCACCCAGAAGCTCTGGGAGAAACAACCATTTCCACACTCCCTCCTGCTGCCTCAGACCACTCTGAATGCCAGGCTGACACTGGCCGAGAACGAGAAGGCGCTGGAAGATGGGGGGCCTGCTGCTGAGACCACAGATTGCAGACCACATCCATCACCTCTCCCTCTCCCTCTCTTGCAGGTGCCGACTTAGACTGGCTGCACAACCCCAGTTTCTGCGTGGGAGCTGTAGTGGCGCCGTGCCAACAGCCCCAGGAGGTCCCCCGCCTCACCTCGGAGCAGTCACCACCAACCAGGTAGCTGCATCGGCCTGTGGGGTGTAGTCTTTCGCACTACCATCTGAGGCTGAGTTTAGCTGAGCTGCTTAGAAAACTCGGGTAGAAGAACTGATAGAAACTCTTCCTCCCACCGAGAGTCGTGCGGCCGCCTCTGGCTGGCCCTGCTGGCCCAGTGGACCCTGTGCATGCAGCGCCTGGGTTAGGCCTGGAGGGAAGTGGCATCGTTGCGGTCCGTTCCTAAGGACCGTCACCAACCTCAGCAGCAGTCTTTGGGGTCCGAAGGTTCCCAGACTAGTCTGGGCTGCCGCCCCGTTTCACAAACTGTAAATGACTCGGAGCCCCTTTTGTCCTGTAGCCCATCATCCAGCAGAGTAGGCATCTGCTTTTGCAGTCCCTCCCCCTAGGGGGCAGTGTCGCCCACTTTGGGAAACACTGCTTTACATCAGGGGTTCTCAAACTCTATAAACGGGGCCAGTTCACTGCCCCTCAGACCCGTTGGAGGCTGGGCTAAAGTTAAAAAAAAAGATTGAACACATTCCTATGCACACTGCACATATCTTATTTTGAAGTGAAAAAACAAACGGGGCAAAAACACTCAGTGGGCCGGTGAATGTCCTCGGTGAGCCGCATGTGGCCCGTGGCCGTAGTTTGAGGCCGCCTGCTTTAGATGAACACAAGCAGGCTCAGAAAGGCGGTGGGAAATGGAATGAAAACAGTAGACTTTCCCAAGGACTTCCCAAGCCCCTGTGTGCCAGGTCTTTACTTCCCTAGTGGTCTTCTCAGCCCTTTTGTGAAATCAGGAGGAGCTTACAAAAGGTCAAAATTCCTTGCTGTTGAGCCAGTTCTGACTCATGCGACCCTATAGGACAGGATAGAACTGCTTCTGAGGATTTCTGAGACTGCAGCTCAGTAAGGGAGTGGAAAGCCTCATCTGCCCCCCTTGTTGCTACTGATGATTTTGAACTGCTAACCTCAAGGTGAGCAGCCCAATGTGTAACCAGAGCTCCTTCATAAAAGACAGCACCACTAAACTCAGACGGAGAAGGTGGGGAAAACCAGGGGCCTGCACAGCTCTGGGGGCCCATGACGTAGATGGGAGGTCGTTGAGTTGGGAAGCGATCCCTGGGGGATCTGGGCTTGGTGATCTCATTAGCATGGTAAGCTAGGAGTGCCAGGAGCCTGTGGACACAGAATTGTGTTCACCGTGAGACGGAGTTGTTCTAGACCAGCAGTTCTCAACCTGGGGCCCACGACCCCTTTGGGGGTCAAACTACCCTTTCACAGGGGTTGCCCAATTCATAACAGTAGTAAAATTACAGTGAAGTAGCATTGAAAATAATGTTATGGCTGGGGGGGGGGGGTCACCACATGAGGCACTGTATGAAAGGGTCGCAGCATTAGGAAGGTTGAGAACCACTGTTCTAGATGCTTCCTTCCATAAATGAAGAAGAGCTTCTTTTAACCTTCAAAAAGAACCAGAATTTACCCTTTTTGTGTTTGTTGGCATGAGATGAAAATAGGTCTCTTAGAATGTTGCTTTTAAAAGTTTTTAAGTAACCGCTAGGCTGCGTCCACGTCACGCGACAGAGAGTGAAATGAGAAGCGAGGGTGCCGTGACCACTAGAAGGTCCCCCTGCGTCGATTTCAGGCCCAGCTCCCAGTCTGCCGAGTGATGGCGCTCTGGGAGGAGCTGTGGGGTCTATGGGCAGAGAGGGAACCCAGGGGTGCGTCCTCCTGTCCCCTGTGACAGCAGTTGGGTTGCCTTTCCCCCCCACATTTCTAATTTCTGCTGTCTCTCAGAAAAGAGTCCTTATGTTTGGATTTTTCCAAACAGGAGTCCTTTGAAATCAGAGCCTTCTGATGAAAGTGCCGTCGGCCCACAGCTCAAACCAGCAAGCCGAAAGAAGAAGAAGGAGAAGAAAAGAAAGAGGAGACACGAACACAAGAGAACCGAGCGGAGACGCGGGCGGTCCAGCAGCAGCAGCGGCAGCGGCAGCGGGTCTGAGGTGGACGCTGATGCCGACAGAGGGAGGTCTTCCAGAAGCGTCAGCAAAAAGGACTCTGGGAAGCCAGGGTAGGTTGCTAGGTTTCTCTCCTGCAGGAGCCGGGAGCTCCTGAAAATCTCCAGTTAGACTGGAAGGACGGCTTAGCCGGCCAATCACATGGAACGGTGCCATCATTCGGTCACCATAGAAACTTAGGAAACGCCCACGAGACGTTGGGACCACTGTTTAGACAGAAATGACTGTGCCGGGAGGATTTAGAGCAGGTCTAGGTCCCCTCACCTATTGAGCCCACCACCCCCACTTCCAGAAAAAAATTACTCACTTGCCTGCTGGCAGTTAAAAGCTTTTGTACCTCAGCCCATAATCCAGGAGCAAGTGGGGGCCTCAGTACCACCCACTTTGGGGACCACTGACTTGGACAAAGTCCTTGGGATGCTTGAGCGATGGTAAGGGTCCCATACAGCAGGCTCATGGGCCCCTCAGCCCCCACTCACGGACTCACTCTTCTCTGGAATACTTTGAGTCCCTCCTCTGTCCGCCCCTGCGTGTGCGTGTGGCGTAGCCCATCAGCTCATCGGTGCTTCTGTTAAAGATCTCAGACATGGTCCACACCCTGTGTTGAAGTTACAGAAGAGCTGTGCCCGCATTTCCTTCGTTGGCAGCCTTCCTCCCGTGCTGCCTGTCCTGTCCCCCGGGTCAGGACAGGGGTCCTGGTTGGGGTCCCTCCACAGCACGGCCACAGAAAAGGCGCGCCACAGCGCCTGCCACCTCCAGAGAGAGGCCCACCGTTGGATGGCTCTCTTCCTGGCCCACCAGAGAGAAAACGGAGCCCCTGAGCAAGCAGGACCCATGCGGGGAAGAAAGAACTCGGTTGTTGGGTGGCTCAGCTGCACTCTTCCCGGGAAGGTGGTGGCACAGTTGTGTGCTTCCACACAGAGCCCGTGAGTCGGGAGAGTCACCCGCTGCTGGTCGCCAGTCTTCTGCTTCTGTTTCCTCAGGCCAGGCCTCAGAGCCAACTGTGTCACACAGCCCTTCCCCCCCACCCCCCCCCGCCAGTCCTGGAGGAAAAGCCATTGAAATCGCCTATTTTAACAGGGAGTCCTGGTAGCATAGTGGTTATGTGTTAGGCTGCTGACCAGAAGGACCACAGTTCAAAACCCCCAGCTGGTCTGTGGAAGAAAGACAGAGGCGTTCTACCTCTGTAAAGAGTTCCAGTCTCGGGCAGTTCTGCCCTAGCCTGCAGAGTCACTCTGAGTCAGCATCGACTCCCTGGCAGTGCGTTTTTGGTCTGTTTGAGCACCAGACTTATCATTCCACCCACCTTTGTTGAGTAGCCACTTTGTGCCCCAGAAGGGCACTCCCATGTCTCTGTAGCCAAGGGCCACTTTGAAGCCTCCAGCCTCTGTTTCTGCCTGGCAGAGGCCCGAAGCTGAGATGGAGCAACAGCTGAGAGCAGGTCTGACTTGGGCGGCTTCCTGTGTGTGCAGTCTACGGACTGATGTCCTTAGGGAGAGGGAGGCCGGGGGGCGGTGACATCATGTGTGTCCCCACGTTTGCCTCCTCCCCGCCGTCACTGAGCTCCTGAGGAAGTGGTTCTTGTGGATCTGCGCTCTCAGGTCCAGGTCTCCCCTGTGAGGGCAGCTCGGGTGCCGAGCTCATGCCGAGGCACAGCAGCACCGTTGAGCAGAGAGAGCCAGAGTCTGATGTGGACACGCCGAGTCACCGCTGGGTGTGGCTAGGCGCTCGGGCCAGTGTGAGTCTGCATCGAGATGGGAGCACTTTGCAGCCGTGGAGGTGACGAGAGCAGCCCACTGTTGTGCCCCAGGCGTCCCCTGTGGAGACGCGTGCCTGCCTCTGCCTCGTCCACTCCTGGGGTCTCCGTTTCTAAGAAAAGGTTGTTTGTGACTGTGCTCTGCATCCGTTGAACTGAGAACAGCTGCCAGTGAGTGGACCAGAGAGAGCTAGTATCCCACCACCCGCCCGCCTGCCTCGCGCTCCCGGACAGCAGAGGGCTTCCACAAGCAGGATGCCAGGCCTTTCTTCCTAGACCCCCGGTGGACTCAACCCACCGCCTTTGGGTTAGTAGCCGAGTGCTGGACTGTTGATCAACTCAAGCCCGTCATCCTGAAGAATGCGGGTGTCCCTCTAGTGGATTTCTGGACGAGTTTATTCTCGGTGGCGGCTTTCGCCTCCTCATGGCGCTCTCCAGCATGGGGCCCTCTCCCCCTGGGTTCTCCTCATCCCGAGTGGGCTCGAGACGCGCTCATGGGAGTGACCATTTCTGTTTCTTCTCTTCTCACTCATTTTTCTTTTTTACTGAAGTTTTCTAAACTCAAAACTCTAAATGACAAATGTCTGAAAGGAAGCTTCTTCTCCAGTAGGGTCGCACAGTTCTCCAGTAGGGTCGTACACTCCTGGTGAAGGACGCTCAGACAGAAGCCAATCGTTTCTCTTCAAGCCCTGTAGGTTTGGGTAGACGTTAAGTCCACCCGCCCTCTTCCCTACCTGCACCCTATGGAATGAGAGGACCTGGTCGGATGGAGGGCTAGCAGGAGGGGAAGGGCTTCCACGGTCCCCTCTGCTCCCCCTCACCCTCGGGGTGCCCTCCTGCCACTTCTAACACCTTTCCCTGCCCATTTCCCCCCAGACAGGAGAGTCCCACTGATACCAGCTGTCAGTTTGTTTGGCTCGAGGATGTGCAGGCGCTGTCGGGGGAAACCTTCAGGATGGACAAGAAGCCAGACCCTGCCAACTGGGAGTACAAGTGTCCCTACCGTGGGCACATCGCCAGGTAGCCGCCCGCGGGAGTCACTTCTTCCTCTGTGTGTCTGTGTGTCTCCTCCTGTTTGTGGACTCTGTTGGGTTTTACCTGATGACCTGGAGTTAGGCTGCTGTCCTACCTCACAGTGAAATGAAAGCCTTCCGCTCACGGTCAGGCCTGCTGGGCCCCGCACGGTTCTCCATGCTGCCCACACACACTTGAGGGGGTGACTGCCTCTCAGAGTGCCCTGAAATCACCCATTGGTGCGACACTCGGAAGCCATCGGCATGAAGCCCTTGCCACTTTAGAAAGCTGTGAGAGCCTTTTATACACCCCCCACCCCTAAATCTGCCATCAACCGAAGGAACTCAGCTGATGATGCATGTTTCCAGGTGTTCCCAGCAGGCACCACAGAGTGCCCAGTGCGGGCTGCTGGCACCTGCTTCCATAGTGAGTTTGACCCTGTCCCCGAGAACCTGGCAGTCAGCAATATCCAAGGGCCCCTAGCCCCTTCAGAGTGATTGCTTGGTGGGACACGGGGGGCCAGAGAGGATGTGTAGCATCCCACACCCGCCCACCTGCCTCGAGCTCCCAGACAGCAGAGGGCAGGGAGCCCTGAGGGGGAGGAGAGCCAGAGGTCAGCAGCAGTCTTTGTAAATGAAGGTCCGTGTCCCTTTCTTGACTGCACCCCAGCGCTTGAGCGTGCTCTCACACGGGGCAGGGCGCCTCACTGACGCACGTCTGCTGTGGAGCTTCCAGCAGCTCTCTGTGCTTCTCCCACTAGGTCCCATCAGACGGCCTAGCACAGGGTAGGCCTGCCCAGAGGACACCCAGAGGGCCCAGGCGGCCACAGCTTCCTCTCATGTGGTGGCTGGTGGGTTTGAATAGCTGATCTTTTCAGTTAGCCAAGCTCTTTAACCTCTGTCACCAGGGATGCCCCTTACCCAACCAAAAAACAACTCCCAAACAATCACTGCCATCAAGTCGATCCCAGTGCTTAGTGGCCTTTACGGGACAGAGTGGGACCGCTCTGTGGGTTTCCAAGACCCCCGAGTGTGGCAGGCGGAGTAGCTTCAAACTGCTGGCCTTGTGGTTAGCAGCCCTGTGCGTGACCCACTCACCACACATCGTCTCTGACTGGTAGGGCGCTCTAGGAAAGAGCAGGAGCGTTCCCGAGGGGACCAGACTGCCTCACCTGCAGAGCGACTGGTGGGCAGAGCTCAGCCTCGCTAACCCCGGTGCCACCAGGGCGCCTGTTCACGGTGCATGGGGTCCCATGAACAACGTAGTCTCCTCTGGGAGTTTTTGTAGCACTCCCCAAGTCTTGCTAGGGAGCCTTGGTGACACCGCTGGGTAAGCGTTGGGGTCTGGGTGATCCAGGCGGTCTGGGCACCAGGCGGGGTTCTGTGTGCCTTGTTCTCGGGGCATAGCGGGGGTCAGAGCAAATGGGAGTGCAGATAGAGCAGGCAGGACTCACCGGCGGGGAGAGGCAGGGCCCTGGTGGCAGGGACCCTCAGAGGAGAGGACCTGGAGACAGCGGCAGCCTGGGCCCAGGCTCGTTTGACTCATACCCCACATGCGTCCTCCTGACTGGATTCATAGTGACACGTCTGCTGGCATCCAAGTCGGGATGATACAGGCCCCTGGAGTGGTGTGTGCCGCTCGCCCCTGCCCATACGTAGCTGGAGACTGAGAATGACGTCATTCACTGAGAACCAAGTGGAGGCGAGTGGGGGCAGGGCTGGAGGGCCTCCGCCCCTGGGGTTATTCAAGGGAAGGCTTATCAGATGATTGGATGAGGATTTTATAAGAAAATGCAGCTCCTTCATTGGAATCATCCTGCATCAAATTGCACCCTGTTGGTGGGTGCCGGTGAGTCAGTTCCGACCCGTAGCAGCCCCGTGCACAACAGAATGAAACACTTCCCGGTCCTGCGCCATCCTCGGGCTCATTCCTGCCTGAGCCCACTGTTGCAGCCCCTGTGTCCATCCATCTCCTGGAGGGCTTGTCCCTTTTCGCTGCCCCTCCACTTCACCAAGCTTCATGATCTTCTCCAGGGCCTGCTCTCTCCAGAGGACGAGAGAGGAAGCCTTGCCCAGGCCCTAGAGAGGCAGAATGACACCTCGGTCCTGGCTTACGACTATGCTAACACAACTGACCTGTCCAGCCGGGGAGGACATCCACGCAGCAAGCAGTCAGACAGGGAGATGCTCACAAGTCTCGGGAGGCCTGAGGCTCCACACTCAATGAAAGGCATGTTTGTGTGCGTGTCAGTGCGTCCATCCACACACGAGGCGTCCGTGTGTCCAGTACAGGACAGAGCTCTGCCGCTGGGAGCCCTGCTTGAGCTTTGGTTAGGCACTCACTCGTGCAGGGAAGGGCGGCTGTTTGAGAGAGTCAGACCCACCGCCCTCCAGTCGGTTCTGGCTCACAGTGACGCTATGAGACAGGGCAGAGCAACCCCCCTGGAGTTCCCAAGGCTGGATCCTCACGGAAGAAAGCAGACTTCCATATCTTTCCCACAGACGGTGGGTTTGAATGACTGACTGCCTAGTAGCAGCCAGGTGCTTAACCTCTGTGCCACCAGGTCTCCTCGGCCATAGAGCTGGGGGACCCTGGGGCAGCTGCCTGTCACACTCGCCACTGGGAGTCAGCATCTGCTCGCCGGCACAAGAGTCCTTTCCCTCAGTGTTCCTTCCCTTCTGATTGTCTGCAAAACGCAGCTTTTGGCTTGACAGTTCAAAGAGGAGTAAACATTGTAAAACGATGACTGCCTGTAAATACGGTAAAGCGCTGTGTTTCCCGTGAACGTCCCGGGAGAGCAATGCCATAACCAAGGGAACAAAAGTAGCCTCCATGGGGAATACCAATCTTATCCAGGTCGACCTTAGCAGCCTGCTTAGGCGCCCTGCTGAAACAGCCACGGTTCAACGCTTGGCCGCTAACTAGACGGGTGGCAGTGCAAACCCGCCAGCAGGAGAAAGGGGCGGCAGTCTGCTCTGGAGAGACAGTAGCCCTGGAAACCCCGTGGGGCAGTTCGACTCTGTGCTTCAGCATTGGAATCTGTGTTGGAACCAGCTTGACGGCAGGGCAGGTGGGCTGGGTGTGGGCTTTCAGCACGATTTTACATCGTCCCTTGTTAGAGTCGATTTTGATTCTTGAATGGATGGAACCAGTTGTCCTTTGTGTAGGCATGCGCTTTCTTTTTCTCACCTAAATTCCCGAGGGAGCCCCGCTCGGCTGACAGGGTGGCAGTTTGAAACCGCCACCTGCTCTGAGGGAGCAGGATGAGGCTTTCTGCCCTGCAAAAGTTACCCCTGAGTGGGGATCCACGGAGGACAGTGAGTCTTGGCTCAGATCAGTGTTGAAGTGCGGTCACTTGGCCCACAGCATGTTGCTCCATGTCCCGCTCCAGTGAGCGTCCTGGGCACAGGCTGCTTGCCAGCCTTCAGCCTTGCTGGTCTCTGGTTTGGGGGATTCTCATGTGGGTGTGGCCTGGCTGGCCTGTCTCTCAGGCCCTGATTTGCATTCCCTGGGAGGGGGGGTGACTGATGGTGCTTCCCTCACAGCTTGCCTGGGTGATGCTGTGCTGTCTGTGTGGCCTTCTCCCAGACGAGCTCAGCCTTCACCTTTATATCTCTGGGCACCCCTGCCCCAGCCCTAACAGCCCTCTGTAGCCCGAGGCAGGAAAGTAGCCAGGGGTGATTCCTTGCCCCCATTTGTTTCAAACTGACACAAAGCACTCTCAGCTCTCTGCTTTCGCTTTTTTTCCTGAGAAGGGGCTGGGGAGGGGGGGCAGGGGCTGCATCTCAGGCTCCCTCACTCGGACAGTGCCAGAGCCCATCGTTCTGCCCTTCCTGTCGTGTAGGGCCTTGGGGACAGTTCCTGAACGACTAGGCTCCGGGAGCATACCAGTTTGGGACAGATGCTGCACTGGGCCGACGAGTGCTCACGTGGACTCAGCATAGTTCTCAAACCAAAGGGAGGGGCAGATGAGTTGGGAAAACGCAGTCAACTCGCCTGGTGAGAAGTCAGGCCTCAGGTGCGCGCTGTCCCTTGGAGGGAGGGCCCTGTCCCCCGTAACCTCTGCTCTCTTTCGCCTGTCCAGGTACAAGAGGAAAGGCAACTCCTGCCTGGGCCTGGACCCCCGGAGGCAGTGTGTGTCTTGGGAAGGGGCTCCGGCGGGGCAGAAGCGCGCCCACCGGCGTGTAGAGCGCTATTTCACGAAGAGAAGTGCTGGGCTGCTGAGCTTGGACAGCGAGGCTGTCAGCGCCCAGTCCGAGCCGCCCACCACCGAGCCCCTGGGCTTCATACCCGTAAAGGACGCTGGTGAGGCAGCCCCTCCGGTTGCAACCTGGCTGAACCCTCTGGGGGTCTATGACCCTTCCACCACGCAGTGGCTACAAGGGCAGGGCCCCATGGAGCAGGAGCTGAAGCCACCAGGCGCCCAGGCTGATCCCGCCAGCGCCCTTCTCAAGGCCAAGGTGGAGGAGCTCAACAGGAAGGTGCGAGAGAATCCCCGGGACATTCAGCTGTGGCTGGCGTTTGTGGCCTTCCAGGTGAGTGTCCTCTGACCTCAGAAGGGCGGGGCGTGCCGTGCCCTGCCCTGCCCCAGAGTCTGTTCCATCCATTGCCACCCTGCAGGACAGAGTAGCACTGTTCCACCGTTTCCACGTTTGTGAATAGTGAGGAAGCCGGCAGCCTCGTGTCCCTCCCTCGGAGCCCCTGAAGGGTCCCAGCTGCCCGCCCTCCACTCTGCTCAGCATCTGACCTTCACATTACAGCCTCGGCCCTCATTTGGGGCAAACCTATTCCATTGGCTGCCAGGGTCGGGCTCCTGGGAGGACCTCTGGCCCTGAGCGGTGAAGGTGCCTGGGATCGTGTCCTTGCCCTGAGCTTGCTCAAAGGCCCTTGAGGAAGAGGGACTGGTGGAGAATAAGTGCCCGCTGGAGCAGTAATGGGGAGCCTGGGGGTGGAGTAACTTCCCGAGAAGGGGAAGTCTGAGCCGAGGCCGCCAGTCAGGGAGCCTCCGACAGGCAGGGCCTGCGGAGCCCAGGGCTGCTTCATGAGCCCCCCTCACCCCCACCCTCCAACACCACACTGGAACCAGTGTCCCTTCTAAAATGTTCCAATTTGTCTGAGTCCCTCCCTGGAGACCGCTCCTAGCCACCACGCTGGGCACCACAGGGGTACAGCGTGGGGGATACGGTGGGTTCAACAGTGGAGGCCTGCCCCTCACTGTGTGCTCGGCATCGGTCTCTGCTAGAGTGGTGGGGGACCCGCGTCACATAGGGCAGATCCTGCAGCCAGAGCTGACATGCCCACCACGTGCAAAGTGGGACGGTCTACCTGAAAACTCCCTCTGAGAGGACAGCCCGGGGGGGGGGTAGGTTCCCTGATGAGCCCACCCAGCCCAGCCCCTCAGTAACTTGGTGCTTCCTTGTTGAGGATGAGGTGGCCCAGAGCCCAGGCCCATATGCCACCGAGGCCGGCGGGCAGGAGAAGCGGAAGCGCTCCCTGAAGCTGCTGCTGGAGAAGAAGCTGGCCATCCTGGAGCGGGCCATCGGCAGCAACCCCAGCAGCGTGGCCCTGAAGCTGGCCAGGCTGCAGCTCTGCGCCGAGTTCTGGGAGCCTGCCACGCTGCTCAAGGAGTGGCAGACGCTCGTCTTCCTGCACCCCAACGACGCTGCCCTGTGGCAGAGGTACCTGCTCTTCTGCCAGAGCCAGTTCAGCACCTTCTCGGTGTCCAAGGTCCACAGTCTGTACGGCAAATGCCTGAGCACCCTGTCCTCCGTGAACGACGGCAGCATCTTGTCCCACCCCGCGCTGCCAGGCACTGAGGAGGCCCTGTTTGGTGAGGAGAGCCCCGCCCCTAATTCCCTCCCCCGCCCCCCTCATGCAGGGACGCGACATCTTACCTTTTGGTGGGAGTTGGAAACGAGAATTCGGTGTGGGGCAGTCAAGGATGGCAGTCTCTCCATTGTCAGAGGAAGCACGGTTGACGGCTGGCTCCTTGGGCCCCTCCCCGGCAGCAGGAAAGCTGCCTCTGGGCCAGCAGCCCTGGGCACCTAGCTTGGTGGCCATGCAGTGCAGGCTCGTGCCTGCCCTACCCCTTGGTGGACATGCCAGCACTGCTCCTCTGTCTGCTCTGGGTCTCCTGCAGCCGTGTGCCTGCCCGAGCTGCGGCCGTGCAAGGGTTTGGTCAGCATTGCCTGGTGGGGTGGGGGTCCCAGAGGAGCCCAGAGTGACAGTGCCAGCCGCCCTGTTACAGGCTCTTGGATTTGAGGCCGGCTCTGGCTCTGGGTGACACTGGGCAGGGTGGCCATCACTGAGTCTAGGTCTTCACGCCATTGACCCACCCACAGCTGAGCGTGAACATTCGTGTCCGCAGAGGCCAGTGTATTGCCCTTCATGCGTCTAGACGTGACACATCTGTGCCACTCTGTCGGAGACAGTCTGATAGTGCTCTCGTTTCTGACAGGCCCGCGTGGCCCACTGGGCCGTAGTAAAGAGAAGATCACCTTTTCAAGCTGGCTGGTGGATACGGCCACCTGGTGGCCGGATTCAGACAGAGCAGCACAAGCGGTGCTCTCTGATGAACCCCTGCTCCTGGAGCTCTGAGTATCTGTCTGACCTCAGCTCGCTTCAGGGTTCCGAGGTTTAGCTTCCTGCAAACCTGCAAAAGCCAGGTGGGGCCCTGCCCAGGGCCCTTCTCGGTCAGCATGGGATCTGCTTAGCCACTGGTCCCAGGAGGGCAGCCCTGGGCCTGCAGCTGGCTCTGTCAGGAGCTCCTTAGTCCCCTCTCCTGGTGACACGCTGCTCCCCTCCCCAGGCCTTTTCCTTCAGCAGTGTCACTTCCTGCGGCAGGCCGGCCATGCGGAGAAGGCGGTCTCCCTGTTCCAGGCCATGGTTGACTTCACCTTCTTCAAGCCGGACAGCGTGAAGGATCTGCCGACCAGGGGACAGGTGCGGAGGGGCCGTGTCTCTCTCCCAGGGAGGGGCGGGTAGTGGCAGGTGGTGGAATGCTCCTCTTCCCCCAACAGCTGCCAACCCTTCTCCAAAACCCACCTTGGGGGCTGTGCCCTTGTTCTGCTGGGTGCCAGGGAAGAGATGACTCTCAGGCTTGGGGGTGGGGACATGTCGCAGGGGCCTCCAGTACCGACCACATTGCATTCAGGTGATTGCCGGCCACCTCAGGCTGGGTCCAGGCCACTACAGTAACCCCCAGGTCTCGGGAGCCACGCTGGGTGTCGGTTTCCTGGCTCACAGACAGGTGTGGACGCCACGCTGTGGTCAAGTAGGAGGGCAGTGTGAGCGTGATAGGCAAGGGGCGCAGAGCCTCGGGAGGCGGGAGCACCCACGATGGCAGACATCCTCAGTGTGGGGTCGTCACAGCTTGTAAAGACTGACCTGTAAAGCGAGGTCTGTCTGTGGGCCCCTGTCCTCTCTGGGGGAAGGGGTGTGCAGCATACCTGCTTCACAGACCGGACACACAGCACATGTGCACATGTGCTTGATGCAGTGGGCCGTGAGAGCCCCCAATGAGCTGATCTATTACATGAAACAGATAGGACGACCACAGACGTGGTTTCGTGTTCACAAGCAGGCGCACTGCCATTGAGTCCCTTCCGCCCCCTAGCGACCTTGCAGACAGGAGGGCCCTGATGGCAGAGGGAGCGGCACAGTGGCTGGTGGGTTCGAACGGCTGACCCTGCAGTGAGCAGCAGCCCAGTGTGCCACACTGCATGCGCCTCCTGGACAAGCTCCCCTCTGCCCAGCGACTCGGGGGTTCTGTGTACGCATGGCCTGCGCTCCATTTGACAATCCCGACAGGTGGAATTCTTCGAACCCTTCTGGGACAGCGGCGAGCCCCGGCCCGGGGAGAAGGGGGCCCGAGGCTGGCGAGCTTGGATGCACCAGCAGGAGCGCGGGGGCTGGGTGGTCGTCAGCCCAGGTGAGGCACCTGGTCATGCTCCCCGGGGTTGTGGGATTCATGTCCAGCTCCACTTGTGACGCTGACGTCTGTCCCCGTCTCATTGAGTTAAGAAACAGTGTAAGCGTTCTTTTGCAGCGAGTTTTAATAAGCACGGGTCATAAGCATTCATGAAGGTACAGGCTAAAATCCAGTAGCTTGAGGGTCTCCGTCCAAACCAACGCTGTGACGCAATGGGCGCCAGCCTTCTCGAACTGCTGATTAAAGATGCAGTCAATAAAGCGCCCAGTGCCTCCCCTGCTGCCTTTCAGGGCTGGAGGGCACATGTGGCCCTCACAGGAGGCCCTGCTGGGCAGCGCCCGGTGGGCGGGCACTCTGCCACTCCCATGGGCATTGCTGCACCCTCGATGCTCCTCTGCCCACTGCCCCAGGAGGTTGGCTGCTGACATGGGTGCCCCTCTCAGCCTCAGGGGTCGGCCTGGGTCCCCCTTGTCCCGACCTTCCGGGTGCCCAGCTCGGTGTCCGCTGCAGGTGGGTTGGGTGGCAGCAGGGCTGCTGGCTGAGCAGGTGAAGCAGGAGCCTTGTTGTCATCCAGATGAGGAGGATGAGGAGCCGGACGAGGACGAGCAGGAGATCGGGGACAGGACCCTGCCTCGGGCTCAGATCTGGCTGCGTGCAGAGCGCTCCCGAGACCGCCGCCACTGGCGCCCCTGGCGCCCTGACAGGACCAAGAAGCAAACCGAGGAGGACTGCGAGGACCCCGAGAGGCAGGTGAGCCCACTCCCCAGGGGCGGCTGCTGGGGCTCAGCCACCTGTGCCCTCTCCGTGGTATACTCAGCCACCAGAAGAGGCATGGGCCTTGAGATCTTGGGTGGTGGAGGAGGGGCTCACGTGCTTCTGTCTGTGGGCATGCCCCTCCTTCTGGGCTCCACTACTGGTGGGGGCCATTGGGGACCAGCCCGGCCTTCTCTTCCTCAGTCAGGGTCTTGGGACTCACGGCCCCCTCGCTGTAGTGGCTGTCTTCAGATGGCTCAGGTCCTCCTTCCCGCGGGAGGCTGAGGGACTAGGAACCGCTGCCTCGCTGCTGTGCTCTGTCCTTGGGCCTGACCGCAGGAGAGCCGGCACTCGTGCCCCAGTTAGGCGTCTCCACCGTCACCCGTCCTGTCCACCAAGTACAGCAGCAGCATGAAGGAAGCCTTTTCCCTTGGGTGCCTGGGATCGGCCCCATTTTAAAGGACAGTGCCAGCGCACTGCTCTGGGTGGGGCGCGCCTGGGGCAGAGGGAGCAGGTGTCAGCTGCGGTGTGCTGGGCAGCACTCCCTGGGAGGTAGGAGCCTGTCAGTAGGCACTCGGGCCTGTTCTGTTTGCTGCGTGTCTCTCTGAGCACGGATGGGGGAAGGTCAAGTGCCTGGAGTGCCTGGAACCTGCAGGGGCTGCAAGACTGGGCCTGGGCCTCCGTGACGGGAGGGGGATGGGGGAAAGGTGGCCAACTCCTGGAAACTAGGCCACTGGCAGCCCACAAAGCAGGTCCTCTGAACAGTGCGCACTGCGCCCGCCCCAGCTGCCAGTGAGCGTCCAGAAAAGAGCAGGCCCTGCTGGTGGTGTTCGAGGGTGTCGCAGGGATCACGCTCACCTGGTGGAAGCGGTGTCGAGGTTTGAGCTTCGGCCGTCTCAGGAGCAGACGCCGCTGCGCACTTTCTCTTCCTCTGGTTCCTCCCCTAGCTCTGCCGGGTTTCTGCTTTGCCCTGGTGAGCGGCACCCGGTCCCGTGTGCCCTCCTCTGGGCAGCTTGGGGAGAAGCTCTCACGATTGCTTTGGGCACGGTCTATCCCATAGCACCGCTGCGGTGTAGCTGTCTTTCAAGCCGACTTCATTTCCTGGAGCAATTTTGTTCAAAAAGACCACAAAATCCTAAAGCTCAGTATGTCCATCTTAAAATGAAAGTGTGCTCCATTGTAATTTACCCACAGGAACTGTAGCAGGCTATGCGGGGTGCTGTCAGGAGTGAGCGGAGCCTGGCATCTACCAGTGCCAGCCTCCTGGGCCCTGGGCACACTCTGGGCACCAGCCTGTGTCATTCCCCCCTCCCTCCACAGCTCGGCCTGACTGGGTCCAGTGACAGGCCCTGCAGACCCATGGCTGTCCCCCTCCACCCTCTGGGGAGCCCTGTGAGGCCACTGGTAGTGTTGTGTCGTGGACAGGAAACCTGTCATTGTTCTTAGCTGCCAGCGAGGTGGCCCGACGCAGGGGACCCTTGAGTTACGTAGGGCCATGGTGCCAGAGAAGACCCTGCGGATGGTGAGGCCTCCCGGTTCCTGGAGAAAGCCTGGTTGCTGCCTGTGGGAAATCTGTGTGGAGAATGGGGTTGGTGGTGAGCACCAGCTCACGGGGACAGCCTCCAAGGCTTTCTGCTTCCTGCATGAGGCATGAGGGGTCCCCCAGGGGTGGCTGCTGCAGCTCGTCTTGGTTGCAGGTGCTGTTTGATGACATTGGCCAGTGTCTGATCAGACTCGCCAGCCCAGAGCTCCAGTTCCAGCTGGTGGCCGCCTTCCTGCAGTTCCTGGGCGTGCCCTGTGACTTCGCCCCGCCGGCCTCCTGCCTCTACATGGCCATGGACGAGAGCAGCATCTTCACCGGGGGCCTCGGTGGCGAGAAGCCCTTGAGCGGGGCCAGTCCTGCCTTCTCCGGCGTGAGCGGTGTGGGCCGCATGGACCAGTTTGGCGCTCCGTGCGCGGCCCCGGGCCATGACCGGGAAGGTGAGGAGTTCATCCGAAACATCTTCCACCTGGCACTGCCGCTGTTCTCCGGCAAGGACAAGGCCCGCCTGTGCGCCGCCTGGCTGCAGCACGAGACGGCAAAGGTCAGTCCAGCCCGTCCAGCGCTCCCAGCAGGGGAGCCTGCCTGGGTGCCTCCCTCCCGGCCTGTCGCTGTGTTGTTTACTCTGTTTTCCAGCGGTCTGGCTGTGTGAGCGGTTGGTATGAAAACCCAAGCTTCAGCCTAATGAGCAGTGTTAGCGGACTTGGGGGCTTATGAAAGTAGATAAGCTGCTTACCTAACCCTGCTTCCCGCTGCTGGCCAGATCTAGACCAGTGGCTCTCAACCTTCCTAATGGCCATGACCCTTCAACACAGCTCCCCAACCATAAAATTATTTTTGTTGCTGCTTCATCACTGTCATTTGGCTACTGTTATCAATCGGACGACCCTGTGAAAGGTCTTTCAACCCCCAAAGGGGTCTCGGCCCACAGGTTGAGAACCGCAGATCTTGACTGAGGTCCGCTTCTTTGCCCTCCGCTGGCCACCAGTCAGTGCTGAATCTTCACACCGTGGTTCTGATGCTTAAATAGTCTCCCCAACTGGGCTGTCTATTCAAGGCATCTGCTTACTCAGCAGTTTGACACCACCAGTCGCTCCTGATGAGAGACGGGCTTTCTGCTCCTGGAAGTCTGTCTCATCAACAAGGGGCAGTTCTACCCTGTCCCACAGGGTTGCCCTGAGTCAGCACCGGCTCTTGGCAGTGAGTTTGGTTTCTGGTGTTGGTCTTTGGTATAGTTCAGCACCCACATCTCTGGAGAAGGGCATCATGAATGGAGAAGCCTTGTTTGTGGGGCTCTCACAGGGAGGTGTGGGTATAGTGTGTCGGGGTGCGCTCTGCCTTGCTGGAAGCTGGATCTTGAGCATGTACACACGTGTGCTGGGGCAGGGGGCCGGGCAGGGCTCCGAGGTTGACAGTGACAGTGGCAGCTGTAAGACGGCAGTGCACCCGCAGCCGTCCCTGCTCTGCTTCACCCGCAGGTCGTGTGGTGTTTGCATACGAAAGCCAAGAAGAAACTGCGTTCCCAGGGGAAGAACTGCAGGAAGCTGGCCAAGAACCTCCTCAGGGAGCCGGAGAGCAACAGCAGCGTGGGCCTCTGGCGGCACTACGCCCACCTGGAGTGGCTGCTGGGGAACACGGAGGACGCCAGGAAGGTCTTGGACACGGCGCTCGGCATGGCGGGAGCCGGGGGCCTGCGGGACGCGCAGCTCTGCGAGCTCGGCCTGCTCTACGCGCAGCTTGAGGTGGAGTTGCTGCCGGCCGCGCAGGAGGCCACGGCGTCCCGGGCGGTCCACGTGCTGACCGGGCTGGCCCAGAGCGCCCCGTACGGGCCCTACCCCGGGCACGTCCTGCCTGTGCACATCCTAAAGGCCCGGAAGGCCTATGAGCATGCGCTGCAGGACGCCCTGCAGGAGAGCTGCGGCTCAGAGCCAGCTCCTGCCGGCCGCCTGGGCAGCTTGGCCAAGTGCTTCATGCTCTTCCAGTACTTGACCGTGGGCATCGAGGCTGCGGGGCGCATCCACGAGCAGGTGCGGGCGAAGCTGAAGGGCTCGGCCGTGTCTGAAGGCTCTGGACCGGGACCCGCCGGGCAGCCTCAGAGCTGGGCAGGCGAGCTGGAGGCCATCACGCTGCTGCACACGAGCCTGCTGCAGTTCCACCTGTCGGTCAGTGTGCACCCGCTGGCCCCGCTGCGGGAGGCGCTCACTGAGGCGCTGAGGCTGTACCCGGGCAACCAGGCCCTGTGGAGGGCGTACGTCCAGACGCAGAGCAAGTCTCACAGTGCCAGCAAGACCAGAAGGTTCTTTGACACCGTCACTAGGTCCGCTGCATCCCTGGAGCCTTGGCTGTTTGCGATCGAGACCGAGAAGGCGAGGAAGAGACGGGTGGAGACTGTTCAGAGGTAGCGGCAGCCTGTGTGTCTCTGTGTTCCTGAGCGCTCCGCGAGGCTCGCTTTCTGCTCGGACACTGCTGGGGGTCAGAACAGCCTCCTGAAAGCGGGGGCGTGCCTCACGGAGCTGCAGTGTCTCGGGAGCCGGGAAAGACACCTGTTTCCCTAGGCCAGGCTTTTGGGAGCCCTGCTTGATTAGGGGTCTTGGGGGCATTTGTCACAGAGCATGGTGGTAGAGCCCCTGGGGCGCGGTTGTGGAAGCTGCAGGCCAAGGACACAGGCTCTGGAGCCCATCCCAGTGCTTCCACCGGTCAGTGGGTGGGTGAGTGGGCATCCCCTCTGCCTCGGTGTCTCCTGGATAAGTAGGGACAATTAGAGGGCTTTGTAAGGGGTGCTAAGCAGAGAGGGTGACCACTGACGTTCACCGGTAGCTGTGCTGTGTCAGATGGCTGCCTCTGACGCCCTGGGGAAGGGGGCCTCGGGAGCACATTAGCTTCAACACCGTCCCTTCCAGAACCTGCTGCTGCTTCTCCACCTGCTTGCACCTAGCAGGCCTGCCTGCCCCTCAAGAGGTTGCCCGTTGACTGTCTCCGGTTTCTTTCCCTGGGATCCTGTCTTTAATGGCGCGTCCCTGCTTCACATGGGCTGTAATTTGCCGTCATCTGCTGCCTCTGGGAGTTGCTCCATAGCACAGCCAGTTCACGCACGCAGCTGCTCGCGGCAACGTGGGCAGTTTAAGTCCAGCCCGGGACGCCTCTGGAGAGAGGCCCGAGGTACTTCCAGCTCAGCTCTTCCGACACGCACGGGGTCAGAAAGGAGCCAACAGCAGCTGTTCTGCACCGTGCTGTCGGTGACGGGGCAGCCCTGCTCTCCGACGAGCTATCTCCCAGGGGTTGCTGGCATTTGCTGCACTGGCCTTTGCTCTGTGTCGTCAGCGCGCACCCTCCTCCCGTGATGAGTGAAAGGGACCTCTTCTTGGCAGGGTGGACGGTGGAGAAATACACACTACAATCCCCGAGATCGGCTTAACCAACCGCATCCAGGCCCTGTTTGAGCATGCGATCCAGACTGACCGTGGCAGACAGTGCCCCCTGCTGTGGAGGATGTACTTGCATTTTTTGGTAAGAAAATCAATCCGTGGGTGTCATCGTGACCCACAGCTCTGCTCCCGCCTTGCTTGCTGGGAGAGCAGGGCCAGTGGGTTGCCAGGACCACCAGGAGGGCAAGCTGGGAGGTAGGAGTTTTCCCGTTCCCCTCTGTGGCAACAGGACAGAGGTCAGGTGTAGTCGGTGTTATAGGAGGACACGGTGCTGCCTGCGAACGAGGCGTTGGGGGGTGGGGGAGAGGCAATGACATATGGGACTGACTCACCTTGACAGACTGCAGAGCCTTGGTGTTCGCTCCTGGGGGAGAGGCCTGAGTGGTCAGGAGGTGGGCAGGGGAATCTGATGGAGGGGGGCTGGTACTGCTCCGGTACCACTACCCAAGGGGCGCCGCCCTGCACAGAGCTGTGCTGTCCTGGAGGCCGAGCAGCAGCTCCGACCCCTGGCAGAGGGGACCACATGCTGCTGCTGCTGCTTCCACGGTGGGCCGAGAGGGGAGAGCAAGGAGTGGCCCCACGCACACAGACAACCTGCTGGGGAAGGGGGACTCAGACTAGTGCCTCTGATGGGAAGCTCGGCTTTGAATACTTGATTGGTTATCCGTTCTTGAGAAGGCCGTGTTCAGCAACCTTTCTCTAGTCAGCAGACTCCTGTCTCAGGCTTGGTCCCAGCGCTTGCTAATGCCAGGCTCCCAGTGCTAGAGCAGGGCAGTCTGACCAGCACAGGTGTTCAGGGTCAGTGCTCTGCAGCCACGAGAGGAGGGGAACTGGTTTATCACCACCTTCCAGGCTGTGGCCCCCAAGGCACCTGGGGACAGACCTCACAGGCCTGGTGGTGGCAGGCTGCCCTGCCACAATTGGAGGGCCACCTGGAAGATTGGTTGGTACCTCACCTCTCCTCACTGCCATCGAGTCGATGCTGACTCATAGCGACCCTCTAGGACAGGGCAGAACTGCTCTTGCGGGATTCCGAGACTAACTTTTTGGGAGTAGAAAGGCCTATTTTCCCCCCGAGGATGGGCTGGTGGGTTTGAACTGCTGACCTGGCAGTTCGCAGCGCAGTGTGTAACCACTGCACCACCAGGGCTCCTTGGTTGGTCCAGGAGGGTTTTTCTCTCCTCTCAGTAACCGCTGTTATGATTTGTCCGTGCCTCAGGTTTCCCTGGGAAATAGAGAGAGAAGCAAAGGTGTGTTCTACAAAGCACTCCAGAACTGCCCCTGGGCAAAGGTACGTTTTCAAAGCAGTGGTGCCTTCCGGGTCCCAGGGACCTTCTCTTTCAGGCCACAGTCTGGCCCCTGCCCGCCTGGCTGACGCTGTGACCTCTGAGTGGCCAGGACCTTGTTCATAGTGACACTGTCCTGTGTGGTGGTTGAGCCCCATGGGTGTTTATGTCTGTTGTGATGGAACTGGAGTTCTGTGCGTTGGTTGCCATGGGGCCTGGTCTACCAAGATCTGCCCAAGGTTCTGCCCCGACGATTCTGAGTGGGGTTCTCGGGTCAGAGCACCTCAGAAGCATCTGCCTGCAGTGTCCCTCAGCTGAGAGAGGCCTGCGGGGCCATCAGTCCCTCTCCCTCGGGCGTGGGAGCTCGGCAGCCCTCCTGGAGCATGCCCACGTGCCGCCTGGGCTAGGACCATGGCCCAGGAGGGCAGGAGGGCAGCTCCCTGGAAACCTACTGCTGCTTGTTTGCTGAGCTCTCCCACGCCCAGGAAGTGGCTGGCTAACTCGTCGGCGTTCCTTCCCTCCGTAGGTGCTGTACATGGATGCCCTAGAGTACTTCCCGGATGAGATGCAAGAGATCCTGGACCTGATGACGGAGAAGGAGCTGCGGGTGCGCCTTCCCCTGGAGGAGCTGGAGCTTCTGCTGGAAGACTAGAGACCCAGCTGGCTGGCCGGCGAGCCTAGTGAGCAGGGGAACTAGGGCGGACGTCAGGGCACCGGGCGCCCACACAATCTCGGCACCTCTCATTTGTGTCCGAGCTCTCAGCCTCCCACATCTGCATGTTGGTAGATGTTTAAATGACACAGGAGCTGGTGTTTTACATATTATATATGTGTCTGTGCCATCTGGTAATTAAACCTTTGTGGGTTGAGAAGTATGCAGCCTGGTCGTTCTGTCCTTACACTGCCCAGCCAGCACCAACCCACCCTGGTGCACATGTCCCCTCAGGTGGCCTCTGGGCTCTTGCAGTCGCGATGGAAAGGTCAGGCCAGTTTGGGCTGCGAGGTTGGGCGACGCAGATCTTCCCACGGCGGTTAGGGTACAGCTCTACCAGCAGTCACGGAAACCTTGTGTCCCGGTAGCACCTGTGTCCTGGGCCCTTCTGTTCTGCATGTCTGCCTCTGGACGCAGCGCCTGCAGTTCTCTCCCAGGGACGGAACCAGGGAGACAAACAGACTGGACCCCCAGGGTCTGTGGCAGCGCCGTTCTCAATAGCTGTGAGGTAGAAAGGATCCACGTGTCCGGTCAGCTGAAGAACGGGAGACAAATATATCCTACAGTGCGCCACCACTCAGCCATAGACAGCTCAGATGAACCATGGTGGCGCTGGACTGAAAGGGCAGTTTGTCAGCATGTGACTAGGTGTTGTCGGGTTGCTCCGACCGTCGTGACAGAAAGACACAACAGAAAGTGCGCCCAGTCCTGAGCGATGCTGTTGTTCCTATGCCTGAGCCCGCTGTTTATGGCAACTGTGTCCATCAGCTCTTTCTCAGCGCCCCTCCACTTTACCACGCACGAGGCCGTCTCTCCTGACAACACGGGCACAAAGTAGGGGCTTTGTACACTCACAGTGGAACCCGGGTGCCCACTCCATGTGGCATGTGCACCTCAGCGAGCAGCTGAGGACAGAGGGATGGGGGCCTAGCGCTCTGCCTCTGCTCGTCCTGTCCCTGCATGTGAAAGGGGCTGGCACTCGGTTCCCATGCCCGTGCGGGGCGCACATGGGACAAGATGGGACCACCTGTCTCACTTGCCGGGGGACTGGCTGCATTCCAAGAGCAGGTAGGTGAGTTCGGGGCTTGCATCCCACTAGGGCTTCTCAGGTTCTGACCGTAGAGAACTGGACCCTTGCTGTGTTTCTGGGTATTCCACTGGGTGATTTTCTTCCTGTCCCCACACTGTCCGTGCGGTGAAGGACATCAAAATAGTACAAAGCTGCTGAAATCCGAGGGCGCCCATGTGATCCTTGTCATCACCGCTCTTGCTGCCATCGAGGTGACTCTGACGCTGAGTGACCCGACAGGACAGGGCGGGATCCGAGATGCCGTCTTCACGGGAGCGGAAAGCCTCGTCTTCCCTGGAGCAGCTGGTGGTTTCACACTGCTGGCCCTGTGGTTAGCAACCCAATGCTTAAAACATCACAGACACATCGCACTTTCACTCCAAAATTCAAAAAGGATGTGAATTCATTTGAGTTTTACAAACAATTGGTGTTGAAAAACTTTTTAATCATTTTATTGAGGGCTCGTACAATTCTTATCACCATCCATCCATCCATCCATCCATCCATCCATCCATCCATCCATCCATCCATCGTGTCAAGCACATGTGTACATCTGTCGCCATCATCATTCTCAAAACATTTGCCTTCTACTTGAGCCTTTGGCATTGGCTCATTCCACCTCCCCACGAACCCTTGATAATTCATAAACTATTATTTTGTCGAATCTTACAGTCAGTCTCCCTTCCCCCTGTACCGTTGCCCGTCCCCCAGGTAGGGGTTAATGGAGATCCCTGTGTGGAGCACTTTGGCAGTCTGCTACTTGACTGTGACGTGGACAAGCCTTGACAACAGTGGAGGGAACAGGACGGCTCACCTCGTGAGCTGCTCAGTCAAGTTGAGTAGAGGTTACCTGGGGCCACTAAGCGGGGCAGAAGGTGGTGCTTGAGTGCTAGGCACTCCGGTGACAGTGGCCAAATGCTTGGTGGAGGACGGAGATTGAGGATTCAGCTGCAGCAGCCACTCTAAAGAGAGCTGAAGGAAGCTGGGGCCGTGGGTGTACTGCTCGGGAACAGCTGGGGTGAAGGGTGGTGAGGCCATCTGGGACCGCTGTGACCTGTCACTGCACCTGTGAGCAGGTTGGTACATTTTCTATTTCCCCAGAATAAAGTCTAACCACAGACCTGCCTGCGGGTTTAGCGAGCCCCGCCCCGCCCCAGCTGAGCTCTCCAAGAGGCCCTCAGAGAAAGGTGCGGGATGGTAGCCAGCTCCTTCCCCAACCCCCCCAACTCAGATGTGCCCAAGACACCCGTTTCTCAACTGCACACCCACCCGACCTCCGACTCCTTCCTCAAGGTGCCTCACCGCCTGGCCCTGTGCTGTCCCATCCCCGCTGTTAGCGCCCAGTGCTGCAGCCACTGTGGGAACCCCGTGGACCCCTCTCCCCTCCGCAAGGCCTCCCACCCTGCACAGGCTCAGGCTCTGACACCCCCACCCCGGCTATCCACCCCTCCCGAGAAGGGGCTTCAGCTGGGTTGAGCTGCTCCCATGTGGCCCCCCAAAGATGCTCCACCACGTCCCTGCAGCCAGACTTAGGTTATCCAGACAGGGAGTAGCCTGCATTGGGGGCGGGGGGGGGGGGGGCGGCTTAAAAGTAGAGGAAAGCCAGGGTGAGGCCTGGTGGAATCTCTCTTGCTGGCTCTAAACAGGGTTGAGGGGTCCACAGCTGTGGGAATTTGAGTCCTGCCAACAGCCTGAGGGAACGAGGAGGGAGTCTCCTGCAGGAAGGAGCTCAGCCTGGGCTGCTCCTCGACTTTGGTGGGCTTCTGTTCAGGTGGCCACCGGCTAGGGCAGCACCGAGCACACCCCTCGTGCTCACCAGCCCATGCTCCTGGGTGATGTCAGAGGGTGCACTGCTCAGAGCTGTGAGCGCAGGAGGGAGGACGGACAGGCCTGACGTCCAGGAGGAGCACAGGGTTCCGGAGGATCAGAGCAGGACTGCTCTGGCCTCTCAGCCCGGACTGCATGAGGTCTCTCCAAAGAAGCCAAGTCTCCCGGGAACAGGAGCACCTCTCCCGCTGACAGCTCAAAGGGCCCCAAGCCCAGAGGGCAGTGCCATGAGTCCTCGAACAGTATAGGCTGTTGGTGACGTGTGGTCAGGGCCATTCTCGATAGCCACCCCAGTGACGACTCCACAGCAGCTCTGCCGCACGCTGCAGGGGCCCAGGGACCGGAGTCCGGCTCCTTGCCCCTGGGTACCAGGATGTGACGCAGCAGCAGACAGAGGGTCCGGAAAGGGTAATTTTATTGGGGACAGGACTGCCCAGCCCACCGAGTCTCCCATCTGCCACACACACCCACCCACACACCAAGGAGGGAGAATGTTTCACTAGTGAAGCAATGGAATATGTGCCCACTGGTCGGCTCATCTCCACCCCACTCTTCGAGGGGCCGGGAAGACCCCACCACGTCTTCAACGCCGTGTGGGATTCCCTCAGAGGTAGAGCCCCTCGGGGGTGCCTTCTTGTTTCTTGTAGAGCACGTTTTCCTTGGACTTCTTGAAGTCTTCGTTTGTGACCTTCATCCTCCGCTCCCTCAGTGCCATGAGGCCTGCTTCGGTGCAGATGGCCTGCGAGGAGAGAGCAGCGGGGTCAGAAAGCCCAACCAGCAGCCCGAGCACGACTGTGAAGCAGTAAGGTTTAAAGCACTGGACGAAACCCTCTGGGAAGACGTGAGGTGGCTCGCACTGGGAGCAGGAGCCCTGGTCGCCTAGTGGTTGGGCTGTTAACTGCAAGATCAGCATTTCGAAACCACCAGCTGCTTCTACTCCCAGAGTTCAGCCTTGGAAACTCACAGGGGCAGTTCTACCGTGTCCTGTGGGGTCCACACGAGGGGCGTGAGTTACGCTGCGTGGAGTTGAAGGTGGGAGCGATGGCAGTAGAGCAAGGGCTGCCGGGAATCCAGGCTCAGGTGGGCTTGGGCTCACTTTCTAGTCGGCCACGTCCAGTAAAGGGACGACAGTCCCAGGAAACCGCAGACCCGCCAGCCAGGTAGCAAAGGGGGGACAGTGCGCACGGAGCGCCTCTCCCTCCGGCGGGAGGACTCGAGTTCAGTGTGTCACAAGCACTCAGAGGGTGGGAAAAATGGAATTGAAAGTAACAGAATTTCTTCACGAACTTTTGAAGCCTTCCTGCATGTCTTCTAATATATCTATTTTTCTAATAATTGTCCAAAGGGAAACAAAGTAACTCTCACGACATGTGAAACACGCCTGATCCTGGCATTAAACTTTCTGACTGGTGGTCTTCATTAACATAGCGGCCTCAACTGGCTGGGAGAACAGAGTGGCAGGGTGGCGGGGGAATGAGTACATCTGGGTGTGGGTCTAACGGCTTCTCACCAGTTTGAACCTGCTTAGTCACAGCTGACGGTGAAATGGGAACAGATCTGAATTTTTAAAATTTTGGTGAGCAGAAACAACCAGAGAAAAATCACACGCTGCAGCCTGGCGCGGGAAGCTGATGATCATGATGACATTCAGAATGGCTGGGCCGGCCGGCCGCCCTCTGAGAGGCGCTCCTCCTCTCCAGGTTGCTCTGCAGCGACTGTCCCGTCTTTGTTTCCCAAGAGCAGCACGGCTTCCACCTCTCAGCCCGGCTCTGTGTGTGAGCACACCGGGTCTGTTCCGGTTTCATTTCCTGAGCAATCCCAGAACTGGGAAGAACCGCCTCCAAGTCCTGAGACTCCGCTCTTCTGATGAAAAGTGAGTCGACCAGTGCATTCCGACGGAACACCGCCAGGCTTCACGACAGCCGCGGGCCACCCGGGAAGACTCGTCCTCAGTGTGGAGGAGAGTGACAAACCGAGAGCAGCCTCTCCGGCCGGCTGGGCACTCAGCAGGGAGGAATGCGGAGGGATCTCAG
The DNA here is from genome assembly GCF_050624435.1 of Tenrec ecaudatus. Classification (NCBI taxonomy): domain Eukaryota; kingdom Metazoa; phylum Chordata; class Mammalia; order Afrosoricida; family Tenrecidae; genus Tenrec; species Tenrec ecaudatus. The sequence goes on from NC_134543.1 coordinate 13,407,619, forward strand.
CCCCCATGCCCCTCACACGTTGTAGCTGTGCGGACGTCCTCCCAGCCCAGCAGAGGAGCCAACGAGGCCCAGACACTTGTAGCTCCGGGTGACTTGGGGACACACATACCAAGTGGATCCAGCACTTGGGCGCCCGCAAACCCACGCAAACAACCATCCCCGTTGCCTGACCCACACCCCTCGCTAACCGGACCCCCGTGGAGCGCACATCCAGCCCCTCCTGGCTGGCGGGCTGAGCGGTTCTCACCTTGATGTCGGCACCAGACAGGTCATCTTTAGCCATGATCAGGTCGTCCAGGGTGACATCCTCGGCCAGCGTCATGCGGCTTGTGTGGATCTGAAAGATGCGTTTCTTGGTCTTCTCGTCGGGCAGGGGGAACTCGATCTTCCGGTCAATGCGGCCTGCAGGCAGGAGGGCTCAGTCAGTCTACCAGCCCTCTCCCTCCTCCTCCTCTGCCTCATGCGGGCCGTCGCCAGAGAAAAACATCTCTCTATTAGGAAGAGGCTGAAGATTTGTAAAGCAACTATTTCTTTTTGTCGTTTAAAAATTTCTACATTTAAAATTCACCCCACTTAAAGGAAGCAACTTTGGCAGCTCCAGAAGCAAACGCAGAGGCCAGTGCCCCGACAGCATACATTCGTGGAAAACACACCGCCTCGGTGAACGCATGACACCAGAGCGGACACAGTGCCCTGTGGTGCTAACAACAGCCTGAGACTTTACGTCAGTGTGTGGGCAGAAGCACCACCAGAATGCTCCCTCAGAGGGAGGATGGAGCAACTGTTCTCCCGGCCCGTGGGCATGCCGTCGGGAGAGACCAGGCCCCGCAGAGGACATCGGGCTTGGGAAAGCAGAGGGTCAGTGAGAGAAAGAAAGGCCCTCCACGAGACAGACCGAATCACTGGCTGCAAAACCCGGGCTGCAACACCAGCTGTGAGGAGGGCCCGGGACCTGGCACGCTCCGTTCTGCTGTCCGTCAGACTACTTGATGGCGTCTACCACCATCGTCGCCCCAGGAATTTCTTCCGTCTGAAAGGGGATATGCCTTACAGGACAGGACAGCGAAGACAGAGACTGGGATCGAAAGGGCCTCTTGTTTCACTAAACAAACCCTCAGTCGATTCTGGCACACGGCAGACGCTCCAGGGCAGTGTCGGCCTCGTCCTTCCAGCCCCTAACGCACAGGGACGCGTGTTTCACCTGGCCTGATGAGGGCTGGGTCTAAAGTCTCTATCCGGTTGGTGGCCATGATCACTTTCACGTCGCCCCTGGAATCAAACCCGTCCAGCTGGTTCAGGAGCTCCAGCATCGTCCGCTGAATCTCTCTCTCACCGCCTGAATTGGAGTCGTATCTTTGAAAGAGAAGAGGAGGGATAGAGACCAGATTGGCCTCGGGCTCGGGGATGACAGCGAATACCTCCATTCTCCCAAGAGTCTTCCCGCCCACAGCGCAGCCTCAGCGCACTCCCTGCTGGCGCTGGCTCCACGTGCCGAGGGGCAGGTTGCTGCTGCGTCATGCAACGTGTCTCATGCGTGTGCGAGTCCCCAACCTGAGCATCAGCCCACGAACGGTGCTCACCACGCTGGCTCAGGGCAGGGGCTCACGTATGGTTACTGACCAGGCCACAGAGCCGGCCCATGGAGAGCCACAGACCCATGCTGGACACGGAGCAGGACAGTGAGTGGTCAGCCGCTGATCACTCTGGGGAGAGCTCTGTGCCCGTTACCCTCCGTGACGCGGAGGTGGTAGGAGAAGGCTACCTCTTCGTCCCGATGGCGTCGATCTCGTCGATGAAGACGATGGAGGGCGCGTGCTCCTCGGCAACGCGGAAGAGCTCCCGCACGAGCTTGGGCCCGTCGCCCAGGTACTTCTGAATGAGCTCAGAGCCCACCACGCGCAGGAACGTGGCCGAGGTTTGGTTTGCAACTGCTTTGGCTAGTAAGGTTTTACCTGTTTTAGATGAAAGCAAAACAGATGAAACACGTCAAACGCCGTGGTAACTTCATCACCTCTACCCCTCACAGGCCCCTACAGCAGGCAGGCACCCAACGTGGCAGGCACCGTGCCGGGACAATGTGGCAGGGACCCTGTGCTGGGATGCTGCTCTCGAGACAAGACACCGACGGAAGGTTAGAGACATCTAGTAAGTCCAGGTTTTAGGTACTTGGGTCGTACCCTCCTGAGCCCGCCATGGTAATGCCAGGAAGGGTTTATCACAGAATTTCAGCATGCCCTGTTTCACTGAAGAATTTGCAGACTACAACTAGTGAGGAGGCCTGCTCGGTACCAGGCCGAGACTAGTCGAGCTTCCGCTTTCTCGGCTCCTTCAGAACACAACGCAGCCAGCACGGGGCGGGAACCACAGCAGCGAGCCCCTGTGAAGGCCGGGAAGGACAGTAGCTGTTGACTCGAGACACAGGAAGTGCCCTGGAGCAGCACGCCCTCGGGCAGCGTGGGCGAGCAGGTGCCGGGTGGGCTCACTGCTGCAGGGCAGGTGGCGAGCTGCTCAGGGCCCGAGGGACTTTGAAGTGGGCCCTTTCCAAGTGTCCTGCTCACTGATCTGGGAGATCATAGCAACTTTTCTCGTCCCGCTCTTGACCCTGCCTGTTCCTTCCAGGTGAACACCTCACCAGCAACTTAGCCATTTTAGAGCTGGAAACGCTAGGCCCTACTGGCAGTGAGTTTGGACAGGGACCACGGGCTGGGTCTCGGCCTCAGGACAGAGCTGGCTGGTGACACAGACTTCATGCAGGTGGGATGGAGGATGGGAAGTGATGTGGGGTGGACGTTGCCACTGGCTGGCAAGGTGGCATGGCGGGTGCAGAGGTCAAGTGGACAGCAGGTCCCCTGAGACGATTGACACAAGAGACAGAGGACCGAAGATCCGGGCAGAGCCCGCAGCCCTGCAGGCTCATGGACCAAGGCTCCGTCTGTGCCTGTCAGCTGCAGCCCCGACTTTCCGCACACCATCTGACCTGTCAGAACACAGCTCTCGTCTAGCTCCTGGCTTCTGGGCATGGTTTCCTTCCAGGCCCTCAAACCTGGGAAATCTCCTTAGTGCAGATCCTGAGATGCCATCAAATGACCATGCTCTTTGGGCCCAGAGAGCCATGACCTGCTAATCCCTGGACGAGACCACTTAGGCCTCTGCTGCACAGTGAACCAAGTTTGGCTTTTAATCTTTTTGAAACTCATCGGTGCCTTCAGCACCGGCGGCCCACAGACATTACGCAACTGAACACCACAGATCAGCTGCTAAGCCAGAGGTTCTTTGCTTCAGCCCCTGGGTTCACTTTTTAAAAATATATTTAATACTTTTATTGGGGACTTTTACATCTCTCTCTTTTTTTTTTACTTTTACATCTCTTATCACAATTCATATTCATCCATTGTCAAGCACATTTACACATATGCCATCATCATTTTCAAAGCATTCTCTTCCCACTTGAGCCCGATCAGCTCCCCATTTCTTACACCCCCTTCACAAATCCTTGATAAGTTATAGATTATTATTTTCATATCTTATATTGTCCTCTGTCACCCCTCACCCACTTTCCCATTGTCTGTCCTCCGGGAGGGGGTTCTAGGTTGATCCTTGTGATTGATTCCCCCTCCCCCCCCCCTCCCCTAATCCTCCTGGTATCTCTCCTCTCATTGTTGGCCCAGAGGGGTTATCGATCCTGGATTCCCTGTGTTTCGGGATCTTATATACAGCAGTGCATGTTCTGGTCTCATCCAATTTGTAAGGTAGAATTGAGGTCATGATAGTGGGGGGAAGGAAGCAACAAAGAACTAGAAGAAAGTGTGTGTTTCATCGGTGCTATACTGCACCCTGTGACTCCTCTGTAAAGGGATGTCCAATTGTCTACAGATGGGCATTGGGTGTCCACTCCATGCTCACCACCCCCAGCCCCCATTCACACTGGGTATGATTTTGTTCTGGATCTTGGATGATTTTGTTGTGATAACTGATCCCATCATCACCTCGTGATCGCACAGGCTAGTGTGCTTCTTCCATGCGGGTTTTGTTGCTTCTCAGCTAGATGGCCACTTGTTTACCTTCAAGCCTTTAAGAGCCCAGACTTAAAACCAGGCTCCATCAGCTTTCTTCACCACATCTGCTTACGCACCCACTTTGTCTACGGTGATTGTGTCGGGAGGGGGTGCCCGGCACTTTTTAAAGGTGAGTCCGATGCACAGCCAGAGGAGCCCCGTGTGACCGGAGGTCCCTCACAGCACGAGGCAGTGCTGCTGCTCAAGAAGGGCTGAGGGCCCGGGAAGGAGGGGAGCAGGGCCTACCTGTGCCAGGGGGGCCGTACAGGATGACCCCCTTAGGCGGCTTGATCCCCATCTCTTCATAGTACTCGGGATGAGTAAGAGGAAGCTCCACAGACTCCTACAGAAAGCAAACGGTGCGTGAAACGGACAGTTCTCCACGAAAACCGCATCACCTGCAACATCAACAGGCCGGGTCGCCACCATCCTTTCCAGGGACAGCGGCCGGACTCCCAGCAGTGAGAGCACACGTGGAGCTGCGCCTTCCTTTACCAGCCCCACTCTCAGCACTGTTTACACCAGTCTCTTCTGTAGCAGAGGGCTACCCCTTGCCTGTCTCATGGGCTGCAGACGGGTCCTGAGGGACTCATGTGTTCACATATGAAAGTGCCTCGAGCCATCTCCAGGGACCACCTCCCTCCCCGCCCTGTGAGGGGTGCCATAGCCTATCCGTACACAGCGGGAGATCTCCAGCTACCCCTGCAGGAACATTACACCCCCACACAGACCATTCACAGTACGTGACATACAGCAAGGGTTAAGGTCAGCCACTGCAGACACGGTCACCAGAGTGTTAACAAAAACCAAGAACACCAACTGGCGAGCTGAGTCAGCTACTGGTTTAATCAATGAAAGATAACCACACACAACAGGGCTGCCACTCCCCAAAGCCCCAGTCAGGGCAGTGGTGAGAAGCCAAGAGGGTACACCAAAGCTGGCTCCCTGGCATACCTTAATTTCCTGAATTTGGTTGTCCAGCCCCCCAATGTCAGCATAGGTCTCCTGGGGGGCCTTTTCCACCTTCATCACTGTGACCAGGGGGTCGGTGTCATCCATCAGCACCCCGATGACGGCATGCACCTGATGGGGAACATAGAGCTCGTGCACCTGCTGCGCTGACAGCAGAGCGAGTGACTCCCCACTGGGCACGACCGACTTCCAGGGCAGGGGGCGGATCTGACGGGAAGGAGACGGCACCCCCGGGGATGGCGCCCGATGCGCAAGTGACTCACCTTGTGGTTGAGCAGGACCGAGCAGCCCGGCTCCAGCAGGTCCTTGTCTACGAAGGACAGAATGCTGACGTAGTGCTCCGAGCCCACCGACGTAGACACGATGGCGTGGTTGTCATCAATGATCTCTTCCAAAGTCCCCACCGACATTGGGGTCCCCCTCAGGTCGTCCACCTTTGACCTCTCCTCCTACCAAGAAGGTACGGAGACAGAAAGGCAGGTCAGACGCAGGAGGGTGGAGCTCCTGCCGGCTCACCACCTTCACCAGCCCATCAGCGAGGTGTCCGAAAACCCAGGCAGGCTCAGCTGCTTGAAGCTCGCTCGCCGACCTGCCACCAGCCCTGCCTCTTACACAGAACGTGCAGTTTGTGGGAAAGCACAGCGTCACCGCCGCTCAGCTCACCTCTTGCTTTTCTTCTAGGGGCTTCATCTGCTCCTGGTTCCTAATGAACTCCTCCTCCATGAGCAGGTAGTCTTTGATCCGCTCCAGCTTCAACAGCTTCAACCGGCATTGCGTGTGAGGGGTCACTGCGGTCAAAGAGAAAGGCTCTTTCACCAGGGGCTTGGCGCTGCCAACACTTCATCCAGTCGTCTTCACTCAACAATATTAAAATCCTAAACTCACGTTAGCAGGTGTGGAAATGGACTGAAGGGGGCTATGACCAGAATGGCTGATGGCTGTACACACTGCACTGTCTACCTGTTTAAAGGTAACAGTCAGTCACGGGGATGAACTGCACGGGCTGCACACGCTGCCCGGTCAGTACACACCGCTGCACGCAGGCCGTCTGCACACGCACTGGTTCAGTGAGAGGCTATTAAGCCTCTTTGTCACACGTATGGCTCAACACTGCTTCTCCTGACTTTGTTTTGAAGTCTCGTGCCGTCCAGGGATTCTACGTTGATCTACATACATCTGCCCAGCTCCTCTTTGGGACTCTGTGTTTCTATACCTTAATTTGAAAAGTTTCTCCTCCCCAAGTTAAATAAACAAATTTATCTGTTTTTGTTTATTTACTTAATGTCACAGATGGGGTGCAATTTAAATTTCTCTGCACAGAAAGTGAAAAATGCCAGCAATTTATAGCAGAGAATCCATCCTCGTTTCACAGAACTGAAACGTGATTTTTACAATTTAAACATCCATGTACAGCGACTCTCGTTTTGGATTCTCTTCTGTTCTGGGCGAATGGTCTATTTCTCCACGAATACATCATCGAGTCACCACAGATGAATGCCAGGTCTTTACTGCTCAGCCACCCTTGTGGGTGTATGTGTAAGAAAATATACGTAGCAAAGCATGCCAAACCCCTTCCTTTTTAACTGAACAATTTAAAGCCCTGTTTATTTCTTCTAACTACGAAGGGGCTATTTTAAGTGGGGTAGGGGTGAGACTCTGAGCTGTAAGCATGAGGGGTGAGAAGCAAGTAGTTCTGGGAAGGATACGGGGAGAACATTTTCAGAAGCACGTGTAAGGGCAGAGTCTGCCTAGGAGTGTGACCAATGAGCAAGGGAGGCTGGGAGAAGTGGGAATGGAGAGGTTGGCTGGCTCAGACCACCTGGTTTGATTTGTACTCACTTTCAACAGGAAGCCACCCAAGCAGGGAAGTTTAGGCCTCCCAGGACCTGAATTTCAGTATAGTGGCATTCCATTCGATGAAGTAAGTGTTTCTGAATTAATCAAGTTTAAACTAGGCTTGATGAGGTAAGACTACTTTTAAATATACCAGAGGAGCTGGCTATTTAAAGAGAACAAAGTACTTTAAGCCCAACAATAGTTTTTATGCCAACCTAGAGGGGTTACAGTTCGGACGGGGCTCCTGGCTCAAAGCCAGCACCTGGCACCCTGCAGCCCTCTCAGCCATGGTGGAGAGACAGGGAGAGGGAGCTGAGCCATTACCCAGGGGCAGTTTGCTGGCAGCGTCTGGTCCCTTTGTTTTCTTCTTCTTTTTTCCCACTCTGGTTGGAACAGGAGGCTCATATTTCTTTTTCTTGTCCTTAAGTGTTTACAACAAAAGGGGGAAAATCAATCCAGAACGAAACCCAGGCAGAAACCACATTAAAACACCCATGTACTTCCTGTATCACCCTCATTTCCAAGAGACACTTTCCCTCTCCTCAGGTTGTTATTAAACTACCGGTCTCCCTTTCTCCTCCCTCTCACCAGGCTTACAGTTCTGCCACTTCAAAGAATACCATCAATCCTGTTTCTGATACCCGTAAATGCCAGTTAGCAAGGAGAGGTCAGATTCAAGGTCAGGGTTGAGAACTTGAGGTAATCTTCACCCCTCAGGAAATCTGGAGGCACTTGTGCAATGTGCTTACTTTCACGCATTTAAAATTCATTAACGAATTAATACCCATTTGACAAGGTCATTCGTCTTTTATATAATGTGAAAGGTCATTCCACTTGTACACCAGCTAGTTAAATGATTAGGGGATCATTTATATTTAAAAACTCACAAATCCCAAATAATTTCTCAGCTGAGACCTAGGATATATCCTACAATTTATACCACAGTAGCTACAAAAACTCAAAACCAAACTCATTGCAAGCGAGTTGATGCCAATTCATGGCGACCCCGTAGGACAGGCAGAATGACCTCTGGTGGTTTCCAGCAGACCTTGTAGAAGACCACAGTCCAACGTGTAAGGCCCACGTGTCAGCACTGTGCCACCAGGCTCTTCAGTACCTACAGCCCAGAGCCTTCAGGAACTTTAGGAAGAACTCCATTCTCGTCATTAAACTGTGCACCAACTTTCTGAATCAGCCTCTGGGATCCGGCTCATGACTTACCTTGTCATCCTTCTTGCCACCTCCAGGGCCATGACCCCCACTCTGACTTTGACCCTGAAGGAGAAGGGAAAAAATGAGAGATGGAAATTTAGTATATGAGCACTTCAAAATAACATCCCTATTTTCTCCTAATGTAAAACATGAACACTTCCCCCTCCAGTTAGCGTTTCTGAGCCCAGTACCTTCGAGTCAGTGTGCACACAAAGTAGGGCGGAATGTGTTTGTCCTTTGGGGGCTTTCAGACTGCTGTTACAGCTTGAAATCAACGACAGTTTAGGATCAAGGACAACTCTTTAAAAACTCCTCATTGTTAAGTGGTTTGAAGCTTTACAGTTCATCTATTCATCTTCAACAATTCCCACACATTGTTACATCTCCGTCACTCTAACCCCCTCAGTATACCATCAACCCACTTCCCTTTCTCAGTGTCTGTCTCCATTCCCTTTCCCAACCCTTCTGAACTTTGTCCTTGGCAAATGCTGCCCGCTGGGATCCCAGTGGTCAACTATCCTCAGGTGGGCACATGTCAGCAGTGTGACTGTTCCCCTTACAGACCTGCCCAGTTTGGCTGATAACTGAGCTTCGGGGAGTGGGTGGGGCAGTTCTGTTCCAGACCTCAAGAGTCAGCAAAGACCATATTCTCAGTTCTACCAGTCTGTCTGACCAATCAGCCTGGTTTCCTTCAGGACTTTGAGTTTTGTTCCAAATCATTCTTCCACTCTTCCCCGAACCTTCTAATACAGTGTTCGCAACCTGTGGGTCTCAAGCCCTTTGGGAGTCCAACAACCCTGTCACAGGGGTGCCTCAATTCATAACAGTAGCAAAATTTAGTTAAGAAGTAGCAACGAAAATAATTTTATGGTGGGGGGGTGGGTCACCACCACGTGAGGAACTGGATTAAAGGGTCGCAGCACTAGGAAGGTTGAGAACCACTGTTCTACACGATCCTTTTCAGGGCAGTTGGTAGTGGGCGCTGGGCACCATCTAGTTCTCTTGGTCTCGGGTTGTGGAAATTGTTTTTGTAGTCCATTAGACAAATTGTTTCCATGTGTCTTTCACTGTCATCACTCTTCTTACGGACAATTAGATCAGAATCAGGCTGAGATTCTAATCCCTCAGTGAGGGAACAAAAAAGCTTGACAAAAATGACCAGTCCAAGGGCACCCAGAGTTTATGTCATGAAATGAGGATAGGGGAGTAATTTTACACAGTCGCAGCCATTTATCAACCACCTTTACAGGGATCACATGAAGATACAGAGCTTTTCTTCCCACGGCAGATCACTGATCTCCCCCAACACCTGCAACCCTCGGGCAGGCCTTTCACCCTACGGTGTCAGGAATCTGCTGTACTATTAGGTGGGATTTCTGATGTTACAAGACCCTTCACTTACAGGACTTAACACAGGGGATGGTCTCAGAAATGGTGGCATTATAAACATGAGTAACAACTTACTTGATTACTCAGCCCAGAGTACAAATCACCTCCACGTGGGCAACTTCATTGAGACTAAACCACCAAGAAATGGGGAGCTGATATCAGGGGCTCAAGTGGGAAGAGAATGTTTGAAAATGATGTTGGCGGTATATGTGCAAATGTGCTTGATACACTGGAGGAATGTATGGACTGTGACACAGATATAAGAGCCCCAATAAAAGTATTAAAAAATGAAACTTAAAAACAATTTTTTTAAAATTAAACTTTTCATGAATACTGGGGAGAAAAAAAACACCAGACTAAACCACCATGCACAGGTTTGGATTTATGGCAGGCCCAACCCTGCAGGCCTCTCAGTGCTCCATGCCAGAGCCAACTGTAGCCTTGCCTCCTAGCACTGCAGTGGGATACATAGTTGGGGGGGGGGTGAGGGGGGGGAAATTCGTTAGTAAAAAATAATTTTTGGAAAGACCCAACAACGTCACGGTTACGTGAAATAAGTAACATCAAATATATTTCTCATTCTAAAATTCTGTTACATTGTGAAGGTGGTAAGTGGCGTAGTTTAATGCAAACAGTGTACCATTTATATACGTACACATTTGTATTTGTGTGTGTGTGTGTGTGTGCGCGCGCGCGCGCAAGCGCGCGCGCCAGGTGCAGACAGTTTAGCATTTACAGGACTCAAGAGGAGTTCCCAGCTCAGAGTCCGTATACCACTCTCCCACTGGGCTCCCAGGGCTCCGATCTTCACAGAAGCAGACGGCCACATGCTCCTCCCATGGAGGGACTGGGGGCTCCCACTGCCCACCTTCTTGCTATCAGCCCTGAGCTAAACCCCTAGGCCACAGTGCTCCTTTGTCACAGAAGGTGCCCAGCAGTATCTTACTGGTGAATAAAAAAATGGTAGGATCAGAATTTTAGTTGTCAATCTGCTAACAAAAGCTGGGCTTAGCAACAATCCAAATCCATTCTGATGCAGCCCTTTGTTCTCTCTCTCATTTCACCCGATTCCTCCTGCCACCTCTGTTTGTAACCGGACCACCACCTACTGGACAGGAGCCCCACAGCCGAGACTCCTGGGTCATTTCTCACTTCATCAAGCTAGTTGTTACTTTCTAAAACAATCAGCGGCACCTTTAAACACCCTCCCGTGAACCCTTCCACGGGGCTCTAGTTTAGTGTACTGTCCAAAAGCCTTAGGGTGGCATGCCGAGTCCTTGTCAAACAGGGTACAACTAAGCTGTCAAGGTCCATCAATTTAAGAACCTGTAAGTCTGGCAGACGTTTTTCCTGACAGGGTCCAGCATTTGCTCACTTCAAGGGCCGTTCTGCATGACATTTCTCAGTCTCAAACAACAATGATTAGCATACCGGGAGGTACCAAGTGGTTTATGCTTGATAGGCTGCTAACCTAAAGGATGGAGATTCCAATCTACCCACAGCAGCTCCAGTTAGAAAGGACTGGCCATCTGCTTCCAGAAAGATCACAACCAAGAAAACCTGCTGGAACAGTTCTACTCAGTCACACACGGGATTGCCTTGAGTTGAAGCGTCTCCTATCTGCCGAGCGGTAATGCTGAATAGTCTTCCCGTGTGAGTTCATTTTATTCTCATAAACACCACGAGGTGGGCACTGTCAGCAATTAATGTACAGAGGACAAAATGAAATCTGGGCCCCCAGAGGGTGATTTCTGTTGTCACAGAGCTTGTCAGAGATGGTGCCAGAAGTCACACTCAGGTGACTGAAGCTGGTGGGTTCCTAGCGAGGCGATGTGGGTACCCAGTGATCGACCCAAGGGCTCCAAAGGCAGACTCAGTTTCCTTTTTGCTAAGCTGAGGAAAACAACAGGAACCCAGCCCCGGAGGGGGGAGGGGGCTGCCACAAGGGATAAGGGAGAAAAGGCTGCAAACCACTTGGCCTGTCCTTAGTGTTCAGTGTGGTCACCTCAGAGCTAACTCACAGCCACCCAGTTTAAAAAGGACGGAGATACAGCTGGTCCTGCTTCCCCCTCACAACTGCTGCGGTTTGGGGATCACGGTAGCAGCCACGGTGAACATCCAGCCCCTGGACAGTCTTCCTCGTGTCCTCAGATCCTCAACTTGACCAAGCACGATGTCCAACTCCAGAGGCCGGTCTCGCCTGACAAAAGGACTGTCCATGTCCACAGTCGTGAGGGCACATCTCGCCATCCTTGCTTCGAAAGGGCAGTCTAGCTCTACTTCTTCGGAGACAGATTCGATCGTTCTTCTTGACAGTCCGTGTGGATTTCCATATCCGTCGCCAGCGTCGTAACTCAAGTGCGTTTGATGTAGTTGAGGTACGCGCGTGGGAAAAGGTCCACCGGCTGCGGGAAGCCCTCTCAGGGGCCGTGGCCGGCCTTTTCTTTTATCCGCGCCCAGCGCCGGCCTCCTGGGGTCAGCACAAAGCTCAGCCCCTCAGAGGGCCCTCTTGGCGGCCCCCTCGGAGCCGCCTGCCCCCCCCACACCCCTGCACACCGCGCGGGTGGACTGCCGTTCCCTCCCGAGAAGGGACGCTGCAAGCAGACAGGGGCTTGGTCACTCGCGCCCCAACCCCCGGCGAGGCACTAGTCGAGGGCCCAATACCTATTTGTGCCACGAACTGGGGACCGCGGCCGCCATTCCCCAGACCGAGGCGCCCAGGACCCTCCGGCTCCCCGCGGTCAGAACTTGGCCGCCCACCGCAGGGGCCCGCCCGCCGCGGCTGCAGCGAGTCTCGCCTCCTCCCGGGGCCCGAGATGTCACCTGGGCGGCCCAGGGGGCGCCCGGCCGCCCGCGGCCCCCAGCCCCGGCCCCCCCACCCGATCTCCAGGCGACTCCGTCACCCCAGGAGGCGGCTCGGGCCGGGGCGCGAGGCGCCGAGCCCCGCAGGCTCCTCCGACAGCCGCCGCCGCCTTTCGCTGCAGGCTGGACCGGCGCCGTCACACAGCGGCCACCGGCCGAAGCCCTTAGTCACTCACCATCTTGCTTCCACCGCTCCAGCCGCCGCCGCCGGAAGTCCGCCCGCCAAGACACGCCCCTCGGAAGCGGAAGTTCGCGAGGGACGTGACGGAAGCCGATTAGAGCCAAATCTCGCGTGCCCAGGGCTTTCGCGTACGTGTGTTGAATTAAACGCAAAATCAATTTCTAAGCATAATTAAACCGTATAAACATCTTACTTGGGGGGAAAAAAATCAATCGCTTTTATCAGACTATTGTCAATCACCTAAAATAAAGAGCTAGGGTAATTATTAAGATATTAAAAAATTTTTTTTTCATGTCTTTAGCCATTTTTACTTCCTTGAGCTCCACATTTTCCCTACCCACAACATAGCCAGGTGAGAATACTTCAAAAATTATTTTTAAATTGGGAAAATCAGAGCTGCTTCCCGAGCTTGAATGACACAGGAATTGTGAAGTGAACTTAGACTTTTTTTGCATGAACATTTTATGTTCTTCCGCGGTCTCTAGTAGAAGAACCGGCTCACCTGGGAGTTTTTGTCTCACAAAGCTAATTCCCCCCCTTCCTTTCTTCTGATGACCTGTGATTTATTATCATACCAAATATTTTTAAATGCTCATCTTTAATCTTGTTGGTGCAGTGAGTCCTTTATGACCCCCACAAGCACAAGAGAAAGAAAGCAGTCATCCTTTCTTATGGAAATTTCTATCCAATTTCTTTTGGCATCTGCTAATCTGGAGGTTCTTTGTCCACAGGCCCAGGGCAGGATTCTGACCCGGAGGTTTCACAGGTCAGCTCTCTAGGGCAGTGGTCGGCAAAGTAGGTCTCAGGGCCCCCTTGGATGTGAGAAGAAGCCATCAGCAGGCTTCCCCAGGTGCCATAGAGTCGGTCTAACCCTTAGCAGCCCTCACCACGACAGAAGGAAACACTGCCGGGTCCTGCTTCATCCTCACAATGGCTCCTAAGCCGGAGCCCATTTGTGGTGGCCATTGTGCCGATTCGTTTCCTGGAGGGCCTTCCTCTTATTCGCTGCCTCTCCACTTTACCAAGCACGATGTTCTTCTCCAGAGTCTGGTCTCTCTTCACAAGGTACTCAATCTTGGTTTTGAAAAAAAAAACACCCCCAAACAGCGATGAAACAGGCCATCAACTCAGGGGTTAAGAGGGTGTACCTCAATCACAGAGTCTCGATTTTTGCTGACATGTAAAATGTGTTAAATAATCAAAAGCAAGACACTCACTGTTGTTGAGCTGATGCCAACTCATGGAGATCAAACAGACTAGGACTGCCTCATTGAATTTCTAAGGCTATAAATCTTTCCAAGAGCAGACAGACTCATATTTCTGCCATGGAGTAGCTGGGGGGTTTGAACTGCTGACCTTGAGGTTAGCATCCAGCACATAACCCACCGCACTTGCTGTTAGGTTCAACTCAGAGGGACATGTTGTTAGGTTCTTACTAACGTGTTGTTAGCTACTTACGCTCAACAGAACAGAACACAGCCCAGTCAGTTCTGCACCGGCCTCACAGGTGCATCCATCTCCTTAAGACCCTCCCACTTTTTCACTGCCTCTCCACCAAGCACCAGGTGCTTCTCCTGGGACTGGACTCACCTGACAACATGACCAAAGTCGGTGAGAAGTCTCGCCACGATGCCGTCCACTGCGCTGCGAGGGCGTTCGTTTTGAAAGTGGGAAGTAGAAAATACACATTTTAAAAGATGAGACTCAATGAGGAGAAACTACCGTTGGAATGAGTATTTCGTAGGATGACATAAATATTGGGTTTAACAATCTCATCAGGACCCTGGTGATACCATGGTGACACAGTCCGTTGCTAGGTGAGAGATTAGCCAGGGTGAGGATGCTGCAGGACGGCTGTGCTGTTCTGTTGTACATCAGGTTGCTCAGAGAGTGGACTCGATGGTCCTGAACAACAAAGAGAAGCAGCCCTGGGGATGCTAACCACAAGGTCTGCGGATGGAAACCACCCGCTGCCCCATGGGAGAAAGACAGGCGTCCTACGCCTGTGGAGTCCATCTCAGCAACCCGGGGGCAGCTCCACCGTGTCCCTTAGGGTGGCCAGGACTCAGAATCAACTCCATGGCAGTCAGTGTGTTTTGTTTCATTGTTTGTCAAGATTGTAACCTAGGAATCCCCACGGAGCAGTTCTACTCAGTCACGCGGGCTTGCTCTTAACGAAAACCCAAACTTGCTGCCATCAAGTTAATTCTGTCTCATAGGGACCCAAGAGGGCAGAGTAGACCTGCTTCGGGGTTTCGGAGACTGTGAGTCTTTACTCTTGGAGTGGAAAGCCGCATTTTTCTCTCTTGGAGTAACTGACTGTGAAGTTAGCCATCCAATGTGTAACTCATTATACTGCAGGGTCCCTGAGGTTGCTATGACAAAAAATTATTTTTTAATTCACTGCCGTCAAGTTGATGCTGACTCATAGTAACCCGATGGGACAGGGAGAACCGACACTAAGGTTTGTGAGACTACCTCTTGACGGGAGTAGAAAGCCTCCTTGTTCTCCCTCCGAGCAGCCAGTGGGTTTGAACTCCTGACCTTGCGGAACCACTATGCCACTAGGGCTCCTGGGGTTGCTGTTAGTGGGAACCGACTCAGGACACACAGCCAGAAGCACCTCGCTGAATGGGGGAGGGTTTGATCGGTGGTGCTTGACTTCACATAGAGCATCTGGAAATCCTGAGTGATGCCAAAGAGCGGTGGGTCCGGCCATGCTGAGAAGCACCTGTCCCACCTGCCAGGGTGGCTTTAGCATCCGCACCCTGTGCTTCCTTCCCCCTGTCTCACAACAGGCCCTGGGGGCCCGAATTGAGATGGCCTCGAAAAACCGGTTTCTGTTTCAATGTGCTGGACAAACAAAAAGCTGTTTTCAAGGGGGAGCATCTCCTAAGGACCCCGTTTGCTTTGCTCTCCAGGGACTGCCCATCAGAAGGGATGCGTTTTCAGTCAGGGCCTTTCACGAAAGGCTACAGGCCACCAAATGAAATTGCAAGCTGCCACCATGCCCAGCAGGCTGCTCTCTTGTTTATCTGAATTCAGAACACCCCAACGTGGGCTGTGGGCTGAATTTCCCTAGGCTGAACTTCATCCTCGACAGGGATGTGTCTGAGGCAAGGAGCACAGGAGGCCTGTGTGTTTACAGTGCTTTGATGTTCATCCTACAGACGGCAGGACTCTGAAGGATCCTGTGTGAGAGCCCCTCCCTGTAAGGAGGGGGACCCCCCATGAGATGTGGGGTGGAGTGAAGGGTGGTAGCTTAGGTTCTCTGGAGAAGCAAAACCAGGGAAGCACATAGATGTGGATCTGGAGAGATGCTTATCCCAAGGCCCACACAGTTATAGAAGCTGCCAAGGTCCAAGTCAGTGGGTCAGATGTCAGGCTGGAGGCTTCTACTGACTCACTTGCTGCAAAGGTGGTTGAACCTGGGATCGGTGGGTAGATGGCCGGCTGCTGACAACCCCTAGCATTGGCATACAATACGGCAGCCCATTGGCTCCTGTCCAAAGAATTGGAGGTCAGATGAGGCGCCGGATGCAGGATCCAGACTCAGCAAAAGTCAGGAAAGCTTTTCCAGTGTGCCTTCATGTGTTAGAAGCAGGCCACACCCTGGAGGGAATTCTCTTTCAATTGATGAGCTGCTCAAAGCAGCTTCATCATGGAAGTCATTACATCATAATAGATCTCATTATGGGCGATGTCTACATCTGAACTTCCAAACCCTTGAGAGTCCTGGCCCAGCCAAGTTGACACAAAAACTGAACTATTGTAGGCGAGGACCTCCGTGAGGTACGGGGTTAGGGAAGAGTAACATCCTTCTGTAAGGTAGGAGACCCTTCCTGAGGTGCAGGGTGGGTGAAGGGTGAGACTGTCTCTAGTGAGGTGGGGAAAGCAGGTTCATTGTGTATGTTAGGAAAGAACATATAGAGACTGAGGAAGAACAGATTCCTAACCCTACCGATGTGTACATTGCATTGGGCGAATCTCCTGCAAAAGATCTCTTTAAAGTATTGAAAAGCAAGGACGTCAACTTTGAGGACTAAGGTACATGTGACCCAAGCCGTGGTGTGTTCAATGGCCTCGGATGCCTGTGAAAGCTGGACGTTGGCTGTGGAAGACGGAAGAAAACTGGATGTGTTTGAATGGTGGTGCAGAAGGCGAATACTGAAAGCAGTAGACTGCCCAAAGAGCAAACACATCTGTCTTGCAAGGAGTGCACCCAGCATGCTTCTGAGAGGCAAGGACGAGGACCATTGGTCTAGCTATTCTGCACATGTCGTCAGGAGATACCGGTCCCCGGAGAAGGATGGCATGCTTGGCGTGATAGTTACATCATCTGGTGCCAGTTTGAGATGATTAAGAGTGAAGCCTGTCAATCAGGTCACCACTTGATGACCTCATTTGGAGGTGCTATGGAGATAAGTAGCTCACTGGAGGTGTGACACATACACTCTCTGCTTCATCTTTCCTGCTGACAAGGCAGATGGAGCCACCCTAGAGCCCAGGAGCTGGAGGAGCCACTTGGAGACCCACGCCAGCTCTGAGATGCTTCCACTGCCACTGGATCCACAAGACTTCCCACCCACTGGCCCGGGATCTTCCTGCATTCAGCATCATTGCCTGTGTTTCGTGAGTCTGAAAAGGACTTTATAGATTGGTATCGGATCTAAGGGCTAATAGTGGACTTATGATCTTGATCTGGACCGGGATGGGATGTTTTCTCAATATTCACTTGCTCTTGGAGATAAAGCTCTTTCCTTTTACACATATGAGTGTCTATGAATTTGTTTCTCTAGTCCACCCAGACTAACACCCTTGGTAAAGTAGAGGGGCAGCGGACAAGAGGAAGGCCTTCACTGAGAAGGACTGACATGGGGGCTGCCACAGCGGGATCAAGCCTAAGAACCACTGTGAGGAGACCACGGACTGGTTTCTCTTTCTGTTGGACATGGGATTGATGTGAGTCAGAACCCGAGAGGGCGATTGTCTGTTGTCACAAAGCTTGTCAGAGATGGTGCCAACCACCACCACTTCCACCACCTCCACCACCACCACCACCACCACCGCCGCCGCCGCCGCCGCCACCACCACCACCTCCACCTCCACCGCAACAGCACAGACGTGTGAATCCCAAGGTGAGGATGACTGTAGGAGTTGTGTACATGATAAATACATAAGTACATTGACAATTCGCTGCTCGATTTATTTCCATTTTCACTTGACTTAGATTTTTTTTAGGGATGACTGGAACCATCCGAGAAAGTTGGAGATTATGGGTGGTCTCCCGAAGGGAAGACTTGGGAGCAGCAAGAAAGGCAGCCACGCTGCTCTCCTTTCTCCCTCTCTCTCTCCCTCTCCCATGCCTGCCTTCCCCGAGGCTGGGCAGGACTCCTAACAGCAGTGTGCAATATGGCAGAGTGGGGGCACTGGGTAGATTTGAACCACTAACCTTCAGGTTACTAAGAAAACTATTTGTGCCACCCAGGGACCAAAAAACCAAGGCTGTGTGTGTGTGTGTGTGTG
Organism: Tenrec ecaudatus; assembly: GCF_050624435.1. Classification (NCBI taxonomy): domain Eukaryota; kingdom Metazoa; phylum Chordata; class Mammalia; order Afrosoricida; family Tenrecidae; genus Tenrec; species Tenrec ecaudatus. The sequence continues at coordinate 13,425,652 of NC_134543.1, forward strand.
TGTGTGTGTGTGTGTGTGTGTGTGTGTGTAATCCACTGGAGCTAGTCTATTCCAACTTCAAGCAGCCCTCTAGGACAGGGAAGAACTGCTCCGTTGGGTTTCCAGGACGGCCGATCCTTATGGGAGCAGACAGCCTCGTCTTTCTCCCGCTCGGTGGCTGGTGGGTTTTAACCACCAACCCACTGGGGTTGCAGCCCAGTTCTTAACCAATGCACCGCCAGCGCTCATTTCAAGGGCAGCAACGAGTGCTGAAAGCTGGCTCCTACTGGATGGAGTGACACCCCACCCCCCTTACAGGACACCTTGGCAAGTGTTGGGGATCTTTTGGCTGTCGTGAGCACAGGAGATACAACTGGGCGCGGCGGTAGGGAGCGCATGGATGCTCTGCAGAAGAGATCATCTTTCCCAATGACGCACCATCCAGCCATCACCTTCGTTGTTGAAGCTGAAAGATCTGTTTCTAAGAATCGAGCCAGAGTCAAATGAGACCGCGGAGTGAAGGCAATCACGGCTGACGGCAGGTGGATCTCGGCTGAAAGCAGAGACGACCAGCGAGAGGTGTACAGCATCATCATGAACGGAGAACAGACAGAGGCTGCCCAGGATTTAAATGCACTTGCACCCACAGTCCAACACCCACGGAAGCAGCAGTCAAGAAATAAAGCACGCACTTTTTATTAAAAACCCTCACTGGCTTCGACTCAATGGGATGGGGTAGAACTGCCCTTCTAGGTTTCAGAGATTGTAACTCTTTCCAGGAGTCGATAGTTTCTCCGCTGGAGAAAGATGGGTCAGCAGCCTAACACATAACTACTGTGACACCAGGACTCCACACGTGTGTCACACCAGGAAAATGGGACGCAAATGACCTCTGGGAAGTGTTAAAGCGCCAACATGTCCCTTTGAACACCAAAGCGCTGCCTGATCCACGCCGGCCCCATGCTCAACGGCCTCATGTGTATTTGAAAGGCGGCCGAGGAATAAGAAGGCCAAAGAGGAGTTAGTGCCTTTGGGTTTTGGTGTCGGCAAAGAATATTGAAAATAACACGCACGGTCAGAAGAACAAACAAGTGTGTCGATGAGGAGGGACAGCCAGAGTGCTCCTCAGAAATGGGGGTGGAGAGGCCTCCCCTCAGGCACATCGGGCACACCATCAGGACGCCCAGTCCCTGTGGAAGGGTGACATGCTGGGCAAAGAGGGGCAGAGGGCTGGAGAAATAGTGATAGACTGAGAGTGTGGCTGCCACGGTGGACTCAGTCATAGCAAGGACTGTAAAGACAGACAGGACCAGGCGGCGTTTCGTTCTATTGTGCATCGGATTGTTGTGAGCAGGAACCGATTCTCAGGTACCTGACAAAGGCACGGCTCTGAGCACATTATAAACCATTGATTTACAGACTTTAATGGATGAATCATGCGGTTTGTGAATTATGAAAAACAATGCTATGTTAAAAATGAATCAACCAATCAACCAGTTTGTTCCACTTAATGTCCTTCAGGCTCAGGCAACATCCGGCCCCTATGTCTTTGGTCCTATCATTTTTAATTTTTTTAAACAATTTATTAGGGGCTCATATAACTCTTATCACAGTCCATACATATACATACATCAATTGTTTAAAGCACATCTGCACATTCTTTGCCCTAATCATTTCTTTTTTTTCTCCTCTTTTCTTTTTTTACATTTTATTAGGGACTCATACAACTCTTACCCCAATCCATACATATACATACATCAATTGTATAAAGCACATCCATACATTCCCTGCCCCAATCATTCTCAAAGCATTTGCTCTCCACTTAAGCCCTTTGCATCAGGTCCTCTTTTTTTTCCCCTCCCTCCCCGCTCCCCCCTCCCTCATGTGCCCTTGGTAATTTATGCATCGTTATTTTGTCATATCTTGCCCTATCCGGAGTCTCCCTTCCCCCCCTTCTCTGCCGTCCCTCTCCCAGGGAAGAGGTCACATGTGGATCCTTGTAAACAGTTCCCCCTTTCCAACCCACTCACCCTCCACTCTCCCAGCATCGCCCCTCACACCCCTGGTCCTGAAGGTATCGTCCACCCTGGATTCCCTGTGCCTCCAGCCCTCATATGTACCAGTGTACAACCTCTGCCCTATCCAGCCCTGCAAGGTAGAATTCGGATCATGGTAGTTGGGGGGAGGAAGCATCCAGGATCTGGGGGAAAGCTGTGTTCTTCATCGGTACTACCTCACACCTTAATTAACCCATCTCCTTTCCTAAACCCCTCTATGAGGGGATTTCCATTGGCCGACATTTGGGCCTTGGGTCTCCACTCTGCACTTCCCCCTTCATTCAATATGGTATATATATATATACATACATACATACATACATATACATACACAAGCGGCCATCTAGCTCAGAAGCAAAAAAGCCCACATGGAAGAAGCACACCGGCCAGTGAGATCACAAGGTGCCAAGGGACCAGGTATAAGGCATCATGCAAAAAAAAAAAAGATATATGTGTGTGTATGTGTATATATATGTGTGTGTATGTATGTGTATATGTATGTATATGTATGTATATATATATACACCATTTTTAATTTTTTAAGGGAAAACAGCTCTCCTTTGTTTTCTGAATTCCACTTATGGTTTTAAAGACTCCAAGGCCCCAGAGTAAAGAGCAGGGGGACTCCGAGGAGCATCCCTCTTTCCATGGCGCCTCCTCCGGCCTGTCCTCCTTGCTTGGCTCACTCTCAGCACAGGGTAGCACTGGCTGGGCTGCCACGAGCCAAGTAACCAAGTAATGGATGGCCCGCTTTCCAGGTGAATGGGCTCGTGCATGAAGTTCACATTGCTGACCAGCAGAGGGACCCACATGACCAAATACTGGTACCCCACCTCCAGCCCGGTCCCTGCCATCTGAAATTACAGCTTTCCTCAGAGACCTTTCTTCTCCACCCCCAACAGTTTTATTGGCGTGTAATTTACATATCACATATTAAAAGTTCAGTCGTTCAGATCAAGGGGAATTGTACAATCATAACCACATCTATCTTAAAGGATTCCCTCCCCAAACCATGGTATTTTAAATTTTGTTATTGTTTTATATTAAGTCATTTTATTGGGGGATCTTATAGATATTGTAACAATCCATAAAGTAATTATATCAAGTGAACCTGTACATAGGTTACCATCATCATTTTCAAAACATTATCTTTTTACTTGAGCCCTTTGATATCAGCTTCTCTTTTTCCAAACTGTCATCCTACCACCATTGTGAACCCGTAATTGATTATACATCATTGTTGTTTTTCATATCTTGCACCAGCCGCCGTATACCTTCACCCCCCTTTCTGTAACTCAGCCGCCTCCAGGGGGGCATTACACATCCATCGTTGCTATCAGTTCCCCCTTAAACCCCTTTCCCCCACTCTCTCCCTGTACCTTCATGGAATTGCTACTCCCAGTACTGTTTCTGAGAGGTTTGTCTGTCCTGGCGTCCCTGTGTCTACAGCTCTTATCTCTACCAAAGTATACATTCCGGTCTAGCAGGATTTGTGAGGTAGAGGTGGGGTGACGAAGTGGGGGGAGGAGGCCTTAAAAAGCTAGAGGGATGCTGTGCTATGCTGCACCCTGAATGAGTCATCCCTTCTGTGTGTCCCTTCTGTAAGGGAATGTCCACTTGTCTACACGCTGACTTTGGGTCCCCACTCTGTCCCCTGCTCTTCACATCCATGTAATTGTTTGTTTTGGTCCCCTGAAACCTAATAGAAAACCTTTCTTATGCTGATACTGAGTCAATGGAAGCAATTACCATTGATTCATAGAGGAGAACACCTTTTAACCCCCACTGCCAAAATAGCTTACCAAATCCCACCAAATAACACTCCAAAACTCACTCACTACCATCATAGATTCTGATTCAGAAAGATCCTTTTTTTAAAAAAACAAATAACACATAAAACCTAAAACAAGACCATCGTGTGAATTCACAAACAGTTCAAAGCCATGGTGGCTGGATCCATAGTGTACGTCCTGAAGCTTGAGGTGCACGCTGCCTCTTTAACAGCTCCCTCCCGCTAGCTACTTTCAAAGCCAGGCATTAGGCTTTCTGCAGAGCAAATCCTCAGAGAAGCTGGGTTATAGAAGAAGAGTGTGGCATCAGAATCGGAGGAAGGCTTATCAACAGCCCGTCGTATGTACAGGACACAACCTTGCTTGCTGAAAGTGAAGAGGATTTGAAGTGCTTGCTGATGGAGATCAAGGATTACAGACTTCAGTTGAATTACAACTCAATGCAAGGAAGACCAAAATCCTCACAACTGAACCAATAGGTAACATCATGATAACTGGAGAGAAAAAAATTGAAGCTGTCAAGGATTTCATCTTATTGGATTCACAATCAATGCTCATGGAAACAGCAGTCACTAGCTCAAAAGACGTATTGTATTAGGTACATCTGCTGTACCCAAGAGTTCCTTAGAGTGCTGAAGAACAGGGATGTTATTATGAGGAATAAGGTGCGTCTGACCCAAGCCTTGGTATTCCCCACTGTATCACACATGTGGAAGTTGGACATTGAATAAGGAAGATTATAAAGAAAGATGCATTTTAATTGTGGTGCTAGGGAGTACTGTTGAAAGCAGCACAGACTGCTAAAAGGACAAACCGATCTATATTAGAGGTAAGGCCAGAGTGCTCCCAAGAGGCAAGGCTAGCAAGACTTGGTCTCACGTCCTTTGGACATATTGTCAGGAGAGACCAGGCCCTGGAGAAGGACATCATGTTTGGTCCAGCAGAGGGGCAGCGAAAAAGAGGAAGCCCCAATGAGATGGATGGACACTGGTTGCACCAATGGGCTCGGGTGTGGGGACAATTATGAGGATGGTGCAGGACCATGTAGTGTTTTGTTCTGTTGTACATTGGGTCGCTATGGGTCAGCGCCAACTCGATGGCATCCAACAACAGCAACAACAGCAACAACAGCTAATTTCAGGAGCCCTGGTAGCACAGTGGTTATGTGTTGGGCTGAAATCCCTAAGGTCTGCGATTCGAAACCATCAGCTGTTCTGGGGGCTTTTGATTCTCGAAAAGAGTTACAGTTTTGGAAACTCAGAGGGAGCAGTTCCACCCTGTGACTATGACTGGTCTTCAACTCAATGGCAGTGAGTTTTTGAGTTAATTTCACTCCTTCTCCCTAAAAGCAAAAACCCTCTGGAGTAAACCTGTGCACGTGTGAATGGTGAGCTGGACTCTGTTTGGGAATAGTGTTTTTTTTTCCATGGCCAGAGTAGGGTGGGTCCTAAACCTAAACACTTTGGAGGGGTGGGTTGCAAAAAGAGCAGTGCCCATGTACACAGACATGACCAAGACAGACACCGCGTGAGACCACGGTACAAGGAGCTGGAAGAAACCTCTGGGGCTACAGAAGCTAAATACAAGGAAGGACCTACCCCTGCAGCAGGCACAGAGAGCGTCACCCTGGCCACACTCTGTATTTGGACTCCTAGCTTCCAAAGCTATGAAGAAATAAAGCCTGCTCTTTAAAGTCACCAACTTGTATTTTGTGACCATGTCCCTAGGAAAACGAAGCCAGTTTTGCTGAGTATTGCTCTTGGTTGTCAGTTTTCTCTCTTGCCATTTGAGCCTCATTCCACTGCCCTCTGACTTCTGTTGCTTCTGATGAGAAGTCAGCTGTTTATCTTCTCCACTCCTTCATAGGTGAGGTGCCACTGTTTCTCACCACTTTCCAGTGTGTTCAGGCATGGCTATCATTGTGTTGATCTTACTTGAAGTTCATTGAGCTTCTTAGACCTACAAATGGATGTTTTTCACAAAACTGGAGACGCTTTAGCAGCAATTAATTTTCCAGATATTTTCCTCCCTGCCTCTTTCTTTTCTTCTGGGGTTCCAATTACATGTATGTTGCAATGTTTGATATTGCTTCATACAGATTTTTGAGGTCTTGTTTATTTTCTCTCATTTTCCTCTGTTCTCCAGGTTATCAATTCCTATTTTTCTGACTTCAAGCACTTTGATTCTTTCTTCTGCCCGTTGAACCCATTTATAGAATTTATGAAATTTTCCCGTTACTGTAAATTTTACTTTTATCATTCCCACTTAGTCATTTTTTATGGTTTTCATTTTTCTGTTGGGATTCCATTGTTGGCTCATTATTAGCAGATATTCTCCTAATGACTTGAATACACTCTAATGCTATTACTGAAGTCTTTGTCTGCTTAGTATAAAATTCAGGCCTACTCAATTTCTATTGACTTCTTTCCTGAGTTTTTTTGGTGGGGCTTGCGGGGGTGTCACACTATCTAATAAGTTTTTATTGAAACTGGACACGATAGAGAATACATTGCATCATGGTACAAGGAAGCTTCAAAACATTTGTGGAAAAATGGAATTAAAGAAGACACATAATGAAGTCCTCTTGTACAATCTCTGGATTTTGTTTTGTGCTTCTGAAGGCTCTTTGTTTTGTTGTAGGTAATTAACCTGTCTGAACTCAAACTGTAAGATCTGTATCCTTTGCGGCTGGCGTCTCCATCCTTCCGTGCAGGTGCCATAAAGATACGTCTATGGCACCTACATCCTGTCAGTTCAGGCTTCGTGCAGTTCGGGTCTCTTGGCATAGGCTGTTCACTCTACTTGGAATTCCCAGCCTTATTCATCTCTGCTTGAGACAAGATTCCTCCAGACTCAGCTCGAGCTTTGCCTCCTCTCAAAGCCTTCTCTGACTCCTCAGTAGGGTGCCCTGGCTTCCCTGTGTTTCCAGTTCCTATCTGTACCAGTGTGCAGCCAGATTTGTAAGGTAGAATTGGGATCAGGATAGTGGGGGGAGGAAGCATTCAAGAACTAGAGGAAAATTGTAGGTTTCATTATTGCTATACTGTATCCTAACTGGCTTGTCTCCTCCCTGAAACCTTTCTGCAAGGGGATGTCGAATTGCCCACAGATGGGCCCTGGGTCCCCACTTTTCACTCCCCCTCACTCACAATAATATGATTTGTTGTTGTTCTTTGATGCCTGATACCTGATCCCTTCGATGCCTCGTGATCTCACAGGCTGCTGTGCTTCTTCCATATGGGCTTTGCTGTTTCTCAGTAAGATGGCCTCTTGTTTATCCTCAAGTCTATAGGGCCCCAGACTCTATATCTTTTGATACCCAGGCACCATCAACTTTCTTCACCACATTTGCTTGTACACCCACTTTGTCTTCAGCGATTGTGTCAGGATAGGCTTGTATGCTTCTTCCATGTGGGCTTTGTTGTTTTTCAACTAGATGGCCACTTGTTTATCTTCAGGCCTTTAAGACCCCAGATACTATATCTTTTGATAGTGGGGCACCATCAGCTTTCTTCACCACATTTGCTTGTGTACCCATTGTCTTCAGCGATCATACCAGGAAGGTGAGGATCTCAGGTTGCTGAATTTTTAGAACAAAGTGTTCTTGTGTTGAGGGAGTACTTGAGCAGGGGCCCACTATCCATCTGTTTCCTTAATACTAAACCTATAAGTATATGTACATAGGTCTATTTCCCCTTCATCATATATAAATATATTTACATCTGTATATGCCTGTATTTAGACCTCTATAAATGCCCTTTGCCTCCTAGTTCTTTCCTCTATCTTTGTACTTTCCTCTTGTCCCACTGTCATGTTCAGCCTTCACTTGGGTTTCAGGAATTCCTCTTGGTTACATTGTCCTTGATCCAGCCCTGCCAGACCTCCTACACCCTCCTTGCCACTGGTTTTGTATCACTTGTTGTTCCCTTGTCTCTGGGTTTGTTAACACCCACTTCCTTTCCCCTGCCTCCCCCTCTCCTACGTCCCTCCAGAACTGTCATCCCATTGTTCTCTCTTCAGGCTTGTTTATCCCGCCTATCCCTTCCGGGTAGACATGCAGCGACAACAATATGCACCAACACCAAGACTGAGTACAACAAAACAACAATGGAAAATAAAACATTCTTGTTTCTTATCCATGCCTTGGGATTCCTAGCATTCTAACTCTAATCATAACCCTAACTCTGCCGCTAGCTGTTGAACACCTACTCAACGTTCAAGACCCACTCAGGTGCTACCTGTCCACAACGCTCTTCCTGATCCCTCTCAAAGGCTGGGCTCCTGTGCTTTCTTAGAGCTTTCCCATTCCTCAACTCAATTAGGGAAATTGCGTATGCCTCCTCCCCTTTCCGAGTGTAGCAGATTGTAGCCCACAGGACTGTGCCGGTTTCATTTGTTTGTTTCCTGGGACCTGTGGCGGTCACGTGGGAGATACACAAGGCTTTTGACTCCCATCAAGAGCGACAGTCTTGAAAACCCACAGTGGCAGTTCTACCCTGTCCTACGGAGTCACTGTGAGTTGTTTTGTTCTGGTTGATGGTCAACTTGCTCAACTGTTGGGGATTTGAATCCGCCAGAGGTGCTTCTGAAGATCTGCGTGCTGCATGGAGCGCCGCCTGTTCCGACCGACATACATGGGGACACCGGGAGTCAGCATCAACTCAACAGGTGGAGTGCAATTGATACTGTGCTTATGGCACCTGGTCCAGCGGCTTGTGCCTCGGGCTTCTTAGTGAATGGAACCACAGCCATGAGCGCTCAGTATGTGTATGTGAAGGTGTGTGGGGTGGGGGTCGGGGACTGGGGAGAGCAGTGTCCTAGGACAGGGGCAGAGCAGCCCATGAAGGCAGTTTCAGGCTCCATCTAAATGGGCCTGGACCGTGCTTTGCCTGAAGCTGGCCAACCCACACCAGCAGAGAGCCTCTGGGCTCTCCAGGCTCCCTGCCCCTCAGGTGAAGCAGGTGTCTTCCATGGCAGCCTGCAGGGAGGTAAGATTAGGTGCAATTGGTTAACACCAGGGCTCACCAAACACCCCAGCTTGGTTCTCTCTGTCTTTGCAAAGGCTTCTGGACAGAGCAAACTCCCGGGGTGAAGACCCAGCCAGCAACCAGTCCCCGTGGCATTTCAACAGCTCGCAACCACCTGCTGGAGGGATCCCAGCCGGGAGGCTGCGGTAGCAGACTGATGCCTTCATGTAATCCAGTTTGTAACATTAAGGGTCTGTCCTGCCCAGGCGGCACCGTGGTTACGTGTGGGCTGCTCACTGCAAAGTCGGCAGGTGGAGGCCACTAGCCGCTCCGTGGGAGAAAGAGGAGGCTCTCTGTTCCCCAGAGAGTGACCGTCTCGGACACCCGCAGGGGTGGTTCCACCCTGTCCTACAGCGTCACCGTGAGTCGGCATCAACTTGATAGCAGTGAGTTCGGGTTCAACAACAACAATTGTCTGCATGACAAGTTGGCTGAGGAATGAGCAGACCTGGCGCTGCCATTTGTCTCCCTGGACCTTTGGGTCAAGGATGGGCATGGTAGCCAGGTAGCTCATACTAAACGAATGCTCTTGATGTACCAGGCTCTGTGCTAAGAGGTCCCATCTGCATGTTAATGGAGACGCCTCACAGTCCTATGGTAGGGGACCTATCCATAGCACCACTTTATTGATTAGGAAGGCAAGCAAAAACCAAACCTGGCTCAGAGAGGTTCAGTAAGATGCCCAAAGCAACACAGCTCAAAAGTCTGTGGCCTTCCAAGGACGATGCTTGCTTCTACAACAGCAGTTCTCAACAGCTGTGGGTTGTGACCCCTTTGGGGGTCAAACAACTCTTTCATAGGGGTCACCCAATTTATATCAGTAGCAAAATGACAGTTATGAAGTAGCAACAAAAATAATGTTATGGTTGGGGGTCACCACAACATGAGGAACTGTATTAAAGGGTTGCGGCATTAGGATGGTTGAGAACTAGAATTATGTGATATTAAATAAGTCATCTTTTTAAGTGGATAGAATGGTGTCCCCTCCCTGTCCCCCAAATGTGTCAGTTTTGCTATGCCAGGTAATTATCTACCATGTACTTATCTAGTATTTTGTGATCGATGTGATGACCGTAAGTGCTATAAATCCTATTGCCCATGATGCCAATGAGGGAGGATGCAGGAGCCTAGACACATGAGCAGAGATGAGAGGGACCTCAGGGCCACCAGGAAAGAAGAGCCAGGCATGGACCTCCTCCTTGAATCCGGGGTTCCTGTACTGGGAACCTCCTAGACTCAGGGGAACATTATTGACCAGGAGCTTCCCCAAAGTGAACAGAGAAAGCCTTCCGTGGAGTCTGGCAGGACACTTCACCCCCTAAACTCTGAGGAAGTACATTTCTGATTTTTAAAGACATCCACGTGTGGTTACTTCTGGTACAGCAGCACCAGATCCCGAAGCCAGGCATTTAACTCAGTGTCTGCTGCCGCTGCTGCTGTGATTACAGACTCTGCATCCTCTGGGAAGCCTTCCTGCTCTGCCTTCTTCACAGGGTTGATGTGAGGACCAGTAAGATCAGTGAAACCCATTCCTTTTGCCATGTGGCTCCGCGGGAGAACTAGGGCTCCTTCACACCCATCGACAAGGCAGGCATGTAACTCGCTCCCACAACGTTACCCCTGACTCTCCCAGGTAGACTGTCCGCCCCCTCTTCCCCAGCAGCACCCCAGATCCCGACACTGATGACTCTGTGTGTGTGCGTGTGTGTGAGTGTGCAGAACTGTGTTGCTGAGGATTTTCAATGCCAATGGCCGCCCCTCTCATGTGATTCGTTTGTTTCCCTTTGCAGCTGTCTCTCAGGGGCACTGCGCTCCCTGAAGGCTGAAGCCCGCCCAGCTGGGTGTCAGTGATAACAACCTGGCCGCCTCGTCCAGATATTGGGGCTCTGTGCATTTCATCTCTGATTTAAAACCATTTCTATCTGTGAGCCTATTTATCCATGTATTCCTGCTACTGACTGGCCATCCAATTAGTGTGGAGTGGAAATGCCGTCCCCATAGCACTGAGAGGACACGCGCTCTCAAGTCCAGCCCTTAGCAACCCCACGGGCTCTGCCTTCAGTCGCTCCGGTCGGTCTTCGCGCCCGGTGGCGCCCACTCCCAGTTTGTCAGGAACACCACAGGCCCACCCTCAGAGACTAGGACTCAAGGCCGAAGTCACCCACCGTGAGATCCTCATGCCAGGGGTGGAGACATGAAATCTCTGCACAGGGCTCTTCGATGCAGGCCTCCAGGGAGCCCTGGGGGCCGTGGCTATGTGTCGGGCTGCGATCTGCGTGGTTGGCAGTTTGAAACTCGCTGCAGCTCCATGGGAGAAAGATTGGGCCCCCCCCTCCCGTAAACAGTTATAGTCTCAGAACTTGACGGCAGTGAGCTTTTATGCAGATCTCTAGGGAGCCTGGTGGTGTAGTGGTTACAAGTTGGGCTGCTGACGTCAGGGACAGCAGTTTGAAGGCTCCAGCCTCTCTGTGGGAGAAAGACGGGGCTTCCTACTCCTGTCAAGTTAGTCTCTGAGCCCCACAGGGACCGTCCTATCTGGTCCTCTAGGGTCACTATGAAGCGGAATCGACTCGATGGCAGTGGGTTTAGCTGGGTTTTTGGTATCCATGTCTCTTCACCTCCCACCAAATTATTTTGGGGGAGAGGGGAGCAGCAAAGAGGGTTTGTGAAAGAAACACTGCCAGAAGGGATGAGCCAGTTTTGGCTACCACCTCCCTTGCCCCTCCCTCACCCCCCCCCCAGGTCTCAGTGAGTTATTCTAGAAGCAGCAAAGGAGACCATCAAGGCAGCAACGCTACGTGGAGCATGTTTGAGATCCCTGCCCGACGAGGTGGAGACTGAGAGCCCTCCCAGGAGACAGAGCAAAGGAGCCACGCTAGGACAGAGCAGTGGACTGTGCCCCGAGATGCTGAGACCAGGAGACAGTGAGGTGCAGCAGCCGCTGGCTTCCTGAGCCACCGAGGCAGAAGCCAAGGCACCCCCCCACCCCTCCAGCTTAGCGGCTAAGGACCAGAGAAAGCCATGGTGGCCCAATGGTTGTACCCTTTCTGTTTACTGATCCTGACTTGGGGCCACCTGTGAACTCCCTACTAAGCCCCCATCACGGTGAGCTTTGTCTGTGAGTTCTGGGTGCCCACTGCGATGACTTACTGAATCCAGCAGAAAAGTAGGGTGCTGGGGGAGGAGTGGATGGGGTCAGAGTAAGGGAAATGAGGCTGGCGGATGGACGCATGTCTGACGCATGTGGAAGTTGGCCTTGAGCTGGCATAGTTGGTCAGGGGTGGCTCTCATGCTTCGCCAGGGGCACGGCACACCTTTTGGAACCACTGAGTGGCACCAAAGCTTACGTGCCGGGCTGTCACTTAGATGGTGGCACTTTGAGCCCACTGAGTCGTCTCAGAAGAGAGGCCTGGCTGGAGGTCCGCTGCTGGAAAGTTACAGCCTGAGAACCTTTTTCTTCGAAAGTAACCCCTTCAATAAGCTCAGTCCTTCTGTTCAAATATTTTCTCCGCCTCTCACCTGAATTTTATCTCTTGCCTGAAATCGTTCTTTTAACTAGTTAAAAAAATTTTTTGAAATCTTTTTTGCAAATGAGACTAGAACCTAGGAGTGGAGAGGCTCAGAATTTTCACTGCCTCTGGATAACTGGACCTTCTCATCAAACCACATAATAAGGATGTATTATCATCTCAAAGAAGAACTGAGTTGGAACAAACTCACGACACACTAATATAGAATGCTCCATGTAGTGATTGCGGCAATTCTTCTGGATTCAACAATCTTTGATTGTAAATGAGAGGGAACCGTTACATGTGGATATAGATTGTCAGCACTTGTACGAAGTGGGGGGGGGGGAACCAACTTCTGCATTCTTCAGATCTTGAATGTGATGATAACTTGCAGCAAATGTCAGCTATAAGGCATAATCCTAAGCATGTTTCCAGGAGGTGCATGTCGGGAAGTTTTCGTCAATAAAGGCCAATGTAAATTCCAAAAGTCGTGCTTTCTGACTGAGGTGGGCATAGAGAGGGTCACATTCCAGAATGGCTGTCTTCTTCTTGTGCTTCTGGTAAAATAAAGCAAAGGCCGGGTTCTGGCCAATGCTCTACCTGCTGAAGGAGCGTCCTATACGGGGAGTGGAGAGGAATTCATCAAACACGAAAGGACAAGTACGGGGTGAGACCATCATTACAAAACATCTAGAATAGATTTTCCCAATAAGAGAAACACATACCTCAAGGTTGATGGGACATCAGGGGACACCCAGCCTGTGGGGAGAGGATACTCTCGGGGCAGGCAGATTACCCAACACGCAGGTAAGCACAGGCTTCCTTCTGCTTCCTTACGCACGTGGTGCTGTCGCTTGATGCCCGCCAGTCAGGGCCGTCTCCGGGGGAGCCTATCTGAACAGCACTTGCTGCTGGGTCCTGCGCTGGCCTCACCACACTGCCTGTGTTGGAGCCCCTGCTGCAGCCACGGTGTCGATCCACCTCAGCAAGGGCTTCCTCTTTTTCACATCACCGAGCGCGATGCTCTTTCCAGGGACTGGTCTTTCCTGATGACACGTCCGGAGTGCATGAGTTGAAGCTCACGGCACTTGTCTCTAAGGAGTATTCTGGCTGTACTTTTTCCAAGACAGATTTGGTTTCTGCTTCGGTGGTCCGTGGATTTTTAATATTCTTTGCAAACACACAGTCTTCTCCTTCTCCTCCTCCTCTTCTTCTTCTTCTACCCCAGCTTTCACATGCATATAAGGCGATAGAAAAGAGCTGGGCTCAGGCCAGGCACATCTCAGTCCTCAGAGTAACCTCCCTGCTTTTCAACACGTCAAAGAAATCTCGTGTAGCAGATTTACCCAAGGGCAACGCGTCATGTGATCTCTTGGCTGCTGCTCCCAGGCGCATCAATTGCAGAGCCAAACACGATGAAATCCCTGACAACGCCAGCCTTTCTCCGTTTATCCCGGTGTTACTTGCAGTCCAGTTATGAGAGAGTCTGTCTTCTTGACACTGAGTCGTCATCCACACTGACGGCTGCGGTCCTTGATCTTCAGCAGCAAGTGCTTCGAGTCCTCCTCACTTTCTGTAAGCCAGGTTGGGTCATCTGCATGTCACAGGTGGTAATAAGCCTTCCTCCCATCCTGTTACCAGGTTCTTCCGTGTAGTCCAGCTTCTCTGATTATCTCCTCAGCATAGAGATGGAATAAGCAGGGCGAGAGGATACAACCCGGAGGTAAACCTCTCCCGATTTTCAACCGCGCACTAGTCCCGTGTTTTGTGGGCACAACTGCCTCTTGATCTTGGACTTGCCCCGTGCGGGCACAGTGAAGTGTTCCGCAATGCACATGCTCCTCAAAGCCGTCCACAGTTAACAAACGAATAGGAAATGGACGCTCTCACCTGGGTCTCGGAGGGAGTCAGAGGCCAGCGTAGTTAGCAGCAGAATCTTTGAGGCTGTGGAAAATAATGTGATATTGCTCTCTCCAGATTAGTGAGCGAGCACAGCTAAGAGAACTCCGTCTCCCCTAATTTGGGCATGTTACTGGGAGTCGCTGGAGAAGGACATCATGGTTAGTGAAGTGTATGTGTGCGCGCATGCGCGCGCGCGCGCGCGTGTGTGTGTGTGTGTGTGTGTGTGTGTGTGTGTGTGTGTAGGGGTGGTGGTGAGGCAATGAAAAAGAGGAAAGCTCTAGACAAGATGGATTGACACAGTGGCTGCAGCAATGGGCTCACACATAAGAACGATTGTGAGGATGGTGCAGGGCCAGGCAGTGCTTTGTTCTGTTGTGCGCAAGGACGCTATGAGTCAGAACCGACTACAGCACCTAGCAACAACCTCGTCTACAGGGGACGGAGCCCCCTTTCTGAAGCCCTTTGTATGCGGATCTTCCTGTTCTCAAGACTCTGGGGAAAAGTCAAGGGGCTGTTGTGTTTCTTGGGGACCCACGATTGGACAAGGCTGTCCAGAAGGCCACACCACCCATAGCCCCTGGGCCACTCTCTCTGCCACAGGACCTGGTTACCTCCTGCTGGAACCCAAGGACTGAAGACATGGGCCCAGCCAGAGGTGGTACCACCCACAGGGAACCGGAACAATCCCAGGCCTCTTATGGTCACCCTGGGGAGCAGAAGTCCCATCGAGGCCTCTGTTAGCTCACACGTCTCATCAGCCAGGGCACAGAGCTGACCACCCACCTGGCTCAGGGAGCCAACCCCCCAGTGGTGAGCAGTGTGTGAGCTGATGGTCTGAGCCAAGCCCTGCGCTGGCTGGTCCCCACCGGTCATCTATCCAGGAAATTTCAGCGACACACCCATTCATCCCCTGAGGTAGACATGCTTGTCCCATCTTCACAGATGAAGACATGCTTGTCCCATCTTCACAGAGGCCAGCAACCGCTTTTCCAGAGCGCTGAGGTGGCACCCAGGAGTCAAAATGAGTCCTGCCTGTCTCCACAGACCACCCTACCCCTCCGCCCTGTGGCCGCAGGGTTTTCTCTGAGTGACCTGGGCAGTGTCTTAGGCAGCAGGATGGGTTTGCATGGCAGAGATTTCGGCGCCTTAGAAGCAGTTTGGGGAACGCAGAACCTGAGCCAGTCAGGCCTCTGAGAGGGTCTCCCTGTGGCTGCTTTGACCTCAGCAGTCGGCCGTAATCTCAGGCACAGGCTCCTCCAGTGGACCGTCTCCTCCGGAGGCCCTGGGGCTGAAGCACCAGCCTCGATCTCATCTGAAGTCGTGGTAAGCATGATGGTTAACTTTATGTCAAGTGGGCCAGGCTACAGAGGTTTGATGAAACACTGGCCGTGCTGCTGTTCGTAAGGTAAGTTAGGTAGGGAAGGATAAGGTAAGCAAGGTACTGATGTTCATAATGTAGGCAACCAATCAGTCGAAGAGTTAGTCTTTTAGCTTGCATCCTCCCTCACTTCAGAAACAGGTATTTTGGCAAAACTCTATGTCCGTACCCCTCACTTCTTTCTGTGCCTGACCTATGGATTCTGCAGCATACATCTGCAGGCGCTGCCAGCCTGTCACCTATTGATTTGGACTACTCTGTCTCCTACAATCACACAAACCAATCTTTTGGAGCCCACCGCCCCCTCTCTCTTTGAATAGCTGCCTAGCTAGCCAGGCAGATCACTGGTTCTGCTTCTCCAGAGACAGAGACTCACCAAACTGCCTCCCAGAGTCCTGATCCCATAGTCTGGAGAGAGCTTCTCCCCAGTAGAAACCCACCTGCCCTCTGGATGTTGAAAGTGGTACCATACCTGAGGCTTGGCCTTCTTGTGAGAGACCTCACCCAACAGCTGCCTGCGCAGTTCTGAGCCTCATCCCATCAAGGGCTTGGAGACAAGTCCCCATGTCCCCTTGGGGTGCAGGTCTGTTCACCCCACCAAATCAAAAGCAAACTCACTGGCACAGAATTGATTCTGACTCACAGAGACGCAGCAGGTCAGAGCAGAGCGGCTCCAGTGGGGTTCTGAGTCTGTGATGGTGATGGAAGTGGACCGCCCTGTCTTTCTCCCATGAGGCGGCTCGGAGGGCTGACTCACCAGTGTTTGGGCAGCGGCTGGTGCTTAACCATCGCACCACCAGGCTTCCTTATTCACCCGCCACCAGCCTTTGCGTTCGTTTCATTTGGCTGCTTTCACAAATGAGCATAAACTTAGTGGCCTGGGCCAGTAGTCAGGGCTAAGGGATGTTCACAGAGGTGATGGCAAAGGTGAGTGCTCCCCCACCCCATTAGCAGCCTGATATGCCAGGATGAAATCCCCCTTTGCTCGAAAGGATTTCCCCAACACAACCCTGATCTTGCAGGGTCAAACTGTAGGTCTTTGGCAGCTAAGGTTTCCTTACTGGTCAGCGTGTGCTCTGTGAACACTGCCCTGTGCTGGAAGCTTCCAGGATGCCAACGGATGGGGAAGAAGAGCATGAAGGAGATATTTGGAGGTTTGTGGGGGAGACACATGCCCAACACGATAGTACACAAGGGCTGTGACGAGGACAGCTTAAGCACGAGGTGGTTTAGTAAAATGCAAACAGGAAGAGGCCAGTTTCAATGACAGGACTCAGCATGGCTTCAAGAGGGGGAGTAGGAGTGGCCCAAGACCCCGCTGGATCCACTGGTAGACTCATATGCTGCACCACCCCAAATCTGCTGTGTGATGAAGCCCTGGAACAGTCTGCTACAGGCAGGTGACAGCTTGGAGGTGATCCTTTGCCAAGACAGCACCCCCACCTCTAAGATGCGGAGCAAATATCTTTCTGTGGCACAGACCAATGGGGTGGGAACAGAGATGGCCTCGCTGATTGTTATGCCTGTGTTCCGTTTGGGGAGTTTGTCCTTCTTGCCCCCACAATGCTGGCTTCTGTAGATTTAGGAGTCTAGTTTTCCAAGAGAAAACCTGCCTACCAGGGGGTGCAGAAAGGGCGCCCATGAAACTGTGCTGTGGCTGCTGCTTGGTCATTTGGAGCAGCCCGGTGGGAAGGCAAGGAATCACCAGCTGCAGAGGCAGGGTCTGAGCATCACCCTACTAACCCCTCTGTTTGCCTCAGCATCAGAGGCCTGCCAGAATCCAGAAGCGGATTTACAGGAGAGCATTTCCAGGGCAAAGTTTACAGCAGTGGCTTGAGGGGTGGCTTGAGGTGAGTAGTGGGATGTGCTGGCTAGACCCTCCCTCAGGACGGAAGGACTCGGTTCTCTAGCTGCTGGGGTTTCTATTGCTCAGTCTCAACTTCACTGCTGCCTCCGTCCTCTCTGTTCTGCCGTTGAGCCCATCCATTGATTTTTGAGCCGCATCTCAGTTATTGTGTTTTAACATAATTCATCACCGAACACTCTTTATGGTGGCTGCTTTAAACTTATCAGATCATTCCATGAGCTTCCTCATCGTCGTGGTATTGGTATCTATTGATAGCCTTTTCTCACTCATATTGATTTTCCTGGCTCTTGGTAGGACAAGTGATTGTCAATTGCATCTTGGGCTTCCGGGGGGATTATGTGATGGAGCTAGGGATAGTACTGAAATCCTTTGTTTCGGTAGGCCTCCTCAGATACCATGCTGGTGGAGGAAGAGCGCTACTACCTCATGAGTACCAGGTTTCCTACCTGGCTTCCTTTGACACCCATTCCTGGGTGGGCAGACTCGGGGTACCTGATCAGTGCTAGGTGGAGACAGGATTACCTTCTCCTCTGTGGCCACTACCCTGCTCCCCACACGACCTCCACTCACATGAAGTGGGAGTAGGAATCTAAGTTCCCATTGAGCTTGATGTTGTGGTGGGCATGGGGGGAGGGAGGGCAGGGCTGAAAAATCCGTTTACCCCATGATCTTCTCTGCTGTATCCAGCAGAGGGCGAGAGTGACACGTCATTCGTTGTGTGAAGGTGGAAATTGAGACTTCTCACTTGACGTTTTTTTTTTTTTTGCATGGGGTTGGAGTGGGTTTGCAGATTTTTTTCCCTTGGGGTTTCATTATAATAAAGTGGTTACTGTTGGAACGTTTTTTGGTTGTTTTTGCTTTGGTTGTTCCCCCCCCCCCCCCCCTTCAGCTAGAGAGAAGACACGTCTTTGAGCATTTCTTATCTGCTACCATGGACACTCAAGGACTTCTCAAGAGGAGCCCCACTGGCGGAGTGGTTACACAATGAGCTGTCAGTTGGAAACCGCCAGCCGCTTCACGGGAGAAAGACAGGGCTCGCTACTCCCCCACAAAGCTACAATCTCAGAAGGTCTCAGGGGGGCGCGTCTACCCAGTCCTAGAGGGTCGCGATGAGTCGGCATCTGCTACATGGTAGTGAGGTTGGTTTGGGTTTCTCCAGCATCCAGTCTATGCTGTTGGTTGCTTCTGAGCTGATTTCAGTTCGGTCCGTTTGAGGCTGAAAGACAATTCACTGCCACATTGCTCCTTGGGTTTCAAGGTATCTGGCTAGTCTGCCTTTGTCCTACCTTTGGTCTTCTTATTTTTGTATCATATAGGGCAGCTCTTCACAAGGTTCCTGGGAAGATTCCATTATCGTTAACTTCCACTTTTCCACAGCCTTCTTTGAAGAACCCTACTCCCGTGCCCAGGGCCATGAGCCGTGCTAGTGAAAAGAATGGGCCATGGACCTACTCAATCATGGCCTAGAGCTGGAAACGGAAACACAGGAGACGTTTGAACGTTCACTTCCAATCCCATGAGCTTGCTAAATTCTTTCAAAAGGTTTAGGAACTTTATATGGCTATACAACGGGACTCCAAAGTTTATCTTCTGTAATTCCATCTTCCCACAGACTTTTGGAAGCCCTCGTTCTTTTGGGTGGTGGTGGTGGGTGGGGATTTTCTGTATAGATATTCATGTTACCAGTGAACTGAGCCTATTGGCTTTCTTCTTTTCTGGTGTGCTTTTGATTTTCTTGACTTATGACAATGGCTAGGACTTAAATAGGGGCTTAAAAATAGGACTTAAAAAGGATAGCTCCTGATTTTAAGAGAAAAGTATTTAATCTTTCAATATCAAGTATGGTATCAACTCAAGGTCTGTGGTAGGTGCCCTTTATAAGGCGGAGAACACTTTCCATTCCTAATTGGCTGATTTTTTTTTAATGGAGACTAGATGTTCAATTTCATTAAAAGTTCTCTATTGTTGACATGATTATGGACTTCAGTTTGGTCATAAGTCAATTAAGTTGATTTATTTTCAAATGTTGATTAACTCTGCATTCCTGGGATAAACAGCACTTGGTCATGATGAAGAATTGACCCTTGAATACAGGTTTGAACTGCGTGTGTTCACTGATATGCAAATTTTAAAAAGAAACAAAAAACCCCAACACTGTGTAACCTTAATCAACTCCACGTGGCCCCTTGGTCCTTCCAATAAATCGTGTATCACAACAAACAGTTATTTCTCTAGCTTCTCCAATCATTTTCATTCTGTTTAGTCCAACCCCAGACACCTCGGATAACCCCACGGGACTCCACGGAAGGCCCCCAGTGCTGCTGGAAGAGCTCTGAAGAGCAGAGGGAAGTCAAGAAGTGACAAGGAAAGGCTGACTGGTCTGAGATGGACCATCGCTTGAGGTCCACCGTGATGCTTGCTTGCTGTTTCAATGGATCCAGCGTACAGGCTGTCACAGCAAAGGAAATGTGTGATGCGGCTGGTGCAGTTACACTCAAATAAAAAACTCGCTGCCATCGAGCTGATCCTGACTCATAGTAACTTTATACAGGACACAGGAAAACTGCCCCTGTGGGAGTCCACGTGGGAGTAGAAGACCTCACCTTTCTCCAGCAGCTGGTGGTTTCGAACGGTTAACCTTGTGGTTAGCAGCCCAACATGTAACCCACTATGCCACCAGCGCTAATGCAAAAGCTTTGAGGTTTTTAAAAAATTTTTGTGAAATGCTTTTTTATCTAGTATTGAAATATAGCTTTTTTCCCCACAGAGCGTATATAAGCAGCAGCAGTTTGAGGCTTCGGGGTCTTTTTCCGCATCTGAAAATTGAACCCGCATTAAACGCCTGTGGAAGAAAAAAAAAAGAAATATAGCTTTTTAGGAGTGCCTATATAATACATATTCAAGATATGTGCTAATTGACTTTATGTTGTCGGTAAAACCAAGCCTATTCCCATTAAATTAGTTTTGAGTCATGAACAGGAAGCAGCAGATGGGTTTGAACCATGAACCTTGTGGTCAGCAGTCAAACACTTACCTATTGACACCATAGGTTCCTCTGGTAAGGCTTCCAGGAAACAGTAAAGTTTTAGGGAAGTCAAAAGTTACACGTGGGTTTTCAACTGTCCAGTCCCATGCTGTTCAAGAATCAATTACATAACCTTCTAATTTTTGGGGGGATGTTGAATTTGTTCATGTTTTGTTGAGGAACTTTTGCATCAAGGTTCATGAGGGATATTGGTCATCAAGGTTCATGAGGGATATTGGGTGTCAGGGGTCTGCTTACTCGTCTTCCCGGGGTCGGTCTGTCTCCACCTTTCCCGAGGTGCTTTGTGGAAAGCACCCTTTTCCTTATCCAAACCAAGGCGAGCTCTCCAACTCTGCTCCCACCTATGTCACACTCGAAGAAGGCTAACAGCTCTCATCCCACAGACATGTGTCGATGGCTTGGGAGGTCACGTCACCAGACTGGTCACCATCCCGGAGGCGGGACTGGCATGAAGTAGGCAAGAGAAGCTGGATTTCAATCTCTGGCCCAGGGTGTTTCCACAGCCAAGACTCGGGGAGGCTGCTCTTGTTCCTACCAGCCTTGAGGCTCATCTCCCACATCTTCTCGGCTCTGAAATCAATCACTGGCGGCTTCATTAGGAGCTCCCTCACCCCCTCTTCGCCCTCCCACCATCCACAATGAGCACTCATGCAATCTTAGTTAATAAAGTGAGGATTTATTAAATGTTCAGTTCTAATAAATAGGCGGCTCTTATTTTTGCTATGGGGCCCAGAGGCCTGGTAAAAAAAGGGAATGGTCATTTGCCCGTTGAAAGAGAAAAGGTTAGTAAGCTAAGCTCTTCAGTTACAAAAGCGAGCCTTCTCCCACCTCGTCAACGTCGAAAGGGCCAGGAAGCAGAAGTTTAAGTCTTGATTCCATTGAGAGCCCCAAGCCCAAGATGGGGATAATGCCTTAGCCAAGCATTCTGATCTTAAAACGAAAAAGAGCACCCCCCCAAATATGGCTCAAAAAAACCCCAAACCAAACTCACTGCCATCGAGTTGCTGCCGACTTGTATCGACCCTACAGGACAAGGAGAACTGTCGCCTTGAGTTTCTGAGACGGGACTGGTGAACAAGAGGCAAAAGCACCGTCTCTCCGAGGAGCGGCTGGAGGTTTCAAACCACTGACCTTGCAGATCACAGCCCAGTTCGTAACCACTATGCCACCACGGCTCCCCAAATCTGACAGACAAGTATACAAAGTCGAACACATGCCCCCCCTACAGTCCCCAATCCCTGCCATCACGTCCCCCATTTGGCTCTAAACGAGGCCCATTCCACAAGGAATCTCAGATACCTTCTGGTGCGTCCCACCCTCTTTTTCTGACAGGATGAGGCGGTCAAGTCTCTTCAGCTAGTGAGCGTTCCGGAGAAAAAGTCGGCTCTTCAGAATGTTTCCTGCCAGCAGAAGAACGGAGCTGCTGGAAGTGGCGCTGAAGCCAAGCGCCCTCCCCGGACCTCACCTCCCTCAGGCCGTTAACGCAGAGCAGGAGACAGGACACCAAGCCAGTGCTCCTGTAGCGTCTGTGATTCACCCTTTAAACGACTGGTTTCAAGAAGAAAGAGCAGGAGCGCGCTGAGGCTTCTGGTCTCCCAGAGCCCTGGGAGGCTGCTATTGCCTAGAGCCAAGAAAATGTGATCTCTAAGTGGGGTTTGAACCCAAACCCAACAGATGGCTGCAGAGACGATTCTGCCTCCTGGCTGCTCCAGATGTTTTAGAGAAGAACTGCACCCCAACTTCCAAAGCTCATCTCTAGGCCTTGCTTGCTAAGTGTGCCGGGGTGGGTTTGAACCAGCAACCATTCAGTTGGGTGGTTAGCTCGATGCTAACCTGCCTTGGGCAGGCTAGCAAGAACAGCTTCCAAAATGAACCAAGACACCACCCTGCCCCCAGGCCTCTCGGTCCAGGGTCCACTCCTTGCTTCTACCTGTCCCCACTGGTCTCTGCCAAGCGGTTGTTCATTATTGCCAAGGCTCCGATGCCCCCTGAGAACTCGCTGTCCTGGGACAGCGTGCTGGGCTGGTGGGGGCCGCCGTTGGCAGCCTCGGACAGCTGCTTCTGGAGGATTGCCAGCGAGACCTTGTTGGCTGCCAAGAAGTCGTTCATGGAGATCATCTCCCCGGAGAGGCGCCTCCCGTCCGTGTCGCTGTCCAGGACGCCGTCGGTGTCTATGGAGATGTTGCACCGGTTCCGGACGCTGCCGGGCACCACCGCGTTCCTCCGGGCCCGGAAGAGCCTCCTTTGGTACAGCTGGCAGCACCCGCCCTCCATCTTCCTCAGGATCCAGTTGACGGAATGTTTGATGAGGATGGAGATGACGTTGAACAGAGAGTAGATGCAGCAGACGCCCATGAGGATGACGAGGAAGTTGGCCAGGCGGTAGACGGTCTGGTAGCCATACTGGGCGTTCTGACTGCTGACGAGGTCACCAAAGCCAATGGTGCTGAAAGCCACAAAGCAGAAGTAGAGCGAGTCGAAGAAGCTCCATCCTTCCGTGAAGGTGTACATGGTGGAGGCGCAGCAGGAGATGAAGAGGGAGGCGAGGCACAGGATCAGCATGACGTAGTACACGGAGGGCTTCCAGCCGGCCAGGCTGTCTTCCTCGGCTTTCCTCAGCTCCTTCAGGTTCTCCTGGGCCAGGGTCCCGCTTCTCTGGAGCTGCCGCTGGCGGCACCGTTTCATAACGTAGGCGATGACGGTGATCAGGCGCTCCAGGAAGAGGTTGAAGAACAAGATGGTGCTTGCGCACCCAATGAGGCCGTAGAAGATGAGGAAGATTTTCCCTCCCACTGTCGCTGGCGTGGTCATCCCAAACCCTGCAGGAGACAAAAACCAGAAGAGAGGGGAGTGAGGGGGGGACGGTGCACGCCCTGTGTGGGTTCAGGGTCTTGGCTTGGATGGCTGTCAATGAACTTGGAGGGGCAGCTTCAAGGGTGGATGCAAACGAGGCGTCCATCTGCAGATGGGGCAGTAGACACAGTGTATCACATCATACAAGAGAGTGTTTTTCAGGTCTAGAGAGACGTGGAGTTCTGATAAACAGTCCTGATAAACCTGGGGAACATCCTGCTCACGGAAATACGCCAGACACACAAGGACAAAGCGCAGGCGGCTCCCCTTTCACGAGAGCCTTAAAAGAGGTCCATCCAGGGAAGACAGGCGGTTCCCAGGGCTTGGGAGGAGGGGACAGGGGAGTTAGGGAAGGAAAAAAAGTAGCAGTTTCATGGCCTGGCTAGTCTCAGCCTTTAGGATTCAGAGGGAGGATCCCAGGCCCATGTTCCTCAAACAGGATTGTATTGTGTTTTGGGTGGAAGTGCGGCTGCCATTGGACACTCTGCACGCAACTTGACACGACACGGGTTCCATTTGTCACAACATGTCAATCTTCTCTCTCACTGTGTTTGGGTCTTGCTGATGCCACCCCTCCAGTTTCCCTGCCCCCCTGACTTCTGTCCCTTTGCTTTGGGGGAAATGTTGACCTTGTCTCTCCCACGGATGTGTTTCTAGCAGAGCACCATAAGCCCACTGCCACAGAGTCATTTCCAGCCCATAGTGACCCAATATAGGGCTTCTGAAGCTGTAAAATCTTTACAGGTCCAGACAGCCTCATCTTTCTCTTGCACAGAGGGTGGTGGGTTTGAATCCCCAACCTTGTGGTTAGCAATCCAATGGCTACCCGACAGCCCCACCCGGGTTCTTGAGTAGACACCCCACTTAACAGGTAACATCCAGTCTGCTGTTTAGCTAAAAGGTGGTCTCAAAGTTCCACTTCCTTCTGAAGACACTGGTGGTAGAGTGGGTGCTGTGCTGGGCTTCTAACCACAGGTCAGCAGTTTGAGTCTACTAGTCCCTCCATGGGGTAGAGATGAGACGGTCTGCTCCCATAAAGCTTTACAGCCTAGGAAACCGAAAGAGGTACGTCTGCTCTATCCTACAGGCTCACAGAGGGTTGGAATGGGCTTGGTGACAGCGAGGTTGGCTTTCGGATCCGGGCGCTGAAAGATCATCTACTTCCGTCGTGCAATTCAGCCAAAGGCACCTCTTCCCTGAGTGTGTGCAGTTATCAAAAGTGGTACAGCTTGGTAGCAGCAGCCTGGGCCGAATGTCAACCTCTGTCCTTTGGTATGCTTAAACAAGACACACCCTAAGCAACGCTACCTAGTAGCCCCCCTTCAGAGAGATAAGCTCAGGCTCCTACAATGGAAGGGCTTCTAGAGATTCATCAGAATCCAGTTTTCTACAACCACTTGCCAAGTGTTTCCAGGAAGTGGGGATACACTGGAAAGGACAGACGTGGTCCCTGCTTTCCTGGACTTCTAGTCCTGCGAGGTGGTGGTTGTACGGTGGGAAACATGTAATAATGGAGAGGTTCAGGATCTTGCCAGAGCTTCTGAGAGGGGAACTCCTCCTGGACTTGGGGGTCAGGAGAGGCCAAGCTCAAGAGGAGTTAGGCAGGTGTGATAGGTAGGTTTATTGTGCCAACCTGGCCAAAAGGAACATGTGGCATTTATCAGGTCACAGTTTGATTGGAGGGCAAAGAGATCAATGGCTCTACAAGGCCCGCCCCCTCTCTCTTGCTCTCTGGTGATCTGAGCGTGCTGGAGTGGACTGCCGTTTTAGCTAGTTCTTTGCCTCAACCTGTGAGCTACACTACTTGTGAGCCAACCCATGGACTGTGTCACTAGAGCTTGAGGCTCCTTGTTTGTCACACTGCTGGTGCGTACATCAATTGAGCTTGAGGCTGGTGGATCCTGTCACCTTGCCTTACTTACAGTCCATATCCCTTCCTGGCCTGGTTCCATTTGTCACAACATGTCAACCTTCTCTCTCACTGTGTTTGGGTCTTGCTGATGCCACCCCTCCAGTTTCCCTGTCCCCCTGACCTCTGTCCCTTTGCTTTGGGGCAAATGTTGACCTTGTCTCTCCCATGGATGTGTTTCCAGTGGAGCACCATAAGCCCACTGCCATGGAGCCATTTCCAGCCCATAGCGACGCAATATAGGGCTTCTGAAGCTGTAAAATCTTTACAGGCCCAGACAGCCTCATCTTTCTCTTGCACAGAGGGTGGCGGGTTAAATATGTGCAGTTATGAACTGCTCACGGAAGTGAGTTGAACTGAATCCTCTGTACTGCTGTGTGGACTAATTAGCTGTCATACTTCTTCTTGCTGTAAAAACCTATATGTCTATATAATCATAGGTGTCCTGGTTTCATTTCTGTAGAGAACCCTGCCTAACAGCAAGTAAGGGGGGAGGAGAGAGAGAGAGAGAGAGAGAGAGAGAGAGAGAGAGAGAGAGAGAGAGAGAGAGAGAGAGAGGAGGGGTGGGGTGGGGTGGGGGAGCAGTGCTACCCCAGGCAGATAACAACCACAGGTGCCAGCAAATGCAGAGGTGAGAAATGAGCTCATGATGTGCCCAGCGTTTAAACCAAATTGTTCAGATACCTGCCTGTCGCCTTGGGAGTAAACATCAAGGTGTTGATTGTTTTATAGACGCGGCATGTTTCTGGTTAGCTGCCCACCGAGTGAATTCTGACTCCTTCCACCCTAGGCCTTGCAGAGCAGAACTGTGGGTGGTACGGTGTTGGAAGCAGATCTCAGGCCTGTCTCTGGGTTCGAACACATTATCCTCACTCTACTTGAACATCATGCCATGGTGCTGAAACACATGTCACGACCCCTGCCATGTGCAGCCCAGTTTACAGACATTCACTGCGCGCCCCTGAGCTAGTAACAATGAGCAGGAGAAGAAAGCGTCCAGAAACGGATGGTGGTGCCGACTGCACGGTTCTTCTTAATCCAATCGGACTGTTGAATCGTGTGCTGTGTGAGGTGTGTGCCCATAAAACTATTTTCAAGAAGTATGCTTTAAAAAAAGTACAGGTTTACTCTTTGGCTGGAGGCTGGGGAACCCCGAGACTCCGGCCCTTACTCAGCCTGCAGGTCTGGAAATGAGCTCGCCTCGTTGCGGCTCACTTTTCAAGCAAACAAGGGGCAGGTTACCAGGGGCACACTAACACTAGGGAGCTGTGGCCTCATCTTCCTCCTGGGCAGTGGTTGATGGGTTTGGACCCCAACCTTACAGTGAGCCATTCAACTCTTATGCGACATTGCCATGGGACCGTATGGTAATTGTCCTTTTGTGTCTGTTTTATTTCATTCAGCATGAGGTTTTCCAAGGTTCACTCATGTAGCAGCTTGGGCCAGAACCTTGCTTCTACGTAGGACAGAAGATGGTTATATGTGGGGTACCCGAAAAACCGAATGGCACTGGGCAGAGGAGAGCTTCTGTAGCACGCATTGTTCCCGAAAGGCAAGCAATGAGCAACTCCCTCTGAGTTAGTGCACCAGTGACATTGCCTGGGAAGGTTCTCTCTGGTCACAGTAATTTTTTTTTTTCTTCATAAAATCAGTTTTGTTTAAACCTCTTTTTTGTGATGGCCAATTTAAGAGAATAATGGGGGGGCAGCCCCAATCCCAACTAGTGGACAGTCCCCCCCCCCCTTTGTGCAGAAGAATTCACTTCAGAGCACAGCACTGAAGTTACAATTCGGGGAGAGGGACATGTCAGATCAGAGCACACAGGAGCATAGGAAGGATGAGGAAGAGAGAGTGGTGCACATCCTGGCCCCCCAACCCTTGAGGATGATACTCCTGTTCAGAAAGCCAATGCACAGAGAGGACCATAGGGCTGGCCCACTATGAGACATGATGTCCCTCACTGACCCATAGTGTTACCAGGGGCAACAATGGAGACACAGTGCTGAAATTGTGCCTGATCTGACCCCACCACACCGAGGCGAAACACTAAGGGCGTGCAACAGAACAGCAAGGGGAGCAGAGCAATGAAGTCCCTGGGGAATACCTAAAATAGGCGTTGGGGCCAGGGCATGGCCAGAAAACAATCCTAGAGGTCAACAAACAGACCTTGAACTATTTATAGGCTTTTCTTTCAGTTGTTGTTTTGTTTTCTTTTGTTGCTTTGTTTTGCTCTCTGTTTTTTTGTGCATATTATTATCTCTGCAGGTTTATCTCGATAAGATAGGAGGGATAAACAATCTGGAGGAGAAAACAACGGGTCTGACAGTTCCAGGGGAACATGGTAGAGGGAAAGCAGGGAAAAGAAGTGGGTGTTAACAAACCCAGCGACAAGGGAACAACAAGTGATCCCAAATTGATTGGCGAGGAAGGTATAGGATGCCTGGTAGGGGTTGATCAAGGGCAATGTAACTGAGAGGAATTACTGAAACCCAAGTGAAGGTTGAACATGATAGTGGGACAAGAGGAGAGTAAACGGAAATAGAGGAAGAACTAGGAGGCAAAGGGCATTTATAGAGGTCTAAATACAGGCATGTACATATATAAATATATTTATATATGATGACAGGGAAATAGATCTATGTGCATATATTTATAGGGTTAGTATTAAGGTAGCAGATGGACATTGGGCCTCCACTCAAGTACTCCCTCAATGCAAGAACACTTTGTTTTATTAAACTGGCATTCCATGATGCTTATCTTCCCAACATGATTGCTGAAGACAAAGTGGATGCATCAGCATATGTGGTAAAGAAAGCTGATGGTGCCTGGCTACCAAAAGTCTTAAAGACTGGCTATCTGGGGTCTTAAAGACTTGAAGATAAACAAGCAGCCATCTAGCTGAGAAGCAACAAACCCACATGGAAGAAGCACACCAGCCTGTGTGATCACGAGGTGTTGAAGGGATCAGGTATCAGCCATCAAAGAACAAAAAATTGTATCATTGTGAATGAGGGGGAGTGTGGAATGGAGACCCAAAGCCCATCTGTAGGCAAATGGATATCCCCTTACAGAAGGGTCTCAGGGAGGAGATGAGCCATTCAGGGTGCAGCATAGCAACAATGAAACATACACTTTTGCTCTAGTTCTTTAATGCCCCCCCCACTATCATGATCCCAGTTCTACCTTACAAATCTGGCTAGACCAGAGGATGTACACTGGTACAAATAAGAGCTGGAAACACAGGGAATCCAGCACAGATAAATCCTTCAGGACTAATAATGAGAGTAGCGATACCAGGAGGGGAAGGGAAAGGTGTGGGGAGAAAGGGAGTACCCATCACAATGATCTAAATATAATCCTCTCCTTGGGGGACAGACAACAGAAAGATGGGTGAAGAGAGACATTGGTTAGTGTAAGACATGAAAAAATAACAATAATTTATATATTATCAAGGGTTTGTGAGGGAGGCAGGGGATGGGACAGTAAAAATGAGGAGCTGATATCAAGGACTCAAGTAGAAAGAAAATGTTTTGAAAATGATGACGTCAACAAATGTACACATATACTTTGACACAATAGATGGATGGATGGATTATAGTAAGAGTTGTACGAGTCCCAATAAAATGATTTAAAAAGAAAAGTAATATTAACTTTTTATAAATTGAAAAAAACACCCAAAAAGAGAGAACAGTGGGCGGCTGTGAAATTTTGTTTCCTGCTCTGGAAAAATGCTGCAGAAACTGTTGTGACGTTCAACACGGCTTACAAGGGCAGCGCCATGGGAAAAACTCAAATGCATGCGTGGGTTTCTCATTTCAAAAAAGGTGAAATGTCGATTGATGACAAACCTTGTTCTAGACATCGCTCAACTTCCCGAACAGATGAAAATGTCGACTGGCAGTCCATTTGAAGTTCTTTCCACCAGGTCAGACTGTTGATCTAGCTTTCTATGGAGAGGTTCTGAAAAGAATGTGTAACAGTATGCGACAAAAAATGACCTCATTTGTAGCAGACGGGGGAGGGGTTTTGCCACCACGACAATGCACCTGCTCATGCAGCCATCTCAGCGCTCCAGTTTGGGGCCAGCATACCACTTTGCCCCACGCCCCTTATCCAACCTCACTCTGTGCGATTTCTTTGTGTTTCTGCGAATGCAGAGAGACATGAAAGCACAGCGATTGGACGATGTAGAAGAAGTGAAGAAAAAAACCTAGGGAGGTGCTGTCAGCCATCCACACAGATGAGTTTGAAAAATGTTTCCATACAGACATCCTCTCTGAGGACAGTTAGTCACCAGACTACAGGGTAGGCCTCGCGCCCTGATGTGGGGGACAATAAACTATTTCTCCCTGAGGCCTGTGACCAAGCGTTCATACCCTACCAATAATGGTCTCTATCAGTTGAGTCAGGGAACAGGCCAGACTGACTCTGTGACATCCAAAGTAAATATATCCGCCCATCTTATCACATGCATACCCCCGATCCCTCCTCTTACTATTGCATGTATGTTCATAGACCACCCCCTCTCATTACTGTATTACCTAACGGACAACCCCTTCCTGTGATGCATGTTCTCACCTGCAATTAGGGGGCTTGCATGTCCCCCGAGAAGATAAAAAGCCTGGGCTAGCATTAAACTCTCTCTCTCCCTCCACATGGACCACCAAGCAGGGCTGAGGTGAGCATGCTACCATGAATCGTGTCTGACTCCATTGATTTCAATACTTCTCTTCTATCTCTCATGCTCTCTACAACTTTACTATAAGCCTTACCTATTATCGCTGTACAATTGCGCCTACCAGACCCGTAATGATGTGTTAGACAGACAGACAGATAGATAGATAGATAGATAGATAGATAGATAGATAGATAGATAGATAACTTGTGGGGTTTCTTGATTTGGGGGCGGGGAGACTCCTCGTGTTTTGATCGTATACAATGTCTCTTTGCCTTTGCCTCTTTCTGTTCGCAGTTGCACTTCCTCGACCACTCCGCCTGTGCACGCAGGGCAGTCGCTAAGAACACTGGGGTGGGTCAATGGCGTCACTCAGGAAACAAGAAACAGAGAAGAGGACAGTGCTACACTAAGTATTTCCAACGAGGGGCGATGAATTCCCGCCTAACTCAAGCCACGTGTGTGGACTTCATCCGAGCAAGTGATTCAGGAAAGAGGAGACCGCTGATTTGTTTGAAGGACTGAATACAAGCAGTCCCAGCACACCTCTCTGAGTCCCACTCTCTGTTCAAATCAAACCGCCGGGGATCCATTTCTTAAATTTACTTTCATGGTCCCGTGGGGACCAATGGACTCTAACTTGGGTTCCATTGCTGGGATCTGAGACGATTCCATTGTCCTCATTCCTGGGAATACCCTGCTGGCCTCCCAGCCAACACCTTTCCCAATGGTCTCAGGAAGCCCCGCTGAAGGCTGGAGGGGCTCAAGCAGAGGCTAGATTTGTGGTTGGTGAACCGGATGGAAGCCGAGGGGTCTGAGCTCAAAGGTCTTTCAGATCCACAGATGTTTTGATTCCATCCTAACTCCAAAAACCTTTCTTGGCCACTACCTTTATGTAGGCCCAGTGCACACGTGGATTTGAGAGTCTATTTCTACAAGGTGTTCATTTAGACCTTCCTGGGAAAGCCAGATCTGACACGCATGAGCCTGTGTGAGAACAGGGCAAATGAATGTGCAATGTGGAGCTGGAATGGGCATCTCTTGTTTGCTCGGGTCATCTCCCCCATGATTCCCTGGGGAATCATCTGTTTTCCACTGGGTTCATTCTTAGTGGAGATGCCAAGATGTCCCACCAATGCTCAGCCAAGGGGGGGGATGGATGGTGGTGGTAGTGATCAAGTTCGACCAATGCAATGCTCTTCTTCCACCCCCTACCCCCCACCCCGAGTTTTAATACTGCCCTATGTCAATGATAACACTGTGCCACTCAAACTATGAGAAGAGAGAAGCCAACGATGTTTCTTTTAGGACAAAACTCCTAAATATAAACTTGAACATCACGCACTCATGACTTAGAAAGCGGAAGTGCTTGTCTTTTGGAGCCAGAGAGCTTGGGAAGAAGCTAATAGCTCGATTTGCATGTGGCTAAAATTGGCAGACTTAGATGGACTTGGACGGAAAGCCTGGTCATCTACTTTTGACAATTAGCCGAAGGAAACCCTAAAGGACCCATCAGAATATTGGCCAACGTGAGCTGCCTTAGTTGAAGACAACGCCCATTATAATCAAGTCTATTCTGACTCATCTTCACCATACAGTTTGGGATTATCGCCCTGGTGGTGATGTTGGGTAAGCATTAGACTGATAACCATAAGGTTAGTGGTTCAAGCCCACCAGTTGCTCTCTAGAGGAGAAAGATGAGCGACGAGGTTGTCTGCTCCCGTAAAGATTTACAGGTCTTAGAAACCCTATATAGTAGTGGTTCTCCACTTTTCTAATGCTGCGACCCTTTAATACAGTTCCTCATGTGGTGGTGACCTCCCCCCCCCCCAACACCAGTAAAATTATTTTCGTCGCTACTTCATCACTGTAATTTTGCTACTGTTATGCATTGGGCGACCCCTGTGAAAGGGTCATTTGACCCCCCCCAAAGGGGTCAAGACCTACAGGTTGAGAACCGCTGCTCTACAGGGTCACTATGAGTTGGAATCGACTCAAAGTAGAAGGGTTGCTTGCTTCTTTATTTATTGGATATTTATCCCTGCACTACTCAATTTCCCAGCAAAATGAATATACCAGAAGATGTACAGCAGTCCTTTCCAAACTAGAAACTGCCCGCGTGTTCCTCCACAGCAGAATGTACCTTGATACAATGGAATATGCCACAATCATAAGACGAGAAGATAGCTGCAGCTCACCATACCGTGCTGAGCAACGATGGAGGAAAATCACAAACCAGTGTATATAACATACGAAGCAGGTCAGACTCATGTAAGCTCTTAGAAGACAGGCCAATAGTTTCCCTTCAGGAGCAGGGGACCGGAACAGGGCAGGCAGAGAGGGCTCCTGGAGACCCAGTCATGTTCTTGAGCTAGGTGCTGGTTACAAGGATATGTTCACTTGGTGGAAATTTAGTGAGCTGTACAGATACCATATGTGTACTTTGGTGTATGCATTTCACGTCAATATAATGTTTCCAAAAAATCCAAAAGGGGCTGCTTCTAGACATTTCTGGGTGGGAAAGTCTCATCCAGGAGAGGTCCAGTGAGCAAGTCCTGGCCTTCCCTGTGGGCTGCCCCTGGGGGAAATCTCTTTCTTGTTCCTGAGCTCTTAGAGTCTAGAAGCAGGTTCTATGAAGCACCTGGTATTACTGCTCTGTTCAGAGAACATAGCCCAAGGCAATGCGAGAAAGGGGGGAAACATTGATGTGGGCCATTACTGACTTACTGGTATTCCAGTACCTGGATCAACACAAGGAAAATGAGCAAGTCCCATAAATAATTTAGGAATGTGTGTGTGTGCTTTCCACTTGGGCAAATGTTTTCTTTTCCCAAATCTCCTTTTCCTGTCTCACAGGCAATTGAGTTCTTATTCTTTATGACTCGTCGGCCCTCCTTTCCCTATCACCTTGGCACCATCCATTCTCCATTGTCTGGGTGGGCGCACACCTGTCTCTCTCTCTCTCCTTATGTAGGTGGGATCCTATCGTGCCTGTCATCTTGTGTCTGGCTGATTTCACTTAGCACAATGCTTTCAAGGTCTAATTATTCTCTTCTGGGAAGGCAGAATAGCTGGAGTTGCTATAGAGTAACTCACAGGCGCAAGGTAAGAACAACCATTTTACTGAGCATGCGGTAAGTTCCAAGCCCAACACTTGGCGTTGGAGACACCTGAAGGTGACCTAGACAAGGCCGTGGACTTCAGGGAAACCAGCTTCCAGAGCTGGGACAGGTAATCTGCAACCTGTCAAAGACAGTGAGTCAGGGACCCAAATAAATGCACAGTGGAGTTGTCTGGGCTTCCCGATGTTGAATGGAGCCGCACTTTGGGATTTGGAGTGAGTCACTTGGGCACATGGGTGCACTGCTGAAGCCAAGCTGTTGTTGTTAAGTGCCGTTGAGTCGGTTCTGACCCGGAGCGAGTGTGTGCACAACAGCACAAAACACCGCACGGACCCGCACCACCCCACATTCATTGTCATCTCTGAGCCCACTGATGCACCCATGGGGTCCACCCATCTCCTGGAGGGCCTTCCCCTCCTACGCTGGCTCTCGACTTCACCTAACACGATGTCCTTCTCCAGGGACTGGTCTCTCCTGACAACACATCCGAAGTAGGTAAGACAAAGTCTCGACCTCCTTACCTCTAAGGGGCACACTCACGCTACTTCTTCCAGGACACACCAGTTTGTTCTTTTAGCAAGTCCATGGTCCTTTCAATATTCTCCAGAACCGCAGTTCAAATGCATCGATTCTTCTTCAGCCTTCTTTAGTCAAAACCACGTTATATGGACAATAAACAGATTAACCCAAGGAATAACCCTTGTAATGATTTTCTGACATGCTCTGGGGATTTAAAGTGCTTGTGTTCCATCTTGCTCATTTGGGTTTAAATAAACACTCAACTTGATTACCAGTGCAATAATCCATAGCGTTGACTGACTTGCCATCCCGGCGGTCTCTTCCATCAACATCATAACAGCAAATGGCCCAAGGGGTGACGTTGATGGCAGTACTCGGGGGCAGCCTCCTGACGCCTGCATTCCAAGGTGTTTCGGTAGCATCTTCTACTTTCAGATCTCAAAAGTGTTGATAATCATGGACTCCTTCATAGGAGCCCTCTTTGTTTGAGCCTCATAATGAATGTCTTGCATTGGGTCCTCCTTACGCAGGTCAACTGATACAAATGAAAGGAGAGTTCCTTGCGGGTACGCCCACTTCTTGGATACAGATGTCATGGGAGTGCTTGCTTGCTTTTGCCCAGTGTATCTGGCTCGTCGACGTCTGATTCTTTGGACTTGAGCCAATAGTCTGCCACATAGCCTGCCGGTCTCAGGAGCCATTATGGGCCTGCCATCTGACCCGCCGACCTTGGCTTCATTCACCCCTCCAGTTCCAAGCCTGACCTGCCGACCTTGGATTCATCTGCTTCTGAAGTCTGGAGGGGGTTACTGCTGATGTCAGGCTCAATCAGCTCCCAAAGTGACACAAGCCTCAGATTAACATCTGACGTATAGACTTGAAACCGGACTGCACTTGCCTGTTTCTACATCTGTGTGAGCCACTTTATTTTAATTACAAAAATTTTAAATACATCATTTAATTGGGGGGCTCTTGCAGCTCTTATAACAATCATATGTCAATTGTGTCAAGGACATTTGTACATAAATTGCCGTCATCATTTCTAAGACAATTTCTTTCTATCTGACCTCTTGGTATCAACGCCTCTTTTTTCTCCTCCCTCTCCCCACCTCCCACCCTTGTGAATAATTTATAAATTACTTTTGAGAAATGGAATAATTTAGACATTGTTTTTATTTTCATATTTTACACCATCCACATTTACACCATCTCCCTTCTCCCACATTTCTGGAGCCATTTTCTTGATAGAAAATTTTCTTGATTATTTATATATGTATAATGCAGTCAAAACTACATTGTAATCGGATAATAATTATATAGTGATATAATTATACATTATCCAATTATAATTATATACAATATACAATTATAAATACCAAATTATATATATAGATATAGGAGATATATAGAGCTTGTATATAAAGAATTATATATATATTTTTATTACCCAATTGCACTGGTTTTGGCTGATTGATATATCTATCTATCTATCACTGTCCTTGCTTCTCTCGAGAACCCAGCCTAACACATCCCCTCTGACAGTGTCACCCAGTTCAGTCTGCACCCCCACACCTTTCTGACACCACTGTAAGCCTTTTCTCAGGCCCGAGCTGTTCCCGCTAATAGAATGTAGGCAGCTGCTGAGGGTCAAGTCATGCATCAAACGAGAGGAGAAGAGTCACCGAGCACCTGTTGCCCGGTTACTTACACAGACACTCAGGCTGTGGAGGGTCCCAAATCTCAAGCCAAATTCAGGGCACTGCTGGCCTCCGCGGTTGAAACCCTGCACTGCTCACTGACCAAGACACGTGTGTCAGAAGATCTGAGTTTCTTCCCAGGAAAAATACAGGCTGGTCCCGCTTTATTGCCCTTCATTTCAGTGTGTTTTGCAGAGTCTGCATTTTTTTACTTCATTTGCTCTAACAACCTGCAGGTTTGTGGCAAACCTGTGCTGAGCAAGTGTGCTGGTGTCAATTTCCCCCAGTCAGGCACTCACTTTTATGTCTCTGCGTCACATGTTGGGAAGTTCTCACAGTATTTTAAACTTTTTCATATTGTGATTGCACTTAGTAGGCCACCAAAAAACAAAAGCCACTGCTATCGAGCCAATCCTGATCCATGGCGACCCTATAGGACAAGGTAAAACTGCCCCTGTGGATTTCTGAGACTGTAAGTCTTCACAAGAGTGGAGAGGCTCATCTTTCTGCTGAAGACCGCTGGTGGTTTCAAACCGCTGACCTCGCTACCAGGGCTCTTTCAGAAGTCTACAGTAGACTGCATACGTAACTTTTCTAGGCAGCACTAGGGAACCCAAAAGTTTAAATCACTTGCCTTATTGCAGTGGTCTGAAACGGAACACACAAGATCCCTGCATGATTAGGTCAGTTGCGAAACCGGTCACAACCCATGCATTTTGGTCTTTGTGGATTTCCTAAGCACACACACAGAACCGTCACTGGAGGCATGTCTCAATACACAATGTCTTCACCGTGCCCTAAGCCGGTGGTCGACTGATTGGCATCAACCGGAGTCTGGGAGCGGGGACCCACGGCCCAGGAGGTGGTTCTGGAGCCCACAACGCTGGTCTGACGCCGATGCTAATGTGACAGGGGCCCCTAGCATGTCAGGAGAAAATCACGCTCCCGAGTGTCGTGGGGGTGAAGGTCCCAATCAACCCAGTATGAACATGAGATCCTTCTCTGAGAGGCCGTGGAGAGGAGCGCAGGCCTGCTGCTTCCCATCCTTCGATGTACATGCCGTCAATAACATTTCATAGAAGTGACCACTTTAAAGCTCTGCGTCAGGATATTTCCCAACACGCTCAAGGGCAGAGAGAGAGAGCTGTATAATAAGAAATCCTCTTCACCGGCTTCAGCAATGAGCCATACTAGCCAATCCC
The DNA here is from genome assembly GCF_050624435.1 of Tenrec ecaudatus. Classification (NCBI taxonomy): domain Eukaryota; kingdom Metazoa; phylum Chordata; class Mammalia; order Afrosoricida; family Tenrecidae; genus Tenrec; species Tenrec ecaudatus. The sequence continues at coordinate 13,462,184 of NC_134543.1, forward strand.
GTTTTTCCTTTCTTGCCCTCGCTTCTAGAAAGCAGGTCATGCTGAGTAAAGAGGAAGGTTAGTGGGAAAGAGGAAGGGCCTCAACAAGATGGGCCGACACAGGGGCTGCAGGCATTGGACTTGGAGAGAGCACAGACCAGGCAGGGTTTTGCCTGTTATACGTGAGGCTGCCGTCAGTCGGAACCAACTCAATGACGCCTACAAACAGCCATCACCCCTCCTCTTATGTTTGGAGACTTCGATAAATCCCAAAGAGTATGTATGCAGCCACCTCGATGAATAACTATGAATCTGTAACAAGGACCACCCCTCTCCCCCCAGTGCCCAACATTACCACTGGGCCACTGCCATATCTAACAAAATAAACACTAATTCTTTAATATCGAGGAACATTGTAGCTTGCCATTGAGGGGGCCCTCAACTTGGGAACCTCGTGCACAAGGGACAGCACAATGCCTGGGCCTGCATCGAGCCAAGTTTCCTTGGCGATGGGGCCATTTTAATGAGTAAGGTTTCCGTTGGCTGATCTGCCTTTCTTCCTAGTCTGTCAAAGTCTGGAAGCTCCACTGAAACCCACAGGACATGATGGGCGGTGGTGCATTGCTTGGGAATTGAACCCGGATCTTCTGAGTGGAAGGTGAAAATTCTATCACTGCCACCCTCTAACATCAAATCCCAATCCAGGGTCAAATTTCTCAAAAATAGCTTTTTATGTAGTGCTTGGCTGTGAGGAGGACTGGAGGGAAGGGAGTAGGAGGAGGAAGGAGGGAAGGGAAGGTGTATTAGTCTGGGTACTTTAGAGAAACAAATCTATAGAAACTAATGTATAAGAAAGAGTTTTATATAAAGGTCAAGTGCACATCAAAGAAAACATTCCAACCCAGTGCTGCCCAAGCCCACAAGTCCAACATTAACCCATATGTCTGACACCAATCCACAAAGTCCTCCTCCATCTCACAAAACAGACCCAATGATGCTGACTGAAGCAGGAAAGCCAAGTCAGTGAACATGTAAGCATCTCAGCGCTGGCAGGGGTCTCCACACAGCTGCTCTAGCACCCAGGGCTGCATCGGGGTAGGTCCATGTGGCTTCTCCTCAGAGATGCCTTGCAGGAAGTGAGCCTTGCCAGCTGAAGCAAGGAACTGGCTAAGGCAGCTGCACCCTGGTGTGACCATCACAAAGCAAGAGACCCGAGAACTAGAAAGGTGAGGCTCACTGAGCCATTTATCCCTCCGCCCTTCAATTACCCCACATGTGGTTATCAGCCAGGTTGGTCAATAACCTGACTACCTCAGAAGGGGAGAATAGAAGGAGGGGAGAGGGAAAGGGGTGGAAAGCAGGTAGAGGGGGAGGGAAGGGAAGAGGAGGAGAGAGGAGTTCTCTGTGGCCATTACAACGGATTCTCAAATTCAGGGGAAAAGAGAGCGTCTCCTGGAGGGCTGGCTGGCGTTGAATTGGCAGAAAGGGTTGGAGAGCGGAGGCCTGCCTGACTTCCACCGCAGAGGGCACAGCCTCGGGCTGATCGTGGCTGGAATGACCCCGATGGAGTTAGACAGGGTCCGGCGCCGAGATGACCCACCATTTTACGCCGCTGCCTCCATGGATGTTGAGGGCTCTTGCGGGTAGAATGAGATCGCCGGCAACCTCAATGTCCTCTCCACTTCTCCTGATGTTGTTGAACGGCCCAATGGGGAGAATGTAAGTTTTCTTCTCAGTCCGGTAGAAGCCATGCTGAAGGCTGTCGTCCTCGCCTGCCCTGAAGGGACTGTTTTCACGGCAGCTGCTTCTTTGGATGCAGGCATGCCAGGTTCACCCTAGCGTTAATCATATCTTTGGAACACGCTATTTTTAGAGTTATACTCCTCTCTTCTTTTATTCAAAGCCAAGCATCTCTGAGAAAAGACGATGAAATCATGTGTCATCGAGTTTAAACGATTTCCCTGGTGGCTTCTGAACCTTTCTAGACTCTACCCAAACTGAACTTGCTGCCATCAGGCCCATTCCGACTCGTCGCGACCCTCCAGGACAGGGCAGATCGGCCCTTGTGGGTTTCGAAGACTGTAAATCGTTGCTGGAGTAGGAGGTCTCATTTTTCTCCCCTCCACCCTCTAGCAATAAGTCCTGGAGAAGTCAGGACTACATCACTGCTCTTGTAACTGCAGGAGCCGAACACTGGAATGTGACAAACAAGGATTCTTCAAATCATCGGCCTCACTATCAATCACAGTCACGCTGGCTCGCGCACAGTAAGAGACCTGGTCTCCTGGGAACCCCCATTTATCATTTCCCAAAGAAGGATTGAAAAGCTCCCCCTCTCTCTAAGAGAGAAAGCGATTCACGAAGGCATTGAGCTCCGTGTCTCAGGGCTTTCTCAACCCCTTTCCTCCGCACATTCGGATAAAATGGCAACCGGGGTAAACGCTCACAGCAGTACATGCCGTCTTTTCTTTCGTTCTTTTGTACCGCACCCTCATTTGAAAAAGAAAAAAAAATCACATGATTTACTTATCTCAAGATGATGTCCAATTCCAGTACTCCTTAACTTTAAAATCGTGAAACGACTCCTTAAAAGTAAGTGGTTATAATTATGTTATCTTTCAAACGAAATTGTCCTCCCCCAGACGAAGAAGAAGATGGTTCAATTAAGAATATTAATACCCCACAGGGCACGGAACTGACGGTAGCTGCCTTTTCTTCAACATGCGTGAGAAAGCCTGGCTCCAAGACACTTGGAGGAAATAGAATAGGCTATTTTCCCCTCGATGGGCATCTGGAAACAGCATAACTAAGTCTGCCTGCCTCTTGGAGTTCCTCACTGCAGACAGGAGGGATGGATGACAAAACAGAGGCAGCTGAGTTATCCGGTTGGACCAGCGATGGGTCCCAGCCCCCACCCTGCTCTTCACCATCCGTTCCTCTATGGTTGTTGTGGTTAGGGACCTCCAAGCTGGTGCCGGCTCCTAGGGACCTGATGCACAAAAGAACAAAACGCTTTCCAACCCTGTGCCATTCTCACAACTGCTGTTATGCTTGAGCCTCGTTGAAGTCACGGTGCCAATCGATCTCATTAGGTCTTCCTCTTTTGGGGCTGATCCTCTGCTTTACCGGGCACGATGTCCTTCTTCAGGGCCTGGACCCTCCTGACAGCAGGTCTGAAGGACGTGAGACGAAGCCTCACCATTCTTCCACCGAGGGAGATCCTGGCTGCAGCAGCCTCCTACGCTCCTTCGTGAATCTCAAGTGCTTCCTGAAAACCAGCCAATAACATGGGGGTAGAGTTGGTTCTCTCATCTTTCATGGTTTTCATGAGACCCATGATGATGTAGTAAGAAGGGACCATGTCCGGAGATATGAAATGACCGAAATATTTAAGAATTAGGGAGTGAGAGAAACAGCAATAGGTGGACATCCAGATAGACAGTCAAGCTGAACAGGGTGGTGGGGGGAGGCAGATGGGGCTATACCATGACTCCAAGATATTTACAGATATGCATTTATATGTGCTGTAAAAAACACCCATGCATACAGAACATAAAGGAGGCAAAAATATGAAAACTTCTTAGCCATACCCAAGCATCTTCAGGGAGCGAGAGTAAAAAAGAGAGAGAGAAGAGAAGAGAGAGGGGAGGGGCAGGAGAGAGGAGAGAGGGGAGAGGGCAGAGGAGAGAAGAGAGGAGAGAGGGGAGAGGGGCAGGAGAGAGGGGAGAGGGCAGAGGAGAGAAGAGAGGAGAGAGAGGAAAGGGGCAGGAGAGGGGGGAGAGGAGAGGAGAGAGGAGAGAAGAGAGGAGAGAGAGGAGAGGGGCAGGAGAGAGGGGAGAAGAGAGGAGAGGGGCAGGAGAGAGCAGAGGGGAGAGGAGAGGGACAGGAGAGAGGAGAGAGGAGAAGAGAGGGGCAGGAGAGAGTAGAGAGGAGAGGAGAGGGGCAGGAGAGAGGAGAGGGGAGAGGGGCGGGAGAGGGGCAGGAGAGAGGAGAGGAGAGAGGGGAGAGGGGAGAGGGGAGGAGAAAGGGGAGAGGGGCAGGAAAGAGGAGAGGGGAGAGGAGCAGGAGAGAGGAGAGAAGAGAGGAGAGGGGCAAGAGAGAGGGGACAAGAGAGGAGAGGGGCAGGAGAAAGGGGAGAGGGGCAGGAAAGAGGGGAGAGGGGAGATGGGAAGAGAGAGGGGAGAGGGGAGGAGAGAGGAGAGAGGGCAGAGGGGAGGAGAGAGGGGAGAGGGGAGGCAAGAGGAGAGGAGAGAGGGGCAGGAGAGAGGAGAGGAGAGAGGGGAGAGGGGAGGGGAGAGGGAAGAGGGGAGGAGAGAGGGGAGAGGGGCAGGAGAGAGGGGAGGGGACAGGAGAGAGGGGAGAGGGGCAAGAGAGAGGAGAGGGGAGAGGGGAGGAGAGAGGGGAGAGGGGCAGGAGAGAGGAGAGGAGAGAGGGGAGAGGGCAGAGGAGAGAGAGGAGAGAAGAGGGGAGAGGAGAGGGGCGAGAAGTGGGGAGAGGAGAGGGGTGAGAAGAGAGGGGAGAGGGAAGAGGAGAGGGGCAGGGGAGAGGAGAGAGGGGAGAGAGGAGAGAGGGGAGAGGGGACAGAGGAGAGGGGCAGGAGAGAGGGGAGGGGAGAGGAGAGAGGGGAGAGGGGAGAGGGGAGAGGAGAGAGGGGAGAGAGGAGAGGAGAGAGGGGAGAGGGGACAGAGGAGAGGGGCAGGAGAGAGACAGGGAACGAATGCCAGACATGATCAAGAAGGGAGATCGTGGGAATTTAATTAATTAATTGTCAGAATTGGTCATTGGATTTATCTATAATTGGCCCCTATCTATAAAGCATCTCTTCCTTGCAACCTCGTGAGATTTCCTATGCAACGATTGTAACTGATGGAAGCTGAATTGCCTGGATGGAATTTCCTACAAACGCCTGGCTAGCATCTTCACATGTGCTACGGAGGCAGCTAGCTCTGGGGAGTCAGAGCTCTGTATAAAAAATTAATGTCCCCTTTATTTTCTTCATTACCTTCCGTCCTTCTTTCATTCTTTCTTCCCCCGCTCTCTTTTTTCCTTTCATTTGTTTGAAAATGTCTTTGGAGAGACACAATTCCAACTTTGTTCTTTTTAGAGGTACCTTCTGGGCTGGTATCTAGATGAATCACCACCCTGTAATAAACTGGCCTTTGATAGGGTTCTACCGGGGCCTCTCCTAAACCATTTCATTTTGATATTATTAGTTCCAGAAAGCAATCAGAACTTGCTTTTGCTCCAAGCCAGGAGAGAGCTTATTTTCAAACGTATTGTGATGCATGTAGCACAACTGGGATCAGTGGACTAATTGAACTGCCGGAGAAAATGCTTGATGACATTGCAGCACAATGACATTTCAGTCACAGGGAACGAAAGGACTGGTTCATGAAGAGGTTGGCTTTTTCCATTGAGAGAGCAAAAGATTGAAGAAAAACATCTCATGTGAACTTCAGGCTATTATTCAAATGCCAGGTCTTTAGTAAACATCTATATTTGACCTGAATTCTAGTTTATCCTGGGCATCTTGCCTCTGTTATCTAAACCAAGAGCTCCGCCATTAGTCTTAGGTTCCCGACCTTCACATTTTCATGAAGAAATCAATAAAATCAGCCACTGAAAGCCCTCTCATGGAACCCTCTTCCCTGACCAAATGGATTCGTCGGCAACTGGTTCTAGTTCCAAATATTAGGACCGCCTGCCCATCACATTGTTGAAGCTCAATGGGGGCAGAGTTGGGAGTCAACATGTGACAAATTCAGCGCCACTCCCAGGAGAATGGAGAAGAATGAGCAGCCTTGTAGATGCAGACCACAGACATTGTAGCGAAAGGTCCAAGTCACGAAGTGTATCTCAGTCACTCCTATCTCAGTGTATCCTCACTGTAAGCTTACAGAACTGAGATAAAGACACATCTTCTGATGACATAATTTCTAGATTTACTGGAACAGCAAGCTCTGCCATGGAAGTTAATGAACTTGCCTCCCTCAACCCCCTTAATGCCATTCTTTATCTATATTGTTCTGTCTTGACAGTGTTCTTTCCATCCATCCATCCTTCTGTAGAACATCTAGCCTATGCCAGGCACTGAGCTAAGTGTTGATAGCAAATGAGACATCACCTGTCATCTATCTTCAATTATATTTCTTCTTGATTTGCATTGTATTTTTCCATCCATTTTTACTTCATTACCTACATTTCCCCACAGGTCTATTGGTCTTTTATATTTCTTAATTTGTGAATGGTGTGTTAATTTCTTTAGCCATTTTCTTATTAAGGTATCTGTAAGAGTTTTCCATATGTGTGTGTGTGTGTGTGTGTGTGTGTGTGTGTGTGTGTAAAGTCTATGTAACAAAGCACCACCAGCTCAACAGTTTCTACATGTATAATTCGGTGACACCGATTACATTCTTTAAGTGTGCAACTATTCTATCTGTGTTAGGCTGTGCTCTCTAGAGAAGCAAAACCAAGGATCTATCTCTCTCTATTTCTAAAGATTAACACTAAATCAAGGAAATGGTTCACACACAGTTGTAGAACTGGGTGAGTTCCGCCTGAGTCCCTGCAGACTGGTGGCTTCAAAAGAAGATGGATCTGTGATCAGCAAGTTCAGCTTGTGAGTCAGACGCAAGTCAGACGGCAGATCCGATGGCAGGCCTATGCTGGCTCCTGGGCTCTACAAGCAATATGGCAGGCCACTGCCTCAAGGCCAAAGATCCAGAAGTTAATAAACCAGATGCAGGGTCAAGACCCAGCAAAAAAGCAAAATACCACTTTCACAGCATCCTTATATAGGAAAAAAAATAATGAAATCAAAGAAGTGGACAGAAATTTTCGAAGGGCAGCTCGAGAAGGCCAAGCAAAATTTAATGAAATGGGCAAAGACCTAGCATTAGAAAATCAAAAGGGAAAAACACTTAAAAACAAACAAACCCAGGCACAGAAAGCTTTCTTTTTCCCCTGAGGAGCTGCTGGTGGTTTTGAACTGCCGACCTTACAGTTGGCAGCCCAACGTGTAGTCATGATGCCATCAGAGCTACCCTCCTCTTGAATGGAAAGAACTTAAGACAAAATTCAAGCCCCAAGTTTTCATACTGAAAGACTCTACAGGTAAGATAGTGAATGCTGCAGGAAACTTGAGAAGAAGTTGGAAAGAATACGTGGAGTCACTGTACCAAAAAGATCTAGCCGACTTTCAGCCATGTCAGGAGGCAGCATATGTGCAAGAGCCAATGGTGCTGAAGCAAGAAGTTCAAGCTGCACTGAACGCATTAGCCTCAACCAAGGCCTTACGAACTGACGGGATGCCCACTGAAATGTCAACTATGCCAGGAAAGGTGGAAGGCAGCTACTTGGCCAACTGACAGGTCGAGGCCCAGATTTGTACCCATTCCAAAGAAGGGTGAGTCAACGGAAGGCTCAAATGGCAGAACATCGTCATGGGTGTCGCGTGCAGTAGTGACGTTTTGCTAAAGATCATCCAACAGCGGCTGCAGCAGTGCATGGACAGGACGCTGCCAGAGGGTCAGGCCGGATTCAGAAGACGACCTGGAACAAGGGGTGTCACCCAACAGTAAGAAATGGCACTCCGCTCTGCTCTGACATCCGTGGGGTGGCCATGAGTTGAATCGACTTGACAGCAGTGGTTGATGTGTGCCCAGGATGGGAAATGGTTGGGAGGATGTGTTCATCGGGGCGTCACACACAGCGTATCAAGGAGGTGCCTGGGGCGCTGGACAACCAGCATCTGCTCCAGTTGTGGTCACTTCCTTTCTGGCCTGTGGGCAGAGGCCAGGCTCGTTGAGTTCGGCAGAAGGCATAAAAACCAAAGCTTGCTGCAAGATTCCCTGGGGTAAAGTCCACTGCAGTAGCCATCTTTGGTCACTGCACCTGACAATGAAGACAGGGCAAGGCTAACAAGACAGAGGGGGAGGTGCCGGTGGAGCAGAGGGTTGGTTCAGAATGAGTCTTGCTACAATTAATATATCGGTTCACTGAAGAGTATAACAGCTACCCAAACTCCAAACTCACTGCCAGAGAGTAGATTCTGACTCACTGGGCAGAGTCGAACTGCCCCTCTGAGATTCCGAGTCTTTAAATCTCCGTCAGAACAGACGGCTTCGTCTTTCTCTCTCTGAGGGGCTGGTGGGTTGGAACTTCTGACCCCGTGGTTAACAGCTCAGTGCGTAGTAGATGCAAATGAGTGCTCATCCAAGTCCATTAAAGTCGTCTTTCCTGGTCCTGGTAGGATTTCAGGTTCTTAGAACACAGCTGAGTTGTGGAAAGGAGCTCTCCTTATTTCGTAATTGTACTACTGGGCATGGCTGATGGGAAGTTTCTTGTTGTAAATCGGTTTTCTACATTTACTGGTCCACAGAGTCACCGCCAGCTTATCCGGAATCCAAATGTATATGCACGGTTGCAACATGGAAAAGCACAACTGCCCGGCTGGAGATGAATCTGGCCGGCTCTAAGAGGCTGTAAGGAAGCATGCGGGCAGGGCGCCAAGGCCCCGGTGAGGAGAACGGGTTGCCCTTAGCTGGTGTTGAGGTGGACCCCGATTCATGGTGGCTCCTTGCAAAATGGAATGAAATGTCTCTCCGTCCTGCCATCCCCACCATCGGTGCTGAGTTTCAATTGGCCTGGTCTTTCCTCCTGTGCCCGTGGTTGTGGCCACTGCGGTATGCCATCGCTTTGAAGGCCCTCCTCTTTACCAAGCACGCTGTCCTTCTCCAGGGACGGGTCTCTCCTGACCATGTGTCCAAAGTGCGTGAGACAAATGTGTGTCCTGCTTGCCTTTTTGGAACCTTCCGGCTGCACTGCTTGCAAGACAGATCAGTTTGGTCTTTTGGCAGCCCTTGGTCTTTGCAGTATGCTGCGCCCATACCCTGATTCAAACCCAGCAGTTCTTCTCCGGTCTTCCTTATTCAGTGCCCAGCTTCCACGTCATACAAGGCAGTGGAAATGCTATGGTTTGGGTCAGGAGTATCTGAGTCCTCAAGGTAACATCCTCGCTTTTCAAGAACTTTCAAAGGTCTTGTACAGCCAGCTGATTTACCGAATGCAATGCGCCGTGTGAGCTCCTGTCTGCTGCCTTCGTGAGCATCGAGTGTGGAGCCAAGCAGGATGAAATCCTCGACACTGTCATCTTTTCTCCACTCATCATGATGGCGCCTACTGGCTCAGCTGAGGATTTGGACCTTCTTTTCACCGAGTTGTAATCCATCCCGGTCTTCACCAGCGAGTGCTTCGATGTCCCTCACGTTCATCAACCAAGGTCGTGTCATCTGCATATCACAGATTGTTCATAAACCTGCCACCATTGCTACCTTCTTCTTCGTATAATCCAGCTTCTTGGGTCATTCAGTCAACATAGTGAACTTGGGCTTAGAAATATTTCTTAACTAGTACTCAAAAACCACAAACGATGAAAGAAAAAAATCAGTAAGTTGAAATTCCTCATAATTCAAAACCTTGGCCCGTCAATGAACCTGCGAACTAATAAGTGAGTCTGGCAAAGCTGCAGGGGACAAAAATTAAAAGGCCACCAACCCACAGATAAGTGTGTGGGGAATCTTTTCCAACAAAGACATTTATTTAAAACGTATGAAGAATATTTATAAACTCAATAATAAACATATGAGTGATTTAAAAGATGAGTTTGAGAGAAACTAAAGCACGTTTGAAAGGCAGTATTGGTAAGATGGCAGTATTCCCAAATTGGTGTACGGTTTCAACATAATTCCTACAAAATGTGACGTGACTTGGTTGGAGAAATTGACCACAGATTCATAGGGAAATTTAAGGGCATTAGAAGGGCCAGAAGAATCTTATAAACGAAGAATAAAATGAGAAGACTCACACTTTCTGATTTTGAATCTCACTCCTGTAATCAAGAAAGCATTCCAGGCACAAAATTAAACTAATTATTGTTCAGTCAGTTTTGACTCGTGGGCTCTATCTGGGTCAGAGTAGATCTTCAATGGCTGTTTTTGGTTTGTTTGTTTTTCAGAAATAGCTCACCAGGCCTTTTTCTTAGGCACCTCTGGGTGGACACAGATCTCCCACCTGTGTGAGCAGCCAAGAGCCCATTGTACTGCCCAGAAATTCCAAAACCAGGATCAATGCAACAGAATTGACAGGACAGCGATAAACACATTCATCTATGGCCAGTTGAGTTTTGACAAGGACTCTGTTCAATACATCGTTTTTTGGGAAAGCTGAATATGCACATGTAAAAGACTACAAATAGTATACTCAAAAGAATAACTCAAAATGGAACAAAGACCTCACTTTAAGAGCTAAAACAAGACAATTGGCTCCGTGGTGACAACATATGAATGGTGCTACCTGGTGACAGGAAGGGAGGGAGGGATTACAAAGAGGAGCCATCAGGAGGAGCCTGGGAGTGATGGATCTGATCATTATCTTCATTGTTGTGGCGGTGTCTTGAATGTGGATGTGAATCATCAAAACCCATCAAATCCTATACCTTAAATAGGAGCAGATGATTTTATGTCAACTTTTTCTCAATAAAGTTGGTTTCAAGCAAACAGCTCTGGCTGCAGTGCTGAGCTCTGAAACGGGACATTGCACTTCCGAATGACCCACGGAAGATTATGTCCAGTTGAGTTGAGAATTATGAATGTTGAGTATCCTGGTGTTGGCTCTGGAGTCCCTGGGGGAGGGGTGTGTGTGAGGGTACAAACAGTTAATGGGCTCACTCCTCTAACTGAAAGGCTGATAGTCTGAGTCCACTCAGAGATGCCTAAGAACGTGCTGGATATCTGCTTCTGAAAAACCAGGCATTGAAAGTGCTCCCAGGACTGAGGAGAATCTTCGAGTCACTTCCTGGGGAGAGGCAGGATGAAGAGCGAGGGTGTCAGGGGAGTTGCTCACAGGGGCTTAGGGTCCAGCTCTCTTGGTTTGATCTGAACAACTATTACATCCAGGAGAGCACCCATCCACCGATGAGAAGTCATGGTGGTCTACTGGGTGACGAGTTAGACGGCTCATCTCAGTGCTAATTGTTGGAACCCACCGGATGCTACACAGGAGATAGAAGAGGCTTTCTGCTCCTGTGGAGGTTCATAGGCTGGGAAAGCCACAGGGCCAATTCCATGCTGGAATCGACATGAAGGCAGTGAGTTGGGAGGGAGGAGGGCTGGTGGTAGCATGATGCTCTTCCTCTCACTCCGTGGTCTGCAGAGACAGAGAGCATCTGTCGTGTGAGAGAGAGATGGGGACTGAGAACCAGGGGCCCAAGGCCCCTTCCCAATTCCAGCCCTTGTTGCTTTTCGATCCCCATTCTCTACTTACTGATTTCCCAGGAAATGGTAGCTTGCTGCCTGAAGTAGTGGGAGGAATGGTCATGAAAAATGCACTGCCCCGGGGAGCAGCTGACCTTTATGGATGCTATTCCTCATCACAGAGCCTTCCGCCTAGAAAAGTCACCGGCCCGTTTATCCGACATCTGTAGCCCTCGCACTCTACTGGACATGAATCAGGGAATTCCGAGGGAACAGCAGCATCTCACGGGGAATCCCAGGGGGTTTTCCAGAAGCGTCACTGAGATGAAGTGGGCTTCGGCTTATTTCCGTGTCTGTCTGGATCTAGCAGCAGCCTCATCTCTTGGGCAGCGGGGGACTGGTGTGGAAGGGACGGCTGTTCATGGCCCCCGCCTGCCTCTCACATGTAGCAGCACCATTCCTGGGCCCGTTTCCCCAGTACCCAGTCACCACGTTGCAGTCCGTTGTGTCAAAAGGTTGATGTCCATGCTGCTACTGCTGTTGGAGGATCCTTCAAGGAACCGCGGGGCTCCAGATGGTGGGGGGTTTTCCAAGAGTCAGAAGAAATGAACAGGTCTCTGGCGTCTTTTACCCTACTGGTGGAACTAGGGTCAAATTCCTGGATTTGAGCAGCCCTGGCAGCACAGTCGTCATGTGTTAGGCTGCTAACCTCAAGGTCAGCAGGTTGAAACCACCAGACTCTCCTTAGGGGAGAAAAAACAACGTTTTTATGCCTGTAAAGAGTTAGTCTTGGAAACCCACAGGGGCAGTTCTGCTCTGTCTTATGAGGTTGCTGTGCGTCAGAATCAACTCGATGGCAGTGAGTTTAGCTTTTTGGGTTTTGGGGGTGCAGTGGGTGAGGCATTGGGCTATCTGCAAGGTCGCTGGTTCAAAGCCACCAGCTGCTCCTCACAAGAAAGGCGAGGTTGTCTGCTCTCATGGAGACTGACAGTCTGGGAAACCCTACCGAGGGTTGCCACGAGTTGGCATTGACTTGGCTGTTAACCTCAAGGTGGGCGCTTCTAACTCACCAGCCGCTCCTCCGGACAATAATGTGGCAGTCAGCTTCAATAAAGATCCTCAACATTCTTCCACTGCTGCCGAGCCCATGCTGACTACAGCGACCCCCTCTGGTTTCTGAGACGACGACAACTGTATATGGGAATAGAAGGTCTAGTCTTTCTCCCTTGGAGCTGTGGCTGGTTTTGAACTGCCAACCACGCGGATCACAGTCCAACTCACAACTACGACACCATCGGGACCATAAAGATTATAGTCTTGGAAATCCAGTGGGGGGAGTTTTACTCTGTCTTATAGGGGCGCTGTGAATGATTCAAGCTTGGTGGGGGAGTCTTACTCTGTCTGTCTTATAGGGGCGCTGTGAATCTGATTCAAGCTCGGTGGGGGGAGTTTTACTCTGTCTTCTTATAGGGGTGCTGTGAATCTGATTCAAGCTCGGTGGGGGGAGTTTTACTCTGTCTTCTTATAGGGGCGCTGTGAATCTGATTCAAGCTTGGTGGGGGGAGTTTTACTCTGTCTTATAGGGGCGCTGTGGATCTGATTCAAGCTCGGTGGGGGTTATGTGAGAGCATTGGTGAAATTCTGAATTTCCGTGCAGGAGAAATCATTAGAGAAATTGGATTATATAAAGAGGAGTATGGTATCAGGATCGAGGGAAGGCTTATTAACAACCTGAGATATGTGGGTGACATCACCTTGTTTGCTGACAGTGAGGAGGATTTGAGGCACTTGCTGATGAAGATTAAGGATGGCAACTTTCTGTATGGATCACAATTCAGTGGAGAGAAGACCCAAATCCTCACAACTGGACCAATGGCGACATCATGATAAACGGAGAGAGGGCTGACATTGTCAAGGATTTCATCTTGCTTGGCTCTACACTCAAAGCTCATGGTACCAGCCGTCAAGAAATCAAACGACGCATTGCATTAGCTCAGTGGTTCTCAACCTTCCTGATGCCTTGACCCTTTAATACAGTTCCTCAGGTTGTGGTGACCCCCCCCCCATAAAATTATTTTCATTGTTACTTCATCACTGTCATTTTGCTACGGTTATGAATTGGCGACCCCTGGGAAAGGGTAGTTAGACTTCCCCAAAGGGGTTGCGACCCACAGGTTGAGAACCGCTGCATTAGGTCAATCTGCTGCACAAGACCTCTTTAGAGTATTAAAAAGCAAGGGTGTTAATTTGAGGAATAATATGCCCCTGACCCAAGTCAAGGGATTTTCCCAAGGCCTCAGATGTAGGTGAAAGATAGACATTGAACAAGGAAGCCTGGAGGAGAACTGAAGCTTTTGAATTATGGGCCTGGCAAAGAGTATCGAAAGTCCCTGCTGTTCTCTGGGGTGAACTGGGGAGATGCGTTGTTGCTAGGGGCTCGATAGCTGCTTCCAAGTGACGGCAACCCTATGTACAGCAGACCCCCCTACAAGCTGACCCACGCTAAATCGCTTGCCAGGCTCACAGTGGACTCCGTCCCTGATTAGGCAAGGCAGCAGCTCTGTAAATGCACAATCGAGTGTGTCAGCAGCTCGTTGCCATCGTGTCAACCACGTGCGGGGAGAGGAAGCCCGACCGTCACTGTTTGAAGGGGAGACGCACACAGCTGGGGGTCAGTGACACCGCTCCACTTTGTGCACAACGCACTGACCCCCGTTTCGTGCGTAACGCCACAGCGATGGCTTTCTTGCATTTGCGCGGAGGTGCCAGTTTTGTAAACAAAGGAAGGAGCGCTGGCCACCACGCAGGAAAGCTGAAATGGGAGAGGATTAAAAAAAAATCACGCTGCAGAGTTCAGAGTTCACGGCACTCGGTGGGTGCTGGAGGAGAGTCCGGTGATCTACGCAGGGAGAAGCAGCCTGCACCTGTGGCGGGAAAGTCAACAATCGAGGCCTACAGACCTAGGTCTGGTGCTAAGTTGCCAGGGGCCCCTCTACGCCAGAGGAGAAAGGGCCCAAATACCACGAGTAGGAGAGTGCTAATCACTTCTTTTTTCACATTTATGCTGGCTTTCCCAAAGCAAGCCCCGAACATAAAGGGAAGATCCATGAAGTGAAAGAAGAAATAATCACTGAACTGCCCCTGGACATGTCATAGAGACTATCTATATTTTTTACTACTGTGGTTATGACTTGGGCTGCTAAGCACAAGGTCCGCGGTTCAAGACCACCAGCTGCTGCTCAGGAGAAAGATGAGCCTGTCTACTCGCATAAAGAGGGACAGTCTCGGAAACTCACAGGGGCAGTTCTACCCTACCCTGTAGGGTCGCTATGGGTCAGCATCGACTCGATGGGAGTGGATTTGCTTTGCTTTGACTGCTTTGTGATCCGTGTTTTTGAAAATGTGTCGCCTCCACTGTCTGCCTCAGACGGAGCAACAGGCACCGTGTGTTAAGAGCCGCCGCCTTATAAGTCTGAAGACCTCACTGGTGGATGCCAGTGTTGGATTTCGACGTGCAGTGAGCCCTGTGACAGCCCAGGAAGGCCCCATTGGGTCTCCCAGGGAGTGGCGGGACCATGATGTTACAGATTTCCAGGCCTTTGCACCCTGTAGAGACACTGGGTGGATTCAAACCAGCCACCTTTGGCTTAGCAGCCACATGCTCTTTCACTGTCCCAAGTGGTACTGAAACACAGACTGGGTCCGTGGGTCACCTGCAGTCCAGCCTGGAACTAGGGGGTGGGTACTCTCTTCCACCCAGCCCAGCCCAGCCTGGGACCTTCAGCCAGCACCTCTTTTAGCTAAAGACTGGAACCCCAGTGAACAAAGAGTGCCCTGCAGCCGGTTACATGCGGGCTCATCAGAATAGCCACCATTGCTACCAACCAGCTTCTTTACAATGAAACCTCAGACAGTTTGGATTCTGCTTACATTGAAACGTCACCCCTGTAATTTAATTAGTAAGTGCAATGCTTGCTGGAAGGGAAAGGCATATGCTGTGTTCGGAGGGTCGGGATTAAAGGATTCTCCCTTCTCACCTGGCTCAGGATTTACTTGCCAAGAGCATCTCTAGAGGCCACGCCCCATATGCTCCACCTCAACCAGCAGCCAGCTGCTCCCAGCTGCAGGTGACCAGTTCCGTGAGAAGCCACGAGGGAAGCTGAGCTCCGACTTGGGTAACCGGGAGGCCTGGGAGATAGATCAGGGCGCAACCACATCTACATCATTTTGCAGGACATGAGAAAACGGCAGAGAGGTGGGCAGCATGCCCCTCTCTGTGCACACCTCTGCGGCAGCTGGCCTCTGCTCGTCCCCATGCCATCTTTCCTGACCCGCGCCCTGGTCAGTGTCCCCAGTGCCCAGATGGACCGCCCTCTCCATTTCTATTTCGGACATCGCTCTGGCTGTCTTTCCATGCCACCTCGGCTCCTGGCCTCACTTTTCTCAGGACAGGTAGGTGTCCATGTGATTTGGGAAGGTAGCAGCTGGCTTCAGGCATGTCCCATCACTTCTGGTAACTAAGGATGGTCTCATCTATGTCCCTGTGAGCTATGATGATGGGGTGTACAGGGGGTACTCCAAAACACTGATTTTTTTCAAAGCTATGCTTTTTAAAAAAAAAAACCAAAACAACGTTCTTTCACTTTCAAAGTACTCTCCATTACACTTAATGCATTTGTCAAATTTGCAATTCCATTCTTGGAAACATTTATCAAATTCATCTGTTTGGATGGCTGACAGCACCTCCCTAAGTTTTTCTGTCACCTTTCTACATCATCAAATTGTTGTCCTTTTATGTCCCTCTGCATTCCCAGAAGCAAAAAAACCCAAATAAACAAAACAGTCACATGGAGCAAGGTCAGGTGAATAAGGTGAGTGGGGCAAAAGAGGTAATCTGGGTTTTGCCAAAAATGGTGCATTGAGATGCTGCATGAGCAGGTATATTGTCATGGTCACAAAACCAGTCCCTCGCCTGCCAAAAATCAGACTTTTTGTCCCACACGTTTGTCCCACACGTTTACACAATCTTTTCAGAACTTCTAAGTAGAAAGCTTGATTAACCATCTGACTTGGTGGAATGAACTCCAAATGCATTATGAGTCGACATTTTCATCTGTTCAGGAAGATGACGGACCTCCCAAACAAGGTTTGTCAACCATCGACAGTTCACCTTTTTTGAAATGAGAAAACCACTTGTACACTTGAGTTTTTCCCATAGCGCTGCCCTTGTAAGCTGTTTTATCATCACAAGTTTCTGAGACATTTTTCCGAGCAGGAAACAAAATTTCACAGCCTCACGCTGCTCTCTTAAATTGGCCGTCACAAAAAAACGAGGTTCAAGTGAAACTGCTCTTATGAAAAAGTTCACTGTGACCAGAGAGCACCTTCCTAGGCGATGCCACTGGGTGCACTGACTCAGAGTGAGTAGCTCAATGCTCACCTGGGGGGGGGGGGTGTTGGGAATGCGTACTACAAGAGCTTTTTCCTGTTTTGGGGGTGGGGTAGGCTGGGGTGGGGTACCGTTTCATATGCTCTCATCTCTCTTGGGGGTGGGAGTGGGCACAGTTAATCTGCAGCCCCTGCTGTCCTAGTGGCTGCAGACCCCTCAGAGAAGTCCTTTCAGACTCTGAGGGAAAGAAACTTCTTGCACACCGCACACTCTGCGCCGGCCCTCTGAATGCATTCCCAAGGAAAGCTGACACGGGATCACAGGCCTTCCTTTCCATCAGCTGGACGCCGGATGGAAGGTCAGCCAACAGGCCCACACACAGGCTCCTTGATCCCACTCCATGCTCCCTCCTCCGGTCCCTGGAAACCTCGCTGCCGGGGGCTGTGGGGGCGAGCAAGCTCTTCCCAGACTGGCCAGGGAAGCCGCCTGCAAGCGGGAAACAATAGAGCTGCCACATCTTGATGTTTTGAGAAAATGAAAAATCACTTAGGTGGCACCTTTATCAGCCCCAAGCAGTCAAGATGTCGCTGAACCTGAGTGCCTCCCTTTCCGTGAGTCTCCTGTTGACTGCCCGGCCCTGCCAGCGAGCAAGCGACCTGGTGGCTGCCCGGGGGACAGCCGCACACTTCCCTCATCCTCCTGCCAAGAAGTCACCATTGTCAAAGGGCTTTCTTTCTAGACCCCAGGCATCCTTATCTTTGTTTTGCGTCCCTGATGTGGAAGAATTAGGCGGGGACCAGTGGGCGTGTTTGCCTGAAAAGCACTGGGATGGGCCAGCAGCATGAGACCAGGGGGAGGGGGCGTCGGTCCCCCAAATGCACTGCCAGGCTCCGCCCTGTGGCTTCACAGTGTGCCCTGTAAGGGGTTTACAGGCGACTCTCCAAGTCAGCCAGGGTTCTTTGGCAAGCCTGGCAGGCAGGGCGACAGCTCACACCTGTCCTGTCCGCGATGGACAGGTGCCCTTACCGTTCGAACTACCCATCCCCCGAGAAAGCCTGCGCTTTTAGGTTTGTTTTCCAATCACGTCTTCTTTCCGAAGATAGGAGTCACGTATACTCCTTGCAGGAGATCGTCAGGAGCCGAGGAGAGAAATCTACAAATTACCCATCCTCTCGCCGACCAGAAAAAGGAGGGAGTCCTGCTCAAGGTAGGTCAGTGAGAACATATGCCCGAAGTCAAATCAGAAGGTGAAGCAGCTTAGCTTCACTGCCTAGACTGATGCCTGAAAAACCAAACTCACTGCCACCCAGGTGATGCTGACTCAGCGTGCGACCCTCCAGGACAGGGCAGAAGCGCCCCTGTGCGTTTCTGAGACTGTAACTCTTCACAGGAGTAGCAAGCCTCCTCTCTCTCCCGAGGAAGGGCGAGTGGTTTTGAACTGCTGACCTTATGGTTAACACTCCGATGCATAACCACTACGCCACCAGGGGGTCCTGCCTAGCACATGGTATACGCTAAATCAGCTGTGTTGTTATGACCCGGAGCAGCTGAAGCGACTTCAGTCGACGTGTCTGAGTGTCTACAAACCTACACATTCCACAAATTTGGGATGTTTCCTATGGGGAAGCGGAATCTCCTACCTACATCTAATTTCATGTGGGCTCTGAGTACTCTCCCCTGGCCACGTTCCTTATGTAATCACGGGGCGAAGGATGGACAGCCAAAGGTTCAGAGGTGTTACCTCTGGGTATGTGATTGGAGGCAGTGGCGATCATTGGTGGAGCTCTTGACTCCATGGAGGAGACCTGGGTTCATCGTGACTGCCTGCCTGTCAGTGGAGGCTTGTGTGTTGTGAGGACACTTTGCAGGTTTCAGTGGAGCTTACAGACTGAGACAGACTCGGAAGAAAGGCCTGAAGACCTATTTCCAGCCAGTGGAAACGTATACATTGCAATGGCTAGGTCCCATTGTGCATGGGGTCACCGGAATCCCAGAGCCCGTTTGGTGGCACCTTGACAAGGTACAAGGGCCTCTGTGGACAAGGCATTGGTGTTTACCTCCCACTTAGGGCGAGGGGAACTTCCAGACCCTTTCTCCGGGGCAACACTGTTTTCCCCGCGACACCCACTATCACAACGAATCTCTCCCGCCTGGTAACTGCTCGGGCTCTGGGAGATGGCCGTCTGGAGGGAGAAGTCCCACCAGCAAGCCCAGGCAGGAAGGCACTGCTCTCTGTCCGGCGTGGAGGTGAGGCTCACCATCATGTGCAGCTCATGTCTGCTCAGAAAAGGACCCCTCTCTCCAGAATCGACTCTGTGCTGAGTCAAAGGCTGCTTCGTAGGATGATGTGGAGCCTGTGTCCCTGATTTCAGCAGCAGGGTTGGAGTTCGTCACCCTTAACTGGTGTCAGATACCACGGGGCTCTGGATAGATGCAGCAGGAAGGAGCCAATCTCTTCTCGAGAGGAGGACACAGATGTAGCAGGCGGGGCGGCCGCCCGCCTCCCGGCACACAGTGAAGACTACTCTCCTGGAGGTGGTTCTAGCTCAGTGAGGACCAGGAGGAGAGGGAAGGGTGCCTGGAGATGCCCATGAGGTGGAGCAGGGCTGAGTCTTGAAGGAGCCAAAGCAGTTTCTTGGGCAGAACAAGGGGGAAGTAAAACCAGCAAACAAAAAGGCCAAGAGACAAACCCACTGCAATGAGTCTATCCCAACTCATGGTGACGCTGCAGGACAGGGTAGGTTGCCTCCGTGAGTTTCTGAAACTGGATGTCTTCATGGCAGTAGAAAGCCCCACCTTTCTTCCATGGAGTGGCTAGTGGTTTCGAACTACTGACCTTTCGGATCACAGTCCAATGTACACCCGCTATGCTACCAGGTTTCTTAAATAGGGAAGAGGAACCCAGAACAACCGGCTGCAGACGCTTATTTCAACCCATCTAGTCCAGAATCCAGCTCTGTGACTTGCTAGCACTGCCATGCTGGGAACACTCCTTAACCAATCTGCATGTTTAAAAAGATTTTTAAAAACAAGCTTTTGTTTTGTTTGATTTTAAATTATTAGCAGCACGAGCCATCTACCAAGAATATTCACTGCCGTACTGATCATCATAGTTAGAAGAACTGGATGTTCCAGATCAGGAGAAGGAATAAGGAAACCGTGGACGAGTCATACAACACAAATGATATCGATATAAAAATAAATGAACTACAGGGAGAGGGTCTCATGATGTAATATGTCTCGAAACATGATGGTGAGGTGAAACAGGCGCTCAGTCGGCTGCTTCTTTTAGAAATCACACGAACGAAAGGGAAGTCACGTGTTGGTGAAGTATGCCACTCATGCGATAAAGCACACATTCCGAATATCCAACTAGGTGATAGGCACTTGATTAGGGCCAGTGCTTACCTCTGGAGCAGGGGAGTTGGGCAGCAGTGAGAAGAGGGACACGATGGGGCGGGAGTGTCAGAGGCTCCCTTGAGTGGTGGGACCCCAGGTGTTGATGGACCAGCAGGAATCATAACTTTCCTCTATGCATCTCTGTGGGGGGAGGTCAGATGCTTACAGACATCCTCCCTGAAGACAGTCAGTCACCAGGGAGTAGGCCCCACTCCCTGCTGTGAAGGACAATGGACAGGGCTGCAGTCATTGATTTGATTCCTGAAGGTGGGGCTCACACCCTGCTGGTAATGGTTCCTATGGAGATCCAGCTGCCCTCCTGACTCTAGGATCTGCCCATCTTGTCACATGTGTACCCCCTTTTCCTATTGCATGTATGTCCCTAGACCACCCTCACCTATAGCACAACCCCTTCCTGTGACGTATGTCTTCACCCGTAATTAAGGGGCTTGCATGTCCCCAGAGACTATAAAAACCTTGGTTAGCATTAAATATTTCTTTTTCTCCACATGGACCACCAAGTGGGGCTGAGGTGAGCATGCTACTATGAAATGTGTCTGACTCCATTATTTAAATCTCTCTCTTCTCTCTCATGCTCTCTATGACTTTACTATAATCTTTACTTATTATGGCTGTACAATTGCGCTGTACATCACTGGACCCGTGATGATGTGTTAGGGGCTGGCTTCCCCTGGCACATCTTCTTCTGTCTGGTAAAACATTACGTAATAAAAAGAGAATGGGGTGAACTCTACCAAGCACCACACCGTTTCTTGCATAATTGACAGGATGATGCTCAAGAAAAGCATTCCGTAAGCGAAAGAACGTTTATAGGACTTCTCCAGTGAGTGTTGTTGTCAGATGCCGTAGAGTTGGTTCTGACTCAGCGACCCGACGTCTTCTAGAACAGAACTCTCCCCAGTCCTTCGCCATCCTCACAACTGTTCTTATATTCGAGCCCACTGTTGGCACCACTGTGTCCGTCCATCTCCTTAAGGACCTTCCTCTTTTGGCTGCCCCTCTCCTTTACCGAGCATGATGTCCTTCTTCAGGGACTGGTCTCTCCTGATGACACGTCCTTGTCTCTCAGGAGCCTTTTGGCTGTACTTCTTCCCGGACAGATCTGTTGGCTCTTCTGGCTGTCCATGGAGCTCTCAATCGACTTCCCCTGCACTGTTGTTCAAATGCACCCCTTCTTCTTCCGTCTTCCTCGTTCAATACCCAACTCTCACGTACATCTGAGGTGACTGAAAATACCATCGTTGGGTCAGGAATACTTTAGTCCTCAAAGAACATCCTTGCTTTTCAATAACGTCACGAGGTTTGTGCCCTATTTTCATATCTGTGTGCAGATTGGTTTAAAAATCGTCTCTCTATTAACACGAACAGCTGCTCTAAAAAGCCATTTTCAACCAGCTTGTGTTTGTGTGTGTTTACAGGTATTTTAAAAGTTTTATTGGCACTTAATCCACATATCACGCAATTCAATAGTTCAATCAGATCAAGGAAAGAGTTGTACAATCATTACAGGTTCAGCCTCATCTCTGCTAATGGAAAGGTCTGGCTCAACCCCCCCTCATTGGCGCCACAGGAGCAAGGCCTGGCCGTCTGCTCCCATGCAGATTTCAGCTGAGACCCCGGGTGAGGCAAAGCTTTGACACGCTGGCTGTTAGAGTCGGCCGCAAGTCCACGGCACGCAATAGCAGCAGCCCCAGGTAATTACCACACACCCTACGTCTTCTTCCTTACCGCTCAAAGGTGCACTTAGCAGGTCACAGGAGGTACGGTGTGAAACGAAATGTACTCTTAGGACACCAAATAGGTTTAATCTACTAAGATGAGTGAGTGGAAATGAAAGCACACAAGCCACTGAAAAACAAACAAACCCCGAACAGGGTGAATTCAGAGCATCTTTAAATTACCTGAGGAACAAAAGCCTTCCCCTCCGCTCTAAACACTGTGCTCTGAGTTCTCCCAAATGGAGAAGGACTCTCTTGGCTCGACAGGACATTATGGTAGCACGGAAGGGATATCTGTCAGTTGTTTATCATCTCTCCCAACTTCTTTTCAAACATAAGCTATGTAGAGCATTTTGAGATTTACCTAAAACTTGGTTTGTTCTGCAAGAGAAAGGGGAGGCCTTCTGTTTTTAGAAGCATCCACAACCTTGGAAACCCCTTCGAGAGGGTCTCCAGGAGTGGGAATTGGGATCAGATTACTTGTTGAGATAAAGCTCTTTCTTGAACATATGTGTGTGTCGCTGGATTTGCTTCTCGACACCCCGGCCTCACCTGGCCCTCTCTTCCTCCAGCTGAAAGGCAGCAACAGTTCCAAGTCTTCCGTCTTGTCGCTCCAGCTCCTGCCAGGCCAGGGTCTCTGTTTCCAGGGGCTCCTCTGGTTAGGCCCAGCCCACCTGGATCACCCAGGATAATCACTTCATTCACAAGATTCAGCCCTGCCACCTCAGCATGGTATCTAGCGTACTGTCAGCATCTAATTAGTAACCGAAGACTTTCATGAACCAAGGAACAAGAGAGTGCTGCCGGCTCAAGGGCAGAGTGGAGGCTTGAAGTTCAGCGGCTGCGTGGTCTCTCTCCGCTGAGAGAGGATGCTCTTTGTCAACCTCACTGTTGGCTGGGCATGAAGCCTGGTCGTTGAGGATATTAAACAGAGCTCAGGTCTCTCTCTGGAATTTCAGGGAAGCAGACGCTCCTAGTCCTGGGTGTACATTAGAATCACCAAGGGACTTTTAAACAAAGACCAATTAAATCAGAATCTCAGGGGCATGGCTATTTGTTAAGAACCACCCCCGGAGAATCCAAACTCTGCCAGGATGGACTACCACTGGTTTAGAAGGAGCCCTGTGTCCTGAGCACTTACAACATCCCCGATCAGGTGCAAGACCCTGGGCACGGGCCTGGCCAGTGCTTCGGCTTCTGCGGACGATTGGAATAGAGCAGTGGTTCAATAACTACCACCGGTCACCACCCTGAGTTCACATCCCAGCTCCACCACTCACTGGCGGTGTGATTTATAAAAATACCAGTATGTTTGTTTGGGGTGGGGGGCACCACATACATCTACACACAAAGAGTGTGGTGACCCTGGCTCCAGGCGCCATTTGGGTCACCATCCCAGCACCACTCATTGTTTCGTCAATAAGTTAGGCTCTCTGCCCCTGACAGTCCTGAGCTGAGCTTCAGCGGTTGGCAGTCTACACCCAAACAGATAATTCTTTATGAGCGTGATCACGTCCTCATTCACTGCCATGGGTTTCCAAAGCGGTGACTCTTGATGGGGGCAGAAAACCTCACCTTTCTCCTGTGGAGCAGCTGGGTGTTTTGAACGACTGACTTTGCGGTTAGGGGTCCAATGTGTAACCCACTCCACCATCAGGACTATGCTTGAAGCAGACATGCTGTGATAGGTTTATTGTGCCAACCTGACCAATGGACACATGTGGGATGCATTGAAGAGTGGAGAGATAAATGGCTCGGCAAGCCTCGCCTTTCCGCCTCTTGCTCTCTGATGGTCGGACCGGTGTGAGGCTGCCCTAGCTAGTTCTCCTCCAGAGCCAGCAGGGCTCACTTCTTGCGAGACATCCCTGAGGAGAAGCCACATGGACCTTGCCCGATGCAGCCCTGGGTGCTGGAGAAGCCGCGTGGAGACCCCTGCCAACGCTGAGATGCTTACGTGCTCACTGATTCGGCTTCCCTCCTGGAGTCAGCATCATTACATGTGTTTTGTGGGATGGAGGAGGACTTTGTGGATTGTTGTTGGACATGTGGGCTAATGTTGGACTTACAGGCTTGGGCAGCACTGGGTTGGGATGCTTTCTTAATGTACACTGACCCTTTATATGAAACACTCTCTTATACACATATGAGTTTCTGTGGATTTGTTTCTCAAATCTACCAGACTAACACACATGTGCTATTAGTGGGCTAAGCTGTAGTTTTGTTTAACGATGGCCTCGTGGCATGGTTTCAGTTCAAGGTTTAAAAATGGTTTTCAAGGAATGGATTTGGGAGCGTCCCACTGCATCAATGACTCGGGTAGTTTTCAAGTTTCTCCAGGAGTGTGAAGTTCGGTTCCAAGCTTTTCCTCCTTTTGATCAAGGTCCATCTGCTGGGCCTTTGGTCAGAACACTCTGGTAGGGCCCCATCCACTTCTGGTTTTCTGGTCATGGCGATAACAGTGGAAGGAGACTGTTACACCCATGGTCTCTCTCCTTCTCCAGTTCCTAGGTCTCCTTCCTCTGCTGCCCAGGTGAACTGAGACCCACTGGTGTATCTTGGGTTGGGCTGTGTGATCTTGGCCAAGTCTCTATCTGGGTTTCCAAGTCTTCAGTGGGAAAATGGTGCTCTTACCGCCAGCCAGTGATTGCGGCGATCCGGTGTGATGGGAAACGGACCAAGCCCTCATGCTGGCCTGCGTGGTTGTGGTTCATGGCGGACCTCCGTCGCATGCACTGACTGAAGGAGCAGCGTGCCACACAGGAAGGCTACGAAGTATTTCTCTTCAATCAGCTCAGTCTTGTCTCTTTTTTTAAAATTACGATTACTTCTAAAACTGCTCTCCTTCAAAGTATAACTTCTTTCTTCATGTTTATTGGATGCATTGGGCCAGTGCACGAGTATCATGTTCCAAATAAAACCAACCAGTTCGCACACAGTCCTTGAATGTTCATAAAAAGCAATCTCAAACGACAAGTCCCAAGCCCCGGGGCGCTGTGGGTTAGACATTGGTCTGTGAGGCTGGTGGTACCTGCTGTGCTAAGCAAGGTGAGGCCACCTGCTCCTGTAACGATGGACAGCCTCGGAGTCACTCTGAGTTGGAATTGCTTTGGCGACAGCGAGGTTTTGGTTGGGGGCCAGTTCATGGCCATCATGGTCTGAGGAACGCCCAGCAAGTTCACCCACATCACTATCACAGCCATATAAAGCGATGTCCAATTGGGAATCAAAAACCCTGAAGGTATTTTTTAATAAATACACGGTCCAGAAATGTCATTTCTGTCATTTTCATTTGGAGTCACAATGACTCAATACAGCAAACAGCTTGAGTCACAACTATGACCATTACCGTGTGTAATCATCGTGATGACAATGGCAAACGAGCACCCACCTTGACCGATGCCCAGTAAGGTGGTGGTGGGCAATGCAGGGCTCAATAAAATATGCTAAATGCCCCCAACTGGGTTATTTTGAATTGATCAAAATGGCAGAAATTGTGTTTGCTTAGGAAATGCTTATAACATTCGTGAGTAAAAAATGCACAGAGATAAAGCTGGGAGGGCCGGTGAAGCAGGGGCTGTGGATGGCAAGGCTCTGGGCAACCTCCCTCCTGCCTTCAGCGTCGCTGGACTTTCCACTTTCCATTTCCCTCTAGAGCGAGCCTAGCATACATTTATCACAGGAGAAAAGCAATTAGAGTGAAAATTAAACCACCAGCCACAGGCCCGAAGCAGAACCCGGGAGGTTTGCCTGGCTTATGGATTCAGCTCTCCCGTGACAATGCATGCGGCTGACAGAGTGCCACTGAGCCGACGCTGTGGCGTTTTCCGGCAGTGGGTGTAAAACACATCCTAAGGAAGTCCCAGCGCTCGGAGGGAGGCAGAGTGGACAGGCTTCCAAGTGCTGCTTCAGCAACTTCTCCACCATGCCCCGCAGCAAAACATTCTTCTTAATGAATTTAACAGAAACCTGTCGATAAAAGTCAACACGGACAGAAACCTGCGCTTCTGATAAGGCCCATACATTATGTTTACACTTGGCAGCTCTCCCACACAGGGATTCCAACTGCTGTTGAGGGTCACAGCCACCCACCCACTGCCGGAAGCCAGACTTGTCCCGCTGCCCCCAAGGTCCACGTCCAATCCTTCAAGCCCTAATGATGCTGCCTCCCGACTCTGTCTGGTTGAGGCCACCATCCCGGCCACAGCAGCTCTCCCCGAACAAGAGCACCCGCCTCCGGAGCTGCATGCTGCCTTCCTTCCCACACCCGCCCTTTTCTTCTACAGCAACGCAAGTCAATTCTAATGCACAGTGAGCCGACAGCACAGACTAGAACTGCTCCTTGGGGTTTCCAAGGCTGAAACTCTTTACTGAAGCAGAGAGCCTCCTCTTGCTCCCGTGGAGTGGCTGGTTGGTTTGAACCACCAGCCTTGTGGTTAGCAACCCGGTGTTTAATCCACAGTGTCATCAGGACCCCGACTGTAGTGAGCTCCCCATTTCTGCCATCAAGTCAATTCCGACTCAGAGTGACCCTTCAGGACGGAGTAGCAGTGCCTGTGTGGGTTTCTGAGCCTGTAACTCTCCATGGGAGTAGAAAGCCTCGTCTTTCTCCCATAGAGAGGCTGGTGGCTTTGAACTGCTGACCCGGGGGTTAGCAGCTCCCCTCATACCCCACTATGTCATCAATGGCAGGCTCACTGTCATCAATAATAAAAACTAGCTTTCTCAGTTGTCTTGCCTACTAAGGCTACCTGTCTAAAAGAATGACTGGTCTTGTGTACCTCCCCCCTCTCCTTCCCGTAACTGGAAAGAGAACACGGCGATGGTGGTTTTCAAGTCTGTACTTCTTCTTCTTGTTGATCAGCTCCAACTCACGGCAGCCTGACGTGTAATGAAGCAAAACCCTGGCCGGCCCGGTGTCATCTTTAAGATCCTCATTCTGTTTGAATCTCCCGTGACCATGTGCCAACCCGCCTCCCGGAGGGACTTCCCTGGGCCTGGTGACCTTCTTTCTCCTTTTCCAAAAGTGACATCCTGTTCTAGCAATTCCTCGTTCCCGGCGGCCTGTCCGCGGCCCAGATCTCCCCATCCTTGCATCTAAGGACCATTCGGATTGTATTTCTCCCAAGACTGACTTGTGGGTTCTTTTGGCTGTCCGTGGGTCAGTCCATTCTTCTCTGTCTCCTTTCCCCGCTGGCCAGCTTTCAGGGGAGTGACTGAAGAGCACGGGGTTGGGAAAGACTGTGATCTTCCTGCATTTTACATCATTGCATGTATTGTGTGAGTCTGAAGAGGGATTAATGGACTAGTGTCCGACTTATGGGCTAATATTGGACTTATTGGACTTATGGACTTGATCTGGAGTGGGCTGGGATGTTTTCTTAATATGCAATTCCTCTTTGATATAAAGCTCTTTCTTATACATATAGGAGTGTCTCTGAATTTATTTCATTAGCTAACCTGGCCTAACACAAAAGAGTAACTTGGTTTTCTTAATTGAAATGGTCTGTACCAGCCTGTGTGACCACAAGGTGTCGAAGGGATCGGGTATCAGGCATCAGAGAACAAAAAATCATATCATTTAAAATGAGGGTGAGTGCAGAGTGGAGACCCAAAGCCCATCTGTAGGCAACCGGACACACCCTTACAGAAGGGTCATGAGGAGACAAGTCAGTCAGGGTGCTGGGTAGCAACGATGAAATATACAACTTTCCTCTACTTCTTAAATCCTCCCACTATCATGATCCCAATTCTACCTTACAAATGTGGCTACACTAGAGGATGTACATTGGTACAGATAAGAACTGGAAACACAGGGAATCCAGGACAGATGATCCCTTCAGGACCAATGGTGAGAGTGGCAATACCTGGAGGGTGGAGGGAAGGTGGGGTAGAAAGGGGAAACCAATTACAAGGATCTACATATAACCTCTTCCTTGGGGATGGACAATAGGAAAGTGGGTGAAGGGAGATGTTGGACAGTGTAAGATATGAAAAAAAAAAATTTATAAATTATCAAGGGTTCATGAGGGAGGGGGGAGGGAGGAGGAAAAATGAGGAGCTGATACCAAGGGCTCAAGTAGAAAGCAAATGCTTTGAGAATGATCATGGCATCAAATGTACAAATGTGCTTGACACAATGTATGGATGAATGGATTGTGATAAGAATTGTATGAGCCTCCAATAAAATGATTTAAAACAATGGTGTGGATGTACATACATACATACACACACACTTGAAAAATAAATAAGTAGATCACAAAACAAACAAACCACCTTAGGCTACTGTCTAAACCCTGATCCCCAAATAGCCCCCAAGGCCACCATTTAGCTAAACACAGACTAGCTCACAAAGTCAAGATTATCATCCATGAGTGCTGTGCTCCTCGAAGGAATCAGCTTTATGAGACCAAATGGTCAACAACGACTCTCCAACTAAGATGAGAAGGTAAGGGGAGAGGGAGACTAGATAAATGGAAACTGAACAACCAGAATTGAAATATTGAGACCGTTCACACACTGTGAAGAATGGAATCAATGCTACTGAACAACATGTGTTGAAATGATTGAATGGGAACCTCAACTTCCATGAACACCTACACTAAAAACACAACAAAATATTATTTAAAAATAACAAACCTCTCAAAGAGCAGCATACTTCAAGTATGCGCCAATGATACGTAAATTAAACTTCAATAAAACGATTTCTACGTGCTTTTTAAAAAGGATGTGGGATGGAAACCAAGCATCCAAGTCCACCTTGTGGGGGGTACTGAATACAGAGGGGACATCAGCCATCCTAGGTTGACTCAGAAACTAGAGTCTGTCCCAGATGCTTCTATAAGGATCTCAAATCCCAGGAGGTAAAAAGTCACTACTGATGTGAGGTGTGGTTAAGTCAGTTGTGAACCATCGCAACCTATGTGCAACAGCGGAAAGCACTGCCCAGTCCTGCGCCATCCTCACAATTGTTGTTCGGTTTGAGTCCATTGTTGTAGCCACCGAGACACCCCTTCTCCTTCACAAGCATACCATCCTCCTCCAGAGACTAGTCTCTCCTGATGATACGCCCAGCCTATTAACACAGTTATGCAGAAGCACTCATCATATCAATTTAGAACTAGAGATGTATCTGCTCTGGGGGATGTCAATGTTGCACCAGGAAAACGGAAGATGAATTACTGAACTTGAATTCTAGTACTGGTGAGGAATATCGAAAGTACCGTGGACTGCTCAAAGGACAAACGGATCTGTCTTTGGAAGAAGTCCAGCCAGCGTGCTCCTTAGAGGACTCTCTGGACATATTGTCAGGAGAGACCAGTCCCTGGAGAAAGACGCTGGGCTTGGTAAAGTGGAAGGGTGGAGAAAAAGAGGAAGGCCCTTCATGGGACAGACTGACCCGGGCCCGACCCAGGGTTGGGCCATAACAAGAGTTGTAAGGAGCGGGGGGACCAAGCAGTGTGCGGTGGTACACGGGGTCGCTATGAATTGGCACCAACTGAATGACCTCTAAGTGCATTCGCTAGAGGTCATCAGCAATCGGTAAGTCCTCGGTTGCGTAAGGATTGCATGCAACAGATTTATAGAACACTGGGGACAGTGCTAAATAATATTCCAACACCTCTCCCCCCAACATTCCAAGGGGCTGAAGATAATGCGCCCCACTGGAGAACCAGTCTTGAAGAACCAGTCTGTCTTGGAACCAGGACGGTCATAACTCCCTGTGGGAGAAAGGATGAAAATGTATCTGCTAGCTGTGTCCTTGCTGTTAGGGGTCGCCGGGTCGGTTCTGACCCAATGTCCAACTTTCACACATGCGTATGAGGCAGCAGAAAAGACCAGGGCTTGGGTCAGACGCACCTTTAGGCCTCCAGGTGGCCCTCCTGCCTTTCAGAACATCAAAGAGACGCCCAATGCAACTCACCATTTGGTTTTTGGACTGCTGCTTCCTCGAGCCCTGGCTATGGACCTAAGCAAAATGAACTCCTTGATACCTTCAAAATCCGGTGGAATGGTTCTAGTCGGCAGGGGGCTGACTGGGTCACCATGTTTGAAGGCAGTGAGTTTTATTATTTTTTTAATGCCAGAACCCATGGTCCCCATGGTTCTGAAGACGGGGGAAGATGCTGTGATTAAGAGAAGGCATGATCAGGGTTCCCTGAGGTCACCAACGGGACTTGCTCAAACTTGACTGCCTATGAGAGTAACCTGGGAAGGTCCTTAAACTCCATCCCCTCAGGCCGAGCTCCAGACCGCTGACAACAGACTCTCAGAGGGGCCATTGGGCATCAGGAATTGAATAGGCAGCCATGTGGGAGAAGCCTGATCTGCACACCGAGTGGGTGCAGGAAGATGGCCCAGGATGAGCCATGGCAGCTGTCTAGAAGCAGGAGAGAGATGTAGGGAGAGGCTGGTGGCTGGCAGTGCCCAGAAGTCTCCAAAGCAGGGGTGGTGAAGGGCAGTCTTGGGAATAGAACCCACCCTAGAAATAAGCCCTGGTGGTGTGGTGGGTTATGCGTTGGGCTCCTAACTGCAAGGTCAGCAGTTCAAAACCTCCGCCACGCCAAGAGAGAGAGATGGAGGCTTTCTACTCCCATAGATTTGTCAGCCTTGGAAACCCTCGGGGCAGTGAGTTTGAGTTTGTTTGTGCGCTTTAGTTTGGGAACTATGTGGATACGGCTAAGCCTGGGGGACCACTGGGAACTGAGAAGAAATACTCAACGGGGAGCTCAGTGGGAATTCTGGCTTCTCTGTTTCTCTGGCCCAGGATATTTTTTCTTTTTTACGCTCCAGCCACTCTCCTTCTTTTACCTCTCCTCTAGCCTGCTTTGCTGAAAATCAACAGATAATCCCGCGATCCAGCAGGCGAGAGTCATGTGAATGCCTCCGAGATCCTTTCTCAACAGATGAGTGTCTCATTAGTCCGATGCCGCTTTCTGTGTCTTCACCAGTAGCTAACCTGGAGCACCTCGCCCTGTAAACAGAGCGGGCCAGGGAAAGACCACGGACGCTTACACCCTGCCCCTTCCACAGCACCCCCCGCCCACGGTTCGTTGACCCTGTTTACGATTACAACAGTTCTGCAGCAGTCGTAAAACAACGGCACTTACACGGGGGCTTGCCCCAGACCCCCAGCTACGACCACACAGGCAGGTGTGCGGGGGGCTTCTTGGGCATGTGAGCGAACATTCTGGTGCTTGGTCTTCTACTACTTTCCCGGGCCCCCAGGAAGCCCCAACAAAACCAACAGGTTTGCAGGGCCGAGGCCTGCTCTACAACTCACGAGAGGCAAGAGCTTGTCTTGCTCTACACGGTGGACTCTGCACATGCTGTCACTACTGGTCACCACCTAGCTACCAGGTTTGACAGTTTCTGCGTTCTAAAATGTGATGCCCACATTTTCAATGAGGGCCAGAGAGACGGGGGTAGGGAGGGGGGGGGTTCCGCCTACCTAGCAAGGCAGCGATAGCAGCTCTGTTTTCAGGAGGGGACGGGCTTAGTCATCACAGAGATCTCCAGGACGTCTGGGTCGGAGGAGGCCACGAGCCCTCAGATGGCAGGTTCTGACTCTGAGGCTCTGCAAGTGGTCCAGACTCTGAGGCTCTGCAAGTGTGCTCCAATCTCTTCACATCTGGTGCAAATGCAAGACTCGCTTTCCACTTACTGCCAACCTCCCCGTGCCAGTGCGTGTCTTTTCCCCTCGCTGCCTGTCTGCATGGGTGGGGCTGGCCATAGCTTTGCGTGTGAGAGCAAGTGACGCTTGCTCCTCCCGTGTCCCTACACTCACCATAGCAAGCCACCAAGGCCCCCTCTTCGGGGCTGCTCAGAAAGTGGGGAGTGGGGGACTGGCCACAGTGGGCTGATTGCAGTCCTCACCCCACTGCCACGTTGGCTGGCAATGCCCTAAACTGCCTTGGTGTGTGTGTGTCGTGGAGGGTGGGGGTAGGGGAGAAGGCATGGAGTAGGGACAGATGGACACCACACACACACACGCACGAAGATTGTACGGCGCCCTAAGGAGGCCAACGATCTGCGCACAGACAACTCATCTGAGCCTCACGAGTGGAATGTGGGACCGTGGTATGTAGGGAGGCAGTAGTATAAAACAGCCCCCGGGTGGTGGCATAAACGGAAGCGCACGTGAAGAGGTGCCAATAGAAAGGCCAGCGCTGTTGAGCGAGATGAGGGGGGCAGACTCAAATTAGAGAAGCAGACTTACACATGGCTGGCTCCTGGGGTGGGGGAACAGGACGACGCTCCCCTATGCCCCACCTCCCTCCGAGGGAGGCAGGTGTCCTGTGCCCACCTGCACCTTGCTCCCAGGACCAGTCCTCCTGGCAGGACGCCCCGCATCACGTGCCACTTCCCCCCTCGCTCCCCACTCCTGCATCTTCTCCTGCCCCTCATACAACATCTCTGCCCCCAAAGCCTGGCTCCTATCAGCCAGGTTCCTCCCCTCGCCTCATCCCCTGTCTGCGTGTGCCCCACTTTCTCGGTTCTTCTCGCTTCCTCCACCCTCACAGATTTTGTGTCCCTTTCTCTACTTCTTTGCCCGTGTCCTCTCCCTTCACCAGCCCCCTGGCACCTCTGCTTCTGCCGCCTGCTGCCCCACTCACCCCCGCCATCATCCTCGGCCCCACAGCGAGCCCCACGCGGCCCAGGATCATTTGACCCTGCACATGTTGAGTAAGGAGGTGTGGCAGTGTCACGGTTCAGCCAATGGTCACAGGTTTGAGGCCACCGGACGCCTCTGTGGGAAGGTGTGGCCACGTGCTTCCACCGAGATCACCGCTCTCCTCTACTGCAGGCCTGGTGGGGCAGAAGCGACTCAAGGGCCTGGAACAACATATTCTGAGGAAGAAGGGTAGATTTAGAAAAAGTGACAGATGTTGTAATACAGAAAATTCTCGCATGTGCCGCACTGTCCATCCCTAAATGCCTCACAGCCTGAGGCGCATCGGTATAGACTGGACTTCAAGCTCCATTTGGGTTGGGGCCGTCTTCCTGCCAATGTCTCTTTCTTACTCCAGCATCCAAACCGAGACTGACACTGCCTTTTGTCGGCAGGCCTCCTTTTAACCAGGAGGCCTAAATTGGATACCCAAAATTGGGGGATAAAGGCATGAAGTGGTTGCCTTACAAACTTTCATAAGTGGGGGAACATATTCACAGGATTATAGGGTTAAGGTGTAGGTGTTATTTAATTGCAATTGTGAGGTAAAAGAATTTTGTACACATGCCAAGTTGGCAAGGGGTGGATTGAGATAGTTAAGGTTTATTGTGCCAACATGGCCGATAAACACATGTGGGGTTAACTGAAGGGTGGAGAGATAAATGGATTGGTGAGCCTCGCCTTTCAAGTTCTCGGGTCTCTTGCTTTGTGATGGTCACACCAGGGTGCAGCTGCCTTAGCCAGTTCCCTGCTTCAGCTGGCAAGACTCACTTCCTGCAAGACATCCCCAAGGAGAAGCCGCATGGACCTACCCTGAGCACCCGTGTGGAGACCCCTGTCAGTGCTGAGATGCTTACACATTCACTGACTCAGCTTTCCTCCTGCAGTCAGTGTCATTGCGTGTGTTTTGTGAGATGGAGGAGAACTTCGTGGACTGGCGTCGGACATATGGGTTAATGTTGGACTCGTGGGCTTGGGCAGCACTGGGTTGGGATGTTTTCTTGATGTGCACTTAACCTTTATATAAAACTCTCTCTTATACATGAGTTTCTGTGGATTTGTTTCTCTAAAGTACCCAGACTAACACAAGGCCTTTAAAACCAATTTTCTTCTCTTTCCGCACAGGCAAATTCCAATTAGAATTCTACCCAGCCGGACGACACTTGTGTAAAGCCAGAGGCGGTCAGAAGTGGCCCCCATGCTGTTTCCACAGAAGGTCATCCATCGAGGGAAGCCATCCATTTTTGGTGCTCAGGTCACAGTGTTCTTGGGCTCAGTCGGAATCGTGTCCTGAAGCCACCTGCCATTCCACCTGGGGCAATGACTCTGGCTGAGGAGAGGAGGGGCCTTCTGCTGCCAGAGACGGGGAGACTCTGAGAGTCTTTCCTAGAGGCCTCAGGTGGCCTTTTCCAGTGCCGTGCAGGTCACTGTGTCTCCGAGGGTCTTGGGACAACAAAAGGACACCACTCTTGTTTTCTAGCCATGTTCCCGCTCCACCAGATGGCAATGCCTGAGCCCAGCACTGAGAGCAGATGCATAATGGCACTTGAGTAACAAATGGCCCTTTCCCTCGCCCTCTCCCCAGCTGATCAGCCACATCGACAAGTCACTGAGCAGAGGTTTTGCCTGAATAAATGTATAAAGCTACCATTTCGCCATCCGCTCAGGAACGTATGCAGAAGTGCCGAAGAGTGGCCCACAGTGCAGCTTCGACCAGATGCTCTATCTGAGATTAGGCTGAGGGGCAAATCTTTGGCCTCTGTTCCACAAAGATCCTCCCCAAGACCCAGAAACCTCTAGGCTTGTTCTCGGTGGTTCTCAGCTGTAGAGGCTTTGAGATGACAGCACACCTGGGGAAGAGATTATTCCGATGCAGATTCAAGGCAACTGGGTCTGTGTTCAGTAAGTATTCCCAGGAGATCAGATGCCAAAAATCATCTCAGAGAAAACTCCACTCTGGAGAGACATGCTCTGGATCCATAGATGTTTAGCACAGAGACACTGGGAGAGTTCTCTAGGCCCTCAGTACCCACAAGTGTGGTCTCTGCGTCAGCAACATGGGTGGCCCCTGGCAGTGAGACAGGAAGGCAGAATCCTGAACCGTTCCCAGAATTTGCATTTTAATACAGTGGCTGGGTGACTTGGGTACACATTAAAATTTTAGCAGCATGCCTCTGGATTTATTACAGACAGAGACCTTAGATAAAGGGGGCACTGTCCCTACAGGGCATTCTGGAAATGTGTGCTGGGCAGGTAGGTGGTCCCACTGCCATAGGATTGGGCACTTATTGAGAGGGTCAGGGTTGTGATTGAGAGGTCCCACAACAGGAAGGAATTCGCTGGCATCCTGCATCCTCTAACAGAGCAGTTCTCAACCTGTGGGTCACAACCCCTTTGGGGGTCAAACAACCCTTTCACAGGGGTCACTCAATTCATAACAGTAGCAAAATTACACTTATGAAGTAGTAACGAAGATAATTTTATGGTTGGGGGGGGGGTCACCACCACATGAGGAACTGTATTAAAGGGTCACGGCACTAGGAAGGTTGAGAACCACAGCTCTGACATGTCCCGATGACTATGCATGTCTGCAGAAAACCTGTCTGCATTGTTCTGAACCTAGAACCTCATTCTTTAAAAAAAATCATTTTATTGACACATAATTCACGTTTCATGCAATTCAATATTTAAGTATACTTAAAGAGAGTTATCACCCCAATCAACTTTAGAACATGGTCACATTTATACTGATTGATATTAGCTCCCTCTCCCCACCCCCACCTCTTCTGTCATAACCCTAAGAAATTATTAATCTAGTTGCGATTTCTATAGGTCTGCCTATGCTGAGTTTCATATAAGTTAAAACAAACAAACAGTCCCAGCAAGTACAATAGAGAACAAGGCAACTGAAAAGCTGATGCCAAGGGCTCAAGTAGAAAGCAAATGCTTTGAGAATGATGATGGCAACAAATGCACAAATGTGCTGACACAATGGATGGATGGATGGATTGTGATCAGACTTGTACCAGCCCCCAGTAAATGATTAAAAAAAAGAGAGCTTCAATCCTGCATAGAGCAGACAGTAATACAAAGTTGAACAAGTTGAAAATAGGTTAAAAGAAAAAACAAAGGTCAAGATTTGTTCAATTTTACCCTAACTATATCTGCAGTGACCCAAACCACGGTATTTTCCATTGCTTCACCTGTGTGTGAAAATTGGACATGGAACAAGAAAGACAGAAGGATCCATGTACTTGAACTATGGCACTGGGCGAGAGTACTGAAAGCACCACAGACAGCCAAAAGGACAGACATGCCCATACGGGCAGCCAAAAGGACAGACATGCCCATCTTGCAAGAAGGTCAGCCAGAATGCTCCTTACGGGTAAGGATGATGAGACGTTATCGCACATTCTGATCTGGTGAGAAACAAGCTATCTCAACCTTCGCATTGACGTTGGCTTTTAATGCAAAACGTACCAAAGTAATTTACTCTTGTTATATTAAGACTGTTACCCATGCTACACCCTGCTCCAAGACAAAAGTTCATTTATTTGTAATTAGAAACAAATATTTCACAATATATAATTACATATTGTTTTTGTGATTCATCACTATGCTTTAATTATGTTCAATTTGTGACATTGAAAATACATACTGCATATCAGATATTTAACATTATTATTCATAACAGTAGCAAAATTAAAGTTACGAAGTAGCAACGAGAATAATTTTATGGTTAGGGGTCACCACAACACGAAGAACTGTAATGAAGGATTGCGGCATTAGGAAGGTTGAGAACCACTGGTCTAAGCAGATAATGTTTTTTCTAGAAATCGGTCCGTTTCTTCTAGGTTTACAAGTTTTAAATCGATTTTTAAAAGTAATGTTCTGCAACAATCCTGTTCGGTTGGATCAGTTGTACTGGACCCATCTCATTTCTTATTTCATTTGTGTCTTCTCGTTGCTTTTCTTTGTTCGTGTTGCCAGTGGTTTGTCAATTGTCTTGATCCTCTCAAAGACCCGACTCTCAGTTTTGTGGCTTTACTTCTATTATTTTTCTGCTCTGTATTTCAGTTGCTTCTGATCTTCTCTTCAGTACTTCCTTTCTCCTGGGGACGGTGGGTGTCTTTTTGCTGTTTCTTTTCTCTCTGTTCAAGTGTGGGGCTTCGTTTTCTCCTGTGTGCACTCAGTGTTAAATTGTTTCCTGCCGGCACTGGGTCCCAGAGAGTTTGGGTGAGCTATGTCTTTGCTTTCCTTTAATCCTAGAATAGTTTAAACGTCCTTTTAATTTCATCTATGAATGGAGGTGTTCCTCAGTTGCCATGTCCTTTCAGCCGTCGCTCTTTTGTGGACTCCGAGTTTTATCGCGTTGAGTCAGAGACGATGTTCTTTGGCCCCTGTTCTTGCCGAGCAATGCCGAGCATTCCAGACAATGGCTGGAAATATCATGCACCATTATAAGAAAGCACAAAACCTTTGCTGGGCCCTTAATTAATTTTTTTCTACCCAGAATCTTTTCCTTGGAGACACAGAAATTACAAATTACAAAATAAATGGTGCCCTTGTTCCTGGCTCTCTTACGACACAAATTGCTGCTTGTCTTGCGCTGGTTAGAGTCAGACTCAGGGCCTTAAACAAAATGTCAAGAAGAAAGGGGGTGGGATCTCCTTGCTTTTAGACGGTAAAGGATTTATAGCTAATGTCTTGAAGCTCTAGGCCCCGTAGGTCATCAATAACGACCCCCCATCCCCCTCAAGCACAACCCGCCAGGAACCCAGCGCGGGAGGTGCTTTCTTCTTTTACATCAAGGAAGGCCCTGCTTTTCTGTTTTCTCTCTGTCTTCACCGAACCAAAAAAAAAAAAAAACCTGTGTTGCCCAGCTATTGGCTGTTCTGTCACTTGCTTTATCCTGTATATAGAAATGAAGCAATATTTTTTTAAATGAAGGGAAACACGCCTGGTTTAATTAAGCTCCTGGTGAATCCCCCCTGACCCTGGACCAGGAATGGGAAGAGCCTGGCTTTCATGCAGAATGCACTGGAAAGAGGATTGTTACAGATGCAGTTAGGGTACCCTTTTAGCATCCAATCTCCCTTGATCTCCCTTATGATGCATTTAAAATTTTGTTCTGGTTCAGACTGTTTTCTGCTTTCTTCTTGATTGAGGGTTTACTTTGCCGTTGTTGTTAGCGGTTTTGTTTCTTTGTTTTTGTATGTTTTTCTGTATATGAAATCCAGGAGGGTGACTCCATAGAGACAGTAACTGGGTGAGTAGTTCCTTGGGGACGTGGCAGGGAAGGTTGCGGGGGAAATGAGGAGCTAATTGTGATGTGTACGAAAATGAAGAAAATGGTCTGACACGGTGGTAATGAGTGTTCAACTCTTCTGAATGTGACTGAACCCTTGAATTGTACGATATGTGAATTACATGCCAATGAAACGGTAAACGAAGCAGTGCCTTCTGAGTCTAGTATGCATGATGTCGTGTGAGGGTACAGAGTCAACAGCGAGGGGAATGTTAGTTTCCTCGAGGTGATCCGAGATCTCAGAGGCCCCGCTGAGGCTGAAGGATGACGGGCAGGCTCATGAACGACTGAGTGGAGATGCTTTTGGCAGAAGGAGAGATCCATCCTCCCCGAGGCAGAGA
The DNA here is from genome assembly GCF_050624435.1 of Tenrec ecaudatus. Taxonomy (NCBI): domain Eukaryota; kingdom Metazoa; phylum Chordata; class Mammalia; order Afrosoricida; family Tenrecidae; genus Tenrec; species Tenrec ecaudatus. Next base: position 13,500,260 of record NC_134543.1, read on the forward strand.
GGAACTCGGAGGATCTGAACAGAAAGACCTCTGTGGGTGAGAGAGATGGCGCTGTCGAGTGTATGGATAAATCCACTCCCAAATCCAACTTGTAATTAGCAAAATGCAGTTGGAAAGTCGTCAAGCCTCAAGTCCAAGTTAATGGCACCTGCTTGTCAAAGTGAGGGAAAGTAGGGCCTTTCTTGGGTTGAAGCTGTCCATACCATACCACGAGGACAGGTGGGCAGCCTCTGGCCCCGGAGAAAAATGAGAGAATCTTTGGCCCCCTCAGACCCCTGGCAGAACTCTTTCGGTTGTCACACAAAGACTCCAACAACAGCCACCACTGAAAAACAGACTCTCCTTCTACTCAAATAACTACCCCCAAGTCTGTGTATAGGTTCTGCAAGAGCACAAAGGAATGTTCTAGAATTCCTAGGCTTCACAGTGTTGTCCATAATCTGTTATGATCCACACAATCCAATGCCTTTGCATCAACAATACAACAAAGGGAAACATCTTTCTAGGATTCTGTGTTTTCAGCCAAGAGTCAGTTTGATAGCTCTCATTCCATGAATCCCCATCGAGTCTCTGGCAGTTTCCCGTTGAAGTACCGACTTAAAAACTCTCATCAGCTGAAAGCGGCACATATAGTAATGATAGCAACAATTTCTGAATCCTGTTGGATGGCTTCTCTCTGGAGTAGGCAAGAACATGGATCTTTTCCAGTCGGGGAACTGTACAGGGAACAGTCCTCCAAATTTCTGGCATAGACAAGTGCGTGTTTCTATTTGTTGTGTGTTGGAAGAAGCAAGGCCAGAGTGCTCCCTAGAGGCAAGGATGGCAACACGGTCTTACATGCACACTTTGGACATTTTATCAGGAGAGACCAGACCCTGGAGAGGGACATCAGGCTTGGTAAAGACGAGGGGCAGCAAACAAGAGCAAAGACCCCGGTGAGATGGACTGACACGGTGGCTGCATCACTGGGCCCAGGAACCCTTCTGAGGCTGGCCCAGGACCGTGCAGTGCTGTGTTCTGTTGTGCGCAGGACAGCTCTGGGTCAGAGCCCACTGATGGCACCTAACCACCACAGCATCTATTGTTGAAACATCACAGCTGGCATGCTGTTAATTCCTGAGCCTTGCTTTCAGCCAATGTCTTTGGCGCATTCGGAATTCTTCAATGCCATTGGTTCTCTGTCACACGCCGCCTCCTGAAGTGAATGTCAACCTTTTTGGAACAGTCCCTCGAAATATTTCTTTCATCTTCTTTGGATACTTCCTATGTCTTGCAATACTTGGCTCACAGAATCCTTGGCTTTTTCCCTGAGGTTCTTTCGGTTTGAGAGAGGCGGAGGGCGTCCCTCCCGTTGGCTGTCAAACGCCAGGTCCTTGCGGACTCCGTCACAGTACGTCACTGTCCTCGCAAGCTGTCCCGTGACATTTTCTGGTGAGCATTCACGTCGGCATTTGTTCCAGTCACGCTGGCTGCTTTCCTTTCAAGCGCGCGTCTCAGAGTGCTTTCAGACATTCCTTTATGTCTTTCCTGTTTTTTAAATGACCTTTGGGTTTTTTTTGTTTTCTTCTTATTTGTATGATGTCGTTGATATCATCCCACGACTCATCTGATTGTTGGTCATTAGTGTTCAGTGAGGCAGTCGATATTTCAGGTGCGATCTGCTCAGACACGGTGCAGTAGGTAAACTTGCTTTTCAACGGAGAAGACGTTGAAGCCGTGAAGGATTTGGCCTTGCTTGTATCCACAATCAATGCACCTGGAATCACGATCAGCAGTCAAGAGGTTAGTTAGGTAAATCTACCACACAAATCCTCTTTAGAGTATTGTAAAGCGAGGGTGTTACTTTGAGAACGAAGGTGTGCCTGACCCAAGCAGTGGTATTTTCCACGGTCTCTGAAAGTTGGCTACTGAATAACAAAGACCGAAGAAGAATCGATGCATTTGAATCATGATGTCGCAGAAGAAGATTGGAAGTACTATGGGGTGCGAAAGGACAAACGGATCTACCTTGGAAGAAGGACAGTCAGAGGGCTCTTTATAGGTAAAGGAGAGTGAGATTTCGTCTTACTTACTTTACAAGTGTGGTCAGGAGAGACCAGTCCCCGGAGAAGGACATCATCCTTGGTAACGTGGAGGGGCAGCGGAAAAGAGGAAGGCCCTCACGGAGATGGATGGACACAGTGGCTGCAACAGCTGGCTCAAGCACAGGGACAATTGTGAAGATGGCGCAGGACTGGCCAATGGTTTGCTCTGTTGTACACAGATCGCTATGAGTCGGAACCGACTTGAGGGCAACCTAACGACACACTCAAGGTCGTCCTTCGACTCCCATGGAGTCTAAGTTTAATGTTCTCCAGCTCAACGTGAACATGCCTATGAACAATTGCAGTCGACTGCTGACTTTTGTTTTGACTGATGATATCGAGAGTCTCCACGATCTATTTCCCACAGATACCGTCGGTTGGACCCCTAGATATTTCCTCTGGCCAGGGCTAACATGTATAGGGCGCTATTTATGTTGCTGAAAAGGGTATTTGTAAGGAGTGAAGCCATTGGCCTGCGGTTCTTCACCGAGGCCACGTGCTCCAACTTCTGACCCTTCTTCTTTGCTTTCAACGCTCACATTCTAATCACCAGTAATTATTAATGCATCTTGATTGCACTTGATCAATGTCAGAACGCAGAGGTAGGTAAAAAAAAAAAATCATTGCAGCTGTTTCTTCTCCATTTGAGTTGGGCTACATCAATTAATGAAGGTCTTGAAAGCTTTACTCAATCCATGTCATTAAGGCCGATCAATTGGAAGGGGCTGCTCTTCCCTGTGATAGTTTATGTGCTTCCAACCCGAGGGAGGGGCTCTTCTGCTCTGTTACAGCAACGACTCCACTGCACTTTGTAAGGTTCTCCCTGGCCAATTCATTCCGCAGCAGATGGCCCGGGCCTCTTTCCCTCTCGGTGGGAGCCTGTCCACCAGGGTGGCTGCCATGTGAAATACAGGTGAAACAACTTCCTACATCACAGCCAAGTGACAGACGCGGGGCGAAGACCCACTCAGAAGCTACATGATGAGGCGCGCTCGTGGTGTAGTGGTTACGTGTTGGACTGTTAATGCCAGCGTTTACAGTTCAAAACCACGAGCTGGTCCTTGGGGGAAAGATGAGGCTTTCTACTCCTGTTATGGTCTCAGAAACCTTCAGGAGCAGTTCTCCTGTGCCCAGTAGGGACTCTCTGAGCTGAAATCCACTTGGTGGTAGTGAGTTTGGTTTAGGGCTATGACAGGGTGGTTTGTTGGGGTGGAGAAACAGAACTAATAATAACGGATTGAAGAATGGTCTGGAACAGTGGTTCTCCACCTTCCTCATGTTGCAACCCTTTAATACAGTTCCTCATGTTGTGGTGACCTCCCCCCCACCATAAAGTTATTTTTGTTGCTATTTCATCACTGTCATTTTGCTACTGTTACGAATCAGGCAACCACTGTGAAAGGGTCATTTGCCCCCCCAAGGGGGGTCATGACCCACAGGTTGAGAACCACTGGTCTAGACGATCATCTAACATTGGCTGTGGTGATTGATGATTGCACAATCCTTTTGATTTATTTGAGCCACTGGCCTGTACGGCAGACAAATTATATGTCAAAAAAAATCGTTTAAAAAGATCCATCCCGAATAGGGCTAGTGGAACCCCTGAGACTAAGTCCCGGAGCCATCTGTCAAACCTGGAAGAGGACTCATTCCTATGACTCAATTTGCAGCCACACAATAGAAAGTCCTAGAAGGTGAACAAGAACCCTAGGGAGCTGTGAACCCCTTAGAGCAGCAGTTCTCAACCTGTGGGTCACAACCCCTTTTGGGGTCAAATGATACTTTCACAGGGGAGGCCTGATTTATAACAGTAGCAAAATTACAGTGTTGAAGTAGCAATGAAAATAATTTTATGGTTGGGGGGGTGTCACCACAACGTGAGGAACTGTTCAAGGGTCGCAGCATGAGGAAAGGTGAGAGCCACTGCCCTAGAACAATCACACGTGCAAGATCAAAAGGCAACATTGAACTAAGGAAATGTTTGGGAGGCAGGAAGGGATAGGAAACAAGGTGGAAATGACAAAGAGCCACACAGGGAGGAAATGGAAGGTGTGCCACCTCCGTGTGGGGATCGCCATCAGGGATGTGACACAAACTGTACAGGAGCTGCGGAATCCAAACCTGACTTTCTCTGTACACCTTCCCGTAATTCACAGTTTTAAAAGTTAAAATCAGTAATCTGTGCTGGAGCGCAGTGCTGTCAATGGGTCAGTGATGGGAGAATATCCATATGCCTGAAAGGCAGACCAGTGAACAAGACGATCGTTCACATTTCCATACCAGCATCTGAAGCCGAAGATGTTGACCAGCTCCCGCAGTCTGAAACTGAGCAATCACGGTAAGTCGATAAGTGATTTGAATGGACAAATTGGAAACAAAGAAAACAGGGCCTTGGTAATAGAAGCAGAGTTGGATAGCTGATGATGGAATTTTGCAAGACTACTAACCTATTGATTGGAAATCCCTTTTTTAAAACAACTGCAAAGGGACCTGCACAATGGGCCTCACTGGATGGAATACACAGGAATCAACTATATGTATGTAAATAAGATAAGTTCAATAACATCAGCCAGTACAAAGTCAGGGTCCATTACAGAACAGGTCATCAAGTAGTCTGATGCAAGGTAAAGCTGAAAACAAGTTCACAGGAGCCACCACATGGCCTTGAGCATATCTCACCTGAAATTCAGGACCACCTCAGAATACATTTGCCTCGCTGCACACTAATGACTGCAGACCTGATGAGCGGTGGCCTGACATCAAGAACATCATCCAGGAAGAAAACACAAGGTCACTAAGAAAACAGAATATCAAGAAAAGACAAAAATGGACATCAGAAGAGATGCTCAAACTTTCTCCTGGATGTAGAGAGGTGAATGTAAGACATGATGATGTTTTTAAAAGAAGAAGAGGAAACTTCAGAGGGCAGCCTGAGAAGACAAAGTAAAGTATTCTAATAAAATGTGCAAAGACCTGGGGTTAGAAACCCAGAAGAAAGAGCACGTTCAGCATTCTCAGGCTCAAGAACTGGAGGAAAAAGTCAAGCCTCAAGCTGAAATATTGAAGGATTTTGTGGGCCATCTGTGGGATGACGTAGAAGTATGGAAAGGAGAAGGGATAAACCGTGCACCAAAGAGAATTAGTTGATGCTGAGCTGTTTCAAGATGTAACATATGGTCGCAGCCAATGGTATGAAGGAAGCAGTCCAAGTGCCCCTGAAGGAATTGCTGAAAACAAGGCTCCAGAAACAGACAGACTACCAACTGCAATGTTTCCACAAACAGAAGCAGTGCTGGAGGTGCTCTGGGCCCTGCCACGAAATCGGGAAGACAGCTACTCGGCCAACTGACAGGGAACGATCCACAACGGGGCCCATTCCACAGAAAGGGGATCCAAGAGAAGGTAGAAATGATCACACAGCAGTATTAATATTACCTGCAAGACCACAGCACATCAACAGGCACCTGCCCACAATGGAAGCTGGACTCAAAAGAAGATGTAGAACAAGGGAGATCACAACTGATGTCGCAGGGACCTCTAGCCCAAAGCAAAGACATTCAGAGAGAGGCTGACCTGTGTCTTACTGACCACACAAAGGCATTTGACTCTGTGGGCCTTGAATAACCACGGATAGTGCTGTGAAGAAACGACTCCCAGCACACCTCATCATGCTCACGCAGAACAGACCTGGCTCGCTCCACAGGGTTTCCAACGCTGGTTTTTCAGCCAACGCTGCCACGTCTTTTTGTCTGAATTTTCCTTCCTAACAAAGGGCAGATGTTTTCAGCGATCTCTCCTCCTCTAAGTGGGTTCTGTTGGTCAAGCTGCCCCCCCCCACCTCTGGCTTCAAAAATGGGTTGATGACTTAGAGGTGGTCCCATCTCATGATCAGTGATTGGTCCAGGACTGGGCATGTGCCCCACCCAACTCTGGCCACTTAGATGTGAGGAGGTGTGTTGAGGTTCTGGGTAAAGTTTGCTAACCCCTAAGCAAGCAACTATGGAACTTTGGCGGAACAACAGCTAAGTGTTTGGCTGCTAAACAGAAGGTCGATGGTTTGAGTCCACCTACAGGTTCTGTAGGAGAAAACTCCAATGATCTGCTTCCATCAAGATTGCAGCTCAGAAAGCCCTCTGGGGCAGTTTTGCTCTCAAACACACGTGGTCACTGAGTCAGAATTGACTGGCCAGCACTCAACAACAAGAAGAAAGCCTTCACTTCCTGTGGTAGTTATGTAATCAGGTGTCAACTTGTGCAGGGGTGGAGTCTAGCCTGTCAATCAGATCGCAGCTTGATGACCTCATTTGGAGTCACCATGGAGATTAATAGCTCACTTGAGGCCAGATGCCGACTCTCTCTGCTTCATCTTTCCTGCTGACATGACACATGGAGCTACCCTAGAGCACTCGAGCTGGAGGGGCCACGTGGAGACCCCTGCCAGTACGGAGAGGCTTCCACTGCCATTGGATCCACAAGACTTTCCACCCACTGGCCTGTGCTCTTCCAGAATTCGGCGTCATTACATGTTTTGCGTGAGTGAGTCTGAAGGAGAATTTATAGATTGGTATTGGACATCTGGGCTAATGTCGGACGTATAGACTTGACCTGGACTGGGCTGGGATGTTTTCTTAATATTCAATTGCTCTTGTATATAAAGATCTTTGTTTCTCTAGTCAACCCAGACTAACGTACTTCCTCAGTGGGTCTGGATGTGGTACCTGGAATGGCCCAGTCTAGCTTGCCTCCAGTTTGAGGCTGGCACCATCAGCAGGGATGGCAGGGGCGCCTTTCTTCCTGGTCTGTTCCCACTTGGCAGATCTGCTGAAGCCTGGCCACCGTGTGGGAACCTGCTTGTCTTTCAGATGCAGGCCCCGACCAAGATCGTGCTGCAAGACGTGAACGCAATGCTTCAAGGGCAGCTCTTTCCCGAGTAGTTCTCTCAATCACCCCCCTGTCTTATGTAGGCAAATCAAAGCTATAAAAATAACCACTGCTAATTTGACAAAATTACTGTTTTCCTTTGCCCGAGGCACCATTCGCAGGGTGGTGGGGTTCTCCGGGGCGGCCGACTCAGTTCTGACTCACAGTGACCCTGTGCACACGAGCACAACACCGCACCATGGCTGCTAGACTTGAGCTCATTCTTGCAGCCAGCGTGTCAACCCACCCCACGCAGAGTCTTCCTTTTCCGTCGCTGATTTTCTACCAAGCGTTCAGATGATGCTTTCTGCTCCCAGAAAGACTTACAACCTGACAGCCCCTTGGGGGCTGTGGCTTCTACCCTGTGCAGTGGGTCGCGATGAGTCAGATTTGACTTGCTGGCAGTGAGTTTGGTCTTGGTCCACCATGCACGATGTTCTCCTCCGGGGCTAGTCACCTCCTGCTAACGGACCCAAGGTATGCGAGGCAGTTTGAAGTCCACCTAATCTCCTTGCGGCTGCCTAGTCCCACCACCAAACCAAACCAAACCCGCCACCATCCTGTCGATTTGGGCCCACAGTGATCTCCACAACAGAGCAGACTGCATGGAGGTTTCCGAGCCTGCCGGTCCTTCGGGAAGCAGCCTGTGACGTCTGTCTCCTGCAGAGGGGCCCAGGGTTCTCACTGCTCACACCTTGCTGAGCTGCTGAGTGCTCTAACCACTGGGAAGCCAGGCCTCCTGTCGGCCTCTATTCGATGGGCAATTTTCACTCCTGGGGACAGAAAAAGCCTATGGAGTCCCCAGCCAGGAAGTGGCTTCTTGAAGGTGCTCACGATGCGGATTCCTAGCCAGCGCTGATTTCCGGCGGGCAGCGTGGCTGAGATTGGAGCGTTTCCCCACGGCTCCTGGTGAAGTCACAGCGATGCAGCCGAGGCAGACTGATGGGGTTCCTGGGGTGAGGCAGTGGATGGATATCAGCCTTTAATTCTTTTTTTTAAGCTGCTGCTTCTTTTAAAAACTTTGACCAATCTCTAATTCTCTAAGTATGGGGTAGTTGTACAATTTAACTCCAATAAAATCAAAGAAACACTCTCAGGACAACATGCTTCCTTCTGTTTGTTGTTGTTGTTGTGTGTGGGGGGGAGGGGTGGCAGCAGTTCTGACTAGGAGAGAGGAGAACCGCCCCATAGAATTTCCTGGACGGTAATCTGCCCGAAGGAGCCTTGGTGGCATCGTGGTTATGAGTTGGGTCGTTAACTGCAAGGTCAGCAGTTCTAAACCACTGCTGCTTTTTGGGACAAAGGGCTTCCTGCAGTCATCAAGAGTTCGAGCCTCGGAAACTCCCCAGGGAAGTGCTACTCTGTCCCTTAGGGTCGCTGTGAGTGGACCCCGACTCAGTGGCAGGGAGTCTGGTTGTTTGGAATCTGTCAGAATCTTTCTCCCCGTGACACTTCTGGATTGGCTTGCACTGCCAGCATCTTGGTGAGTGGCCCAGCGGGTAACCCTGGCAACCCAGGGCTCTTCCGCGCATGGAAAATACAGATTGGTTTGAATAACATTGGGCTGGAAAACTGAATGGGAAAAGGAAGGGAAAGAGACACCTGAGCCTTAGGGAGTGACTAACTGAACAGCAGCTCAAGAGAAACCCAGGAGCGCGTGCTCGGTCAGGTGTACACACCTGCAGGACAGGCGATTGACTTGTGAGTAGAAAGCGTTAGGGAGGCCGAAGCCAAAGATGTCCAGCGCTGTGGCCTGTCCACACTGCTCCCCTGTCCTGGGAGTACACATGATGTTTGACCAGAAGAAGGAGGTGACTCTGGGACCTTCTCGCTTCGGCAGATGTTCTAAGACTTAGAACCTAAGTCCTGCTGAATCATTCCAGCAGCATCACAGCCGCCTACGGTCCTGTTTCCACTGTCGGTTTCATGAACGCTGCCCTGCTGTTTTAATCACCCAGGGTTTGCTTTGCTTCCCCCAGCAGTGCTTTTCATCTGGACTCCCCACGCTGCCCCGAGGACCGTCAACGCTCTCCCTTGTTTCTTAAATGGCAAACCCGACACATGCAAAGCCAGTGGCAGACCTGGCGGCAATCTTTCTCAGACCTCATTACATGGATAAATCAATTCTCAGTTTCCTGGAACCTAACTAATGGGCATTCTGTTTTTCTTGGGATTTTTATTTTTCTTTTTCGTGTGTGTGCCTGTTATCAGGAAGATAGGTGTATCAGAAATTTATGGTAGAACCTTTGTGTGAAGTCAATTAACGTGGCCCTTCTAGCCATCATCCCTTTGATGATGAATGCTAAATTCCATCCTCCGTGTCTGTGGTTATACTCCCATTTTGGAGGGAGCTCTCTGCTACAGGATTAAGGTGGGATGCAGTCCGAGTCTTCACCTTAGTAGAGGGCATGACCCCAGTCACCCCCTTTTGTTTCTTTGGGGGTCTGAGCTGCTGAAAGGCCAAAACCACACCTCCATCTCAGAAGCAGAAACACAGAGGAGTCCCAGGACCACTGGGAGAAGAGCCACCAGTGAACCACATTGAGATCTGTCTGAAGTGGCCGAGTCACCAGAGGCTGTGGGACGCAAGACCAGGAGACAGAGCAGAGGAGAAAGGTCAAGGCCAGGAAACTGTGAGGCAGAGCAGAGGAGCAGCACCAAGACGACACGTTGCTAAGGCAGAGATGTAAGCTGACTTCCTGGCCGCACAGAAGTAGACAAACCAAGGGACCACGTGGCTGAGACTGAGATCAGAGAGAGAAACGCGGCTGCTGGCTGACATGGGTGAATGACTGTGTCCGTGCCACTCACTGATCCCGACGTGTAGTTACCTGCTAACTTCCCTAACAAGCCCCTCTAGTGGGGAGTATTGTCTACGAGCTCGGTGCAGCCGTTGTAACCGATTAACCCAACTGGAAACTGGAGAGCTGTGGGAGAAGCGGTTGGTGTCAGAAAAGGGAGAGAGGCAGATGAAGCGTGGAAGCAGGCCTGGGCCAGAGAAGGTCAGGGGTGGGCAGTTTTCGCATCGTTATTTTAGTTGTCTAGCGCTGTTGTGGAACACCTCACGCGGGCCCTGTACGTGGATCAAGAGGCAGTTGTGTGGACAGAGCCAGGGAGTACCGCCTGGCTTAAAATCACGAAGGTGTGCAGCAGGGCTGAATCCTTTCAGCACGTATTCAACAGGTTAATCATCAGAGAAGCTGGGAGATCTGGAGAAGAATTAGAATCAAGACTGAGGAGGGTTTATTAACAGCCTGCGATATGCAGATGACACAGCCTTGCTTAACGTGACCGTGGGCTGGTTCTGTTGTGCACAGGGCCGCTCTGAGTCGGAATCGGCCGATGGCGTCTGACCGCAGCAGCAATAACTTGGAGACCCGGAAAGAAATGAAGCACAGCGGAAGCAGTGGGACCTGGAACCTAGCAGGGCAGCCTTGTTTTTCCAGGTCGTGTCAGTTTTCTGTCCGTCAAAGGGGGCAGTCTGGCCACCTTTCTATCACTCAAAGTCGTGGGAAATCATTACGTTTTCCTTCTCTGACAGGTCTCGGCCTTCGATCATTTCTAGCTGTGGCAGATGTTCCCACCATGCTTAGCGAGCGCTGTCTCTGAGGCCTGACAAGGTGCTCAAGTGAGATATAAAATAATCACATACAAGGGGTGCACCCAAGGCAAGCGAAACCATTGAGTCACCATTTAGTGATTTAAAAAACCCCTCTGAATTTGCTCTTAGAACAGTGGTTCTCAACCTGTGGGTCACAACCCCTTTAGGGGTTGAACGACCCTTTCACAGGGGTTGCCCGATTCATAACAGTAGCAAAATTACAGTTATGAAGTAGCAACGAAAATAATTTTATGGTTGGGGGTTCACCACGATATGAGGAACTATAGGAAGGTTGAGACCCACTGTCTTAGAGGTATGGGCCAGGGTCACGTCTCAGAGATGTGGCACACCAAGCTGCCATGTTTGCTTGTTGGGGACTGTGTCAGTCTGGGTAGACTAGAGAAACAAATCCAGGGACACTCATGCGTGTGTAGGAAAGAGTTTATATGCAAGAGCAATTGAATATTGAGAAAACATCAGCACGGTCCAGATCAATTCATAAGCCCAATATTAGCCCATATGTCCGATACCAATCTATAAATCCTCTTCAGACTCATGAAACACATGCAGTGATACTGAATGCAGGAAGATCACAGAGCAGTGGGTGGAAGGTCTTGTGGATCCAGTGGCGGGGGAAGCATCTCAGCGCTGGCAGTGGTCTCCACGTGTTTCCTCCAGCTCAGGGCACTCACATAGTTCCTTGTGTCTTGTCAGCTACAATGTCTCCCAGGGAGTGAGCAGAGAGAGCGTGTCTCCCTCCTCCAGGAAGGAGGACAGGAGTTCCCAGAATCCCCTGGAGAAGGTCATGCTCACACAGCAGCCTCATTGGCTATGACCTGATTGACAGGCTAGACTCCATCCCTTCGTTCTTAAGTCTCAAATTGGCACCAGATTATGTAACTACCACAGGGACATTCTTGGAGGGGCGATTACTAACCACCTCCTCAGCCGGCCCAGAGGCACCTTTGGGTGCTCGGCAAGAGGAGTTGATGCTGATTAGTCAAGAGGGATGACCAAGGGCAGGAAGACTCTCATTTTGGTTTTCAGCACCCCTTCTTCCCTGCATACTTGGCCTTGCCAGCCTTGTGTACCCTTCCTGGTCCACTTCCCATGAGATTCCAGTGATCACACGGGGATAGGCACCTGACCTACACTTGGCCGACCACGTTCTCTCAGGAAGGGAGGGATGGTCGAAGAGACGGTCGGCAGTCATGGTGGATGTTCTCACTGAGAAGATGGGAGGGGCTCTTCGCAGCGAGGAGAACAAGTTGGTCTGGAGTCAGAAGGAAGGAAACAGGAGGTAGGAAGAGAGAAGCAAAGGCCGAGAGACTGAAAACACGGCTGCCAACTCCTTCCCGCTGGCTCCCCAGCGCCCACGTTGAGGGCTCCTGCGAGGCCCGCCTGGGCTTCCTGCTCCAGTTACATGACCCTGTGCCACACTCTTCGGACACAGGCTACATCGTGTCTTGAGACAATTCAAAGCACTGCCTCTGACTTCCAAAAGGGCCCAGACCAAGACAAATCAGAAAGCGCAGTCGGACATCGTCTGCACATAAAACCATGCCTCATTTTCTTTCTTTCTTTTTTCCGTGCCTCATTTTCAAAGGCAGCAGCCTCTATCACGATGCGGAATTGCCTGCACCCCACAGGGAGAACAAAGAATTCAGGAATCTCATCGTGTGGCTAATTCTGAGACGAACTCCTCTAACTTGGAGGGAGATGGAAGAAGCCTTCCCTCTTGGACTCATCCAAATGCACCTGGGAAAACGAGCGCATTCAATGCAGCAGAAGGCATATTGAGAGACTGCAGTTTTTCCCAGAGTGGGTGATGCCTCTGTCCCCTGGAGGTGCAGAGAAGACCCGGGCCGGGGCGGGGGGGTTAGGGGGGTACTGCAAAAGCAAGTATCTCCACTCACCCTGGTTCCTGGGCTTTACTGCAAAAGGTTTCCATTGCACGGCTGCTGAGGCGTTTTTTGTTTGTTTGTTTGTTCTTCTGAAAACTTTGGCCACAGACATCTGGGAACCAGAGATTTGCACAACGCTGGCTCTCAAGAAAGAGAAACACGTGATTCCCTAGAGGAGGAGCTGGTGTCTGCTGTCAACAGAGCCGTGGAGACACCCCTTCAGATCTGAGGGTGCCTTTGGGAGATGCCAAGTCAGTCTGAAACAGCAACACCGCGGTCAAGAGGAAGCCCTGCCGGGCCTGTGCCCTCCTCACCAGGGTCGCTTTGTCCGAGGGCAGGGCTGCATTTGCTGTCTGTCCGTCCATCCCCCAGAGAGTCTTCCTCCTTGGATCTTCCTCTTTTGGGGAGCTCACTTTTCAGACCTCCCACCCTTCACCCTGCCTTTTCAGAGTTAACTGACTCAAAACCTCCCATCAGGTAGTTTCCTAGGTGAGCCTTATATTTTGATCCGCTGATCCCAGCAGGAATGGCCGTTGGGGGAAAAGAGGAAGAGGAAGTCTGGCAGTGAGAGGAGTGCCCAGTCACAAAGAATGCTGGTCACAGAGGCTCCCCCGCGGGGCGGCATTGCCCTTTGGGACAATGTGGCGAGAGAAGGCCTTTCTCTCCTGGCCTGAAACGCCAGGGTTCTCTGCCTGCCTTGCCGAGCCCCACCGCCCAGGTGTTCAGTGCAGTGCATGGACGTTTTGAAGAAGCAAGGTCACCCACTGGGTTAACATGCTTCCACCAACATGGTTAAATTAGAAACAAGTTTGGGGCAGATTTTTTTTTTCCGGCAAACTCCTTGGTAATGAAGCACATCATCCCACAGGTGCCAGGGAAGCCTAGTGCTGCTTGGTGCACCGGCTGGGAAGACTGCCTTCTGCCTCCGCGGGGTTTTCACTGACAGGGCTCCATCTATTTCAGGCACAGGAAGAGGAGAGAAGTTAAGCAAGAGTTCAACATGCTGGTGTTTCCTCTCTCTCAAAGATCACAAGAAATGGAATTCGTTTTATTATCAGGAGGAGACAGCTCTTTATACCTGTCTTGCTTCTGGTCGTTCAACTGGGTGGCACTGATGCTAGGCGATAATCTGGGTCTTTTTACTCTCCGCCTGTCAGAAGAAGCAGTCACGGAGTGAGGGCCTATGTGACGGGCCGGTTCCCAGGCAGGGGTGATGAAGGCAGGCATGAGGAGAGCAGGGTGACAGCCCCAGGGCAGTAGCTTCTATTTACTCAGCGACTCAATGAACCTTCACGGAGAGCCTGCAGTGTCTCAGACACACGGCCAGACGCAGACACAGTACTGAGGCCGTTAGACGTGGATCTCACCTGTCCCTGGTGACAGCCAGGCCTGAGGTCTCTGGGAGACGCCCCACCTTTTCCCTGGAGCAGAAGCTGGAAGATCTGCTGTCATGAAAGAAGACCAGGAAGGGAAGATGCCACCCAAACAAATCCCCAGGACGTCGAATCAGTGATGTAATCCAGCAGGATTTCCAAACACTGGGTCCTGTTTCAGCAGCTCCGGCACTCGTGGGGAGTCCGCATGCACCATGCTCAGCTGCCAACGACAGGGTCTGTGGTTCCAGTCTACGCCGAGGTGACTGGGGAAACCTGACAACCCACTTCCCAAAAGTCAGCCACTGAAAACCCCAGGGAGGACGATTTTATTCTGAGGTGGAGCTGAGTTGGTGGCTGCAGCTACTTCGATTACAGAACAAGGCAATTCAAGGATCAATCAAGGATCTAGAAAGAGTTAGAGGGGGGTGGGGTGGAAATCATAATAAAAAGGGAAGCGTTGGGATACAGTGTTGCAGAGCTCCGTGAATGGGAATCTCCACCCACAGGCAGAGGAGAGCCGGAGCGAAGGCAGAAACGGGAGGTCTCCCATCCTACAGACTGAGAGACCAGGGCGCTCTCGGGAAGTGGATGGGAAAGGTGTCTAGGTGGGAACCCCTCACAGGAACCCCAAACTCGAGCCATGGTCTTCTCTCTGTGGGGCACTGCCAGCTACGTGCACGTCCCATCTCATCGAGGCTGGACAGACCAGAGCGGAGCAGATTCCTCAGGACACTGGCCAGTCTCCTGACTTGACTCAGATTTGGTTACAACCAAAAATCCAAACTCACAGCATCGATGGCAACTCATAGCAACCCTATAGGACAAGGTCGAATGGCCCCTGTGGGTTTCTGAGGCTGTAATGCTACAGGAGCAGAAAGTCCTATCTTTCTCCTGAGGAGCGACTGGTGGCTTTGAACTGCTGACCTTGCAATTAGCAGCCCAACTCGAAACCACTACACCACCAGGACTTAGACTGGAATGCAGAACAGGGCTCCTCAGATTTGTTTAAAGGTGAAGAGAAATCAGGGCAACAGGAGCAGGTGCTTCTAAAACCTACCCAAGTCAAAAACCAAACTCACTGCCATCAAGTCCATGGCATGTCATAGTGACCCTACAGGACAAGATTGAACTGTCCCTATGGGTTTCCAAGACGCTCACTCCATAAAAACAGAAAGCTCTTTCTCCGAGGAATAGTTGGTGGATTTGAACCGCCGACCTTGTGGTTTGCAGCCGAATGCACAACCCCTGCACCAGCCAGAGTCCTAAAAACCTATCAGGGAACGATAAAATCAAGTGGGAATGGAACGGACTGTGCCTTCTCTGATGTATTTTGAGCGATGTCTTTCTTGCGCAGTGGATGAGCACGACAGCAGTCATTACGTGATGGTTTAGGAGGGTTATGCCCAAGTAGACACATCATGATAAATGGAGACAAGCTGGAAGCTGTGAAGGGTTTCCCTTTCCTTGGATCGACCAGGAATACCCATGGAAGCAGCAGTCGAGAGATCAAATCCCGCAGGGCAGAGGAAACATCTGCTGGAAAAGACCTCTTGAACGTGCTAAACAGCAAATATTTCCCTTTGAAGACTAAGGTGCGCCCAGTCCATGCCATGGTCGTGCCAATTAATTATTTCCCAGGCCTGAGGAAGCAGAACAATAAATAAGGGCCCCTGAGGAAGAACCGGGCCTGTGGCTGGTGGTGGTGGTGAAGAATATTGAATGGGCTACCAGGAAAGAGAGCACACCTGTCCTGGAAGAACTACAGCAGAATGCCCCTTAGGCACGTTGGGCAGGCTATCAGGAGGGATCTGTCTGTGCAGAAAGACCTCATGCTTGGTGTAGAACCGAGTCAGTGGGAACGAGGAAGACTATCAACTACATGGACTGACACCATGGCTGCAACAATGGGTTCAAGCTTAACAGCCATTGTGAAGGTGGTAGAACCAAGGAGGTCACCAAGAGCTGTTAGCAACACCACGCTCGGTGTAACCGCTAGCTCACAATGCCCCCCAGTGCCAGTGAAGGAGACACCACAGTCCAAGTTTCCTAAGTCTCCATGTCCTCATCTATGAGGAAGGGCTTCCTCACCCACCTCGGAGTGAGGTTGTAAAGATCAAGACGGGATGAATCACATTGGTCCATGCTTGGTGTGGGACCCAGGATCTCATAAGGTCTCAAGAAATGTAACGAACAGAACTGTTTCTCTCCCTGTCCCGATGTAGAGCATCACAAGACTTTTAAATGGCTATGTGAAAGGTAGGTTTGTTGTGCCAACCTGGCCAGTAAGAACATGTGGGATTAACAAGGTCACAGCTTGACTGGAGGGCAAAGAGATAAACGGTTCAGTGAGCCCCACCTCTCTCTTTCTCTTGCTCTCTGGTGATCAGACCAGCATGCAGTTGCTAGTTCTCTGCCTCAACTTGTGAGCTACACTACCTGTGGGACTGCCAACCTATGGATCGTGTTCCTAGAGCTTGAGGTTCCTTTGAGACCTGCTTCGCCACACTGCTGGCCTACACATCACTTGAGCTTGGGACCTTGTATCTTGCTGACTGTTGGTGACCCACCCTGCTGTTTGCTGCCTGTGGCCAGATGCCTGCATTGCCCAATGGAAGACTCAGCTGACTGCTTCCTTGACCTTGGACCCAGTGGCCCTTGTGAGTTGAAGGACTTCCAGTATATTAACTGTTCCATGGAAGTGAGTTGAACTGAGCCCTCTGTACTGCTGTGTGGACTAATTAGCTGGTATAGTCCTTCATGGTACATCTATCTCTATAAAATCATAAGTGTCCTGGTTTTGTTTCTCTAGGGAACTGCCTAACACAGGCAGGAATGGAAAACACCCAGGACGCAGAGCTCATCTTTTGTATCTTTGAAGCCCATTGGTCCCCATCACTCCTGTGACTTCCAAATGCCCCCCACGGCACGTGCCCTCTGCAGTCCCTAATCTGCCTGCAAGTCTCTGGACCCACCCCCATTTCCCCCCTAACATTCACAAAACAGCTTTATTGAGATGTAGTCTCCATCCCACACAATTCACCTGATCAAAGTGTCCAAACGCCATGGTCCCCCCCACCTCCACGCCCCCTCGCAGAGCAGTGCGACCAGCACACAGAACACTGCTATCACCTCAGGCTATCTCGCCCTCATGACTCCACTTATGGCCTTGGGCCCAAGACCTCGGCTTGTCCCCATGAATGCCATCGTCCAGTGTGTGGTCTTTGTGTTCGCAGTTTAGCCGTGTTGGAGCAGGTATCAGGAGGTCTCTCCTTTCTAAGGACGCGTCGACTATCTCATCATACGGATACTCCAAACCAAACTCACTGCTGTCCGGCGGATGCCAACTCCTGTGGCCCTGCAGGGCAGGGTACGGCTGCCCTTGTGAGCTTCTAAAACAGGAACTCTGTTTTTAATCATTTTATCGGGAGCTCTGGCAGATCTCCTAGCATTCCATGTTCAAGCACATCATGCCGTGTAGTGCGGTGGCTACCACAATCAGTTTTGAAACATTTTCTCTGTTTTTGAACTCCTGGATATCAGCCCCCCTTTATCACCTCCTTCCTCCACCATGCCCTCCCCCCAGGAACCCTATTCTTCTCCTTTTAATTCTATAATTTTTTGCCATATCGTACACAATCCAATATATCCATTCATACACAATTCCGTTGTTTGATCCCATTGAGTGGAGTTATACAGCCATCAATGCTTTCCCCTGCCCTCCCCCTCGCTTCCTGTGCCCTCAGGGAACCATTACTCCTGTTACTGTTTCTTAAGGATTATCTATCTTGACTTTCATGTACCAAACAATCTTAAATAGCCAAGTGAACATTTGCAAATCTAACCTGATGAATGAGGTCGAACAAATAAAAACCATAATAGTAAGGGCAGGAAAACGGAAACTCTTTATGGGAGTAGAAAGCCTTCTCCTTCTCCCTCTGGATGGCTGTGGTTTTGAACTGCTAATGTTTTGGTTTGCAGTCCAGTGAGTAACCACTAGGCCACCACAGCCCCTGATTTACCACATATTGCTTACCTTGTTAACTGGGGCTTTAGTGGACTCGGGAACTTTGATGGTTACTTGCTGAGAGACTAACTGCAAGGCCAGCAGTTTGGAGCCAGCAGCCACTTGTCGGGAGAGTGATGGGCCTTTCAACTCCCGCAAGGACACACAGCCTCAGAAACTCACAGGGGCCGTTTCATCGTGTCCTCTAGGGTCGCTGTGAGTCGGCATCAACTCAGTGGAACTGAGAGTTTTTAGGGAAGCTGGGCTTCAGAGGCTGCAGTTACCAGCTTAGAACTCACCACTCTCTTCATTTAAAACAAACCGTTGGAAAGAGGAATCTGAGCAGATGGGCGTCAGGGAGCCATGGGTTTCCACCTGCCTCCCTGGCAAACACCAAGAGCCAGAGGTGGTTTGCAGAGGCACCACTAAAAGGCTCCATGGGGCTAACGCCCACCAAGGCCCTTTAAAAATTAAGCAACAGTTCCCCAAATGGACATGCTCTCATTCTTGAGAAACAACAGCACTCTTGCCGGTGTTGGTGTGCATGCAGACCCCAGTGCTTCCTCAGACCCAGTACTTTTCTGATAACTCCTTCCCGTTGCCCCACCGCCCTGGGCCGGTATTGGTAACTCCAAGACTCTCTCGTTGGCGTGGCCCCGTCTCATTGTCCTACATCATTTGCAGACGCACTACACCCTGCCCGAGCACATGGCATCTGAGGGTCTATGAGCCTTTCTGGGTCCCAGGACACACACACACACACGCACACACACACACACACAAGGCGGGACAATCGCCCCAGCAGGGTCTGCAGCCCCACTGTTCCACGTTCCAGTCTGAGGCTCATCTTTCCAGTCCACACCTTTTGGGAGCCATCCAACATCACCACCAAGACCTTTGAGATGCCTTGTGTCAACTGCCTGCTGTACTCAGCTTGATACATTTTTAACTGTTATCCCAAACTTGTCTCTTTTCACCATTTCCTGTCATAAGTGTAGGCTTTTCTGGTTCAGCTCTCATTTATTAAATACCCATTTATTAAATGCTCGCGTTGGTGTGAGCAGAAGGAAAAATTCTTCCCGCAGCCCATCAGGGGGCCCTCGGGCGCCCCACGATCGAACCAGGAGCCTCTTAACCATCCAGTTGAATGTAATGTGGGGCCTGACTCTGAAATGCTTGTCTTGAGTTTTTGATAAAAAGCCAAAGAATGAGATTGCTTGGTTCTCCTGTCTCTCATAGAGAGGAACACACACACACACACACACACACACACACACACACACTCGCAGCCATTGAAGTGCCGTTGCTGTTCCTTGGTGTGAAGTCCACAGGATTCGGGGTGACGTTGCGTGTGCAGAATAGAACTGAACCATGGTGCACCCAAGGCTGGGACCTTTCAGAAGCAGGTCTCCAGGCCTGTCTTCTGAGGGACCTCTAGGTGGAGTCAAACCATCCACCTTTGTGCCGGTAGGCGAACTTAGTCTGCATGTTGTTGCTATTGTTAGGTGTCACCCAGCTGGTTCCGACCCATCACGACCCCATGCCCCACAGAACGAAACACTGCCCCGTCCTCCCTGCGCCTCCTCGTCCCTGTGTCCGAGCCCGTTGTTGCAGCCAGAGTGTCAGTCCATCTTGTGGAGGGTCCCCCTCCTTTCGCTGCCCCCACAACCTTGCAAAACATGCTGTCCTTCCCCAGGGACTGGGCTCTCCTGACAACAGGTTCAAAGTACGCGAGACAAAGTCTTGCCATCCTTACCCCTAAGGAGCATTCTGGCCGTACTTCTTCCAAGACAGATTTGTTGGTCCCTTTGCCAGTCCGTGGCACTTTCAAGGTTCTTCTCCAGCACCATAATTCACATGCATTGATTCTTCCATCTCCTTCCTTCAATGTCTAACTTTCACACGCATATGAGGCCAGTGAAAAGACCCTGGCTTGAGTCAGAGGCTCCTTAGCCCTCAAAGCCACCTCCTTGCTTAACGGCATCTAAAGAGGTCCTGTGCAGCAGATCCACCCAATACAATGCATCGCTTGATCTCTTCACTGCCTGCATACAGGCCGCTAGCTCACATGCCAACGCTCTGCAAGGATTGCATCGGGAGGTTCTGGATAGAATGAGAACAAAATTGGCACTAAACTCAAAATCATAAAAGAGACCAGACTTCAAAGTCAGATAGAGGCTGGTGGAATGTCTGAGACTGGGTGTTAGTCCCCCTTCAAGTCTAGCCTTGAACTCACCCTCACAGCTTCATTGATAGAAAGGTCTACAAGAGGAGCAGTAGTATGGGGCGTGGGGTGGGAGTTTATGCACACCCTAGACTAATCCATCGGGGTCAAAAGGGCAGCATTTACTCAAGGAAAATGTTCGGAAGCATTGGGAAAGCAGGAGGAATGGAAGCAGGAAGCAGAGAGGAAGCTGCATCTTGGGGATGGGGTGATGAGATGAAATAGAATGTGTCTGAATCGTCTGGAAAACTGCTGATCTGCTCTGTAAACCTTCACAAGTAAAAACACACACACACACACACACACCTCAAATTCCAACCGGGGCCAGGCGGGAAGTCAAACAAGAGTGAGGGCGGCGATGAGTAAAGGGTGACTGGCTGGGGTGGGATTGGACTGGAGGGTGCAGGGTGTTCCCAAAGGGTTCCCCAAGAGCAAAGGCACCACCCCTCTCCAGTGAGTGGTTGTCTGGGGGCAGGTGGACCCAGCATGTCTCCATGATGAGACATCTAAAGTGTGGTGGGAAATCTGATTTTTGAAGCTGACAATGGATTTCGATTTTTCTCCCGTATGCTGGTGCCCACCACTGGTGTTCATGCTGGCTGGCCAAGCTGAGGAGAGCTGATCATGCACATTTCTTCTCTGCTCCATCCCCACTCTCAGTGACTTCACACTGGTGGCCTGAGATCGGTTGTTGTCAAAGTATTGACATCACAGAAATTGGCTTACTCGAGGCTGGGTTTTTGTCTTGTTTTTAAAAGCTGGCTGTCAAATATTTACCAGCATGCCACTCTGATGCCCCTAAAGCATGCCACCTATGGGACAAGCGTCTGGTGGAAACACTCAACAAACCATGGTAGGTTCCCATGAAGAAGGTGGACATATCATATTAACAACGGAGAGCACAGGGGGGCACGGAAACCTCCAGGTAGGTTTTGCGCCTCATCTCCTAAGCCCGTGCTAACCGGTCCCAGCCCACCAACGGGTAAGAGGGGCAGGGTCCGGAGCTCAGAGTACAGGGACGCAGAAACAGGAGGCTGCTCTGAGCCAAAGCCCAGCCCGCGATGAAACAATGAGCCGTGCAAGCTCGTTAGGAACGCGGCATCGGATGTACGTTTTGCAAGCGTTTTCTTCCCTAGTGCAAACTGTCTTTTCACATTCTGCTGATGTCCTTGGGTCACAAGTGTTATCCTTTTTCACTGACTGTCCACTTTGCCAAGAATTAAGTTCTCTTCCAGGGCGCAGTCCTTCCTGAAAGTGTGGCCAAAGTCTGGCCATCCATGCAACCCGAGGAGGATGCAGAGTGTTCTTCTTCCAAGACTGATGGACTCATTCTTCCGACAGTCCCTTCTTAATACCATAATGCAGCGGTTCTCCACCTGTGGGTCGAGACCCCTTTGGGGGTCAAAAGACCCTTTCACAGGGGTTGCCTAAGACCATCAGAATACACATATTTCCAATGGTCTTAGGAACCGAGACACTACTCCTCGATTCGTCTCCATGCAGATACGCCCACATGCAGATATGCCCCCATATGAGTACCCAGCCTGATGACATCATTGCTCCAATCCCATCACATACACCCTGTACAAATACTGGTGTATGTGACAGGGTTGGCGCATAATGTACTTATGCAGATAGTCACATGTGTAGAGAGCAGCTACTGTGTAGAGAGCAGCTACTGTGTAGAGAGCAGCTGCTGTGTTGAAAGCAGCAGTATAGGAGGTAAAACCACACTTCGTGAATTATAATAACATATTGTTTTGTGATGAATCACTGTGCTTTAATGATGTTCCATTTGTAACAAAGAAAATACATCTTTCGTATCAGATATTTACATTATGATTCATAACAGTAGCAAAATCAGTTATGAAGTAGCAATGAAAATAATTTGGTGGATGGGGGTCACCACCACATGAGAACCTGCACTGAAGCGTCGAGGCGTGAGGAAGGTGGAGAACCACGGCCTTCATGTGATGCATGTATTCCTCTTGGGTATTCCTCATCCATGCTCCAGTGAGCCCACCATATAAAACCCCAAGCCAGACTCGCTGCCAGGCAGCCGGTGCCCGGGCATATGACACGATGGAGCATCAGGGCTTGGATCCGCTAGCTGCCCCTTAATCCTCAAACTGACACCTTCACCTTTTTGGAGGCGGTCTTCGGAACAGACTTGCCCCATGCAATTATATGCCCTTTGATTTCTCGACTGTGGTTTCCACGGGCATTGACTGTGGATCCACATGACATGACTCCTTGACAACCTCCATCTTTTCTCTGCTTATCATGACGTGGCTGAGGGAGGCCCAGTTGTGAGGCTTTTTGTTTTCTTTATGCTAAATCGTAACCCACATTGAAGGCTGTGATGCTTGATCATCATCAGTCACTGCTTCACGCGTTCATTTTGCTCTCAACAACTAGGCCGTGCCATCCGCATATCACAGGCTGTTAATGAAGCTACCTCCAATCTTGATGTCACATTCTTCCCGTAGTGCAGTTTCTCAGATTATTTGCTTAGCATGCAGATTAAATCAATATGGTGAAAGTATACAACCCAGACACACACCTTTTCTGATCTTAAGCAAGGTAGCATCCTCTTGAATAAAAGTTGGGTAAGCAGTGAAATCCATGCACTGAATTGACATGCACGAGTCACCCGATGAAGGGATGCTATTTGGGTTGTGTTTGGTAGGGCTGGAGAGCTCCAAAATGCTGTAACCTAAGAGGAAACTAGCTGCAATATGTACTGATGCCAGGATACCAAGAAATACCCAGGGAAGGAAACAGAGAATTCTGCACAACGAGCAATCTCAAATCCTGATGAGATAATTTTAGAAACACATCAAAGCATAATTATATAGACAGCCACACAAAACCATTTTAAAAGCAGCCTTTGGAATAACATTTGAGATGAGTTTAAGGGCTAAACCGAGAACGGATGAGAATATCTATCTCAACTCCGGAAGGGACATGGATTTACAAAAAACTATAGAAAAACAACTTGCCTGTCAAAACGAGTCTACTTGGCTATCTGAGAGTCTTTTTAAGCTATGAAAAAACAGAAACAGAACTAGTGGGGAATAAAATGGTGGCAAGACGGAATGAATATTTTTTGGGTATACAAAGAGTTAACAAAGAGCCCCTGGTGGTGCTTCGGGTCAGGCTTGGGAGGGGGGAACTGAGGCTGATTTGCTCCCATAAAGATCTGCAAGGCGGCTGAGTTGTTATGAATGAGAATGGACTGACTGCAGTGGGCTTGGTTTGGTCGTCAGTTCCGCCTCTAGCAAGAACTGATGACATGATGGCTCATGAGTAGCAGCTGCTCATAGGTTGGTGAGTTGGGCCCACCCAGCAGTTCTGGGAGACGGAGCAATGGTGGTCTGATCCTACAACTGGTCAACCCAATGGGACCGCTCTCCTGCCACATGGGGCCAGTGTTCATTGAAAGCAAGTCAAGAGAACTCAACAACAACAACGGCATCGATAGAACAGGTAAGAATTTGAAGGGACCCCTGGGCCCATGTGGTATTTTCTAAGACACCCCAGAGGCCCTCTGAGCTTGGAGCTCGGGTTGCAAACCTTTTTCTGGTTGGTCTGTGACCGACTCCCTGTTACCATGGCTTCTATCAGGTGGTTAACACAGGCAAGGACTCGAGACACAAGTCACCTCGGGGCGAAAAGATACCAACAGCACACAGGCAGAATCAGGATGTGACCTCTGTGATCAATTATCATCTCTGAATTAGAGATAGAAGTCTTGGGGCAGGTGCCGGCTATCCTGGCAACACCCCTTGTTGTCATGGTAATAGAAGAGCAGAGAGTGTGTGCTTAAGCCAGAGTAAGTGTTACGGCGTTTAGGATTGCTCTTGTTGCTAGCTGCTGTTGACTTGGCCCCAACTCATGGTGACAGTGACCCCACGTACAATGGATGGCCCTGGCCATCCCCAGGATCAGTCGGAAATCAGACTATTGTGATACACACAGGGTTTCCAGTGGCTGGCTTTCAGGAGACCGCCAGACTCTCCTTCTTAGTCCTTCTTAGTCTGGAAGCTCCCTTGAAACTGGTTCAGCATCATAGCTGCCTGCCAGCCTCCACAGACAGACAGACAGACAGACAGACAGACAGACAGACAGACAGACAGGCTGCACTGGCTCAGAATGGAATGTGGATGTTCAAATTCTACCACTGTCCTATTGTTTTTATTGTGCACAATAATATAAAATACAATTACCTCTAACTCCCAACTTCCACCCCTTTGAAGATGGGTGAGCCAAGTGTTTCCTCAAACACATGCCAATCCTTGGGAGCATGTCTGAGAAATGAGGTCAAAAGGGAAACCCCAAACATGGGTGAGCCACGATACCCATGGGCAGCCATGTGAACGGGGAAAGTGATGAGAGTGGAGAAGCCTTTCGTGCTTTTTGGAAGCACGTGTTCCTTGAAACTGCCGATGTGCCGAGTTCACCTTTGGGGTGATCCAGGGTCCCGCTCCCCAGGCCCTGGAGGGAAATGCAAAGTCAGCATGCTCCTGTGAAGCCAGCCCACAGAGCTCTCCGTCCTTGTCACTTCCAGTGGGAAGGAACCAGGGGCGGGCCGCTCACGGGTGAGCTGAACTCCCCTGGGACTCGGACCCTTGACCTAAGGTGTCAGCAGTCTGGTTGAGCAGCATGACCGAGCCCCAAACCAAACTCACTGTCACGGAGTCCAGCCGACTTATAGCGACCCTACTGGACAGGGCACAACTGTCTCTGTGGTTTCCCAAGACTGTAATTGTTTCCAGAAGGAGAAAGTCTTGTCTTCCAACACTGGTTAAAACATAGCATCTGCAAGCCTGGAGCAAGTCCTACTGCTCCCTCATGTCCCACACCTGCTATCCACGGTCCACTCACCTATACTCTGACCACAGGGTCTCTCTTCCATGGAGAGATGGTCAATGAAGAGCTGGGCTCATCAGAGAATGGGGATACTAAACCCCTGAAGTATGATGTCGACTAACCAACCTGTCTTGGAAGAAGCCTGCCAAAGAATTCATTTGAGGGGAGGTTGGCAAGCCTTTGCCTTACATACTGGGCGTGTGGTGTCAGGAGACCGGTCCCTGGAGAAGAACCTCATGCTTGGTAAAGCGGAGGGGCAGCCAAAAAAGAGGACGGCCCGTCAGTGAGATGGATGGACACAGTGGCTACAACGGTGGCTCCTCAGGCAGAGGAGCCATTGCACAGTGGGATCAGGGCAGGGCAGTAGGGCACAGGGTCGCTGTGGGTCAGAGCCAGCTCCAGGGCACCTGACATCAACCCTGCGCGGCTGTTAGCCGGGATAGTCAGGAGCCCACGGTGCAGTTGGCTTGCATTCTGACAGAATGCAGTTCTTCCTTCGCAGGGAAAGGCGTGGGAAGCGAGGAGAGAGCATTCTGGTTGGGATGAAGGGTGGAAGAGGAAACCATGCTATTTCATAATAGTAAGAGATGAACGTGTACGCGCCCCGGATGCTGGACTGTGAGCATGGTGCCCTGGGCTCGAACGGTTCAAGTCAAGATGGCGATGTTCTCCGGGTAGGAAGCCCGTTGTTAGCAAAGCCTGGGTTCTCGGAGCGGGTGACCTTTGGGAAGCCGGATCCCTGGAGAGACGGCTTCCTCGCCTGCCTTACACAAACTCTCTGGCGACTCTTGCTGCAGACCCCTGGTACTTGGCCACTCGTGGCCCCGTGGTTATCATCTTAACCCCCACCGACCACCGTTCCTTTATAAAAACGACTGCTGGGACAGGAAGCATAGAGCTGATGGGAGAATAGTGAACTAGAAAAAAGTTGCCCTCATAAGGGATGTTTGGAAGGAAAATCGTTTCTAAGCCTAAAAAGGAAGTTAAAGAGGCCACAAGGAAGACTGCAGACATGAACTGAAAAAGCTGTCGCTAGCCAAGCAGGAGCCCTGGTGGTGCAGTGGTTTCACAGTGGGCTGCTAACCTCAAGGCCACCTGGTTCAACAGTACCAGCTGTAGGAAGGCAAGGTTTCCTACAGTCTCAGAAACCCACAGGGTCGGTTCCACCCTGTCCTATCAGCTTGCTGTGGGCCGGCCCGGACTCCGTGGCAGGGAGGGCTGAGCAACACAGCATAATCACTGCATAGAAGGCAAAGTGGGGGGTGGGGGTGGGGGTGGGGAGAGGAGGCATACACACGACAAGAGGGTAAATTCTTCAACTCTAAAGCGCCATTGCTACGGAATTGAATTGGGGTCCCCTAAAACCATGTGTATAGAAACCTTAGCCCCTATATCAGGTGACCCCAAGTGTGTTAGCTTATTGAGGCAATGCGGGTGCAGGGTGCATCCTAAACTGCCGAATTATAAAGAGCAGAAATGACACCGAGACCCAACACAGGAGGAAGAGGAAGGCAGACAGCTGTGCCAGACAGATGGACTTGCTGAGGAATGGAAAGCTTTGCTGGCAGCTCCCCGAAGGCGGAACTAGACAGAAAAGGGCCTCCTCCTTGAGCCTCACCCAGGGGCTGCTCCCGAATCATCTCCTCTAGAACCATCCACTCGCCGTGTTTCCATTCCGGCAGCCGATCTAACACACACATGTACACATTAAGACAACATCTCCCAGCTCCCCACCCCCTCCCCTAGAGAAACAGAAGTGGGATGAACTAGTTGATTGAGAGAGCATGAACTCTAAGCATTTTAAATATGTATTTCAAATGAATCAACTTGAATATTGACAAGACTCAAAACTCACACTCAGTACCATGGAATTGATTCTGACCACTGTACAGCGCCCCGCCTCCTTGTATGGGGCAGAGTAGAGCCGCCCCTGTGGGTGTCTGAGACTGTATGGCAGTACTCCGTAGGGGAGCAAAAAGCCTCGTCTTTCTCCTGCAGAGGTGCTGCTGATTTCAAACTGCTGACCTTGTGATTAGCAGCCCAATGTGTAACCCACTCCACCACCAGGGCTAATTAGGATGAGATTGCTTTTCATTTAATTAACGGAGATTACTGGCAGTACCAAAGTACCATGCCATGCTCATGGAGGCGCAAAAGCTAGGAGCTTGGCTGCTCACCAAAACGTCTGTGGTTCGAACCCTGCCACCCACTCCACAGGAGAAAGACCTGTGAGACTCAGCCCCTTACTTTGGACATCTCATTAAGAAAGACTAGTCAAGAGAAGGGGGCATCAAGTTTGGGAGCGGGCCAGCCACAGTGAGGGACGCTCTCACGGAGAAGGACTGACACAAGGGCTGCAGCAATGAACGAGGGAGGCCTCATACCTGTGCCGATGGCCCGAGCCCGGGAAGCAGCTCGTTCAGCTGTGCAGACAGTCGCCACCGGGTCACAGCCAGAGAACAGCTGGCACTGAGAGCAAGTCATCTCCCATTTCCCCAAGGTCGGAGATCTTGGGAGGAGCCAATAGTAGGGAGTAGGGAATAGACGGATGATGTCTGGGAGAAGGAGCATGGGGCACAGGAGTGACCTCTTGGTCGGATTAGTCAAGAGGGCTTCCCCAGGTGAGTGGAGGACACAGTCCAACACAGTAGTAGGAGGAGACTGCTCAGTAGTCCGGTGTCCTCGCCTGGGGCCATTCTAAGGTGTGTGCTCCGGACTACACCTCAGAAAACCGAGCCAAACTCACTGCCGACACAGTGACCCCACAGAACAGAGTAGAACGGCCCCCGTGGGTCCCTGAGACTGTGAGTCTTGACAGGAGTAGAAAGCCTTTTATTTTTCTTCTAGTAGAGCGGCTGGTGGTTTCAAACTGCTGACCTTGCAGTTAGCAGCCCAATGTGTAACCACCATGCCTCCTACCCCTCCTTAAAGAAGGACCTCTCCACTGTCTTGCCACCTGCCATACTGCTGCTAGAACAGCGAAGAAGCTCCTATCCGACTCGTTGGCACGTTCACAGTGAGAACCAAACTGTGAGGAGGCAGTCACGGCGGGAGAGATCGCCACCAACTTAGCTGGGTCATGGTTCGCAATGGTTTGGCAAGTAGGCAACCAGGCAACTTCACAAGTATGTGGTGACGTAAGCTCGGCAGTCATGCCACGATGTCATTGGGCAGTTGTGTGATGATGTCATCTGGAAGCTATGTGATGATGTGCAGTGATGTGGCCATCCTCCATTTTCGCTCACGCTGATGTGCACAGAACGACCTGGTTGTTGGGTCTCTCGAGGTTGGTAAGTGAGGAGTGGGCTAATTTCCAGTGTCTGGTCTCACTCATGTCTGGACTCAGGAGAGGACTGTGTTCCCTTAGCCCCTTAATGCTCAGGGTGGTCATGAGGCGTGAATTGGCCAATGACATGTGACACGTGTGTTACTTCCAGGGGTGACCCCACAATCCAGGAAGCCCGAATCACTGAGGTAACTCAGGGGAGCCGGGCAGCTGCAGGGGGCTCTGGAATTCCTCTGTTCAAGTGCAGCGGTTTAGGAGGTAGTTGGCGACTGCAGCCTATCCTGACCGATACAATGTGGCAATCGCCGACAAAGGCAAACTTAGAAACACACTCTCTGACACAGTCTACTTGAGAGCAACAATATCGCAGATCATTCACACTGCCGGCCCCGCGACGCCCTGCGACTTCCGTTTCTTCCTGTAGCAGGTCTGATCAGCGGCTTCTTTCAAAACCAACGTAACCTGAGTTGTGTGGTATCCTTCTGCTCTGACGGTGAAAGCCCAGGTCTCAATTAGACAGCTGCTGGATAACAGCTTCAACCAAATTCTCTGGGAAGATGGGGTGGGGTGCGGGGGAAAGGTGAAGGCTTCCCATTTTCTGATAAGCGGGATACTAATCTGGGTCACGACTGTCTGCCACAAAGCTGGCGGCCACATTGGCAGTTGGACTTAGCCTTGTTCCTGCCCTGCCCACGTGCCTCAGACCTTGCTCTCTTCCCTGGGCACACTGGCCTGGCTTCCAACGGCCGGGGGTGGAAGGCTGCCATGAGCTGCCTGTGAAGGCCAGTTAGAAGTCCTGAGGGCATCTATCCTGAGGACAGCTTGAGGGTGCCTGGGTGGTGCCGGGGTAAGCATTGTGCTGCTCACCACAAAGTCAGTGGTTCAAACCCACCCGTTACTCTACAGAAAAGGAGGCCCTCCACTCCAGAAAAGATAGCTGTATAGTCTCAGAAACTCACAGGGGAAGTTCTCCCCTGTCCCTCGGGTGGCTATGAGCCAGGAGCAACTTGATGGCAAATGGGTTTAGTTTGGGGACAGCTTTCAGGGGCCCTTGGGGTGCTCAGCTGCAAAGGGAAAGATCACCATTCTAGCCCACCAGCTGTCCCACGGGAGAGAGATGGGGCAGCCTGCTGCTGTAAAGATCTCACGAGGAAACCTAGAGGGTCCCTATGAATTGAGATCGACTAGAGGGCAGGGGGGTTGCTTTTGCTTCTGGGGGGCCATTTGAAGGAAAGGCCATCGGCTCAAGCTCAAGACAAAGGTGTGGCAGTCTGCCCCTGCAGATTACAGCCTACACGGGGTAGCTCCACTTTGTCCTGTAGGGTCGTTATGAGTCAGCATCGCCTGGACAGCAGTGGCTTTTGTTTAGGGAGCACTGTGGGTTAAGGGCCCGTCTGCTAAGGGCACCTCTACGGCATAGCATCAAGAATGGCCTCGATGATACCGAACAACGACAGGGCAGCACTTAGCCAGTGGCCGACAGCGGTGGGTGTATAAATACCCCGGCGCCAGGCCATGAGCTAATTCGGGAGCTTGTGCTTCGCGTTGTGTCCAAGCTCCCCTTGGGATTAAGCACCCCTTGTCCCCTGAGACGCCCACCCTTCTCCTGCTGCTACCTGTGTGCCCTGCACCTCCCAGCCAGCGGCTCAGCTTTCTCTGCAGCCCAACGTCAGGGACCGCCTCTCTCTAGCAGCTGCCTGGACCCATCTCTCACCACATGTTTGCATGTGTGATCCTTGGGCCTCTCGCTTTACTTCTACTTTCTGGTGACTTCCCCGAATACCTTCTTGTGGCTGTCGGCCTCCTGGCCGTCTCTGCAAAGAAGGTCAGCTGGTGGAACGAATCTCTAGAAGGAAACTACGGTTGTGGCATCCTCAAGACAACCCAACCCAAACCAAACTCACAGCTGCAGAGTCGATCTGACGCACGGCAACCCCGTAGGACAGGGGAGAACTGTCCCAGTGGGTTTATGAGACGGTAGCTCTTTATGGGGGTAGAGAGCCTCATCTTTCTCCCGAGGAGTGGCTGGTGGTTTTGAACTTTGGACCTTGTGGTGAGCAGCCCAATGAATAATGCATTACACCACCAAAGCTCCTTCCCATCATGTAATGTGAAGATAGAGATGTACTATATAAATTGCTATGGGATCTGGTCCCAATATATATAAAATTGGGACCAGATCCCATAGCAATTTATATAGTACCTCTCTCTCTCCATATATACACACACACACACATATATATATGTATGTATATGCATAGGAAAAAAAGCAGAAAGAAACACACACAATGTTAACTTGGGATGATGTTACTACAGATATTTTTATTTTGTCCCTCTTCCTACTTTATTGCGCAACACACAAGAAGCTTTCGTTTCTTCATCCAATGGGGCTCCCCATGCCTGCCCTGTGGACGCCGTGGTGAGAAGGGTGAAGGAGATCCACTGCTGAGCATGGCAGGTCACAGAGCCACCTCGCCAGGTGAAGAGTAGCCAGCTCTGTGACTACAGCATTCACCAGCGAGGGAGAAAACCAACCAGGCCGCTGAGAAGGGAATGGTTAGGCATAGACGGGGGCCTTCAGTTAGGTCGGTTCCTCTGCCTCTCACAATCATCCTGCGATGGGGCAGACCCCAGGGGACGGGGTTGGGAGGGGGCAGGACCAGAATTTACTGAACTCTGCGGACACCTGGGAGAAGGCCGGGGTCACAGAAAGGGAGACTCGATCGCCCGGGCGGCAGAAGCAAGACTGGGGGCTCCATCTCCGAACTTGAAACGGGCCCCCTCCTCCTCCACCGCGCTTCCCTGCATCCCACCTGCTCTTGACTTCTTAGGTTCAGACTGCACCAGTGTCCCTTTGCTCCTTCCTACCTAGCCCCTGTCTGGGGGTTGTGCCAAGGACTGCCCGCTGGCCCCCGTCGCCCACCAAATGAACACAGCAGACTCAAGAGACGTGTCATCACTACCCCTTCCTCTCCGAGTTCCTCTACCGTGGAAAATCCAGAACTGTCTTCTGAAAAAATGATGCCTTGTGGAATTTAGGAATCCCATGAAGTGATCAGGTGAGTATTGGGGTTTAGGAGAGGTGTGTGTGTGTGTGTGTGGTGTGGTAGTGGTGGTGGTGTGGGTGGTGGGGTATTACCCCTTGGTCCTTCCAAGAGAACCCTTGTGGTGGGCCTCATGGGGAATGGTCTAGAGAGCAGTCTTTGCTCACACTTGGTCATCCTGGGGACCATCCAATTCCGCTGCTGGAGGGAGGGATGCCTGGCCCTGAGTGGGACCTGGGAGCTGGCCAGTACAGGGCAAAGCACCTGGGTGGGGGCGCGCACCTGTGTCGCTGACTGCTCACTAGACTTGAAAAGTGCTACGGGGCCCATCAGACAAGGCCCAGCTCCCTCTCAATCTGGGCTTCTCCTCCCAGACACAGTCTACACAGCCCGCTGGGGCCTGGGAGCCTCCAGGGGGTTGGCAGTCTCCTCAAGAAAGCCCCGGGCCATCCTTGCCCAGCACCCTGCGAGCCTCTGTCTCAGCCCCTGGTGTTCTGGCACTCCATCTATCCTTTCAAAGCCGCCACCTGGGCACCATCTTCCCAAATGCTCTTCCGGCCACTGAATTTCTCTCGGGCACCCCTGGCCCTCGCCATTTGATTATGCATGAAGGGGCCACAAAGGGATGGCCTCGGCTGGGGAACAAAGCCGTAATTGGCTACACACACACACACACACACACACACACACACACACACACACACACACACACACACACAGAGAAGCCCTTGGTCCTGGTGGCGGTAAGAATCAGTCCCCGGTCCTTTGTTTGGCGATGAAGGTCCTCCTTTATCCTTGAGAGTCAGGAGCCTTCCTTCCCTCCCCGCCCCCCTCTGGACCAGCCACGGAAGGCCACTCTCCTTTTCTGAGCGCAGTCACTTTCCTCGCAAACCGAAATCACGCCGAACGTTAACATTCCAACCCAGAGGTCTTTCTTCCTGAATCTTCCAGGAGGGAAACGCTTTGCTGCCCTCGGAGCCTCACCCACGTGTTGTGTGGCACCTGATGCCTCCCTGGATCTGAGGTCAAGGACCCAGGCCTGCTACAGTAACACTGTGTGCATCCAAACTAACCCCATACCTCACTGCTCCCAGTCTGGGAGTGTAAGGTGCCCGGGTCGGGGTTCGGTGGGGTAAAGGGTAGGCTGCTGCTAACCAGCAGGCCCATTGTTCAAACCCACCAGCAGTTTCTGTGGGCGGAAGATGAAGCTGTCTGGTCCTGCAAAGACTTAGCATTCCAGGAAACCTAAGGAGCAGACGGGTTCCCTCATGGTCATGGCAGAGAAAATAGACGTGGTCAAGGTTTTCACCTTGCATGGAGCCCCAATCAATGCTCATGGAAGCAGCCGGCCAGAGGCCAGAGGATGCATGCACTTTCCCTGGGTCAATCTGCTGCACGAGACCTCGTGACAGGGTTGAAAAGCAAGCAGATTGCTTTGAGGACTAAGGTGGGCCTGACCCAAGCCACCGTCTTTTCAATCAGTTCCTACGCATGTCAAAGTTGGACACAGACTAAGGAAGACCAAAAAAAAAAAAATCCGACGCATTTGAACTATGGGGCTGGCAGAGACTATCAAAAGCCCCACAGACTGCCCAAAGAACACACAGCTCTGTCTTGGAAGAAGTGGATGGGCAGACTTCATCTCACATACTGCGGGCTCGTGGTCAGGAGAGACCAGTCCCCGGAGAAGGACGTCATGCTTGGTAGAGAGGAGGGCAGCAAGAAAGGAGGAAGGCCCTTCATGAGATGGGCTGACACTGTGGCTGTAACCAGGGGCTCACGGAGAAGAATTGGCTGGGTGGTGCGGGATTGGCTGGGTGGTGTGGGATTGGCTGGGTGGTGCGGACCGGCAGTGTATCTGTTGTACACAAGGTGGCTACGAGTCAGAAGGGACCCGATGGCCGTGGATTTCATTGATAACATTTTCTCTCCCAAAGTCCCCCGACCTCAAAGGTTCACTTCTTAACTAGACTAGAAGTCTCTGCTGGCTGCAACTATGACTTCAAGCCCTCAATCCCACAGGCTTCAGGGTAGAGCTGGGCTCAATTCCTGGACAGTCGCTGACCAGCAGCCGCTCCCAAGTCACCCACCCACCCCACCAGTGGAGGCAAACCGTTAACCGATTGGGTAGCGCTGAGTGGGTGGACCCTCGGCTTCTCCCAGGGACTCACACCTCCTGGGGCTTCTGTGAAAGCGCAGATTCCATTCCCGTGGTCTGGGGCGGGGCCGGGGACCCTGCCTGTCCAACAGGCCCCAGGGGGATGCCGGCGCCGCTGGCCCAGCGATCACACTCGTCCTAGCCCGGGGGCGGCTCCACCTGTTGAGGAGGCAGCGGCTCCCAGGTGCCGCGCAGCAGGCTAGCACCGAGGTGCTGCCAGGTGTCTCCGGCGCCGCGGCTCACTTACCTATGGTGGAAACCACGGTGCCCACGAAGTAGAAGGCGCCGGTGAAGTCCCAGCGCGGGCGGGCGCTGTCCACGCGGACGCCGGCCGCGGTGGCTTCCTCGTAGAGGCGGAGGAAGCCGCGCAGCTCGTCGCGGCTCAGGTTGTGGCGGCGGCTGAAGTTGGCCAGGCGCCCCTCCCAGCGCTGCTTGGCCTGCCGCTCGTGCGCCAGTTCCAGCGCCGAGAAGACGGCGGCGCCGCCCAGCAGGTAGAGCACGATGAGCGCGGCCAGGAGCAGGAAGCGCGCGTTGTCCTCGTTCAGGTGGCCGCAGCTGCAGCCGCCCCCCCGGCCGGCCATGGCCGGGCTGCGGGGCCAGCCCCGCGCCGGGGCGGTGGCGGCGCCCGGGGGGGACGCGCCCGGGCCTCAGGGGCTGTCGGGACTCGGCCGGCGCTCAGCCCGCTCCCGGCTCCCCCATGTCGCGAGGCTCCCGGGTCCGCCGCCTCGGCCGCTCCTGCGGCGCCAGCTCCCCACTTCCGTGTCGACTCCGGGTTTCAAATCCGCTTGGGCGCTCCAGCCCAGCCCGCCTGCAGGTGGCCGGGGCGCCGGGCGCGGGCTGCGCGGCGGGAGAGGAGGGTGGCGCTCAGCTCAGCTCGGCGGAGGGGCGCGGGGCGGGCTCGGGCGAACTTGAACCTCCGGGAGGCTGGGAGGCCAGTCGGTTCGCGGAGCCCGGCTCTCCGCTCCCTGGACCAGTCGCTCTCCAGCGCCGAGCGGAAGGACGTCGGCTTGGCGCTCGGAAGGTGGTCTGGCGGGTCTCAGGTGCCGCCCACCCGAGGTATCACCGCCCAGCTGCTGGGCAGAGAGGCTGGGCCGGGTCCGGGTCGGGCGTCCGGGCAGCGGCGGGCTCCGAGTTCCCGCGTGGCCCCGACGGGGCGCGGCACGGGCGGGCGCCTGGCTGCGGGGGAGGGGGGAGACGGAGGGAGGTTGGAGTGGGGGGCGAGGGAAGTTCGGCGCAGCCCTGGTCGCCCCCACCCTGCGCTGCCGAGCTCCCCGGGCGGGGTCCTCACCTCTCCACCCGGGTGGCCTCCGCGCGCGCACGCACGCACGCCAGAGTTCGCCTGGGGAGGCGACCAGGGTGTGCGCCCCACCCCACAAGAACGCCGGGGCCCCCGCCCCCCAAGAACGCCGGGTTCCCCGCCCTCCCGCGGAGCGACCCCCATCCCCACCCCTGCGCGCTCTCACCGGGCGTGGAGCGGCCCCTCGGCCCGCCGCCCCCTGCGGCCCGTCGCTGGCGCGCTCGAGGACCGAGGTCCGCGCCGCTCTGCTTCCTCGGGCCCGCGGCGCTCAGACGCTGCAACAGGTGGAGCCGCTGCGGCTGCGGGCGACAGCGACTCCACCCCGTTCCCCGCCCCCGGGCCGCGCAGGCCGCCCCCTCCGTGGGTCCCTGTGGGCAGATGCCAGGAGCTGCCGCCAGGCGCCGGGTTTGGCGTGCGCAGGTGCGGGAGTGGGTGCCGGAGCCTTGGGTCGGTGCTCAGTCGGCCTGCGGGGACCCCCTGGGGCCAGGAGAGGGCGCTCGGTCCTCGGCAGGCACATCCCGTGCCTATCCTTGGGCGCGGGCACACCCTGGAGTCGCCCACCCGGGACCGTGCGGAGCGCGTGTGGATGTGTGCATGAATGGGCGCATGGACACTTCGAAGTTAGCAGCACCGAGCTCCTAGGCTTGGAGCTCCCCCGTGGCCCCGTCTCACTCTTCTGGAGCAGGGCCCGAAGGGCACGCAGCTAGTCTAGCAGAACCAAAGCACACCCCTCTGGACCCCACACCAGCGGCCTCCTTAGTCCCCGCTGCCACCGAGTACTTCCTCCTCTGCCCGCCATCCACTCCCAAAGGCCTACTGAGAGCGAGAGCATCAGGGGCTCCCAGAGGGTCCAGAGCTCGGTCTCATTTTAAATATACATACCATCTATCCGTTGTTGTTAGATGTCTTCCAGTCAGTTCTGCCTCATAACGACCCCTTTGACAACAGAACAAGATGCTGCACAGTTCTGAGCCATCCTCGCCATTGTTTCCATGCCCGAGACCATTGATACAGCCACGGTGCCCGTCCATCTCCGTGAGGGCCTTCCTCTTGTTCGCTGCCCTCCACTTGACCAAGCATGAGGCCCTTCTCCAGGGGCTGGCGTCGCCTGACAACATGTCCAAAGTCTGTAAGACAAGTCGGTTTGTCCTTTCAAGTCGGTTTGCCCAATAGTCTTCTCCAGCCCCACAATTCAAATGCATCGGCTCTTCTTCAATCTTCGGTATTCAATCTACAACTTTCACATGCATATGATGCAATGGAGAATACCACGGTGTAGGTCAGGCTCAGAGTAACATCTTTGCTCCTTGTGGTTCTAAAGAGGTCTGTGCAGCAGATTTACCCAAAGCAATACCTCTTTTGATCTCTTGGCTGCTGCTTCCATGAGCATCAAATGTGGATCCAAGCAAGACACAATCCTTGACAACTTCAACCTTTTCTCCATCTATCAAGATGTGACCTATGGGTCCAGATGTGAGGATTTTGGTCTTCTTTACACTGAGCTGTCATCCACACTGATGGCTGCAATCCTTGATCTTCATCAGCATGCGCTTCAAGTCCTCCTCTCCGTCATCTGCCTACCTCAGGTTGTTAATAAGGCTCCTTCCCATCCTGATGCCAGTCTTCTTCATAGAATCCGGCTTCTCATGATTTGCCCAGTGTATAGACTGGGGAGAGGATACAACTCTGACACATGCCTTTCCTGATTTTAAGCCATGCAGTATTCCCTTGTTCTGTTTGCACCACTGCCTCTAGATCCATGTACAAGTCCTGCATGAGCACAGTGAAGCATTGCGGAATGTCCAGTCTTCTCAAGGTTATCCACGGTTTATCACGGTCCAGACCGTCAACTGCCTTTACCTAGTCAATCAAACACAAGTAGACATCTTTCCAGCATTCGTGCTTCATGATCTGACCTCAGCAACAATAGCTCTTGTTCCAAATCTGGCCTGAACTTCTGGCAGCTCCCTTCTGCACCCCTTGCTGGAGGATCTTCATCAACATTTTGTGTGTGTGTGTGATATCAATGATAACATTCTATCGTTTGAGGCCTCGAAGTTGGGTTTATGAGTTCTTCCAATTGGCTCTTCTTTTTCAAAGGTTCTTTAAATATCACAGGACCTTTACCTCACCATTAAAATAGTTGAATCAGCTTGGTGATTTCACCACAAAAAGCCTTATGGGATTTTGATTTGGATGGTATGAAATCTATCTTATGGAGGATTGACAGGTGAGCTGGGTCCCTCCACTTCATTGGAGTTTTCTTGGCAGTGTTTTGTCAGTTTCATGTAGGTATCTTGCCTATCATTTGAAAATTCTTGAAATAGTACTTTGCATGCTATTGTCAATGGAGTTTTAAATATTTTGTTTTCTGTTTACTGTAGTATGTAAGAGAGTTGCTTTTTGAAAATGAAATCATATGCTGCCACCTTGGTAAGTTCACTCTAGTTCTGCTGATTCATTTAAGATTTTCTAGGTAACCAGGTCATCTACTTTTCCCCCGACTGTTTCCAACATTTCCTTCCTACTAGGGCCAAGGCGTTTAATAACTAGAAGGGTGAAAGTAGATATACTCGTCTTGTGATCTTAGTAGATTAAATATGATGCTAATTAGAGTTTCTTCGTCAAGTTGAGAAGGTTTCCTTTCTTCTTGTTTGTAGTTTTCTGCCTTTTTTGGTCATTGTTGTTTTCTAAATCTTGAATGGGTGCGAAATTTGGTCCAATATTTTATCTACATCTATTGCAATGATCACACGTGGTGTCTTGCTATTACTATAGGGAGTTTTATTGATGGATTTTCTAATGCTAAACTAACCTTGCATTTCTGAGTTAAATCCCATAAACTCCACCTGGGATTTCCACTTTTGTATGACTGCCTTCTCTTTTATTGGTGGGGAGTGGGGGGCGCTTTGCTTTGCTCTGTAAGTGGGGGTGGGGGGCTTGGGGGTAGCTTCTTAAGCGAGGAGCCCTGTGGGTGTTGTGGGTTACCTGTGAGCTGCTAGTCAAGATCAGCCATTGGAATCCACCAAGCAAGTTCTGCAGAAAGGTGAGGCTTTCTCCTCCTGTGAGAAGCCACAGCATCGGAAACCCACAGCAGTAGTTCTAGTCTGCCACTGTGAGTTATTGTCAATCAGTGGCAGTGAGGTTTGGAAGGTTAGATCATTGATTTTTTTTATCTTTCTCCTTTTACAAAGGAAAACATTTTAAAGTAATACATTTCCCTGCTAGCTGCTCCCCACAAATTTTAATGTGCTATATTTTCACATCAGCTCAAAACATTTTCTAACGTCCAAGTATCTGGCTTTTATACCGTGCATATTATGATTTCTAATGTATTTCCAATGTTGTCAGAGCACCAAACTAATTTTCATTCTTCAAAAAATCATTATCTCTTTTCTTATAAATTTATTAAGATTTACTCTATGATCCAGCATAGAGTCTACCTTCCTGGATAGACCAGATGCACTTAAAAAGAATGTATACTGTTGGGGGCTGTGTTCTATAAATTTAAATTAGGTCAAGGTGAGTGAGAGTTATCCATTTCATTAAGTGTCTCTGCTGACCTCGGTCTGCTCAGTCTACCGATCAGTGAGAGAGGAACATTAAAATCAACTAGGATTCCAGAATCATCCGTTTTTCCTTCAATTATGTCGTTTTGGTTTCATGTACGTTGAAGCTATGGCATTAAGAAAATACTTATGCTGATTTTAAGCCAGGCACCATTCACTCCCTTGTTCTGTTCGCACAACTGCCTTGTAATCCACGTACGAGTTCCAAATGAGAATAAGTGTCTCGGAATTCCCATTCTTCTCAGACTCCCATTTATCCACAGATTATGGGCCTCACAGTCCAGTGCCTTTGAATAGTCAATGAAACACAAGTCAATGGCCGAGGAAGCAGCAGCCAAGAAATCAAACAACACCTTACATACATTGGGCAACTGTGCTGCAGGCAGATCTCTTGACAATGAGGACAAGTGAAGTTGTCACTTTGAGAACAAAGGTGAACCTAACCCAAACCAGTTTCTCTCGCCTCATACGCACGTGACAGCCGGGTAATTAATAGAGATGACTGAAGACGAACGGATGGATTTGAATCATTGGTCTTAGCCAAGATTATTCACTATAGAATGGATGGCCAGAACGAACACATGTACATCGAAAGAAGGGCAGCCCGCATGCTCCTTAAAAGCAAGAGCTCATCTTGTGTACTTTGGATATGCTCCCAGGAGACACTAGCCCCTGGAGGAGAATGCCAGGCTTGGTTAAATAGCGGGTCAGGAAAGAGGAGGAAGACTATCAAGGAGATGGATGGACACAGTGGTTGCCAACGGTGAGCTCACACATCGCCTGAGTGGTGAGGATGGTGCCGGCCCGAGTGGCATTTGTTGTCGATTGGGTTGCTATAGCTGGAACCAACATGGGTGTACCTACCAATAGCGGTGGCGTACCTCATTAAATGCCCCACGGTATCTCTGGTAATACTCTTCCACTGGATGCCTACTTACCTGACATTCCTCTGGTCACCGGCGGTGCCATCTTTTGCTTAATGGCAACGAATAAAGAAGACTGGAGAAGAATCAAGGCACTTGGATGATGGTGCTGGTGAGGAATATTGACAGCACAGTGGATTGCCCAAAGAACACTCCAATCTCTCAGAAGCACCACCAGGATGCTCCTTAGAAGTGAGGATAAGGAGACTTCATCTCATATACTTTGAACACGCTCGTAGGAGAGACCATGTAGCAGTTACATCATTTCATGTCAACTTGATAGAGTGAAGGGGTGGAGTGTAGCCTATCTATCAGGGTCTGGTGACCCCTTTGTGGGTGTGGCCTTCTCATGAGGATTCTGGGACTTCCTCATTTCCTCCCTGTAGGAGGGGCACACTCTCTCTGCTTCACATTGTTGTTGACAAGCCTCATGGAGCTATGCTGATGGCAGCCAGAGCCCTGGAGCTAGAGGAGCCATGTGGAGACCCACGCCAGCGTGGAGATGCTTCCATTGCCACTGGATCCACGAAACTTTCCACCCACTGGCCTGTGATCTTTCTGCATTCGACATCATTGCATGTGTTGCAGGAGTCTGAAGAGGAATTTATGGACTGGTATCAGACTTATGGGCTAATATTGGATTTAAGGCCTTGATCTAAACTGGGCTGAGAGGTTTTCTTAATATACAATTACTCATTGCTATAAAGCTCTTTCTTATACATACAGGAGTGTCCCTGGATTTGTTTCTCTGGTCTATGCGGACTAATACAGACCATGTCCCTGGAGGAGGACATCATGATTGATAAAGTGCAGGGCCATCGAAAAGTGGAAGAGCCCCAGTGAAATGGATGGACACAGTGGCTGCAACAATGGGTTCAAATGTAACACGTGTGACGATGGACAGGATCAGGCAGTGTTTCCTTCCGGCGTCCATCAGGTTGCTATGAGGTTGGATGGCACCTAACAACGGCTGCATGAATTACACGCGTGGAAGTTGTGGAAGTGCTTTAAGAACACCATTTCATTTTGATCTCACAATCACACCAGGAGGCAGGACAGAGAGTTATTAAACTCGCTTTCCAGAAGAGAAAATTGACTCAGGCTTCAGTGACTTGCCCAAGGTCACGCAGCTTGAAGAGCGCAGACCATTCCGAGGAATCTGGAGTGCCTTGTAGCTCAGTATTAGCTCCTGATCCCCATCAAATCCCAGCACCCCTAAGCCCAGCTGTCTTCATTCCAGATGAATGCACCAGCGGACTCCAGCCAGCACGGATTCAGAAGCAGACACAGTGCCGAGAGCCACATAGGAACCCTTTCTGTGACAAGCAGATATAGCTCCTCGATGTCATGAGAAGTCGGGAGAAAGATGGGGCTTTCTCTTCCAGGAAGAGTTATAGTCTCAGAAGCCCCCAGAGGCAGTTCTACCCTGTTCTACAGGGTACCTAGGTCCTGGGATCCAGTGTGTTTTTGTTCTGATTTTCTGGCCAGGACCTACTAGATTGACGTCATGATTCACGCAGGGTGGTGAGCCATCGTTTGGGAAAAAAAAAATCACTATTCCAGAAGACCAGATTACAAGGGCTCACTTATTGTGTTGCTTGTTTTGTTTTTGTTTGACTAACTGGAGAGCTTTCTCTATTTGGTTTGTTTTTAAATAAAATCTGAAAGCATTCACCTATCGTTTAAGGCAGAGGCATACAAATACTCCGTGAATACAATATTCATTCCGTACCCAGACAGCTTCTTGCTTTGGAGTGGACAGCAGTACTTTCCACTTGTCTTTGCCAAACTCCTCACTTGCTCTCTCCACCCCACTCCATGTCCACCCCCTACCGAGGAGGGGCCATCCTCTGGAGGGATTGCACCTGGAATAGGCATGTGCCTCAAGCTAGCCAATCAGCTGCTTCCATTATTGTGCCCATCCTTGGGGAAGAGGCAGCCCCAGATGATGCCAGGAGCCCTGGGTGGTGCAGTGAGTGATAAAGCTAACTGGAAAGTTGGTGGCTTGAACCCAGCAATTACTTTGGTTTTGGGTGGTGATTGGGTTAACAAGATTGGCTGCTGTGAGGTTTTATGTCAACTTGGATGGGGTAGGATTCTCAGTGTTTTGCTAACAACTAGTAATCCCCCAAGGACAGGACTAACAATATAATCAAAGCCAATCAGTTGCAAGAAGATTAGGGTAGCATGCTACATCCTTACTGAGGCCCCAGCCTGATGCAGTCAACTGAAAGAAATTTTCCTGAAGGACGTGGCTTGCTTCCAAGGTATGTGGACACTGGGAAAGCTTGCTTGATGTTTGCTGGGTCTGAATACCGCAACTGGCTCATTAATCTCCAGTTCTCTGGACTTGAGTCAACAGCCTACCATATTGCCTGCCAATCCTGGGAATCATCAGATTTGCCAATCTTACATTCATTTGGCTCTGCAGGCACCAGCCTGTGGGCTTCTATCAATCAGTGGCTACTTGAATCATAAGTCTCTAGCCTAATACATGGCCCACGGACTTGGAATCTCTCTCTTTATATACACACACATATAAGCATCACTGGTTTTGCTTCACCAGTGGACCCAGCTTAAGTCAACTGCTAGCCAAAAAGTTGAATTGAGCCCACCCAGAGGCATCTCAGAAGAAAAGCCTGGTGATCTACTTCCATTGATCAGCCATTAGACACTCTATAGGGCAGTTCTACTCTGACACACATGGGGTCATAATGAGCCAGGTCAGCTCCATGCTAATGTTTTTAATTGGGAAAGTTGTTTTGTGAATGATTAGCATGAAAGTGGGAGGATCCTGGAACGGTGGACCAAGTTTAGTATCTACGTCAGCGGTTCTCAACCTGTAGGCCACGACCCCTTTGGGGGTCAAAAGACCCTTTCACAGGGGTCGCCTGATTCATAACAGTACCAAGATTACAGTTATGAAGTAGAAACGAAAATTATTTTATGGGTGGGGGTCACAACATGAGGAACTCTGTGAAAGGGCCGCGGCATTAGGAAGGTTGAGAACCACTGCTCTAGGTGAAGAGTGTTTGCCCACATGACCAAAAGCACTGCTGGGGCCTAGAGATGGTCTAGGGGACCCTATGGGCTTTGGAAGCCAGCACACTCACTGGACTTTCATTACATGAAGTCCTCTTTTAAGGCTTTTACAAAAATAAATCTGGTTTCAATCATTGTAAAAGAATCCTAATGTCTTATTTCAAAAAAATGGATAAAATATTATTGTGTCAACCTGCTTACAGAAGCCTTCCTATGGTGGTCAGCTTTGGGCGGTCATGATGCTAGGTGAAAATACCTGCGTTAACAGCTACCCAAACCAAATACAGGGCCATTGCCCATGTCCTCAGAGCCTGAAAGGGACTAGCTGACAGCCTGCTCGGACAAACAGAGCCCCGCTGCCCTTGTCTACTGCTCAGTTATGTGCTGCTCTCCAATCACACGAGGATGACACCTGCCTCACAGTATGGGATAGAAGTCCATCGAGTTACCTATGATGACAAGTAATCTACAGCCAATGCTTTAGGGACATTTTGTTTGTAATGCGTTTCCTTTCTGGGCTTCTTTCTTCACATGTATTAAAGAGGAGAATAGTCCAGATCCTTCTAGCTCTTGGAAAACCTCACTCTCAGGGCACAGGAGAAACAGAATTCAGTCCATGCATGATAAGCATGTGTTAAGACTCCAGGAGCGTTTCTTGCAGGCGTGATGACCGGAAAGTGTAATTTAAACCTATAAACTGGAATCTTGCTTTCAGTCGGATTTGCTTGGCCCCCTGTGAAAGTTAGATTGTACCCTAACTTGCAATGACTCGGTCCCCATGTGTGCTCCCTGGGGTTCCTGTTTGAAATTTCCATACACCCCATTTTCTGGGCTCCCCTCCCCCAATCTCTGCTGTATCTTCAGACACCTGACCTCCCTCCTTCCCTGTGCTTTGGCTCTAGGAAGCTGATGGAAGCAGGTATGGTTCCCGTCAGAGAATTTACAGAACACACTCAACGCTGCGACGTTTTCAGCCCTGGATACTCCGACTTGAAAGGAACCTGCTGGGCTGCCTCTTGGGTCCTGTTTTAATTATTCTACGGCTCCTCCCTGTGTGCCAGCCCGGCGCTTGTTTTAATCTCAGGTGTATTGTGTAGCTCCTAGTTAGTTCTGAAATGACAACTACGATTTACTAACATGGGCAAACGTGTCCCATCTCGAGGCCTTGCTAGCTGCCTGGTTCCTCA
Organism: Tenrec ecaudatus; assembly: GCF_050624435.1. Lineage (NCBI taxonomy): Eukaryota > Metazoa > Chordata > Mammalia > Afrosoricida > Tenrecidae > Tenrec > Tenrec ecaudatus. Next base: position 13,543,750 of record NC_134543.1, read on the forward strand.
TAGGATGCAGCATGATGTGAAAGAAGCTATACTGCCTGGGTTCAAGTCCCCCTCTGCTTATCAGCCATGTGACGTCGGACAATCTGGTCTTCGTGTCTCATCTGTCCATGGGTAAAATTAAAGTTTTTTATTTGGTAGGGTTGACAGCTCTCTGCCTTACTGATGCCTTGCTGGGTACCACTGATTTCAACTCAGTCTCCTGTGGTGACATGAGACACCTGCCCCTCGGGGTCTCCTAAGCTGCAATATTTGGGAGAAACAAGTGCAGCCCGCTTGCTCCGTGGAAGCCATGCTGGTGAGGCTGCGTCTCCCGTGCTGTGAATGTGTCACCAGGAGGAACCAGTCCCCGGAGAAGGCCAGCATGCGTGGGAAGAGGCCAGGACCGCGGGAAGGCCTTCCGTAAGATGGGTTGTTAGCACAGCGGCTGCAGGAGTGGCTGCAGCTAAGACAATCTCGAGGACAGCAGCACGGGGCTGTTGTACACAGGAGGGGGGTGGGGCGGGTAGCACTGGGTCAGAACCAGCTCAATGGTGCTTCGTGGCACTCCCCCCTTGGGCAGGTCACCAGCCCGTTCTCCTGGCCCAACTGCTAGCCCTGCAATTAGTAGCCAAGAGCTTAGGGGCCTATCGCCAGGGCTCTTTCAGGGATGCCTGAGGTCGCTTAAGCCTAAAAGCTCATGCATTCAGAATGAACCTCGAGTCTAGTGTAAACAGTTTCATTTGGACCTTGGGATGCATGCCCATCGCAGTCACAGGACACTGGGTGCAATTTCTAGAAAATAAGACAGCTTGTTGTGAGCCACCCTGGAGCCCACTTGGTGTGCGTGCAAAACCGGTCCAGAGGCGATGAGGCATTCCTGTGCCCTGTGACAGGGCTGGCGGGTGGAGCAGAGGGCCCAGTAGGAAGTCAGCTGGCAGCTCTTGGTAGGGGGAAGGAGGGAGGCTTCTGGGTCTGGGGGAAACTATCCCTGAGTTATCAGGAGCTGCACTGCCCAGGGAACTGAAAGATGCCTCCTGGTGGCACGTGAACAGGCACAGTCACTGTCGGAAGGCCAGTGGGCAGAACTGCTGGCTTTCTGTGTTCGCAAATGCTTTAGTTTATTCTCGGCGTTTATTCCTCACGTGGCATCCTGGGCCCAGAAAGCAGAGTACCAGCCCCTCCATGCCTGCCTGGCTCAGCTGGCCTGCCCCAATGAGCATGAAGCAGGCAAAGCAGTCTCTCTGGTGCAAGCAGGCGACGGGGAAGTCTCTGGTCTCTTCTATCTGCTCTGAAGCACCCCCTCTACCCCCCACCAAGTAGCCTGGGAAATCCTGGAGACCTGAGGAAAAGTGTAAAATGCAGTTCAAAAATGCCTTTCAGAATTAGCACTAAATTCTCCTTTACATGGTAAGATCAAGAGGCTGGTGACAAACTCACCATGACTCTCGGGTGGAAGCCAGCCAGCTGTCCGCCGTCCCGCTGTGACCCAGGCCGGTGTGTGACCAAGAGAGGCCCCGACATACTTGTGAACTGAGGGCCCAGAATGAGGCCGCTTTCCCGGTTTCTTCCAGGTAAAGCCCTGTGTGACTTTGTGTGATCCCAAGTTGGAAGCAGCGCCCACGGGCCTTGGGGTGGAAATCAGGGCATGGCAGGTGTTCTGGTCCCATGGGGCTAGAGGCACGGGAGGCTGAGACTGCAGAGTGGCCCGGGTCCCGTGGAGGGGAACCGGATGGCAGGGGAATGAACCACTGCCTCCCCAGCGGCCGCACACAGGAGCACCTCCCCTCACACCCCGGGGCCCAGGGGCGTGCTCAGATGGCAGGGCTCGGGGTCCTCCTCTGGGAAGTTTCCTCGGAACGAAGAGCCCTTTCCCAATGGGGTGGGGGCGCGTGGTGCGCACCCAGCTCACACTGTCATCCAGCTCTATTCTAAGGAGAGAATTCCCTATCGAAGTTTTTTTTGGACATTGTGAAGTTTAATTCCTTTTACTCTGAAGCATACAAAAGGGAGTTAAGAAAATATCACATCCTAGTCTTCCAGTGAGAATGCTACTGAACCATCTCCACGCCGTGAGGGCGGCCTTCGCCAAGGGCGTCTTAGGGGAGCTGTCCAGGGGTGAACATCTGGGGCCGGGCTCCCCATCGTGCATGTGAGCTTCTCGGCGCTTACGAGACTCTCAGGAGGGAACCCACATGTTCCCGTGGGTGTCCGGGGCTTTGACGTAAGGGATGTTCCAAATCCACGGCCGATCTGGGGCGGGGGCGGGGGAAAGATGACACATGGTTTATTTCTTTGAACTGGGTCACAACAAATTCACTCACTGGTCAGGTCAAACCTCACGTGTGCTCATCTCTACCGGCCGTGAAGAACCTGTGGTAAACCGGCCCTGGGAGATGCCCCCCTTCCAGACAGTGGCTCTGAGAACAGGTTCGTGCTAAGGCCCAGGGTTTAGTGAACACGGGGAGGCGGGCACACAGGTGGCCTGTCATTGACAGTGCCCTCCTGACCAGTTACTTCAGCTCTGAGCCTCAATCTCCGTCCCCACCGACCTGGGGCTGGGTGAGGGCTGTGGTCAAGGCACACAGCGAGCACGACCAAGCCCACCACACAGAAGAGCCAACCAAGCACAGACATTCCTTTCTCTGGAGCATCGCCACGCTGCCCGGGGCACGTGCCCACAGGGGCCTGTTCTGTTCTTCATGGTGAGTGACTCACCGGTGGGGCGTGAGGCCGCAGCGGCATGAGCTACTGCAGACCGGCACGGAGGGAATGATGGAAAGGGGACCGCGTCGCCCTTTGAACTCCCGGCCCGCATCCCTCGCCGAGGTAATACATCTGTGGACAGGGATCGTGTACATACACCCAGACCAGGGGCCTTCCAAATGGGTCTGCCAAAGGGCCATCTCTTACTCCCATTTCCACGAACTTGAAGCCCCCTCATGTGACGCTGGGCCGTTCTGACGGACGGGGACCCGCGAGACAGAGGAGACGGCCCCACACGTGTGGTTGTGTGGTTGCTACCCAGGAACAGCTGGTGGTCCCATCCACCAGGCTTTCGGTCCGCAGCTGCTGAGTGCCGAACCACATCACAGAGGACACCACACACACGCACGCACACACGCACACCCCCCCTAGGGTAGGTAATAAAGTTTTGCTACAAAATGCGTTTCAAACATGACCTGCTCACCGAATTCACAAAATTCAACAAAAAACCCCAGTCTAGAAAGCCCACGGGGGCAGTTCCTCTCCGCAGCCGGCTAAGCTGCACAAACTGGCCTTCCGGAGGTTCCCTCTCCACCCTGGGCCCCAGCAGACGGAGCGCAGGGCACAGCCCTCTGCCGCACTGTGCATGCTGAGCCAGCTTCACGCAGCAGCTCCCAGCCGGGCGGGCAGGAAAGCCAGCTCAAAACGCAACACGTTATCTGCTCCGTGGCCCTGGCCTTGAGATGGCTCACTGGCAGGGAGCCACAGGTTTTGTTGATTAAGCTCCTTCCAGAGGCACAAATCGGGGCCTTTGTTCTTGGTCCTTCCGTCAGAAGCTGGCAACTGTGCAGCAAGTGATGCTGGCTGGTGGATGATGGGCAGGGGCAGCCGCATCACTGGCATTAATGAAGCCTGCACATGCCACGGGCAGTGCCTTGTTCTCCGGGTCCACCTGCCACTCCCTGCCCACAGCTCCCTGGGTTAACACAGCTCTGCCTCACGGCCAAGGCGAGAGCATCCAGGCACCCACTCTCGGACGGGGTCGGCGTCCTGCCGCTCCAGAGCAGCTGCTGCTCTCTGGGTACACACACGTGGCTCTGAGGGACGCACACGTGGCTCTCTGGGTACGCACATGTGGCTCTGAGGGTACTCACACGTGGCTCTCGGTACACACACATGGCTCTCTGGGTATTCACGTGTCTCTGAGGCACACATGTGGCTCTAAGGTACGCACACGTGGCTCTGAGGTACTCACATGTGGCTCTCTGGGCGCGCGCACGTGGCTCTCTGGGTACGCACACGTGGCTCTCTGGGTACGCACACGTGGCTCTCTGGGTACGCACACGTGGCCCTCTGGGTACTCACATGTGGCTCAGAGGTATTCACATGTGGCTCTCTGGATACACACATGTGGCTCTGAGGTATTCACACGTGGCTCTCTGGGTACTCACATGTGTCTCTGAGGTACACACACGTGGCTCTCTGGGTACTCACATGTGTCTCTGAGGTACTCACACGTGGCTCTCTGGGTACACACATGTGGCTCTCTGGGTATGCTCATGTGGCTCTGAAGCACACGCATGTGGGTCTGAAGTAAGGATAAAGTGAGCAGAGACTCATTTAAAGGATATGATTCAGATCGTGGTGATTTTATCTCTTGGTAGAACTGTATTTATGGCTCTAGAATAATTTTTAAATTGTTGAGAGGGACAGGATCGACGCTTCCATCTCAAAAGGTTGCCGATCCCTGCTCTAGGAATAGCACCCAGGACGACTTCTCCCTCTGTGGGGTCAGATTGATGGTGGATTGCTGGCCGTTTAGGATGGACCTTGAAGGTGACCGTTGCATTTACTCCTTCCCCGGCAGCAGCAGTCTGCCACGACAAGCCAGGGCCTGGGGCTGTCTCTTGGGAAGTCTGTCTTACCCAGGAGGACAGCGTTCACCAAGCTGGCAGGGTGTCCACAATCACTTGGAGAGAAAGGCAGATAAATGGCCGATGGGGGCTGGGAGGAGGGGCTTTACTTCCGTTAATACTTGCCCCCTTCCCTATTAGTGGAGACCAGCACCTGTTCCTAACTCTACAAGTTTTAGGTAGGTTACTCAGAGGACTGATGTCAGACGGATCTTGGCTGGAAGCAGGGAATGCCAGAAAGATGCTGACTCCGTGTTTCATTGACTGTCCACCAAGGCATTTGACTGTGTGGACCATCACACACTGGGTCACCTTGAGAAGAACGGGCATTCCAGAACACTTCACTGCGCTCACGCGGAACATGCACATGGAGCAAGAGGCAGGTGTGGAGCAGAACAAAGGACAATTGGGTTAAAATCAGGAAAGGCATGTGTCACGCTTGTATCTGCTCCCACACTTACAGAATCTGCAGGCAGGGCAGAGCATCCGAGACGCTGGGTTCCAGGAAGACGAATGGGGCAGAGCCTGGGAGGGAGGCGTAGGAACAACCTGGGACATGCAGAGGACACAACCTTGCTGCTGAACGTGAGGAGGACCGGAAGCAATTGCTGATGAAGATCAAGGATTGTAGCCCTGAGTAGGGATTAGGACTCAATGTGAAGGCCAAAATCCTCACAACTGGACCAAGAGGTAACATCTTGATAAATGGAGAAAGTGTTGACGTCGTTAGGGATTTTATCTTGCTTGAATCCAATCAACACTCATGGAAGCAGCAGTCCAGAGATCAAAAGACGTACTGCATTGGGTAAATCTGCCACACGAGACCTCTTTAGATTGCAATGAGGAGCAAAGACTTTGCTTTGAGGACTAAGGTATTCTCCACTGCCTCATATGCACGTGAGAGTTGGACGCGGAACACGGGAGACCGAGGAAAACCTGTGCATTTGAATGGTACTGGTGAAGAATATGGAGAAGTGCCATGGACAAAAGTGCAAAAGGACAAACAAATCTGTCTCCAAAGAAGGCTGTCCGGAGTGCTCCTGAGGCAAGGACTTTGTCTTACATATTTGGACATATTGTCACGAGAGTCAAATCCCAGAAAAGGACATCGTACTTGGTCAACTAAAGCGGCAGCGCAAAAGTGGACGGCCCCCAACAAGGAAGACTGACAGCAGCGGCAACAATGGCCTCAAGGAAACTACCGTGCGCCTGGCCCAGGACTGGACGGTGGGTGCTCACTATGAGTCGCAGCCAAGTGGATGGTAGCTAGCAACAACATGGACGGAGCAAAGGGCCTGGAGGTGCTCAGCGTTAAGCTGCTAACTGCAAGGTCAGCAGTTCAAATCTACCAGCCAGCTCTGAGGGAGAAAGATGAGGCTGGCTGTACCCAGAGAGGTAGTGTCTTCCAAAGGAGAGGGTCTATTCTGTTTTGTAGGGTCACTGTGAGTCAGAATGGACTTGCCAGCAGTGGTGGTGTTTTTTTTTTTTAATTAGAGGGGTGTAAGAGGCCACTTAGCAGCTAACTCAAAGGTTGGAGGTCAAGTCTACCCGAAGGTGCCTTGAGCACAGGCCTGGAGATGTACTGAGGAAAACGCTGTGGAGCAGTTCCATTCTAGAGGACGAAGCCTGCTGCGTAGCATGGATGCTCAGCAAAGTGAGTTCTGTTCTATGGAGCCATGGACCAAGCTCTGTGCTCCAGGACTCCAGCTGGTTGCCTTGGTAAGGATTCACGGCCCTCGAAGGCCCTCTCGCTGTCTCCTTTCCAGGGAATCTGGACATAGCCTTGGCTATGTGGCCCTTCTGTGGGGCACAGGAAGACTGGGCTGTGCGTGCATGTGTGTGTGGTGGTGGTGGGGGGGGGGGGATTAGGGTCCTGAACAGAAAAAGAACCGATCAGACTTCTGATGTCATCTGACTTGCAGCTGCTCCTGCCTCATGGTGAATGTGTAAGCCAGAAGCGCCTGAGGGCTCCCAGGGTGGCTAAAATGTCCTATGCACAGAGAGCATGGCTTTGCTCCCTTGGAGCGGTGGGCAGGCTTGAACCGCTCGTGTCTCAGCAGTTCAACGCTGAACCCACTACACCGCCATGGCTCTTTATCCCCACTCTGAGGTCCAGTAACGCACAGAACACACGTCAGGGTGAAATATGAAGGAAAGCTCCAAGAGGCTTTCCCCCTGGGGTGCAAGTCAGGCAGAAACATCCTTGTTTGTGGGAGTCTCAGTGTTCTCGGCAAAGCACCGGCATCCCTCTCTGTGAAGGGCACGTGTCCGCCCGGAATGCAACAATCTAACTATTGGGAGGAAACACTTTTCACATCGCTCCAAGCCAAGTTCTCACTTCACCACGGACTCCAAACATTACTCCGACTGGTTTAGATCATTCTGGAGTTCTTTCAGCTCCTGATTCTACAATCAGTCTGAAAGCTGGTCGAGTCATTTACTTCTGGCCTTTCGTTTTAGCCACGAGGCAAAAATAGAGTTTATTACAGATGATCAAAATTATGTCTTAGTTTGTTTTTTTTTTGGTAGATTCAATGAACCATCCCCCTTCTTGTCCCCAGCAAAGACCTCAATTCTACAATCTTTCAAAAATAGGCCCTTAAAAACACCAAACCACTGACCCATAGCCCTACAGGGGACAACACCAGAGACAGTGTGGGAATTGTGCCCGATCTAATATCGCCACACTGAGGCAAAACACTACGGGGGTGCAACAGAACAGCAAGGGAACAGAGCGGTGAGGTCCCCAGGGAATGCTGAAGGTGGACTTTGGGGCCAGGGCGTGGTGTCCCAACAGACTGGACTGGAAAACACTCCTTAAGGCCAACAAACAATCCTTGAACTAACTAGAAGCTTTCTTTCTGGTGTTGTGTGGCATCGCTTTGTTGTTGTTGTTTTGTTGTATATTGTTGCTTGGTTTTGCTGTCTTGTTTTTGTGCATGTTATTATCTCTGCAGGTCTGTCTAAATAAGATAGGCTGGATGAACTATCTGGAGGAGGAAACAATGGGACCGACAGTTCTAGGGGGACATGGGAGGAGAGGTGGGGGGAAAGGTAGTGGTGTTAACAAACCCAGGGACAAGGGAACAACAAGTGATCTAAATCGGTGGTGAGGAGGGTGTAGGAGGCCTGGTAGGGCTTAATCAAGAGTAATGTAACCAAGAGGAATTACTGAAACCCAAATGAAGGCTGAGCATGATAGTGGGAAAAGAGGAAAGTCATATATTTATAGGTTTAGTATTAAGGTAGCAGGAGGACATTGGGCCTCCACTCAATTACTCCCTCAATGCAAGAATACTTTCTTTTATTAAATTGGCATTCTATGATGCTCACCTTCCTGATTCAACCGCTGATGACAAAGCGGGTGAATAAGCAAATGTGGTGAAGAAAGCTGATGGCGCCCAGCTACCAAAAGATATAACATCTGGGGTCTTTAAGGCTTGAAGATAAATAAGTGGCCATCTAGCTCAGAAGCAACAAAGCCCACATGAAGAAGCACACCAGCCTGTGCGATCACCAGGTGTCAAAGGGATGTTATCAGTCATCAAAGAACAAAAATTCGTATCATTGTGTGAACACCCCCCTGATACGACCTATGAAGACAAATGGGAGCATAAGCAAATGTGGTGAAGGAAGCTGATGGTGCCTGGGTATGAAAAGATATAGCATGTGGGGTCTTAAAGGCTTGAAGGCGAACAAGTGGCCATCCAGCTCAGAAGCAACAGAGCCCACATGGGAGAAGCACACCAGTCTGTGTGATCACGAGGTGTCAAAGGGATCAGGTATCAGGCATCATCAGAACAAAAAGTCATATCATTGTGAATGAGGGGGGAGTGCAGAGTGGAGACCCAAAGCCCATTTGTAGGCCACTGGACATCCCCTTACAGAAGGGTCTGGTGGAGATGAGCCAGTCAGGATGCAGTATAGCAATGATGAAACATACAACTTTCCTCTAGTTCCTAAATGCTTCCTCCTCCCCCACTATCATGATCCCAATTCTACCTTACAAATCTGGCTAGACCAGAGGATATACACTGGTACAGATAGGAACTGGAAACACAGGGAATCCAGGCTGGATGATCTCTTCAGGACCAGTGGTGTGAGCGGCTACTGGGAGGGTGGAGGGAAGATGGGTTGAAAAGGGGGAACTGATTACAAGGATCTACATGTGACCTCCTCCCTAGGGGACAGACAACAGAAATGTGGGTGAAGGGAGATGCCTGGCAGGGCAAGATATGACAAAATAATAATTCATAAATTATCAAGGGTTCATGAGGGAGAGGGGAGCGGGGAGGGAGGGAAAAATGAGCTGATGCCAAGGGCTTAAGTGGAGAGCAAATGTTTTGTGAATGAAAGGGCCATGAATGCACAAATGTGCTTTACACAAATGATGTATGTATGGATTGTGATAAGAATTGTATGAGCCCCTAATAAAATGAAAAAAACAAAACCAAACAAAAAGAACCCCACACCAACCATTTGAAGGGCCCTATGCTTCTGACATTTTAGATGATACGAGGGAGGTCCCCGTGGCCTGGTGGGTTGCGTACCACAGGTTGGCAGTTCAAACCCGCCAGCTGCTCCTCTGGAGAAAGATGACACCACTGTCTGCTCTTGTAAAGATTTACAGCCTCAGAAATTCACAGGGGTGGGCAGTCCCATCCTCCCCAAAGGGTTGCTTTGACTCGGGATGAATTCAGTGGCAGCGAGTTTGAGGAGCAGAACAGGTGTGTGTTGTGCTAGGCATGCTTTAAAGACATTTCGACACAGCCATTCTGTTTACAGTTTTCTTGCGTGGTTCAAGCCACTTGGAGATTTTCAATGATCGTCTATACAACATCTGGAATGAGCCCTGGTGGTGCTGTGATGGGTGGTGAGGGGTGACTAGCTGCAAGACCCAAAATTCCAACCCATCAGTCACTCAGAGGAAAATGATGAGGCTGTGTGAGACCACTTGAGCAAGGGATCCAAGCCAGCATCACCTCACCTGAAGGGGACAGGTGGCTGAGGCAACGCAGCAAGAACACACGATCAGTGCCAACATGCACTATCTGGGCCCCGTCCGGCAGTTGCACAGAGCAAAGCCAATTTATCACCTCTATGGCTAGCATGGGTTCTGCAACAGGTGACACACACACACACACACACAGACACACTAAACAGACATCATCTCTGAATGCCACTGGCCACCTGGGATTTCAAGTTTGCTAGCAAGGACAAACTGGGCGCGATCGGAGAAACCTAAATCCATCATGTGGCTAACAGCAGTGAACCCTTGGTAACGTCTGCTTTTGACGATGTAAAAACCCCAAACCAAGTCCACCCTGTCTCAGTGGCCCCACAGAGGGTGTCCAAGGCCAGACATCTTTATAGGAGCAGAGCATCTCATGTGCCTGTAAGGGGTGTTGGGTTTGAACCACCGACCTTGTGGTTAGCAGCCAATGCATACCCAACAGCACCACCAGGGCAGCTTGTTAATGAAAAAGGGTGCCTTTCTTGTTAGGAAATATACACGGAAGTGTTTAGGGATAACGGGATATTGCGCTTACAGGCTTCTCTCAAACAGAGCAGAAAATAGCATGTGTGCGCGCATGCGTGTGCAAGAGAGCACAGGTGTTTCTGGCTACCTGTGGGGTGAGGGACTCCCCAAACAGTACCGCAGAGAGCGAGTCCCCAGAGGGGAATCCCCTAGGTCATCACTCTCGCTGTAACTGACCACTGAGTCTAGAGCTGTGCCTGCCGTGAGCTGAATGTCTCGCATGCCGGACCAATAATGTTCATTCTTGTGTCGAGCGTAGCTCTGCTCAGTGTCATGTAAAATCACAACTATGTGTACTGTTGTGTAACAATCAGAGCTCTAATCAGATGTGTGGAATGATCATGACTGTAACTAAGCTTAATGTTGTGCAATGACAACACACAATGTTGTGTAATGATCCTGACTGTGCTCACTGCTGTGCAATGACTGTGACTGTGCTCACTGCTGTGTAATGACTGTGCTCACTGCTGTGTAATGACTGTGACTGTGCTCACTGCTGTGTAATGATCCTGACTGTGCTCACTGCTGTGTAATGACTGTGACTGTGCTCACTGCTGTGTAATGACTGTGACTGTGCTCACTGCTGTGTAATGATCCTGACTGTGCTCACTGCTGTGTAATGACTGTGACTGTGCTCACTGCTGTGTAATGACTGTGACTGTGCTCACTGCTGTGCAATGACTGTGATTGTGCTCACTGCTGTGCAATGACTGTGACTGTGCTCACTGCTGTGCAATGACTGTGCTCACTGCTGTGCAATGATCCTGACTGTGCTCACTGCTGTGCAATGATCCTGACTGTGCTCACTGCTGTGCAATGACTGTGACTGTGCTCACTGCTGTGCAATGACTGTGACTGTGCTCACTGCTGTGCAATGACTGTGCTCACTGCTGTGCAATGACTGTGACTGTGCTCACTGCTGTGCAATGACTGTGACTGTGCTCACTGCTGTGCAATGACTGTGCTCACTGCTGTGCAATGACTGTGTCTGTGCTCACTGCTGTGTAATGACTGTGACTGTGCTCACTGTGTGCAATGACTGTGACTGTGCTCACTGCTGTGCAATGACTGTGACTGTGCTCACTGCTGTGCAATGATTGTGACTGTGCTCACTGCTGTGAAATGATCCTGACGGTGCTCACTGCTGTGTAATGACTGTGACTGTGCTCACTGCTGTGCAATGACTGTGACTGTGCTCACTGCTGTGCAATGACTGTGACTGTGCTCACTGCTGTGCAATGACTGTGCTCACTGCTGTGCAATGACTGTGTCTGTGCTCACTGCTGTGTAATGACTGTGACTGTGCTCACTGTGTGCAATGACTGTGACTGTGCTCACTGCTGTGCAATGACTGTGACTGTGCTCACTGCTGTGCAATGATCCTGACTGTGCTCACTGCTGTGCAATGACTGTGACTGTGCTCAGTGCTGTGTAATGACTGTGACTGTGCTCACTGCTGTGCAATGATCCTGACTGTGCTCACTGCTGTGCAATGACTGTGACTGTGCTCAGTGCTGTGTAATGACTGTGACTGTGCTCACTGCTGTGCAATGACTGTGACTGTGCTCACTGCTGTGCAATGACTGTGCTCACTGCTGTGTAATGACTGTGACTGTGCTCACTGCTGTGCAATGACTGTGACTGTGCTCAGTGCTGTGTAATGACTGTGACTGTGCTCACTGCTGTGTAATGACTGTGACTGCGCTCACTGCTGTGCAATGACTGTGACTGTGCTCACTGCTGTGTAATGACTGTGACTGTGCTCAGTGCTGTGTAATGACTGTGACTGTGCTCACTGCTGTGTAATGACTGTGACTTTGCTCACTGCTGTGCAATGACTGTGCTCAGTGCTGTGTAATGACTGTGACTGTGCTCACTGCTGTGCAATGACTGTGACTGTGCTCACTGCTGTGCAATGATCCTGACTGTGCTCACTGCTGTGCAATGACTGTGACTGTGCTCAGTGCTGTGTAATGACTGTGCCTGTGCTCACTGCTGTGTAATGACTGTGACTGTGCTCACTGCTGTGCAATGACTGTGACTGTGCTCACTGCTGTGCAATGACTGTGCTCACTGCTGTGTAATGACTGTGACTGTGCTCACTGCTGTGCAATGACTGTGACTGTGCTCAGTGCTGTGTAATGACTGTGACTGTGCTCACTGCTGTGTAATGACTGTGACTGTGCTCACTGCTGTGCAATGACTGTGACTGTGCTCACTGCTGTGTAATGACTGTGACTGTGCTCACTGCTGTGCAATGACTGTGACTGTGCTCACTGCTGTGTAATGACTGTGACTGTGCTCAGTGCTGTGTAATGACTGTGACTGTGCTCACTGCTGTGTAATGACTGTGTCTTTGCTCACTGCTGTGCAATGACTGTGCTCAGTGCTGTGTAATCACTGTGACTGTGCTCACTGCTGTGCAATGATCCTGACTGTGCTCACTGCTGTGCAATGACTGTGACTGTGCTCACTACTGTGCAATGACTGTGACTGTGCTCACTGCTGTGCAATGACTGTGCTCACTGCTGTGCAATGACTGTGACTGTGCTCACTGCTGTGCAATGATCCTGACTGTGCTCACTGCTGTGCAATGACTGTGACTGTGCTCACTGCTGTGCAATGACTGTGACTGTGCTCACTGCTGTGCAATGACTGTGCTCACTGCTGTGCAATGACTGTGTCTGTGCTCACTGCTGTGTAATGACTGTGACTGTGCTCACTGTGTGCAATGACTGTGACTGTGCTCACTGCTGTGCAATGACTGTGACTGTGCTCACTGCTGTGCAATGATCCTGACTGTGCTCACTGCTGTGCAATGACTGTGACTGTGCTCAGTGCTGTGTAATGACTGTGACTGTGCTCACTGCTGTGCAATGATCCTGACTGTGCTCACTGCTGTGCAATGACTGTGACTGTGCTCAGTGCTGTGTAATGACTGTGACTGTGCTCACTGCTGTGTAATGACTGTGACTGTGCTCACTGCTGTGCAATGACTGTGACTGTGCTCACTGCTGTGCAATGACTGTGCTCACTGCTGTGTAATGACTGTGACTGTGCTCACTGCTGTGCAATGACTGTGACTGTGCTCAGTGCTGTGTAATGACTGTGACTGTGCTCACTGCTGTGTAATGACTGTGACTGTGCTCATTGCTGTGCAATGACTGTGACTGTGCTCACTGCTGTGTAATGACTGTGACTGCGCTCACTGCTGTGCAATGACTGTGACTGTGCTCACTGCTGTGTAATGACTGTGACTGTGCTCAGTGCTGTGTAATGACTGTGACTGTGCTCACTGCTGTGTAATGACTGTGACTTTGCTCACTGCTGTGCAATGACTGTGCTCAGTGCTGTGTAATGACTGTGACTGTGCTCACTGCTGTGCAATGACTGTGACTGTGCTCACTGCTGTGCAATGATCCTGACTGTGCTCACTGCTGTGCAATGACTGTGACTGTGCTCAGTGCTGTGTAATGACTGTGCTCACTGCTGTGTAATGACTGTGACTGTGCTCACTGCTGTGCAATGACTGTGACTGTGCTCACTGCTGTGTAATGACTGTGACTGTGCTCAGTGCTGTGTAATGACTGTGACTGTGCTCACTGCTGTGTAATGACTGTGACTTTGCTCACTGCTGTGCAATGACTGTGCTCAGTGCTGTGTAATCACTGTGACTGTGCTCACTGCTGTGCAATGATCCTGACTGTGCTCACTGCTGTGCAATGACTGTGACTGTGCTCACTGCTGTGCAATGACTGTGACTGTGCTCACTGCTGTGTAATGACTGTGACTGTGCTCACTGCTGTGCAATGACTGTGACTGTGCTCACTGCTGTGCAATGACTGTGACTGTGCTCACTGCTGTGCAATGATCCTGACTGTGCTCACTGCTGTGCAATGACTGTGACTGTGCTCAGTGCTGTGTAATGACTGTGACTGTGCTCACTGCTGTGTAATGACTGTGACTGTGCTCACTGCTGTGCAATGACTGTGACTGTGCTCACTGCTGTGTAATGACTGTGACTGTGCTCACTGCTGTGCAATGACTGTGACTGTGCTCACTGCTGTGTAATGACTGTGACTGTGCTCAGTGCTGTGTAATGACTGTGACTGTGCTCACTGCTGTGTAATGACTGTGACTGTGCTCACTGCTGTGCAATGACTGTGCTCAGTGCTGTGTAATGACTGTGACTGTGCTCACTGCTGTGCAATGATCCTGACTGTGCTCACTGCTGTGCAATGACTGTGACTGTGCTCACTGTTGTGTAATGACTGTGACTGTGCTCAGTGCTGTGTAATGACTGTGACTGTGCTCAGTGCTGTGTAATGACTGTGACTGTGCTCACTGCTGTGCAATGACTGTGACTGTGCTCACTGCTGTGCAATGACTGTGACTGTGCTCACTGCTGTGCAATGACTGTGACTGTGCTCACTGCTGTGCAATGACTGTGACTGTGCTCACTGCTGTGTAATGACTGTGACTGTGCTCACTGCTGTGCAATGACTGTGACTGTGCTCACTGCTGTGCAATGACTGTGACTGTGCTCACTGCTGTGTAATGACTGTGACTGTGCTCACTGCTGTGTAATGACTGTGACTGTGCTCACTGCTGTGTAATGACTGTGACTGTGCTCACTGCTGTGTAATGACTGTGACTGTGCTCACTGCTGTGTAATGACTGTGACTGTGCTCACTGCTGTGTAATGACTGTGACTGTGCTCACTGCTGTGCAATGACTGTGCTCACTGCTGTGCAATGACTGTGACTGTGCTCACTGCTGTGCAATGACTGAAGGTAACTATGTGCACTGGTCGTAGCTTTGCTCACTGTTTTGCAGTCTTTTGCTAATCTCTGCCTAATCTCCTGATGTCCAAGATCCCGAGCAACCTCTCCCATGGGCTCCAGTGGTTCAAACATCACTTGGAGAAATGATGGGCTTGTGAAAGTTTCAGAACCACTAGTTTTTCTACAATGTGGTACAGATGCCCACGTAGATAGCTGACATGGCTCCACTGGTGCAGTCTAAATGGCTGACATTGGTTTAACTGCATGAAACGGAATGATTCTGTGTAGAAGGGAAAATGGCAGTGATAAAAAAAAATCACCATTCTTCTCTCTCAAAGGAAATAAACACCCAAGAAAGAGACATCCAGGGATACCCAGTCTCCAGTGTGCTGGCCAGTTAAGAGATGTATCACTGCGGAGTCTGAGGTCCCTCCACCACCCACCTCTCGGTGCTACATTCTCAGGAACACTCTTTCTAGGGGAACTACTGGGCCATGCTTCCAGCTCCAAGTTGTCCATTCCAACCCTCACAGTCCTTCGGAGGGACAAAGGTGAAGGGCGGGTCTAAGGCAATCATAGTCAGCCCCTCTAAGACATGTATGCAGGGAACACTGGAGCACAAAGAGCAAGAGATAAGAGAGTCTTAGCAACAGAAAGTGGGATGGAAAAGAGAGGGAGGGTCGGGGTCGAGTTCCGGGTCTTATGATGGTCTTCATAGTCCATGTGAATAAGTCAAGAGTGAGTGAGTGAGTGAGGCCCCATCCAGCATTGAGTAAGGAAGAGCCAGAGCCCCGTGGGCAAGGATGTCCATCAGGAGCTGGAGATTTGGGTATAAATGGGGTGTGCGGCCATGAAATTCCCATGCAATAAACAAGCTCCCTGGTTCAGATTCAGCACTTTCTCAGCACACTGTGCCCTGTAATCTGGTCTCTACGTAAGCACGTGCCATCTGGATCAATATACCGTGTACTTGTGGTGCTGAGGGTCGGGCTGCTAACTGCAAGGTCGACAGTTCACACTTCCAGCTGCTCCAAGGGAAAAAGAAGAGGCTGTCTGCTCCCATAAAGCTCTGGAAACCCTGGGGAGTTGTACTATCCCGCAGGGCCATGAGTGAGCACGGGCTCGGCGGCAGTGCGTGGGCCTGGACTGTACCTCTTGCTCTGGGTGAGTTTGGTCAGTGGGAGTCCCCTCAGAGATGGACATCTCAGGACTGATAAAATCTGAGGGGCAGCCTGGGAGGTGGGTCAGTCCCCAGGAGGAAGGGGTGCTGCTCGAAGCACCAGCCGTCCAGCCTTCCTGTAAGATGCCCCACCCTGCCACACACCTTCTGTGGATTTTCAGACACGGAAAGAACTGCTCTGCTCAGCCACTGGCCTTCGGAAAGTGACTACATGATGGATTTCGCAGCGTGGCCTCCCTTTTAGTGGGTCTGTAGTAGTGTCCCACAGCATGAAGTCACTGCCTGCCCTTTTGGCTTTCCGTCCTCTCATGGGCGAGACACGTGACCCCACAGGGGGCTGAGTGCAAGAGCCAGCTGGGTGATTCGGCCCAGCAGGAGAGGCCCCGCCTGCCGGGCAACTCCCACTTCGATTTTTTTGTTTGTTTTTGTGAACAGTCTTAAAAAGATGTTATTTATATCACCACGAGATAGATTTACTATTGCTGCTTTAAAACCAGTAAGTATTTACACATTTCCTGGTTTTAGCTTGTAGGATACATCTACTACCACGGGGTAGATTCTAATGCATCGTCAGAGGCGCTCTAGTGGCGTTGTGGTAATGCCTTGGCCTACGATCCAGAAGGTTAGCAGTTCAAAACCACCGATGGGGCTTTTTATTCTTATAAAGAGTTACGGTCTCTGAAACTCGGGGGCACTTCTAGTCGCCCTAGAGCAGTGGTTCTCAACCTGTGGGTTGCGACCCTTTTGGGGGACCCGAACGACCCTTTCACAGGGGTTGCCTGATTCATCACAGTAGAAAAATGACAGTTTTGAAGTAGCAATTAAAATAATTATATGGTTGGGGGTCACCACCACATGAGGAAAGGGTATGTATGAAAGGGTGGGGGCCTTAGGAAGGTTGAGAACTGCTGCCCTAAAGGGTCCCACTGAGGAGGAGGGGCTGGCACATTCCAACTGCTCAGCTTTTGGTGGGCAGCCAAGTGCTTGAACCACCGTGTCATCTCCTGTCAATAAACTCGTTGTGGCCCTCATTCATTCCAGGAAGGCGAGGGATCCTGAGCCCCACGCACTTGGGAACCATGGCTGCAGGGCCCCAGTCAGGGCAGCCGAGGCGTCTCTGCAGACCCGCGTCCCAGGGGAGACCCACCACCCCCAGACCTGCAGCTCACCTTTACTGCTGTAAAGTTCTGGAGGCAGGTCGTACGGCACGGGGAAGGGCGCTGATGACTCCTGGCTGTCTGAGAAGAACTTCTCCTTCACCGGGAAGCTGTCCAGGCCCTGTAGATACACACGCAGATTTCTGCACCTCGCTTTCGGGGCAAACGACTCCATCACCAACAGCGTCCCTCTGCACGGAGGACGAGGACGACAGCACCCACCACCCACCACCAGATCCCCAGGTGCAGCTGCATCCTTTCGGCACTCAACATGAGGTTATTTCAGAGTGTTTTAAGTGTCCCACGGGTCAAATGTACCTCCGTATTTACGCCTCCTCGTTCTAAGGGAGCAAAGACCGCACGGTATGCAGTTCGAAACCATCAGCCATTTCTCAGGAGAGAGATGAGCCTTCCGACTCCCGTAAAAAGTGAGTCTCAGAAACTCACAGGGGCATTTCCACCCTATCCTGCAGGGTTGCCATGAATCAGCATCGACTCAATGGCAGTGATCTTAGAGCTTTATTAAATCTTAAAGGAGACAAAGCCAGGATGGAGGGAAATCAGCAGGTGAGGGAGACCATCAGCTGCATGCCCTAATGGTGTCCAAAAGGTTCCTGTGATGTGGCTCCTTCTAGAAGGCGGAGGACAAAAGGACTGGGTCAGGACACAATGGCTGGTGGTTGGGCCTTCGGGGGAACAGAAGGGACTGTGGTTGGTATACCCATACCACTGCAGATTAGGAAAGCCTACAGGAGCGGGTCTGGGGCCTCTGGCCACCTTGGTACCCCAATTTCTACCAAAGGCAGGCCTAGGCAAGTCCTTGAGGAAGGAACCCCCCTCCTGTGTGGGAGAGAAGTCCCAGCAGCTCACTTTCAAGCCCATTGCTGGCCAGTGCTCTGAAAGCACTGGAAGGAAGCTGAATCTCTGTGGACTCAAAGGCGACCTTAGCTGTAGCCTTGGGCCAACCCAGTGCTCAGAATTTAAGCTGCGAATTTTCTTTCCACAGACCAGGGGAGGGGTTCAAATTGCAGGGATAAAATCACAGCAAGGCTTGTAACTTTAACAGAGGAGAGAGATACAAGAGAAACAGTATTACACAGTAAAGCCCGTTTCTGCTATCTTCTACGGCAGAAATAAAGTTTGCAGGAAGTAGCAAACTCCCGGTACAAAAATATCCCAAGATGCTTTCAACATTGCTATGGTAACGGGCCGCAGCTCTGGTGAAAAGACACCAAGAGGAGCTTCCATGCGTAATAAAAATGACTGCAGATGTCCACTGCGAGGGAGAGGGAGAGGGAGAGCCAACTCTTCCAGGCTCACCAACACACACGGTTCTTCTGAGGGCCCTGGAAGGCCTTTAGCTTTTCCGCTGCACCCCACCCCCCACCCCCATGAGGCAAATGGCTAACCACCAAGTCTGGTATGTGAGCTCCACCGAGAGTCATCTCAGGCCTGGCGAGTGGCTTCTGAGCATCCGACTGAGCACCGCTTTATTCTGACACACCCGGAGCTGCCGGGAGCTAGAATGGACTCAACTGCCACTCAACCTGGGAAATTCTCACCTGAGTTTGCTCTGCTCTGCCCAAGCCTCCAACCAACCAAGGGCCACCTTCTGTACTTCTGGATCACCCCAGCACTGCCACTCTGCCTGCCTCTCCTTTGTTCTGTGCACCCACCCTCCCAGGTAGCACCCGAAACACCCCAACAGGCCACAGAAGAAGCTGTTGATATCTGAAACCCACTGCCAACCACTCTGCTGCGCGGCTGCCCACGGGGTCTCCGAGGCTGTAAATCTGTCCAGCAGCAGGATGTGAGTCCTTCTCCCACGGAGCAGCTGGTGGGTTCAACCTGCCGACCTTTTGGTTAAGAGATTAGCCACTGTGCCACCAGGGTGCCTTTGTGAATTACATCCTGCTGTTGTCAGCTTCAACCTTTGGCACAAGAGTGAAACCTTGTCCAGTCCCGCACCGTGCCTACAAGCGGTGCTGCTGCGTCCGTTGTTGCAGCTGGCGTGCAATGGAGAGGTGGCGGGAGGGGCATTGGGGAGACCAGCTGCAACAGAGGACGGGTTCGGGAAGGCCAGGGCGGGGTAAAATGCCATGCAGGGAGTCAGGGTCAGCCGGGAGGGCCCTGTTGGGAAGCTACGGGGACACCATGGCTGGCCCTCTAACCAAGCACATTCCTGGCCACGGTGGTGATTTGAGATGGGCACTCGATTTGAGTCAGAGGCGCTGCCGGGAAAGTACCCTTTCTCTGCCAGCAAGCCTGTCACAGGCTGGATGCGAGCCCTGACCTGTTGGGGGCTCTGAGTCCATCAGATGGAAGGAAGCATCAGTCCAAGCCCAGGGACTTGCCCTGCCTGCCTTGCTGTGCACACTTGTTTAGGGTGACTGTCAGAACAACCAGTGTCCCAAGACTCCAACTGTACAGTGTGTGGGGCCTTGGCCTCAATGTTCAGTGCAGGGATGCGGATGGCTCTGAACAAAGTAGTCGACTGGACAATGGGCTGGTCTGGGAAGGGTAGGGACAAGGAGGCCCAGGGTCACTGCAACACGAGCGGGATGCGGCTGAGGGATTGGGAGCAGGCTGTGCACATAGAAACATCATTGCAACATCAGCGTAAACACAGAAGGGAGGTGAGTTTGGGAGAGAGAGGCTTCCGTGAGGAGAGTGAAGGAAATGGTCTGAAAGACCTAACAGCACAACGAATAAAGACCAGGAGGTATGTGGGTCGGGTAGAGGAGGAAGAAGCAAGAGACCCAGAAGGGGTAGTTGGCACCTGCCCCGGCCTGCGTCCACTCTCACTTGGAGGGTGGAAGGGTGCCCTGGCCCTCACATCTGACCTCCGGCACATGATGGACCTGGGCCTCCGTTTCCTGTCTGAGCTGTGAGGCTAACAGTGGCACCCACAACCCACAGGCTGGTGCGCGACGTGTTTGGGACAAAGCCTGGCAGAGGGGTCCCTGGTGGTGTTAAATTGTGGCTTGGGAGCAAGCAGTCAGGCCGGAACGCTGCTTCTGCTCCTGCGCCCCATTCAACTTCCACCAAGAAAACCCCAAGTGGAAGAACTTGAAAACGTTGAGGCCATCTGAAGGGAGGCCGGGCTGGCCTGGGCCAAGTTCTAGAACTCCTGGTCCTGGATGTTTTGAGAGAGAGGCTTGGTGAGCAACACTGAATTAACGATTGTTCCACGTCCACACTGCGGCATGAGATCATGTCCTTCCTCTCGACTAATTCCGTGGTTTTCAGACGCATCCCGGCAAGTCTACGCATAGGATCCCCCCACCCCGTGGGTTGGTCCGGGAGCCTGGTCTTTGTGGCACCCGACCTCAGATGCAAACAGGGTTTGTGCCCATCCTGCCCGGCAGGCGAGGAATGCTCTTTTCCTCAGATGCCATTTTTGATTCAAATTCTAGGGAATTATCTATATGAAAAAAGAAAAACCAAAAACAAACAGTACCACTTTCCCCTTCCATCTGGATGTCGCGTAATTTGCGGCTGTCTTCTAATGATTGTTATTTACATATCATGGAGATATCACGTGGCAGTTTACCAAAGGGAGGAGGCCACCCTCCCCAGGCACAGACACTTGACAGACAGCTAAGACAATGCATGTCGATGGTACCAGGTGAGAGGGTGGGCAGCCATCATGCTGACAGAAATTGCTGGGTTTGCCTTCGTTGGCTCTGGGAGTGCACTACTGAGGTTGGGGCAGCAGCCGGGCTCCGTCCAGGCACGGGCGGCAAGTCTACTCCCTCAGCTGCCTCTCCGAGCTTACCAGTGTCTGCTCGACCCTGGCAGTGTTTGCTGGAGGCTCAGGAAAAGCTCCGTGGAGGAGGGCAGAGCCGAGGGCCTTGGAGGACGGGCCTGAGCGGCTGTGATGGCAGGGAAGCAGCAGGCGCACAGCTGACAGGGGGCACCTGCCTGGAGTGGAGTCGATGGAAGCTTCTGCTGACGTGCCAACCTGAGGGCAAGCCCTGCTGAGCACAGGCCAAGTGCAGCCCTGTTCTGACAGCCGCTCACAAGGATCCTCCAGTGGCTGGGCCCTGCACCAGCCCTTCAGAGCGCAGAGAAAGGAGTCTAACGGGCTGGAAGCAGGACCCCGGCTTGGGTCTAACTCCAAGCTAATCATGCTCGCCTCCCCCTTGGCTCCCTGGAGTCCAGGTCCCCGGAACCTCAGCCCGGAGTGCTCTGGGTGGCCTCCTCTCCCTGGCTCTTCTCCCAGTTCAGTATCCTCCCGGGCTGTCTCCAGCAGCAGCACAGGGCACCCCGTTCAGGGCCACACACTCAGGAAGCGGCAGTTGCTTTTACAATCTACAGACACTAACCAGTCACCTAGGGATGGGGTACGTGTGGGAGGGGAGGGCGAGGCCAGCAGGCCTGTGGTTCTGGGGCACCGTGGGTCCTGACGCAGGTGAAGGCAGCCAGAGGTCCACTGTGGGTCTAGGGACCCCACAGAAGGTTGAAAGGAGAGGAATACAGACCGGCCACGTGCCTGGAAACAGCTTCTGCAGCCCTGGGGAAATGGCCCCATGGGATCGTTCCCCAACCAGGGGGGGCAATTAGTCTGGGGAGAGAGGAACGTGACCATCAGGTCACAGGCTTCTTGCTGGAGAGCGACAGGGTGCGTGGCAGCTGGGTGTGGAGGGAGTGGGAATGACTAGAAGGGTGGTGGCCTCGTGGGGTCCTGGGCTCTGCCACGGCAGGCCACTGGAGGTGGGCGTGGGGAGGGTGATGAGAGAGGCAGGTGATCGCTCTCATAAGCTCTAAGCTCCTGAGCAAGCACACTTTCTGATCAGGGGAAGCCCACGGAGCAGTGTGCTGCGAGGAGGAAGGAGAAACAGACTGGGAGACAGACAGCTCTTGGGGATCTGACAGAAACCCTTGTTCATTCTGACCACACTGAGGAGAGGGCTGAACACCCAGGAAGAGGGAACCTGGGGCTCTGGTGAGGCCGTGCCCTCTGTCAGCCACAAGACAAGGGCAGTGAAGCTCCTGGTACCTTGTTCTGCAGGAGGCAGTCTGGGGCGGCCAGCAAAGCATCTTAGGCACCTAACCACTTTATCCCATTATGCCCAGGACCACTCCTGGTCCTGGGCATGAAGCGTGAGGTGGGCTCAGGCCCAGGTCTAGCAAATGTTCGACAAAGCATGTGCCGGATCCGTGTCACTCAGATGCGCAGAGCCAGGAAAGAGAAAGCCGCCCCCCCCCCCCCCGACCCACACACAGGTACCTAACGGGGAAATGCTGGAGCCTCCCTTTCTATGCTGACGGTTCCTGATCAGTGCGGTCTAAAACTTAAACCCAATGACATTAAAAGGACAATCAGCAGGCCTCAGAAATACAAGTAAACACTGATACCAGCAAAGATTAGCATCTGTGACATATAACATCGGAGTCCCTGACTGGCAGTTCAAATCCACAAGTGCCTTGATCGAAAGCCTGGTGGCTGAATTCTGAAAGGTCACGGCTACGGAAAGGCCGACGGACCACAGATCTGATCAGACACCTACAGCTTCGCCATGAGTCGGGCTGGACTGGACAGAGACTGGTTGGTTTGCTGTTGTCTTGAACATACTAAATATTGCTAAGTGCCGTGAGCCCAGCTTCACGTACCTTGTTACCATCTCGCACCTACTGCTAAGCTGTTGGAAGTGTCCCTAGTCAAAGGGAGAGCTACTGGTGGCACATTCTAATTGCAATTTTGGTTTAACCAAACTGTGTTCACTGCCAGGCATGCTTAAACAAAAGGTGTCTGCGCCAGCTCACTGGAGAGTTGGAGAAAACGTGGGAACAGATGGGTAGCTGGCGACCAGGGACAGACCCGTCCACTCACTGCGGCTTCAGACAGTATCTTTACTATGAACGAGTCGTGCTGGTCTGCCACAAGCAGTGTCCTCTTCTGTGGCCACTTGGTTCCTGCGTGGTGGCCCGGCCAGGGCTGTGGAGCAGGAGCGCTGCGGGTTGGAGACCGTGCCCTAAGGGGTACCAGCTTGATGGCTGGGGACGCTGGCCTTGAGCCAGCCTCCTGGAACACAGCGAGCCTGCTGGCCTCCGGGGAGGACAGAAGTGGCAACTCCGCTGGCTGATAAACTGGCCTATGTGGGTGTGACGCACATGGAGTTCTTCCGCAGGCCGCCGAAGTGGGCTGGTCCTGAGGGTCGGACTCTGGACAGGGTGTGGTCAGGACCACCTAGTGACCACAGTGTGCTGAGGACCTGGACTTGACAAACATGTAACAAGGCGGCTCCGGGCTTGTTGAGCCAGGGCCCTCTGTGGGACTGGCAGTGGAATCCCAGGTGCTTGGCTCTTTTACAATGTCCAGCACGGACAGCGTGACAGAGGCGAGCTACTTGGTTTCAAATCATTTACCGTGAGGTTTGAGAAGATGTTTGCGCGCCTGCGTGCTGCCCTGGAGTGCACACACCGGAATGATGGTGCTGTCGAAGAACGAGGGTCCTGTGCTACCAGAAAGGGGGGGGGGTGTGCAGGCTTGTAAGCAGCACGGCCAGAACACTCCTTAGCAGCGAGGATGGTGACATTTCGCCTCATGTACCCTGGACATGTGACCGGAGGCGCTAGTCCCTGGAGGAGGCCACCAGGCTTATGAAAGAAAAGGGTCAGTGAAAGAGAGGAAGACCCTCCACAA
Organism: Tenrec ecaudatus; assembly: GCF_050624435.1. Lineage (NCBI taxonomy): Eukaryota > Metazoa > Chordata > Mammalia > Afrosoricida > Tenrecidae > Tenrec > Tenrec ecaudatus. Next base: position 13,567,654 of record NC_134543.1, read on the forward strand.
GCAGACCCACTCCGTTTGCTGAGTGAAAACTGACTGGACAGCGCCTAACAGAGATACACCTACTCCACGCCCCTGCTCCAGGGTCAGTCTGCAGCAGGTCGTCTTGACTCCATCACACCCACTGTGTATGCCAGGTGCCCAGTCTGCAGCAGGTCCTTTTGTTCTAACTACTCAGTCGTACCAGGCCATGCAGACCCTGGGCATCTGACAGAAGTGGCACCAACTACCAACATCCACAGAGAGCCTCCCATGTGCCGGGCTGTAAGCTTTAGTGGTTCAGTCTCCCCAGTCCAGGAGGTGCCGAGGCAGTGGGGGGTGTGACCAGCCCCAGCTTCCAGAAAGCCATGGGGTGCAGCTAAGAGGCATCTAGAGTGAAGCCTGGGTGTCAGTGGGGGCACAGGAGTAGCCTGCATGGTGGGGATTCCTGGTTCATAATGAGGAGGGGCTCTGCATGCTGGGGAGGCAGCCATATGAAGTGAGGCCCGAGCACATCTACCCCAAAGGGTCTGCAGCAGACCTGTATTCCACGAAGACCCCTGAGGCAGCATGGTCAAGAGCAGCTCAGAGAGGACCTGGGGACTGAGGTGGGCGGTGGCAGGGAGTGCGAGAGTGATGGATGGCCAAGTCACATTCAGGAGGCAGGGCTTGGCGGTTACATCGATGTTGGGGGCAGGAGACGACCACCCTCATTTTACGAACACACCTTTAAGATGCAACATCTCTGAAAACTGGTGGGCAGGAAAACTGGAGCGCTGGTTTGGGATGAAACTCAGCCTCGTGAGGTGTGCCCTGCTCTCCAAGCTCCCCCACCCCCGTGCCAGGCACAGAGCTTCCTGGGCGCCCACCGTCATCTCAGCACCCTGCAACTGTGGGTTAAGCCCATGCTCATGTTCCAAGGACCAGCTTGGATGCCACCGGCTAAAGCCTTCCCTAAGACACCCCCGCCCACCCCACCCAACCAACCACGTGCCCTCTCCTCAGAGCCCTAGTATGTGTGTGCCCACCTTCAACCCTCCTCTTCCACTGAGGCCCTTCCTGTCTGTTTTCTCCACCAAGACACTGCCTCATCCCTGTCACCCCCAGGGCCTACTCTAGCAGCAGGGACACATATATTATAAATAATTAAACTATATTGTAATGTATATTATATAAATACTATATAGCTAATATAACAGAAGGGGCCGGGAAGGGCTGCGGATGTCACTTTCACGATGCTGGAATGTTCACTGAGTCCAGAAGTGATGCTGCCTACCTCCAGGGGGTGCTCTTTGCTCGCCATAATGCCAGAGACTCAACCAGTTTGCAGGCCAGGGCATGCGCTATGTGGTGCCATCCACAGTCTCGCAGTGGGCAGCACCCCAAAGTGACAATAGCCACTGGGAATGTAGAATGGCCAGTTACGGGCCAGGGGGCCACTGGGGCGAAGCCAGCAGCTGCCAGCAGCCCAGAGCCTGCTGGTGGACCCAGAGCTGGGTCTGCCCTGTCTTGGGTGGTCAATGCTCTATGACTTCCCCCAGCCATCTTCTCAGTACAGTCCCCCCTCCTGTTAGCTCAAGCTGGTCTCTGTACAATGCATCTGGGACCAGCACGGCCCCTGTGCTCCACTGGGTCCTCCTCACACAGACTGGTCCTGTCTTTGTACCATTCATTCAGCCTGCACCTGGGGGTCTCTTGGTATCTTCATGTGCACGATGCCCATCCACCTTCTCTGACCTTCTCGCCTGGCTTATCTGGCTCGCCTCCTGGGGAGGGCAAGGTCAAAACACCTCCGGGCACTGTCCATAATGCCTCTGCACCGCTGCTAGGATGGAAACACACAACCAAACGGCAAACTGGCCAAGAGTGAGACGGTGGCCACTGGCCAGGCTGGAGGGAAAGCCCCTGGCACAGCCCTGGGTCCAGGCTCTGGGTTTGGAGCTAGGCCAGTGGCTCTGAGTGCCGCAGAGGCTGCTGCCCTCTCAGCAAGCACATGACTGGGACACCCACCCTGCCTGGGGCCTAGCCCAGGAGCTGCTGCATGATTAGAAGGGGGGAGTCACTGCCATATTCCTGTCTCATGGGTCTCACAAGTAACTGACTTTTTTTAACCTACAGTGCTACCAACCCAAACCCAACCCAACCCAAAGTCATCAAGTTGATGCCGACTCATAGCGACCCTACAGGACAAGGCAGAACTGCCTTGTGGGCTTCCTTGACTGTAATTCTTTATGAGACCAGAAAGCCTCATGGTTCCCTCGCAGAATGGTGGCTGGTTTCGAATTATTAACCTCGAGGTTGGTAGCCCAATGCGTAACCACTACGAGACCAGGGCTCCACAATGTGCTACAGGGGGCGCTTTTGTTCCAAGTAAAAGAATACGAGTCCAGTATAAAGCCATTTTGAGGACTCTAAATGATGATGGTCGTTTTTCCTTCTACTGGTCTTTGCTGACATAGCTTCAGTCAGAGAACTGCTATCGAAGGGAGAACTGGAAGCTTAGAAGGTGCTAGGGGCCCAGGAAGGTGAATACAGTTCTTTCTATAGCTGACTGACTGGAGACACACAAACGCTGGCCACAACAGCCAAGGGAGGGCGACGTGGGACTTGCCACATCTCATCCCTACATCCCTCCCACATCACTCTCTACTCTGCTCCTCACGCCGCCTCCCTGCTTCCCCGGAACTGTGAGCAGCAGCAGATCAGGAGGGATCAGCTGGGAGGCGGAGGCTGGTGCCCACTCCCCAGCTGTGGGGCCCACCCTGGTCTGTGAGCCAGACTTAGTCCCCCACCGCCCAGGGCTGGTGGTGGTGGTGCTGCTGCTGTGGAGGCCGCGGGATCGGCACTTTCCTGCAAGTTTCCTGATTTTTACAACTCTGTGGGCAACAATCACAGCACCCTGAAATCTTACGTAGGCCCTCACTAGCAAAACGCTCTGGGCTAGAGGGGGAAATGGCAACAGGTTGGCGCGGGTAGGATAGAGCCATTCTGTCAGCTCAGCCCCAGGAAAGAGCATGGAGGCCTGCTGATTGGGGTGTGGGTTCTGACACAGAGGGAGGGAGTTCTCCAATGGTCCAAGTGCCTCCCCAGAAGATTCTGACTCATGGCAGCCGGCCCGGGCCTCAGAGAAGACCCCGGCACGACAGCGCGGGGCTGCCCACGGCTGACCTTCGGGAGGCAGAGTGCCAGGCTTTTCTTCCAGGGCACCTCTGGGTGACTGGAACTTCCAACCTTAGCTGCCACACGCTCACCATTCTTTTTACCCCTGCAGGGGCCCTACATGGCGTAAACACCAACATGAGGCCAGACACAAGCACACTGCCCATTCCCAGGTGCCAGCCAGCCAGCCCTGCCTCTGGATGTGCAGCCCGGTGCCCTCAGAGAGTCAGAGCCACACTGTGTGCCCACCTGACGAGTGCAGCCACAGAGAAGGACATGCCTGATCTCATCGTGGGTGCCACTATGCCCGCCTCTTACCTGGGGAGGCTCCGGTGCAGCGAGGCCGTGACAGGGGAGACCTCGGCTCTGGGCCAAGGGAGCACCTTGTGTTGGGGGCACATATGGCTTGAACCACCTGGCACCCCTCCATGCCAACTGGTCATGTGATGTGGGGTCCAGGTGCAGAGACAAGCTGGCTGGGATGCAGCCTGAGGGCAGTGTCTGCAGCTCTGCCACCCTGGAGCCAACCCACTTTGGAGAAGCCATAGGAGCTTCCCGGCCTGACTTGAGCTCAGGCCACTTCTCCCCACGTGGGTGTCTCCTTCCTGCTCCTCTCCACTTACCTGGGACCCTCTGCAGCCTTGAGACCCTCCTCTGGCCTCCTACCCCCACTGCCCTATGACCTCTGTCACCGGGCTGCTTCTATGGCCGCCCTGTGTCAGACAGCTCCATGTCATGTTTTATGAGAATGAGTTCACACAGTGATGATGGGGTTAAATACTGCTACTCGCCGGACCCGAAGCATTACCATCACTCTCTCACCTGGTGCGCCCCATGGCAGCCGTGGCGATCCAGCTGTGCCACAGCTGGGCTGCTCCCCAGGGGAGAGAGAAGCCCAGGGGGCCACTTCCGGAGCGGCTCTCCCTGCCTGTTTGCGTGGGTCCCAACACCCACAACCAACCGTCGCTGCAGTGGAGTTGAAGCCGAGGGCTCACAGCGACCCCAGAGGACAGGGTAGAACTGGCCCTGCGGTCTGAGACTACCCGTCCTTCCACCACGAGCAGAAGCTCTCATCTTCCTCCCTCGGAGAGCAGCTGGTGGTTTTGAACTGCTGACCTTGCTCACGGCACACATCTTCAGATCAGGGCTCCCTCCCTCCCACCTTCCACAGCAAGTGTTTCATGATTTTGTCAGCACAGGCCAGTGGGATGGGAGGCCAGGCTCCAGGCTGGAACCCCAGCGCTGGGTCCCTCCCCACCCCTGGCACATCCCTGGGACAGGAAGGGATGGGAAATCCCAAACCGTCTTCTCAGTGAGCTGTCAGGCAGCTCGCGCTGGGGACTTACAAATGCGGACGGGAGGAAGAGGACCCCGAGTTCGTAGGAGCGGATCATCAGCTGGGAGCCATTCTTTTCCAGTGCGCCCCAGGCCGCCTTGGACAGGTTGGCACTGCAGAGACAAGGACACGTGACATCGGTCAGAAAGCATAGCAGCAACCACCATCTCCTCCCAGACGCCAGTGGAGCAATAAAGTTGGGATGCCAAATAAAACAAGCTCACTGCCATTGAGTCACAGTGACCCTATAGGACAGAGTAGAACTTCCCCGGGGGTTTCTCAGGCCATTACTCTTTACAGGAGGCGAGAGTCTTCTGAGCTCATGGCTGGCAGCCCACATCCTAACCCACTATATCCCACTGATGGAAATCTTGCTCAGCCAGAATCCCGGGACTCCAGGATCGAATTGCTCATTGAGACAGCTTCATCGGGCCTGGTTTCCCTCTGGGGGCAGCTTTGAAACAAGCGAACCCCCCTTTCAGAGCTTGCTGTGTTTCTGGTTCCCCTGACCTGAACCACTTTGTTTTTCACGGCTGTCCTAGAGCCAGGTTCTCAGTCTATAAAGGTAGTACTTAGAAGGGGGGAAAAAAAGCCAAAACGCTAATGAAATCGCAACATGTTATCATCTTAAATATATTTTCTTTTCTCTTTTGGCATGGGAGTGGGAGGAGGCAGGTAGCAGGCAAGTACTAAGAAATTCACTGCCAGAGTCAACTGTCTCCTAGGGCCCCCCTAGGACAGCGGGGTTTCTAAGAGTGTAACCTCACCGGAATAGACAGCCTCGTCTTTCTCCCGGGGAGCAGCTGGTGAGTTCAAACAGCCTACCTTGCGGTTGGCAGCCCTACGTGTAACCACTGTGACAGCAGGACAAAGAGCCCAAGGAAAAATGGGATGAAAAGGATTCTAACAATCCACAAACTCTGTAAAGGCCCCCTATATTTTCTACTCTCGACTAAAGAAAATAGCTGCGGGCCCCAGGCTGGCATTTGAGTCGTCATCAGGGGATCCCAGTGACAGAGTGGAACCGCCTGCCCCGCGGGGTTCCCAAGGCGGTGGTCTTTTTGGAAGCAGACTCCCCTTTATTCTACTGCGCGGCAGCTGGTGGGCCGCAGGGACCATGGCCCTTGCCGTGAGCAGAGGGCGGGCCACTGTGCCTCAGGCCTCCCTAAGCAGGGTACAGGTCTGTAAGGTGCTTTCATTTCTCATGCTGATGGCCCCCGTCACATTCTCCTCTACCGTCCGTGGCCATCAGCGCTGTGTGGGTGTTCTTTGTCCTGCACCCTCCTCACCGTCACTGCAGGTCTGCGCCCCCGGGGGCAGCCCTGTGTCAGTCTGTCCTCGCTTTCACTGACCCTCTCTTTTCACCAAACACATGACGGCTTCCTCCAGAGCCGGGCTCGGCCTTCCTGGTCCCCGTCCAATGTAAGCGAGGAGACATCTCACTGTCCTCGTTTCTAAGGAGCATTTCAAGGAGCTGATCCTTGTTCACAGAGAAGCTACAGAGTCCGGGAGACACTAACATGACGGATGTGAACAGAAGATTTCGGTCTAAAGTATTGGAATAAAATGTGCAAGACTTGGAGTTTGAAAAGCAAACGCGAAGGACATGCTCCTCCTTTTTCAAGCAGGAAGAACAGGATTAAAACAATAATCCAGGCCTGGAGATGCAACGTTGAAGACATTTAGGAGCAAACACCTCCTAGCCCACTCCCGCCCACCCAATGCTGCAGGAAGCCGCGGGAGCTGGAAGACAGACAAGGAAAACAACCCACAGAGACTGGCTGAATGACCATCTCTGGGGAGCTATTATTCTGCCCACCACACCGTGTGTTCCATCATACCATGTTCATGCTACAAATGTTCCCTCAGGCTTTTAAATGTGGCGAGGGCAACCTTGGGAAGTTCAAAACTCCAGCGGCCAACAGCTCCGTGTCAACTCCCGAGGATCCATGTCAGGGGCAGAACTGTGCTCTGGCGAGTGTTCGTTCGGTGGCTGACTTTCCTGAAGTTCCTTGCCATGGGCACTGGCTCCCTGCCAACACATCCTGCACCTTTGCAGGTATGATCTTCCCTGGTCCAGCATGTCATTCCTCTGTTGGTCCTTGAGCCCTTCCCTGGCTGTGCCCCGTCCCCACCCCCTTCTCATTCCAGAGGCTGCCTGTGGCTGTCCTGGTTCCAGTAAGCCTCCTAGTACCAATTCTGTTGGTGTCAGGCGGACAAGGCACACCTTCTAATCCATTCGAGTAAGACTGTTCCCCAAGGACTTCGACGATCCACCTTATGAATCCTGTGTCCCCTTGTTAGTGAGAGGCTTCAAATGACACATTTTAGAGGAACGGCTATGGACAAGGAAGTATGGAAGGCCCAGCAGGGCAGCGGGTACCAGTGGATACACTTCACACACGATAGTGAATCTTCCCCAATCCAGGTTCCTTCTCTGGAGCATATCTGGCTCACATGGCAGATGCATGGCGTGCGAAATCCTTGGTACACAAAGGATGAGTCACCAATACCAGATCTTCCTGTCAGCAAGACGTGCCTCAATTTACGGGAGGGTGACTGGCCCTTGTCTCTGCTGTGACTCCTTTGGCAGGCCCATCTGTGAGTCCTGGGTGATAGACAGGTTTAATCATTCTTCACCAGATTGCTTCACGGATGCCACCATCTTGCACAAGTCCCCCAGGCAGGAGGACGGCGAGGTTCTATTTGGACTGCGCAAGGGCATCAACAAGTGTTGGGTTTGTTGTGAAGTGGCCTTCAGTCGGTTCTGACTCCTAGTGACCCCGTGGCCCAACAGAAGGGACCACCATCACGATGGGATGTCTGAGTCCACTGGTACAGCCACCGTGTCAACCCATCTTGTCGAGGGTCTTCCTCTGTTTTTCACCACCCCCATTACTTTACAGGTATGTGTACCGCAAAGTTCAGTAGAGGGATGTGATCAAGCTTCAGGGATTTCAGTGACCCAGCTGAGGTTAGACCAGTGCGGCAGATGTCCAACAATCTAGTCCCGGAGGGGATTCAACAGGGCAGCTGTGTTTTGGGGGCCGGTGTCACCTTTTATAGCCACAGTGCATCGATAAAGAAACGCCGGCAGGAAAAGAGAAAAACCTCTAATGATGCACATTTTGAAACTGAGAAGCAAGAGCAGGGCACTGAAGGCGATGGGATTGTCAGGCGGGTGCTTTTACAAGAACCTGATAAATGGTCGAACCCACAACCCCAAACCAAACTCACTGCCATCAAGTCAATTCTAACGCATGGGGACCCTATATAGTAGGGTGGAACTGCCCATGTGGTTCCAAGACGGGGCCTCTTTCTGAGGGTAGAAAACCTCGTCTTCCTCCCTCGGAGCGGCTGATGGTTTCAAACTGCCGACCTTGAGGTTAGTAGCTTGGTGTGTGACCACTTCGCCAGGGCTCCTTAAAATTGCCAACTTGGCACTGACAAGTCTACTTGCAATCTCATTTTGTTCCTCAGTGGTAGTGGGATTGTGACCCCACGACACACACCTCTTCCAAGTTCTCAGTGAACTCTGAACTGAGGCTTTGCAGGGCAGAGTCTGGCCTTGCTCCCAAGCCAGTCGTCACAAGGAACCCTCTGCTCATGATCCCCAAAACCAGGGCTATGTGCTGGGCTGCTAGCTGAGAAACCGGCAGTTTGAATCCACCAGCTGCTCCCGGGGGAAAAGATAGGACTGCCTGCTTCCGGAGATGTCACAGGCGCGGAACGTCTCCGAGATGGTCACTGCGTGGGGACGACGGATTTGACAGCATACAGCATCCTTGACCCCCACCCCCAGCCCCCCAACGCGGAGTTCCACCAGGACCTCAGAAGCAGCCACGCCAGCTCCAGACTCCCAGACGAAAAAGTTGTTTTGCACATTTCAGGTCACAATTGGGATTGGGAAGGGTTCTATCAGAGATTTTGGTCAGGGCATTCAGGAGAGGGTGGTCAGGGAAAGGTCGGACCTGGCAGCTGCAGAGGGTGTAGGTGAGGAGGCATGACTGGACGGGTAGGGACACGAGGTACCCAGAAGCCGCTGCTTTAGGAACAGCTGCAGCACGTGTCTGAGCTGTGGGTTTGCCCCGAGCCCAGGGTCAGCATGCCAACTCAAATCTCAGTGGTCAACCAGGGGATATGCCTTCCTTGGGGACAGGAGCCACGTGTGTCCACCATCCAAACCAAAGTCAGGGGGAGCAGGTAGCAACACAAAACCACACCCCATGGCCCATCACCACTCCCTGGCAACAGGGCCACTTTGAACATGTCATCGAAGTGTGCCGTATCTCAGAGTTCACATCTTTAAAGTGGGGTAGTGATAGTTTTTGTCTAGCTCTTAGTGAGTTTGTGGAAAACCAAACGAAACCAAACCAAAAAAACCATTTACCCGACACACAGCACGCACCATATGAGCATGCGCCTTTATCTAAAGGCCTTCTCTGCCCGGTGGCCATCTGGATGGCTCCTCTCAAGCCACTGGTCCATGTGGTCCACGACAGAAGATCTGAGGCCCAAGGCCAGAGAAGCTCAAGCACTTCCCATTCGGGACGGACGGGAAAGCAGCTTCCTCCAAGGCTTGCTCACAAGAGCACAGCCAGAGATACGTGCCTTCTGTCTGCAAACAGCGAGCTCAGCAGTTCAACACTACCATCTGCTCCAGATGCTGAAGCTTGCTACTCTCGTCCAGAGTTAGTCTCAGAAACCCACTGGGGTAGTTGCAGCCTGTCCGATAGAGTTTCTATGCATCACAATCAACTCAACGGCAGTGCATTTTGTTTTCGTTTTTCAATAACAGATGCCAGAGTGCAGGGCGCCCGCTACGACTTTGAATCACTTCTCACGCAGAGAGGGGCTGCTGTGCAGACTTCGGTCTGAGAATCAGTACTTGTAATGGGGCACAGGGGATATAGCAGCGGGTCCTGGGGACCCCAAGTCACACAGGGGCTATAGCAGCGGGCCCTGGGGGCCCCAAGTAACACAGGGGCCATAGCAGTGGGCCCTGGGGTCCCCAAGTCACACAGGGGCTATGGCAGTGGGTCCTGGGGACCCCAAGTCACACAGGGACCATAGTAGTGGGTGCTGGGAGCCCCAAGTCGCAGTCCCAAGAAGCTCGGTCTACAGGAGGCATTGCCAGATAATTTTTAAGACTATTCCATTTGATTCTCACCTCAAACCCCAGACTAAGGAGTCACAAAAAAGACGTCCAGGATCAAAGGGACACAGAAACAGCACTGCAGGGTAAGGGAGAAGCAGTGCTCCTGGGTGAGGGGGATGAGCAGGGTGGGAGGACGCCTTTCATGTTGCCTCGAAAAGCCCGGAGACACTGTTGTTAAGCACTTGTCTCATTTTCCCCGTAGTGGCAGCACCAACATTTCGGCTGGTTCCCGACTTTCCTATGTTGCCTGGCAACCACAATAGTGATGCAGCCAGCATTCACCTTTCCTTTCGGCCCACCCCAAATGCGAAGCTTCCAAAGATGTTGGTAGCACCGGGTCTGCCAATTATGCCTGGGCCCGGGCTTCTCGGCCAAGGCTGCTGCTGAAAGCACAGCTTCTTGCAGGCTTGGGCTTGGGCTGAGGCAGTGGTAAAACTTAGCAATTGCATTTGTCATCCTGATAATTTCCATAACAACACGCTGCCCATCTAACTGGGGCTGATTTCCTGGTAGGATCAAACAGATGGGGGGGGGGGCGCGAAGTCTCCCAAAGACCAGTAATAGCTCCCTATAAAAGCAGTCAGACAAAAGAGAACTTGTGAGCTAATGGAACATCCATTAAGCTCCAGTTGAAATGCTATTTTTAAGTTTCTACAGACACAAGCTGGGCTGAATGTCCTCTTGCCAATTAAACAGAAGTTGGGGCCCTGGGGACAAGTTAGGGCACTTATTTAATTAATCCACAAAACTCGAAACCAAGGGCCCTGTCATTAAGTAGTTTCTGACTCAGCAACTCTGCAGAGCAGGGTTGAACTGCCCCTGGGGTCTCCAAGGCTGTAACACTGTAAGGGAATAGAAAGCCTCATCGCTCTCCCAGGGAGTCGCTGGTAGTTTCAAACTGCTGACCTTGCGGCAACAACGTGGAACCACTCCACAGGGAGGCTGGAAAAAGCAGCAAGCAAAGCCGAGCTACAGAAGGACGCAGAGCGCAGACAAGGACGCGTGTTTGCTCGTCTGCTGAGCTGGATAGCATCGACTCCAGGGGAAACGTTGGAGGGAGACCTTGAATGAAGAGTGTAATTGGTTCAGACAGCCCAGAGAGAAAAGCTGAAAGTGGACTGAAGAGACACTGGAGTGCATTCCTGTAAACGCCTGAGCCGGGACAGCCGGGCGTGGCACTCGGCGGCTTGGCAGAAAACACAGACCTGAAACCAGCGGCTCCTAAAGCCCAGAATGAATGCATCCGGGGCGCAAAGAAGCGTGGGCATTGACAAGCGCCTTCCGTGTGGAACGAAAACTTGGGAGGGCAGGCAGTTCAGTGAAACGGGAACTTCATGTGGAGTGGTTTCACAAGTCTTGGGGCTGTGGTAACCATGGCAACTGTGCAACACCTCGACCCAAGGCCTGTGAATAATACTTGGGTCAGAACCCCAATCCCAGTGAGCAACAACAGAGAGGAAATAGGAAACCTGTGACTTATCTGTATTTAAGAGGATAAGTGAGATGGGAGAGGAGAGGCAGTGGAAGGGTAGCATTTTGATGAGCTTCCGACCCCTGACCTGAAGTAACCAGTCTTCACATTTCAGAAATGCCGACTGGGAACAGAGCCCCTGTGATCAGGAAGCCAGCATCCTGAGCTTATGAAGGATAAAGGCAGGTGATCAAATATAAAACACACCCTCCCTGCCTCCCACACATCCTTCCTCTCCGTCTCCCTTGGAGAAATGTAAACCCAAACACCCACTGCCAACCAAAGGGATCTGACACAGGCCTTCCCGTTTGTACATCTTTACGGGAACACACAGCTCCGGGGCTTCTGCCCAAGTGGCTGCAGGGTTTGAACCGCCAACCTTGAGGTTAGCAGCCCAATGATTATCCCTCAGCATCACCAGGAAACAGGTAACGTTTGTCCTAATGGACGAGTTTTTTGGAATGATGGAAGTCTTTCCTGAGACTCCCGAATGCCTGTGGGCAGCTGGACAGCAGCTTTCACGCAGGTCCCCAAGGCCATCTCCCTTGGCCCGGCAGCCTATGTATCACCTCCCTAGAAATCCGCAGAGCCTGGGTCAGTGTGTTGTGTATTTCCAGGGTAGTTGTGCTTCCCTGGGAAAGGACGCTTCCATCTTGGAAACAGAAATCATTTCAAGCCCAGGTTGGAAGTACGGTGAGGATAAATCCAACAGGCTAAAGAAGAAACCCCAGTAAGGCCCCCCAAGATTTCAATATCCTGGTGTACACCCTCTCTCTGTCCCCCCCTCACCCCCCCACCTCCCTAGTGAGGGCAAGACTGTGAACACAATAGCATTGGGCTACCGATCAACTCTACTCTCATTCAACGGGAAACCGTGACAGGTGGGCCTGACCGAAGCAGCTGTGCCTGGAAGCGAGGAGCCAGGCCCTGCTGCAGCACAGTCATAGTGTGCACCACCAATGGGAATAGCCTCGTGGCAGGACACTGCAGGTGGCGCATGGCCAGCAGCCAGCACGGAAGCAGGGACCTTGGCCCTCCGGCCTGAGGCAACTATCTTCTGCCAACCCCTGGCGAGCCTGGACAAGGAGGCGCTCGAGCCCAGTGGCGGCCTGGCCGACACCTGCCTGTAGCCTCAGCAACTTGACACGTGCCCATCAGGCTGTCCCCGGGCCCCTAATCCACGGAGACCGGGAGATGACGACGCTTTTGAGCGGTTTTCAGTTGCTCACCTGCCGGCCAGTCAGTTTGCTCACGATGACACCTGTTTCCAAGTTGAACTGCGTCCGACAGGGTTTCCGACGGCTGCCATCTTTGGGAGGGAGACCACCAGGTTCTTCGGTGGCATCTCCGGTGGACGCAAGCCTTTTAAATCAGGAGCTGAGAGCTCGACCACATGTGCCACCAGGGACAGCCCTTAAGTCACCCTGTCTAGTGCCAGTGGGAGGATTCATCTTATGCTTCAAGTTGGCTACACTGTGGTCCTCCTCCTCCACCACCGCCCGGGGGCCAGCAAGTCAGCTTGTCACATGAGGCTGGGAACATCAGCAGGGTCACCATGGTAGACACAATAGGGCTCCCGTGAGGTTAAAAGCCAGTTTTTTTCGCCTCGCCACTCAGTGAGTTGGTTTCAAATACAGCTACGGACAGATCAGATGGGCTGAGATACATCCCTTTGGGACATTCTGGGACCCATTTTAGGTCCCAGTTCACATCTGACTTAGGAATATTTTCAGTGTTCTAGTGTTTCTCAAGTTTGTTCTCAATAAAGATCACGATGGGATGAGGGGTTAAGAGCAGCCTCACTGTCACCAAGGCCATCGGCCCGAAACTGCCCAAACGGCAGGTCAAGGGTGACCCTCACCTTTGTTCTGCCACTTCAGCTGTGACAGGCAGTGGCTCCCCCACCCTGGGAGGGGAGCCTTCAGGTCTCCACACCAGGGGACACCGGCCTCTGCGGAGGCAAACTGGTCTCATTCCAGAGACCACTGCTTCCGCGCACTCACTGTCATGGAGTCAAAGCCTACTCACAGCGACCCTGTAGCGCAGCGGAGGGCTGCCCTGTGCATTTCCGAGACTAACTCTCTACAGGAGCAGAAAGCCTGGCCTTTCTCTGCCGAGCGGTTTGGTAATTTTAAATTGCTGGCCTATGGTGAGCAGCCCATCGCATGGCCGCTCTGCCTCCAGGAGAGATGGCCGGAAGAGCACAGTGCTTATAACGAGAAGCAGCCAGACAGCTGACCCTCGGGGCTTCTGCGGGGGAGATAAAAATGCCGTCTGCACAGCCCATGGGGACTGAGAAACTCTGATCGCAGGGAAGCCCTGCTGAGACGCTACAGCTGGGTGACCTCTACGAACATGAGCACCCCGGAGACTGGCTGGCCCGTTTCAACTACGCGGGGAGCAAATAATTCACGGAAGAAATATGAATCGTGCCGTTTCTCCTTGACAATTTCTGTTTTATGACATCCGTCTCTCCCCCTGCCCCCACCCCCAATGCCAATTTATGCAATCCGTTATGAAAGCAGTAAGTCCACCGGTAAATACAGGCTTTAGGGAAGCCTGTAGGCACCGAGACTGAGGAGCTTCACCAGGTGATGATTACATGCTCTACAGGGCTTACTCACAGGCCTACACACACACACACACACACACACACACACACACACACACACACACCCCACCCCACCCCCATCACAGCTCACCCGAAGCACACTGCATCTCCAGAGCAGGATTTACAAGCACTTTTAAAGAACGCTTTCCACCAGGAATAAAAAGACTACTTACCTAGTGACAAGGAACCAAGCGATCTTGCTGAAGTCGGGAGAGGGTCTCATATACGTCTTAATATGTGGCATGGCGTTGCTGCGGCCAGACGTCTCGGCTGACCATTTGCTAGGGACAGGAAAGAGGCAGAGGCATAACCAGAAGACAGCATGCAAGGGCCTAATCTTAATACTAAGAAAATGCACTTGGAGCAAAATGCCTTACTTGAAATCCTGGGGCATTCTGTTCAACTGTTTAGGTTATTGAATAATGCATGCTCGTTTGAGGATGTGTAGCCTTATAAAAAACTCTAAACCCAAACCTACGAACTTTGAGTCGACTCCGACTCATAGCGACGGGGTAGAAGTGGACCTGTGGGGTTCCCAGGTAACTGTTCTGGAAGAGGAGCTTCAACTACTGGGAGCTGCAGCTCTTCTGCAAGTAGACAGTCTCCTTTTCCTCCCTCAGAGCTGCTGCTGGTCTGGACTGAACTGCTGACCTTGAGGTTAGCAGCCCAACAGGTAGGGAACCGCTATGCCACGGGGGCTCCCTGCGTAGGCTGACAGACAAGGAAAATCACTGTCCACTGAGAAGAGGTCATCTTCTGTCCCGCCCTTCCCAATCCGTGTCCATCAAACACGCACATCCTCACACATACAGGGGTATGTGCAAAAGCATCGCGACTGCTCTAGTTCACCCGAGCATGGGCTTCCTCCACGCACGACACGTTTAAGGGATTCTCTGTGACGGGGCTGCAGGCGAGTTCGCTCAGTAATACACCTGTCTGAATCTCCTTAAGGCGCTTTCCAAACAACAAACAAAAGGGGACTTTTTTGTTCCACCGGGCGGGAGGTTGATTTTGAATTCAAGGCTAATTTCAAAATTTTAACAAATCTCAACTGAACATCTTCCCAGATAAGTGGAGCTTTGCCACACGTTTATGGGAAAGATGGCCCCCATGAAAAGGGCTTCTCGATAGTCAACAAGTGCTTTAAGGCGGGTGGAGACGACCTCCAAGCTGACTTCAGGGCAGAAGGGTGAGCTCCAAATGTTACGGTGATGGTGTTTTGCGATTCCAGCGGGAGCCATCTTCTTACATTCTCTTGAAGGCTGTAGGATGACTGGAGAGGTCTCTGGGGACGAAGGTTTAAGAAAACAGAACACTGCCTTGGTGAGAAAAAAGCCAGGGGAGATGCCCGAGGTGCTTTTGTTCCCCATGAGCTCCGGCTCCTTCTCTGAGGGGAGCAACAACTACCTTCTTGGGCAAGCTCAGCCCATCCTTGCTCCAGCGCTGACCCTCGCGAGCCCTGCAGGCTGCTTTTGGTTCTCCAAGCTCGAGAGCACCAAGGAGAAGCATGGTCCGAGTGCCGTGAGGAGATGCTGTACACGAGGAGGACAGGGTTCTTTGGGGGAAGAAACACCACCTCCAGACCCGATGGGGGATTGGCCGAGGCGACAGCATCCCAGGAGTTTGGATCTTTGTGCTTAACAAGGTCTCTATGATTCTGCAGCAGCTCTGATTTCCCCTGGCGCGTTGTTTCTGCAGTGCTACCTGCACACACACACATCTTGTCACTTTAGCTGGACAGTGGACCTGAAGGCAGGACCACGCCTCCGCTTCGCTTGTTGAATGAAACAAGGCAAAATGGGCCAATTGCAAGCAGCCTCCTTATCAATATCACGTGGGATCGCTGGCAGGCTGGGCCGCCGCTCACAAATCCTTTGGTCATATGCCCGAGCCTGGTTTCTGAGTTTCCGACCGTGCACAGTGACTTAAGAAACGGGAAATCGTTTCTCTTGGGAGATGATCACCTTTACATAGAAATGCATGAAAATGGCCTTTCCAGATACTAGATTATCGGCTAGGACAGAGGCAGGCAGGTCTCCTTCCAGAGGCTTCAACGATCGAAGACAAAACCTCAAAGCAAAAAACCTGTTCCCAGTGATCGATGGTGCCTCAGGGTGAACCCATGCGTTGCAGACTAGAACGGCTCTAGAAGGTTCTCTTGGTTGTACCTTAAGGAAGCAGAGGGCCAGCCTTTGTTCTGTGGCCCTGCTGGGCTGAGAGGGCTAGAGCTAGGGGCATGTTCTCTGGGAGGCACGGCCTCCCCACAGAACCGACGGTTCAAATCCACTGAAATGCAAATCCCACCTCCATTTCCCGAGGACTCAGTCAAGCCCGAGAGCTGTCCTTTCAGTCCCTCGAGTACCAAGGTGGTCAGCCTTTCTGCGAACATACTCCCTCCCTCCCGTTCCCATAGAGACTGAACCAGCCACGGTCGGCTTCTGTGTGATCTTTGTGTTATCCCTGTGCTTTTAGGAAAGCGGAGCAGCTCAGGACGCGTTTCCAGTGGCAGGGAATGTATCTGGGGTAATGCATCTGCAGGTCTGAATGTCCCTGAGGGGGTTACAGCAGCTCCCGGAGAGGGACAGACACTGGTCTTTGACTCCCTGGCACCATCAATAAAATGCCTCATGAGACAACTACAAGGAGTAGGCCTGGTACTGGGCTGCTAACGGTTCAAAGTCAGTACTTCGCCCCCACCAGCTGCTCCACGGGAGAGAGATAAGGCCGTGCGCTCCTGCAGAGATCTGCGTCTCAGGAACCCACCAGGGCAGTTCTGCTTTGTCCCACGGGGTTTGCTCTGAGTCACATCGGCTCCCTGGCGATGAGTGGGAGTTTTTGAGGTAATCAGGGGACTGGGGCAGAATGAGCTGGCCGTGCTACAGCCAGAGGAGGACTGATGGTACTCCTCCGCTCGCCCATCAGTCATTCACCAAACTCCAACACGTACACCCGATCTCTCATTCCCTGGAAGCAGTGGCGTGGGCCCTGCCTCAGGAGTCTGCAGCTGCACAGCCTAGGATGTGTCAGGGTTTGTTTTTGGAGAACACACTTTCGACCGCTGCACACGTAAACTCCAAGCCACCCAGCATGACCTCGCTCTCCTTCTCACTTGCTGCACGTGGCCTTGTTGGTTGCCAGAGTTGGTTCTGACCCACAGCGGCCCTGCACACAGAACGAGACCTTGCTCGGTCCTGCGCCGCCCTCACAGTAAGTTTTTATGCCTGCGCCCATTTGCTGCACACCGATATTTAAACAGAAACCACAGCGGCTGCTGCACTGCCTGGCAATAAAATCCTGTTGGGGGAGGCGAGGAGTCAAAATCTTGTTTTAGCTGATTTCCATCGCTAACATATGTAGATGAAAACAGACATACTTATATTACATAAGGTCTATTTTTGTGAAAAAGAAACAATAATAACGCAGGGACGTCAACAACATCCCTGTTCCGGAAGCAGGATCAGCATCGGCAACATCAGCATCTCTCGGCCAATTACTTACTGAAAATAGGCATGCAGCCAGTTCTGCTTCTCCGCCGTCTGGATGCTGTAGGGCAGAGAGCCCCCCGCTTTCAAGAGAAGAAAGGGCAAAACAAGTCTGTGAAAATTCATGATGCGAGGTAATGAGAGGCTCCCTCCATTACGGAAACGGACAGTCAACAGTGAGACGGAACAACCCCCAGAGCAAACAAAGGGGCACGGCTTCCAGGACACATCTTCTCGAATCCTGCTCGGCAGGAAAAGGCAAGGCCCGTCCTTACACTAGGCGTGCTTGCTCCGTGGGGTCTGCTTTCTCAGGGACGCACAGTAAACTGCACGTGGCTACTCTCTGAAAAGAAGCGGGGCTTCCTGAAGCACTCGGGCGGTCACTGCCTGCGAGCAGCACAGACCGGAAGGTGCTAGAAAGGACCAGGGACAGGAAGTCTTGCCACCCACTTGCAGGCGAGGCATCCCAGGCCTCCTTGTGCACAGGTCTGCTATTCTGCTCAGGGACCAGGACACTTGGACCGGAGGACCAGGGTGAGAACTGGGTCCCCGCCTCCATCCACATCTACACTGTATTATTTCCAGTTAGACCTCGAATTACTGAAACAAAGCCTGGAAAATGGACTGGGTCAATCACAAAAAGAAGTGAGAGCGCTCCTCAGACATTTACTTAAAAAAAAAAGTTCTCTAGACCTAAGTCCGCAGAGAGGCTAAAGGTCCGTCCCAGGTGGGACTGTCATTAAAGCCACTGTCCTTCCTCTTTCCAAGCAGGCAAATTCCACTTGCCAGTGACTTTAAAAACGCACCGGGAACTTCTCCACAAAATCCCTAGGCCGCTCCCCGAGTGTTGAGAAAGGTCTGGCTCTTGTTACAAATCATTAAAACCATGTTCAGAACACGGAACTACCGTGTTCCTCTCCATCGGCGGCACATCACAATGCCTGCAGCCTAGGAGAGGAACAGAGAGGAGAAGACAGCACCGTGTTCCCAGCTCCCCACACAGTCTAAATTCTGCCATTCAGGGGCAAGTAATAATGGGTTCATCCACTCCCCACGCTTTGGAGAGGCTTCTGGCCGGGCCACAGATGGTGTGATCAGCGCAAATTGGTCTAATTCAGACCACTCTGCTTTGAGCCGACAGCAAATGCCAAGCAGACTCTCCTTTTCCAGAGGCACAAGCTACTTAGACCTGTAGTTAGTGCCTCTTGACGGTAGTATCTCGGGCACCGCTGACTTCCAGATCCAGTGTAGGGTCCAGGACTGGTGTCTGAGAAATGGAGCGCAGGCCACATGAAGCCTACAAGTAACCACAGGCCTCTGGGGTGTGGATGATGCCCGTGGGAGAAGAGAGGGACCGCCTTGGTTACAACAGCGTTCATCTCGATGCTCAACAGAGGCTGTGGGCCTTCAGTGTACTGTAGCCAGGGCTCAACTGGGGACGTGCCACACAGTGGCTTCACCTGGGGAGATGGTGGAGAGCGGCAGAGGACACAGCTGCGCTCTGATGGTCACCTGGGAGTCTTGTTGGAACAAGCTGTTGGTGGGAGAGTTGGGCACAGCCTCAGAGGTCCTGTGACAGAATAGTCCTGCCGTGGGCTTCGGTCAGCCTTGGGTAGCAAACCCCAAGGGCCCATCTGGGCAGGGCCATGGCTGGGACCCAGCAGTACTCAATGCTCCCATTTCCATGCAGCCCAAAGAAACGGACTCACTGCCATGGGGTCAATGGCGCCACATCGTAACCCTCGAGGATAGGGTAGAACTGCCCCTGTGGGCCTCTGAGGCCATACCTTTTTACGGGAGTTTGAAAGCCCTTTGTTTCTTCCCAGGAGCAGCCAGTGAGTTCGAACTGCTGCCCTTGTGGTTAGCAGCCCAACGTGTAACCACTATATGGCACCAGGACTCCTGCCCAAAGAACGTCATCTCCCCCTTTCTCACCGATGCTTTGCTCACCCCCAGGACGGCCGTCTGAGTGCTTGTTGGAGAGTCAGTGGGTGGGGGACACACACACACACACACACACACACAGAGAAAACCACACTCGGACACCCTCCCACAGTTACCAGGGTATCCTTCCAGGCTTGTCCGCACGTTTTCCACGGAAGGGTAGATCTAAAAAGAACAAGACAACAAAAACAAATGCTATGGACCATGTCGGAGACACAATTTCTTAGGAGGAATGATTTCATTTTGAGAACATGAAAATCTCAATTCAAAACACTTAAAAAACTTGGAGAGTACACTTTAAAAATGTGCTTAAAGGGAACCTGTCTGATTGAAGAGAAAATTGAACTTCGACTTATTATATTACAGGAGTACAGTTAGTTGGTGGGGAGGCTGGGGGAAAGACACTTGGTTTTGAATATTTTTCCCCTTTAAATGCCAAATGAATACTAAATAAAATGCAAAATTACCTCCTCTTCCACAGGTCTTGAAAGAATTAAGAATGTATCAGTTGGAATCGACTCAATGGCAGTGAGGCTTGAGGACCATTCTGCCCCAATGTCATATTAGACGTTTTGGAGAGTTGGGGCCTGGACTCGATAACCAGAGAAAAGGTATGGTCAGCCCGTGGCTGCAGGCGACCTCCTGATAAGCCGGAAGAGTCTACAGACACGTGATGCCCAATGAAGATGCTTAGTGACTGTCGCCCCCACCCTACATCTCTACAGTATCTCCATCACAAAGAGGGCAGCACCCTCAACAGGCAGGTGCCATCAACTGCCGAAAAGACCAGCAAACGTGCCTCGGGAAAAGCAGAGCCAGCATGTTTCTCGGTGACTCGGATGGGGAGAGTTCAACTCACGTACTTGGAACATGTGGTCAGAAGACACAGTCCCTGGAGAAGCCAGCATGCTTGGTAAAGTGGAAAGAGGAAGGCCCTCGACCAGCTTGACTGGCACCGTGGCTGCCACAGTGGCCTCACACAGCAACGCTTGTGAGGACGGTCATTTGTACACAGGCTCTCTGAGTCAGGATGGGCCCTAATGACAAGATAAGGACAGAGTAGAACTGCCCCTGGGGGCTTCTGCGGCCATAAACCTTTACTGGAGCAGACAGCTGGTGGGTTTGAACCACAGACCTCACAGCTAGCAGCCCAATGCATAACTTGACTACACGACCAGTAGGACTTTATCCCGTGGCCCCAGCACTCACCAGATGAAGAGGAACGGCACTTTTCCCTGGGATCCTGCCCGGTTTGCCCAGTGTCACCAGGCTCTCTTTAAACTCAGAAGAGAGCCATTTGGTTTCATCCAGCCCCAAGGAGCCAATGCTGGAAAACTGGCCGACAACGGGCCAACGCTCGGCTTCAGGGAGGGGTGAGGCATGGTCGCTCAGAAGCTGTGAGAGGAATGCACAGTCAAGGCTACAGCCACTCACGTCACACAGACAACATGCTGAATGACAACACCACTGGTGTCCCTGCCTCTGAAGGGCACAAGCAACCTGGCAAGGCTCAAAACACGACGACCAAGTTCAGATCCAGAGTTGTCACCTCTTCGTGAAATATTTCTAATATTAGAAATATTTAAATGAATAAATGCACTACAGAAATTTCTTCTTTCAAAATTCCTGGATTCATAGAGAAAGCAAACACACACACACTTCACTTTTAAGTTAACCATCAACCTGTTTCATGAAATTAGACATCTGCCTGGGAATCATAAGTGTGTGATATCCCAAGAAGGTCAAACTACGGTGTGATTTGACTCCTAATGTTTAAACGAGGCTCAATACACCCAAGTCTTGGCGGCATGGTGGATGTGTGTTGGACTGCTAGCCATGAGGTCAGCAGTTTGAAACAACCAGCGGCTCCTGGGGAGAAAGAGGAGGCTTTCTACTCATGTAAAGAGTTACAGTTTGGGAAAGTGACAGGGGCAGTTCTACCCTGTCCTCTAGGGTCGCTGTGAGTCAGCATTGATTTGATGAAAGTGAGTTAGTACCTTGAGCTTTACTACTTGGGCCCCAATAACAGTGACGGTCAAAAAAGAAAACAAACGATTTAACCCTGGATATGTCTCACCTGAAGAGCCCTGTAGAGTACGGATCTGAATCTTCAGCGTTGTGCTTGATACTTAAACAAAGATTGAAAAAAAACTGACTCATATTGGAAGAGATTCCACTTATACTCAAAGTGATTTCATGTATTGAAGTTATAGCTTAGAGGTGACAAGAGAGGGCTTATCGCAGAAAGGTAAGAAATAAGAGTATGAATGTGTTTGTTTAAAAAATTATCTGATACGGTATTTATGTCTAGATTATAAAGAACGTGCACACTTGAATAATAAAAGAATAACCCAATTTTAAAATGGGCATAGGATCTGGACATTCTCCAAAGAAGGTTTACAGTGAGTAAGCGCATGAAGACGTTCAACTTCCTCAGCCATCGGGGACTTTCAAACCAAAGCCACAGGGCGTATGACGTCACACTCAGAGATGGCTATGAGAGATGGACAGCAAACCTTGGTGAGGGGGTGACGGGAATGTAAAATTGTGCAGACATTTTAGGAAATGGTGTAGTACTTCCTCACAAAGTTATGGAAAGGATTGCCATGCTGCTGCTGTCAGGTGACGTCGCGTCGGTTCTGGGTCACAGAGACGCCATGGACGACAGAAGGAAACACAGCTGGTCCTCTCCGTCCTCACAAGTGCTCTTATGTTTGCTGCCCCAGGTCAGCCACTGCGTCAGTCCGCCGTGCTCAGGGTCTTCCTCTTTTTATCAAGCATGATGTCCTCACCCAGGGACTGGTCTCTCCTGATACTACGTCCCAAGCAAGTGAGATGAAGTTCTGGCCTCCTTACTTCTAAGGAGCATTATGGCTATACGTCTTCCAAGACGGATCTGTTGGTGCTTTTGGCAGTCCATGGTACTCTCAATATTCTTCGCCAGCACCAGAATTCAAATGCATTAATGCGTCTTCAGTCTTCCTTAGTCAACGTCCAGGTTTCACATGTATATGAGGTGATCAAAAATACCACGGCTGGAGTCAGGTGCATCTAACTCCTCAAAGTAATATCTGTGCTTTTCAACATTTTAAAGAGGTCTTTGTATAGACTTACCCAATGCAATTCATTGTTTGATCTCTTGAATGCTATTTCTGTGAGTACCGATTGTGGATACAAGCAAGACGAAATTCTCAACAAGGTCAATCTTTTCTCCATTTGTCATTATGTTACTTCATTGGTCCAGGTGTGAGGATTTTGGTTTTCTTAACATTGAGTTGTAATCCACACTGAAGGCTGCTGCTATCTTTGATCTTCGCCAGCAAATACTTCAAGTCCTCCTCACTTTCAGCAAGCAAGGTAGTGTCATCTGCGTATAACAATAAGCCTTTCCTTTCCACAGTCTTCTGTACATAATCTAGCTTCTGTGATGATTTGCTCAGCATACAGACTGAATTAAGTGTGGTGAGAGGCTACAACCCTGACACAGACCTTTCCTGATTTTAAACCATGCAGTATGCCCTTGTTCTGTTCACACAACTAGCTCTTGATCCATGGACAGGTTCCACATAAGCACCGTGCTCTGGAATTCTCATTCTTCCCAAGGGAATCCACGGTCTGTTATGATCCAAATGGTCAAACGCCTTTGTGTAATCAATCAAACACAAGCAAGTGTCTTTCTGGTATTCTCTGCTTTCAGCCAAGAGCCATCTGACATCGGCAGGGATAGCCTTTGTCCATGTCCTCTTCTGAATCCAGTTTAAGAGCTTCTGGCAGCTCCTCGTCTATCAGTGCTGCAAATGCTGGGGCATGATCCTCTGCAGTCTTACTTGTATGTGACAGTTTGTTGTTTCTACATTCTGGTGGGGCAGCTTTGTCTGGAATGGTACAAATATGGATCTCCTCCCATCGGTTGGCAAGGAACAGGCTTCCAGATGTTTCGGCTCAGCAAGTGAGCCTGTTTCCAATGCTTCATTGGCTTGTTGGAGCAACTCACTTGGTATCATCAATTCCTGGAACCTTGTTTTTCACTAATGGCTTCAGTGCGGCTTCCTTCGTCACCACTGGTCCTTGGTTACATGCTACCTCTTGAAATAGTGGAACGCTGACTGGTTCCTTCTGGTAATTCTGTCTAATCCACCCACTTCCACATTAACACTGGAGTCTAGAATGAATATAAATACTTAAAATCTAGCATGAAAATTGTAGCCCAGTTTTTGAAGCACACTATCTCAGGGTTCAGATTATATTCATCTTCTGACAGTAGCAGTCTGAAATAAAATCTGCTATTCAGTAGTATGAAACGCTGCTGGTACAGAGGGATTTTGGCATGGTGTGATGTCAGAGGGCGTGTGTGTTTGCGC
Source organism: Tenrec ecaudatus (assembly GCF_050624435.1). NCBI lineage: Eukaryota > Metazoa > Chordata > Mammalia > Afrosoricida > Tenrecidae > Tenrec > Tenrec ecaudatus. The sequence continues at coordinate 13,591,152 of NC_134543.1, forward strand.
GTGCGCACACTGTGGGGACAGAAATGCAGCACTTGGAAGGATAATAGAAGACTGAGAATACTGATCAATGTTGGAGCACCGTACGTATGAGAACGAAGCTTACAGGACTTCAAACTAATTCCTAATAAATTAGCAATATCAAACTTCATGTCCAATAGCTAGGAAGCATTCACAGGAGAAACAGCAGAGCCAAGTTCTCCACGTGGCATGAAGAAGGGGTCAGTGCATACACACAGTTAATAAATACAAACACATTTTGTACCGCATCATCTAATTTGGCGTCTCCTAAATCATACTTCATGCCAGGGCAATGTGCTCTAATTATTTTGATTTAAAAATAATTATTAAGACAGCAAATTTCTTGTGCCATAAGAGTTGAATAGTACCATTTTGGTGCCCCCCCATCCCCCCCACCCCCGCCACACACACACACACACACACACACACATAGAACAGCTCCTAAATTGGCTTTGGGTTACAAATCAATTTGGCGCTGATTATTCTGGGGACAGGAGGTGGCAATCTTCCCAGTATTCCTCTTATTCTGTAGTATTCTCATTACCTGCATCACACTTATAAAATGCTAGCTTTAAAATATTCAAAGGACATTAGCTGGTCAACTCTCCCAAGATGTCCTTAAATAACACAGCTAGATGCCTGAGACGGTTTGTTGCTCTGGGGTTCCCGGCATGGCATGACTGTTTTAGGAGCTTCAGCCAACAATACCGAGCCTTGGTTGGTTCCTTACCAAGAGGGGGACTAACAGAGCGTCAGCTGTTACATGCCTGTGTGCTGGACATTCCGCTCCCTCACCCAGGAGGAACTTTGTCTGCATCTGTCTGTTCTCTGCAGTACCAGGAAGGCTGATTGTAAGGCCTGCTGCTTCTACTGAAGCACAAGAGAGGACAGGAAGTGCTTTCTTCAAAAAGAAGGGCCTTCTGTTTCAGAAGGAAAGGCGTAAAGGCTTAAAGAGTCTTGCTTCTCAACACCCAGCCTTTCTATAGAAACCCACTGTGTCTCCGCCTTTGTACCAGCCAGAAGGCCAGTCCCTCTTGCTGTCTCTCCTGAGACGTGTTGGGAGAACAAATCGACCAAGACCGGCCGCCGGACAGCTCTTCCGACCTATCCCACTTAGACGGTTAGAGGAGAGTGCCATCACAAAGAGCCTGCGTGCCCATGGAGTCAGAAAAGAATCTCAAGGAAACGAAGGACTGCTGAAAGCTGACCGTGTAGGCTGTGGGGTAGCCTCAAGGACAAGCAGCCTGCACCTTTCAGATCAAGTGAAATGTGCGTCAGTTCAGTCTTCAACCAGTTAGCTGAGTGGGAAGTACATGGACGTTGAAAAATGTCACAAGGTGTTACGGGTATCAAACGAGAACACACTGCCCCGCCCCTCGCTCTTGCTTACTCTTGGTGTCTTGAAAGCAAAACCCATCCCCTCTTGGAATGGTTCTACTGTAACGTTCTCAGCCAGCCCAGTAATCATCGCCAGTCAAGCTACCTGTCTGTGCTAAGGCAAATAGGCCATGACACCGCAGTTTGGAGGTGTGTGTTCATGTGCTGGTATAGTTGTAGGATGAGATCATGACTGGATCTGAGACAAAACCCAAGATCTGTGTGTGTGTGTGTGTTTTAAATCATTTTACTGGGGGATCGTGCAACTCTTATCACAACCCATCCATCCATCCATTGTGTCAAGCACATTTGTTGCCCTCATCTTCTCAAAACATTTTCTTTCTACTTGAGCCCTTGTTATCAGCTCCTCATTTTCCCCTCCCTCACGAACACTTGATAATGTATGAATTATCATTAGTTTTTCACATCTTACACTGTCCGATGTCCCCCTTCACCCGCTTTCAAAGCGCGCTTTCTGTAGCTACTTTAAAAGACTGACCTGGCAAGATATCAGGTGGCCTAGCAGCCCGGGCTGTGTACTGGTTATGCACTGGGGCTGCCATCCACATGGTCTGCGGCAGATGCAAACCACCCGCAGCAATGCAGGAGAAAGAGCGGGCTTTCAATTCCTGTAAAGAGTCTCAGGAACCAGTAGAAGGTCGCTCTGAGTCAGCATGGGCTCTATGGCAGTGAGTTTGGTTTAGCTTTTGGTACATCTCACTGGTCTAGAGATGATGAAACCTTTGAACTGCATCAAAGGACAAAGAAGGACTGACACACTTTCCCAAATATTTGTACAAAACAGTAATCTCCAGCACTCCGCTCAAGGCAGATTTGTTCTAAATGCTTTTATTTGAAAATAATCGCCCAATAAAAAATCACAGGTCTTTCTGTCACTCTCTAGTTTTGCCAAGGGAGTTGAATATTTCAAATCTTATTGGAGTGGGGCAATTACACAATCTTCTGTCAACTTGAGCAAAGGGGTGGGGGAGTTCAGCCTGTCAATCAGGTCATAAACAATGATGCCTCTGTGTGGGCATGGCCTCCCAAGGATTCTGGGAACTCCTGTCTTCCTCCTTGGAGGTGGAAGACACACACTCTCTGTTACACTTTCCTGTTGACAAGCCACATGGAGCTATGCTGATGGCAGCCAGAACCCTGGAGCTGGAGGAGCCACATGGAGACCCACACCACCGTTGAGATGCTTCCACCCCCAGTGGATCTACAAGACTTTCCCCCTACTGGCCTGTGATCTTCCTGTATTCAGCATCGTTGCATGTGTTACGTGAGTCTGAAGAGGAATTTATAGACTAGTATGGGACAGATGGGTGAATATAGGACTTATGGACTTGATCTGGGCTGGGACGTTTTCTTAATATATAATTACTCATTGATATCAAGGTATCTGTTATATATATAAGAGTGTCTCTGGATGTTTCTCTAGTCAACCTGCACTAATACAGTGAGAATGGGGGTTTTCTTGTATAAAAGAAAATAACATATCTTGGAGAAAGACGAGCTGGCTGCTCCCACACACAGAACGTCTGTGCTACCCACCCTCTAGGGTGGGGATGAGTTGGAAGTGACTCCAGGCAGAGGTTTGGGTAGATGATTATTCAATCATCTGGGACCACAGTCTGATAGAGAGTTTTGATTCAGTACACATTCACTGAGCACCTGCAGTGGTCACAGGCACTCTGCTGGCATTAAAAATGTACACTATGCACCCAGTATGCTCTTTAATTTCATGCCTGACATTTAACAGGGGAGACAAAATATAACCATTAATGCTAGATGTTGGCTCAATATAGTGGTGTTTGGGTACAGCTCTATATCCTTTAAGTGCTAATTTTATGATGTTGGGCAATAGATATAATTTCACTGACAACATGAACAGAACAGTTACTACAGAAACGTAGGTGTGAAAAAACTGTATCTGATCAGAAAAGATACATAACATGTATCTGTTGAATGAAGGAATGAAATAGTGAATGAATGACTGGGAAATAGGATTTGTTGTATCAATTTCTGTAATATTACAACAAGAAAACATACCAGAACAAGTTATTTAAAATATTCAAAAGAATAGGAAATTGGTTTTAAGAAATAATTGTGATAATCGATGCATGACTTTTCCCCTTATAATCTCCTGTCTGCAAATTTACTCTGTCAGCTACTGTCTGTGGTGATAAGCTGGCTAACCCGGAGCATCAAACGAACAAAAACTCACTGCCATCCAGTCCATGTCGACTCAAAGCATAGTACTCTGAGATATTACCACTCAAGACTCAGCCGACGACATGTTTGGAGTCTCTAACTACAAGGTGGGGTTCCCAAGAAAAGCCACCCCTAAAACCAAAACAGTACTCCCTGCCCCTGCTCCACGAGAAACGGGCGCTGACCCTCCGCCTGCCCTCCCCGGAACACGGGCTGCAGAAGATTGGCTTGGAATCTCGGACGCTACTCAGCTTTCAGGATGCGTGTGCACACACGGTGCGCGTGAGTACGCCCAGCCTCAGGTCACTACTCGCCCCAGCCACAACTGTAGAGCGACGCAGACGCCTGCTTCTCATCCCTGAAGCACCCCTGTACCGCTCTCACCCGCCTCTGTGAGACGTTACACCGGCATCGGAGCCACCTCGACAAGGCCCACTTTAGAGATGATGATGCACGCAGGTTGGGAACCAGCCGAGGTGACAGGACTCCTCAGAAGGAGCTCGAGCCCCACGTAGGAGTCTTCCTCAACACCATCCCCACACTCCGACATCGGCCAGCCCACCGATGCCATCCCGCCCTCAGCACTCTCCCCATGGCCTCTAGGTTAAAAATACAAAAAGCTGTGGCCTCATTTCCCCGAAAAAGGAGACTCTGAAGAAGCAAACCCAGGGGAGCTCTTATGTAACATAACCCACGCAGGGAAGGACAGGTAAAGGCTCTCAGGAAAGTCTCCTTAAGGAATTAGGCCAATTTGAAAAGATAACGGGAGGTGAAGACAGGTGAACCTTCTTTGTAGATACTTTTCTTTGTTAAAGAATTTTGCTCGTTTCTTTTTAAAATCCTACCTGAAGATGCCATTTTTATAGTCACACGTCTCTTAAAGGCGCGAAATACAGCCTAGCTCAGTGAGAGCCTTTGCGCGGGGGTTGCTTTCAGAACTCTAACAAGCAACAGCTACGCTGCCTCCTGCACGGGAGCCTTTCATTCTCCCCGTTTCCAAACATCAGCAGCACTAAACCCGAGTCCACAGACTTCGATCATTCTGAACCATCTACTCGACACTTCACACAGAGGCAAAACAAAACAGGGAAAGGCAAGTTACTGCCGAAACCTCTAGTTTAACAATCAGTTTGCCAAGTGCCTGCTCTTTGGGGTCGGAGGGGGGTGGTAGAGCTAGGGGAAGAGGGGCAGAGGACTCGGGGGAGAAAGAACAGCTTGTACCTTCCTGAGTCTAAAGTGTCCCCAGTTGTTCTTCAGATTTCCTTGAAAGCGTCCTGGGGTTGATCCAATGAGGTAAACACTAAAAAATATAAAACACAGACGTGGAGTATCATGTTGCGACTTGCGGGCACTGAAGCACCATCAAATGTGCACGGCAGAGAAGTGTCACAGAAGCATGAAATGTCCTGAATGCCGGTCCACGCCCCGACAGCCTCTCTTGGGCTGCAACCTCATTGTCCGAGCAGAACGCGAGGGGTGGAATACCTGCAAGGTGTAAGGTATCAGGCAAAGGACTCCTTAATTTTACGGGCCCCAGTGGGAGGCTTAAAGTAGGTGGAAAGATTATTGGACTTTAGTGCCCAGGAGCCAGGACACGGCTGGTGCCACAATCTGCTGGCATTCCCTCTTCACCTGGGCAGTACAGCCAACCACCTCCCCACCTCTACCCGCACCCCTCGCAGAGCACCTCAGACTGGGCAGATGCACATACTTGGTTTCAGAAAGGTCGTGTTCCTGGATGGTGCTGATCCACTCCTGGAGAGGAGGAGCATTGTAAGCCCTCAAGTAACTGATGAGGTCGGCTTTAAAATGTGTTGCCGATTCTCCGGATCCCTGAGCTCCGTGGGCAATCCGTGGGTACAAGGGGCTCAGCCATATTCTGGAAGGAACAAACCAAGCGCACAACTTCAGCAGCAAGGGTCACGTGACATCTCGGCACTGACGGTACAGTCCCCTGAAATCAAGTCAAACTCACTGCCGTCTAGCGAAGCTGACTCACAGCGACCTGACAGGACCGGTGGAACTGCCCCTGTGGGTTTCTGAGACACTCACTCCTCACAGGAGTAGAAAGCCCTGTCTTTCTCCCTCGGAGCGGCTGCTGGTTTCAAACTGCTACATTTGCACATTGCAGGGCTCCTGTGTCAGTGAAGGGGGAGTGCAAAGATCCACAGGCTGATGACAGGAAAGGACATCAAGGCACGTGAGCGCTCCTCTCCCACGGTGACTGTACAAGAGTCAGTGTTCCGCTCCTGCTGTAAAGGCCCATCCACCCTCTCCATGGTAGTCCCTGCAAGCTGTTGTCACCCAGGCTTATGCCAACCTCGTTCTTCAGCCAAACGAGAAAAACAACCCAATCTTATCTGTAGTAACAAGAATGTGCAAATCGCTTTTCAACAAATTAACTCATTTTCATGACATAATGCCAGAGTAATTTGAGATAGTTTTATATCCTATGCTGTCTGGTATCACCGATTCACCAAATGCTACATTTAAAAAGCCAACAGGGACGCTCTCTTCGATTTTCAAGCACTCAATTCAGGGAAAAGAGGTGAAAATCCAAGACCTCTTTGTACGTCAGTCATTTCCCTCTCAAGGAAAACCACTGCCCTTTGCCACAACTTCCACCCAGCACCCATGATGGGGACGCAGCCACATCTAAGGCAAGCCTTCCCACAAACGACTGCACGGAGAAGCAGGGCAGCCTCACACCCGGCCCTTCCTCACCGGGGCCTTGGGCTAACAGTCCTGCCTTCTGGGCTGTTGGGACCACTCACTGGAAGCGATGAGCCAGCAGGGTCCTGCCTACAGAAGCTCTCAGAAACGTCCTATTGCCTCTTCCCCTCCAGGAGCCACGTCTCCCCTCAGCTCTACTCTGAGCCCAAACAGAACGGCCCAATTCCTCCTGCCCGGTAGCCCGCAAGGGGGGCTAGGGAAATGATGACCGCCACCGGGGCAGGAAGCGTCCAGAGCTGCGAGGACTCCTGGCGATGTCCTACTTCCCTTCCCTTGCACTGCTGCTAACGAGGTGACAAAGGGTTGGGCCCAAGCCCAGGCTGCTACCTGGCAGGTCAAATGACCTCCCTGGGCCTCTGCCTCTTCACCTGGGCTGGCTGGGCGTTGACTGCCTCCCTTTGAGAATAACTCGGGGTCCCGGCTCTGAGGTCCCTCCTGGACAATGACTCAGCTCAGGTGTAAGGGGGTGAGGAGGGAGACTCGCTCACAGGAAACGCTACAAAACAAGGACACTGAGATGTGAGGCATTTGAACATCTCACGAAGTGGGATGAGCAAACTGTCGGGGCAGACCAGGTATGATTTCACGGGCGAAAGGAGCCGGTGGCTCACTCAGCCAAGCGGAGAGGGTGGCGAGCAATCTCCCACGGCGGAGGGGGCTGCGGAGCCCTGCCACACCAGTCACTGGGTGAGAAGACAGAAACCACCGCCACCCGCAGCCTGGAACGACCGGTCATCAGTGAGAGCAGCATGTGGAACCACCCCAAGGTGGTCCCGCTCCGCACCTGGTTGGCTCACCTGGTAACGGAGATACTTTGGAGATTTCAACCATGTGGCTGTACTCACGACTTAATGAATACTACATTTTAAATTGGGGGGGGTGTCAAAGATAAAATGCCTCACCTAAACCCTTACTCCTGGATCCCCCTTCTCGCAGGGGCTAGTGCCCCCCTCCCCCAAGGTAGCAGCACTGCACCCACAGAGCCAAGACGGGGGCATTAGTGTTTCCCTAAGAACAAGAGGTGCCCTGGTGGCATAATGGATGACTCATTGGGCCATCCAACACAAGGTCGGCAGTTCAAAACTACCAGTTACCCCTGGAGAGAAAGTGAGGCTTTCTACTCCCGTGAAGAGTGAGGGTCTGGGAAGGCCACAGGGGCAGCTCGCGTCTGTCCTACCGGGTCACCACGCGTCAACATGGACTCGTTGGCAGTGAGTTCAGAGGCAAGCTGTGGTCATCAGAATTGCTTTTTCCCATGGGGCTCCATGAGTCGCCGGTCCTGCCTTTCACGAGGGGCACAATCTGGCTTGGACGCTTTGTGGGAGGCACAGGCGCAGCTGCCGAGTGAGCAGGAAGCTGTGGGTACGTGCCCTCGGTGACGAGTCTGCACTCATGCTGTTGCGGCGGGTGCTGCCCAGCAATATTGACTCAGGGCTGAGCTGCCCCACAAAGCTTTCTTGATTTCTTGCCTGTCATCTGGCTTCTTCCCGGTGGAGTCACTGGGTGGTTTGAACTGCTGCCCTTTCCCTTAGCAGTCCGGCACTTAACCAGTGTAACACCGGGGGGGGGGGGGGGCTCCTTAACCCAATAAAAAGTGTATTTAAGGGGGCTCCATGGGAAGATAAGGGTTTAAAAGATCATGAAATTTCCCCACGACTTCTAACAAAGTACCCTTGTGTAAGTTTACATGTGTGTTAGCGGTGGCTATGGGTAACTTGCACCAAATTGGGAATGCTGGTTGCCCTGAAACCAAGTCCACTGCCACAGAATCCATTCTGACTCACAGTGACCCTCTGGACAGCGGTTCTCAACCTGTGGCTTGTGACCCCTTGGGCGTCGAATGACCTATTCACAGGGGTCACCCAATTCATAACAGGAGCAAAATTACAGCTATGAAGTAGCAACAAAATCATTTTGTGCTTGGAGGGTATTAAAGGATCGTGGGCATTCGGAGGGTTGGGAACCATGCCATGGGACTGCTCTCTCGGATCTCTGAGGCTGTAAATCTCTTTGTTCCTGCGTGCTGGCGACTTGATTTTCCCCGCATTTACTGTTGTGAATCAGGTGGAGGCTTACAGAGCAGACCACCAGCTTTACTCCAGTAATTGTCTCATCCATCACAGACCCTGCAGGGAACGTAGCCCCACTTGGTCCTGTGCATCCTGGTTCCATCCTGCCTTTCCTAGCCCCCTGGATTTTGTCCTTGGGTAAATGATGTCTCCCCCTTTCATCTTCTTTTCCTCCAAATACGCTATTGGTGTATAATTCACCTATTATACACTTCAAGCGTCACAACAGAAAGCTTGTACAGCCTTCGCCTCATCCGCCCGGGAACATTTCCTTCCTTCTTGCACGCATGGTTATTAGCTCCCTATGAATGACCCCAAGGTCCCTTGCCATCCTCCCATGGAAACCCATCATCAGTTACTGCTTCTCTAGATTTTACCTATCCTGGATTTCACAGTCAGCAAAACATACCAAAACCAAAAACACCACCACCACCCCAAAACAAGCCAGAGAGAAACCTCCACTGGAAAGAAAGCAGGAAATATGAAAAACTATAATGAATTTAAAACAAGTCAGAAGGGAGCTCAACCGATAAGGTGTTAGATTTTAACCCAGGTGCAGCTGCCGCAATCCAGCCCCAGGGCAGTCTGCAGGGCAGCAAGTTTATTCACTTTTCTGGCCTGCGGTCTGAGGGAATTCACCAAAGTTTAAGCCACGGGTACTTCCTCTTCACTTCAAAAACAAACAAACAAACAAAGAACTTTAAAACGGGTTCAAAGGGAGCTCAAATGATGAGGTGTTAAAGACTGCAGCTTTTTGCAGGTGCAGACAGCCTCCTCTTCCTCTCACGGAGCACACACCTTGTGGCTAGCTGCCCAACGCCTCACTCAGTGCCACCAAACCCCCGCTACCCCAAGAGAGAGGAGCTGGAGGCGTGGGATGGGCAGAGACCGCTTTTTCTGTGGGGTGTGTTGTTTTTACAGTTAAAAAGTCAGCAAAAGAGTGAATGAAGTTGGTCGAAAACAACAGGGCAAATATGGCGGGACACCAGTCATTTTAAAACAAACATCAAGAGGAGGTTTTGGTACCCAGCGCAGCGGGTTTCACGCTGCCAGCATGGGAGGGGCAGGGAAGAGGGCAAACTCTAGGCCCGAGAGCAGACAGGTGTTGACGGCAGGAAATAGCCTCCAAGACGGAGGCGGGGTGAGGAAGGAAACAGCAGAACACTGGCATTTGATGAAGATCAGACATTGTAAACTCCCACCCAATTCACCATTTAAAGAAAGTCAGAAAAGAGCAGGGCCTTTGGACCTTTCTCGGCAAACAGCGCCCCTACACACCCTTGAGTTTTCTGGTGCCAGTCAGCGTGGATTAGGTTGGAGGTGTGGATGACCACTCGGAGGCCTTCTTCACAGAGCAGGAGCATCATCTTCCTTCAAAAGAGAGAACAGCATCAGCAGGGCTTTCCTCCCCAGCACAAATGCAGCCCCTCGGCCTAAAGGGGTCCTCCCAAATGCCCGTCACCATCACGGATGCCTGGCTTTGCGTTGTCGTTCGCTGTGCTCAGGCACAGACCGGCACACCATAAGCCAGGCCAGCCATTTGCACATGTACAACCAGGGACACTGGGGACAGTTTCTCAAGTTATACGTGACTGCCCACCCTCCTTTTCTGAGCTGTCCCACCCGTTAGCAGACACTCACTGGCCCTAATGTGGTGGTGGTGCTTGTTTTTTTTTTTTAACCAAGCTGTAATTAAATGTGTAAATAACCCAATAATTCATCTCCTCAAGAAGGGTTGTGTCATATCTGTGTGAATGAGGACAGGGATGTGGAGTGGTGACTCAGAGCCCATCTGTAGGCAACTGGACATCCCCTTACAGATGAGCCAGTCAGGGTGCAGTGTAGCACTGATGAAACATACAACTTTCCTCTAGGTCTTTAATGCTCCCACCACCTCACTATCATGATCCCAATTCTACCTTACAAATCCGGTAGACTGGAACATGTACGTACAGATAAGAGCTGGAAACACAGGGAATTCAGGACACATAAACCCCTCAGGACCAATAATGAGAGTAGGTATACCAGGAGGGGAAGGGGAAGGTGGGGGGAGGAAGAGGGAACTGATCACAATGATGTACATATAACCCCCTCCCAGGGGAACAGACAATAGAAAAGTGGGTGAAGGGAGATATTAGTCAGTGTAAGACATGAAAAAATAATTTATAAATTATCAAGGGTGAGGGAGGGAGAGAAAAAAAAAACGAGGAGCTGATACCAAGGATTCAAGTAGAAAGAAACTGTTTTGAAAATGACAACAAATGTACCAATGTGCTCGACACAATGGATGGATGGATGATGTGATGAGAACGGTATGAGCCCCAATAAAATGGTTTAAAACTGATTAGGAATGAAGAAGGGTGTGCAATCAAGGCTTCAATTAACGCTGGCCGCTTTTCTCCCTTCCCATCGAGGCTGACTCCCCCTCTTGACTTGGTCTCCTTAGTCTGTACTCAGGGCCACCGCTCTACTAGAGAACAGTGGTTCTCAACCTATGGGTCGCGACCCCTTTGGGGGGGTCGAACGACCCTTTCACAGGGGTCGCCCGACTCATCACAGCAGCAAAATGACGGTGATGAAGTAGCAACGAAGATAATTTTATGGCTGGGGGTCACCACCACATGAAGAACTGTGTGAAAGGGTCATGGCATTAGAAAGGCTGAGAACCATGGCTCTAGAGTCTTAAAAGAGTACCATGCTCCAGGCATTTATTTTTTAACAGTTAAGCTAGACTACTGCTTGGCTTTAAAACGACTTCGAGAATAGTTCTTGTTATTAAGATTTTAAAATGATCTCAGGGCAATAGATTTGTTTTTCCAACCTCATTGGCTCCAGAAGGCTGCAGTTCACGCAAACTTGAAACTCTCTTTTGCATTTTCCCTTGATTGGGGCATTCCTACAGGGTCTCTGACCAAAGTGTTGAATATCACCTACATGTTAAGCATTTAGAACATTCCTATCGTCTACACACTACCACCAGGAAAGCCTGCTGTGAACAGATAGAAAATAACCTTACAAAACGTTAACAAATTTGGTGGTAAATGAACTTTCACCCCACCTGATCAGCCTGGCTTTGTGTTATCTACATAATATGCCACTATGAAGTCCAGTGGGGACCTGCTTGTCCAGTGTGGTCACAACCTAGTGCGTCATGGCTTGTCATTTTAAAGAAAATGAAAAAGAATCATGTAAAGGTCAGAGCCTATTTGTTGTCAAGACCCGCTGAATCTAGTTCTGACTCACAGTGACCATGTGTACGATGGACAAGACACTGCCTAGTCCTCTGCCACCCTTACAACATTGTCACACGTGAGCCCATTGTGGACACCACTGTCGCTCCGTCTCACTGAAGGTCTTCGTTTTGGCTGACGCTCTACATACATGACTAAGCATGTTCTTAACCAGGAGCTGGTTCCTCCTGACAGCATGTCCAAAGCACCTGAGAAGAAGCCCTGCCATCCTGGCTCCTATGTTCTGTCTGTCCTTCTTCCGAGACAGACTGGATTCTTTTTCTGGCAGCCCATGGTGTACTTGGGTTCCCTGGCAACAATTCAAATGAGTCAGTTCTTTCCTGCTCATCCTCCTTCACTGCCAGCTTCCCACGCACATGAGGCGGGTGAAAAGACGTGGCTTGAGTCCATCTCGTCTTCCGTCTTCAAAGTGACCTATTTGCTCTTTAACTTTAAACTGGTCTTGTGCATACAGATTTGTCTGATGTGTTGTGTGCCCTGATGGCATTGCGCGTATTTTAATTGTGTTGGTTTACGAAACGTTTGTTCCCGTACTCTGGGATGTGTGCGTGCAGCTCACTGACCTGTAAGATGCGTGGCTTTCTCTGGGTTATATTGAGAAGGAGAGAGATTCTTTGTCTCTTCCACACAGGCCCCATGTCTTACACCGCGTATCCGGCCTCTTTTTCCTTCTCCACTAAGTGCAGCTAGTTCAAGCCCTCCCTGTTCCATGGGCTCGTCTCTAGGCAGTGACCAGATACACTTCTCTTACTTTAACTCTCTGAGAGAGAAGGAACAAGATAGAAGAGCTTCCTGCTGGAAGTCTGAAGACCCGAGAACCAATCTTTGCCATTGGGAAGTGGTATGATCCTAGATAACTCATCCAATATCCCAAGCCAACGCTCTCACTTGGCATGTGAAGTCCACTCCACCCTGACTGCATGCACTGCACGAGGTGCAGTGGGCACAAAATAAAAGGTAACACTATGTATGTTAAATGTCAGACACGCATGGTCTCCTACAACTTCTCTAGGGCTTGGCTTGATTTGAAAATCCAGGAGTGGATGGTTTGGGGCCTCCTATAGGTTTCTAGTTATTTCCAGGGTGTCGGTTTTCTCCCATACGAGAAAGTCTTTCTTCATGGCAGTAACTTTATCACTGAGGCCAAAGTGCCACTCCATACCCACTGACGAGACCACTGGTTCTCTCGAAATAAATCCACCTCGGACTGCTGTCAGCCCCAGAAGGGGCTGGCATAAAAAGAGGTCAAGGTGACAAGACCAGAAAAGAGAATGAGATGGCTTAGCTCTCGTCAGAGGCAGATATAGCCCAAGCTGGCAAACAGCACATTGATGTTAGGGTAGAGAAAGGAGGGGACAGATGTTTGGCCCTCCTCCTTCCGTTTATGAGCTGGGCTCTCTGAAATCTGGGCAAAGTCACACACACAGATGCCAACTGAATTGGCAACTATAACCAAGCAGCCGCCAGCCGTGGACTCATGACATGACAAATAATTCCATTAATCAATGCAGCAATTCTTGGGAGAGTCCCGCACTGTCAGCGAGTCATATCAAACAGTATTCCGGAATAATCTAAAGCGAGCCATGGTACGCTTTTCATGGATGAAATGCTACATTAAGAACAGAGCCACATGGGAAAGTGGGTAAAACGGGGTATGGAGCCCACTGTGGCAAAGTGCTGCGACCCCCCAGGTCAGCCATTCGAAACTACCAACTGATTGTGGAGAGAGGAGGCGGCTTTCTATGCCTGTAAAGAGTGAGTCTTGGAAACCCAGAGGCAGTTCTACCCTGTCCTAGAGGGTCGCCAGGAGTCAGGACTGACTCTCTGTCACTGTTTGCTTTCTTAAAGAGGATATGAGTCCCTACTTGGGGGGGGGGGGGGTAGGTGTGTGTGCGCGCGGATTAACACACTCAGCTGCTGACCAAGAGAAGGTTGGAGGATGGAGCCCTGCCAGAGGGGCCTCAAAGACGTGGTGACCCACTTCCTGAGAAACATCAACCACGGAAAACTCTGTGGTTCTACTGGGACACACACGGGCTGCAGGGAGCTGTGTTCGGATCAATGACCACTGGTTTTGCTTCTGCTCTGTTGAAGGGGACAGCGAGGCTCCCTCTGGAGAACGCTCATCTGCTTTATCATCATCTGTGAAGTTGGTATGGGGGGCAGCAAAGGGGACATGTCCTCACTATGAAGGAATTTCCGTGAAAGGGGAGGAAAACCAACACCTGGAGCCCCTGCCACGCGGCTTGCTCACCGGCTACGTCCTCACTGCACAGATGGAGATGGCGAGGTATCTGGGGCACAGAGCACCAGCAGCACGGCACTTGCAGCAGTCGGGGAGGCAGGAAAGGTGGGCGTGGTAACGAAGGGGGGGGGGCTAAGGATGTGTGTTAGGAGGTCTCCCCTCCTCCCCCACTTAGTCTTAGGGTCATGAGAAGTGTCTTTGCCCCAGCTCAGGGGACTAAAGAGACTTCAGGTTCTCAGGTATCCAGAGATACCCCAAGTCACTCTGGCGTCCTGGAAAACCACTAGCTGGCTGAGGGGGCTCTGGCTCACAGCGACCCTGTGTGCCTCGGAGTAGACTGTCCCCTCAGAAGCCTCAGTTCTCAGGACCTCCTTCCGAAGTGCACCTGGGCAGACTGGGCTGCCGGCTTTGTGGTGAACAGCTGGGCACGGTCACCCAGGGGCCCGTCAACAAGGCTGTGGGCGCTGGAGGTGAGTCTGTGGTCAGCGCACAGGTAGAAGAGTAAGAGCACCCCTACTTTGCCCCGGTCCCTGTCGGAGGCCCAGAAGCAGTGCCTTCAGCACATGAGGGGCCTGAGGGCACTGCTGCCTCCACGTCCGTCAAGTATCTGGAGGCTGGTCGTATTGGTGTGCCTCCCAACCAGGAAGCCCAGCTCCAGCCGTGTAGCTGACAGGGGCCCGCTGCTAGCCACAGGGCTTCAGTGGCTCATTTTTCAGAAGTGGGCTGCCTCTTCCATCTTCTGAGGCTGTTCTTAGTCAGGAGGCTCCACTGAAATCTGTCTACTACGCATGACAACACTGGCATTTGGGATTCTGGAAAGAGTGGGGTACAGGCTCCACGCACCAGCCCCACCTACCAACTCAGGGTTTGTCCTGCCTCTCACACAAGGCCACACACTGTTCTGGATAAAAACCTACTGCCTAAGAAGCCGTCCTGTGGAGCTGCAGCCCAGGAACGTGAGAGGTAGTTCACGGAGTATGCGGAATGCCTTTTAAACTGAGCGACCCACGGCCACTTCCAGTCTGGGGTGCAGTCTGCCACGTGACCCTGGCATATTCACAAAACGTAAGCCACAGCTGCTGCGGAGGCGGGGAAGGGGATGCAGACATCCCCAGGCACTCCGAGTTCTAGGTCAAGAACTCACTGCTGAGCTTGGGAGGTGGTGTGGCGTGGTGGGGGTGGGGGTGGAGGCGGGAGGCGGACCAAGCGAACAGTGAGTGGAAGCTCTGCAGTGAGTGAACCAGAGGCTGAAAAGGACGAGTGGCCATGAGCGGGTTCTTGTCCTGCCACTCCCACGGGCCCAAGGGAAGCCACTCAGCTTCCCTCTGCGGGGCCTCAAGCTCCAGCTCTACCCGAGAAGAACTGAGGGGCACCAAATAAGGAGCCCCAGGCTCCGTGGAGCACCCACACCCCTCCCCACTCACAGCCTGTGTCGCTGCACCAGGGGCGCTGGGTGCCAGCTCGCAATGTGTGCCCGTAACAAGGAGGTGGGAGGCCTGGCCCATCAAACCCACCACCGGACACTTTGTCTTGGTGACTCCAAAAGCCTCAATGTTCACAGGCTGATTCTGATGCAAAGGGGCTGTTTAAGAAAGACCAGAATACTCCCAGGGTTTCCGAGACCGCAAATCTCTGTGGAGCAGAGGGCCTCCTCTTTCTCCTTCAAAGCAGTAGGTGGCTTTGAACTGCCAACCTTGTGGTTAGTAGCCCAACACTTAACCCACAGGACCATCAAGGCTCTCAATCTGCGTGTCAGGCTTGCTAAATGTCACTTAGAACTAGCATTAAAAAAAAGAAGAACCAGTATTTATGCTAGGGTGCCAGCTAAAGGCAGTGTCCAGGGCGCCTCACTTAGTACGGCCTATGCCCTGGCAGGATTGGTTGACTACTGCCACCTTGCCACCCCTGGAGGGTCCCCTGCTACCAGGGCAGTCGAGGGAGCTGTGCTGCCCTGTGTGTCCTCTCCCCAAGCTAGTGCCTCCTGCAGCTCACGGCTGTGTAGACGAGCCCACACCCAAGTGAGGTGCCTGCGGGTCCAATTGCAATGATCCTCCAGCTTGATCCGTGGGGCTGGAGGAACCAACTAGGAATGGCCGGCAGAATCGGCGACGCTTACTCAGGACATCTAAAACCTGCTAATGGGTGCCTAGGATCTGGGCTCCCGTCTGTCCACTCTGCATAGCCACCTTGCTCTGTGGGCTGGGACACCCACGGCATTGGTCCTGTGGGTCCCCAGCTTCTGCTGCCCCTGCCTTCTGTCTCCTCGCTCCAGAGGTGGCAGGCGGGCAGTGTTGGGGAAGCTTTCTTGATGGTAGGGTGGTCTCCTCTGTGCTCTGGGATGACTCTCTCCGCAAGTCCCTCGTGTGGTCAAACAGCTACTAGATGGGGTTTATATTTGCATGGTCACACCCCCAGGTTTCTGTGTACCTGATTTGCAGTTAGCCAGTTGACCAATCACCTCATGGGCGTCAGGCACCTTATTTTCACAGCCCCACTCAATCATTCTGAGTGAGTCCCGGACTATACATCACTGTGAGGCCCGTTAGGTAAGTCACTGCATTGCAATCAGCCCAAGTTGACAACTTTTGGTACAATAGTTCTTCCTTCCCAGCACGTAGCTGGCCACTGAAGTTTCTGTTTAACGCAACCCTGGAAACATCAAAAGCACAGGCCTATTTACAGGTGTGGAATCCGGAGGCACCAGATGTGAGCAGCCTGTGTGTGATCATGCACAGCCACAGGACCAGGGGACTGCAATATAGCTGCAGTTCCCCCGCCTCCAGGCATGTGCAAGGAATGCTAGAGACAGAGACAGAGACAGAGACAGAGACAGAGAGAGAGAGAGAGAGAGAGAGAGAGAGAGAGAGAGAGAGAGAGAGAGAGAGAGAGAGAGAAATATCACAGAGTGTGGATTCTGCTTTCAACTGAGCCTGAGTCTCAGTAAATTGGTCTTCAGCTGGTCGGAGATAACTCTCTCTACCTCCTTGCTGATACTTTATAACTAGCCCCCCTCCCCCCACCCACCATCACTAGTTAGCTTCCTCCAAGGACCCTTTTTACAATGGCATCCACTGAGCTAGGGAAACAATATCGTCCCCACATTTCATAAAAATGCTTACGTGTGATGTGTTCCAAATGCAATATCCAACTTTGCCTAGGAAGAAAAGAAGATATCACAGACTGCCTTTGAAAATCTCAAACAACATCCCGATCTGTAAGAAATGAAATTTGAAAAAATAGGGCCGATTTTTTCCTTATATAAATTAATACTGCCCTCTAGTGAACAAGCCCTTAAACAACAAGACAAGAAAAAAAAAACAACATTGATTTTTTCCCCCAAGTTCTCCAAAATGATTCAATACCAATTGCATTTCAAATTTGAGTAATTAGGAAGGAGAGGTCTAATTACTTTAGCTGTCAAAGAACTAGTAAACGAGGCTCTATATAAAAGTTCTGAAATTGGATCTTTGGCGTACACCGAGATCAATGCCCAGTTAAAAGCTGCATGGTGGCGTGGTGTCCGCGTGAGACCTTTGTGCGCACCATGACGTGGGTGAGGGTTTCCTTATGTCGGCAGCACAGCCTGGGCAGAAATAACATGGCCTGTGAAGGAAGGGGCTGCCCAAGGGTCATGGCGTCACGGAGTGAGGCCCCCTCGGAGGGGTCAACCTGCAGCAACACACGGACAGGGGTGCGTGCAGAACTGAGGGGATCTCCTCACACCCCCAAGGGCGCGTGCCGCCGTCCCAAGAGGTGGGCTTCTGAAAAGTTAGACAAGGGTGCCATGGGAAGCCAGCAAGGAGGTGTGCGGGACGTGGGCTCAAGTCCTATGCCTCCGCCTTGGTACGGGTTTAGGAAACGCATCCACATCCATTCCCTGTTTTTTCTCCACTTTGAGATGAGGCCACACACCAGTCAGGTGCCGTCAGCCCGATTCCGATTCACGAGGAGCCCGTGAGTTTCGTGGAGAACTGTGTCCCCTTGAAGTCTCAAAGGCTGTGTGCACACAGGGGACATCCAGGCCTTTCTGCTGAGGGGCCTGCGAGTGGGCTCAAACGATGCCCCTTCCTGTTGGTAGCTGAACCCTGAAATGGCTGTGCCACCCGGAAAGTTTACCAGATTCAGAGACCAGTTCTTGGGAGGGAAGGAGGAAAAGTCGGTAAAGTGCTCAGAAACAGGGGCGGTGGGTGCAAAGAACCAGGTTCCCCAGGGTTGCTCGCCCTGCTGCAGCCCTCCCCTCCCCTCCCCCTGCAGCACTGGGGCGCCGGATGAACTGCTTGCTGGGGCCCTTTGGGCAACTAGAGAACACTCCAATAGGAAACGCTCAGCGTCAGGCGGGTCAGCTCACCGCCCTGCCCTCTTCAACCTGGTCTTTGGTGGTGCCTGCGGGCCAGCAGGCGTGTGTGAACTGGCCACAGGGGAGGGGAGGGAGGTGGACAGCAAGCCTTTGAAAGCCAACTGGTGGATGCGTTGCTGAGGTGAGGCCGTCAGGTTTAAAGACAGAGTCGGACCCGAGGAAGCAGCAGGGTGGTTTCTTTCAGGGTAACAACTGATTTCACGGGCAGATTCGATTTCACGGGCGTTCCAAGGGTTAATTTCCCACAGAATCCTCTTCACCACCCCGAGGGGAACAGTCCTAGCAATGGGACAGGCCCAGGCTCCCGCAGCTGCACGCAGAGGTGGGGGCAGGGCCTGCCAGGCTGACCTACCTGTGTCCTCAAATCCCGTGTGCAGATGGGGAGCAGGGTCAGCTCTTTGATTTTGTGACTAACTGACCTTGCTTCACAGTGAAGGATTTCTCTTATTCAAAATGACACCACATACTAATCCACCATCGTAGAAGGCATTCCATGGTTCAGGCGGGAGTACTGTCTTCTGGGTGGATCTCCGCTGAGCGATGGCTGTACAGGTGCAAGACAGCCTCACCCTGCACCCTCTAGAGGCTGGTCCAGGGTACGCCAACAGGCACGCTGCCCGCTCAACTTCTTGGTGACAGAAGTCGGAATTTGGAAAATTCTCTACTCCCACATAACTGGAAAAAGGAGGAGGAGCCCTTGCGGCACAATGGATTCAACACTGGACTGCTAGCTGAAAGGTTGATGGTTCAAACCCACCAACCGACTCCACAGAACAAAGAGAGGGCAGCGTGCTTCCGGAAAGAGTGAGTCTCGGAAAGCCCAGGGAGCGGTTCTTCTCTGTCCTACCAGGTCCGGCTCCTTGGCAGTGGGTTTGGTTCTTTGGTCCGCTAAGAAATCCTCTTGGTTCCAAATCAGCGCCCGAGGAAGCAGCAGTCAGGATTTCAGAGGGCAGACGGCATCGGGCAAAGCTGCTGCACAGACCTCCTGAAGGGTCCCTCTGAGGACTGGGCATGCACTTTCTGGTCATGCTTGTGGGAAAGTTGAATAAGGAAGACGAGGGCCTTATCGGTGCGTCTGAATTGTGGTGGGCGCGGAGAAAGGCTCCTTACAGTGAAGGCTGGTGAGACTGTGTCTCATATAATTGGGTCGTGTTATTAGGAGGGATCAGGGCCTGGAGGAGGTCATCCTGTCATCCAACAGAGGGCCATCAACAAGAACGGACCGACACAGTGGTGGCAAATGGGTTCATATGTAACAGCTCCTCAAGGGGCGCAGGTGTACACGGGGGGCGCTAGGAGTCGGAGCTTACTCTGTGGCACCAGCACAGAAACAGCTGGCTTTCAGAATTCCGGTGGCACTGAGCGAGTGAGTCAGTTTAGCTCTGCTCACCATCAGCCTGCATACGATTGTAGGCAACTGCCAAGCAGTGGCCTATGCAGGGGTCGAAGAACGCAAACATATTGGGTGAAGGAAAGGAAATGTTGGGAAGAGTCTTCCCCCACCACAGTGCAGTGGTTAAATTCCTCCAACCCGATGACGCAAGCTCGCTATTTAATTAAAACACACACACTTGCAGCGAGACCATTCGCTGTTGGATGATTCAGACACAAGGCGGCCTTGGTCTAACGTCTACGGATGAGGGAGGTGGCAGGTGGGGCCCCAGTCAGGCTGCTTAAGCACAAGGGCAGGAGGAGTTTGAAACCAACGGCCACTCGGTGGTAGAAGAGATAAGGTTTTCTGTACCGCCCCCCACCCAAAAAAAAAAGACCCGCAGCCTCTGAAACCCACAGGGGCAGTGGGACGCTGTTCTAGAAGGTACAGGAAGTGACCTGAGGGCAGTGGGTTGGGTTTTGGTCTACAGATGGAGGACAAGGGGCTAGAAGGAATGGAAAAAGAAAGTGGGGCCTCTGTAATTGACACTTGTCTGTCCTCCCAAGAGCAGAAATCAATCTTTTCCTGAGCCAATCTCACGGCGGTAACAGCAGGAGGGAGAGGAATGGAGAAGCCCTTGACCGTGGCCTCTCCAGGCTCAGTTTCTGCTGGATGAGTCAGGAAGAGGCGAGCACTGCATGAGGGACTTCACGGCCTCACTCCCTCTTGCCAGAGGCAGGGAGCCGTGCATTTAAAAGCTCTGAATTCCTTTTCGCCCCACTTTGCTGGCTTCTTGCGCATCATGCCATTGGCACAGCTCCACCAGGCAGAATCTGAAACACGGGCACAGGGGGGTTGAGAACCACGGGTCGTGCTAACCAAGGGTTTTTACCCCTGTAAAGACGTACGGTCTCTGACCCCACACGGGGCAGCCCTGCTTTGTCTCACAGGGTCGTTGTGAGGTGGAGCAGCCTTGGTGGCGGTGAGGGTGAGAGTCTCTGTAAATTCTGCTCCTGCTCAATGCTCTTTGAGCTTTGGGAACAAGACGTCTGAAGGGTCAGGATAAGGCTGCGTAGGGTAAGGTTTCCCAAAGGAAGTCTTACAGGGTAGGCTTCTCAAGCCAGGTGGATTGTTGGGATGGAGCAGACCTGCTGTTTCTCACGAACGCAGTTTTCAAAGTTCTTAACACTTCATCATAAGCTCCCAAGACCACCCTGTGCCTTTTGAGGAAAGCCTATTGTGATTACCTTTTGAGAATCTGTCTCCACCCCGCCCCCCAGTCACCGTAACCTTCTACGCCGACCTCTCCACCTTGAATTGAACTGGCTCAGCAGGTCCCCTTGGAAGTCACTGTTTTAACTGGACATTATTAATAGTATTTTTGTAAGGAGACGATGGCAAGTGTATTACTGAGAGAGCCTGTCTGCAGCACCCACTGTTCAGAGACACTTAGACACCTTGTGTGTGCTGCCATGAACTAGACCCCTAGAGGCAGGCAGTACCTCTTGGTTTACCAGGTACCTGCACTAGGCGGGAGAATGCCCTGCACGCGTCGTGTCGTCTCTTCCCCATGCGCGGACGAAGCATGACCTTGAGCGGCAGTCAGCAGCCTACCTGGCAGAGGGTGATGTGCTCATAGGGCTTCGCCTCAGCATGCAAGTGAGCCTTGGCTTCCCGTTTATCGCCGTGGACAAGCAAGAGTGGCTTCTTCCTGAGAGGGAGGAGACGCAGTCAAAACCCACCGTCCGGGAGGCGGCACCCCTGTGGGGTTTGGGCCTCAGTGCGGACCGCATACAGGGACAGCCCAGAGCAGTGCCCTGTAGCTGGCTTAATAACAGGGACCATGTGGGCTGACCCCTGAGCAGGGGTTGAGACTCAAGAAAGTGCTGCGCCACCATCTTGGCTGTGCCAAAGGGCACACAGAACTTACACTCGATAGACGTAAAGATATAAAGCCGTGACTGTATCTTGCATAATGGTCCGGTGGATACATTGCACCACCAGCTGAGAGCCATGCCCTGTGCGCTCTAGATCCTCGGGCACAATGATGCCTGGGAGCGGCCCACAGGCTCAGCATGAAGGGCAGTCGGGCATCAAGGACAGAAGTCCAGTGCATGTGGGACATGCTGGAAGAGAGCAGTAAGAGAGCAGAGATGGGTGGTCCGGAGAGGCTAATGGCAGAGACAGCTTGCTGAGACTAGATGCCCTCTGCCTCCTTCTCCATTCCCAACAAGACCCAGATTTTATTCACGATTAGAGTGCTCTGCTCAAATGCTCCAATTCTAGGCCTCTTGGACCGATGGTGACAGTCGCAGGACTGAGTTTGGGTCAATGAGGCACACACAGGTGTGCAGGGCTTCCAGGAAGCTGCTCAGAGCGGGCACAGCTCAACACGGGCCGCTCGTTCCCTCCCCAGACACAGGCCCGTGACCCTAGCTGGCATCCTCGCCCATGGGGGACACGAAAGAACAGTCACACACCAGGAAGACACAGAAGGTGGCCCTAAGTTCATGAGCCCCAATGAAGCTCCCAATCCAGACCTATGTCTACCATAAGGACATCTTAGATTAGAAATATTAATTTCCCTCTTGTTTAAGACATTTTTACTTTGGATTTATAGGTGTGGTTGTTAGGAGCCCCGAGTCAGTTCCAACTCTGTGCACAAAGAACAGAACACAGCCTGGCCCTCTAACACCCTCCCCTTTAGAGCCATCGTTGAGCTCACTGCTGTGGCCACTGTGGCAATCCACCCCCTGGACGGCTCCTGCCTTGCAGAGACAGGCAGTCAAGCTAATATTCCGGATTACAGACCTAGCAGGAGTCCTTGAGTGCCAAGGCTACTTGGGAGCTTTCAACAGCAACTAACTGGGCGTTAACCACAGTCAGGTCCATAGTCTGATGCGCTAAATGCACACCCAGGTGTCTGAAGACCCTGGCTGAGTGTGTCCACCAGTGTGCAATGCCATCTCTAGCCCAATCCTGACCAACTGTGGAAGACAGAACGGAAAAGCCATTCCTTTCATAAGCCTAACTGACAAAGGGCCTGCCAACCCTTTTGAAAACCAACTCACACAATCCCTATGGGTTCAACGTTCTGATCCGCAATCTACCATGGGGTTGGTGAAAGGCAACAATAGTGTTTCTGTGTAATGTGTATGGATTTGTGTTGAGTTGGGGGGTGAGACTCAATGGCAGCTAGAACTGACAACAAAAAACTATTAAGAAAAACAGTTAACGACCTGACCCAGAAGAATTTATTTCAGAGTACAGCACTGAAGCTACAGCTCAGAGAGAGGGACATGTCTGATCAGAGCACCCGGGAGCAAATGAAGGGGGGGGGGCGAAGAGAGAGTGGAGCCCATCCTGGCCCACCAAGCCTTGATGACGATATTCCCGCTCAGAGCAGGCAATCCACAGAGAAGACCGTATGACCAGCTCCACTATGAGACACGACATCCCTCACTGACCCACAGCCCTACAGGGGGCAACCCTGGAGGCACAGTGTGGGAAATGTGCCCCATCTGATCCCACTACACAGAGGCAAAACACTAAGGGGGTGCAACAGAACTGCAAGGGGAACAGAGCAAGGAAGTCGCCAGAGAATACCAAAAATAGACTTTGGGGCCAGGTGTGGCACCCCGTCAGACTTGACCAGAAAACACTCCTAAAGGTCAACGAACAGTCCTTGAACTAACTACAAGCTTTTCTTTTTTGTTGTTGGTTTTTTTTTTTTGTCATTGGCTTTTTGCTGTTTTGTTTTCTTTAGTTGCTTGGTTTTGCTGTCTTGTTTTTTGTGCATGTTATTATCTCCGCAGGTCTAAGTAAGATAGGTTGGATGAACCAGCTGGAGGGGAAAACAACGGGACTGCCAGCTCTGGGGGGACATGGGAGAGGGGAAGGTGGGGGTTAAGAAAGTGGTGTTAACGAACCCAGGGACAAAGGAACAACAAGTGATCCAAATAGGTGGTGAGGAAGGTGTGGGAGGCCTGGTAGGGCGTGATCAAGGGTAATGTAACTGAGAAGAATCACTGAAACCCAAATGAAGACTGAGCATGATAGTGGGACAAGAGGAAAGTGAAAGAAAACAGAGAAAAGAACTAGGAGGCAAAGGGCATTTATAGAGGTCTAAATAAAGGCATGTACATATGTAAATATATTTAGATATATGAGGATTGGGAAATAGATCTATGTGCATATATTTATAGGTTTAGTATTTAAGGTAGCAGAAGGACATTGGGCCTCTACTCAAGTACTCCCTCAATGCAAGAATGTTTTGTTCTATTAAACTGGCATTCCGTGATGTTTACCTTCCCAACACGATCGTTGAAGAAAAAGCAGGTGAATAAGCAAATGTGGTGAAGAAAGCTGATGGTGTCCGGCTACCAAAAGATATCGCATCTAAGGTCTTAAAGACTTGAAGATAAACAAGCATCCATCTAGCTGAAAAGCAACAAAGGCCACATAGAAGAAGCACACCAGCCTGTGTGATCATGAGGTGCTGAAGGATCAGGTATCAGGCATCAAAGAACAAAAGAATCATATCATTGTGAATGAAGGGGAGTGGGGAGTGGAGACCCAAAGCCCATCTATAGGCAACTGGACATCCCCTTACAGAAGGGTCACAGGAAAGAGATGAGCCAGTCAGGGTGCAGCATAGCAATGATGAAACATACAACTTTGCTCTAGTTCCTAAATGCTTCCTCTGCCGCCCCCCACCCCCCACTATCATGATCCCAATTCTACCTTACAAATATGGCTGGACCAGAGGATGTACAGTGGTACAGATAGGAACTGGAAGCACAAGGAATCTAGGACAGATGATCCCTTCAAGACCAGTGGTGAGAGTGGTGATACCAGGAGGGTTGAGTGGAAAGGAAGAACTGATTACAAGGATCTACATGTGACCTCGTCCCTGGGAGAGATAGATCACAGAAAAGTGGGTGAAGGGAGACGTCGGACATTGTAAGGTATGACAAAATAATAAAATTATCAAGGGTTCACGAGGGAGGGGGCAGGAAAGGAGGGGGAAAATGAGGAGCTGATACCAAGGGTTCAAGTAGAAAGCAAATGTTTTGAGAATGATGAGGGCAACAAATGTATAGATGTGCTTGACACAAGGGATGGATGTATGGATGTGATAAGAGTTGTAAGAGCCCTCACTAAAATGATAGGTAACAAGATCCCCTTTCCTTTAAAACAACCAAACAAACAAACACATAACTAAAGAGAATGAACATATGGGCAACACTGTTCCGCCAAGTCGAGCGTGGCATGCTGAGCACACTGCGGCCTACTTAGAGGCCTGGGGGCACGGGGTGATGGACAGGACGTTCTCTAACTAGGTTGGGGCTTGCCCTCACTTACTCTCTGGCAGACCTCAGTGGGAAATGCTAACATCGACAGAAAGGAGGGAGGCGAAGGAGGACGAGATCAGAGATTGCCGTTCCTCCCTTATATCAGGCAGGTTTGTACGGCTTCATTGGATTCTAAAGACATTCAAAACAGACGGACTGGCAGCAAAGACCTGAGGAAGGAAGTGCACGCCTTGCATCGTAAAGGCCTAGGAGGCTCATTAGCCCATCTGAGGAGCTCACCTGAACGCTGGAGGGTACTGCTTCACCAGCCAGTCCACGTCGAAGCAGTAGTTAAACTAGATGGGGGAGAAGAGAAGGGACTACATCAAGCGTCATTCAGACAAGCGGCTTACGAGAACTATTGGCTGTTATCCTTACAGGCCACGTGTTTTACTCATAAAAACCACAAAACCCACCAAATCCACTGCCATGGAGGTGATGCCAACTCACAGGGATCTGCTGCCCCTGGGGGTTTCCAAGACTGTACCTCTTTAAAGGAGTGTTTCCCTTGGAAACTACTTACACAGCTACATCCCTCCGGTCAGGCTTGAAATACTCCCTCTTTTTAAGAAACCTGTGGTTTGAGTGGAAGTTTCCAGAGCCTATTCAACACTGTGCCCACCGCGTGCCGTGCCCTCAGGGTAAAAGCCCCTTTTCTGCTCCCCTGGGGGGCTCCCTGCATCCATTTCTCCTTCTGCCCCTGTCTGGCTTCAAAGGGGGTTGGGGTGAATGCTACCCTTTTGGTGGAATGGTTGCTTGTTCTGGGAAGAGCATCCCTGTGAGTGTTAGAGTTCACTTACAGTCCCGTGTGCTGTGAGGCTAGAAAGTGTCTTGAAGGGGCTATGTGGTCAAAGGCACTGAAAGAAAGAGAAGCTTGAGGACACGGGCACAGAAGTTGCCATGTGGGCAGGCTCTGGTAGCAAGTGCACCTGTAAACTGTGTCCTCTAACAGCCTCTGACTTAGGGTAAAAAGTGAACTAACGTAGCCTTCTCTTGCCACAAACTCTCTACTCCGGTAAAGAGTGACCATCTCGGAAACTCACAGGGCGGTTCTACCCTGTCCTAGAGGATCGCCATGAGTCAGCATCAAGTCTGTGACAGAGAACTGAGTGACCATCAAAAGACAGATACACAAAAGATCTTATAGAAAGACCTGTTTCATTTTGGCCTTACTGGCCAGCTTGGCAGAGATCTCTGGGACTGAAATGTCACTGGGCTTATGAAAACCACCTGCTGGCCACAGCTCACACTGATCTGGCCCGTAGAGGCGCCTCCCCACGCTGGGCATGGTTCATCCTTCTCTGGGACCCAGTAACTGCATCTAGCTAAGCCGCAGATCTTTAAGGTCACAGACAGCTCTGCATTCTCTGGGGCTGTGACCTTTCCTCCCGGACGACTTTTTGCGTGAGCTGGGAGCATGGCAGGGATTTATCAACAAGCAGGGGCCAGCTCTGTCAGATGGGAGCAACCACCCAGGCAGAAGATTCAAACTTTACTCACGACTTCCTTTTTGGTTGGTGCAGGAAACGTCAGACTTATTTTTCGAACACAAACATGACCTTTTGCCATCCAGTCACCCTCCCCGGGTCCCAAGAGATGGTCCATTTCCTCAAAGGAAAACTCTCTAGCTGCATTTCCCCAACTCGGCTGACCCTGGGATTTAAGCTAGCCTCCCAAGCTCTGCTGGCCATGCCCCCACGCTGCAGCAAGGGCCATGGACCCTGCAACGGTGGTGCTAGGTGCCAACCTCCGCCTATGCACCAGCTCGGGGATGCTGTACATGCTCTCTTGCTATCCCATTCCACCCCAAGAAGAGGCGATCGTAAACTCACCTGAGCCGAAGAGACAAGTGTCCCAAAGAGGGGGGACAGAATATCTGAGAAGACAAAACGTAGAAGATCCAATTCACACTGGGATAAAAACCCTATTCTGAGAACTGTCATGATAAACGTACTGAATGGCCACCGACAACGTGTGGCTTAAGAGAATAGTACTGCCTTATAAAATTCCAGAAAGAAAATGTCCCGTGCTATTTAATCGGGATTACATGTTCTTTTACAAAATACCACATAAAGTCAAGACCTCAGGCGTCAGACTTATGCCCGGACTTATGATTGAGTTGGGGGGTGTCTGTAGGGGAGCCTGGGAATCTGCATTTCTGAAGGTCTCCAGGTGATGGGGAGGCTCTCTGGACCACAGAGCCCCGCTGCTGCCCAGTGTATGCTCCTGGGCACGGTGTCACCTTGTCACAAGTTTGACAGGGTGGGGTGGCCTGCAGTAAACCCGTCCGTGCCGAAGGACAGCATTAACTGGTCGGAATGGTCTTTCTCTCTTTCCCCCCAAGAGAGGGCTAAGAGTATAAAGAAGGGGTCTCAGGGTCACTCTAGCTTCCTTCACCTGGCCGGGAGCACACCCCAGGGGTCAGTCTGGCCGAGCCAGCAGCCATACTCACCCTTGATGTGCAGGGCCCCGGAGTTGTACTTGGGCTTAACTCCCGAGACCCTGGTGAGGTAAAACCGGAAAGGGTCCCCCTTCTCCAACATGTCCCAGATGTCCTGGCCTGTGCCTGATGTCTCCTCCTCGGCTTCCTCTTCTTTGAGCCTGGGCCTGGCGGGGTGGCTGTGGTCGCCGGTCCTTTCTGCTGCGTGGCCTTGGGGAGGAGAGGGACTTCTCTCCTTTTTGATGCCCGTACTCCCAGCCGGCTTCTGCTGTGTCTCTGGCTGTGGCTCATCGTCGCTACTGGAGAGACACCAGCCCAGGTCTCCCTGGGAGTTGCTCTTCTGCCGTTTGGGAGGTGTCGCTGCAGAAGGAGGCTCCGTGCTGCTGAATCTCACGGGGGATACCTTCTGCTTGTGGGCGGCTCGCCGTGCCTCTGAGCAGTGGTATCGGGGCTCCCTGGCTGGGCCCTGCCCCGTGGGGGGAGGGGAAGAGGCGAGCGGCTTGTCCAGCGCCGGCTTCTCGTCCTCACTGTCATCACTGCTAGATATCGTCCACCTCCCGTAATCGCCTTCCTGAGACATCCCTCTCCCCCTGTGGACAGGGGAGATGGAAACACGGTTCGTTATTGACTGGGTTAAGCTAAAGCAGGCCAGGGCCCCGCTTTCCTGTGCATCCTGGGAGGTCAGCAAGTTGCCCCGGGGAATGAGGAGACCGAGAAATGGTGCCAGGGAAGCCTGACTCCAAACGACATCCTGGGCCATCAACCTTGCTGCTGAAGCACCGACCTCCTTCTCCCTGCTTTCCTTTAAAAACCCCAGACCCCGGGCAAAGCCCATGATTCCCCTGGACTACTTGCTGGACCATGAATAAAGCTATTTCTGTTTCTGCTTTCCCTTTGACCTGTCAACTATCTTTGTCTGTCTCCCATGCCTCAGTTTACCTCTCACTCACCCTGTGCCTCAGTTGGTCTTTACAGTTATCTCCTGCTTGGCAGGCGGCTGGCAAACTCACACTTGCTGTTCTTGTTAATTGCATCTGGCTCAGAGTGACCTCTCACGTGACAGAACAGTAGCCACCTTCTCTACCTGGGAGGCCCTGGGCAGGTTGGAACAACTCACCTATCGTGAGCAACTGTGCACTTGACCACTGTGCCACCGGGGCTCCCTCGGCTCTCAGATTCTCTGTCCAATGAGCCATGGTCACAAATGCAGCTCGTGTGACGCCAGACGCTGGGCCACGAAGCCCACGGAGACACAGGGCTGCTTTCACAGAACAGGACCCGAACCTGCCAGCACGCCCTGCCATCGAGTCCATGCTGATGCATAGCGACCCCTGCAGGGGAGGGCGTAGAACTGCCCGGGTGAATTTCCAAGTCTGTGTAGTGGTTATATGTTGGGCTTCGACTTGAACAGTCAGCAGTTCAAGATCACCAGCAGCTCCTCAGGAGAAAGACTGGGCTTTCTACTCTTGTAAACAGTTGCAGTCTGGGAAATCTACAGGGGGTGGCTGTGAATCAGCAGTATGAGATGGAAGTGAGTTTGTTTTTGTTTTTTTTAACACTCCAGAGTAGTAGAAAGCCTTGACCTTCTCCCGAGGAGCTGCTGGTGGCTTCGCACTGCTGACCTTGTGGGTCAGAGCCCAACTCGTAACCATGACACCCATCGAGGCTCCTAAATATGCTAGAGGCAAGGAATCCTGGTGGGGTAGTGGTTATGCCTTGGGTTGAGATCCACATGGTCCCCAGTTCAAAATAACCAGCAGCTCCTCAGGAGGAAGACTGGACTTTCTACTCCTGTAAACAGGTACAGTCAGGGGAAACCCACAGGGGTCGCTATGAGTCAACATTGACTCAAAGGCAGTGAGTATCCAGAAAACCCGTCATCCAGAAAACACCTCCTCTTCCCCTGACTCCTCTTTCCACTCAGGCCTTCTCCTCGGCCAATCCAGGAAGAGGTGGGCAGAGCACCGGGATGAGATGGAATCTGGATCCTCAAGGCCCCCAGGGGCACTGAGAGCCAGAGGGCCATTTAAGGGGTTTTGAGGGAATTCTAACCATGTACACGTTAGAGCACACTGGAACATAAGTTTGATCTCTCACCCAGACTCAGAGGCCAGGGTGCCCATGGTGATTTCCCAGGAGATCAGCTACCTGTCATGAAGTGCAGCGAGCCCCTCATGACATGCCAAATGACCACTGCAGTCTCCTTCCCTCCCTCTGGAAGTATTTCTGAGGGGCCGCGATGGCACACTGGTTAAGCGCTCATCTGCTTATCAGAAGGTTCGTAGTTTGAACCCACCAGGAGCTCTGTCGGGCAAAGACCCGGGGACCAATTCTATAAAGATGACAGTCTCAGGAAGCCCACGGAGGGGGAGTGACCGCTCTGGCCCTGGCCTGCTGCGCTGACAGAGAAGATCAGTAGCGAGGGAGGACGGTGCTCAGAGTGGGCACGCCCACTCACATCTAACCCCAACTCCAGGACTGCTCCTCCCTGCTGCTGTCCTATTCCCACGCACAGCGACCCTGTGGGCCACAGCCCGAGACACTGCTCAGTGAGTCCATGCCACCCTCACCACTATGTGGCACCCACCATGTCGCCCACCTCCTGGCTGGTCTACGCAGAATGGCCCCAGAGGGTTGTCTGGCTTGGCATCTTGTCTGTTGTCTGTCATACCCTGGTGGCTTGCATGGTGCTATGGGACTAGACGTGGTGCCTCCGGTCTTTCAAATGCCAGCAGGGTCGTCACCTGCTGGTGCCAAGTCTCAGCGGAGACTCCTGACCAAGACAGGCTAGCAAAATGGATGTGGCGATCGACTTTAAGAAACTAGCCAGGGGAAATCTCATCCCCAGCGGTGTCACACTGACTGATACAGCGCCAGACGATGAGGCCCTCAGGTCAGAAGGGACCCCAGGACGCCTGGGAAACAGCTGGCTCCTCAACGTAGAGTCATCCGCAAGGGTGTAGATGGAGCAATATTTGGGGGACTTTCATTTACTTTCATTGGTAGGGCTCCAAATTACATCAAATACAAATGTCTTAGGCATTAGTGCACTGCAATGGACTGGCTGGCATTGGTCGATATGAATCAGATTATCAATCACATGGTTCCAAAAAACAACAACAACAAAAACAACTAAACTCACTGCCATCAAGTCAATGCTGACTCAAACCTTTTGGGTTTCTGAGACTGTAGCTTTGATGGGAATAGAAAGCTCAGTGTTTCTCCCACAGAGCTGATGGTGGTTTCGAACTGCCGACCATGCAGATCGCAGCGCAATCACTGTATCACCGAGGGTCCTTCACGTGGTCTACTGTGCTGACAGTAATA
The DNA here is from genome assembly GCF_050624435.1 of Tenrec ecaudatus. Classification (NCBI taxonomy): domain Eukaryota; kingdom Metazoa; phylum Chordata; class Mammalia; order Afrosoricida; family Tenrecidae; genus Tenrec; species Tenrec ecaudatus. Next base: position 13,621,912 of record NC_134543.1, read on the forward strand.
AACTGGAGAGCATGAAACCACATTAATTATCAAAAAGAACACTTCCCGATCTATCCTGAAACACGATGCTGCCAGGACGGGATAACGAGCACTCCTCCATGAGTCCAGGAAGACAGTGACGCCTACAATCTTACTATTATTCAAGTTCACACACCACCCACAAGCTACAGGGAAGGAAATGGAAGATTTTAGCAGCTTCAGCGATCTAAAACTGAGCACACATGTAATCAGACTGTATTGGCAGTTACCAGTGTGCAGAGTTTGGAAGGCAGAAACCAAGAAGGGTCGGCAGTTGAAATACAGCCCTGGTGACAAAACGATGTGGGAGACAGCACAATAGAATCTTGCAATACTGACCTATTCATTCCAAGTAAGTTTCCAACAACGCCAGCACTGATTGCACACGGGCCACTTGCCAGAGGAACCTACTGGTGCCAAATGAACTACAGCACAGGAAAGACTGATGGAGACACTCAATATCAGCAGTCAGACGGGGCTGAGGGGGAACAGACCACTGATAACTTATACATACAATTACGTGGAAGAACGAAAAACTAGTCCACGAGAAGCACAATACAACTCTGAGTCAATCCCACCTTAGGTCAGAGACCATCTCAACAATACATGTGATGCACTGAACATGAGTGACCAACGACCAGTCAAGCTGTGGAAGGACACCAAGGATGGTATAGATGAACAAGGTCAAAGGTCATCAGGAAGGGGACAAAATGGATGTCATGAAAGGCCCTGACTCTAGAGCTTAAGTGTAGGGCAGCTTGCTCCTAAGAAGAGGTGGCGAAGAGGGGAAGAAGTCAAACAATTGAACATTTCAAAGGAAAATTAGAAAAGACAAACTATTACAATGAAGCGTGAAAAGGCCCAGAGTTAGAAAACTAAGAAAGGAGGCACACACTTAGCATTTCTAAAGGAGAAAGAGGAAAACACTCCAGCCTCAGGCTGCAATATTCCAATCCCTGGTGCAGCAGGCATCAAAGGCCGGTACAGCTCTTTCAGATACAGTCTTTGTGGTGCCTACTGAAGGAGGGGGGCGGGGCTATGCAAATAGGAGGCATATGCGGGCACTTGAGGTTTGAATAGCTTGCTAATAAAGTAAAATAAAATATACCATGTGGGGTGGGGCATGCAAATAAGGCAAATAAAACCCTACCGTGGGGATTGTCAGCTTTGTCATCCCACTGGGTTTAAAATGAACAATTCTGGCGGTGGAGGGAGGGAGGTAAAAAAAAGGAGCTGATACCAAGGGCTCAATAGAAAGTAAATGTCTAAAAAAGAATGAAGGCAACATATGTCCAAACATGCCTGATTCAATTGATATAAGGATTGTGATAAGAGTTGTATGAACCCCCAATAAAATGATTAAAAAAATAAATAAAATTAAAAATAGCAATTCCAGAGTAGAAAGGAGACTCTTAGTACCATTCAGAAAGGAGAGTGGAGCATATCCTTGAGATGTGAGATCCCTGCGGCGAATGTCACTATCCAGGACACAGGGCTGTGACGCCACCAACATGAGAGGTGGACGAGGTCGTGGCAGAGAAGCCTCCAGAAAGTGAGATGTTCCAACAAGCTGACTCAGGCCTGGGAAAGCTCCTTAATCTATGCCAGAAGTTTGTACAACAGCCACCTGACTGGACAAGACCTGTGCTTGCGCCTATTTCACGAAGGCAGAAATTACCGACCAGTCTCTCGTGCCACATGCAGGTAGCAGTGCCCTGTGGGGAAACTGACAGAATTCAAGGCAGCTTTCGAAGAGGACTTGGAACGAAGGCCATCACGGCGGACAGCAGCTGGCTCCTGGCTGGAAGCGGAGACTACCAGAAAGACGTTTCCCTGTGCTTTACTGGCTTTCCTGAGGCATTTAACTGTGGGTAACACTGCTCAGAACGAGGATTCCAGCACGCTTCATGGTTCTCAGGTGGAACCTGTACACAGAACAGGCGGTCCTGTGCGGTTTCAATCGGGATTGGTGAATAAGAGCTTCGATTCTGAGCACTCGTTTTGTAGAAGGCTAGCTTACAGAGAGCCCTAAATCCACAGACATTTAGCCTCCAATGAATTCTATTATCCAGCGCGGTAACCACTTTGCCTTCAGGCAGAGTGTGTTTGAAAGTGAATCGGTAACCACTTTGCCTTCAGGCAGAGTGTGTTTGAAAGTGAATCACTAAGACTCTCCCCTTGCTAGCAAAGGGAGGGCAAGTCTAGCCTTTATTCTGGACTTGCCTAGGAATGAAGGTATGTAATGGGAACTGGGGTGCCAAGGTCACCTAGTCCTGAATCATACCCCATCCGAGGTGGTTAGAGAGGGCCTCAAACCAACCCTGTGGAAGCTTTTCTAACCTAATTGTCCAATGGTCCCGTGCCCATTTCTGTAGTCTCAGGTGGGATAGAAAGGAACTCATCTGCTGCCAATCAAGGTTCAGTGACAATTGCCTCTTTTCCATGACCACAGGGGTCCTCCAACTTTTTAAACAGGGGGCCAGTTCACTGTCCCTCAGACCACTGGAGGGCCAGACTATAGTTTTTTAAAAAACAACTATGAAATTCCTATGCACACTGCACATACCTTACTTTGAAGTAAAAAAACAAACGGGACAAAAACACCCGGAGGGCTGGATAAATGTCCTCGGCGGGTTGCATGTGGCCCACGGGCAGTAGTTTGAGGACCCCTGACCTAATTAGCCAGGCGCTCTGGTGGCACAGCAGTTACCTATTGGCTGCGATCCACACGTTTGCAACTAGAAACCACCAGGCACTCACAGGGAGAAAGAGGGGGGCTTTCTAAGCCCCTCAAGAGTTAGTCTTGGATACTCAAAGGGGCAGTTCTATCCTGTCCTGTAGGGTCGGTACCAGTTAGTACCTACTGGACGGCAGTGAGATGGTAATTAGCCACATGGCTGTGAACCCTCGTCTGAACTCCACTGTGGCCTCATGTGGAATTTCTCCCTCATCTGGATGTCTTGTCTGTGCTCACTTTAAGATTTAATAAAGGGGTCTCTATAAAATACATTTGAATGGGGAGGGGTGTCTCATCCCCCTGGAACAGGTGGTATCTTTTTGAAACCCTTAGACTAACTCCCGTTTCTGTGAAGCTCCTTGCTTCGTATGTGACTCTGCCACCTCCCTTCTGCTACCCAAGAACCCCCAGGAAGGAACACAGTATGACTATTTCGGAAGTGAGAGATGCGGCTGGAGAACACCCGGAAGCACATGGCTTGACAGCCGGAGGTCTGTTTATGGGCAGAGGTGGGTGAGAGGGTGAGTAGGAAAAAAGCTAGACTCCTGAAGACTAAGGAGGTAAAAGGCCCACATGCCCCCAATTTTGGTGACAAGACCCCACAATGCTGCTTGTCAGTGCAGACAATAAAATCCCTCCTTGCTTCTCTCCTAAGCAGGGCCTGCTCTATTGTAATGGGCTGATAGGGCAAGACAAGGGCCTGAAGATTGGGCCGACAACACATTTCCATCATAGTTCTTCAACCTGCAAGGGAACCCTAGTGGCTGCTAACTGCAAGGTCAGTAGTTCGAAACCACTAGCTGCTCCATGGGAGAAAGACTGCTTTCTACTCCTATAAAGAGCTACAGTCTTGGACACTCACAGGAGCAGGTCTACCTTGTCCTGCAGGCGTGCTATGTATTGGCACTGACTCAATGGTAGTGAGCTCAATTTTTGGTGTTCCAACTGCAGAGTGGATAATCTGAGAACTACACAAGAGCTCAGGCATCAGGCCTGGAGGTAGCTTCTTACCACCTTCGACCTGCAGATGCCACAGTCTTGCTTTCAGAATGGGAAGAGGGCTTCTTGAAGCACTTACTGATGAAGATCAAAGGTTATGGACTTGGGTGTGGATTACACCTCAACACAAGGAAAGCCAACATCGTCACACACAGACCATTGAGCGCTGTCATGAGAAGCAGGGGTAAGACTGAAGCTGTCATGGATTTTATTTTGCTTGGATCCACCAGCGCTGTCCTTGAAAGCAACAGTCAGTAAATCAGAAGTACTGCAGTGGGCAAATCTGCTGCAGACCTCTTGAAGGTATTCTCAACCACCTCATAGCAGACGTTTGAGAGCTGGACGATGAGCAAAGACTGGAGGAGACGGGGTGCCTTTGAGTAGATGGGGTTGGAGACGAACACTGAGTAATGAAAGGCCAGAAGAACAAACAAATCTGCCAAGGAAGCAGTGTAGCCAGAATGCTCCTGAGAGACGGGGTTGGAGATATTCAGTCTTCCACTATGGGCATTGTGGTAGTTACACAATTTCATGTCAACTTGACATATAGGTTATAGCGGTGGAGTCTAGCCTGTCAATCAGGTCACCGCCTGACTGATCCCTCCTCATGGGAGTGGACTTCTCATGAGGATGCTGGGAACTTTGTCTCTTGATTGTGCCATCAGAAGAGGCAGGCCACACACTTTGCTTCACTTTACTGTTATCAGGCCACATGGAGGCATGCTGATGGCAGCCAGAGCCCCGGAGATGCTTCCACTGCCACTGGATCCACAAGACTTTCCACCACAGGGCTATGGTCTTCCTGCACTCGGCATCACTGCATGTGTTGTGTGAGTCTAAAAAGGATTTTATAGACTGGTATCGGAACTATGGGCTAATATCAGACTTATGGACTTGATCTGACGGGGATGGTTTCTTAATATACAAGTACTCTTTGATATAAAGCTCTCTCTTACACACAGTGTCTCTGGATTTGTTTCTCTAGTCAACCCAGACTAACGCAGACATGTTATCAGGAGGACCAGTCCCTGGGGAGGGATGCCCTGCATAGAGGGTCAGGAAAATGAGGAAGGTGCTCAGTCAGATGTGGACTGATGCAGTGGCTGCAACCACGGGCTCAACCTAACAAGTGTGAAGCAGGTGAGTGGACAAGAGTTTTGTTCACAGGGTCACTACGGGTAGGAAATGGTTCAAGGGCACCTAAGAGCAGCAGTCTTAAGGCCCAGGTCATCACCTGACTTCTACCCACCACTACCCTTTGGTTCAGCAGCTGAGCACTAACCATTGGGCTTTGGTTTTACCAAGGGAATGTGACTGACTGACGTACCACTGAACACATAGGGTCTCTGCAGTGGGACGGGCCGGACAGCATCTAACCTACCACTGCACGGAACACCTCACAAGCAGCAGCTCAGACTGCCTGCTGGTTTGCATGTCTTACACGCAGGCATTCCCTGTGTTTTAGGCTCTAGTTGTTGGATAGAGGCATTTAAGCTGTCACATTTCACTTTGAACTATTTCAGTGGCTAGAGTTTGTGACTTTAAGATTTTAATAAAACACAAAAGAAGCCCCTTAGGGGAACCTCCTCAGTGTTAGCAGAAGCAATCTTTGAATTTAAAAGCAGCTCTAAGGCAAGGGCCTGGCAACAGAATCTTCAATTAGGAGTCCTCCTTCATACAAAAGCAAATAGAGGGTGTCAGTCTTCAGGTGACAGAGTTGGGCTTCTGGAGAAAAGGAGCCATTTACAGATAGTTTAGAGCTGCCACCAGCTCTTCCCCAGGAGCCCTGGTGGTGGTGCTGCTGTCAATTAAGCATTAGACTGAATAAGCCTTGACTGCTAAATGCAAACCCACCAGCTGCTCTGAGGGAGAAAGATGAGCCCATCAGCTCCATATTTACAGCCCCGAAAACACTATATAGGCACCTTCTATGAGTTGGAATGGGCTTGATGGCAGTGGGTTTGGGACCATTTCTTCTCCAGATGAATTATAGGTATTGTGGTCTATATAATGGGTGGTGGGCGATATGCTACCCACAGGTTATTGGTTCAAACCCACCAGATACTCCTTGGGAGCAAAATGAAGCTCTCTGCACATGTAAAGAGTTACAGTTTGGGAAACCTGCATGGGTAGTTTAGTTTGTCCTATAGGCTTGCCGAATGCGGGAAGATCACAGGCCAGTGGGTGGAAAGTCTTGTGGATTCAGAGGTGGTGGAAGCATCTCAGCACCTGCAGGTCTCCATGTGGCTTCTCCAGCTCGGAGGCTCTGGCTGCTGTCAGCTTGTCTCCATGTGGCTTGTAAAAAGAATGTCTCACAGGGACTTGGGGTGGTGGTGGGGGAGGACCGTCTTCTACCTCCAGGGAGGAATACTGGAGTTCCCAGAATCCCTAGAAGGCCATGACCACACAGAGGTCTCATTGACTGACTACTCCTTCACTCTTAATCCTCTCAAATGGACAACAGATTATATAACTCCACAGGTGGTCTGTATTAATCCAAGCCACAGCTACCATGATGATGACTTATGACCAGAGAAGTACCCTGTGGGATTCCCAGACTAAATCTTTACAGGAACAGCCAGCCTCATCATTCTCCTATTGAACATCTGGTGCGGTTGAACCGGTAACTGGTTAGCAGCTCAATGCATCATCCACTATGACACCAGCGCTCCTCTCATAGTGACCTTTTATGGGAGCAAACTGCCTCATCTTTTTGCTTTGGAGCAGCTAGTGGGTTTGAACTGACAATCTTGCTTTTGGCAGCCTGATACCTAACCCACAGCACCACCAAGGCTCCTTAGAGTTAATTATATCGATATGAAATACATTGTAAAAGTCCAAGAACTCGGTCGATGAGATATTTAGGGAGCTGAGCTATTCAGAGAATTTCTAGTCTTGGGGACTATAATTTATCACTTTCATGTGATAAGGTGTCCTGGTGGTTCAGTGGTTAAGCATTCACCTGCTCATGGAAACCCACTAGCTGCTTTAAGGCCAGAAGATGCAGCAGTCTGTGTCAGTGAAGATTGAAAAACCAAACGCATGGACTCATAGTGACGCTACAGGACAGGGTAGAACTACCCCTGTGTGTTTCCGAGGCTGCAAATCTTTATGGAAGTAGAAAGACTCATTCTGCTCCTGAGGAGCAGCTGGTGGTTTTGAACTGCTGACTTTGTGGTTATCGGTCCAAATGCATAACCACTACACCACCAGGGCTCCTTTTCAGTGAAGATGACTGCCATGGATATCTTATGGGAGGTTCCTGTAAGGTCGCTATGGGTCGGAATCAACAGGATGGGTTGTCTGCCATTTATTAAGTGAAGGGACAGTGGGAGCTCTCTTCAGAAAAGTAGGGAAATGTGAGTTTAAAAATAAATCCATTCACACATCGGACAGTGTAAGACATGAAAAAGTAATAATAGTTTATAAATTGTCAAGGGTTTGTGAGGATGAGAGGGTGGGGGAAGGAGGGGGAAAATGAGGAGCTGATACCAAGGGCTCAAGTAGAAAGAGGGTGTATTGTGAACGATGATGGTAGATATATAAATGTGCTTGACACAATGGATGGATGTATGGATTGTAATAAGAGTTGTATGAGCCCCCAATAAAAAGATTTTAAAAATCCATTCACATATAATTCTGTTGTTTGATCTCATCCAGCGGGGTTATATAGTCATCAGTGCTATCAGGTCCACATTCCCCACCTGTATCCCCCCTCGTCATTACTCCTGTTATTGCTTTTGAAGGGTTATCTATCTTGGCTTTCATGTACCTAGTGATCTTAAATATATAAACATATGCAAATCTAACATGACCAAAGAGTTAAAACAAAAGTAAGGGGCGGAAATATTAAAGAACTAGAAGATAGTTATGCTTCATCAATGCCACACTGTACCCTGGGGATTTATCGTCCCTTCTAAAAGTGACTAATTATGTTACAGGTTTTGGGTCTACAACACAACCACCCCCCCTCACATCAATTTGGTTTGTTTTTGAACTTCTGATACCTTTTCCTGTAGATACCTCATGATCACACAAGCTGGTGCGCTTCTTCCATGTGGGCTTTGTTGCTTCCCTGCTAGATTGTTGCTTGTTTAACTACAAGCAAATACTATGTCTTTTAATAGCCCAGATGCTGTATCTTTTAATAGCCAGGCACTATCTGATTTTTCACATTTGCTTTTGCACCCACTTTGTCTTCAGTGATCATGTCAGGAAGGTGAGTATCATACAATATTGCATTATTAGAACAAAGTGTTCTTGAACTGAGGTAAGATTTAAATAGAGGCCCAAAGTCCATCTGCTCCTTTGTTGCATTTGCATATATATACATACATGAATATGCATGTATTGATATATTTTTTCTTTCCTCCTACCCCACTATTATGTTTACCTTTCATCACCTATCAGTAATTTCTCTCAGATGCAATTTGATTGACTTAACTCGACCAGAAAAGCGACATTCTTGCCATCAAGAACACTTAACCTTCCCCTGTACCCATCACTGTTGGCAAAAAAAAGAAAAAACAAAACTATTACTGGTGGGGGGAGGCATTAATAAGGGCTCCTAGAGGGTGGGAGATGGGAAGGAGGGGGATAACGCAGAGCTGATATCAGGGAGTTCAAGAAAGAAAATGTATTGAAACTGATTGTGGTAGCAAATGGACAGTACTGCTTGATGTGATTGAATTATTGTTATGGTATCTGTAAGAGCTCCTGATAAAATGATCAAAATTTTAAAAAACTTTCTGGAAAGCTACTTTCTAGAGAATGAAACTCTTTTCTTGTCCTACACATGCTGAAGTTCGCTTTGTTTAGTCTTGGACTACGTATAGTACCATGTATGTGCCTGAGTGGAGTTGTTAAGCAGTTAGTCAAATCACCCATGCAATGCATTTCAGCCCTCAAACCACTGCCATAGACCATTAGCTGCCTCCGGGCAGCTTCCCGACTGGAGCTCTTGATGGGAATAGAAAGCCCAGTCTTCCTTGGAGTGGCTGGTGGTTTGGAACTGCCAACCTTGAGGGCTGCAGCCCAACTCATGGCTATAGCACCACCAGGGCTCCCTGAAATACACTTAGACAACCACAGTGTAGTCTAGCACATGATCACCTTCTTCGCAATCAAGACACTTGGTCTGTGGGCCACCGACCCCCTGCCAGTTTTTATTGCTCAGTGGTGGCTTAAAGGATACAGGGATATCAGAAGCGAAGCCATTGGGATTTCAAGTGCCCAGAGGGTCACCCGTGGTGGACAGGTCTTGGCAGAGCTCCCACGGACGAAGATGAACTAGAAAGGTGGGCCTGCTGACCTAGCTCGTGAAAAATGGCCAAAGAACACCTTGGGGAATATTGATCACCACAGAACATTGTCAATACAGGAGGGCTAGAAGACGAGCCCCACGGTTGGAAGGCAAAAACGGACTCAAGCATGTCAGGGATCAGGGGCGTGGCAGGACGGGGCAGCGTTTTTTGCTCTATTGTACAAGGTCAATAGGGTCACCTCCAATGGAGTTGGAGGTGACTCAACGGCATCCAGTAAGAAAGCCCGTGGAAGAGCAGCTGCAGTAAATACCAAGATGGACTCCCCACTGGAGCAGACGTGCAGTCTTCTCCGACAGGCTGCAGTGCCCAGCATCACAGACGTGCTTTCCTGATCACTTTGCACAGCCGGACCAGTTTCCTGAAACCGCTCAGAGCCCAGACTCCTAGGGACTGCCTTGTTTGTCTCCCAGATTTCCCTTTGGCAGGGCTTAGTAAGTCTTCTCTTGGTTTGTTTTCTCTGGCAGGTTTTACTTGCATTGTCAGTCACCTCCACGACCCAGCCTAGTCACACAAGTTAGTAAGTGGCGCATCAGAATCACACGCAATTGAGCTGACGCAGTTCCGCCATTGCATCTGGGGGTGGATTTCCAAAGTGGAGAGGACTGGCACCTGGCATTCATTAACCTCACCTTCCTTTGCCATTCCAACCCAACCTCACAGGAGCTACAGTGAAGGCTTTCAACACTTCTCTGGCAAACAGCTGCTTCTTCCCACCAACACGGCTTTCCCACCCACCGAGTTCAAACTTACTGCCATTCAGTCAATTCAGACTCATGGCAACCAGCAGGACAGAACTGCCCCTGTGGGTTTCTCAGGCTGTAACTCTGTACAGGAGTAGAAAGCCTCATCTTTCTCCTGAAAAGGGGTTGGGAGTTTTGTTTTTGTTTAATTAGTTTCTTTGGGACTCTTACAAATATAACAATCCATAAATCAATTATATCAAGGAAATGTGTACATTTGTTGCCATCGTCATTTTCAAAACATATCTTTCTACTTGAGTCCTTATTATCAGTTCCTCTTCTTTAGGGCTTGAGTTTTGAAGTGCCAACCTTGCAACTGGCAACCCAAACTACACCATCAGGGTGTTCCCACCCACCAAACCCAACCAACTTCACTGTCATCCTGCAGATACTGACTCATAGTGCCCCTACAGGATGGGGTAAGACTTCCCCTGTGAGTTTCCCAGACTAGCTCTTACTGAAGTAGAAAGCCTCATTTTTCTCCTGTGGAGCAGTTGGTGGTTTCGAACCGCAGAACTTGTGGTCAGCAACATAATGCTTAACCACTGCACCTCCAGGGCTCCTTTGCCTTCCACACAAGGTATCATATAAATGCTTCCTTCTATGCATAACAGCAAGGTCAAGGTTCCCTCTTCATGTTTCTCTTGTGGACTTGTACGTAATCACAGAGGGGTTGAGGGAAATTTTGCAAAAGCTCTCTCAAGAGGATAAACAGTTAAAGCAATCTTCCTGACCAGATGTCAACAAGCAGGCGGCGGCCTTATATGACGACTGAAAACATTTGTAGATGAGCCTAGGTGCTCAGGTGGGCCTGGGTTACCCGCTGTGGTCAAGCCTGGGCCCAATTTGAAGCAGTTATTGCTGAGAATCTGTGCAGGTGGGCAGGTTACTGAACCAAAGAGCTGTAGTTTTCTGATCTATGAAATATCTTTTGTCTTCCCAGAGTTCATTTATTCACTCTATAAATACTCACCGATGAGCTACTGTGTACCAAACATTGGGAATAAGCAATTAAAGGAAGCAATGGCTGTCCTAAAACCTTTTTTACCCTCCACCCCTTGCCCCCCAGGAAATTAGCAGCTCAACCAAATGCTGCCAGAAACACCTTGGATTCATTATGGCTTTGATTTGGAATTAATTGCTGATCCCTGGGTGTTCAAAAACTTTTTACTGTTGCTCAGTTCCATGACTCGCCCCCTCCCCCCTATATTGTTATGCTTACACAACCCCACGGGGTCATGGCCCACCTTTTAAGCCGCTTTGTCCAGGGAAGGCTCACATTCCATGGGGGAGCCAGGACGGAAATTAAATATGTCAGAACTGTCTTACATTTCATGGCTGTGTGAGGCAGGCCAGGGTTGTTTTTGCTTTCGGCTCTCCAAAGAAACATTTCCGTGAGACCTGGCGGACAACCCCTGAGCAGTCAGCTCGGAGTTCGCGTGAAAAGCCAAGAGCTTTCCCGGCCAGCGGGCGAGAAAGGTTTGCAATACCAAACTCAACTGGACCATCTCCGAGCAAGGGAGACCTGGTCCAGGGTGGGGAGCGTGCTGAATCCAGACGCGGGGCTTGACTCCAGGAAGAGGAGCAGCCCCGCTCATTCCCAAATAGAAAACACCTCGGACCGATTTACGTTTTAAAGATTACGTTCTGGCTTTGCTCGGAGAAAGGTTTGCAAGGAGGGCGAGCGGTGCCGGGGATGCAGAGCAGTGGGCAAGGTAACTTTTCTGTGTCTGGCACGTTCTCTGGTCTCGCTTATTACTGTCCCCATTTGGGGATGGATACGTAGAAGCACAGACTGGTAGGTAACTGGCACTCGCAAGGTACTTGTTACTACTGCCTGCTGGCCTCAGTCCCCGAGGAGCCCCGGGAGCGCAGTGGTGACGCGTTGAATGGCACGCCACAAGGTCTGCAGTTTGAAACCACCCGCCGCTCCGAGGAGGGAAGACGAGGCTTGGTATTCCTGGAATGAATTCCAGGGGGGGCCCGAGTCGCAGGGAGGCAGGGAGGGAGTCCGAGGCCACACACCTAGTCAGTGAAGCCGGAAGGAGAGACAACGCGGCGGGGCCCCTCGCCCCGGCCCCAGAGAGGAGCCGAGTCTCCCACCGCGCCGCCTGCGCGTCCCCCAAAGGTGGCATTTCTGGAGGGAACTGAGGCCCAGGGGGAAAGACTGGAGCCTGACTTCCAAGCGCTTCACCCAGGGATGACTCCCACCACCCGGCGGCCCAGGAACCGGAGACTTCGCCGGGCCTCAGAGCGGATAGAAGCAGCGGACAGCGGCGGCGCACACGTACCTGGACCAGCCTGCGGCCGACGGCGCCTGCGCGGGGTTCAAACCTCTCCGGTGGCGGCGCGCCCCCGAGGCCCCGCCCCTTCCTCTTCCGGGAAGCCCGCTTCTGGGTCCTAGAGCCCGCCGGTTCCCGAGGGCGTTCAGGACGATGGTTCCCCAACCGGAGAGACCTGGACGCCTCTAGCCTCCTCTCTCTCTCCCAGCCACTCCAGAAAAACCAAAGTCAAACCCACTGCCATGGCGACCCGTGCAGGGTGTACGGGATCAGGCTGCCTCGTCTTGTTAGCAGCCCGACGCTCAGCCACAAACACATCAGAACTCAGCTTACAAGGGGAGGGAGAAAGTGTTCCCTCGCACCTTCCTGTACTTTGCAAAACGCACACCCTCTTTACAGGGATTTTCAACCCCAAAGCGACTGGATCCCAGGGAGACGCGTCGCTGAGTCATTGAAATACTGAGACCTGTGTCCTGGGATGAGGGCTCCTCAGGCTCAGACTTAAAAACCTGCTGTAAAAGAAAGGGTTGAAATCTCTCTGTCTCTCTCCTGGTCTGCAAGAATCCAGGATTTAACTTGTTATAGTTCCCTTTTTATGCTTTCTTCATACTTTTTTTTGGGGGGGGGCGGGGGAGACTCCTATAATGTTAATTTCTTGCCTGAGAGGGCGAGAGAACCGGGTGGAAGCCCTGCACGGTGAAACGTTCGCACGACACGTGGCCGGGAGCGGGTTCCCGCCAAGCGCCAGGCGTTCGGGGGCCGAGGCGGGGCGGGGCCACGCGCTGAGGGCGGGCCGGGGAGCGTCACGGCCGTGGAAGGGCTGTTCCAAGGAAACGTTGGTAAACAAAGTCTCTGACCAATAGCGTTACAGGGCCGGCGCGGGTGGCTCGCCTGCCGTCCAATGGGAGACGAGGTTAGGGTTGCCAGGTGAAGCTCCTCGCCCGGCCGGTGGGCGTGGCCATGTCCCTGGGCGGGCGGGTGGTGGTTCGCGCCCGGAGTTCAATTTACCCACCTGTTTGTGGTTCTCCCGATGTTTAGTGCAAGAAGTGGGATGCGGCCGCGGTCGGCGGAATCCGACCGCTTGGAGCACAAGAAGTGGGTGGAAGTAAGTGGCCGGAGGGTTATTTTGAGCCTTGGATTTAAACTTGACTTGGAGCTCTGCCTTCTCAGCTGTATTGTACACTCAAGAATGGCCTTTCCTACCCACGACCTGAGCTTTTAAATGGCCCAACAGCAGCCTCCGCTGACCTCCAACTTCCTTCCCTTCCGTTTCCCTCCCCTCCAAACCTGGGTAATAAGAGTAACCTCTAGTTGGACTCTTTCTCCCCCTCATCCCGCCTTTCAATCCCATGCCCTTTGCTTCATTTTCCCCATTTCTGGGCCAAGTTCAAGGAACTTATTTGCGTCATCCCAGCGCTTACACCGTTTGCACTTCCAACAAAAAATAAATTTCTGTCCATTTAGATTTCCTGAGAATTCAGATCGTGAAGCTCCCATTTCTGAGCCCTTCATCTGGGCGCCAATACAGATGTTCGAAATCCAGATTTAAGAACAACTGGTAAGGAATGGAAAAGAACAAATGGTTTCTGCCTTCGTAAATCTGTTTGTATTCCTTAGGTGTTTAAAGCCTGTGATGAAGATAGCAAAGGCTACCTAAGCAGAGAGGACTTTAAAGTTGCTGTGGTCATGCTGTTTGGGTACAAGCCCTCAAAGGTAGAGCTTCCTCTCTGGGTTTGGGGCTCCTCGGGTGGACAAGGTCACAATGAATGGGTCCAGAGGACTACCCACACCTGACACTGTCAAGGCGGACAACTCATAGCAACCCTGCTGGACAAAGTAGAACGGCCCCATAGGGTTTCCTAGGCTGTAGGTCTTTATGGAAGCACACAGTTCACACTTTCTTGGGTGTTGCTCTCCAGAAAGCTCTGCACTAATTTACTAATAATGATAGTTGATCCTACCCCAATGGACCCACCTACTTTATAGGTTATCAATTTAACCTAGATTTGAACTGTAGACCTTTCAGTAAGCAGCCGCTGCTTCATCATTGTGTCCTCGGGGATCTTTGGCATCAAAGTAAAACATGCGTCCGTTTCAAAGATCCCTGGGTGGTGCATGAGGTTCGCAATCTGCTTCTGACCTGAAGGTTGACAGTTTGAACTCATCCATAAGTTCCACAGAAGAAAAGCTTGGTGGTGGTGGTGGTGGTGGGGTCCTCCTTCTGCAAAGATTTCGGCCAAAAGATAAAGTGAAAAAGTCACCATCGGTTAGAACTGTCTCAAAGGCAACAGATGCGGTTGTTTTGCTGTGTGTGTGTGTGTGTGTGTGTGTGTGTGTGTATGTGTAGAGTGGACTGCTATCCACTCACCAGGAGTCAAAATCATGAGTGTAACTTATTGATAGAGCAGTGAAATGATGGCATTATACCCTGCTGTGGCATTTGTAGACTGGGTTGATCACAATTGTTTCATCATTAAATATCCCCTACCTCTCTCCCAGGATTTAAGAACTTGCCCTGTGAAAAACTTTCATGTAGTTACATGTTCTACTATTCTCTTTTCTAGATAGAAGCGGAGTCTGTGATGTCATCAATAAATCAAAGCACTTCCGGTAATATGAAAATCCATAGTAATTTTTATGATTCTTTAAGTGATCATAGCATTAAAATTTAAAGATGCAGAGAAAGTATAAAGCAGGGTATTGAAGCTGACCTTTGTCTTATTTCCCTTTTCTAAGGAAGAAAGGATGTTTTTGACTAATATATTTACAAGTAAAGTCTATGTCGAAGAAATTTAAACTGTGGAAGACCATTAAAACGAATAAAACAAAGAATTGTAGTTTTAACAGAGGTTTTTTGGGATAAGCAGCTGAATGAATGAAAGTGGTGCTTCCTGAGATGAGAAGTCTGGAGGAGACAGTTTGGAGCTTAGAGAGCCCAAGAGTTCACTTTTGAAGATGTTACCTTTGAGAAATGTCCCTCAGTGATGTCAAGGCAATGGGCTGGATGAATATGGAATCTGGAGGAAAGCTCTGAGTTGAAGGCATCAAGGCGGGAGTCATTGCTTATAGAATGCCAGCCATGGGGATGGTTGATAGCACCTAGAAAGCGAATGGACTGAGGACCTTGGGAACTGTAACCATCAGAGGCCGAACGTTGCGGTTAGGGCGGGTTGAGTCAACTCCGGCTCTTAGTGACTGTCTATACAACAGAGTAAACCAGAAGCCAAATAGAGAACAAGGAACTAGCAGAGTCTTAGGAATGGCTGAGGATTGGGGAAAAGATCTGAGAGTGTTGATCAGATGAAGCCCAAAGTAGTGCATGACCATCCTGTGTGATCCTGAGGTGTTGACAGGAATAGGTATCAGAAGTTCAAAAACAGACATGAAATTGACATGGAGTGTAGACAAAGTGGAGACCCAAAATCCACCTGTAAGATCATTGGACAGCCCATCACAGAAGGGCCGCAGAAAAGGGATGATATAGCCAGGATGTAATATAGGATTGATGAAACATGTAATTATCTTCTAGTTCTGTACTATTTCCTCCCCTTAATGTTATGGCCTTAGTTTCACCCCATTAATCTTGTTAGACCTGCGTATGTTCATTTGTATAATTAAGATCGTCTATGCCTGAAATTCAGAAATAGTAATGGAGTAATGATTCCCTGAGGTGGGGGTAAGTGGGGCCAAGGGGGAACAGATACCAACAATGACTGTGTAGTTCCATTCGAGGGGAACAGATAACAGAATTATAGGTGAAAGGATACATTGGATGGTGCAAAATATGGAAAAAACATATAAGGGGCAGGTTGGGGGAGGGAGGGGATAAAGAAAATGGATATCAAAGAGTTAAAAACAAAATGTTTTAAAACTGATGGGGCAGCAATTGTACAATTATGCTTGATCTAATTGAATTATGGATTGTTATAATATCTGTAAGAGCTCCCAATAAATTGATTTTTTAAAAGTTCATGCCTAAAGAAGAGGGTTAGCCAACACTGTCAAATGCTGCTGAAAGGCCAGGTAGACAAGGAACTAATGAGCGTCCATCTCCGAGCTGGATGGTTGAGTGACCGACTCTTCAGCGAGAAAAGTGGCAGTTTGTAGGGAGGATGGAGGCCAGGCTGGCATGCGTTACAGATAAGTAGAAAGTGTGGAAGTGTGACAACATGAGTAATAATTTTTTTCAGTAGGCCCAGAGTGGCTGTGGATCAAGAGGGAGTTTATTTGCTCTGCTGATTTATTTTTAAAAATAGATGGGATTGACTAGAGTTGTTTCTAACTGGAGTGCAATGAGCTGGTGAAGTTCGAAGGGGAAGATGAGAGACAGAGAATGCAACATCATAGTTTTGGGGATAGGATCCAGCCTGGGCTATATTGACCTTTTAAAAGTTACTTCTTACCTAGAAGCAGTTTAAAGCTTACCAAAAAATTGCAGAAAGAATCAGTTATAGGCATCAGCTGGATACCCTCTACCCAAATCCATGTGTCATTGTCAGTTGACTCCGTTGGCATCTTTTTCATTTGCCATTTTTCTAATATGACCCACTCCTCTTTGTTCTGTATTTAACTGCAGTAGAGCGAGCATGTGTGTTACACTGATGCTCTATTTCCCCCCAATTGAGCACCCATATTCCAATGTGTCAGTTGCTGGCAGGTCCTCTGTGGCATTTTTTCTCTGCAGTTCAGGATTCAGCCCTTGCGGGTGTCTCTTTGGTCTCCTGGAATCCGGAAGTCCTAGGTTTCCTTTGCCTTTTCAGGCATTGATGTTTTTAAATAATCTAGTGCTCCCCCCCCCCCGCAATATGTGTTATTTATTTTGTAGACTAGTCTTCATTTTGTGTTTGCCTGATATTTCTCTGTAGTTAGATTAAGGGGGGGGGCCTGGCCTTCTTAGCCAGAGTACCCTGTAACGACCTGAGAAGATCCGCACCTAGGGGTTTACTGTGTGTTCCTCTCAGGGGTGCCAGTTTGGACCACAAGTCAAGGTGCTGTCCGATTGGTCCATCATATTATGGCTGTTTCTATTTCCTTCCCTTGACAATGCTAAGCAGTCTATGGAGAAGCGCATTTAAGGCCACATGCGCATTCCGACCCCCTAGGTTGTGCCTATGCAACACGCAAGGTTAGCCCTCGATCGGTGTCCACTCGGGTCCTTGTAGAAGCCAGCCTTTCCAAAAGCAACGTCAAAGGGATTATTTTCTGATCTCAGTGCTTTGTCCTTTCTACTCTCCTGGGCTTTCTGAAAATGCCAAGTGGACTCTTGGTATTTGATGATCAACAAGAGGACCTCCCTTGTTCCCCATCTGACTGCCTAGTCTCAGTACAGACTCGTAGACTTCGGTTTCTTACTATTTTATAATCCAGGATTGTACTTCATTACTTTGGTGTTACCCAGTGGCTGTCCCTCAGTCTGGCTCCTGTTTCCTTTTTGATTGATTTGAATTTTTTTAAAACACATCTTTTCATTAAAAATAATTTTCTGTGATACTGGGAGGATAGAGGGAGGGTGGGTGGAAAGGGGGAACCAATTACATATAACCCCCTCCCTGGGGGATGGACAACAGAAAAGTGGGTGAAGGGAGACATCGGACAGTGTAAGATATGACAAAATAATTTATAAATTATCAAGGGTTCTTGGGGGGGTGGGGAAGCAGGAAGGGAGGGGGGAAAATGAGGAGCTGATGCCAGGGGCTTAAGTGGAGAGCAAATGTTTTGAAAATGATGAGGGCAATGAATGTACAAATGTGCTTTACACAATTGATGTGTGTACGGATTGTGATAAGAGTTGTATGAGCCCCTAATAAAATGATTAAAAATAATAATAATTTTCAATTTACAGAAGAGTTGCCCAGGTAATGCAGACAGGCTACTACATATCTTTTATCGGGTCACAGTAAAGATTGAAATCCGGAAACCATGAAAAAGTGTTCCAGTCAAACCTTTAGACATGAGAACTACAATGTCTGATACAAGATGAGATAGTCTAATAATTGGGATTAGCTGAGTGGCAGTGGGTAGATAGTATGGTAGAAAAGATTAGTGCACTTGAACACAAGCAAGAGAAACAATCTACAATGAAACAGAGAGAGACTAGTCTTTGGGACAACTTCAGAGGGCAAAATGTGTAATTGGAGCCCCATTGGAGAGAGGAAAGAGGGAGGATCCATATATGTTTCCTGGAGCTGACCTGACAAAATATTACAAACTGGATCACCTCTGAGAACAAACATTTATTGATTTTTCTGGTTGATAGAAGACCAAGAGTATGTCCGCTGAGCTGAGCTTCCTCCCAAGTCTCCTGGGGGAAGATCCTTTCTTGTCTCTCCTAGTTTCTAGTAGCCCCACATCCATTGGCTTATAGGTGCATTTTATTAGGGCCATTTTATCTTTGTCCGACTCTTTGCCTCTTCTTTTTTATAAGGGCCCCATTTGAATGTGATTAGGGCCCACATACTCCAGTATTACCACATTTATTTAACTGATAATCTCTAATTCCAAACTAAGTCCTGTTAAAGGTACCGGGGGTTAGAACTTGAACATATATACTTGTCTGCCACATCAGTCAATTACAGAAGGACAAAAAATATTTAAATAACGATTGAAAAAAATTGAAATCTGAACAAACATGGAAATAAAAGAAACCTTCAGGTTCTTGAAGCACTACAAAACCTAAGGACATGAAAATTGAACTATACAAATGCAAATCTCAATGAAATTGCTTAAAAACCAGTAGTAGCATGGAGGGGAAAAAAAACCAACTTAAAATTGTCTAGAGAAAAGACAAGTCAGAAGAAACAAAGATGAGCATGACAGCAGACTTCCTGTGGGAAACGGTACAAGATTAAAGGAAGTAGAGCCACATCGTTAAAGAAAAAAACTGGAAGAAAAAATGGCCAACCACCTAGAATTTTATATGGTGCAAAAACATCATTCAGAGATGGAGGGAAAATTCCTCAGAAACAAGAAGCCAGGCCACGTGGACAGGCTGATCCTGGGAGACTCGCTGAGATTGTGGCCCAGAGAAACTCTTCAAACGTGCAACGGACCCGAACTCTGGGGGGCACCTTGTGTCTGTCTAACAACTGGGCTCCAAAGGAGTGAGTATCACCCCTAAGTACTGCGAGCCTTTGAAAAATCACCTACATGAGACCCAAGAGTCAACGATTGCTTAAATCAGAGAGGAGATTTTAAGGGGTTAAAGATGCTGCATCAGTGAAGACGGAACAATGGAAATAATGAGAATGTTCTCTCACTGAAGAAGGAAACCAACATCACTGAACAACGTGTGTAATGAGAAGCTCAACTGCTGGGTAGACCCGCACTGAAAAACAGTGACTGAAAACACAACTTATAAATTATCAAGTGTTCATGAGGGAGGAGAACATGAGCTGCTATCAAGGGTTCGAGTAGAAAGAAAATGCTTTGAAAACGATGATGGCAACCAATGTACAAATGTACTTGACACAATGGATGACACATAAGAGCCCCCAATAAAATGAGTTTTGAAAAAGAAACATGTTACTGTTTTTGTAATCATTTTATTGGGGGCTCATACAACTCTTTTCACATCCATCCATTGTGTCAAGCACATTTGTACATATGTTGCCATCATTTTCAAATTTTTTTCTACCTGAGCCCTTGATATCAGCTCCTCATTTTTCTCCCCACCCTCTCTCCCTCATAACCCTTGATAATTTATTTAATCCCCCCCCCATGTCTTATACTAACTGCCATCTCCCATCACCCACTTTTCTGTTGTCCATCCCCATAGGAAGGAGTTATATGTAGGTCATTGTGATTGCTTCCCCTCCCCCCACTTTCCCTCCTCCCACTTTCCCTTACCCTCCTGGTATCTGTATTCTCATTATTGGTCCTGAGGGGACATTATTTTCTTTAAAGAACGATTTTATATATATATTGAAAAAAGCTGAAGGAATTAATAGCCAGCTGATTGACTCTGGGAGAGGGATTAAAGGAAGGCATTCATGCAAAAGTAAATTAATGAAGGAGACCTGGTGGGACTCTTCATCGTTGGAAAGGAATGAAGAACAGCAGAAATGTGAATTATGTGGGTAAATGCAAAATACTGGTTAACATTACTTAAATCTTTTAAAAAGATGATTGACTAAAGCAAAAATGACCACAGCGAATCCTGGGTGAATATTCACTCACCCATTTATTAAACTACCCGTTTAGATGATGCTGAGTACATTTACTCACAATGGAACCAATAGCAGCATCACAGTCAGAGAAGATTGAAGTTGTCAGGGGTTTTATTTGATTGGCTCCACGATTATTGTACCTAAAAGCAGCAGTCAGGAGGCCAAACATCAATGCATTGGACAAATCTGCTGAAAAGACACCCTTACAGTGCCAACGAGCCGAGATGTCACTTTGAGGACTAGGGCGGCCTGACCCAGCCATGGCGTTTTCAGTTGCTTCCTAGGCACGTGAAAGCTGACTAGTGAGTGAGGGAGACTGAAGAAGAATGGGTGTTTTAAATTAGGGCATGAGCAAAGCCTATGGATTTCCAGAAGAATGAAATACTGCCAGAAAGATGCTCAGAAGCCGGCATAGCCGTGCCGTCCCTCCTTTGGACATGTTATCAGGAGGGGTTGATCCCTAAAGATCGGTGCTCAGAAAAGCAGACCAAAGTAAATCCGGGAAAAGAGCACCCCAAGTGGAGTGGGTTGCCAGGGCAGTTGCAGCAACGTGCCCAAACAGCGCAGGAATGGGGAGGAAGTTCTGGTCCGTGACACACAGTCGTTGGGACTCGGTTCACTCCAGGGCATCTCACAACAACAAAGTAAGTTCCGCTTCAGAGAATAAAAAGTAATTAGGAGACACAGTCACTTAAAGAGGGCAAACAACTCGAAAGCAACGACAGAAGCCAGCGGCCATGTGACAGGGAAGAAGAAAGAAAGTGGAGGACACACTGTCTGTGGACGCCAGATTGCACGCAGTCACCTAGCAAGTCACCTCTGGGTTCAGAGGAGGGGACACCCCGTTTCTGGATGAGCTGTGGCGCTGGACGGATGGCAAGGTTTGAAGAGATGGAGGCTCGAGGAGTCAGCTGGGTAAATAGAGCTCAGGCCCTAGCCATGTCTTTTCCATTCCCCCATGTAGACTTACCCTGCCTGCTCCACAACCACATAATCTCCGGATGTCCTGTAAATGGAGCATTTGTAGCAACATGTGCCAGCCACCAACAGAGAAGGCTTGTCAGGGGCCCACTCTTGGTGGCTGCTACCTTTTTTTACTCGGGTACCCCCCACCCTTGCCCAGATGTGCACACCCAAAGCTACCAGCTCTCATTCTGTTAACAAGTATCTTCATCCAACAGAATCCAACCCCAGCCTTGGAATATGTTTACCTCCTGCACCACCAAGAAAGGGTAAGGATGATGCCTTGATCTAGGCATTGGGCTGTTAACCACAAGATCAGTGGTTCAAACCCACCAGCTGCTCCTCAGGAGGAAGATGAGGCTACCTGCCTTCATAAAGGTACATGGTCTCAGAAGCCCTACCAGAGGTTGCTATGAGTTGGAAGTGGATACGGTGCCAGCAAGGTGGTGGTTGGGTTCCATCGAGTCAGTTCTGACTTACAGCGACCCTGTGCACATCTGCAGCACTGTCCCAGTTGTCCCGATGCCTGAGCACACTGTAGCAGCCACCTTGTCAGCCCATCTCATAGAGGGCCTTCCTCTTTTCCGCTGCCCCTCCACTGCACCGGAACGAAGTACCCCGAATACTCTGAGAGCTGTGTGCCACAGGAGAAGTTGACCTGATGGGAGGTGAGCATTGGGGAGGTCCCTGAGGGACCAGGGCCAGACTAAGGAACGGGAACTTGGCTTCATTAGCCCAGAGAGCCTTTGGAAGATTAATGAAGAGATGTGCCCAATCCAATAACAACACGGTAGCAAGTCCTGCTGGCTAGAAATAAGGTTTGGTTGGCAGAGATCCCTCAATTCTGTTATAACCTGGTTTTACCCTTCCTTGCTATTTTCCTCCCAGTGAGCCAGCCAAAGTTTATTTCTTCCGTGAGAGTGCACTCTTTCCTCTTTCTTCCTCTGCTACTCTGGAAGAAGCCGGGGGACAGTCTGACTCCTCAGGGTTTACTTCCCGTCTGACTGACAGCCCACCATTGTCCATGGCACTTTCACCTTCCGTCCTCACCAGCTCTTCAGGCAAACACATTTTATCCCTTTCCTCCTCGTGGCCTCCAGCAGTCAGCCTCTGCATTTTTATTTTTCAAGCGACCGAGGGCTTGCAGTACTACTCCTAAAAGGGTCATTTCATCCTTTGAAACCCACATTTGTAGGCATTTTTTTTCAATCCCGGGAGAAAAGAATAAAATATGCTACAATGAACACGAATCTTCTCTTCTTTACTAAGTGGAAGGCCTGACTTACAAATGCCTGGACGTTTTTATTGTTTTCTCCTTCACTCCCCAGTTTATTGGAGTTTCTTGTTGGAGGCCACGGTGATCACCAGCTAGTCCGTGACTTCATCTTCAAAAGGATTTCTCAGTGTGCACTGACCCTGAATCTTAGACTGTGACCCTCCGGATAATATGCATAATAAACCTTTCCAAGAAAAACATCCATATGGTTTCCCGAGGCTTTTGAATTTTTCCACCCTGTGGTGAAAGATGATTCTCCTCTGAGAAGCACTGCTTAAAAAGCATGAAGCAGAGGAACTATCACGACCAGTCCATCCAAATGACACGTCTCTATTACATGTATTAAATCGTGAAAGAAAAACATGTTCGTATACGGGACTATACGAGGAAGAATTTGGCAGCAAGATTGGAGGAAGGCTTCTTAACGTGGGATGTGCAGTTGTCAAGGATTGTGTCTTTCTTGGATCCACAATCAGTGCTCACGGAAGCAGCAGTCCAGAGAGGATGACGCCCTGTACCGGATAAATCGGCACAAGATCACTAAGGGCTTGTAAAGCAAGGCTGGTACCCGTGCCATGGGTTGGAATCCATGTGTTTGAGTTGTGCTGGCGCAGACTGTCGAGCGCACCACGGACTGCTAGCAGGACAAACCAATGTCTTGGAAGAAGTGCGACTAGGGTGCTCCTTGGAGGCAAGGATGGCGAGACTTCATCTCCCGTGGTTCGGAAAAGGATCTCGTGCTTGGCAAAGTGGAGGGACAGCAGCAGAGGAAGGCCCTGAACAAGACGGACGGACACCGTGGCTGCAGCCATGGGCGCAAACGTAACAGTTGTGGGCATGGCGCAGGAAGGGCGATGTTTTGCTTTGTTGTAGGCAGCGTGCACTCTGAGTCTCAACAGACACAGGGCACCTACTTTACTAAGCATGATGTCCTTCTCCACGGAGTGGTCTCCTGGCAGTGTGTCCAAAGTCCAGGGGAGAAAATCTCGATATCCTCGCCTCTGAGGAGCATTCTGGCTGTACTTCTTCCAAGACAGATTCGCTTGTTCTTTTGGCAGTCCGTGGTACTTTGAATATTCTTCGCCAGCAAACAAATGCACCGATTCTTCATCTGTGGCCTTCCTTACTCAGCGCCCAACTTCCACATGCATAGGAGGCCATTGAAATTGGCTTGGGTCAGGCGCACCTCAGTCCTCAGTTAACATCCTTGCTTTTCAATACTACAAAGAGCTCTTTTGCAGCAGATTTGCCTAATACAATGCATCATGTGATCTCTTGATTGCTGCTTCCCTGAGCATTGATTGTGGATCCAAGCAAGACAAAATCCTGGACAACTTCAACCTTTTCTCCAGTTATCATGATGTTGCCTCTCGGTCCCGTGGTGAGGATGTTGGTCTTCCTTGCATTGAGTCATCATCCGTACTGAAGGCTGCAGTTCCTGAACTTCATCACAAGTACTTCAAGGCTTCACGCTCAGTAAGCAAGGTTGTGTTATTTTCTCACCGCAGGTTGTTAAAAAGCCCGAGAAGGCTGAGTGGAGGACCATTCCTGATAGTGAGTTCCTCTTCATACAAGTCAGCCTCTCTATTATCTGTTCAGCATACAGACTGAACAAGTATTGTGAGGGGATTCAGCCCTGACACATACCTTTCCTGATTTTAAACCATGTAGCATTCCCTTGTTCTATTCAAACTTTTGCCTCTTGATCCATGTATAAGTTCTGCATGAGCACGATGAACTGTTCTGAAATTCCCATTCTTAAAGCTATCCATAGTAGATTATGAGTACCTTCTATAGACAAATGAATAAACATAGGCAAACACACAGGTCTCTGTGGTTCCTAATGTGGCGAGCCTAAGTGATAACTTCAGTCACATGTGCCTAGGTATAAGTCAGCGGTAGAAAGGTGTACATAGAAAGCTCAACGCTGTAGCCAACAGTAGGTTAGATTTTTGAACGGATTCTTTGACTCCGGGCGTGGACACAGGTGATGCATTTCTCTGGGGGTATGAAAGCTGATGTCATTGGCCTTGTGGAAAGTCTTTGTGAGGTGGTGATTGGGGGTTTGAACACTGTGACAGCAGGGGGAAGCTCCATTTCTAAGTCCTTGCCAGAGCAGCAAGATGTGTAATACACATATATGACAAAGTGTTCATAATAGCAAACATGAAGCATCGAATTGGATGTGGTTACATTGAGATAATGGGAGAGTCCAGCTGAATGAAGACTTCTCTGTCCTTTTTAGGAAGTGTGTGTGTGTCCAGAAAAGACTTAACAAAGACAAGTTCAGGGAGTGTTGTAGGAGGTTGGGGGGATGTGTTGGCACAGTTTGATGTGTTTGACCCCTAAAGTATTGAACACACGAGCAGGTGCGATTATGTGGAAAATCACCTGAATGACTTGATTACATGCGTAGATTTCTTTTTATTATTTGATTGGTTCTTTTTTTCCTCAAACCCTTGTGACTGGTGGCATTAATATGTGTGGGGCCCAGCTGTGCTCCAGAGTTTTCAGAGCTCATGTTTCAGATGTGGATTTCCAGGCCTTTATTTTGAGGAGCCCTGGGTGGGCTCAGACCTCCCACTGCTGCAAGTAGCCCAGCATGCTAACCTTTAGACCACCTGGGGATGACTCTCTTTTCAGGGGGTTAAGAAACACTGTTTATATCGGGGCGTCCTACACACACCCACACACAGAAACACACCACCCAGTAGCAAAACCAAAAAGAATGTTTGCTCTTTATTCTGCAAGAATGTGAGTGCCAGACGAGAGCCTAGCTCAAATAGGGATGGGTTATCTGACTGTGATTTGAAACAAACCACAGAATTGTGCCCTCCAGCCCCAGTCTCTCGTCCTGACCCAGAGCACTGTTCACGGATGCATTGTGTTTCTTTTAAGTATATCATCAGTGGTAAGGAGTGAGGGGTACTTTGCTGGCTATGGGCACTCGAGGGACCTACTTTTTCAGGCATTAGTGCACAGAGTTGTGAGATCAAGGAAAACACACGCACTAAGGCTGTTTGGTTAAAGTGAAAGTTGACATCTTCCTCCTCATCGTTTTATTTATCTAGACAGCAGACATGCACCGATGCTGCTCGCTAGGCGCCCTTCTGAAAACGGGGGGTGCGGTTTTCAGTTGAAGGCCACCCTTTGCCTCCCTGTGCCCTGCAGACCTGTACGTGGCCAGGCCCGTGCCCGTCAGTGACTGTGCTATGGCTAGAGGGCCAGGAGAAATCAGGGCAGCCTTCCAGGAGGAGCTGCTTCTGGAAGGAGACGTAGCAATCTGCCAGCAGGCTAGCGGAGCTGGCATGGTGCCGGGGCAGAGGTGTGCAGGTGGAAGAGCCTGTTGTCTTGGTGGCCATCGTGGTGGTCTGGGACGAAATGGCTGGCGATGAGGTTGGAAGAGAGGTTGGGGTACGACCCTATAACCCGCAGATGAACGAGTTGAGACTTTCAACTAACCTGGATGTCATTGAAATGAGAACATTCGGTGCTTGCAACTATGGCCATGGACTTCACTGGACAGGCATGTGGCATGACCTTGATGTCAGTTGTAGCCTCGGCTATTAAATCAAGCAATCCAACCTGTTGCCATGGCATCTGTTCTGACGGTGGTGCCACCCCCCCACCCCACCCCCAGGTGTCACAGTGGAACTGCACTCCGAGGGTTTGCATTGGCTGTGACCTTTCGGAAGCAGACCACCAGGCCAGGCCTTTCTTCTGAGGTGTCTCTGGGTCGGTTGGAACCACCACTGTCTGTGCCACCGGGGATTCCAACCCCAGGTAGCAGCTTAACATCTGTTTCCTCGTCACCAGGGTGATTAGATGAGACTGGAGCGGCATCAGTACATATCCTTAAGTGCTGCTGGAGAAAAAAAGCACTATATTGAATCAATATGACACAAATCAGTTGAGTGCCTACTATGTGCCCAGCACTCAGCCAGGTGTGATAGAAAACACTGTCGCTTAAATTTTCCAACTTCTCTCTTGACTTTCCTCCTGATGTCGGCGGCTTTAGTCCAGATTGTAACTCTTCATCTCCCTGCCTTCCCTGAGCCTGCTTTTTCTCTGCTCGTCCCCATTTCACAGTGACTCCTCAAGCTTCCTGGGAGTTATTCTAGACACACCCTTCCTTCTCATCTGCCACATCTGATGCTTCCTTGATTCAGGTCCAAAAAGAAAGAAAGAAAACCAAGTTACTGCTAATTCTAACTCTCATCTACCCTAGATGGCCAGGTAGACCTACCCCCTGTAAATTTCCAAGACTGGGACGTTTCCCAAGAGTAGAGAGCCTCTCTTTCAATGGTTTTATATCATTGACTTTGTAACCCGTGAGCAGGCCACAGTGTAGCCACTATCCCACCACATCCATCTGACTCTAAACTGTACCTGGATACCATCCGGGGCTCTCCATCCTCCCTGCATCACCCTAGCAATTTCTACTCTTGCTGGAGGCTTCTGACGGCTTCCCCCCTTTACATTTTTGCCCACTGTTCAATTCTTTTTCAAGCTCACAAGCAGAAAGACCTTTGTACATCTAATCAGGTCACATCACTTCACATGCAATGCATTTATCGACTTCTCGTTACTGTCCTTAAGTCAACCATGATCATTGCAGCCATGCACGTTATCACAGAGAAACTGCTCCACAGGGCTTTCAGCAGTGTGACCTTTGGGAAGCAGAATGCCTGGCCTTCTGGGGAATTGCTGGTGTGTGTGTGTGTGTGTGTGTGTGTGTGTGTGTGTGTGTGTGTGTGTGTGTGCGCGCACGCATGCGCTTTCAAACTGTCAAACTTTTGTTCAGTAGTTTAGTGATTATTCTAGCGGTTCTCAACCTGCGGGTCGTGACCCTTTTAGGGGTCGAACGACCCTTTCACAGGGGTCGCCTGATTCATAACAGTAGCAAAATGACAGTGATGAAGTAGCAACGAGAATCATGTTATGGTTGGATGTCACCACCACATGAGGAACTGTATAAAGGGTTGCGGTATGAGAAAGGTTGAGACCACTGGATTAACCACACTGACTTCCTACTATAAAACTCCAAAATCAAACTCACTGCCATGGAGTCAACCCTATAGGACTGTGTAGAACTGCCCCCGTGAATTTCCAAGACTAACTGTTTACTGGAGTAGAAAGCCCTGTCCTTTTCCCATGGAGCTGCACGTGTTTCGAACTGCCCACCTTGCAGATCGAAGCCCAACGTGTTACCACTAACCCTCCAGGGAGCCTCCCGGTTTACCTTCAATAAAAATCAAATTCTTTGCTGTGACCCAACGTTGCCTATGTGCTCTGGCTCGTGCCTCTCTCACTGCCCTCTGTCTTGCTAGTACCTTCCAGCCACGATGACCTCTTCTTGTGCCTTCTACTTCCCTACCTTCTGGCCTTTGCACATGTTGTTTCTACTGCTGGCTAGAAGCTGCTAATCTCATCTCTGTCAGCCAGTTTGCACCTTCTCCTTGAGCCTTAGCTGAAGTGTCGCTTCCTCCTAGAGAGCTCCACTCTCTTCTCCACAGGAAGATGCCTGCAGACCAGACCCTCCCACGGCGGGCGCCGTGTTCTGCCCTTTCTGCCCGTGCCGGAGTCTGTGATGCACGCATGCGTGCCATGGAACCTGGCTCCCTGCTGCACCGGACATAGCACGGTGCTGGCGCATGGCACATCTGAAGAATTGTAAAGCTGTGGCTTAAAAACGTAAAGACCGATTTAGTCGTTTAGTTTCTAAGCCCTGACCTTCAGTACAAATATGAAAAAACGTGAAAAATTAAGATAACAAGTTTTTAGCTGTTTTAAAACTCTTGGCACTATTTTTAGCCTACCGTTGCTCAGTATTGCCTCACCCCCAGGAAGAAGACCCACATTCTCAACCATTATCTGGTGATTAAGGGGAGGGGAAGGAAAAAAAGGATCACGTGTTTATTGTCTGATTTGGAGCTATTTTAAAATTAGAATAATGATTTTCTTTTAAAAATGAACTGCTCCTTTTACATATGTAGGGCTCAATTCACTAACACGTTTGGATTCTTGGCTCTGCTCCTTAAAGCTACTGCAAAGATCACATTAGAATTCATTTTAATAGACATTGTAAGCACAGTATCCGTTCTCCTTTATCACGCTGGGCCCTTTCATTATGAAAGTCACAAGAAGCTGAGCCGGAGGCTGTCGAGCACATTGGGGAATAGATCTAGGGCTGGGGACCCTGCCAGCACGATTGTTTATGTAATATCCTCTCCACCTTTATCTGTGGCAGGCAATTGGTATTGGCTTTTGAGAAACTACTTCTTTGACCCAATCTCCCAGTTGGAAAAAAACCGAGAAACAAACCACACACATGCACACAACAAAGCAAAAACTGTGCTGTAAAAAAGGCATCAAAGAAGCCCAAGGAAAGCGAAATTAGGAGGCCTTGTTTCCTAAGGAGGGCTGCCTGTCATCTCTGCTGGAGGGAAGAGAGCTTTATACACCCTTTTAAGGTCACCGTCCTTTACTCCCCCCACCCCCCAATGTAGGGGAAGTGAACTTTGAAGTGTGGTATCATTTTTGATATTGATTGCTGGTATTAGGTCTACTTCACAGAAGCAAACAAACAGAATCAAACCCTGTTTGTTCCAACCGTATAGATTTACAGGAGTAAATAGCGGTGGGCGAGTTGCGGTGGAAACGCGATGGTTTGTGCTGTTTGCGGCACGTCTGCCAAGTCTTGTCTGTTCTCTGTCCCCACTGAAAGAGGGTATTAGTCGCCTCTGACCTCCTGCGCTTCCCCACTTTTAGGTGTATTACTTGGGGACTTCTTACATGCTGTGCGGAGGAAGAAGGAAACTCAGCTGCCCTGGAGTAAAGTCCGGCGCGTCTTCACAGCGTTGGACAGGCACTGTGAGTGTCTCCCGGGGTTCACCGGGAACAGATGGAAGGAAGGTGCTGTTCACGTCCTGTCTGCTTAGTAAATGACGTGTAAGGAGCTCTGGGGGGGGGGGGGGGAGCAGTGGTCAAGTGCTGGGATGCTAACCAACAGAGCAGGCCTTTGAATCCACCAGCTGCTCCAGGGCAGGCAGTGGGCTTCTGTAGAGTCCAGCCTGGGAAGGCCTAGGGGCGGTTCTGCCCCGCCACAGTGCTGTTGTGAGTCAGTCTAGACCCAGACACACCTCAAGCCCCACAACAAGGTAAAAACACAATATTCAGGCAGTCTGCCTTCGAAGAGGGTTCCCGTCCACGGCTCCATCACAAGTCAATCTGACAACAGTCCCATACCTCTTTTCTAAGTTTCTGGTTTTCTTTATTATCACTGCCTTTGAGAATGAGCATCATTATAAGCCCGACCTTTATTCATCTTTAGGGGTAGGAAACATTTCATATAAACTGGCGTGTGCATTTCCATAGTGCGTAGTTCTGCTGACAGGATGCGTACAAAGAAGAGGGCGAGGGAACAGCCTTCTGTGCCACCGGTGGTAACTCAGGGACGGGCTGCACTTAGAAGGTGATCTTGCAGGACGTCCTCAGTTTGCGACAGGCTTTCCTATGGGCAGCTCCATCGTAAGTTGGTTCTGACCTTAAGTTGAGTAACTACTCCTTTTGTTGTTGTTGTCGTCATTATTGCTATAGCCTGCCTCACAGCAGTGCTTAGAGCAGTAAACCATAACATTGAATATTTGCAAGGGGAGATTTGAGAAGGGCGAGGCCAGCAGATTATGCACTGCAACAATGTACGCAGCCCATTGCCCCCCAATAAGATGTGTGTGTCTGAGCACTCCAGTGCGCGAGTGTACACACACACACACACACACACACGCATAAGCAGGCAGTAAGTAAGGGTCTTGGACATTAGGGGCCACCTGTATTGTATGCAGTAGCTGTTGCTTTCAGAGTCAGTGGGCTTGGTTTCCTCCACGGTGATCTTAAACTCTTGACATTTACCAAGGATGAAATGGGATTTGCAGTTCCATAAAGGCACTTCTTATTTGCCTGATTCCTATGCCCCGCAGATCACCTACCTGCTGAGAAAACCTAAGGAGCCCAGGGCCAGTGTCTGGGCTGCCATTGTGGCTACACTGTGCATAGGAATATATCATAATTCTCATACATCATGAGCCCTAGTATAACTTCATAACCAAGCGAGAAACGTGGGTGACTTGTTTTGGCAGCTGACGAGGACTTGCATTATCACGGCATGTCTCTCTGGTCCTCCTCCTGGGATTGGGCGAACCAGTAAGTTGAAGGGCTGGAAGTGACCTTCCAGGTGCTCGGTAACTGCACTGCACTGGGGACTAGTCCCAGATGTTTAAGTACCACTGGATAATTGCGAGCTAGATGGCAACAGTCAGGCCCCTTTTGTTACGTTTCATCCCAGTGATCAAAGCTTTCTAAACGCTCCAAGGTGGCCCCTTTGGATGGTCTTATTTGTAAAACCACCACCACCACCACCATCAACAAAATCCAGTGTTTGTCTCCCAGTAGCATGTTAGGGCATTCTTTGTGCATCTGTCATGATGGTGGAATGGACAGTTCGCAGGTTCATAGGAGTAAGTGAACGCTTTGCCTTTTCTTTTTGCGAAGATCATGGATTTCTAACTTTGGAAGATTTCAAGAACGCATTTCAGCAGGTGGCTCCAAGATTACCAGACAGGGTCATTCTGGAGGTCTTCAGGTAAGTCGCCAAAATGTTTCAGTGCCCTCATCCCTTGCCTTGCCTTTGCTTGGGCAGGTTTCGAGTTTTAAGAGTCTTTATGCTGACTTTTCACTTACCACCATTGCCATCTCACAGTGTACTGTCACAAATCAGGGCAGGGACTTAATTAGCCATTATTATTAAGTGTCTAAAAGAAGCCCTCTCCCACGGTGCGGGGACTAAGCATTTGTCTGCTAACGGAAAGGTCAGTGGGAAGAAGAAATGGTCATCTGCTTCCATAAAGATGTACAGCCTGGGGAACGTTATGTGACAGTTGTATCCTGTCCTCCACGGTCTCTGAATCCGTTGACTCAGGGACGGTTGGTTGACAGTCTTGAAGAACTCGGAAGGGGATGGCTGTTGTCTGACTCATAGCAAACAGAATGTACAACCAGAGAAACACTGCCCGGTCCTGCGTCATGCTCACAGTCCCGATAGCTGTGCCCAGTATTGCAGCCCTGGTATCCTTTCATCTCATCAAGGGTCTGCCTCTGCCAAGCTTGACGCCCTTTTCCATGGACTGGTCTCTCCTGATCACATGTCCAACGCGCATGAGATGAAGGCGCACCCTTCTCACTTCTAAGGAGCCTCCTGGCTGTAGTTCTTCTCAGACAGAATGGGAAAGGGCTTTGCTTGGGTGCCATGATTTGGCCAGCCCACTGACATGGGGCCCACCCAGACCCTGGCCAGTAGGCTCTCACAGTGGGTGGGTGCATCACAAGTTTAGTTGGCGGGGGAGGCAGAAGAGCAGAAACAAAATAGAACTTTTAAAAAAATGTATCCACTGGGAGGTAACAAAAAAGAAACTTTATTAATATTTAACATTGACCTTGGTGTTCTCTCGTGGCCTGTATGTCAGTCAGACACAGCTTGTAGGTGGGTCTTGACATGTCTGGAGATGAGAGTTGAAGTTGCTGACTGGGGGGCCTTCACTCATTGGCTTCAACGTTTCGGATACCAGCTGTAGTTTATGTATTCCTGAGAAGGTGGACTTAGAGAATCTCTTACCTGGTTTTTATAAACCTTCCTTACAAAATGGACAGGTGATTTCACATAGCTTTTGCAAGGAGCCAGCACACTAAAGGTGATGGTAGAGGTGCCCATACATTCTAACAGTGAGAAAGTGGCAGGGCTGGCACTTTGTGGACTCCTAGCATGCGGTCTTTGTCGAGCTGCTTACGCGGTACGTTAATTAGGGTTCAGCACAGCAGTGAGAACAAGAATGCCCAAAATAAGAGAATATTTTTTACGAAGATAAAAATGTATCCCCCTGTCTCACAAGCAGGCAGTCTAGAGAGAGTTGGCGACTATGTGCTCATGAAGCACCCAGACTCCCTTTCTTGTTGCTGTGGTGGGATCAACACCCAACCTCACCCCCTGCTTCAAGACAGAGCGGCTCCTAATTCAGCTACTTGAGAGGAAAAGGAGCCGAAGACAGCCCCCGCCCCAATCGTTTTATTAAGGCAGAATTCACATATACTATGTGTGTGTCCATAGTACAATCATGTCTTAAAGGAGTTGTATAGACATCACCACAGTCAGTTCTAGTGCGCCTTTCCTCTGCCCATCCTCATCATGTGCTCCCCAATTCCTTGCCACCTCACCCCATGCCCATAAGCTATTACATCAGTCATGTCTCTATTCATCTGCCCCTTCTGTGCTTCATACACTGGGCCATTATTAAAAACAATAGCATGAAGACTGTATATATTTTATAAAGGAAAAAAAAGGAGGAAATAAAAGTCCACTAACAATATTAAAATAAAACAAAGAGTAAAACTCTGTCAAGAAACAAGCAAAGAATATTTAAACCTAGAACTACCCCAGGATAGGTCAAGAGGGAGATCAAATGACCAGGTATCATTATGTCCTAGTCCCATCTCCACCATTACCAGGTTACTGTACATACTCATGTATACGCTGAGTTTTTCAGCACATTTTTAATGCAGTTTTGGTGGTAAAATTAGGTGCCTTGGCTGATATTTTAGTTGGATTATACTCAAGTACATAATGGTAACAAAAATCTTGGTCTGATAGTCAGGCAGTTTGAGCCCCTTGCCTGTGGTCAGAGGGCCTTCGCCAGACTTAATCCACATAGGTGCCCTGCAGATGGATTTTGGGCTGCCACTGTCATCCACAGCCTTTGGGTGAACATTGGGTGTTCTGGATTTAATCTCTGAGACCTTTCCCTCCTTCCATTTTTATTTTGTTATTTGTCATCTTTGGATCTCACAGGCTTGTGTGCTTCTTCCATGTGGACTTAGTTGATGCCTCACGTAGATGCTTGCTTGAATACAAGTTATTAAGACCCCATATGCTATTCTTTTTTGATAATGTGCAACATCTGCTTTCTTCACCACCCTTGGCTGTAGCAGCCATATCCCTTCATGAAGGTAAGTATCAAGCAGGGCCAAGTCCTAAGGACTAAATATTCCTTGATTGGGGTTAGAATTAAGTGGAAGCCCAAATCCATGGATTATGTACAACTGGTTCACTTTAGATGTGTTATTACCCTCTATGACCAAAAAGATGATCAGTCTTCCCTCTCGGGCATAAGGCCATTCCATTGATAGCATCATTAACTTTATAATAGGCCCCTCTCTTTAAGGAGCTATCTTTATGCTTACCTCTCACTGACCAAGACAGTATCAAGGCCATGTGTAGTCACTGGCAGGGCCTGGGAAATGCTGTCTGGGCTCTGAGAACTCATGTGCTCCATCAGTAATAGAGGTTCTTTTGCTGAATGGATCTTGGCCAGGGGTGGGACACCTGGCAGGCCCAGCTGTTTTGAGACAAAAACAATTTACTGATGTCATACAAGGTGCCAGTGGCCCCACCAAAGAAATTGTGAAGCAAGTTAGTTCATGGAGTTCAGGACTTGGCATTCACTCTCATTAGCAATGACTTCCTATTGCAACGTTATTGGATCCATCATTCATGAGTTGAACATTGAGTAAAGCAGATGGAAGAAGGATGGGCATTCCTGAATGGTGGTGCTGAGAAGATTGAAAAGCTCATGGGCTGCTAAAAGGACAAACTGATTGGTCTCAGAAGTACGGCTCGAGTGCTGAGGGGCCAGGATGCGAGACTTCGTCGGACATACTTTGGCCATGTTGTAAGGGAAGAATAGTTCTGGGAGAAGGGCAGCATGTTTGGTAAAGGACAGGGACAGGGAAGGAGAAAAAGGTCCCAGAGGAGATTGTTTGGCACGCTGGGTGCAAACGTGGGCCCAGGCATGGAGGATGGGCTCAGACCAGGCAGTGTTTACTTCTGCCGTGTGTGGGGCGGCTGAGAGTTGGAACCAGCTCGATGGCCCCTGACCACAACCTTCGTGAGGGTGCCACTGTGCAGGCTATTGAGTAAGATCAGAGGCATTCACTCCAGAAGCACGCAAAGTGCTGTCAGACAATAGTAGCTATGCGATTTCCCCAAAGCAACTTTAGTAGCATCTTTGTTTATACTTTGTCCTGAAATGATTACTAAGTATCACAAATAATCAAATTTCATCCTTATTTTGGTGAACAGCATTGACTCCTAGAGATCTATAACGTAGATCTTTATAAAGCCAGACGGACATTTTGCTAGTGTGCAATAGATCCCGTCATAGCAATCAATAGTGAAAACACTAGACACGCAGAGCACCCTTCAGTGTTATGAGCAGAACTGAACAGCGAACAAGCATAAGATGTCCAAGAATCACTTTCCTCTACGACTCGGTAGAGACGCCGGTAAAAGAGCCCTGATGAACGGGGGGTACCAGCTAGGCCGCTAACTGCCAGTGTTGACAGTTTGAAACCACCAGCTGTTCCTCAGGGGAAAAGATGGAGCTTTCTACTCCCGTAAACATTTACAGTCTTGGAAACCCAGGGGCCAGTT
Source organism: Tenrec ecaudatus (assembly GCF_050624435.1). NCBI lineage: Eukaryota > Metazoa > Chordata > Mammalia > Afrosoricida > Tenrecidae > Tenrec > Tenrec ecaudatus. The sequence continues at coordinate 13,656,954 of NC_134543.1, forward strand.
CTCGGGGAGCCGGCATCGACGCGGTCCATGGCAATGGGCTTTGGGGGGTGAACTGAAGAGGTTTAAGTCATTGTGTTTAGGTCACTCGTTAAGTCTGAAGCATCGCAAGGGCTTAAAGAGAGACTTTGATAAGGTTTGTAAATTGTTGCCTAACCTACTTCAGTGAATAAAGGCTGTGTGTGTGTGTGTGTGTGTGTGTGTGTCGTCAGGGTTCATGGCATTTGCCGTCTGTGCCGCGAACATAATTTCCTCATTAATTTTGTAGTCTTAGTTCTGCAGCTAAATGGACGTCACACTCTCAGCCTCGTGTGAGAAGTTCTCCTTAGCTAGCGTTTATTTTCTAGTCAGGACCATCACTATATTTCTTCTTGCCTTTCATGTTCAAAGAGTTTTCCTGGGCATTGTGCTTGGATAAAAGTAGTTAACCAATTGAATGGTAATATCCTTGACTCTCAGTCTTTTTCTTCGAAAACACTGGTTATGTTTGTGTTAGAGGTTCTTTTAAATTTCTAATTCGAAAGGCTCCTTTGCCACCATCTCACTCAGGATATTTTCAGCAAGCTCCATTTGCTTTTGTCCTGTGTCCAATGGGGAGTGTTTTTCATTTTTCCTTCTCCTGTGATGGTTTAATTGTTCCCTTGCTTTTATTTCTTGAGCTGTATCTGCTGCTGCTGCTGCTTTGTCTCCTTTTGTTACTGCTGTGTAGCTTGCTGCTCTGCAGTTTCTCCTTTAAGCCTTTCAATCTTCGCTCTCAGCTTTTGTTTTTATAGAGGTATTTTCTTTATTAGGGAAAAGAATGCTTTTCCCGACTTGGTGATGGCTTGGGTTTCTCTCATTGTAACTCTTTCCAAATAATTACTGAAAGCAACGTTTCTTCTGAGAGAGGAAGTTTTAAGAACAAAAGACCTCGTAAAACCCAGGGAGATTACTCATGTTAGAAAGAAACTAGAAAAAAATAAAGAGAAAGAATCGAGACAAAATTTGGTACTAGTTTGTTCCATTGCTAGCGATATCACAAATATTGACTATTTGGCTTTCAAATGTAGAGTCCTGTGAAGCCGACTTCTACTTAGAGCTCAGAATGCTGATTCGTGTCGCACCGTGGCTCGGGCTGCATCAGAGAGGGGTTCCTTGTTATCCAGAAGTTCTTAGGAGATTCTCTTCTTGGAGACTGTTCTACATGTACTACAGACGGCACGTGCTCAAGAGGCCGAGGGCGGATTGATACTGTGTCTGTGCTATGGTAGGAGGCTCACTCCAGCGCTAACAGGTTAGGACAAGAAACTCCTGTCTTTATTAACGCTAATAAAATTTATGAGGAATTCTGTAGCAACATTTTTCTTTCCCTCCTTCTTCCTTCTGTGACTCCACTGGTCGCACATTAGACACCTGCCCTTCCAAATGAATCTTGCATTCATTCCTAAGCCCTGTTGCCTTTGGCAGTGCTTTCCCCGCCAGCTGTCTGTCAGTTTGTCCTACTGCCGTGGGCTGCAATAAACTGTGGATGGTTTTGAGAAGAACGGGCATTCCAGAACACTTCACTGCGCTCCTGTGGAATCTGTACGTTGGATCAAGAGGCAGTTGTGCGAACAGAACACAGGAATACTGAATGGTTTAAAATCAGGAATGGTCTGAGTCAGGGTTGTATCCTCTCCCCATACATATTCAGCCTGTATACTGAGCAAACAGTCAGAGACACTGGATTATATGAAGATGAATGTGGTACTAAATCGGAGGAAGACTTATTAACAACCTTCAATATGCAAATGACACAACCTTGTTTGCTGAAAGTAGACTCGGAGCACCTACTGATGAAGATCGAAGGTTGTAGCCTTCAGCATGGATTATGAATCAAGGTGAAGGAAACCAAATTGCTCACAACTGGACCAGTAGGGAACATTATGATCAATGGAGAAAGCATTGACGTTGCCAAGGATTTTGTCCACAATCAGTATTCCTGGAAGCATCTCCTGAGTAGGAGATCAAACAATGCATTGAATTGAGTACATCTGCTGTACTTTTATTGGGGGCTCTTACAGCTCTTATAATAATCCATACATCAATTGTATCAAGCACACTTGTACATATGTTGCCATCATCATTTGTTTCTGTCTTTTTAAAACATTTTATTAGGGGCTCATACAACTCTTAATACAATCCATATATACATCAATTGTGTAAAGCACGTCTGTACATTCATTGCCCTCATCCTTCTCAAGTATCTTTTTTTTAAACATTTTATTAGGGGCTCATACAATTCTGATCACAATCCATACATATATCAATTGTATAAAGCACACCTGTACATTCTTTGCCTTAATCATTTTGAAGCATTTGCTCTCCACTTAAGCCCTTTACATCAGGTCCTCTTTTTTCCCTCCCTCCCTGCTCCCCCCACCCTCATGAGCCCTTGATAGTTTATAAATCATTGTTTTGTCATATCTTGCCCTATCCGTCATCTCCCTTCACCCCCTTTTCTGTTGTCCGTCCCCCAGGGAGGAGGTCACATGTAGATCCTTGTAATCGGTTCCCCCTTTCCAACCCACTCACCCTCTACTTTTCCAGTATCGCCCCTCACACCCCTGGTCCTGAAGGTATCATCTACCTTGGATTCCCTGTGCCTCCAGCTCCTATCTGCACCAGTGTACATCCTCTGCTCTATCCAGACTTGCAAGGTAGAATTCGGATCATGGTAGTGGGTGGGGGTGGGGTGGGTAGGAAGCATTTAGGAACTGGAGGAAAGCTGTATTCTTCATCGGTGCTACATCGCACCCTGACTGACTCATCTCCTCCCCTAGACCCCTCTGTGAGGGGATCTCCAGTGGCCGACCAATGGACTTTGGGTCTCCACTCTGCACATCATTCACTATGGTAAGATTTTTTTGATGATGATGATGCCTTATACCTGATCCCTTTGGAACCTTGTGATCGCACAGGCTGATGTATTTCTTCCATGTGGGCTTTGTTGCTTCTGAGCTAGATGGCTGTTTGTTCACCTTCAAGCCTTTAAGACCCCAGACACTATCTCTTTTGATAGTTGGGCACCATCAGCTTTCTTCGCCACATTTGCTTATGCACCCATTTGTCTTCGGTGATCGTATCATGGAGGCGTGCAGCCAATTATATGATTTTTTGTTCTTTGATGCCTGATAACTGATACTTCTGGAACCACGTGATCACACAGGCCGGTGTGTTCTTCCATGTGGACTTTGTTGCTTCTGAGCTAGATGGCCACTTGTTTATCTTTAAGTCCCCAGACGCTATCTCTTTTGATAGCCGGGCACCATCAGCTTTCATCACATTTACTTGTTCACCCGCTTTGGCTTCAGCAGTTGTGTCGGGAGGGTGAGCATCATAGAGGCAAATTTAATAGAAGAAAGTATTCATGTATTGAGGGAGTGCTTGAGTAGAGGCCCAAGGTCCTTCCGCCACCTTAATACTAAACCTATAAATATAGACACATAGATCTATTTTCCCATCCTCATATATATATTTCCATATGCATGTCTTTGTCTAGCCCTCTATAATTGCCCTTTGCCTCTTAGCTCTTTCCTCTATTTCCCTTGACTTTCCTCCTGCCCCAGTATCATGCTCCGTCCCCACCTGGGTTATAGCTATACCTCTTATTTACGTTACCTTACCCTTGATCATTCCCTACCAGCCTGTCACACACCCCTCATCACCAATTTGGATCCCATGTTGTTCCCTTGTCCCTGGGTTAGTTAACACCACTTCCTTACCACCACCACCCACCTCCCCCTATCCCAAGTCCCCCTGAAACTGTCGGTCCCGTTGTTTTTCCTCCAGATAGTTCATCCAGCCTATCTTATTTAGACAGACCTGTGGAGATAATAACATGCACAAAAACAAGACATAGGAAAACAAAGAAACAGTATTCAACAAAACAACAACAACAAACCACTGACAAAAAACAAAACACATCAAGAAAGAAAAGCTTGTAGTTAGTTCAAGGATCATTTGTTGCCCTTTAGGAGTGCTTTCCAGTCCAGGCTGTTGGGGCACCCCGCCCTGGCCCCAAAGTCCACTTTCAGCATTCCCTGGGGACCTTGCCTCTCCATTCCCTTGCTGTTCCGCTGCACTCCCCCAGTGCTTTGCCTCGGTGTGGTGGGATCAGGTCAGGCGCAATTCCCACACCGTGTCTCCGGTGCTGTCCCCTGTAGCGCCATGGGTCAGTGAGGGACATCATATCTCATAGTGGGGCCAGCCATGTTGTCCTCTCTGTGGACTGGCTGCTCTACTCAGGAGCATCATCCTCACGGCCTGGTGGGCCAGGCTGTGCTCTACTCTCTCCTCCTGCCCCTTCATCTGCTCCCGTGTGCTCTGATCAGATCTGTCCCTCTCCCGGAGCTGCAGAATCACTGTCGTCCTTTGAAACAAATTCTTCTGGGGGGAGGGGCAGGAATCCATTTAATTTGTGGTACTGGGGCCAGCCTCCCAGTTCTCTCCACTGGTTCCCTACTCCACGCTGGAATGTTGAATTCACACCTTGCGGCATTGGGTTGAAGTCTGGTCCCTCTTTCCCTGTGGAGATATAAACAATACCCTTCCGTTGGGTGGGTCAGTGCCCCCCTACCCCCGCTCCACTTTTCTTCCTTAGATTCATCCTTTTATTTTCCTTTCCCCACCTCCTCCCCAGTTGTCTACCATGTGCATCCCTGGTTTTGATCTGGTCTCTGCCATACTACACAGTCCTCACCCTAAAAATGTTTGTATACAGTAGCTTTTTCCCTATGCCCCCTTTGCATTTTTTTAAATACTCACTTCGGCGGGCTCATGTTGTACTTGTCCTTTTGTGCCTGACTTATTTCGCTTAGCATAATTTCCTCCAGTTCTTCCCATGCCTCTATGTGCTACATACGTTCATCACTGTTTTTTAGTGATGCGTAGTACTCCATTGTATGTATATACCACAGTTTTTAAATCCAATCGTCAGTTAATGAAAATTTGGGTTGCTTCCAGCTCCTTGCAATTGTGAACTGTGCCGCAGTGAACATTGGAGCACAGATGTCTGGCCTTGGTTTGTTTCTTGCCTCTTCTGGGTATATGCCCAGTAGGGGGATTGCTGGGTCATATGGTAATTCTATTTCCATCTGTTTTAGGTATCGCCAGATTGATTTCCATAGAGGCTGTACATACTTACAGGCCCACCAGTGTCCCGACCCGCGGGAACTTCAACGTGGACCCTGGAGGAGGGAGTGGGAATTGGGGGGATAAGAGACACGAGAAATGGAGATAAGACAGTAGCCTAATCAAGTCTCGTTTATTGCGTGGAAAGTTACAGCTTATATAGGCCAGCAATGGGGGAAGCAAGGTGCAGATGTTTCCCTGAGAACAATAGTAGGGGAAGCAAGATGCAGGTGCTTGTATATAATCATTACACACATGTTTATCCAAGGTTGCAAGCAGAGTTCATTCCGGAAATGGTGACTGCAGAACAGAATCGTACAGACAGAGACTTCCTTATCTATGTCTGGCAAGCTAAGTATGTCAAACACAGCTGCAGTGCTCTGTCACGTAGGCTGGGGTGGAAGAATACGCAGAGCTCAGGCTAATAAATTCCAAGTAATGGACGGGCCTCATGGCTCCAGACAGGTCACCCTTTTATATATTTTTTCAAAGCCGAGAGAAACCCCTCAGGAACTGCATCTGTCTTTTAGGTCGTCAGGCATCAAGAATCTTCCTTACCCGTCATTGATCAGTGGAATGTTTTCATAAAATAAGAGCAAACCAATGGCTGTCTTAGGTTGGTACGTCTTGTGCCGATCTTACCCGTCAATGACTGCCAGTACTTCAGGCTTTGCGGAGTGGGATTACTCCACGAACTTGGTTCATCTCAAGGCTGTTCAGATGAACTTGTGCAGTAACACGTGCTAGCATGGTTTGAAGACATTGCAGATAACAAGGCAATAAATTTCAAAAAAAAAATAATAACATATTCCTTATATTCATGCAGAAACAACCCAGGGTTAATGATCTTATTGTTAAGCAAGCACATTTGAAACACATAGTAACTCTATCTTCTGCCAAGTTAGACATCCTTGAGAAAATTATAACACCTGTTTTTCCAGACCTTGCGTACTTTCTTGTTCTTGATAAGAGTCACAGAAGAAATCATCAAACACTGACACAGGTCATGAGAATTTTCATCCGTTTTAAGGTTGATCTTAGTGGCCTTCAACATCTTTCCCCCTTTTTTTTATTTACTGAAGACGTTTTTACTTAAAACGTCGGCAGATGACTGTGCCTGTCTTAGGTTGTCGAGTCCTGCTGGGATGAAACAAAGGCGTTAGCCTGGGAGCAAGAGTATGAATCATTAGCAACATAACAGGGAGAAGATTTAGGAATTCCAGGGCCCAAATTTAGGGCCCAAAATGCACAAGGACAGGGGCGAATGTTCGCCCCATTCCATTCAAAACTCTAAAGGATTTAAAATTTGCTTGTTCTCAATATGGTCCTGTGACTCCTTTTACTATGGAGTTAGTAGAAGCTGTGATAGGAGAGAATGTGTTTTGGGCAGGAGACTGGAAACAGCTGGCTCAAGCGTATTTGTCAGGAAGAGACTACTTGTGAAAATCGGAGTTTCATGAGAGTTTTCAAAATACAGCAGATATAAGCTGTTTGTGTGAACAAAGTGTGTGTGTGTGTGTGTGTGTGTGTGTGTGTACGCGTACGCGCACGCGCACGTGTGTAAGTATTACATACTGTCATTTGTATGTACGGAGAGAGTATTTTTTAATGTTTTGTTTAAGAATGAAATCACTTTTGCTTGTGTTTATTACTGCTTGAAGTTGAGTCTTTTTTGAGTATTTAAAAAATAATTATACCAACGAAACTACTCTCAAGGAAAATATTGTCATCATTTGTAGACTATATAACCTTCAAGTATGTGCTAATTTTTTGTCCCTTTGTCTAATTCAAATCAGTACTTGTATTAAAAATTAAACAATTGGCTTTTAAAAATGCAAATACTGCCTGCCAGGTAGTGTTGAGACCTTTTAGAAAAAAGGGCAACTTGTCTGAATATATCAGACTATGCTTGGCCATTGAACCTTCCTTTACTCAGGGCTTGCTATAGCAGTTGCTTTGCAAGGAAAAACAGTAAAGGAGGATTAATGATACTATGGAATTTATGGAAACCCCAGCAGCATGGGCTCCCTTCCCCCTCTGCTATTCCAGCCAATACATATAAGATCATTATAGATTTAAAAGATTGTTTTGATACCATTCCTTGGATCGCAAAGATTATAAAAGATTTGCTTTTAGTGTTCCTAGTGTTAATTTTAAAGAACCTATGGAGCGTTATCAGTGGAGAGTTTTACCTCAGAAAATGTCTAATAGTGCCACTTTATGTCAAAAGTTTGTAACTGCAGCTATAAAGTCAGTAAGAACCTCTGAACCATCGGTGTATGTCATTCACTACATGGATGATATTTTGATGGCTTATAGGGACCAAAAGTTGGTTCTCTTTATTTTTGACTTATTATGAGAAGCATTAAAAAGGCATGGGTTAGTTATAGCAGAAGAAAAAGTACAAGTTATTGAACCTTACAAATATCTAGGACATATTTTACAAAAAGGTTTTGTTAAACCCCAGAAGATAGAAATAAGAAAAGATCACTTACAAACTTTAAATGATTTTCAAAAATTATTAGGAGATATTAATTGGCTTAGACCATATTTGAAAATAAGTACTGGAGAGCTTAAGCCTTTATTTGATATTTTAAAAGGAGATCCTAATCCAAATTCGACTCAGGAGATTTCCCCTTTAGCAGTACAAACCTTAAAATTTAGTAAATTTACATATTCAAGAAGAACAAATTATGTACATTAGTTATGGTAAACCTTGGTACTTTTACATCTTGCCCACTCACATACCTATTGGTGTGTTATGACAGGAAGGACCATTATTGTGGGTATATTTAGCTTCTTCAAGAAAAAGAGCTCTAAAACCTTATTTTGAAGGAATAGCTGAATTAGTGATGAAAGGTAGATCCGAGTCGGTTAAATATTTTGGAAAGGACCCTAATTCTATAGTCATACCTTATGCAGACCCAAACTTCTTGGTTATGGGAAAGTTGTGATTCATGGGGATTAGCATTTGCGGGGTTTTGTGGATTGGTGAACAATATTTATCTTCCAGATAAATTGTTCACAATTTGCTAAAAAAAACATTTATTTTCCCCAGTATTTGTAAAAATAAACCCAAGCCTCATGCCCTTACAATATTTACTGATGGAACTGCAGCTGTTTCTTATAAAGGACATACTATGGTTAAACAATCTCCTGCTCAATCTGCACATTAGTTGAGCTACACGCAGTCATAGCAGTTTTTCAACTACATACTGAACAACCTTTTAACATTTATTCAGACAGCCTATATGTTGTTTTCGTATTAAATAATTTAGAAACTGTTGCTTGCATTCAACCACAAAATGAACCTATTTTAGCTTTATTTGGTGAATTGCAACAATTAATTTGGAACCACAAATATCCTTACTTTGCGGCACATATCAGAGTTCATTGTTCCCTACCAGGGGCTTTGACAGAAGGCAATAATTTAGCTGATTGTGCAACTCGAGCTGCAGCAGTATTTGCCAGTTTATCTGAAGATTAAATTACTTTAGCCCGGCTAGCTCAGTCCATAGAGCATGGACTCAATCCCAGGGTCATGGGTTCGAGCCCCATGTTGGGCGCCAGATTTCCCAACCCATGGGAACTTCAACGCGGACCCTGGAGGAGGGAGTGGGAATTGGGGGGATAAGAGACACGAGAAATGGAGACAAGACAGTAGCCTGATCAAGTCATTTATTGGGTGGAAAGTTACAGCTTATATAGGCCAGCAATGGGGGAAGCAAGCTGCAGATGTTTCCCTGAGAACAATAGTGGGGGAAGCAAGATGCAGGTGCTTACATATAATCATTACACACATGTTTATCCAAGGTTGCAAGCAGAGTTCATTCCGGGAATAGTGACCGCAGAACAGAATCGTACAGACAGATAGAGACATCCTTATCTATGTCTGGCAAGCTAAGTATGTCAAACACAGCTGCAGTGCTCTGTCACGTAGGCTGGGGTGGAAGAATACACAGAGCTCAGGCTAATAAATTCCAAGTAATGGCCGGGCCTCATGGCTCCGGACACACCAGCAGTGGATGAGAGTTCCTGTTTCCCCACAGCCCGTCCAACACTTGTTGCTTTCTGCTTTTTGAATTGGGCTACCTTTGAGTGTGTCAGGTGGTGCCTCATTGTTGTTTTAATTTGCATTTCTCTTATCGCTAAAGATCGGGAACATTTTCTCATGTTTGTTGGCCATTCGGATTTCTGCCCCTGTGAAACTTCTGTTCAAGTCCTTTGCCCACCTCTCAAGTGGGCTATTAGTATTTTTTTTCTTTTTGGAAGCTAGTAGAGTATTATAGATTTTAGTAATAAGACCTTTGTCTGATGTGTCATTGCCAAAGATGTTTTCCCAGTCTGTGGACTCTTATTACTCTCTTGGTGAATTCTTTCGATGTACACAAGTGTTTTATCTTCAGTATATCCCATTTGTCAATTTGTGCCTCCTCTGTGTGTGTGTGTCCTTCCCTATTTCTGATAGCTTGTGTATTCTCTGTGCCAAAGTTCTCAAGTTGGTCCCAATTCCCTCATTGATGGCCCTAATAGTTTGGGGTTTAACTTAAAGGTCTGTGATCCACCTTGAGTTTATTCTTGTGCATGGAGTGAGATAAGGGTCTTGCTTCATTTTTCTGCATGTAAATGTCCATTTTTCCAGCACCACTTGTTAAAGAGGGCATCTGCTTCCCATTTGATATTTTGGGGGTCCTTATCAAAGATCAGCTGTCTGTATGCTGATGCCTTTATTTCTGGGTTTTCAGTTCTTTTCCATTGGTCTGAGAATCTGTCATTGTACCAATACCATGCAGTTTTGAGAACTGTGGCTATATAGTGTGTGCCAAAGTCAGGTAAAGCAAGCCCTCCCACGGTGTCCTTCTCCCTGAGGAGTTCTCTGCTAATTCTGGCCTTCTCCCCTCTCCATACGAAGTTGGTAATCAGTTTTTCCATTTCTTTGAAGAAAGATTAGGGTAACTGTATCGGGATGGCATTAAACTTATATAGTGCTTTTGGCAGAACTGAAATCTTAACTATATTGAGTCTTCCAATCCAAGAGCATGGGATAGTCTTCCATTTGTTGAGGTCGATCTTGGTTTCTTGTAATAGTGTTCTATAGTTTTCCCTGTATAGATCTTTTGTTTTTTTCAGTCAGGTATATCCATATATATTTCAATTTGTATTTGGCTATTGTGAAGGGTACCACCTTTTTGATCTCTTCTTCTGTGGTCTTATCTGATGTGTATAACAGTCCGATGGACTTCTGTTTGTTGATCTTGTATCCTGCCACTCTGCCAAACTCCTCTATTGCTTCCAGTACTCCCCTTGTGGAACTTTTGGGATTTTCCATATATAAAATCATATCATCTGCAAATAATGATAATTTCACCTCTTCCTTCCCCAGACAAATACCTTTGATGTCTCTTCTTTGCCTTATGCTGTTAGCTAAAACCTCCAGGACGATATTAAATAGGTCCCTTTTTTCAGTGGGATAGTGTTAGTCTTTTCTCAATTGACTACCACGTTGGCTGTTGGTTTTTCATATATAGCTTGTATTGTCTTTAGAAACTTTCCTTCTATTCCTATCTTCGCAAGTGTCTTAAACAGGAATTGGTGTTGGATGTTGTCTTATGCTTTTTCTGCATCTATTGATATTATCATGTGGTTCTTATAGTTTTTCATGTCCATGTGACGAATAATACTATTGGTCTTTCATATGTTGGACTATCCCTGGATCCCTGATATGAATCCCACTTGGTCATGGTGAATTATTTGTTTTATATACTTTTGTATTCTGTTGGCTAGTATTTTGTTAAGGGTTTTTGCGTCAATGTTTATTAGGGATATTGGTCTGTAGTCCTCCATTCTTGTGGGATCCTTGCCCGGTTTGGGTATCCGTGTTATACTAGCTTCATGAAGGAGTTCGGGAGTTTGCCATCTTTTTCTATGTTCTGGAAGAGTTTGTGTAGGATTGGTGTTAGTTCTTCCCTAAATTCTTGGTAGAATTCTCCAGTGTAGCCATTTGGTCCAGGGGATTTTTTTTGTTGGTAATCCCTTGATAACTTTTTCTATTTCTTCTATTGCTATGGGTCTGTTGAGATTCTTGATGCCCACCGAGGATGGTCTAGGGAGGGATTGTTTTTCCAGGAATTTGTCCATGTCTTCCAAATTGTTGAATTCATTGGAGTACAATCCTTCATAGTACTGTGTAACTATCCTTTTGATTTCATTAGGGTCTGTTGTAATGACTCCTCTTTCATTCCTTATTCTTGCTATTGAGATTTGTTCCTTCCTTTCTTTGGTTAGGTTTGCCAAGGTCTATCGATCCTGTTTATCCTTTCAAAGAACTGACTTTTAGCGATATTAATTTTTTCCATAGTTTTCTTATTTTCCCTCTCCTGGATCTCAGTCCTGATTTTTATAATTTCTTTTCAGCAGGGTTGTCCTGCTGACTCTACTCTAGTTGTTGTAAATTTTGTGCCAGCATATCAATCATGAGTCTCTCTTCCTTTCTCAGGTGTGCATGTATTGCTATGAAACTTACTCTGGTGACTGCCTTTGCTATGAAACTTACTCTGATGACTGCCTTTGCTGTGTCCCATAAGTTTTGGTACGTCGTGTGCTCATTTTCATTGGTTTCTAGAAATTTCCTAATTTCATTTCTGATCTGTGCCATGATGCACTCCTTTTGCAGTAGAGAGTTATTCATCCTCCAGTTATTTGCTCTTATTTTCTTTGTCTTCCTTTTGTTGATTTCCAGTCTTATGACACAGTGGTCAGAGAGAGGTCTGTATTATTTCATTGTGCTTAAATTTATGTAGATTTTCCTTATGCCCCAGCATGTGATCTATCTTCAAATATGTGCCATGGGGACTTGAAAAGAACGTGAATTTTTTTGTATTTGGATGAAAAGCTCTGTAAATATCTATCAGGTCAAATTGTCTAATTGTGGAGTCTAGCTCTCTAGTCTCCTTGTTGAGTTGCTTTCCCTGTGATCTATCTTTCTCAGTGAGTGGTGTGTTGAAGTCACCCACTATAATTGTCGAGTCTGTGATTTCTTTCTTAATCTTTTTGAGTGTTTGGTTGACGTATTGAGCTGGTCTCTCATTCGGGGAATATATGTTTACAATGCTTAGTGGTTCATTGTCTATGATTCCCTTGAGCATTATATAGTGTCCCTCCTTATCTCTTTTTATGGTTTGCATCTTGAGTACAATTTTATCCGAGATTAAGATTGCAACCCCTGCTTCTTTTGTATTGCTGTTTGCTTGGTAGGTCCTTTTCCAGCTTTGATTCTCAGTCTATTTTTGTCTGTAGCCTTGAGATTTGTCTCCTGTAGGCAGCCAATCTGCTAGTCTCAGTCTTTTAATGCCTAAGTTCAGGCCATTGATAGTCAGGGTTATTATCTCCATCTGTGGACTCTGTGATGTCATCTTATACCTTTTGTGTTGGGAGTTTTCCTACTTTCCTTTCTCATTAGTGTCATTCTTGACTTCTTTCCATCCTTAAGCCATTGCTATCTTGGGGTCTGTTTTCTCTTTGTTGCCCTCTGGGTGAGGTTGTTCTAGACAGTCTCTTATTTATGCTTGTTGAGTGTTGTTCTTCTGCCCATACTGAGTTGGCGAGGATCTTTTGTAAGGTTGGGTTTGCTCTAACGTATTTTTTGAGTTTTTCCTTGTCTGGGAAGACTTTTACTTCTCCATCGATCTTGATCGATAATTTGGCTGAGTAGAGTATTCTTGGATTTGCGTGGTTTTCCTTCAATTTTTGGAATATGTTACTCCACTCTCTCCTCTTTTTCATAGTTTCTGCTGATAGGTCTGAGCATATCCTTATGTGGGAAGCTTTATATGTTATTGCTTGCTTTTCCCTAGGTGCTCTCTTGATTTTCTCCTTTTCCTCAAAGTGGGATAGTTTGACTATTATGTGCCTTGGTGTCTTCTTCTTGGGGTTCAATCTTGCTGGTGTTCTTTCAGCCTCCTGAATGGTTGCCTGGTTTTCATTCATTAGGCTGGGGAAGTTTTCCTCCAAGAATTCTCTCACTATTGTTGCAGATGACTTCTTTGTTGTGTCTTCCTCCGGTAAGCCAGTAATTCTAATGTTGTTCTGCTTCATAGCATTAGACATAGCTCTTAGGTTTTCTTCATCTTTTCTGATGATCTTATTAGAGTTTTTTTCACATTTATTAAAGTCTGCTTGGCTGTCCTCCAAGTCACTGATGCGGTTCTCTGATTCCTCCAATCGATTCTCAAGGACCGTGATTCTGCTGCTGTTTTTTGTTATCTCCTCCCTAAGCTCCTGTATTTCCCCTTGGTGTATGGCTTTTATCGCCTCTATCGTTTCATCCTTTTTCTGTATTGCTTCCCTCATATCCTGTATGGCTCCAAGCAGCATTCTGAGAATTTCTTTGTGTGGCATCTCAATGTCTGCTTCTTCTATGTATGTTGTTATGTTCAGGATATCTGCCTTTGCCTTTTGTTTCTCCTTTTTTCCCCCATTGAGGTCGTTGGGGCTGATGGCTGTTTGTGCTGAGTTGTTTTAGAGGGACCAGGTGCCATTTCCCAGGCTTTCTCTGGGAGACTTATAGGAATGCTTCTTTGAACTGCCTTCAGCTGATTTTTACTATGGGATTAACCTACCAGTTTATCTTCCTGTGGCTTCCCTATCAGGGGAGTTTCCCAGAAGGTCTTTGCCTGCCTCAGTGTTGCAGAGGTTGGGCTGAAGTTCCTGCAATTGCTTGGATGTTGATAAGTGTTGGCTGAGCTGCCTTATGCCCCTAGGTACACAGGCAGGAATTCCCTGGTGAGAAATTGGGCAGAGTATCCCCTGGAGAGAAAGCGGGCCTTTCCCAAGCCTTGGGCTAGCTATGCAGGGTGTAGCTCACCTAGCTGGGTGTGGCTTGGGGGTAAATTCCCTAGGGCCAAGGAAGTGTTCTGTAGGTCAGCAGTGGAGTGTTCGAGAACAGGACAGAGATAAGGAGGAGGAGAAAAATTTAAAAGTACGAGGGTTTAGACTGTGCAGGGGTATAGGGAAGCGAGGGAAGAAAAAGCAACTATGTAGCTGAGTCCCAGTCCCTGCCTGTGGAGCTGCAAGCGTTTATTCCTTGCCCTAAGCCCCAGTGGCAGGCTGCAGCTGAGCCGTAAGAAGAGTGGCAAGAAAGCAGCTGAGTAGCCCTTAGAGAAGTGGTGGGGACAGAGAGCAGAGATGTAAACAGAAGCAACAATGTAGCTGAACCCCGGATCCCTGCCGGTGAAGCTGGAAGGGTCCTGTCCCTGCCCTGAGGCAGGCAGGGGGGAAACTGGCTGTTTTGAGACCAAGCCCCGCTACAGGCTCCTAATGGTCCCGGCTCTGGCAGATACACTGGCTGGGCTAAGGTCAGGCCCCAGCCATCTTCCACTGAGGTAAGCCAAAAGCCCCCAGCCCCTCAAAACCCCGTGGGTCTGTGCCTACTTATCTTTATGATGCACCTCCTGCAATCCAGCAGCATTGAATTTCCCTCTAAGCAACTCTCCTGGGCTGGATTCTGCGGAGTTCCCCTGGTATGTGTCACTCCGTCTCCATCTTCCTGGAAGTCTATCAGCCATGGTATTTTCAATGGCCTCATACTTATTTCAAATTTGGTCATGGAATAAGGAAGCCCAAAGACGAATTGATGCATTTGAATTATGGTGCTGGTGAAGAATATTGAAAGTCCCATGGCCTGCCAAGCAAACAAACAGATCTGTCTTGGAAGCAGTACAGCCAGAATGCTCCTTGGAAGCAAAGATGGCGAGACTTCATCTCAAGTACTTTGAACATGATCAGGAGGGACTAGTCTGTGCAGAAGAGCATCACACGTGGTTAGGTGGAGGTCCAGCAACAAGAAGAAGGCCCTTGACAAGTTGTATTGACACAGTGGCTGCAGCAATGGGTTGAGCTGAAGAATAATTGGAAGGACAGTGCAGGACCAGGTGGAATTTTGTTCTTTGTACCTGGGGTCACTATGAGAAGAAGTACTTTTTACTCGGAATATATGAAGTGTATACGAGTATATGAGAAGGGCTTCGTAAAGTTCACGGGCAAGCAGAATGCAAAGATAATATAATCTTCCCACTGACTCAATGGCAGGGAGTTTGGTTTTCAGGTTTGGAAGGGGGAAAACAGCAAATAAATGCCATGAACATTTAGAGAAAGGAAAGAGAACTGGGAATCGCCGAGGAAAACTGGAATAAAAATAAGATCTCTACTGAGCAGGCACTGAGCTGATAAACAGCAATGTTTGCAATTATCCCTATAAAACGCTACAGTCTCTGAGTTTACAAAGTTATCGGTAACCTACACTCTTCCTGGCACGTTGCCTGATGCCTGGCAGCCCTTTAATAAGTAAGTAATTGGTGGTCCATTGTCACTTATTCTAGGTACCCAGTGACAATAAAATTCCCTCTGAAATTTTTTTTCATGGTTTAATTTGCTTCTTACAAACAAGAACAGGGTACTTGAAAATGACATCAAACGCTGTATAACCACACATGGTTTTCCTTGTCTTTTCTCTTTCCACATGAGCTCTTCACAAGTTCATCTCTGAAGGCCTGTGTACAGTTTTAGAGGCGGAGGGGATTTTCAGCCTTGTAATTTAGCCTCCACAGCCACTATGCATCATGAGTCAGAATCGACCCGATGGCCATGAGTTCGGTTTTAGCTTGGTTATCAGAGAAGCCCTCATGGGGCTGGGGGTTAATGATTGGACTGCTAACCTCAAGGTCAGCTGTTGAAAACTTGTATCCGCTCCTTGGGAGAAAGAGAAGACTGTATACTCCCATAAATATTTACAGTTTCAGAAGCCCTGTATGGAATCGTATGAGTTGAAATAAACTCGCTAGCAATGGGTTTGGATTTATTGTTGTCGTTCCGTGCCATCGAGTTGGTTCCGACTCATCGTGACCCTATGCGCAAAACAGTGCTCGGTTCTGCACTGTCCTTGACATTGGATTATTTAGGTGCTCGATAAATATTTAACACTTCCTTTGTGACAGAGACTGACTCAGTAGTTTGTGAGCCCCCACCGCCACCTCCACCCCCAGCCCCCTGCCACTATATGAGAATGGACTTGCTGGTGTGGGCCTTGCATTGTCAGGGAAGCAGCCCTGGCAACATAATGAGGCAACCATTGCGCTGCCAACCACAGGGACCGAGGTTCCAACCCACCAGCCACTCTGTAGGGGAAAGATGAGACATTGCTCCCACACAGGTTTCAGGAGCACCGCTGCTCTATCCTACAGGGTTGCTACGAGCAGGGATCTGGTAGTGGGCTGGGTTTGGGCTTTGGCTGCCAGGGAGCGGTGTCTGCCGTCTGCACCCTGCGGCCCGTTCTTCTGGCTGGTGGTGTCCTCAGCATGGGCGTGCTCCTCCACGCCTGGGAGTCTGGCGCCTTCTCCATCTCATTGTGAACACCGAGGGCTGTGCATGCCCATGCCCTGTCAGTTGGCAAAGAGCTGCCTCCCGGTCATGCCATTAAACATGGGTGGGAATTTCCATGGACGGATGCAGAGGTGGAGGACCATAAGTGTGCGGTATTGCAGTATTGAAGCCCCGAGGGGACTGGCGACACAACAGCTGCTTGCTTTGTCGAATTCCTTTCTTCCTTCATAGGGAAAGACCAAGCAGAAAACACCCAACTCTCCTTGGTTTGAGTATGAGAAGCTATGGAAAAATAAGAGTGATGTGGCTTGATGAATAATACATGCCCGCTTCAATGGGGGTAAGCTCTAGGAATGTAATTTTTAAAGGGGGAGGGATTGATTCCTCGTCTGACAGCTCGGGGAACGGGTGGTTGTGCCCTTGGGGAGAAGGAACTAGCTGATGTTCTGTCACTCTGAATGGCAAAGAATGCTACAGGGTCAGGAGACCCAAAGAAAGTGATTTGAGATAGCATCCTCCACTCCTGCACCCACCTCATCTACAGTGCCTGTGAAGAGCCCCCCGCCCTCCCCGTTCTTTAACGTCCTGTGATTCTTCTGGCCAGCAGCACGCTTGGTGCACATCATATTCTTGGTGGCCGATCTCTAACAAAAGAAAGTGTCTCAGTCACAATTTGGTGCAGGAGAACAACTCTCTTGTAAATGTGCTCATGTGACCTCAACAAGATCATAGTCAGTACAGCGAGGAACCACTTGGGAGGAATATGGTTATTGATCTGTCTGTATTGGCATGTTTTGTAGTAGCCAAGTGGCTGGAAGTCAGGCCACCTTCTCCATAGCTTCACATCGCTAGTAGTCACCAGCTGGACCCGGGGGTGGGGTGGTGTGTGTGTGTGCGTGTGTGTGTGCGTGTGTGTGTGTGTGTGTGTGTGAGAGAGAGAGAGAGAGAGAGAGCCAAGAAAAAAATTATGTTGCTTGAGTCTCCAATATTTTTATTTCATGAATTTCTCTTTCCTTCACTGCAAATGTAATAATGGCTTCGCTTTTATTTCAAATTAAAATTTAATTGTCAGAGATTCCTTTCCTGGTTTTATTCTTGTGCGTGATTACCGCAGGGGGATATGAGCGCGTGCAAACGTTTCAAGTTGACCTGGAAACTTCCACTCATGAGTTTCTCTCATAGTCGATATGTTGAGTAAAATATGTTGTCATTTAAGTTAATACATTGGCTAAAACCACTTAAAAATGCAGCTCCAGAAATAATTATACACCAGTCATTGGAAGGAAATGCTGCTTTTTTTCAGAGGGCTCTTAATTGATTTTTCTCCTACGAATGAAAATGATAGCCAGGCAGTGGAGGTTTCACAGTAATTTTTACTGGGCTGAACTTCGCAATGGGAGATGCAGAGAATTACTCAGACACTGGACATACAGAAGCATCGCGACCTTGTGACATCAATTTTTCATGTTCATTGTGTGCCTTTGGGTTTGGCAGGAGCCCTGGTGGAGTAGTAGTTACACTTTGGCCGCTGCGAGTTGGCGTCAACTCCATGGCAGTGAGCTTGATTTTTTGTTTGTGTCTTGGGCTTCTTTGGTTACAGTGCCTTAACCAGCTAGTTAACATTACATATATATGTAAACCAACTAGCATGGCCGGATTTCTGTGGTCCTCTTTTATATTAAATTCATCTAGATGCCAATTCTACTCACCCTGCAAGGCCCAGCTCAAATGCTGCTCCCAGCCCTTGAGATTTCTCTTATCCTTGAACACTGGCCCAGCCTATGCTCTGCCTACCTCTGGAATGGAATTGGCTCCCCCTTCCTGCTTTAAGGAATTCTGCTGGCGTGGGCTGCGAGCTACAGGATCAGCAGTGTGAAACCTCTGGCTGCGTGAGGGAGAAAGATGAAGGACGGGACTCTGCTGCCATCAGGAGTCTCGGAACCTCCCGGGGCTCTCTGTCTTCTCTGAAGGGGTCTCTGTCAGTCAGCATTCACTCATTCTGCTTTCAAGGAGCCCTGGTGGTGCAGTGGTTCAGTGTGGGGTTGCTAACGGCAAAGTCAGAAGTTGGAAGCCGCCAGCCGTTCCATGGGAGGAGGAGGAGGGGGAAGGGAGAAGGGAGGAGGCTTTCTACTCCTGCACAGGGTTACAGTCTGGGAAATTCACAGGGACAGTTCTGCTGCGTCCTGTCGGGTCGATGTGAGTTGGCATCAACTCGATGGTGGAGTTCATTTTTCGTTTGTTTTGTCTGCTTACATTCCTAAAGCCCCAATTGCCATGGCATCTTTTTTATGCTGCCCGTGGTTAGCAGTTGCAGAGTCCGCCCCTGAGGCCTGGCAACCCCAGGACAAAGGGACCACACTTCGCTGGGTTCAGCAGCATCGTCACAGTGGGCTGGAGCTGGGACCCTGGTGAGCGGTCGGGTTTCATTGGCTGCTCTTCGGAAGTAGATCACCAGGCCTTTCTTCCTGTTGCCACAGATTTGTTTTAAACATTGGTTGGCTCTAGCATCAGAACAAGAGCTTGTCTAGAGCAGGCACATTGGGAGCACACAGCCGTTTTGTCCGTGTTGAGTAGGTAACCACGCTTCTTGCAAATGAACGGCTTCGTGGAAGCATGGGCTTGGTGGCTGTGTGTTTTTGTTTACTGTCTTCCTCCGCAAATGGCCCCCGGTGCCATGTCAGACACCGCGGTGCAGTGGAGCCCTGGATGGCGGAAACCAGGACGCAGGCTCCTGTGGCAGCTCTGGCTCTTACCGAAGTCTCTGCTGACCACATGCCCCTCCTCTCTGAAGGGGGTCGCATGTAGTATCTGGCCGGTCTCTCGTGGTGGGGCATCCTTCACGGGGGCAGCATGGCATTCTTTGTTTGCCACCTGTCTCACAGGTGCTGTTCAGAACCCACCACAGCATGAGTACAGATGTGGCCGCCGGGTGACAGAGCCCATTCTCCAGAGGAAATCGCTGGGTTTGACAGCCCTCCAGCCGTGGCTCCATTTTCTGAGATGTCACAATACCCAGTGACATGCTGTGGCCAAGGCATCCGATGCTCATCAGCATACGCAGATGGGAGGCTGTTGTTGCCATCGTAGATGAGGATGAGTTTTCCTTTTAATCCAGCTGTCACATCAGAGCCGGCTTCTCCCTGATGACCAAATGTTGCTCACCCTTTCAGCCATCCTCGAAGTTGTCAGTGGTCGCGCATCATGAATGCATTCATGCCGCTTTCCTTTCTAGGAAAAAGGAAGCCATCTCTTTCCTTTTCTCAGATAATAAATAGATCGCTACATTCTGGGTGAGACCCCAGCGGGCGTTGTATTAAAATCCGGATTCTGTGTAAAACGAGAGAGGTTGCTTGGCAGTTTGGAGCGGGGGTGACATTTCATAGGAGATGTTTCACTGAGCATTAATGATGCCATGAAGGACTAGGTCCCAGATTAAGAATGAAAGGTCAAAGTTCTGGCTGCCCTCCATCTACACAGCTGGTCCGCGTCCTCCGGGAAATTGCAGGCGTGGTTCCAAAACAGGGTCACAAAGCAAATGTCACAGCGAAGCGAGGTGCAGGTAAGACTCTGTCTTGCGTACTGTAAACACCTGGCCAGGAGAGACCCATCGCTGGCGTGTGCTCAGTGAAGAAGAGACGTGGGCCCACGGCGGCAACAACGGCTTTGAGCAGCCCAGCTGCGAGAGTGGCGTCGGCCCAGACAGTGCCTTGTTCCGTTGTACGTCGGGTTGCTATGGGTCGGGACCGACTCAATGGCTCCTCACAACAACCACTTCACGCAACACCCCTCATGTCCATTGAGACAATTCTGACCCAGAGCGACCCTGCAGGACAGGGTAGAACTGCCCTGGTGGGTTTCTGCGACTGTCACTCTTTACAGGAGTAGAAAGTCTCATTCTTCGTCAGAGCGGCTGGTGATTTTGAACTGCTGACCTGGCAGATCGCCACCCAACGAGTATCCACTCTGCAACCAGGGCTCCTAAACAACAGCAAAGCTTCTGAAACAACAATGAGTTATGCTTGTACCCCGCGGCGGTCAGTTCCACGTTTAATGTTGCTGTGAAAAGCCATCTAGATGGCTCTGCCTCACAGGGACCTTCTGTACAACAAAGAGAACAAAATACCGCCCGGTCCTGCACCGTGCTCATGGTCGTCTTTAGGGGTGAGCCCATGGTTGCAGCCGCGGTGTTGAACCATCTCAGTGGGGCTCTTTCCTGTCCTTGGGCCCAGCATGGAAAGGGTGCAACCGCAGTATGCAGAAGGCTGAAGTTTTGCTGGACTGGCCGACATGCCACACAGAGACCTGAAGCAGGCATGCTTGCCATTGGATAAATGGCTCCAGTCATCCTGCAAGGGTGCCACAAAGCAAGCAAAACCAAACCCCAAGCCCTCTAAAGACAATCAGGCCAAGTGCAGTACAATAATGCGCCCCAATGTGTGGTCTAAAACAAGGTCCCAGAATACCCCACACTGCAATGACTGCTGGCTGGTGAGTTTTCTGTCGTCTAGAAATTCTCGTGCCTAGCCATCTACCCACCAACTACGTAGCTGTGTTTCTCCTTCGGCCTGTGTGGCACTGAAACATCCTCCTCAGTCCCGAGTGTCCCAAAGCCCAGCGCCATCAGCATCAGTGTCGGGCCTTTACAGACAGACACCCAGGCCACCCTCCCTCCAAACACTGAGTGGGAAGGTGCTTATTTGAACACGATCCCTTGGCGAGTCATTAAAGTTTGAGGACCACTGGTCTGCCCTTCTCGTTAAAATTTAGATGACAGGAGAGAGAATGAGAAATGATCATTACTTTTTAATGGTAATTTCTGTCTTTCGTAGTGTTTCATCCTAGATTTCTTGGTCTGCCATGAGGCGCTCCTACAGACCAGGCCTGGTGTGACCCTTCGCAGGTCTTCCTGCTCTTTTCCAGCATGCTGGTGTCCTGGCCACCTACGGATCCCGACTACCTTTCCTCCTGGCATGTTTGCCGCACAGCCTCACCCTCCAGCCCTCCTGTCCGCACTCTTCCTCTACCACACATCTAATTGGTATCCACTTAGAACAGCGGTTCACAACCTGTGGGGTGAACGACCCTTTCACAGGGGCCGCCTAAGACCATCGGAAAACCCATTACGATGAAAACCCATTACGATGTACGTTACAATTCGTAACAGTAGCAAAATTACAGTGATGAAGTAGCAACGAAAATAATTTTATGGTTGAGGGTCACTACAACATGAGGTACTGTATTAAAGGGTCTCAGCATGAGGAAGGTTGAGAACCACCCACTTAGAACTCAGCTGAACGCAAATCTGCCCATTTCCTTCATCTCTCCACCCCACTAATGTTCTTTCTTCTCCCTTAGAATTCCGCAGCACTTACCACGCGAATTTATCCGATCATTTAACGACAACAACACCCACAACTGCCATGTATTGAGTGTGTGCTGTGTTCTGGAAGCCATGGTGCTGTCATGGGTTACTCATTGACCTGCTAACCACGAGGTTAGCAGTTTGAAACCACCAACTGCTCTGTGGGGAAAAGACGAGACTTTCCACTCCTGTAAAGAGTGACAGTCTTGGAACTCCACAGGGGCCGTTCGACCCTGTCCTATAGGATCACCACGAGTTAGAATGGACTCAGTGGCAGTGAGTTTTTGGTTTGGGTGCTGTGTACTAGACACTGCAAATTCATTCTTGACAGGAACCTCAGGAGTTGGGCTCTGTCTGGCCCCCCCCCCACCTCCCTACTAACAACAACAATAACAAAGCACCTTGGAGAGGTTCAAGGACTTACTCAAGACCGTGCACTGGTTCGCAGTGGAAACAAGGCTCAGCTCACTAATCGCGGCTCTACACGTGTGTGAGGTGCCCTGGCTGCTAACTGCAAGATCAGCTGTTTGAAGTCACCAGCCTCTCCTCGGGAGAAAGATGAGGCTTTCTACACTCGTCAAGATGTGCAAGCTCTTGTTTTTGTTCCCCAGACTCAGAGTGGTAGAAAGCAAAGACTGTGAACTTCTTCAGGGAGGAATAGAGTGATGGAAACACCCTCATCAGAATTGTGAGGACTCAGGTAGAGGGGGAGGGCACGTTAAGAAACGATAGATTCGTATTTTGATGGTTTTGATTAATAAGGCTCTCCGTACTCGGTTTTGAAATGGTATCTTCTGAAAACACAGGTTCATTTAATAAGAATAACATATAGGGTCCACATGTGACCTCCTCCCTGGGAGAGGGACGGCAGAGAAGGAGGGGGAGGGAGACTCCAGATAGGGCAAGATATGACAAAATAACAATCTATAGATTATCAAGGGCACACGAGGAAGGGGGGAGCGGGGAGGGAGGGGGAAAAAAAGAGGACCTTATGCAAAGGGCTTAAGTGGAGAGCAAATGCTATGAGAATGATTGGGGCAAGGAATGTGCGGATGTGCTTTATACAATTGATGTATGTATATGTATGGATCGTGATAAGAGTTGTATGAGCCCCTAATAAAATGTTAAAAAAAAAGAATAACATATATTAGGGTTATACCGAGTTAATTCCCTAACCAGTAATGACGAGAAAAATTAACGTAGAAAGTGAGCAGATGCATTAGGAACCATGAAGGTTGCAGTCTCAGAACCTCACAGAGGCGGTTCTGTCCAGGCCTGTCGGTGCCTCTGGGCCAGCGCAATGGCAGTGAATGAGTGACGCTCCTTCTGGCTTCTGTGAACAGGACGCAGCGCTGAGTGTAGGAACCATGCCCCGGTGCCGACGTTCAAGTGTGAGGTGTTGTCGCTCTGCGCGGACATGTCACTTAGAAACTCATTTCATGAGCTATAGCTTCCCCACGCCGATGAATGGGTCTGGGTTGAATTGTTGTACTTGAGGTTTTATTTATTTGCAATATAAACAGGAGGCATTGCATACCAGAAAGAAGCTGAAGTCACATGTTATACATGATACAGGTCTGTTTGCTAGATGCCATGTATGATGCAGCTGATCTCTGGGATCCTGTCCCAGTACTACAACGTCATGTCAAACAAATGCTTCATTCACCTAGTAGGATTTTTCCCAAACTAGCAACATAGTCTGTACTCATTGGACTGCTAACTGAAAGGACAGCAGTTTGGAACCACCAGTTGCTGTGCAGGAGAAAGATGAGGCTTTCTACTCCCATAAAGAGTTACTGTCTCAGAAACGCACAGGGGCCAGTTCTACCCTGTCCTGTAGGGTCACTAGGAATCAGTGAGTTTGGAGTTTGAGCAGGATTTTCAGGAGCCCCGGTGGAGCAGGTGGTTGATCCCTCAACTGCTAACCAAAAGGTCAATGGTTTGAACCTACCAGCCACCCCGAGGGTGAGAGCTGTGGGAGCTGGCTTCTGTAGGGATTTACAGCCTTGGCAGCCCTACGGGCAGTTCTACTTTCCTGTCACTCAGGGGCCCTACTCTCAACTCCACAGCAATGGGGTTTGAGCATAATGATCACTGGGAGTTGGTGCTATAATCAGTTCATGTTGTTTTCTATATAAAGCAGGGGACTCTACTTTGATTCACGGGAAATACGATTCAAATCTTGAATCACTGTGGTCTTAGTGTAATTTTGATGCCCGTGTTGCGGTTTGATGAACCCCAAAGTGACACGACCTCCGGGTCTTCCCTCCTTGGATGCTGTCTGCTGCTGGAGACAGTCAGGGGTCACTGTTCCTGCCACCTGTGTGAGTTCCTGCTCCATCCCTGGCCACTGTCTGGCCCATTACGGAACCGGCGGGTGGCTTGGTGGGTGGACTTCAGCCTGCCCCAGTTCCCAAGCCCCCCGGGGGTGGGGCATGACCGGTAGCTCCTTTCCTGCTACACCATTCTCCTGCTTATTCCTGACCCTTCTACCCCCACTCACAGAGCTTCTGACTGTTCACTCCCAGAAGTGGGTGCTTACTGGTGGCCAACCTGGCTCCTGGACTCCCATGTTTGATGCCTTGTGTCACCTCCTTCCTCTCCCCACCATGTTGTCCGACCCTCTCTCTCCTTTTTAGTTTAGCTGTGAACAATGCTTACACCACCACCCCTTCACTTTATCTTCACTTAGAGCCCAGACCCCAAGACAGCCTCAGGTCCAGGGTCACCCTTGGCTTTGAGCGGCTAGATGGGCCTTCCTCACGGAGTTACTCTCTGCTCGTGGGAGAACCTGAGCTCACTGCCTGCTTGCTTGTTTTCTGCAGTGCATCTGCCCCCCTCCCCTAAAATATACCCCCACCTGCGTGCACACCCCAGCAGCAGGTGTCATTCTGGGGCGATCTCTGAGGTAGATCTCTGTGTCTTCCTGAAGACTCCTGCTTAGACCCCCTGTCACCTGCACCCCCCCTCCCTTCCAGAGCAGGTTCTGTTTTTCCTTGTGCATCATCTGGGGGGGGGGGGGTTGTCATTTCTACAATTGCCGCAGTTGTCGTGGGGTTGGTGCTACTCGCCCTGCAGGTTACAAGTTTGTCATGACAACAGTGCTAGGTGCCGTGCACATGCAGTCCTGTCCACAATTTGGCGCCTTTTTTTTTTTAAAGCAAAAACAAAAGGGTCTTGGTTCTTCTGGGCGCCTTCTTTTCTCCTCCCCGACTGAGTCATGTACAGAGGAGGGCTCACAGGCCACCCTGGTCCCCAAGACTGAGGAACGTGGCTCTGTGAACAGGGGGAGGGAGAAATGTCGGTGGAGAGTCACCTGTCAGATGGCAGCCAACAGCGATCTAATGAGAAGGGATCTTGGTGGCAGAACTCCCTCTAAATTCAGAAATGTGAAATTACCTCTTCAATCATTTTTATTTCCAACGAAATTAATGTCTGATGGAAACTCTGCAGGCTAGCCGAGCGTTAGAATTCAGTGGGCTCTCTCTTTGCATTTGCAATTCTCATTGTAGGCCTTTGTCTTTGCATTTTGAGTGTGAGTTTGGGGTAGACGAAATCAACTTTGCTTTTCCCGGGTAGATTCAGCTTCTTCTTGCCTTTAACTCACCTAAAATGCAGCCTTTTCTGATGTGACAAAGCCAGAGTGGATTATTATTTATTTGGATGACCAGGGGCAGTATTTCTCATTGTATTTAGTGACTGAAATAAATTATTTGACCTTAAATTACGTATGAGATAAATGTACGATCCTGTCTTAATGAACAATGCAGATGGAGAGCCCAGTACACCCGCAGTAAATCCCTTTCACCAGTTGGTGGCGCTAAAAACTCTGGTAAGAAACTGATTAGAGTGTGAGCCGGTTGACCTGGAGCTTTTTGTAATAAATGCTGTTTTGTTCATTCCTGAAAAATTAATATCCAGATGATCCACCCAAATGACTACACTTCCAAAGCTTAGCAAACAAACAGAACTTGTTTCTTCGATGGCCCGCACACTGCATTGCTGGTAACTCCCTCTGCCCCCATAGGAGACACATGTTAGAAATGGCATGAGTGTGTAGCTGAGGATGCCGTGCTGGAAAAACAGTCAGTAGCCAGCTCTCTGGGGAGTGGAGGTGTGGGCCACTAGAGAATCGTCTTCTCTTGGAACGGCTGGTGGGTTCGAACTCCTGACCTTGTGTTGGTTGGGCAGCCCACCACGTAACCTGGTCTGCCACCATTGCCACAATCATGTGCTCAACTTAGATTGTTTAAAACATTGACGTATTTCACTGCTGTGTTTTCCGTGTTTGTAATCGATACAGTCCCGTAACAGGAAGAGTCTTGCTTTCTAGAGACTTGTTAGGTACCTCTGCCTCATTTTGGACCTACAGTGACCCCGGGTAACAGCGTCAGACTGCCTCACACCACGTTCTCGGCTGTCCTTTTGCCAGGAGCAAACCACGAGGTCTTTCGCCCGTGGCACAGCTGCTGTGGTTTGAACTGCTGACCTTCTGGTTGGCAGCCGAGCCCTTAACCTCGGCACCACCAAGACGCCTTTCAGTAACTAGGTCTGTATAAATAGTGTGCAATTCTGTAAGCATGCTGCTGCTTTCGATGTAGGTGCCGTTGAGTGTGTTCGGACCCTGTGTACAGCCAGTGAACCACTGCCCCGCCCTGCACCACCCTCGTAATTATTCGTATGTCTGAGCTCACTGTTGCAGCCGCTGTGTCCGTCCATCTCCTCCAGGACCGCCGCCTTTGTTGCTCTCCCTCTGCTTGACTGAGCGCGATGTCCTTCTCCAGGGACTGATCTCTCCTAACAACATGTCCAAAGCGTAAGATGGCATCTGGCCATCCTTGCCTCTCTGGAGCATTCTGGCTGTGCTTCTTCCCAGTCAGGTTTGCTTGTTCTTTGGGCAGTCCCAGGGTGCTCTCAGTGTTTCTTTGCTAGCACCATCATTGTTTCTTCTCTGATCGTCTTTATTCAGTTTCCCGTGCATATGAGGCGATTGAAAATATCATGGTTTGGGCCAGGCACACCTTAATCCTCAAAGTAACCTCCTTGCTTTTCCACACTTGTTAAAGAACTCTTGTGCAGCAGATTCACACTGACTTTTAGTTCAGAGGAAGTACAGCCAGAGGGAAGTTCCGCCTGTTGCTTCAATGTGTTCTGAGAGGGAAAGAAACCATGAGAAGGAGCACTGTGGAGTCAGGGAGCCTAGGTGGTGAATTCCCCTTAGTTCCTCAGACATTCTTTGCGGTGTTCTTTCCCCAACTGTGAAATGGGGACAGTAGCATCTTTGCCCAGGACTGGTGTGAGCATCAAATAAGTGCTCATGGGGCCTTGGTGATGCTTTCAGGTAAGCTTTGAACTAGCTACAAGGTTGGTGGTTCAAATCCAGTGGAGGCCCCATAGGAGAAAGATGAGACTGTCTGCTTCCATAAATATTTACAGCCTTGGAAACACTGTGTAGGATCCCTATGAGTTGGAGTCAACTTGATAGTAGTGAGTTCGGGTTTGTAAGGTAGATGCTCAGTGTGTGTTTGCTGTGCACATCTCTTATTTGAGGCAGGGGCTGTTTCAGTAGTTACTGAGCCTCCACCCCTGTAGCTCAGGGCCTTAGGATAGAAGCCTCCACAATAATGCCTCACGATCCGGTCATGACAGCTATTTCTAGGTTATGAAGCGCCACAAGGATCTTCTAACAACTCACAACAGATACTCACATAGTTGTAGCTGGTGTTCATAGTTGCCTGTCACTCTCAGACCTATCTATGTTAGTCTGAATCTGTCTAAGCACTCAAGATTGGAGAAGGGCATATATGATTTAGTTGAAACTTGTGACAAAGGCATTACACTGAGAGTCATTCTCTCTGTTCATCCATCCATCCATCCATCCATCCATCCACCCACCCACCCATCCATCCATCCATCCATCCATCCATCCATCCATCCATCCATCCATCCATCCATCTATCCATCCATCCATTCATTCATTCTATACCTTTTTCTGCCTACAGAGACCTCTTTATTGAGCCTTAAGCAGGTCAAAACTATAACTTAATTGAGCCATACTCTAACTAAGTCCTGGGCATATCAAGGTGAGCCAAGGAAAGCCTCAACATATCTCTACTTTAGCAGGGGTTGTTGCTAGTGATAGACAGCCCTGTTCTGTATAACAGGAAGATTATTCCAAAAATCCATGGTGGGATTGTCTGTAAACATATTTGTAAGAGCTCTTTTAAACACTGATAATTCTATGGAAGTTCCTACAGCATCTTCTGTGTTTGGAAGGTTGGAACCAGTTGGGAGAAAGTTTCCATATGATGATACTTTGAAACTCTATTCTTCAGGTGCTTTAGCCTATGCGGGATTTAAACATACCGTTATGTAAGGTATGCTTTCACAGGGCTTGCATGGGGTCTCTGGTTTAATCGAATCGATAGATCCGGATCTTTGAAATGAGAGATTATAGACTCATGGAAGTGGATGGTGATGGAGAGCTCGGGGGTCGCATACTAGTGTTCTCTTTCTCTATTGGTAAGAACTGGAGGCTCGTTGACTTTATTTACATGCTTACCCAAGGTTCCCAGACAGGGATCAAAGCCCGGGTCTTCTGACTACTAGCTCCAACGACGGACACATTATTTTTCCATCCTACCTAACTCCTACTTACGTCAGGGTTACACCTGGCCATAAGGAAAACAGACTTATTCATTGCTGGACCAATAAGGGACATGATGATAAACAGAGCAAACAGCGTCGTGGTCAAGGACTTCATTTTACTCGAGCCCACAGTCAGCACCCAGGGAAACAGCGAGGAATCAGACGACAGATTGCATTGGACAAATCTGCTGCGAAAGATCTCTTTGAGGTGCCGCCTAAAGACTGAGGCTGGTATTTGACCAATGGCGCGGTGTTTTCAATCGCATCATATGCACGCAACGCTGGTCAGTGAATAAGGAAGATCCAGAAAGACTACTGTCTCTGATTGTGGTATTGGTGGAGGAACATGGAATACGTCATAGACTGCAGCAGGAATGAACAAGTCTGTCTTGGAAGGACAGCCAGGGTGCTCCTTGGACGAGAGGATGGTGAGCATTTTAAGTGCTTCAGACATATGAATGAGAGGGGCCCGTCCTGGTTGTTGTCATGTGCCATCAAGTCAGTTCCGACCCATCATGACCTTGTGCACAACAGAATGAAACACTGCCCGGTCATCCTCATGGCGGTTCCTACACCTGAGCCCATGGTTGCAGCCACTGTGTCCGTCCAGCTTGTCCAAGGACTTACTCTTTTTTTGCTACCCCTCCTTTCTACCAAGCACAATGGCCTTCTCCAATGACTGGTCTCTCCTGACAGTATGTCCAAAGTGTGTAAGATGAGGTCTTGCCATCCTTGTCTCTAAGGAGCACTCTGGCCTTATTTCTTCCAACACAGATTGGTTTGTCCTTTTTATCAGCCCATGACACTTTCAATATTCTTCCCCAGCACCACAATTCAAAGTGTCAATTCTCCTTTGATCGTCCTGCGGTGTCCAACCTTCACGTGCATATTAGGTAATTGAAAATGCTTGGGTCAGGTACACCTTAGGCCTCAAATTAACAGCCTTGCCTTTCAACACTTTAAAGAGGCCTTGTGCAGATGATATTTACCTGTGCAGAAGATTTACCTGTGCAGTTTGTCTTTTGATCTCCTGAATGCTGCTTCTATGAGCATTGATTATAGGTCCAAGCAAGACATAATCCTTGACAACTTCAACATTTTCTCCATTATGTTATTATTGGTTCGATTGTGAGGATTTTGGTCTTTTTCATATTGAGTTGTAATCCACACTGAAGGCAGTGATCCTTGATCTTCATCAGCAAGGACTTCAAGTCCTTTTCATTTTCAGCAAGCAAGGTTGTGTCATCTGCACACTGCAGGTTGTTAATAAATCTTCCTCCATTCCTGATGCCAGATTCTTCTTCGTATAATCCAGCTTCTCCGATGATTTGCTCAGCATACAGGCTGATTAAATATGCTGAGTGTGTACAACCCTGATGCACACCTTTCCTGATCTTAAACCATGCAGCATTCCCTGGTTCTGGTCCCACAACTGCCTCTGATCCACGTATATAGGTTCTGCCTGAGCGCAAGGAAGTGTTCTGGCATTCCCATTCTTCTCAAGGTGATCCATCGTTTGTTGTGATTCACCTAGTCGAATGCCGTTTGTATAACCAATGAAACACAAGTAAGTGTCCTGGAAAGACCATGGTTTGGGTCAGGCGCACCTTAGTCCTCAAAGCGACACCCTTGATTTCAATACTCTAAAGAGGTCTGTGCAGCAGGTGGAGAAGGTCCTCCTGCTTGGGGAAAAGCAGAGGACCCTGGACAAGTGAATTTAACCTGTGGCTGCAACAGTGGGCTTAACTGTAGCCACTGTCATGGATTGGACTGCACTGAACCACCTTCACCACTTCCACTTGAGGAGACCAACAGTGTATGTTTGCTCAGTCTCAATAAACTTTCAGACAAGGGAACGAGTGTCGTCTCTGCTCAGTTGTCAGCATGACAGCTCTGTCCACCTTCATTTCAGAGGGAAGCCGGGTACACCAGACACAGGGCATCAGTCCCTGCTGGAGCACCGGGGGCCCGTGTCCATCCAGCGTGGGGGCAGACACGCTTTCCATTCACCGCGCGTTGCTCGCTCCCCGTCTCCCGCTAGATGAATGGCATCGTATGCCGCCAGTGTATCGGTGATTTCGGAGTCTGTTTCCCAGTAAAACTGACCTCATTGTTTTGCACTTCTCTTCCATAATTATACAGTAACAGGAACACACACCGGCTTTGAGGACAGCCGCAGCAGAACTCATGTGCTCTTTATGCAAGTTTGATTGATAGACATGCACTGCAGTGCCCAGCGACTATGTAACATTCATCTTCCCTCTGCTGGCTGCCATGGAAACCGAGTACACGGAACAGCGTCACTCCCGTCCTGGTGAGGCCCGCAGTAGTTTATTCCTTTGTTGTTCTCGTTTCTGAAGCAACTGCCTTGCATTCTTTCATCACTGCAATTAATCATGCACGCAAGTTTTTAATCTTTCATCTCACATAGAACTTTAAAAAAAAGTAGGGAAAGAATATGGGGCATTTAAATAGCCTTGTGGCTTTCAATGTGCATTTGTGATTTTCCTTCTTAGTCCCATTGGGAAACTAGGTCATGTTGTTTTTGAGCATATTTTTTAAGCACATATTAATGTACTGAAATTTCAATAAAGAGGGCAGTGTAGCAACTCGAGGAAAAAGCCATGCAGCTAAGGGAAACTTAAGGAACTGCAGGCACCCAGTGTTCAGAGCTGAGGAAGCTGCATTTTGAGAACCATCGCCATCAACAAGAGAAACCAAACCAAGCCAGCCAAGCGCCAGCTGCAGATTAGCAGTTCCCGGTGTCTCTTGGGTCGCTTCTTCGTGTTGTTATGAGTTGGAACCCCTTCCATTGTCACTGGCTAGATAAGGCAGATATTAAGGCCTAGGAGTGCTTTTTTGTAAACAAAATCAAGGCTTGCTTTTTATAGAGTAAGTAAAAGGAACTCTAGGTGTTTTTGTCCATCTTTTCTTCATATATTTTTTAAAGAAACCTTTGTGCTGCGGTTTAACTTAGCCCCACTCAGTGGTATCTACTTTGCCCACAGTTGTGTGAGCCTTGTTGTATATCTGCCACCTTTTTCTCTGATTAGCTCTCTGGCCAAGTCTGTCAGAGAAGAGATCCTCATCTGGGTCTAAATCTGCTCCAGTTGTTGATTAGTTGTGAGGCCGTGGGGAGGCCTGCATTTCCTCATCTGTAGCCTGGCAGCCATGAAATCAGGTACTCCTAGGTGGTTGAGGGGCTTCCTGGGGAGAATCTGTGTACAGCCGGTGGGACGGTGCTGGTGGTGGTGGGTGGCGGTCACTCCTCCTCCACCACACCACCTCCTACTAGTACTACCATGACTACTGCCGCCGCCATCACTACTGCTACTACTAAGCCAAACCTGTAGCCATCACGTGAATTCTGATTCACAGAGACCCTGTATGACGTAGTAGAACTGTCCCCATAGGATTTCCAAGACTGTAAATTGTTAAAGTGTTAAAAAACAACGATCTTGGTTTGAGAACTAAGATGCACCCAGCCCAAGTCATGGCATTTTTGGACACAGTACATGCAGGTGAAAGTTGGATATGAAATAAGCAAGGCCAGAGAAGACTTGATATATTTTTATTGTAGTGCTGGCCAAGAATATTTGAAGTTCCGTGGACTGCCAAGCAAACAAACACATCTCTCTTGGAAGAAATACTGCCGAATGCTCATTGGAAGCAAAGATGGTGAGCCTTTGTCTCACGAACCTTGGACATGTCATCAAGAGAGACCAGTCCTTGGAAAGGGGCATCCTGTGGAAGGGCAGTGAAAAGGGGGAAGGCGCTTGACAGGATGGACTGACACAGTGGCTGCAATGATGGACTCAGACAAAGAACAGTTGTGAGGCGGCGCAGGACCGAGTGCTTCCACCTGCTGAACATGAGGTTGCTGTGAGTTGGAATTGACTGGCTGGCACCTGTGGTGGTCCGATGATTTTGTGTCAACTAGACACTTCTGGCCAGGGGTGAAGTCAACCCTGTCAACCAGGTCACAGCCTGATGCTGCCTCCTTGGGGTGTGGCTTTCTCTCTCAGTCTCTTCCCCGCTCACCTTCCTGCTGGCTGGGCCACCCTGAGAGCTGCCAGAGTCCTGCCATGTTTCCACCAACCTTGGATCCACCCGACTCTGCACCCGCAGGCCTGTGATCTTCCTGCACCCTGCATCATTGCATGTGGCTGTGGTACGTCTGAAGAGGGACGTCGGGATGAGTTGGACTGGGCTGGGGTTGCTTTCTTGCTAAAAGAATGACTTCTGGATATAAAGCTCTCTCTCGGACGCATCTGAGTGTCATTAGATTTCTTGCTCTAGTCAACCCAGCCTCACACAGCGCCTAACGACCAGAGTATGAGTTGGAGCCTACCAATCGAACAGCACCTAACCCAACAGTCACGAGTCACAGCGGCAATGGAGTGCTGCATCTTTCTTCCCCACCCTGAGCAGCTGGCGGGTTCAAACAGCCACCCTTTCGAGAAGCAGCCTACTTCTTAAGCACCGTATACTGTGGGGGTAGCCAGCACCCCCCAATTATGGGTTCAGTAAGCGCAACTGAGCGGTTGAAATATATAAAGATTATAACAAAATCATAGAGAGTGAGAGTAAAATGAAGTCAGGCACAGTTCATGGTAGCATACTCTCCTCAGCTCCTCTTTGGGGTACAGGCGGGAGAGAGAGAGAGATTTATTGCTAACCAAGGCTTATATATCTTTTGGGGACGTGCAAGCCCCCTGATTACAGGTACAGGCATACGTTACAGGAAAGGGTTATATTATAGGTAATAACCTAGGAGTACACACGCTATTGGAAGAGGAGGGATTAAGGGTGGAGCCTAGATTCATGATGGCGGCCGGTCTAACCTTGGTTGCTCTAGAGCTGGAAATTTTTTGTTGTATTTATGAGTATTGTATGTTATCAAATACATTCATATATTAGATCTTACCTAATACCAATTATATCTTTTTAAAAATCATTTTTAACATTTTATTAGGGACTTATACAACTCTTAACACAATCCATATATACATCAGTTGTGTAAAGCACATCTGTACATTCTTTGCCCTCATCTTTCTCAAAACATTTGCTCTCCACTTAAGCGCTTTGCATCAGGTCCTGTTTTTTTCCCCTCCTTCCCCACTCTCCCCTCCCTCATGAGCCCTTGATAATTTATAGATTATTATTTTGTCATATCTTTCCCCGTCTGACGTCTCCCTTCACCCACTTTTCTGTTGTCCGTCCCCCAGGGAGGAGGTTATATGTAGATCGTTGTAATCGGTTCCCTCTTTCCAACTCCCTCTCCCTTTACCCTCCCAGTATTGCAGTTTACATCCCTGGTCCTGAAGGGATCATCCGCCCTGGATTAGAGCTGGAGACTGGATTTAGCTTAAGCTTTCAGGGGAAGCCATCCACTGTCCCTAATAGCAGGGAGTGAGCCCCGCCCATTGAGGGAGAAACAATGCTGTCTACTTGCTCAGGAAGGCTGGAGTCTTCAGGGAGATAACTGGACAATCGTTTACCATTAGTTGCAAGCAGTGTCCTGAGTCTACCACAGATGTTTGGGGGAGTTGAGCTGGAGACCAAGTCTTTTGTCTCCCACAGTGTACCCGGACTTCTACAATACTCTAGGCTAAAGCTGAGGGGGAAGCTGAGTTCCGGCCCAGGGAGAGGCTTTGTTGGGTCTCTTCTGCACCCAGCCCTAGAGTCCTGGGCCTCAGTCCCCATGTCCAGGGTCAGGAGATGCACCGTTTTACTAGGGCTGACGGGATGTGTCTTGGATGATGTTGGACAGTGGAAGGGTGGCAGAAAGGTATTGATGAGGCTCTCTGTAGCTGCCCAGTGGGAAGAGAGGCTGCTATAGACTTTGCTCTCTATGCAAAGTTCTCACCCCTAGATCCCTCCATTGCGCTGTGTGTGGGGCTCACTCACAGGGTGAGGGCACTTCACTGTGTCTTGAGAGGACTGTAGATTGTGTCTGCAGTGCCGAAGGAGTCCCTGGTGGGGTAAAAGGTCAAAGCCCCCAGCTGCTCACTGCAAGGTCGGAGAGTTGAGTCCACCCAGAAGTACCTCAGAAGAAAGGTCTGGTCATCTAGTTCCAGAAAACCAGCCATTGCAAACCCGGGGGACCACAGTTGTACTCTGACATCCAGAGGGCTGCCCTGGTTTTCAGAGCCTGCCAGAGCGCGTGCCCAGATCCTCCTCAGCCCCAGGATGCCGCCCGTCAGTCAGGAGTAGCTGCAGTGTTCGCCCACTTGGCTGGACCCGAAGTTTTCCGAACGGTGGCAGCGTGTGCTTTGTTGAAATTCAGTCTTGGCAGTCCTCCAGGGCATACTGCAATGCCGAGCTGTTTGATGTAGCTTTTGTTTGGTTAGCCTTGCATCTTGTCTGGTTTACTTTGCGAAGTTCTTTTTTCCCTCCCCCCAATTTCCATGCTCAAATTCCTTGGGCTTCATTCCAGCGTATTTCCCTGGCTTGCTGCAGATGATGGTATGAGCTCTCAGGAGATAGGTAGCCTTGGATTCGTTTGTCTGTGTCCCCATCGTGTCAAGAGTACAATCAGATAGCTTCTGCCCTTGGACCCCTTGCCTGGGCTCGTGGTTTCTCCCGGCCTCCGCTTGGTAGGCTCACACTGTTTCTAAGCGAGAGAATGCATTGAGCTCTTCTGGGTCCTTTTGTTCCATCTGCATGGTTTCCCTGCTCTTCTTGAGATTAAATACACAAGCTAGGCTCTTTTGCTTTCCAGGGGATGCTCTGGCGCCCATAAATAACATAAGCATATTACACTGGAGTCACCTCTGACCCCCTATGGATGGCAGAGGAGAACTCTGGGGCTTGAACGGCAGATTTTCCACAACTGGATTATCAGACCTTTCTTTCAAGGTGGACTAGAACCTTCAACCTTTGGGTTACCAGCCAAATGCATCCACTGTTTGGACCGCCCAGGAACACCAGGCATCCTCCTCTGTCATTGCCACGATTGAGCCCATTGCGTCCATCTGTCTTATTGAGGGTCGTCCTCTTTTTGATTTAACCCTCTGACCAAGTATGATGACCTTCTGCCCAAACGGTCTCTCCTTGTAGATGTGAGTTGAACTCCTGTCATCCTTGCTTCTATGGAACATCCTGGTGGTGCTTCTCAAGACCCATTTGTCCATTCCTTCGGCAGTCCATGGTATTCAGTATTCTTCTCCAACACCATGCTTCAAATGCATCACTCTCCGCTCTTCCTTGTTCACCCAGTGTTTGCATGGGTATGAGGCGATTGAAAACTCCATGGCCCTTGGGGGCAGGTGCACTTTTGTCCTCCAGGTGATATTTGAGCTTGGTAACATTTGAAAGCGCTGTTTTGCAGCAGGTTTGTCCAGTCTAATACATCACTGGATTTCCTGCCTGCTGCTACCTCTTTGCTTTCAGCAAGCAAGGCTGTGCTATCTGCATATCACAGGTTGTTAATATATCTTCCAATCCTGGTATAATCTAACCCTTTGGGTTATTTTCTCAACATATGCCTTGAATAAGTATGATCAAAATATGGGCACCAATGCATTGAAGATGGTAAGAATTCTAGGTATATACAATCAAGATGAAATGGTAATTACTGGAGACTAGGTTGTTGGAAACAAATAAGGAGCAATAGTTGAAAAATAGAACCTTAATGATAGAAACAATCCTGGAGGTCACATAATTCTAAAAGACCAATGATTTCTTCATGGCAAACACCCTTTCCACCAACATAAGTGATGACTGTACACATAGAACATGCCAGATGGAATGCACAGGAACCAAATCTCCTACATCTGTGGAAAGAGAAAATGGAGATGCTCAATATCTTCAAGCAGCACAAAGCCATGGCCAACTGTGGAACAGACCACTAATTGCTTGTAAGCAAGTTCAAGTTGAAGCCCAAGAAAATGAAAAGTCCATGAGAGCCCACCTATCACCTTGAGTACATCCCACCCAAATGTATAGACCATATCAAGGATAGGTTTATAGCATCGAACACTCATGTTGAAAGACTAGATGAGTTATGGGATGGCATTAAGAACATCATATATAAACAAAGCAAAATCCCATTAAGAATAGAGGGAGGTGGAGGGGGGCGGGGTGGAGAGACCAAAATGGAAGTCAAGAGATTCTGAAGCTTGCTTTGGGATGTAGAGTAGCTAACGTGATGAAGTAAAAGAGCTGAACAGGAGATTTCAAAGCACAGTAATAAGATGAAATGTGCTGAGACTTGGAGTTAGAAGACTAAGAGGAGGATACACTTGGCATTTTACAAGCTTAACGACTGACAAAAGGGCAAAGGTTCATTTACAGTGTGGAAGGATTCCATGAGAAGAATAGTGAAGGACACCGGGGGCATCAAAAGAACATAAAAAAAGAGATACAGAATCACGGTACCAAAAATAATTGGTCAATGTTTTATCATTTTAAATGGCAGTATGTTATCAAGAATCAGTGGTCCTGAAGGAAGATTTTTAAGCTGTACTGAAAGCATTAGCAAAAAACACGGTTCTAGGAAGTGATGTCATACCAAGTGAGCTGTTTCAACAAACACATGCAATGCTGGAAGCAATTGTTCATCCATGCAAAGAAATTTTGAAGCGATCCTTAGTGTGCCCATTCTAAAGAAAGGTGATCCAATGGAATGTGGAAATTGTAGAACAGTATCATAAACACACATGCAAGTAAAATTTTGCTGGAGACAATTCAACAAGAGTTTCAGCGATATATTGACAGGGAGCTGCTAGCAACTCAAGCTGGTTTCAGAAGAGGATGTGACATGAGGGATATCATTGCTGATGTCAAACAGATCTTGCCTGAAACCAGAGAACACCTGAACAATGTCGGCCTTTGTTTCATCAACTATGTAAAAGCATTCAGTTGTGTGAGTCATAGCAAATTGTGGATATCATTGTGAAGAATGGGAATTCCAGGACCCTTAATGGTGCTCGTGTGGAACCTGTATGTAGCTCAAGATGCAGTCATTCAAACACAGTCAAGGAGTCCTACTGCGTGGCTTGAAATCAGGAAAGGTGTGCCTCGAGGTTGTGCCCTTTCACCATACTTGTCCCCTCTGAATCCTGAATCAGAGGGACCAGCCTGTATGAAGAACGTGACACCAGGACTGGAGGTAGATTCATTAACAGCCTCTGATAACGCAGGTGACACTTGCTGAAATCAAGGAGGGCTTGAAGCACTGACTGAGGAAGACCTAAGCCCACAGCCCTTAATGTGGATGACACCTCAGCATAAAGAAGATACAAGCCCTAAAGGGGCTAAAGCATAGGAACAATTGTGAGGATGGTGCAGGACCCACAAGGCCAAGTGTTCCGTGCTGTTGTACTTGGGTCACTAGGAATCAAACCTCCTGGAAGACACTTGTTTAACACAATACAACCCACGTTCAAGACTGCATCGAAGCACTAAAGCAAGCACTGTAGCCTAGACACAAAGGACATCTGGTGTGTTCAGTCCTCGGGGGTAGCCTATTTTGCATGGTGTTCA
This sequence comes from Tenrec ecaudatus, assembly GCF_050624435.1. Lineage (NCBI taxonomy): Eukaryota > Metazoa > Chordata > Mammalia > Afrosoricida > Tenrecidae > Tenrec > Tenrec ecaudatus. The sequence goes on from NC_134543.1 coordinate 13,694,977, forward strand.
CTTCAAACTTGACGGGACCAATATGCTTTCCTTTGGTGCCCCACACTCCTGCCTTCCACTCAACCCATCACTATGGGAAACGTCACTATCCCGTGAGCTTCTGCTTCGAATTTATATCTTTCTTTGTTGGGAACGAATATTTGTTAGCTGTTAGTGTGATATAGAAGCTGGGAATATCCAAAGTATATATGAAAGACAATTTAAGGAATAAACAAGGGACACAAGAACTGTCTGACCATCAGCACCCACTGTTATTAATGAACAAGGTGGCTCCCTTTCCAGTCTGAGGTTTTATTCTGTGTTGATGATGTTACAGAAATACCCAGAGTTTTCAAGAAATTCAATTAGCTTCATCTTTTCTATAAGGCAAAAGGCAGCAGTCACCTTCCAAAAGACAGTTGCCATCTTAGTTTGGGCTAGCCGGGGCCAGGCTTTCCTTCCCTGCCAGTAGTGGTAAAAATAGCAACTAGTTGATAAAATCTTCGAAGGCAACTCGCTTTCTACGTTGGTTTAACCACACATAGGTTTTGAGTGAGCCTCGTGTGCACTGCATTGAGATGAGTACTCTGGTTTGTCTAAGGACACATCAGGTGAGGACAGTCCTATACAGAGTGACCATCAGGTCAGGTAGAGAAAGGGGTCTCCTGTGGAAGAACAGGAAGGGCCCTGGTGACATAGTGGGTCCTGAGTTAGGCTGCTCACTGGAAGGCCAGCTGTGGAACCCACCACCCTCCCCACCGGAGCAAGGTGGAGCTTTCTGCTCCTGTAAAGATTCACAGCCTTGGAAGCCCACAGGGGCAGTTGACTCAATAAGGATGGGCTTGGTGGAAGAGCCAGAAGGTGGAGGGCTTCATGTCAACCTGGGATGGTTGGAATCGGGCGGTCAAGATGTGAATGAGCCCTGACAGGAAAGGCTTCGTGGGGCAAGAACAGCAGAGATGAAAAGAGCAGGAGGCGAAGCTGGAAAAGTGAGTAAGCAAATATGACCAAGCCCAAACCAAACCCACTGCCATTGAATGGATGCCAACGGTGGCAGTTACATAATCTCCTGTCAACATGCAAAGGGGCAGAGTCTAGTCTGTCAGTCAGTCACAGCTTGATGACCGGATTTGGAGGTGCCATGGAGATAAATAGCTCACTGGAGGCCAGATACACTGGCACTCTCTATCACTCATTCCTGTTGACAAGCCACATGGAGCTGCACTGGTAGAGCCAGAGCCCTGGAGCTGGAGGAGCCACGTGGAGACCCACACCAGCAAGACTGTTCTCCCACTGGCCCATGATCTTCCTGTATTGTGCATCATTGTATGTGTTGCATGAGTCTGAAGAGGATGTACAGACTGGTATTGGACATGTGGCCTAATATCAGACTTATGAACTTCATCTGGACTGGGCTGGGATGGTTTCTCAATATACAATTGTTCTGTGATATAATGTTCTCTCTTACACATATATGAGTGTCTATGAATTTTTTTCTCTAGCCACCCCAGACGAACTCACCGACCTTATAGCCACCTTATAGCCTTCACAGCCACCTTATAGGACAGGGTAGAACTGCCCCTGTGAGTTTCTGAGACTAACTCTTTATGGGACTAGCAAGCCGCCTCTTCTCTTGAGGAACTGCTGGGTTTGGGGAACTACTGATCCTGCAGTTAGCAGCCCAACATTTAACAACTGCTTGAGTAATGAAAATCACTCCCACAAATTAAGTTACTGTGTGTCTCGGCCAATTAACCATGCGTTGCTTGTATTAACGCCTTGGATCCACAGAACAACACAAGGGACCCGCTACTGTCATTGCCCTCCTTTTACAGGTAAGGAAACTGAGTCAGCTAACTGGCTTGATGAAGGTCCCATTAGCAGAAGTAGCCAACAGCGTTTGGCCTTGACCCAGACAGTCTGACTCCACATTACAAGCACAGGTGGACATGCCCATCCTGCAGAGGACGCTGAAGACCTCGCCCTTTCCTCTTGAAGCTCTTGACCCATCAGAACTGTCACCGTCGACAGGTTTTGTAGGAATAATTTGATTTTAGGACCTTCCCCAGTTTGATTTCACTAGAAGACCGGACAGCCTCTGAATGTTCCCCGTCAGAGAGAGCTGTACCGGCCACGGCTGTTGTCCTTTTCCCGGACCTCAGGTTGTAGCTATATACAAACTCATCCGCTGGCTGTATCTCCCTTTTATAACAAATTCCCGATTGGGGGCAGTTTGGTCGGAAAGCCATTTGATTACAAATATCAAAAGCCTCATCCTACAAGGCTGTAAAATGCGACTGTGCTAGAGACAAAAGGAAACCTCGGTTTCAGACTGCCACGTACAGTGGAAACACCCCATGGGGAAAGAGCTATGCCTTCACGGACATGCATCTCTCAGACCCCTCACTTCATGTCAACCTTCATATCGGGCCTTCAAACAAAATCCCTGGCTGGCTTGGATTTCCCATCTCCCCTTCTCTTCTCCATCTGGGATAGAGGGACATGCATGGGGCTGTTGGCTCACCATCCCAGAGTTGGCTCTCATAGTGAGGAACGGTCCAGTTCCTCATTTTCAGACTAGGACGTGTTTCTCTCTCCTCACTTATTTATGGCCTCCTGAACTTCAAGTTTCTCATCGGAAAGACGTCCAGCTTTAAAATCCTTGATTCTCCATTTCCATTGTTTTTGGTTGTTGACTCGCGAAAGAAAATATGCAGTGGCCCCATGACAAGGCATGAAGAGGAAAAGAGAAAGCAGAGCATTTTCATTAGTTTCCCTCAGCCTGATTCAGCACGCACTTACCGAGCATCTACCAGGTGCCTTGGTGTTTCACTGCCTAGTGGGGTGAATATTTGCAACGTTCTGTTCTCGGACTCACTGCCAGTGAGTCCATTTTGTCTCACAGTGACCCAAAAGACAGACTAGGACTGGCCCTGTGGGTTTCCAAGATTAGATCTTATGGGAGTAGAAAGCCTCATCTTTCTCCCTTGGAGGGGCCAGTGGCTTCCAAGGACTTGAACTTGTAGTTAGCAGCCCAACTCATAATCCACCATGCCCCCAGGACTCCGGGGTTTACAGATGAAGGTGGAATTTATCTTTGCTCACTCTCTTTATTGCTAATCTTACCTACATGCCTGCATTATTGCCATATGATCTTTTTTTGCTTTAATCTTATGTTCTTAAACTCCACAAACAAATCAAACCAAAACACCTTGTTTTTTCTCTCCAAGGGAACTTTAGCATATGGCAAATTATTATTAAGCCGTATTTCCATTTCCATTTTCTCAATGTGAAGAAGCACCATTTAAGCACCAGGTTTAAATGGGTTATGCGTCTTTGGAAAAATCATAGCCATCGAATATGCACACACAGTCCAGATGAGTCAGCTGACACACTGGTTTTAATAGATTGAAGACTTCACAGAATTGGAGTCTTCTCTGGGTTATAAATTGCCCAGCTCCAAATACTGTAGCTAATTTACAAGGACTGTCATACAAATAGAATCTTTTAAATGATGGCAGTTGTATTAAAAAGAAAAGGAAGGAACCCTGTTAAGAGTTGTGTCCTGTAATCATGAATTCATGTGACAACAACAGAAAAAGGACTATTGGGCTATTTGTCACACGATAAGCTGGATGACGATGGCAGTGATACCTGTCATCTTTGAGCTCCTTAATGAATGCAAGCATTGTCCTTGTTTCCATTAATTCTCATGATATTCCTATTCCCGTGCCATAGACAAGAAAACTGAGCTGCGAGAGGGTGGATAACGTTCCCAAAGTCACGCGGTTAATAAGTAGATGATGACAGGTTTACTTGGCTTGCTGCTGCCTTCAGCCATCATCTTTAAGGGAAAGCTCATTCCTCTCTAGCCCGAGACCAGAAAAGTTAGAGGGTGCCCGGCTGCCACCACCGACCCAGCCGATTGGGACCACAGGAGAAGATGCTGGGCGGAGTGGGATGGCAGTCCAGAGCCGAACTTGGAATCACGGGAGAGGCCAGGCTGACTCGTCAGAGGACACTGGAGGAACTGACCAGACTGTGACCCTCAGACACCCTTCAGAGCCAGACTCCACCTTCACCCAGGGATTACCTTTCAGCCAAACAATAAACCAGCCAACCAAATGGACAGTACTCCTGGGAGGAAGAAGCTCTTCAGAATAGCCAGAGAGCTGCATTTGTCCCCACGATGAGTTTGGCCCGAGGGGGCAAGAAGGAAGGAAGAATGGAAAGGGGCACCCAGGAAGGAAGTATGGGGAGTGCTCTTGCCTCAAGGGGATTGCAAATCATGTACAGAATGTGTAAATTGTTGAATGGGAAATGAGTGTGTTGCATACACAGTCACCCCACCACCCTAACATGTTCAAAAATAATAGTGACATTCATTCTCTGTCCGTAAGCCAGCTTTTTGCATTTGTCGGCGATACCGTGATTTTCGCAGACTCGCTCTTGTGGCCACCGTTGATTTTTTCCCTGTCGGCCTCTCTGTTCTGCAGCTCCCAATCCAGGCGCCGTGGAATGGAATTCCATCTTTGTTCCAGCCCTGCTCCGTCACCTAGTCCAGGGTAGCTTTCCACGGCCACTCCACTTCCCGTCGCCCGAGTCTAGAAGTTTACAGCTCACACTGAAGTTTATGGCTGGAGACCAAACTCCTTAACTCCATGAAGGCTGGCTCCCTCTGGCGCCTCCTCCTCCGCTGCCTTCTTACCAAAGGCACCATGGCTTAGCATACCGTGCCCTTTGGCAGGGCCGCGCCTTGGCTCACAAGCTTTGCTAGAGAATCAGCAGACTTGGGGGGAACCATTGAGGCCCACCCCCCCAAAAAGGCTGTCATACCTTCCCATCATACCTCTGCTGTCGTATCTTCTGACCCGTTTCCCCCAGCTTCGATCTCACACTGTGCATTCAGTGGACTGCAGTTGGATGGCACTGTCGCCCGAGTGCTAAGACATCTCTAAACTCTGCCTTCTACCGAAGTTGCCTGAAAAGTAAATACGCCGTGGCTGTGTGCGTGTCCTACCACCATCTTGTGTTCCGTCTCTCTCAGATTGCTGCACAAAATCCAAAATAAACATGGGGGGGGGAGGGGGGATGCTGTTTTCACAAGTAATGAAATCCTATTTGCCTGGCTTTCAAGGCACCTGGAACTGCCCTTCCCCTGCTCTGCTACGCGTTCTGTGATTCCACGACAGTCCAGCCAGCGTTGTCGCTGCCAAGTCGCAAAGCAGCCTTTACTCAGCAGCGTGTCTCACTTCTGTGCCGAAGCTCTATTCCAGGAACACGTTCTTTCCTGGGAAAGGAGCGTCGCTTCCCAGAGAACACTGTTCTTTTGTTTCCCCTCCAAATGCATGATATTTAACAAATGAAGCCTCGCATCAGACAGAAGCATCACCTGGTGTTGGGTGCGGGTGGGGCGGGCGGTGGGCGGGGGGGAATGGGGACAAAAACAAAGTGCACACGGCCTTTTCAGGTTCTGTGGCTGCTGATCATTTAAAAACCTGGTAGTTAGAACAGGTCCGCTTGAAAAACGAGTTTTCCATCGAACGTGGAGAAAATATCCACACTAGTTCAATAAGGAAGCTATGCAGCAAACTTGTGCCTGATGGATTCTTGGGGGGATGTTTTAGCTTCCCCCTTCCCACGTGTACTCGGTGGACTGGAGTCGTCTGGAGTTTCAGTGGTGGTCCGAGAGCCAAATTTGGGCGGCACACAGACGTGGCTGGCTTCTTCCTGTGGCTTTCTGCTCCTAGTAGCTGACCTCATGTGCCGCGTCTCCTTTTTTTTCTGGCTGAGAAAAGAAATCACATTTTAGAAGCACTTCATCCAGTAATATGTTCACGCGGCTCTTCGTCTCTCATTGCCTCTCCCATGACAAGGGTAGCTACCTGTGCAGCCTGGCAAGAACTAGCTAGCACTGTCGCCCGAAGAGCACATGCCATTTGGGCTGGGAAAAAGAAGGTAATAGCATTAGGAACAGACTCTAATTAAATTAGTGCCCCGTTAAAAACGGTGCTAGGCTTTCTTTGATGTTTAGAGAAGATCCAGCCCCTGTGATTAAAAGATAGATATGAAATACCAGCATTCCCTTCCATCTGGGTCCTCACAGCCACCAGCTGTGACCCATTACAGGCGTGTTACTGGCTATCCACCCCAGGCCCACCCCTCAGCCCCTGCCTACTTTTAACTAAACCTGATAGTCAATTGTTTTTGTCTGACCAAACCGGGAGCACATTTGTTACCCCCATGGAAACCTTGAGATGAAGGAAATCTATCTGGGGAGGTGCATATTCATGCGTCTGTTGGCTAGATAGTGGATGAGCGCCTGCTATGCTGCTGCTCCACTGGGTGCTGGGGACAAGGCAGCCCCCCACCCCCCCGCTGGCTCTGCCCTTCCAGGATTCATATGCTTGTTGTTGAAAGACAGACAAGGACCTAGGCAATACATGCACAGGATCGCTTCAAACTCAAAAACAACTCCCTGCCAATAAGTCGATGCCGACTCACAGTGACCCTGTAGGACAGGGTAGAACTGCCTCTGTGGGTTTCTGAGACTATTTATTTATGGGAGTAGAGAGCTGGCAATAAAATGCTAGCAAGCCTGCCAGCCTGCCAGCCAGGATAAATGACAGAAGATGCCCTGGATGGGGCACGATTCTACATCAGAAGGTTGGGGAAGGCTTTTCTGAGGGGTGACAGATGTGCCGAGACCTAACTGATGTCAAGCTGCCATCTGGGTAGAGAAAGCCCTGCAGTGGGTCGCTGCAGCCAGGCAGGCATGGGCGCCTAAAAGAACATGGCACCACTGGCTGGATTGCCACCAGGGAAGGGCAGCAAGGTCTGAGATGAGACTTGCGAGATAGCCAGGAGCAAGGTGATGTATTGACACCACCCACTTATATGCTGTTCTGCCCCATCGATAGTACCTACGCATACTGGGATGGAGTCCCTGGGTGGGGCCAATATTTAGCACCCTTGGCTGCTCACTGACAGGTGACAGGCTTGAGCTCACCCAGAGGCACGCTGGAAGAAAGGGCTGGCAATCTACTTTGGAAAAAATCAGCCAGGCAGAGCTCTCCTCTTGAGCACGTGGGGCGACTGTGAGTCAGGCTGACTCAAGGACAGCCGGGGAAAATACCGCACTTACCTTTCCATACCTGGTAACGGTAAAGGGTTGAAGACTGACCGTGGAGTCCTGAGAGCCGCCCGTTTGGGGAGCAGTCTCAGCCTGCAAAGTTCTGTTGGCTGGTTTACAGTATCATCTTCCCGTTTCTAATTATCACTTAGATCCCACTGAACAGCCATCTTCTGGGTACATGCTGGGTCCAAGATACGGATTTGCCCGCTGGGCTGTCGTGGACCGATGCTGCAGAAAATGCGATTAGGTTTCATTGAAAAGCCGCTCTCCTCGATCCCATCTCTTTAAATCAGTGGGTGCCCGCCCCCCTGTGTCTCCCACCTCATTTATCTTTAGTGCATAACTGGTGAAATAATACTGAGGACCAAATGGATCATGTGCATGCCCGTGACTGACAAGCTCAACGTGGTCTTCCTTGTTCTTCTGCAGTGGAGATGTGGGAAAATGATGTTGGAGGTCGCGGGGGAGGAGGGCAAAAAGTGTGTCTCATGAATATTTCTCTTCTGGGTGAGACAGTTCATGAAAATTAAACGTGTATTTCTAAGCGTAAAGCAGCCCATCCGGAGACCACGGTGGCGATGGTTTTACTGTCCAGTGTAGAGTTAGGGACCGGAAAGGAACAGAGATGGTTTTCTCTCTCTGAGTCTTCAGATCACTTGAAGTCAAAATAGACTTATGAAAACTTTCCACTGAATTAAGCTCTCCAGTATTTCTGAGACGTTGGAATGCATTACCAAGAGCAGTTACTGAATCTCACTTTCAAGATCATTAATAAAAAAAGACCTTCTTCTTCTCTCTAATAGGAAAAAACCCAGGCAGGCGTTTGGGTTTCCTTCTGGCTGAAGTAAGCCCTCAAAGCTTTTCCAGGCCTTGTTGATATTAATTCCACTCCTCGGCTGCTTGTTTTGCTTTATTCTGTCTGATGCTGCCTGATTCGGCGGCTTAATAGGTTTTCCTCCTGCTTAGACTAAAACTGTAGCAGCCAGTGCCAAATTTAGCATCTCTCTGCAGGCCTGGCCCAATCCCTCTGCCCGCTGGCTCGGCTCCAGTGGGTTCTGGGAAAGCACTGACAGGGCCCGAGTGTGTGACAGGGCAGGGCAGCTCCGTCCTGCCAGTCAATCTGATTTTGTGTGTGTGTGTGTGTGTGTGTGTGTGTGTGTGTGTGTGTGACAGAGACAGACATTTGAGGCAGGAAAAATATACATATATGAGGGGAGTCCAAAAAGTCCATGGAAAACGGGAACAAGAAGCTAAAGACATTTTTCCATGAGCTTTTCTGAAGCCTCGTAGGTTCCTCCCAGGTTCAACACCGTGGGCACCTTACTGAACTTCCTGGGCAGCCCAGCTTGAGGCGGAGTATTCACTCTGCCTCTGGTCTGCGTTCTGCATTCTGGTCCTTCATTCTTCCCGTGCGTGCGCGTGTGGATGTGTGTGTGTGTCTTTACCTGGCCCTCACAGCACACGCTTATAGAACATAAACAGTAGGCAGGCTTGTTTGGCTTCACCTTTACATCTGATGGACAGGCAAACTGCCTTTCCACTCACTGTTCTATTGTTAAGGCTCGCCCCTGCTAACGCACGCACCGTGCATGCGTCTGCACTGTGCCGGGGCATCCTGCATCGGTCCCCGCGGAAGCACAATAGCTAGTTCCCGTGGTTGCCACCTAGAACCAGTTGGGCCATTGAGAGACAGGCACTTGTAAGAAGGCAGGAGAGGGAAATATCATCATTGTTAGGAGAGAGTTTTTATCTTTATATATATATAAATCATCTTTAACGGGGGCTTGTACAACTCTTATCACAATCCATACACACATCCATTGTGTCAAGCACATTTGTACATTTGTTGCCATCGTCATTCTCAAAACATTTTTTTTCTATTTGAGCCCTTGGTATCAGCTCCTCATTTCCCCCCCTCCCTCCCCCACCCTCTCTCTGTCCCTCATGAACCCTTGATAATTTAGAAATTATTTATTATTTTCCCATATCTTACATAGTCCAATGTCTCCCTTCATCCACTTTTCTGTTGTCTGTCCCCCAGGGAGGGGGCTATATGTAGATCATTGTGATTGGTTCCCCCTTTCTCCTCCCTCCGTCCCCTTCCCCTCCTGGTATCACTACTCTCATTATTGGTCCTAAGGGGTTTATCTCTCCTGGATTCCCTGTGTTTCCAGCATTAGGAGAGAACTCTTTTGGAGGGCTGGGCTTGCCAAAATGTAACCAGAATTGTAAACTAGTGGCGTTGGGGGGCTGCGGGGGGGGGGGGGGAGACAGAGCCGCTCACAGTCAGATGACTTCCATAGAGGAATGCAGCAGGGGCTCCGGTTCCCTAAGTCTCCTCTAGATGTGAAAGAGGGGGACACAGGTTGGTCATAAATGGACCATAAGACAGTGAATGGGCAGTTTCCTCCCCAGACGTCTCTCATTATATCGGCACCCCATCATTTGTTGCTCCATTTTCCTATCGGTGGCACCTTTGTAACTAGAGCGAATACTGCACAGGCTTGTCCATGCTCCTTCTCCGTCTGCGGGAGAGATTCTGCACGGCGTGCTTGCGAGTAGGAGTGGAAAGGCGGGTGGCTCTGAGGCACCTGCAACTTCACCTGCTTCCCAATCGGCGGGTTTCACTGTTGCTGGTGGATGGCGCCCGGCTGGTTCAGAGATTCCTGTGACCCCTGGGCCACGGAAGGAAGCTCTGTCCTGCCCCTGGGCCGTTCCCGCAGTCGCGTGAGCTCCTGTTGCAGCCGTGGTGTCGATCTGTCTCGTGGAGCGAGGGCTTCCTCCTTTAACCTGACCTTTTCCTTTACCAAGCATGATGTCCTTCCCCAAGGACTAGCCCGTCCTGATAACATGTCCGAGGTACGTGGCATGACGTTGTCTATGGGGCATTGGGACGGAATGTACAGACAGATTTGGTTTTCCTCTGGCACCGCACAGTCTGTGTTCGGCATTCTTTGCCTGCGCAGCAGTTATTCTTTGTGCTTTGTCGTCCAGCTTGTGCAAGCAGATGGGATTGAAAACACCATGGCTTAGGTCAGGCGCACCGCAGTCCGAAAGTGACATCTCTGCTTTGGAACACCTTGAAGAGGCAACAGATTGGTCCACTGCGATATAGCAGTGAGTTCTTGACTTCTGCTTCCATGGACATTGATTAGAGGCTCAACTAAATGAAATCTTTGATAACTTCAGCATTTTTGTTTGTTTGCTTATCCCAATGTTGCTCACTGGTCCAGTTGTGAAGATTTTCGTTTGAAGTGTAATTCATACTGAAGACTGTAGTCTTTGATCTTTATCCATAGGTGCCTCAAGTCTTTCAGCAAGGTTTGTTACCTATGTATCACACGTCGTTGATGAACCTTTCTCCGATCTTGAGGCCACTTCTTCATATCATCCAGTTTCTTGGGTTTTTTGCTCAGCATACAGATTAAATAAGTATGATGAAAGGATACAACCTGGAAGCACACCTGTCCCGACGTTAAACTACGCAGAATCGCCTTGTCCAGTTCAAACGACTCCCTCGTGGTCTATGTACAGGTTCTGCATGAGCACAATGAAGTGTTCTGGGATCCCCATTCATTGTCGTGTTGTCTGTGATTTGTTGTCATCCACACAGTAGAGTGTCTTTGCATAGTCAACAGAACTTCTTTCTGGTCTTCCCTCACCACGAGTGCATCAGACTTACTTCCTGTCTACATCCTCACCAACAGTGATCATCGGACACTGTGGTTTCTGCCAGTCGCCTGGGCATGCAGCGGTATCTTGTTATAATTGTGACTTCTCCGCTTGCTGGCAGAGTCCGGCGTTCTGCCTGCTGACCGTTTGGGTTTCTTGGCCTGTCAGTTTCCTCTTTGCATTATTGGCCCACATTTAAAATGATTGGGGGGGTCATTTTTCATTTTGGTTTCTAGAGGTTCTGTATATATTCTGGATATTAATTCTTTCTTATATGTGAGTCACAAAAGGTATTTATTCATCATATCCTTATATTCTTAAAGATATCTTTTGATATCTTTCTACAATTTTCTGAAAGGTCTTAGAGGGAAAGTGAAAGAAACAAAAAGCGTATGACATTTGCCATGTCCGAAGTCTGAAATTATGTAGAGGATGTACGTAATATCACGTGAGCATACTAATAGGGTCTACTTTATGATTTTCTGCCTGTTGGGGTACTCACGCTACAACTGGGCAGTTGTTCATATTTTTTTCTGTACTATATTAAAACAAAAAACCTCACTCTATTGAGTTGATTCTGACTCATAGGACCCTGTAAGAGAGGGTAGAAATGACCCTGTGGGGTTCCAAGACTGTGATTCTTTGCAGCAGTAGAAAGCCTCATCTTTCTCTGGACAGGCAGCTGGTGGTTTCGAACAGCAGATCTTGAGGTTAGCAGCCCAGTGTGTAACCACCACACCACCGGGGCTCTTGTATCACATTAGGCACTTTGCACAATGTTTCAGCAAAGTTTAGATTGCTTCTCATGATTTTTTACATTGTCAGAATTAATGCTTCACCAATTTTTCTTTCATCTTTTTTTCAAGCTTTTTCTTTTGTAATTTACTTTTTATTTTTAGGAATCATTTTATTGGGGCCTCGTACAACACTCATCACAGTCCATCCATCCATTGTGTCAAGCTCATTTGTACATTCGTTGCCATCTCATCATTTTCTTTCTACTTGAGCCCTTGGTATCAGCTTCTCATCCCCCCCCCCATTTCCTCCTGAACCCTTGATAATTTATAAATTATTATAATTTTTTCATCTCTTACACTGACCAGTGTTTCCCTTCACCCACTTTTCTGCTGTCCGTACCCTTGGGAGGGGATTATATGTACATCATTGTGATCAGTTCCCACTTTCTCCCCCAACCTTCCCCTTACCTTCATGGTATGGCTACTCTCAATATTGGTCGTGAGGGGTTTATCTGTCCTGGCTTCCCTGTGTTGAAAGCTCTTATCTGTACCCATCCACATGCTCTGGTCTAACTGGATTTGTAAGGTAGACTTGGGGTCATGATAGTGGTAAGGGGTGGGGGAGGAAGCATTAAAGAACTAGAGGAAAGTTGTGTGTTTCATTGGTGCTATACTGTATCCGGACTGGCTCATCTCCTCCCCGTGACCATTCTGTAAGGGGATGCTCAGTTGCCTACAGATGGGCTTTGGGTCTCCACTCCGCATTCCCCCTCACTCACAATGATATGATTTTTTGTTCTGGGTCTTTGATGCCTGATACCTGATCCTCATGTGCACACCTCATGTGCACACAGGCTGGTGCTTCTTCCATGTGGGCTTTGTTGCTTCTCAGCTAGATGACCGCTTTTTTATCTTCAGGCCTTTAAGACCCCAGATGCTATGTCTTTTGATAGCCGGACACCATCAGCTTTCTTCACCACATTTGTTTATACACCCATTTTGTCTTCAGCGATTGTGTCGGGAAGGGCTTCACTAATTTTTCACCTCAATGCAGCTATATGAAAAGGCTCTGTGTTATCAAACTTGAGTCCGTCCACCATTGGCAACTCTGCCGGTGGCACACGTTCCCACTTCCACACATTCACAGTAATGCTGTTGTATGAAAGCACCGTGGCCACCCAAGGCACTTGAGTACTGACCTGTAACCAGTGGCAGTTTCTTCAAGGGAACTATGTCATGGTTTTGTTAATTACTAAGTAGAATAGTTTCTCAGAGAGTCACAGACTTTCTGTGATGTAAAGTGATGTGGAGAACCGTGCTAATCCTTAATTTTACACCCGTGAGGTCCAATGGCATGCCAGAGACCACACTCTTGGGCAGCCATCCACAGCTCCTCATGTTGCCAACACAGAAGTCCACCAAGTGGTGACTTTCCAGATCAGACGGTGGTTGTATTATAGTTCTGGAGGTCCACCGTCCAACTTCTGGGTGTGGGCAGGGTGATTTGTTCTCTCTGTGGGGTCTAGGGACAGATCCTCTCTCAGGGAGCGTCTGGAGCTTCACGTGGTGGCCCCGGGCTCGTAGAGGGCTCTTCACACGCCATCTTCCCACTGTGTATGTCCCAAGCCCATGGCTCTTCTAAGACATCCCTCAGAAAGGATTAGGACTTAACCTCGTTCAGTCTGACCTAGTTGATGGCATCTTCAGAGGAGGGCCCCACTTTCCCAAACAAGTTCACAACCCCAGGTAGAGGGGTCAGGTCTCCTTTTGTGAACACAACCCACTCCCTCCCAGTGAGCATAGTTCAGGGTGAGGACCCGTATCTCTCTGCCTGACAAACAGGATACTCTCCGTAGCCAGCGATTTAAGCAGCGGCTTGTTTTCTGTTTCTTTTAAGTTTGGTTGTATTTCAGCCGCTAGCTTTCCCTTGTTGATTGGCTTCAATGTGTTTGGCTTGTTGACGATGGCATCTTTTTCACTTTCCAGTACTAAAGGGACTGTTGATCGTATTTCCTTAAATTAGCCGTATGGCAATAATGAGTACTGTTTTTTTCTGTTTATTTTGAACGGCATTTGCATCCTACTCTTTCCAACAGGTTGTCTAAATAAGTTAAATGCTGTGGTAAATTATTCCAAAATGGCATATTAACATTTGCATGAATTAAAACTATGGTGCAATAGTTAGAATCAGATTGTAACTAGATGTAAATTTGTAAATGTTTACAGCTAATGTTTTCCCTCTGACTTCCCTCTCTGTTTACAGTTAATTCTTTAAATATAATTCTTCCATGCATGACTGTTTTTATTTTACTTAAGTTAACCATATTAGTACTTTCAATTCAAGAGCTAAAATATCACCATTAATCTGCCTACTCGTGTCTTCATCCTGTCTTCCTGCCTTCCTCCCAGAGGTACCACTCTCCCATGCTGACATTTTAGCATTTCTCTCCTTTCCTAATACAGAAGCACATCCACAGTGCAACGTGCCTGTGCTCTTTGTATGTGGCACTGCAGTTTCGGTGTTGGGATGCTAACGTTAGGGTCAGTGGTTCAAACACACCCCCTTCTCATTAGAAAGATGAGGCTGTCTGCTCCTATAAAGATGTAGAGTCTCAGAAACCCTGCATAGGGTTGCTCAGAGTCAAGATCAACTCCATGGCAGTGAGTTTCATTTGATCTATATCGCATGTTTTCTTACACATGCACACATACACGTTGACCTACAAGAGGGAGTCAGATGTATCGCTCCTAAGATTCCAGTGCATACATGCATGGATGCATTCCCAATGAGATGTGTTTAAACGTGTTTCTAAGCTCGTTGGACGGCTGCAAGCTTTCTCGGCGATATCCTCGGCTCAGTCTCACAAGGTGCTGAGAAAGGAGGAGAGAAGGGAGCAGTCCAAGCAGCGACTTGAGGAAAGTGCATGGGCCGTTATGTTCACGGTCGAGGGGTCAGCTCAGAAGGTTGCGGTAACTGGATTCCCAAGTGGCAACTTGACAGGTGTTTCTCTGAGTACCCAGGATGATCACCAGGGCTGACTTTGAAGTTTTAAGAAAACGGAAACGTGTGTTGGTGAGAAAAAGGCCAGGCAAGTTGTGCCCCGGAATTCTCCCACCCCAACCATGTCCCTGTTCGTTCTTGGAGAGCAGCGAGGCTGGCCCGAGAGAAGTTCATCAGCAAACCTCTCCCCATTCACCCAAGAGCTCTGATCTCGACCCTTCAGGCTTATTTTTGTACCTGAAACTCAAAGAACATTTAAATGGACACATCCTGGGTCCCTCCCGGATGCCCACACTTGTATTTTGGTGCCATGTAAATGGAAGAGTTCCGAATTCTCCAGGGAAGCAAGATGGAAACACAGTGCCTTTAGAAATGTGTAGACCTCGAGGAAGGGTGTACCAAGAAACAGTAGCTTCACATTTTGATGCTTTGTTTAAAAAGGTTTCTTTTGCCTTTTTTAAAGCATTACATTTTGACTTACCCTTATTTGTATAATCTTCCTCCTGTTAAAAGGCGATAAAGAGTGTTGAAAGCATGTAATGTTTTGTGACTTACTTTTCATCACTCAGCAGTATATTTCTGCTATTTATTTCTGTTTTGTGTGTAATTATAATTCATGTATTTTAAATATGTGTAATAGCTCATTGAATGAATTTACCATTTATTCTCCTGTTGATGGGCTTATAGTTCCCTCTCTAAATTCCATTTCCTTTTACTATTATTACTAATATTGCTATGAATATTCTTGTATCATTACTTCTGTGTAAAGATCCCTCTTGAGTCTGCATTTTGGAGCAGAATTTCTGGGTCGTGAGACGGTAGCTAACAGCCCTTGTGAGGATGGTGCAGGACCAGGCGCGTTTCCTGCTGTTGTACATAGGGGTCGCCCTGAGTCAGACTTACTCCAAGGCCCTCATCCGCAATAACAACACAAGATCAGATCCAAATATGTTCCAAATCATTTACATCAGTTTACACTCCCACCAGCAGGGACTGAGCGCCTGTGGACACACATCCTCTCCAACACGCAGCACCGCTAGGCTTGTCAGTCTTTGCCAGCCGTAGCCCTTGTGCTGGTAGGTGACCCTCTGTAGAACAGAGGAAACCCTGTTGCACGTGAAAGGTGACAGTTGAGTGCGTTTACTGTCCCCTGGCTTTGTATTTCCCTGACGTATATTGAGTGCCCTGTTACACCTTTTCATGTTTGTTTTTCTTTCATGTGTATTGGTCTCTTCTATTTTCCTGTTTCCTTCCTGATGGATTTGAATGTGAACTCTATACATGTCCTGGATGCACATCTTTTGTCAGTTGACAAATATCCTCTCTCAGTTTGTGGCTTCTCTTGTCACCTTTTTCCAGGTGTCTGGTTGTTTTTTTTTTTGTTTAAGATAGTCTCTCCTAAGGAGCCCGCTGGTATAGTGGTGACAAGTTGGCCTGCTAACTGCAAGGTCAGCAATTCGAAACCACCAGCCGCTTCAAAGGAGGATGATGACCAGTGTTTTCAGCTCTGTTTGCCACCTTCTGGGCTGCTCTGCCACGTTCCCTGCCCTTGCATTTTCTTCCCTCAGTCTCTTCCTGTACCGGCCCCGCTCGTACCACCTTGACAAAGGAGGGGAGAGGCTTCTTTCTTTCCTTTCTCCGTAATATTGAGGTGCTCCCAGCTCTTGACTTTTTCGTGCAGATTCAAGAGTCAGCTCACTGAGAGCCCAAATGCCCGTTCACATTTTCATTCACATTGCTCTGTGCCTATAGTTCCGTCCCTTGAGACTGGACGTCTCCCTTCCTGATGTTGCCAGGCTGTCCATCAGCATGGCGTGTCTTCCCTCGCATTGAGTACCCCTGATGGCCTTTCAGAAAACGTTTATCATTGTTTCTGTGCCCCTACTCTCACCGTCATCGTCAGAGTAGCGTTCGCTTGGTTTCTGGGGCGCCAGACCCCATTCTCTGACTTCTGTTCATCATCGCGCCTGCCCGATTAGGGAGAGCCTGTTGTTACGAGGTATTTCACATAGGGACCTGAGGCACCGTGAGGTTAATGGCCTCACCGCGGGTCACACAGCTGGGAAACGGGAAAGGCCATATTCTAATTCAGGGTACCTGCTGGACACCGAGCATGCTTTGGTCACGATACTGCAAGCAACTTCTCATCTTTTGTTGGAACTGCTGCTACCTTCTTTGCTGTTTGGGTTGCGATGACAAGGGATGGCTTTAGGAAACGATGATTTCTTAAAAACTGCTTGTTATGGGAACGGCTGAACGTCTAGTCCTTGTCCTTGGGCGCTTTTCCTTGTCGCTGATTCTGCTTGGTCTCCTTCTACGTTAAGAATCATCAAGAAACGATCAGGACAGGATGCTCAGACCTTCCAAGAAATCCTCAAACCTGGAGGTGGTATTGGGGAACCCCCTCACACTGTCTAACCTAGCGACTTAAGTCCAGGATAAAAACAACACCATTTAATAAATCATTAAGTCAAGTTAAAGAAACTAGTGCAGTGCCATGGAAACAGAAAGCCAGGTGCAAACAGGTGCATTACGAAGTTCTTCTAAATTCGTGCAATACAAAGTTTTGATTCAATGATGTATAAGTTCATTACATTATATCACTCTTTCTTGATACGGTCTACCATACAGTGAATTATTTAATATGACTGCTAGCCTTAGCCATTGTTACTCCCACCAAATGGCCTGTGTTTTCCTGATGGGTCTAGGTAAGAAGGTTGGGGAAGATACAGGTTGGATTCAGCTGTGGGTGATTGCTAACAGGTTAATTGTGATTGCCATCCTACTAGGTATGAAATCAGCCATCTCAGAATTAGGAAGTAGGGGCAGACATCTCCTTACCAGCAAGAGAGAAGAGCCAGGAGTGTAGTGAGTCCTGTGGACAGCAAGGTCCCTGCACATTGAGCCTCCTTGATCCAGGAGACAGCTGTGACACACTAGAGGAGTGGCCAAGGAGCAGCAGCAGAATGGGGGGCCAGAGCATGGGGCAGCGGGGCGGACTTCCCAGCCCACCTGGAACAAGTAAAGTTGAGTGCTTTTGGACAGAAGGCTGGCTTTTAGTGGAGTATCTCTGGGTACTTAATTCAGGGAGCTAGTTCTGCTGACCCATGGAGCCAGAGCTGAGTGCCTTTGGGTTAAGGCTTATAGTGAATAGCATGCCCTTTGGACATTTATTGGGATCCCAAAGGAACTTTGTAACATTGCTTGAACAGGGCAGAGGCCAGACCAGGCCTGCCTGTGTGCACACCAGGGAAGAGACTGTCCTGACTGAACATCTGCATCCTGAGCCTTTCTCACCTGAATTGCAACCTATATGTTATCTTCCATAATGGTGAGCATCGTCTGTAAGTTCTGTGTGACCGTTGTCATGAATTATTGATCCCAACCACAGAAGTAGGATGCCATGGAGGAATGGTTGGTGTGAGAAAGGGTAAAAGGGAGACGGAGGCATGTCTGATGGTGCCTTGTGGCAGTTGGCCTTGGGAGATGGAGGAAGTCAGCTGTGGCCCCCATGCCTTTTTCCCACTATGCTTATCTATCTTGTGAAAATAAATACTTATCGTAAACTTTTAAAACGATAATCAAGACAAGAACCCCAAGACTATGTTTTCTGAAGGATAGCAATACAACTATAATACCAGGATTGTTCAACGTTAGTAATGCGTTACTAATTTGATTCATGCCTACTTCTTATCAATAACTATTTATCAATAAGTCTTTTCAAACATGTAATCAGCCTTGTTCTGCTTGTTCTTGTTCTGCCCAGAAAATCAATATTTGGGAAAAAATAATTTAGAAATGTTTGGGAGAAAATATTTAGTTATTAGTGTAAGCTTGATTTCTGAATATTCAGATCAATAATCCCACCAAAAAAAACAAACAAACCCCCAAAACAAACCTAAGCTAAAAGCACTGAATAAGATACCAAGCAAAACCCTTCTTTTTATGCCCAAAGTTCTACAGCTAGGAGTTATAGTAAAATCAGTATTCAAACTGAAGCAGGCCTCAGAATCTATGATTTTTTAAAACCGCTTTATTAGTTTTTTTATTACCTTTCTTTTTTCTTACACAATAAATTGTTCCACACATTTCCGTAAAGCAACGGTTAAAAGAAATTATCTTCACACTACCTCTTTGATTCTTCTGTGTCATTGTTGCATGGCGCTTAGTTTTCAGCTTGGTGAAATCATTTTACTGACCACACCCAAACCCTCCTGCCCCCTTAGCTCCTCTCGGAGCCCTGGTGGCGCCATAGGTTAAGCATCGGGTTGCTAATCGAAAGGTTTACAGCCTTGGAACCCTCAGAGGCAGTTCTACTCGGGGCCCCGCACGGGCCCTCTGAGTTGGAATCAGCCTGGTGAAGGGGGCTTCTTTCCAAGGAGCAGTGGTGCAGTTGGTAGATGCTTGGCTGCTCATCAAAAGAAAGGTCAGAGGTGCCCGCCACCAGCCCCTCTGTAGAACCATGTGGCAATCGCTGCCGTAAGGATCCCAACCTTGGGAAAAGCCTGTGGGGCAGTTCTCAACTGTTCTGTAAGATCACTATCAATCGAGGTGGACTCAGTCACAGTGGGCACGGATTTTTGCTTTTTCATTTGGTCTCCAGCTCCTCTGACCAAGAGATTCAAGCTGAAGCAGGGCAGGTATCTGGGCACCATGGTTTATAAACAAAGGCAGGCCACCAATGTCTGTTTGATTTCCTCCCTGTCATTCTCATCATGGTCTTGACCACATTGTCTATTTCAATACGTCGGACAGTGACTCGGGAGAATGGTCTTTGAATGCTTCCCGTTGTCCATCTGGAATATGGCTGATGACTAAGAGTTTGCCTCACTCTAAGTGCACTTTCGATGATTGTTTCCCAAATGGAAATGAAGGGATCCAGTGTCAGGTATAATGTGGTCCCAAGAAAATACACTGTAGCCTCAAGAGAAGTCGGAGTGATTGCACATGTGCTGAGACATAATGCAGATGTTTGATGGCTTGCTGTAATGTTATTGTATGTTCGTAGTCACCTGCATTTTTGATCCCTGCTTAAGCTTGCTTGCTGTACTCCGTAACACCTGGTCCCCAAATCTATTTACAGTCTGTTCTCTTTCTAAATGGTTGGCATAGATATGTGTATTAGAAAAAAATAAGTTGAGTTTTACTGATGTCTCTCAGTAAATACTGTAAGGATTTCTTGTTATTTTCTTTTCAGAAGGTTATTATCACGGTATTGGTGAAATACCATATGATAAGCTATGTCAGAGGGTTGAGGTATGATTCATATTTAAATGTTCATGTATAGGAACATTTCTTTCTACCTTTAACTTATTTTTTTATTTATTTTTTTCCTTTAGCTTATTTTTAAAGAGCCCTAAAACTTTTGCACTATTGCATTATGATAAATGCCCTTATATTTTTCTAGGCTTACCCACTGCCATCAAGTCAATTCCAAGTCATAGCAAACCCAGTGTAGGGTTTCCAAGGCTCTACATCCTTACCAGAGTAGGCACCCTCACCCTTTTCCTGGGGAGCAACAGTGAGCTTGAACTGGCAACCTTGTGGTTAGCAGCTCAATGCTTACTTGGCAGTGCCACCAGGGTTCCTCTGTGGGCTTTGTAGATTCATAGCGAGTTAGAGAGACCCTGCAGGACAAAGTAGAACCACCTGTAAGGGTTTCCAAGAATGTAAGTCATAATAGGAGTAGAAAGCCTCATCTTTCTCCTGTGGGTGGTTGGTGGATTTGAACCACTGACCCTGCGGCTAGTAACCATCTCATAACCCACTACACTACCAGCATCCTTTTTTTCCACGTCTTGAAAATCTGTAATTCTTTATCCTCGGTGGTCACACGGAGCTAGTGGGTTGAGGGATTTGCTGCCTCATATCCCGGGTCTTTGTATTTGCATTTCCCAGCTTAATTATGGCATCATCAGAAAGGCCTTCTCTATACAAAGCGGCCTCATTCCAGCCCAACCTTCCAACAAAGCTCCAGCCTCAGAAGCCATATATGCAGAACCCACTGAGCAGCAGTGGGTGGGGTGGCTTGCCTGGTTTGATAGCCCGCTCTGGGTGGTGCAGCAGTTTTAAGTGCTTGGCTGCTAATGGAAAGGCTGGCATTGTGAACCCGGCGGTGGCTTCACGGGGAGGCGGGGGGGAGATGTGGCAATCTGATCTCGTAAAGATTACCACCCACCTTGGCGACGGGGCAGGTCTCTGTCCTTTGAGTTACAACCAACTCAACAGCAGAGGGTTTTGCTCAACCACTAACCAGAAGAGTGACTTGTTGGATCGGTTTTTCAGTGGCACCACAGAAGAGAGGCCTGCTGATCTGCTCTTGTAAACTCACCGCCTGGAAAACGCTGTGGGGCAGATGTGCGTAGCTGTGCTAGGGGCTGCTCTGAGTTGGAATCAGCTCAGTGTCAGTGATGTTTCTGTCTGTCTGTCTGGTCTTACGTCACAGGTAGCACTTACGATTTCTCTTGTATTTTCTTTTAAGATAATCTTCATTAGCTCCTTTCTATGCCTATTTTGATAAGGAATTTTTTAAGAAGTCATGAATGGGTATTGGCTTTAACCAAATGCCTTTCTGCTTATGTGGAGATGATTATTATTGTTTGTTTCCTTTGTTCTAATGTGATGATGTGCCATAGCAATTAATAGCCAAAACAGACATTAGCGAGACATTAGAAAAATTATGTCTTTTAATGTTGTGAAGCACCTTATGGTATCTATAATAGAATGAACCATAAAATCCCACTAAACTGAAAACATAATCCCACTAAATTTATCTATATCTAATAAGTATACAATACTCACTGCCATCGAGTCAATGCTGACCCATAGTGACTCTTCTACAGGGTAGGAATAAATAAGTGAGCAGAGGCGAGTTAAGAAGTGACAGGTGGCCCAGAGTCTTGTCCCTGCATGAAAGATAAACATGCATTTGTAGATCTAGCAACTTTGGACAAAGGAAAAATGGAAATGTTTCTATTGTGATTCTGAATAAATGTTCAAGAAACCAACACACTCATTCCTCTGATGTCAGTTTCTTCCTCATGAAGACACAGTGTACTGTTGTTATGCTGAGGTAAGCACAAAACTGTTCTCTATCTGTCTATCTATCTATCTATCTATCTATCTATCTATCTATCTATCTATCTATCTCTATCTCTATTAAATCATGCAGCGGAGACACCAGGAGGTGGGTGAGTAAGATGACTCACCAAACTTTCTCTTACTACTGAGATCCGTGGACACGTAAAGAAGGCACATTGCATAGCAACTTACTACTGCCCACCATGTTCTCCGTAAATCTTGTACATTGCAATGGTAAGGTAGGTAGGTAGGTAGGTAGAGAAGCCATGGAGCCTTGCCATACATTTTCCACCATGGCTCTCTTTGGTTGTCCCTGCAGGCGATGTCTTTGGCTTTCTCTCAGTAGTGTGCGGCAACAGGAGCACCAAGGTCAATAGATAAAGATCCTCCTCACTCCCTGTTGCCGCTCTCTGTCTCTCCGCATTTGAATCCAGGACATCTCAACATAGACCCCACGTCTCACTCCCTGCTTTACCCTTAACGTGAACGTATGTAAGGTGGAGCATTTCTTGGATCTCTACTCGAGCATTTATAAAACTTACAGCCGTTTAGTCCATTCCAATACTAGTGACTACAGGACAGAGTAGAAGGGCCCCTATGGCGTTTCCAAGGCTGTTCTGTTTACAAAAACATCTCTTTTCTACAAAGTGGCTGGTGGGTTTGAACCCTTTGGTTAGCAGACGAGTGCTTAAGCCTTTGTTGTACCTTGAATTGTTAGTTGCCATTGAGTTGATTCTGTGTCGACCCTGCAGAGCAGAACTGCGCCATAGGGTTTTCTTGGCTGTAATCTTAATGGAAGGGAATGCACACGCCTTTTCTTCTGCACTGCCCCGGGGTGGGCTCTGCAGAGTACCAGTGTTCTTAATTAGCCCTTAGGAATCCCGGGCATGTTTTCATTCTCAGGCAAGCCACCTAGCGAGATGCGTGTTGCAGGAGAGGCATGACTTACTTATGCAAAGTAGGATTTAAAAGGGAAGTAGAAATGGGACAACTCCTGCATCCAGTGATGTTTTTGAGCAAGGCCACTTGAGGAAAGAGTATAAATAGTAGATAGTGGAAGTGCTAATAAGTGACTTCATTAAAAATTACCCTTGCCCATGTACCTCAAGCAGTACATGTACCCAAGTTTAACTACTACTGATCTAGGTTGCATGCCTACTCGTGATACTACATGTAAAGCTGTCTCTATCTCAACTTCATACCTTGATAAAGGTAAATGTAAAGCAAGTAAGCTGAAGTACAGTCTCTATGTAGTTAAAGATAAAATCCTATAACAAGTCAGTTCCAAGAAAGAAGTCATACCGAACATTTAAATTGCTCCAAAACACAAGATTACGCTTTTCTTGACAGACGGCGAGTGGATGTGTGAGGAACTATGGTTTTGGTATATCTTGCAATCACACCCCAGTCAAATCCAACTCACTGCCACCGAGTCGATTCCAACCCATGGGGGCCCTAGATAGAGTTTCTGAGTCTGTTCATCGTTACGGCAACAGAGAACCTCGTCTTTCTTCTGTGGACCAGCTGGCGAGTTTAAACCGCTGACCTGGCCACTAGCAAGCAGCCCAGTGTCTGTCCCAATTCTCTCCATAAAGGTCATGGTTAGTCAGCCTGGAGTTCGGCTAGTCTTTCAACAAGTATTATTGAGCCACTGATCACTTGATGGGACTGTGCTAGCCAGTTCTGGGGAGATAGTGACCAAATGAACTAAACAAATACTAATTATATACTCACCTAGTGTACTAAGTGCTAAGAAGTAAATAAATAGGGTGCGAAGCAAGTGACATGTCAGGGTTGCATCCTCTCACCGTACTCATTCAGTCTGTATGCTGAGCAGATCATCAAAGAAGCCGGACTACATGAAGAAGGATGCGGCATCAGGATCGGAGGCAGGCTTATTGACAACCTGAGATGAAGCAAATGCCACAATTTGCTTGCTGGAAGGGAGGAGGACTTGAAGCCTTGGCTGGTGAGGATCTAGGATGGCAGGCTTCAGGATGGCTCACAGCTCAGCATAAAGAAAACCGAAATCCTCGCAACTGGACCAAGGTTGTTATCACGACTGTTCCTGGGATCCACACTCAGTGCTTACGGAAGGAACAGTTGAGAAGCCCAACGATGTGTTGCATTGGGTAAGAAGCCTGCTGCATGAGACTTCTTTCAGTGTTGAAAAGCAAGATGTTACTTTGAGGACTAAGAGGCACCTAATGCGAGCCATGATATTTGCAGTTGCCTCATAGACATGTGAAAGTTGGACATTGAATGAATGGGGAAGCCTGAAGAAGAATTGATGCATGTGGATCATGGCGCTGGAGAAGAACATTGGAAGCACCACAGACTGCTACAAGGGCAAACCGGCCTGTCTTGGGAAAAGTACAGGGCAAATGAATGCTCCTGAGCAGCAAGCATGGTGAGACTTTGTCTCACCTACATTGGCCATGTCTGGCAGTAGAAGGACAGGCTTGGTTAAGTGGAGGGTAAGAGAGCAAGAGCAAGACCCTCAATAAGACGGACGGACACAGCATAAGAACCATTGTGAGGCTGGTGTGGGGTTGGGTAGGGTTCCGTTCTGTTGTATATGGGGTCTTGATAAGTCAGAATCAACCTCAGGGCACTTAAGGACAACAAGAAAGTAATGAGGGTAGGCGCGTTAAACCAAGTGCTTCCTTGTGGAGTTCATTTTTATGATTGCCATGTTGCCATTGAGCTGTGGACCTGATGGACCAGGGATCTGACCCAGGGGTGGGATCCAAAGGGGCCATGCTGTTGGAAGACAGTGCCATCTAGGGTCCAAAGAGGAAGGTTCTGGAATGGCTTCTCCTATCACCCTATGAAAAAGACCTAGTCTTTCTCCATTTAACAAGTTGGAAATAGGTAGTACAGAATTTCCGTAATTTCCCCAACACATCTGTCTATCTCTCTAAGTGGTAGAGTAGGACTTCAAACCCAGATGATCTGGCAGCAGACTCACAGTGTTCACCAGTATCCAAGCCAGTCTTTCTCATTGTCAGGACACAGGCAGGATACAAACCAGGCCGACTAATCCCAAAGCCTGCACTTGCAACAGCAACTGACCCTCCGTAAGGTTTGTAAACAGCCATAGCTGGCAGGCTTTTACCATTTATTTCCCATTCAGTAATTAGAATTTACATTTCACATGTTATTTGGTTTTTAGTAATTTTTAAACTCAGGAGCCGCTTAAACAAAAAGTAATACAACATTTTGAAATATAAGAGGCTGTGCTGCATTGCTGGTTCTTTTGTTGAGCCCTTCCATCTGGCCGTGCAGTCTCTCTCAGTTTTTTAATGTTGCTGTAACAGAAATATCACAAGTGGGTGGTTTTAATAAACAGAACTTTGTTTTATCTTCATTTAGGAGGCCCGAGGCTGAATCCAGGGCATTGGCTCTAGGAGAAGGCTCGCTTTCTGTCTCTGCCTCTGCCTCTCGCTCCATCTCTCTTCCCCCTGTCCTGGCTTCCCCTTGGCATTTCTTGGAGACCGCCACATGGCAACCGCCCTTCCCCCATTTGCACTTGCTTACTTCTGTGCCGGATCTTTCCTTTCCTCCCCACCAGTCAATGGCTCAAAACCACCTGCCCTGCGGTGACCACCTTCACATAGTGGGAGGACTTCCATAGATGTACAGGTGATGATTCACAACACAAGACTGCAGGGGGGCACAATTCAACCCATTAACAGCCCAGCATCCAAAAGAAAAGAGTTTAGCAGTACATATTAAGGAAGACATTGTTTGGGAATGGCCTTGCTATCATGCAGCATGCATGGAAAGTGGACGGTGGCAAATGCAGACAGGTTCAAATTTAACACCTTATCAGCTGATCTCCCTTTTGACCCATTTTAAAGTTGTTCCAGTTTTAAATATTTTCCACTTAGGTTTTTCCTCTGTTTTATTTGGTTATTGTTAGTCTTTTTTGGCGGGGTATGTTTTCTGTGTAGGAAATCTGGGGTAGATAACTATAGAGACAGGAACTGGATTTATGGCTTCTTGGAGGGTGGGGGGTGAGGGTGGAGGAAATGGGGAGCTAAGAGTAATGAGTGAAAGAAAGAAGAAAATGTTCTAAAGTGGATTGCGGTGATGATTGTACAATTCTTCTTGATATGGTTGAGCTATTGAATTATGTGATATGTGGATTATGTGCCAATAAAACTTCTTTTAAAAAAGAAAGACATCCTTGTTCAAATGTACAGTTAATGGAAACTGGTAAAGTACTAATGGGCCAAGTGTGCAAAGAAGATTTAGTTATACTGACGAGTGAACCCACACACTTATCCCAACAACTGGTGTTAAAGAATTTCTATAGAATGAATTGTGCTTAAAGTTGTTATGTAACTCTGCATCCTGTGTGGTCCTGAGGGAAAATGCCTGTTTCCCGTCTGTATGTAGGAAAAGTCGGGCTGTGAGTTCATGACCCGAGCGAGTTAAGCTGGGTATCGGGGATCCTGAATCATGAACAAGCTCGGGGTGTCCAAGTCGAGCATGGGAACCAACAGCTCCATGAGCTCAGCTTTGCTTGCTCACCTACGGATAATCATGCTTTGATAAGTCATGGTGTCTCCTAGTGGCTCTCCAGGATATTTATTCAGATGTATAGCCAAAAGGAACTTATATAATGTATATGATGAAAGTATTTATTAGGTTGCTGCATTTTTAATTTTTAGGAGGTCACCATGGCTTGAAAAAATTAAAGATGTGTAACTCATCTAACGATGGAGTAGTGGTTACACGTGGGACTGCTAGGTGTAAGGCCAGCCGTCGGGAACCACCAGCCACTCTGAGGAAGGAAGATGGGAAAACCATCCCAGCGTTGGAAACGCCCAGCGTTGGAAACTCACTCCCAGCAGTAGTTCTATGTAAGTGCCCTGTAAGGTCACTATCACTTGGAATCAACTCAGTGGCAGCGAATTTGAGTTTGTCTTTTTAACTCCTTCAAAAATAGAACACATTTAAGTTGAGGAAGTACCTTAGTGGCATAAGATTAGCTCACAGGCGTGATTATAATTGCCAAGATAATAAGAGTTGTCAGGAAGATAGCAACTAATAACAGGTCCTGAAAGGGGCCCCAAGTTTAGAAGAGCAAAAATAATACCAGGAAAATAATACAGAGCGACCTAAATTTCATAAAAGAGGTGCCTTTGCAATGTCTTTAAATTCAAATGAAGGAAGTAGCCTAAAAAGAAACATAATCTTAAGATGTAAGAGTCTGCACACCAGACAAAACAATGGGGGACAGAAAGGAGTTCAGTATTGAATACAATGGTTACTGAGTAAACCTCAAAGGACAGGGACAGGGAAGATGTTTTGGTCAAAAGAAAGCAGAAAGTGTAGTTATGGGCAAGCTAACGAGGTCAAGTCAGAGAGGCAAATGATGCCCAGTAGAGAGGGTTCAAAGACAATGAATGTATATTCAAATGTTATGCCCATTGTTTAGCAACAGGCCACTGCAAAAAGGAATGAGAAAGGAAATTAAGTAATTAAAGGGTGGAAAGGAACATATGCTTTGTAAAGGAATCAGGTCCGAGTGAAATCAGGTCCAGGACAGAGAGTGAATTTGAGCCTCAAAGACAGGGCTAAGATGAATGTTCATATTTATCCATCGTCTCTTAGGTCAAGTAAACGAGCCCACACTTGGAATTGTAGTATAGCCATTACAATGACTGCCCACAGGAGAAAGATTGATTGCTGTAAAAAAATATGATTTGTCCTCTTTATAAAAGCAGTGGAGATATGGTTAAATATTCATCTGACTTAATAATTTAAGAAAACATATCTTAATATCAGATGGTTAAAAATGACTCCCTGAAAGTGATTATTTTAAACATATAATTTAGTAGGCTCTTTGGACTTGACTTTCATCGTTTATTTTCTTATCTGGGGGTAGGAATGGCCACTGTACATATTTAATACCTTATTTAAAATATTTAGATAGTAGGTAGCATCCAACAGGTCTGTAAAGTTCAGAAGTACCTTTATGTAAATAGTAATTCGGAAAGGCCAGTAGCCGCATTTAAAAATAAGCAAATAAATCAGCCCACCCCATACCCACTCAAGCAGTTAAAATAGAACATTTCCAGCATGTGGATTTAGATTTGACCTTGTGAAAACTGAAAGTAAAACACACCCCAAATACCACAGTCTCCACCAGGCTCTTGGGAGGCCTGGTGACAGTCCCGGTGTGGTAACTGGGGAGTGCGTGTCGGAGGGCGTGAACCACACCAGGCGACACTGCCTGAGTGACACCAGAAGGACCATCTGCAAAATTGGGGCGCACTGCTGCAGTATACATATATCATTTTAAAATAGAAGTACCCCAGTAGTTAGTGGTAACAATAAAAACATTCTCAGTAAGCCCAGCTTAAGCTTATCAAGATGCCTACAAGACTACAAGTTCAATGCCAATTTACTTTCTGAACCTTCCCATACGCTTAGGTCAGAGCTGTCGTTGCTGCCCAATGACAGGGCCGCTCCAGCCTGCGGCTTCCTTGAATCACGGCATTTCCTTTGCACGAGCAGGTTGCTTTAGCTGCTGCCAGTCACTGATCTTGTCAAATTCTCTATTTTTTCAGCCACAGGACTGGGGTTAGTAGTACTTGTGAACCTACCTCAGTAACTTCTTTTTGAGAGTGAACTAGTAATTAAAGGGTACTCACTTCCGTCGAGTGGATTCTGACTTCGTAGCAACCTGATAAGACAGGGTATAATTCCCCCTGTGGGTTTCTGAGACTCTAACTCTGCAGGGTAGAAAGCCTCATCTTTCTCCCACAATTAAAGTTTAAGAGGGAGAATAATTCTTCTTTTTAAAATCATTTTATTGGGGGCTCTTACAGCTCTTATAACAATCCATACGTCAATGACATCAATCACATTTGCACATATGTTGCCATCATTTTCAAACCATTTTCTTTCTATTTGAGCCCTTGGTATCAGCTGTTCTTTTTACTCTCCCTCCTCTATCCTCCCTCTCTCGTGAACCCTTGATAAATTATAAATTATTATTTTCATATCTTAACACTGTCTGCTGTCTCCCTTCACCCACACTTCTGTTGTTTGTCCCCCCCGGGGTAGGGTGATAGTGGTGATGTTGATCATTGCAATTGGTTCCCCTTTCCTCCCCCATCTCTCCTCACCTTTCCCCCACCCTCATGGTATCACTGCTTCATTACTGTTATTGAGGGGTTTCCCTATCCTGGATTCTGGGTGCTGAGAGCTCTTATCTGTACCAATAAACATGCTTCGGTCTGGCTGGATTTGTAAGGTAGAATCGGGTCAGAATAGTGGGGGGAGGAAGCATCAAAGGACTAGGGGAGTGCTGTGTGTTTTGTCGGTGCTGTACTGCACGCTGGCCGACTCATTCCTTCCTTGTGACCTTTCTGCGAGGGGATGTCCAGTTGTCTACAGATGGACCTTGGGGTCTACACTCCAACACTCCTCATTCACATCAATATGATTTTTTATTTTGGATCTTCTAATGCCTGATACCTGAGCCTATTGACACATGATCACACAGGCTGGTGTGCTTTGTCCATGTGGGCTTTGTTGCTTCCCTGTTAGATGGCTGCTTGTTTATCTTCAAGCCTTTAAGACCCCAGATGCTAATAGCTGGTCACCATCAGCTTTCTTCACCATATTTGCTTATGCACCCATTTTGTCTTCAGTGATCATGTTGGGAAGGTGAGCATCACAGAATGCCGGATTATTAGAACAAAGTGTTCTTGTGTTGAGGAAGTACTTGAGTTGAGGCCCAATGTCTATGTGCAACCTTAATTCTTAACACATAGCTATAAATGCATAGATCTATTTCCCTCTTGTTCTATATAAATATATTTACATATGTACAGGCCTGTATTAAGACCTCTATAAATGTCCTTTGCCTCCTGGTTCTTTCCTCTATTTCTTTTTACTTCCCTCTTGTCCTACCATTATGTTTGGTCTTCATTAGGGTTTAGTAATTCCTCACTGCTACATAGCCCTTGATTAAGCCGCACTAGGCATCCTATGCCCTTCTCTCCATTGATTTTAGTTCACTTGTTGTTCCCTTGTCCCTGGGTTAGTTCCCTCCCCCACCTCCACCCCCTGCGTACCCTCTCCCAACTCCCCTTCTTTTGTGTTCCCCTGGAACCATCGACCCTGTTCTTTTCTTTTTTAATCACTTTATTAGGGGCTCATACAACTCTTATTGCAATCTACACATACATCAATTGTGCGAAGCACATTTGTACATTCATTGCCCTCATCATTCTCAAAACATTTGCTCTCCACCTAAGCCCCTGGCATCAGCTCCTCAGTTTTACCCTTCCCTCCCCGCTCCCCCCTCATGAACCCTTGATAATTTATAAATTATTATTTTGTCATATCTTTCCCTGTTGGATGTCTCCCTTCACCCACTTTTCTGTTGTCCGTCCCCCAGGGAGGAGGTCACATGTAGATCCTTGTAATCAGTTACCCCTCGATTCTGTTCTTTTTGTCTCCAAATTGTGTCTCTCACATATCTTACCTAGACAGACATGCAGAGACATTAATAAGCACAAAAACCAGGCAAAGCAACAAAGGAAGTCAAAACCAGCAAAACAAGAACCAAAAAACCCCAAAACAAAATAACAATAAGAAAGCCACTGACAAAAATAGAAAAGCCTATAAATAGTTCCAGATCTGTTTGTTGGCATTTATGAGTGTTTTCTAGTCGAGTCTGATGGGGTGCCACACACTGTCTCCAAAGTCTATTTTTGGCATTCCCCGGGGACTTCATCACTTTGCTCCCCTTGCTGCTCTGTTGCACGCCCCTAGTGTTTCGCCCCAGCGTGATGGGGTCAGATCAGGCACAATCCTCACACTGTGTCTCCAGTGTTGTCCCCCGCAGCACTGTGGTTCAGTGAGGGATGTTGTGTCGCATGATGCGACCGGTCCTATGGTCCTCTGTGTGCATTGTCTGCTCAGGAATATTGTCCTCGGGGATTGGAAGGCCAGGATGTGTTCCCCTCACTCTCCATCCCTCTCGTTTTTCCTGTGTGCTCTAATCAGACGTGCCCCTCTCTGTAGCTTCAGTGCTGTCCTCTGAAGTGCATTCTTCTGGTTGAGGGCGGGGGGCATCACTTTTCTGATTGAGTAAAATACTCTCTTCATTAAGTCCGAGATATCCCTGAGTCTAGGAGCCCTAACGTGTTGCAGGTACCATGAATGAAAACAGTTCTTCCAGTTCCACCAGGGCACAGTGCTCAGATAGCAGTGATGGTAAGATGCATTACCCTTGTGGAAAGAGGGGTCTTAGAATCAGTGAAATAGGTAGTAGCTACCTTAACTCCCACTAAACATTTGGCTTAACCCCCAAATAAACATTGGCCATCTACCCTATTCTGAATTGTTTTATTTCCTCCACCTAGCACTATCCCCAACCCATGCACTTTGTTCTGTTTTGATTTTGTTTTCTTAAAACTTCTGCTTGTCCCCATTACCCAGTTTCCCTGGGTATAATCTTGAGCTCTTTCAACAGTGGTTGTGGCCATCTACCCCAAGAGTTTGGTCTCAGTTAAACATCTCTCCCCGACCTAACCTAGTCTTACGAGCTGATGGAGACACCAGCTGTGACTGCTCACTGCATTTATTTTTGCCTCTTTAAGTAGGAAGCCTTGGGCTTTAGGGTGTATCTACTTAGCTCTATGGCCCTGATCTCTACCCAGTGTGGAAGAGCTTGCGTTCATTATTAACGGGTCTTCTATTAGGAGGCCAACATTTCCCTGAGTATTGTTGGGTGCAACACTGAACGAGGCATGTCACTGCCTGCAAGGGGCTTGCAGTCTGGTGTGAGCATAGCAGTGTAGACAGGGACAAGAACTCATCCAACTGGAGCTGTGACAGGCAGAGCTGCCAGGAGCTCAGATTCTTCTTCCTTCTTGATTCGCGGTCTTCATTTCTCTCCTTCCTAATATCAAGTGAATATCACCGAGCTCACATTGCAGAGAAGCCTGTCCAGGATGCTCCCGAAATGGGCTACCCACATCCAAACCAGCCACCCAGAAGAGACCAGAAACATGATGTTTGATCAGGCCTTGGAGACGACAGCCTCGTCTGCTTCATTGACCCGCTTTCTTCTTCCCCATCACCACCACGATCCACCTCTGACAATGGTAGCACAACCAGGCCTGGACCCTGCATCGTCTCAAGCTCAAACTCAGCTCAGCTGCTGCTGCTGCTGCTTTTGAACTCTTTATTGTGAATTAGGTGGAGCCTTTACGTTGAATGGTTGAGACACATTTTATGCCCACTCTATCCATTCCAAATCCCCTCAAAGTACCTTGGCTTATGAGGTACTTAGTTTATTGTGCCAACCTGGCCGATAAACACATGTGGGATTTATTGAAGGGCAGAGAGATAAATGGCTGAGTGAGCCTTGCCTTTCTTATCTCTTGCTCTTGCTTGTTCTGTGCCTCTATTTGCAAGCTACACTACCTGTGGGACACCTAACCTATGGACTGTATTGCTGTAATTTGAGGTTCCTTCAAGACCAGCTCTAATGTGCCTCTAATGTGCTACTGGGTTTGTTTATTGATTTATTTTTTTAGTTCATCAATCTGCTACTTACCATCTTCAGGGGACACTCTTCATTCCATTCAACACCGAGTACCTCCTCCTGGAAACCTTCTCTTCCCCTTGTATCTGTGACAAGCATACTGGGGCTAGTCCTACCTCTAGAGGCCATCCTTCCCCCTCGCCTCTGGTGGGACCCTCTCTGGCTGCACGGCCCTCATAGTTTTGGCCTTGTGGTCAGTGTGCTTCTTCTGGTGTCTGCGATTCCCAGCCACGGCTTTCATTCTTCCAGGGTGGACGCCCAGCTCTGTCCCTTTATCTCAGTCCTGTCTTCTGAACTTCTGGTGCCTGTCTTCAACGCATGCTGTCCTCCTCAATAACACCGATAAGTGAAGGACCCGCTCTTGCCTGCTTGACCGTATAATTTGGTCAACATATTTACAACTGAGTTTCATGGATTTCATCAAATCCCAATAAGGCAAATGCAAGCCTGAGCCAAACCCCAGCAAAATTCTTTAATGAGGTAGAAAAATTAGTCTCCAACTTTCTATGGGAAAGAAGAGAGGTCCCAGAGAAGTAAAGAACAAAGTCGAAGGCCTCGCATACCCCAACCTCAGGACCTAACTGTACAGCTCTGGTGATCAAGACAGCCTGCCATTTGTACAGTGACAGACACACAGACCAGTGGCACACCAGTGAGACTCAGAAGTCAACGCATCTAGTTTGGGATCGCTGATCTACAGAGGACCAAAGCCCATCCAGTGGGGGAGTGGTGGGGGAGAGTCTCGTTAGCAAATGGTGCTGTAAAAATTGAAAATCCAGCCACAAAAAATTGAAATAGAATCCATATACATAGCATATCCAGAAACTAATTCAAAATTGATCAAAGACCCACATGCTACACCGAAAACTATGAAGCTCCTGGAAGTTAGCAGGGACAAAGCTAGGGGTCGTAATTTATGGCATAAATACACTATCCAACATAGCTACAAATGCACAGACAGCGGAAGATAGACTAGATAGTCAAGGCCTCCTAAAATTTAAATACTTAAACTCATTAAGAGTCTTTACCAAATACTGAGAAGAGAACCTGCAGATTTGGGAAACCAAGTCTGACAACAACGTATCTGATCCTGGTCTAATCTCTAACATACCTATAAAACTTCAACACCTCAACAACAATCGAAATAGGACGAAAGCTTGAACCGACATCTCATGAAGAAGACGTTCAGGTGGCTGACCAGCACATGAAGAGAGGCTCATGACCATTATTCCTTATGGGGAAATGTCAACTCTTATTTACAGTACTGATGGGACTGTAAAATGGTTAGTCACTCTGAAATGTGGTCTGCTTCCTTAAAAAGCTAGAAACAGAACATGTGCTCCAGCAACCCCAGGCCTAGCTAGAGCTACAGAGCTATCCTACAGCTACAAGAGCCACGACACAATGAGACGTCTGCACACTTACGTTCCTAAACTCACTCCCAGTAGCAAAAGGATGGAAACAACTGAAGGAAAACTGAGAAGGCCTCAGGGACGAATTCAAGGCCGAGAGATCAGCTCAGAAGATTATGGCAACTATTTTCTTAGATGCTAAAGGGGCAATCTTGATAAGATTTCTGAAAGTACACTAAATTATCACAAGAGCTAATCAGGGAGACGTCTTAAGAAAATCCAAGCTACATTGGTAGAAAAAAAAAATCCAGGAAAGTAGCACCAATGGATTCCGCGCACCACCGCCCCCCTCCCCCCGGCCCCCGGTAAAGAACACGTAAAAAGAACACAAATTTCTGCCCCTCAAGGATGTCCAAACTACTGTCTTGTTATGCAATAAATCCAAAAATATAGACTTCAGGGAAGGGTTAGAGAGACAGAAATGTGATCTTCAGAAGTATGTAAACCTGGATAGAGACTGCTGTGAAACAACAGCGTCCCATTGTGACATTTTCTTCATAAAGATTTCCATGATTTTGGCTTCTATGAAGAAAAATGTGGCATCTGGATGGCAGGAATGCTCATCAACAATCTGTGACATGCAGATGACACAACTTTGCTTGCTGAGAGTGAGGAGGACTTGAAGCACATGCTGATGAAGGTCAAGGACTGCAGGATGGATAATGACTCAGTGTCAAGACCAAAATTCTCACAAGTGGTCCAGTCGTAACATCATGATAAATGGAGAGAAGGTTGAACTTGTCAAGGATTTGGCCTTGCTTGGATCCACAATTCATGGAATCATGATCAGCAGTCAAGAGATCAAAAGATGAGTTGAATTAGGTAAATCTACCACACAAAGCCTCTTTAGAATATTCCAATATTCTAAAACAAGGATGTTACTTTGAGGACTAAGGTGTGCCTGACCCAAGCCAGGAGTTTCCCATTGCCTCATATGTATGTGAAAGTTGGACATTGAATAAGGAACAACCGAAGATTTTGAATCTGATGTATTTGAATTGTGGTCCCGGAGAAGAATATTGAAATGACCATAGACTGCTGAAGGGACAAACGGATCTGTGTCTCGGAAGAGGATAGCCAGAGTGCTTCTTGGTGGCAAGGATGGCAAAACTTCGTCTTACACAGTTTGGACATGTTATCAGGAGAGACCAGTCCCTGGAGAAGGGCATCATGCTTGGTGAAGTGGAGAGGCAGCAGAAAAGAGGAAGGTCCTCACGGAGATGGATTGACACAGTGGCTGCAACAATAGGCTCAGGCATAGGAAGGAATGATTGTGAGTTTGGGGAAGGACCAGGTACTGTTTCACTCTGGTGTGCACAAGGTCACTATGGCTGGGAGCCGACTAGATAGCACCTAACAACAACAGCAACATCGAATAAGTTCCAGATTAAGAACGACCAGGGTATGGACAATCGTATTTGCAAATGGACTGCTAGAAAGCCGACTGTATTTAAAATTTGAGTTATATACTTTGAGTGCTTCCTAGTAAGGAACACAGGCAATTACTTGGTGGCGCCAGGAGAACTTTGCATGGCATCAGCTGTTTGTAGGCTCCCGGAAAGAGAACAGCATCCCCCATAAATCAGAGACTGTTGCCATGTGTGGAGCATGTAGCTTTTTATTTGACTTCATTTCTCCCCATATCCGCCATTGTTACCACGCCTCCGAAGCATAGATTCAGTGCAAGTGCTGGTGATGCGTGAAATAAAAAAGGGCACCAATCTCCTGACAATCACGAGGAAGTACTGACGCCATCGGGAAGAGGTGGAGCTGCACCGGTGAGTGGAAAAGCGTAAAGCGACAGTCGCCCCACAGCCGGAACAATTTTAAAGGGATCAAGTGAGAATAATGGAGAATGAGGGGCTTGGCCCCAGGGAAAGCTACAGTCATGACCACCAACACAGTCGTTTAATGATTTAAAGGGAAGGCTGTTGATAATTTGGTTGATGATCCAAGTCTGCATAACATGCATACTAGCCTGACTTCGTGCACGCAAAGGCACAAAGCCTCATCCGTGTTTGAAAAGCTGCACACGGGCCACAGGTGAAGGTGCTTGTGATGGAGACTGGCAACAAGTCGTGTGGGGGTCGGTTCAATCCTTCCAAAGGGAGGGAGCATTTACATTACATGAAAGTGCCCGCTGAAACAGCGAGTGCCGATCTAAGTACCGAGGGTGACTTGTAGCGCAGAGAGGTTGGTCACTGTGTCATATTTTTAATGTAGCTGAGAATGGCTTCTTTGTGGGTGCCGGGAAAGCCCTACTTTTTGAAAGAGGAAAACAGTGCTCCTGGGTATAAGGCTTGGGAAAATGAAAAACCTTCAAACTCCCTCACGTGGAGTCGATTCACAAGGTAGTGCTGCGCTGTAGATCTTTCCAGAAACAGAAAGCCTCCTCTTTCTCCAGAAGAGTGGCTGGTGGTTTTGAACTGCTGACCTTGTGGTTGACAACCCAACGCTTAACCAGTATGCCACCAGGGCTCCCTCCTGGATGGATAGGCTAACGTTGTTGCTTGTGGGTGTAACATTACTGCATCCAGGGATTTCAAGCACGAGCATTTGCTTGTGTATGGAAACTTCAATCCCAGGTGTTTTGCCTTATCATTCAGACACATTTCCAACTTCATTGGAAGACAAATGCCAAGGCTTGGGTGATAGTTGCCATCTTTGAAGGTTGGTAATTGGATTGTTTGGTCCTGGCTCTTGCTGTTGATATTACCGCTTGGCCAAGGAATTGCCTTTACGATTCTCCTTGGGTGCTTAACAACCCACCCAGGGAGCCAAGCATCTTAGGTGACCTCTAACCCAATGTAAAAGTTATCTTTTGAGCCTCCAACACCACATCGATACTTGGGTCAGTGGATCATGGCAACACAGCCTCTTTCAAGAGCTAGTCTTTACACCAGGCCTTCGCTGTCCGGACAACCTAAGATGCTGTGATGCGCTGAGGGGAGTTCTGAAGGAATGACGGCATGTCCGAGGCCATCACACCGTGGCAGCTCTTGCGTTGAAGTGAAGCAACGACAAAAGGAGAGTGCAACAAACTGTGCCCCGATGTGTGCGTGCTTTCCAAGTCAGGCAAGCCGTGGCTGATTTCATCCGTGGTGTCATCCACTGCAACTAAACATCAGTGTAAATGACATGGCCACATTACTCACGTCCCGTGTCAAGAAGACCTCACAGAACCAGAAAAACAGATGATAGCACTTGAGAAAGACCAGGACTTGGGGAAGTGGGGGGTGTTACAGAGCTCCAGGACTGAAAAAGTTTGGAGTGATGGGATTTGCCTATCATTTTGTTGAATCAGGAGTGGCTAAGTTAGCGAAGCGAGATCCTGACCACCCAAGTTGACTGAGCAAGGCCCTTGAGGATGAGAACAAACGCTCTGACCTTGAGGCCTTCAGGAGATCCATTCAAATAGTCCCCTCCCCGCTCTCCAGCAGCAGTCAACCCCTGAGTCTCCAGTGCCCGGTCCATCCTCCCCCCGCACCAGACATCTTCAACAAGGGCCGTCTCTCTCTGATCATCTCCTCACCTTTCAGTTATTAATGTTCTCATAATGTTGCGTCGTGGACGTCCTGCCCTGGCATGCAAGACATCGATGGAATGAGGGTGACTGGAAATTTTAATTACGATCTTTGTCCTTTTCTACCTAAACAGGTTTTAAAACTCTCAAAGTTTTTGTAGACGACGATAAACCTACATACATATGCAGGGGCTTCAAAAAAGTCAAGAAAAAAATGGAATCAAAAGATAATGGAATTTTCCCATGAACTTTTTGAAGACTCCTTATATTTTCTCCCCCCCCCCCCCTCTCTCAATCATTAAATGTAGTCTTGGTCCCTAAAATGGCAGTCCTTCTTCAGAAACTTTAGCCACCTCTTGACTCACACAGCACTCTCTCTGCAGGATCAGATTGCCTCTGGGAGTTGTTCTCTCTCTCTCTCTACACCTCTGCCCCTGCAGCTTTCTGAGCTCCCTTTGCCCCGCCAGCTCCCCCTCAGTTTACCACGCAGTCTCAGCAGCAGTTCTGCAGGCAGTCTTATCTCAGATTGGCCACGAGAACATACAAATGAATAAATGAAAATGCACCCCTTTCGTGTGCACACAAGACAAAAATAAAGCTATGTTAACAACGATAAATTACCATCTTTTCTAAGGACTTTTCTCATCTTGTGCCGTCCCCTTCTTAAAGGACCAAATGTAAGAAAAAGTCTATCTTCGCTTACCCCTCTTTTTTGTTGCTGTTGTTTCTGTGTACTTTGTTATTATCCAACTTTCACATGCAGATGAGGCAGTCGGAAAATCCCCAGTTTGGGAGAAGTGTATAGTGGTCATCCAAGTAACAGCTTTGCTTATAAACTTTAAATGGAGCTGTTGTGCCCAGTGTTCCCGATGCAGGCGTGCGCTGTCTGATTTCCTGACTGCCGCTTCCACCACCAGTCTTGGTTGTTGAGTCCAAGCAGCATGACATAGTTGACGATTTAAATTTTGTTACTCTGTCAGGTTATAAATCCAGTTATGAGGAGGTTCGTTTTCTTCCTATTTAGGTGTAATCCGTACTGGAGGTTGTAGGCTTGCCTTTATTTCTTTTTCTTTGAAAATTGTATATTACGGTTGGCGTGGACATTCACAGAGCACATCAGTTTCCCTCCGTCATCTTTCTCATCGGTTACTTGGTCCTCAGCTGAGGGCCCTCATGCCATCCCGGATCACGTCCCATCTCCTTCCTCAGTCGGTCTCTCTCCCTGGCCATTGGATGGAATTTACTCACTCACGGTCTCTGATATGCAGTCGTAGACACACACTAACACAGAGGCTCTCCTCTGGATATTTTTGGGGGTGGACAAAGGAGGGAGAAAGAGTCCAAATTGCAAGAAATGCCAGAGAAATGGAGAGATGCCTGCACATTTGTAATGACGTGGGAAATCTGATGGGTCACGGGGAAGAGGCAAAAATGTCAGGGTCATCTAAAAGGGGAGGTTAGTATGTGAGTAAAGTAGGGACTGTGATGGGTGTGAGGAAGCGTACAAGTGCAAGGGTAATACAAAGAGGAGGTCAGTGCATTAGTACCATGGGAAGCTGGCAGGTTTGGGAAGAAAAGGTATAAATTATAGGGTAGTTAAAAGTAAAGGCTCCAGGTCAGACAAGCTTCCATCATGCGCACTGCTGACCATACAGTTGTGTCCCTCAGTGCTTTTAATAGTTCAATCTCACTGCGGATTATTCAGACTTTCTCAGTTATTCAAAGCCAGTAATGCAGACTGTGTTCTCCACTGAACTGTGGCCCCCTAAGACATGTGTTGGCACCCCAATCCCTGCCCCTGTGGATGTCATCTCCTTTGGGAAGAGAGTGTTCTTATATTAATGAGGCTGTATCTGGGCAGGGTGGGTCCGAAATATAATCATTTCTGAGTTAGCAAAAAAGCAGGTCAGACGCGGGGAGGGCTGTGAAGAGTACCAGGAACCTGAGACCCGGAGAGGACAGCAGGTCTGTGATGAGGCCGAGGCTGCTGAACTACCGGCCCAGAAACCCCAAGGCCTGCCAGGAACCAACAAAGAGGGGCCTCCCTCCAGGGCAGCGGTTCTCAACCTTCCTAGTGCCACAACCCTTTCATACAGTTTCTCATGGTGGTGACCCCAACCATGAAATTATTTTCATTGCTACTTCATAACTATAATTTTGCTGCTGTTGGGAATCGTAATGTAAATATCTGATGTGCAGGTTGTATTTTCGTTGTTATAAATTGAGCATAATTAAAGCGTAGTGATTAATCACAAAACAATATGTAATTATATATCGTGAAATATTTATGTGCTTTCTGATGATCTTAGGTGACCCCTGTGAAAGGGCCCTTCGACCCCCCCCAAAGGGGTCATGGCCCACAGGTTGAGAGCCACTGCTTTAGAGCCATACCTTGAAATCAGACATCTAGCACCCTAAAACGGTGAGAAAATACTCTCTTTTTTGGTAAATCCCTTGTGGTTTTTCTGTGACAGCAGGTGTAAAAACTAAGAGACAAAGACAAACTACAGACAGTTCTCAAAGGGCTGCTCAGACTGCTGTATCGTGTTTCTGAGCATCTTCTCCAGGTTAGTGTAGAGAACAACTTTGAGAAAGAGAGCTTCCCTCCAGGGTGAAGGGCAGGTGTGCTTACTGCCCATCTCAGAAGATCTGGGTTCCTAATCTCTGGGTGCCAGGCTGAGTAATCAGATCTGCTGCTTATGACTCAGTGAGCCTTTGTTTGCTGGGAGCAACCATGGAATTGTGACAGGCGACTTTGATGGCAGGAGTCCTGGTGGCACCGTGTTTAAGTGCCCGGCTGTTAACTGAAAGGTCACCGGCTGCTCCAAGGAGAAAGATTAGGTAGTCTACCTCTGGAAAGATTTATAGCATTGGAAACCCTTCAGGGCAGTTCTATCCTGTTCCTCAAGGTCATTATGAATCAGCAAAGACTTGAAGGCAGTGGGATCTTTGTTGTTATTAAACTGGAAGTTTGCAGGTAAATAAATCCCTAGACCGGTCAGTTCTCCCGTGTCTTAGCACTGGCAATGGAAAGCTGGCCAAGACCTGGCTCTCTGGAAGAAGAAAGATGAGATTGTGGGCCTTTCACAGGACCTGTGGGACTCAGTAATGAATATGTTGGCCAAACTGCAGGGCCAACCAGACAGTACAGAGATCTATTATTTGTTAATCAGGAAGAATCAGAGAGGTGGTTACGTAAAATTCACAGACAGTGGATGCCTGGTCACTAACTCCCCTCCAAGCAGAATTTCCTCAACAAGATGGCGGCGGCCTCAGGTCTGCCCCATTGTAATGGGGAATATAAAGATCCAGCTTGGTGAGCAGAACCTTCTACCTCCTTCCATGCAGTCGCCATGGAGACACACAGTAATACTGAGGAGAGAAGAGGGGGAATTTGTGACCACTTGGGCCAGAAGCCCGGCGACTTATTAGAATATCGACTGGTTCGTTTGGGTAGGGCACATAGGGCTTGGTAGGGAACATGGTAACCACCAGGCCTCTCAGCGCTCAGCCTCTCCTGCACACTTCCAGACTAACTGTAGATCCAGGAAATAAAGTCTCAGAGGGTTGGTTCTGTTTTGTTTTGTTGTGTGTAGCTCGAGCTAAATACTCATACGTACACGTTGCCATTGGATCGATTCTGACTCACAGAGACTTCATAGGACGGAGGAGCACTGCCTCCGTGGGTGTCTAAGACTGTGACTCTCTGTGGGAAGAGAAAGCCCGGTCTTTCCTAGGGCATGGCCACTGGTACAGATACGAACTCTCGACACGGAATCCAGGACAGAGAACCCCTCCAAGAACAGTAATAAGAGTAGCGATGCCATGAGGGGTAGGGGGAAGGTGGGGAGAGAAGGGGGAGAAAGAAGGAACCGATTGCAATGATCAATGTAAAACACCCCACCCCACCCCGACCCAGGGAGACAAACAACAGAAACGTGGGTGAAGGGAGACAAGGATGGTGTAAGATATGAAAATAATTATAATTTATCAAGGGTTCACAAGGGTAAGAGGGCGGGGAAGGAGGGGGAAAAAAGAGGAGCCGATACCAAAGGCTCAAGTGGAAAGAAAATGCTTTGAAAGGGATGATGGTAACATACGTACAAATGTGATTGATACAATTGATGTATGGATCGTTACAAGAGTTGTAAGAGTACCCAATAAAATTATTTTTTTAAACCAGGTATTTCTCCCCAAACTCAATAATATACCTTTAGCAATCCATGTGTTGTGAACTTCTAGATGTTTGCAGAAATATGAGAGGTGATGGAGGCATTTAGCGCCTTAACCTTTCTTGGATAGTAGATGTATCACAAAATTGTCATAAATTCAGCGCTAGTATTTATTTAAACTATGATTAGTTAAAAATTATTTTAATGTGTTGTCTAATTCTAGGTGTTTGGAGAAACCCTTTTTTTTCCCCCAATGATCCAGGGACTGGTAAGTGAAAAGTTCCTGAGAGTAGTTCCCTCTGAGGTGAGGCGGGGCACCTCGGAGACTGGGATGTGTGCGCACAGGGAGCTCCAGGGCCCAGAGCTTCCCGGCAGCACGCTGCTGTGTTCCTCTGCTTAAGACATCTAGCCTTTCATGGGTATTTCCAAAAAGGCCCAGAGTCACTGCCATGGAGTCAGTGCTGACTCCCCCTAGCCCCCGGCCCCCTTACTTACCGAGAGACTGTGAGTGTTGACGGGAGTAGAAAGGCCACTCTTTCTCCCACAGAGCTGCTGGTGGCTTCGAACTACTGTCCACGGGGATCGCAGCCCAGTGCATAACCACTACACCACCAGGGTTCTTTGCATGAGCTGTTAGGTAATGCATTTTAAAAATAAGTGTAGAGAAGCTGGGTTTGTAATTAGCGTTATTGAATAGCCATGAGTTTCATTACATCGGGTCGCCTCCTCTATGGATTACAGGACAGGTGCACAAAGGCGCTTTCTCTTTAAGAACTTTACAGTGTCCGACAGGGGACACTACACGTCTACACACCCTGGTGGGAGAAACACGCGCCAGGGACGGGAGGCATTTAGTGCCTTACTTTTCTCGGGTAGGAAATGTATCATGAACTTGTCCTAGGCTCAGCGCTTTCATTTCTGTTTAAGCTATGATTAATGAAAACTTATTTGAGTGTGTTGTCTAATTCTATATACAGCTGATGGTTCTCATTCCTGAGGGGTGACTCTAAATCCCTTGTATATTTATAGCCTTGATGGGGACATGAGCCAGGCATTTGGAAAATTTGAGCACATATACCCACATTCGCTCTCGCAACTTCACTGCCGCTGTGAAGTCCATGGCCCTAACTCTATCCTCTCTCTAGTTGACCCGTCTTTTTTTGGTGGTGGAACTTTGGGGTGGACTCTGACTGCGGCTCCCTTGCTGAAGTAAGTTTTGCCCAGAACAAAGCCTCTGGAATCCTTCCTCCCATGGCTGGACCGGGAGTGAAGGAAGACACTGGATGGATTCTCTGTGAGGACCGTCACCAGAGTTGGCTCCATATTTGCATTACC
The DNA here is from genome assembly GCF_050624435.1 of Tenrec ecaudatus. Classification (NCBI taxonomy): domain Eukaryota; kingdom Metazoa; phylum Chordata; class Mammalia; order Afrosoricida; family Tenrecidae; genus Tenrec; species Tenrec ecaudatus. Next base: position 13,737,605 of record NC_134543.1, read on the forward strand.
TACTGTAGGCCAAACACTTCCTGCTCTTCATTTCTTCTCAGCTTGCGGCAGCCTCGCGGTGGCTGTCCACCTGCACTGTGTGGCGAGGAAGCAAAAACTCGTAGAGGGCAGTGAATGAACTCTTCATGGTCCTCTAGCCAGGAGGCAAACGCCATTCTCCAGATGTGGCACTCATGTTAAAAAAGAAACATGAAGGTTCATTGTTAAAAAGCGCTGCCACTTGTCATTCAATCCGTGCATTCTAATAACATATCTGAGTGAGTAAAAACCATTTTGCTCCATGGTCTGCTGATCAGGGGTTGTGAGGTAAGCGTGTGAATCCCCTCTGATCACAGCTGAGGGACGGGCATAGCCCTGTTCTCGGAGAGCATTGTAAAGTCGAACCCTAGGCCAAAATGTACTGTCTTACCATTTTTTCTTCTTTAGACCCATTTTTAAACTGTTTGAGTTTTAAAAAAAAGTGAAGGGGAAACATGGGATTCCGCCCTGGGGAATCCCCTCCGACCAGGGACCAGGGAAGGAACAGCCTTGCTAACATGCAGAGGGCACTGGAAACCGGATCTGTTGCAGATGCAGTTACCGTATACACTCGTGTATAAGCCGAGGTTTTCAGCACAAAAATGTGCTGAAAACTGGGGTTCGGCTTATACACAGGTCAGTGGTACCCCAGCGAGGTGTAACATCTCGCTGGGACCCCCTACCTCCCCCCGCCCCCGAGGTAACGGGAGGAGCTCCTGTTATCTCTCCGCTGTTCATTCAAAGCCCCGCTGACACTGCAGGGCTTTGAATGTTTGTTTACTCACATCTAACCAATCAGAGCCGTCCTATGACGTGTATCTTTGAATAAGCCTTTTAAAGACCGTGTATGAAGGATGTGGCATGAATGGATCTCATCTGGTCAAGGCCGACTAACAAAAGGAGGAAATCTCATGAAGCCTGACATAGAGTTCATAGCAAAGTGGGTCCGAGATGCATGGGAAGACATTCCAGAAGACATGGTGCGACGTGCCTTCCAGAAATGTAGTATTAGTAATGCTATGGATGGCAGTGAAGACTGTGCTTTGTATGAAAATGACAGCAGTGATGGTGATGACGGCGATCTCATTGAGGACAGCGTCTGTGATGACCTCACACCAGCTGAAGCTCTGCATTGGGATACGCTGCCCGATCGTGCGCCGTCCTCACCACAGTGGCAGCGCCGTGTCCACCCAGCTGGTTGAGGCGCGTCCTCTTTTTCGCTGCCCCTCTACTGTCCCAAACACGATGCCACCTCAGAACGAGAAACCATCAGACCGAGCGGAGGCTTCTAGCAGAGCAGCCCCCTCTTACCGTGCAGGCAGTGCCTTGCAGGCGCCAGATCCCGCGTCGTTTGAAAATGAGTCTATCCCTGGCTGGGGACCACTGCCTTGGTTTCTTCTAGAGGGCAAAACCCTTCCCCAACCCCCGACCCCCCTGCTGAGGAGTCACTTCCAACTCCTAACGTGGTTTCCGAGATTATAAAACTGTATGGAAACGCCTCATCCTTCTGGTGGGCTGGAACCACCAGCCTTGTTGTGAGGGCTCCTTCTGAATGACCATATTACACACACAGGCACGCAGGCTGCAAATAGCGCGCCCAGATAACTAGTGTGTCCACACCCACAACTCTCCCAGCCCTGAGATGAAAGGAGGGTCAGCAGTGCTGAGACTTCTTTCCGAGTGGCACCCTTACATCATGTGACACTCCTGAGCCAGGGAGTGGCGGCAGAAGTGTCTGAGAGCAGGAAGGATGGCAGCCTGTTGGCTGGTGGATCACAGCCCTGGGGCTGTTGGTGTCAATCTTCCCTCCCACGACACAGGGATGGTGGATGCCGAGAACGGGCTGGAGAGGGCTGGGGTCTAGAGAGGAGACACATCATGCCATCTGCTTCCAGCCACTTACTGTTACATGACTCTGACCCACGGCAGCTGTCGGAGTACAACTGGGACCTGCTGGCACGCAATGACTGCAGTTTCAGAAGCAGACTGCGGGCCTTAATTCTAAGGTGCCTTTGGGTAAGCTTGAACCGTGAACCTTTTGGTTAGCATCCAGGCTCAGCTCATGTATGGTTTGAGCCACTCAACAACTTGTCATGGAGGCATAGTGAGGGTCATGAGCATCTGGGGCCATTGTGAAGTTGCACCCCCACCCCGATTTCAAATGAGTAGCTGTTCATGGTGGTGACTTGTCAGGAGAAACTCTTGACCCCCTTATCTGAAGCTCCCTCTGGCAAACCTAAGATTGGCATTCTGCCCCTTCTCTGGCCCCCTTGGACTTCACACTGCTCTCTGCAGCCCCTTCCTCCAGCTCTCACTGCGATGTGCTGTGGAGTGGTTTCTGGCGCATGGCTTTGGTGTCTGCTGGAGAATGTTGAGGAAAGGCAGGTTTCATAAAGCAGACAGGAAAGCAGTTGTTTTTGGGGGGGACATTAGAACCATCCAGGTGTCCCTTAATCGTCCTGGCACTCACTCGGCTGCCCTCATCTGCTCGCATCATTTAGGTCATCTGTGTGGTGCTTGTTGCTGCCGCTCTTCCACCCTGCACTTGACCCTCGGGCTCTGGCTGTTAAGCAGGGTGTGTGTGTGTGTGTGTGTGTGTGTGCTGCTTGTTGTTGCTGCTCTTCCACCCTGCACTTGACCCTCGGGCTCTGGCTGTTAAGCATGGGGGGGAGGGGAGGGAAGGGAGGGAGTGAGCGTGTGTGTGTGTGTGTGTTGTGTGGTGGTGCTGCTGCTAGGTGCCATCGAGTCGGTTCCAATTTCTAGGCCCCCACGGACAGCAGCACACAACACTGCCTGGTCCTGCGCTACGTCACAAGCCTTGCCATGTCATTGCAGCCTTTCCTGGTTTTAATCCATAGGTGGGGTGGGATTCAAGGAACATGTGTACCCAATTTTTGTCTATAAGCATTCTGCATTCTTTAAAGCAACTAGTTATTACGAAATGGTGAGCAGTTACCTCGTCGGCTCTATTAAATCATTTTGTAAACTACAGTTTGGCAGGAGAGGAGAGGGTGAAAATATGAATCTGGGTTAATGAAAGGAGAGATTATATCTCCTCCGCATGTCTTATCTAGCAGCAGCAAAGTCCAGAACTTCAGAAACGGTTTAGTCAGAGTGGTTTTATGTTCACGACAACTTTAACTCTTGTAGATGGTCCAAGGCAGTACTGAATTCTTCAGAGATATTTACAAATTGGATGAAATATGCAGTACTAAAAGCAAAACAAAGTCCATCATCGCTCCATCCGCCTCATCCAACTGTGTTTTGCTAAAGTCCAGGTAAATCCCAATGTTCCAGTGAGCATAGGCATTATCATCCAGTACGCCTTGTAGTGTAGGCCCTTCCTCACTGTGGGGGATACAAAGAAATGGAGGTACACTTCCGGCCCTGGGAGCAAACAGCGTATGAGTCATTTGGGAAAGTACATGGAAAATAGATGCCCACTGCTGTCGAGTTGATTCTTACACAGAGCATCCTCACAGGAGGCATGGAACTCTTCCCGTCCAGTTTCCGAGGTCATAGATCCTTACAGAAGCAGACCGCCACAGTTTTCTCTCACCATGCCACCGGTGGCTCCAAACTGTTAGCAGCCAAGTGCCTCAGCACTGCTCCACCAGGCAAAATGAACAGTAGTAGGTCACTCAGTCCCTGTGCCCAATGGGTGAGATGCCTGTAGAACTCAGAACCAAACCAGACTCACCACCAGCAAGTCGATTTCAGCCCATAGGTACCCTGTGGGACAAGATAGGACTGCCCCGGTGGGTTTCCAACACTGGCATTCTTTATAGGGGTAGAAAACCCATTTTCCCTCTTGCAGAGCTGCTAGTGGTTTTGAACTGCTGATCTTCTGGTTAGCAGCCCAACTGGTAACCATTAGGCTACCAGGAGGGCTCCTTATGGAGTCATGGGGTCATGTGTCCAAATCTTTGCAATTTTGAGAGTGCCCAATGGGTGAGATGCCAATAAGGAGTTCAGGGGTGGGAACAGGGGGTTGGGATCCCTGGAAGAGGTATGATCCTAACCAGCCAAGTCCAGTTTGTTTTGTTTTGTTAGCCTTATTTTATTCTATTTCCCCTAAAATTATCATTGGACCATGTTGCTTAATTCTCAGGTTTTCCATTTTGTGTAATATTTCCTCTAGAAGGGTTCGGATTGGGCCATATGGATCCCTTCTGGTGGCATGTGTATATTCCAGCATTTCTGCACTAACTCGTTTCTGCGCATCACTCTTTTAGAATCACTGTTTTATAGCGATGTTACCAATATCATTCTGTATTTTGTCTTTAACGATGAAGAAAGGATTGCCAAAAAACCAACTAGAAAATCAGAACACCAACAACAGTTCTATTTCCTATAAAATAAGTGTCGGGACAATGTCTTCTCTCCGGAGGCTAAAAAAGAAAACCCTTCCATCTTTAGAGTCAGTATTTTGCAGCTCCTTAAAATGTCCAGGACCAGGGCTCCCGGCCGTCTCTTGGTCTGGCAATGTGCAGACAGGAGAGTTTCCGGGAAGGGCACTGGCTGTGATGCATTGGCAGAATCCTCAGCTGGCTGTGTTTGACCCTGCGTTACTGGATGGTTCTTCGTCAATAAGCATAGAATGCAACCTCCAATGTTCCATTTTGTGTTATTCCTTCCCTTTTTAGTTTTAGACTGCATTTCCCCCTTTCACTTGTTTCCACCAAACCTGTGCCTGTGTGCTGTTTGACTGTGAATTCCTTTTGGATGGGGGTCACCGAGTTCCTGGAGCTTTGGACAGTGCCTGGCGCACAAAAGATGCTCACAAGTGCTGGGTGAATGAGTGACAAGCGACGTTTCATGCATTAATGGGAAGAAATCATGCAGAGGAAAGTAGAGACAAGCCCATCTGTGCGATTTTAATGTTCACCTGGGCTTTTGAACAATCATGATGGAAACCTCCTGCTAGTTTAGCCAAGAAGCGAGCCTTGTTGCGAAAGAGGAAAGATTCATAAGCCTAGCAACATGCTTTTGACCCTCCTGTATTTGCTAACACAGAGCTGTTCTTTGTGACTCATGGACACATTTGATTTGAAATTTTGAGACGATTGCTGGGTTTCTCTTCTGCAATTATGTAATGAGGCAACGAGCTATGAAGAAGCTCCCCAAAATTTGTGGAAAATGGAATTGAAAAGATAGTGGAATTTTTCTATGACCTTTTGGAAGTCCCTTTCGCCACCCCCACCCATTTTACGATCTGATGTGGTCATCCCCCATTTTCCTATAGCTCTGACCTTCACATGACTGACCTGGCCTTTCTCATCTGACCAGTTCAATAAGTGAGGAGTGGGGATACTAGATTTTCCAACGGGCAATTTCCTGTCACAATTCATTTCCTACATGAATCTCCGACCCATGATGTTTTGGGACACAATTCATCCTTTACATAGCCAAGTCTACAAATACCAAGGAGTCTTGATGGCATGATGGGCTAAGCCTTGGGTTGTTAACTGAAAGGCTGGCAATTTGAACCCCACAGCCACTGCACGGGAGAGAGATGTGGCAGTTTGCTTCTGCAGAGATTGCCAGCCTGGGCAACTCTGTGGACGTATCTCCCTCCCTGGTTCTGCAGGGCGGCTGTGGAGTTGCTGTGACTCAACAGCACTGGGCTTGCTTTCAGCACTGCCATCCATCCCATGCTCCTCCGATGCCCAAGGTTCTTTTATTTTCAGGGTGATAAGATCTATGTAGAGCTTCAAGAGGCAAGAAGAGTCACTCACATATTTAAGGAAATTTGTACCAGTGAGTCTCCAATCTGACAAAATAAAATACTTTTAGTGTGTAGCTATTTCTGTTAGTTCCATTTTTTAAAATAAAGTCATAGTTGGTAGAGTCAAAGCAAGATGTGCTTCTGTTTCCACTTAGCCTTTACGTAATGAAAATTAAACGTTGGCAGAGCAGCACTGTCATGAAGCTCAGCATGTATGGAGACTATGCGCCGTCCTCCATGAAGCTCAACATGCATGGAGACTATGCGCCGTCCTCCATGAAGCTCAACATATATGGAGACTATGCGCCATCCTCCATGAAGCTCAACATGTATGGAGACTATGCGCCATCCTCCATTGTGGGCAGAACTTCCCTTTGGTTGTAGCAAGCACGTGGGAGAGACTCTGGCCCAGACAAGACTGTGCTCCATTCATGGTGGGAGGGAATTGACTTGGGAAAGCATCACCCTAGAATGATGCTTATCTTGGATCTTGGACAAAGTATTGGGGAAAGTCATTCAAGGGGAAAGTCATTCAAGATCACGGACCCTGAACTTGGACACTGCAGGCCATAAGCGGCATTCTTGGTCAAGAAAGGGGCCTGATGAGAAAAGTCTTCATCTAGCTGCAGGATGTAGCAGTGGATGAAGAGAACGGTCTACTGTAGCTGTTGATCAGTCGGTCGATGATTCGTGAAGCATTGTACCTAGAGTCTAGGGGATAGCCATGTGAACGGAAAGGAAAAACGATCACAAGATGCCAATTGGCTACTGGGGCGCAGCGCAAGGAGAACCATCCAGGCTGACTCCAAAGGTCGGCTCCTAGGCAAGTGGGCGCACACTGGTGCCGCAGTCCTATAAATTGCGGGTCCTGGTGAGTGGTTCCAGGCAGGGCCTTGGAGAAAGATCCGAGGAGGGCCGGGAAACCTGTTTCAGGCCAGCGAAGGGCAGCAGCGGTGTTTGAGGCCGACCGGGTGAACAGAGACGTCGGGTCGGAGTTCTTGTTCATGGTGGAGACATCAAAGCGGTGACCTTTGAGTGACTTCAGAAAAGTGGTAGACCTGGACGCCAGGTGGCAAAGACCCCCAGGAATAAACTCCTGAGGAAGAAATGCACTCCTCAACAGACTGGTGTTACATAACAAAATGCCAGTATGTCATCAATGCCTGCGGATTTAACATGTACCTCGTTCCACATTGTAACCCCAAAACATTATTTTTACAAACTATTTGGAAATAGCATTTTTATAGCCTTTGATTCTACTCTTTCAAATTTTCACTTATCCCTCTCTGAGATTTATTTCTAGGTCATTGATTCAGATTCCAAAAGTAGTGTTTTCTCTAAGCTTATTTTATACCGACTAGAGTTTAAATTCAAACATTTTTCTGACAGTAGCCACCAAAATAGCTTCAAAGGCATTTTCACATCTACCTGGCTTTCTCTTGGTTGATTATATCTTTCTGAAACAGCCCAGATTGATAGCTCTGAAATAGTCGGCTTACGGTAACAGCCCTAGCGTTTTAGAATTGCCTGAGACGTCTCCATTGGCCTCGTGCTGGTTCCTGGAGCCATTTCTTACGCCTCGGAGTAGCTGATCAGGGAATGGACCATCAGGACCCCAGTCTTGGGCCTTGCTCAGCATCCCCCTTCTTTGCTACAAGACCTCAGGGAAGTCAACCTTGCAGTTTCTCAGCTGGGAAAAAGACTGAGTTAGAAGGTCAATTAGTTCCCTTCAGAATTAAAGCAAGAGGAAACCGTCTCCCTTTCAGTCTTTGAAAATAAAGAGTTTCTTTTTATAGAGTAGGGGGTATGAGGTGACATAGTAGTAGTAGAACCGATACTAACTTCATGTTGCCTCAAAACCCACAACTAGGAATATCCTATTTTTATAATCCAGACAAAAGTAATTGATGACATCATTTAAATAAGCAAATTATGATATCTTGAATACAAAAAAGCCTTCCCACAAACACACTCTTGGCCGACGTATTCGTTGTCCATTTCTGAGCACTAAACTGACCAACCCTCAGCAGCTTAACACTGTAAACATTTTGCATATCTCAGTATTTGGGGGGTCAACCATCTGAGAGCTTCTGGCGCGTGTCTATTCATGAAGTTACTGTGAAGAGGTGGGGAGGACCCCGCTTCCTGGGAGGCTTGAGCGTGGCTGGAAGATCTTCCCAGGGTGGTTTGCTTAGACACCTGCAAGTTCATGCTGGCTGTTGGCAGGTGGCTTCAGTCGCTCATCATCCAGCCCTCTTAACAGAGTGGCTTGAATGTCTTTGGGACATGGCAATGGACTTCCTCCATAGCGAGTGACCCGAGGGGTGGGAGCATGGGGGAGACAAGACACCCACGCTGGAGGGCAGCTAGGCTCCACCTCGTGGGTGGAGGAACATCCCAGGACTCATGGACACATTTTGAAAACACCAGAGCCGGTAGCATTCAACACTTTTCTACCTTTATGACTCGGTCCGGGGTTGAAAACGTGCTATGATTCAAGTGAACTATTTCATTTCCTACGCATCAACGGACGCTGAATATCAGCGCCCCTGGTTTCCCACCACTTTCTTTCTGGTGCCCAGCCCAGGTGACATAGTGGTCACCCGTTGGGCTGCTGACAGCAAGGTGAGCAGGAGCAGCATGGAAGGCTCGACCCCTAGAACGAGTGCCCGTCTCAGACCCGCGGGCGCAGTTCTCCCCAACCTCCAGGGTTTCTCTCAGTTGGCACCGGCTCGATGGCCGCGCGTTTGGTGTTTCGGTTATTTTCTTTGTCCTGCCTGGTCTACAACAATAGACTGAGATAGTGAGCACATCGTGAAACGTAAGACTCAAAAGATGACCTGTGCTCTCTGTCCTAGATGACCGGCTCTTCAGACAGACAGCTGAAAACATGTCCTCCTTAGGCTTGCCTCGTTTTCAGATGAATCAGGGAACACGATTTTGTAGTCTTCATGTCTGACCGGCAGAGTAGAAGCCCCAAACAACGAATCTTTAGCGGACGCATCTTACTGACACGCTAAAAAATGCCACTGTAATGCAGCAAATTATTTAATATGGCTCTTCTAACCTAATCTTTGTTACTCCCACCAAATTGCCTTTTCTTGATCTGTCTGGGGAAGAGAAGGTGAGAGAAGACATTGATCGAGATTCCGTTGTGAGTGATGATCAATAGGATGAATCATGATAGCCATCCTGTTGCATAGAAAACGAACCATCTCAGAAGCTGAGCAGGAGGCTCTCACTGCCAGCGAGAGGGGGGAGCCAGGAGTGACTCGGTCCCTTTGGACCCTGCGATCCCTGCGTGTTGGTCCAGGAGTCAGCTGTGATCCGGAGGAGTGGTAACGGAGGAGGAACAGCTGGAGAACCAGGAGTCAGAGCAGGAAACAGAGCAGTGGGCTTCCCAGTCCACAGAGAAGGTAAAGCTGAGTGCTTTGGGGCAGGAGGCTGGCTTGGGGAATAGCGTACCTCTGGAGAGCTGGGTTGAGGAAGAGGGAACCTTTGGGGAGCTGGGTTTGCTGATGTCAGAGATGGTAGCCTTTGGGGTGAGTTTATAGTAGAATGTCACGGCCTTTGGGCATTTATGCCCTATAAGAGCTTTATACCATCTGAGCAGGACGAGGCCAGGCCAAGTGGCAGAGGGCCAGAGAGAGACCTGCCTGCAAAGTGTGACAGCGAAGAGACTATCTTGACTAAGCAACTGTATCCTGAGCACTTCTTACCTGGTTTATCCACTTGAGCTATAACTTGGAAACTTTTCTAATAAGCCTCATATTCATGAACATCAACTGTGAGTTTTCAGTGGCCATTGCCATACATTTTCAAAACCAACCAAGGAAGCAGAGTGCTGTGGGAGGGATGACCAGTGTCAGGATACGGTGAAAAGGAGATGGAGGTGGAGGCACGTCTGATCTCTGCCTTGTGGCAGTAGCCTTGGGAGCCAAAGGAGGTCAGACGTGGCCCCCCTGACCTTTCCACAGTAGCCAGTGGCCATAAAACACTCTGTTGGTGAGTATCTACACTTTCAGGAGAACAAGAGAAAGTCTAGGACACTAAGAGGTGTACGCCCAGGTAGAGGTTTGAAAGAAGTAACTAGAAGGCATTGACTAAGAGAGCCAGGTATCATCAGGTGTTGTATTGTCCCCTACGCTGTCTCATTTTACCTGATTCTCCCTCAGTGCTTCTGCATCACCCCATTGAGTCTGCCATCCTTCACACCTTTGGGCTTTTTTGGTTCCATCTTGGTACTAGCACACATCCCATCCCATCTCCGTACCTCTTTTTGGTATGTCTCTGTCATCGCCCCAGACCAGGAGTCCCTCAGGGGCGGGTGTCTGATGCTGATCTTTGAATCACAGGTGCGACGGCTGGGCCTGGTGCTTAGTTGATGTTCACTGTCTGTCGTTGACTTTAACAAGCCTGCACATACACGCCTTTATGCTTTTCTCTACGAGAAGGAAAACTCGCAAAGGATTGTGTCATTAGGCTGAAGTCGTACACCCAGGAAGTGACAGAGTGACAGAGTCTGGGTGCAAAGCCATGTCTGTATTTTCTGCACCAGCCCCGATGCTCTCGGTGAGACTCCAGGAGGGCACTGTGTTGAGAGGCCCGAGCAGCTCCCTTGGAGATCTCAGCCGGAAGAAATGACTTAAGAGGCACTGCTATGTTTACCCAAAACGAGTCACTACTACCAGACAGAAGGAGACCATCTGTGGATTGGCTCAAAAGGTCTTAAAAATAAGCTGGCCAATTATTGTATTCAGTTTATGGGGGGAAAAAATAGGTCGCGTGTGTCACTTGATTTCTTCATGCTCTAAGTTGCTGAAAATCCACTCCACCCGTAGTGCTGGCGGGCAGTCCCCTTTCTCCTTTCTCGTGTTCCACAGAACTTCATCTCTTGTTGCTGCAGAAACGGAGCAAGGTGATTGCAGGGAAAACTGGAGCTTGGTAAAAGAGGCATTCGAGTGCCAGGTCCTCTGGTCAAACGGATGACTACTGGCATGCCGTCCTGTAAGAGAGAGACGTGTGCGAGAAGAGGCTCACACGTGTAGTTAGCTTTTAGAAAGACCACCCCCTGGACGTGGTCCCTGGAGAAACCAAAGCAGAGACGTCGTCAGCCCAGATGATTGTTGGATGAGTCGAGGATCTAAACTAAGGTGCTGGTAGAAGTGTTGTTGGTAGGTGCCCTCACGTTGCCTCTGATTCAGGGGGACCCAGTGTATGAGAGAACCAATGTGTAATTCCATTTCCTTGGGAGGCTTCCATTTTTTTTTTTTTTTGCTGCCCATCTACTTTACCACACATATTGTCCTTCTCCAGGGACTGGTCCCTTCTGATAATATGACTGGAGTATGTGAGATGAAGTCACACCATCTTTGCCTCCAACAAACTTTCTGTCTATACTTCCTCCAAGACAGGTTTGTTTCTCCTCTGGCGCTTCATAGCACTGGTAGCATAGAGGGCTATGTGTTGGGCTGCTAACTGCTAGGTTAGCAGTTCAAATCCACCGACTGCTTAAAGGAAAAAGGGGCATTCTGCTCCCATGAAGGTTTACAGCCTCTCACACTTAATCATAGCCCAAATCTAAGGACGATTAGTTCCTATGATGTGAACCTTGGTACTTGCCCTCATGAAATGATCATTGAAGATGTGGATGCTTTAGTACAGTGTGGGGAAGACATCAGATGGTGCCCAGCTATCAGAATAGTGTCTGGAACTATAAAGGATTGTCTTAAAACATGCAGTCATTTAAATGATGCATCGACTAAGGCTCCCCAGAAGAAGCAGCCTGTGTGATCCAAGGACTGTAAATAATAAAATCAAAATCTGAAAAGGGGAATGTATCAGAGCTTAAATTTTGAGCACCAGGTTTGTAGAAGGCTGTAGATGACAGTGGAAGCCCAAAATCCTTTGCTGGGTCCCCACCTGAGGTAAGACTCCAGTGAATTCCTTCTGACCACAGTCCAGGGATAGGAAGAGTGTTGCTGTCAGACAGGGAGAGCATTGTAAAGTCAATTGTGGAAGATGTAGTTGGGTTAAAATTAACATCATTTGATCTCCCTTTTAACCCATCATTTTAAAGTTGTTTCCATTTTTAATCTTTTCTGCTTTCTTTTCGATTGAGGTTGTTGTTGTTTTTAACCCGATTTTTGTTTTACATGATTTTCTGTATATGAAATCCATGCTAGGTAAATCTATAAAGACAGTACCTGGATTAATAATTATCTAGGGGCATGGCAGGGGAGGTTGGGGGCAAATGGGGAGCTAACAACAATAAGTAAGAGAAAGAAGAAAATGTCCTGAAGTTGACTGTGGTGGTGATTGCCTAGTTCTTCATATACTTGAACTACTGAATTGTATGATATGTTAATCGCATACCAATAAAACTATTTAAAAATGCATATTCCCAAGGGAAAACAAAGGTGTACAGCCTCAGAAACCCTCGATTGGGTTGCTGTATAGGGTTTGGAATCTATGAAAGAGCAGTGGGTTTGGGTGTGGAGTTGTCTGGCAGTCCATAGTATTTTCAATATTCCTATAACACCATAATTCAAATGCACCAGTTTTCCCATCTTTCTTACCTCTTGTCCTGCTTACATGCACTTAGAAAGCAATCAGAAATACCATGTTTGGGTCAGGCGCAGCTTAACACCTTCAAGAGGTGTTTTACAATGGATTCACCCAATACAATGCATTGTTGAATTTATGTACTAATGTTCCATGAGCATTGATTATGGTCCCAAGTAAAATGAAATCCTTGGCAACTGGAACCTCTGTTGTGGTGTGGCTTGTGGTGTAATGCGTAATGGAAGCTGTAGGCTTTGCTCTTCATTAGCAAGTGCTTCAACCTGCTTTCGGCATTAAGGTTGTGTCATTTCAGTATCACGGCTTGTTAGTGAGTCTTCGTCCCATCTCGTGCAGTGACGGTCTTCGTATAGTTCAGTTCCTTGGTTTATTTGCTCAGCGTGCAGACTGACTAAGTCTGGAGAAAGGCTACAACTCTGGCACACACCTTTCTTGATTGTAAACCACGCAGCATCCCCTTGTTCTGTTCGCTCTGATCACAGGTTCCATGAGCACGGTGAAGTGCTCTGGAATTCCCATTCAGGATTATCCACACCACCACATCTCCACCAGTTTATCATACACTTTGGTGGCTTGCAGAATGTTACAGTCATCATGGAAGCCATGCCTTGGGTCTTTCAAATGCCAGCAGAGTGACCCCATGGTGGACACTTTTCAGTGGAGTTTCTAGACTAAGAAGAAGTCCATAGCAATGTACTCCTTTAAAAAGAAAAAGGATGGTAAAAATGTTATGGACAGCAGTGGGGCATTGTCTGATAGCCTGTTGGAAGATGTGTCCATCAGGGTGGAGGTCACTCATACCACAACCAAGGAAGAGCTGCTTCTTCAAACTAGAGTAGAGTTAGATGCATTCAAATGACATTTTATATCTGAATCCACAGGCTCTTGGTGACAGTATGTACAGTGAAGGGACATGGAGGAGTCATGGATGGCTCCTCGGCCCGAGATCTGGGTGACTGCTCCTCCCTTTACTATGAAAAGGAGCACAGGTGCAAGGTCGGCCAAACTGCAAACACAAAAACAAAATACCCGCCCTGCCGTCGAGTCAATTCCAACTCATAGTGACGCTGTAGGTCACAGTAGAACTGTCCCAGTGGGTTTCCAAGACTGTAACTCTTTATGGGAGCAGAAAGCCTCATCTTTCACCTCTGGAGCAACTAGTGGTTTCAAACTGCTAACCTCATGGTTAGCAGCCCCATGCACAACCCACTGTGTCACCAGGGCTCCTGGCGAGGTTGGCCGTGCTATCAGTTGGAGACGACTCCATGAGAAAGAAGCTGTCCTGGTGTCTTGGGGAAGAACCCGCCTCTTGGAGTTGCCTGATGATCTCTGGCTGGTAGTTTGTCTGTACAGGACAGAGCCAAATGACTCCGAGGTCTTGGCTCTCCGTGGGATGGTCCGTGGGGGATCTCTGGTGCTCCGTTTAAACCTCAGGGTGCGTGGGAGCAATGTGCACCTTCAAAATGGAGAAAGGACCCAACTCTGCTTGTACGACGAGGAGCCCCTCTCGGATTGCAGGTCTCCGCGGGCTTCTTGGGGAGCTGGCTTCCTCTCCTTACCATGTGACCGTCTGAAATACCCCCTCTTTCAATGTGGTCTGCGTCTGCTTTGAGGTGTCGTTTGCTTTTCTCTTCAGTAGCCATCTCCACAGCCATCCAGTATTTTCTTGGGAAAACCATTCTAGTAAGCCAGGCATTTCCACATGGGTGTTGCGGTGGGGACTTGGTTGCTATAAGACTCTCTGATGAGTCACTTACCGTCTGCCTCTGAGGTCATGAATTACTGTACGTGTGCTGGCTGGTTCTCTCTCTCTCTCTCTCTCTCTCTCTCTCTCTCTCTCTCTCTCTCTCTCTCTCTCAATTCAAGAAGTTATCTTTGGTTATAACACATTTAGCTTTCATTATATTCTGTAAACTTTCTTTTTCATTTATAGTGTATTCTCTTTTAATGCTAATCACTAGCATAATTAAAGTGTCTGACTTGGGTTCCTTCTTTACAAATGCTGCCTTACCTCTCCTATCTCTTTAATTAGCTGGAATAATCCCTGAGTAAACAAATACCTGCTGCAAGTGACACTGCCTGCACTCCTGTTTTGTGAAGACTTTAGCGCACAGGTTTATGTGCTAAAATGCAATCTTTTAAGAAGACTGGATGTGATCTATTTTGTCATTGTGTATGAAGGCAGTCGAAAACAAAGGATCGCTCTGCCTATCTCTCTCCTCACTACCTGCTGTATTTAATACGAGTTTTACGAAGCAATGTGGCAGTTGGCAGGAGGACTGGCTTTGGGATCACCAAAAATCCAAACCGAACACCGCCTACAAGTCAGTTCTGGCTCATAGCGACCCTCTAGGACAGAGAGGAACTGAGGGTTCCTTTCAGGGTGCTGAGGCTGCAGATCTCTTTGTGGGCAGAGAGCCTCGTCTTTCTCCCCAGGAGAGGCTGGTAGATATGATCCACTAACCTTGCGCTTAGCCGTCCACGCTTACCTGAGCTCCTGCAAATGTCAGCGTTGCCACTTCATAGCACTGCGACTTTGGAAAAATCACTGGAAACCTCTCTGTGCCCAGGTTTCCTGATCCATAAAATGAAAGTACTGTTTGCATTATGGGATACTGGGGGATAAGTGAGACCACGCAAATCACAGTTTTGCATCGTGCCTGGTACCTAGTAGGTGCTCAATAAACGGTAACAATATCTCTGTTGCTATTTTTGTTTTGTTTTTAAGAACATTGTGTAATAGGCTTTGTTATTTAAAGCAAGGAGCCTGAGTGGTAAAACCGTTTGTGACCCAGCAGAACTTGGGAAGAAGAGTCCCGAGACTCTGCTTCTGGGACAGTTAGCAGCCCCGGAAACCTCCGGCTCAGGAGCCAGCTCCACTCAAACTCCTGGGGTGGCCACGAGCCGGGGCCACTGGAAGGAAGCGAGCCACGGTGCCTTTGTAGAGCAGCGTTGTTGTCGTTGGGGCCATCAGGTCGCCTCCAACTACGACTGTGTGTAAAGCTGAGTGGACACTGCCCAGCCGGTGCCACTCACAGTCATTGTTATCTCTGAGCCCGGTCCGTCTCCTTCGTCCTTTTCCAGGGACTGGTCCCTCCTGGTGACATGTCCAGAAACGTGAGACAAAATCTTGCCATTTAGGTTTATTAAAAAATTATGCGGCCCAGAGCACATCTGTAGGCAACTGGACATCCCCTTATAGAAGGGTTGCAGGGAGGAGATGAGCCAGTCAGGGTGCAGGGTAGCAATGATGAAACATACAACTTTCCTCTAGTTCTTTAATGCTCTCCCCCTGCCCCCCTGACTATCATGATCCCGATTCTACCTTACAAATCTGGCTAGACCAGAGGATGTACACTGGTACAGATAGGAACTGGAAACACAGGGAATCCAGGACAGATGAACCCCTCAGGACCAGTGGTGAGAGTGGCGATACCGGGAGGGTGGAGGGAAGAAAGGGTAGAAAGGGGGAACAAATTATAAGGATCTACATATAACCCCCTCCTTGAGGGACGGACAACAGAAAAGTGGGTGAAGGGAGACATCGGACAGTGTAAGACATAACAAAATAAGAATAATTTGAAAATTATCAAGGGTTCATGAGGGAGTGGAGGCAGGGAGGGAGGGGGAAATGAGGAGCTGATACCAAGGGCTCCAGTAGAAAGCAAATGTTTTGAGAATGATGAGGGCAACAAGTGTACAAATGTGCTTGACACAGTGGATGGAGGGATGGATGTATAGATTGTGGTGAGTTGTACGAGCCCCCAATAGAATGATTTTTTAAATTGTGCGAAACTGCAGAGGATTCTTATATGCTGTCCCCACCTCCACCCCACCCCACCCCATCCCACTCTGTCATCCCCAAAGCACAACAGTTTTGCTTATTATTAACATGTGCAGTGTGGAAGTTTGCTACATTTGTCACAACTGGTGAACCAATACTGAAAGATGGTTAACCAATGTCCAGTGTTCCCATGAGCGCTCATTTCTTGGGTTGTATAGTTCCATAGGTTCTAACAAAGACCCAGTGTCCTGTGTCCACCCACAGTATCCCGCAGTGTGGTTCTACTACCCTGACGGTGCGCTGGGTACCACCTGGTCATCCCTCCTCCGAAGCCCCTGGCAACCACCAACCTTTTCACTGCCTCTCGCGGTCTTTTCCATCCTGCCATTTCGTTAGCCATGCCTACTGTGTGGTTCCGTACGGGCTGATGTTCCTGTTGCCATCAGTCAGCGCTGACTCATAGTTACCCTGTAGTGCCGCAGAGCGAAGCACTGCTCTGCCCTGCACCATCCTCACAGTTGTCCCTGTGCTTGAGCCCGCTTCTTCAGCCACAGTGTCCACGCATCTCATTGAGGGTCTTCGCTTTTGTCGACCCTCTACTGTACCAAGCACAATGATGTCCTTCTCTAGGGACTGGTCTCTTGATAACCGTGACCAAAATACGAGAGAGGAGGTCTTGCCATCCTTGCATCTCAGGAGCATTATTCTGTCTGTCCTTCTCCCAAGGCAGGTTGGTTGGTTGGTTGTTCTTCTGGCAGACCAGAAGTTCTCTGTCATCCTTATTCATTGTCCAACCTTCCCCTGCGTTGGGACGCTTGTTTCCACAGTAGTACATAGTTCAGACTCCTTCTGCCTCTCTTTTGTGTTTGGAAATCTCATTGACTTGTATTGCTGTACTATTCCCTTGTGTACTACTGAGTACTATTCCTTGTGCGGGTGTGAAACTCAAATACACTGCCATCCAGCCGGTATTGACTCACGGCAACCCAATAGGACAGAGTAGAGCTGCCCCTTTGAGTTTCCGAGACGGTAGCTCTCTGTGGGAGGAGACAACTCCATCTCCAGACTGCAGAGTGGCTGGTGGGTTGACACGCTGACCTAGTAGATTGCAGCCCAACTCGTGTGCACTCTGCCACCAGGGTTATATATGTGGTGTAGATAGATGGCCCCAGTATATACTGTAAGTTAGTAAAAGGCATCTTGGTGGCTTCCAATCTGGGGCAGTTACGAGTAAAGATCCAGTACACATTCGTATGCTGGATGTGGGGCATGGGCATACATTTTCAGCTTATTTGGTGAAAGTATGGGAAGCCGTGGAGCCCTGGTGGTGCAGTGACTATGAATTCTACAATCCGCAAGGTCGGCACTTAGAAATCGCCAGCTGCTCCACAGGAGAGAGAGGGTGCTATTTACTCTTGGAAACTCCCGGGGGCAGTTCTACTCTGTTCCACGGGGTCACTGTGAGTCAGCATTGACTTGAGGGCAGGGAGTGGGGTCAACCTTTGTGGAGCGTGGGAAGAAGCAGACATGCTATCTCCCAAAGGGACTGTACCGCTTTATTCCCACCACAATGCAGGAATGCTCCTGAGTAGAAGAAATTCACACAGTGGAAGAAGCTCTCTCAACCAGCCCGCCCGCGTAAGGGAAGCATCCAGCCTGTCTGCAAAGCCTCCATCAGGTGGAACACCCGTAGCCGGGACTGACCCCTACCATGCTCCTGCACCTCTACTGTACCTCACTGACCTAGCTGTCTCTGCCCCCGACCTGTTTATGTTGCTGGGGGATTGTGCTGTTTCCCAAATCTACTTCTGACACTTGAACTTGTTACTGTAAGTGTGTGATCTCGTGAGCTATGACACAAACAGATGGAACCTGAGGACAAACAGGATAGCTGATTTTTCTATAAAAATGAAGTTTGACAGCTTTGAAAAGATTTACTAAAGCGTAATCACTCAAGAAAAAAATATATCACATCACCTATGGGAAAGATAACTTAGAGTGGGGGCAGGAGACCTGGAGGGATTTCTGCATTTAGATGGTCAGCCAATTGTCTTTAGGCCATCAGACTTTGAGGACATGGGAACGGGAGGTCAGGGGTAACACATTTTAGGCATCGCTCGTGCTAAAGGGGGAGCAGGCCACATGATGGGATCCGGTCTCAAAGATGAAGGCTTTGGCACAGATCCGTCTCCAGGCGCAGTTAGATGGGGCTCCTGGGTCACAGATTCTGAGCTGGAGATTTGCCAGCAGGAAGTTGGTTGGGGAGTGCTCTTGAGAAAGGGAACAGGGAAGTCTGATGCGCCTGACCTCCACGCCTCAGCTGATACCTGGTCCTGTGGGTCCCTCAGAGAGGTGCCAGAGGCAGGCAGTTTGTACCTCTCCTTCTGCACTGGCCACTCGTGGTATGGATGGGTGCTTGTGGGACACAGAACTAGGTTGGGCCCTTTGCCTCTTGTTTCCGAACATCATCCTCGCAATCGAGATGTCTTTGTTTTCTAAAATACCTGGGCAGGTGGGGGCTCCATCGGCCTCACACCTGGTGGATTTGCTTTCGGGAAGGAGGCAGGCCTAATGCAGGTAGGCACATGCATTGACCGAATCCATCATAACCCTGTGGAAGACCCAGATCTTGCATATTCATAGAGGTTCAAATGGCTAGGGCACCTGGGACCTTGACGTCTCTTTTTTCTGGGCCTCTTGGATACGTGAGAACAGCCATGCACAGGAAAGGATCCGGCATGTGCTTTAGACCCTGGAGACCCCATGCTGGGGACAGTCCTGGTCTTTGCCTGATCCGTCTCTTCATTGTTTTGTTTTGTTTTTCTGGTTGCTACTCTAGGTACATTAGAAAAAGCATCCCAACCCAGTGCTGTCCAAGCCCATGAGTCCAACATTAGCCCACATGTCCAACACTGATCTACAAAGTCCTCCATCTCACAAAACACACACAATGACGCCGACTGCAGGAGGAAAGCTGAATCAGTGAATGTGTAAGCACCTCAGCACTGGCAGGAGTCTCCACACAGCTGCTCCAGCACCCAGGGCTGCACTGGGGTAGGTCCATGTGGTTCTCCTCAGGGATGTCTTGCAGGAAGTGAGCCTTGCCAGCTGAAGCAAGGAACTGGCTGAGGCAGCTGCACCCTGGTCTGACCATCAGAAAGTAAGAGACCCGAGAACTAAAGGGCAAGTCTCACTGAGCCATTTATTTCTCCGCCCTTCAATTAATCACGCATGTGTTTATCGGCCAGGTTGGCACAATAAACCTTAACTATCTCAGCGGCTATAAGAAATGGGTGACTGTAAGTATAGGTGATCGCCTTCGTGAAGTTTTGTGAGCCATTCTAGGGAGTTAAACCCATGGGGCCAGTGAGCCAGCTGCGACTTTGGAGCTGTGACTTGAGTCGGTTGGTGGGGACCCATCTCCAAGTGGTGCTTTAAGCCTGTGGCTTAGTCTAAGGGGTAGTGGGCAGAGAGGGAGAGAGGAAGACCGAGGAGACTGCTTGGTCTGAAGAATGGAATTGTGTAGACCCCTGAGCCTCTAGCTGCTCCGTGGTGACCTCGCCTGGGCAGCCAAGGTAGGTTGAAACTGGCTCAGTCTAGCCAGGGTTCTAAACCTAGGTGTTGAGGTCAGAGAGGAATGGCTGTGGAACTGGTTGGTGATGAGGTGGAAAAGGGAGAAGGCCAAACGTGGGTCTACTTCCAGCTGGGAATTCCATGCTGATCCCTGCTACCAAGTTAGGGACAAAGGTCTGGTTGACCTCCTGGCCCCCTATGAGCCTGTGTGTGTTCTAGCCACCCTCCAGGGGAAGGGACGGAACCTTGAGCTGGGCACCCTCCTTTGTTGAGGGTGCATCCCTGCAGGTCCCCCCAGTAGCATGGGTCAGTTTTGCAGGTGTGGTTTGGGATGAGAGGCCCCTCCCCATTTCATGCAGCGCCTTTGGAAGATCTTGTTGTGTTCGGCCATCTTTACCTGGTCTGCCACTTGTTCCCATCAGAACAACCTGCTGTAACTGGATAGCAGTGCCACTGCTCCCAACATGTAGTCCCAGCATACACCTGTGTCGTGTGTCTGACACTGCCCGCCATTGAATGCTTTCCAGGGTGTCATTTTTTTTTAAGATCCATGATCAACCCATGAGGTAGTTAGTTTATTGTGCCAACCTGGCTGATAAACTCATGTGGGGTTGAAGGGCGGAGAGATAAATGGTTTGGTGAGCCTCGCCTTCCTAGTTCTCGGGTCTCTTGCTTTGTGATGGTCGGACCAGGGTGCAGCTGCCTTAGCCAGTTCCCTGCGTCAGCTGGCAAGGCTCACTTCCTGCAAGACATTCCCAAGGAGAAGCCATGTGGAGATGCTTACACATTCACTGACTCAGCTTTCCTCCTGCAGTTGGCAGCATTGTGTGTGTTTTGTGAGATGGAGGAGGACTTTGTGGATTGGTGTCTCCAGGGTGTCATTTACGATCCACACCACTTCAGATATTTTTTTCCTGTTTCTTAAGTTTCTGGGGTCCGAGTTGGCACTGGGTGATCAGCTTTGGAATCCAGAAGGAGACAACAGTGTGGTCTTTGTCCTCCTGCAAGATCTTTAGGTATAAGCCACTGTCCACCTTGGGCCACTCCCTCAGTGCTTCCAACCTATGAGCCAGCCCTGATCGGGCGGTGGTGGCCCACCTCCAGGGATGCCCAGGTTTCATTTTTCCATGTGACCTTTCATCTCCCACCACCGAAGCCCCGCTGGTGTGGCTCTTTGTGTTCATTTTCCCCACACAGACTTCCTTCTTGGCTCTGCCTGCCTGCTGGGCCCCGGATCATGAAGGCTCACCGGGAAGTCCGAGGCCTTGTGCAAGCGGGACCGTACATTCAGCGCCAAGACACGACGCCGGTTACCCCACAGTATCTTCAACATTCCGGGTGTGCTGGCCTCTCCAGGGAAATACCCGTCAGTCTCATTTGCACGCAGCCCTCCATTCAGCCACGGGGCGCAGCTTCCTCGCCTTCAAATGGTCTCTCTCTGTTGGGGGAACTGGGGACTGAAGCCTTTCATTTGACTCGCGATCTCGTACATTCTGGAAGCTCAGACATGTAATCGCGGAACAAATAAAGCAGCTGGAAGGACTCTTTTCTGAACAAAACCCAAGTGGGGCACTTGGGTGTGGGCCAAGATGTCAGCAGCCACCGAGGGAGCAGTAAAAAGCCCACTCGTGTTGCGGTGCCAGCAAAGGATGTCTGGCTCTGCGGGAACAGCCTTCAGGTCCCAAAGGCGGGACCGCCCCACTGCGAAGGGCCTGACCACCAAATAAAGTGTTTACCGTCCCCTTCCCAGGTCTCCACGCCACGGCGCTTGCTATACAGTAACTAATGGTAAGGGCCTGGCGCTGGGACTCGGTGGCCTTCCAGGCCAACAGTGTGACATTTCTGAAGCTGCTCAGCCTGAGCCCAAACCTCCCACGAAATTACTGTGTGGTCTTGGGCAAGATACTGAGTATTTAACTTCCCGGGATTCTGGTTTCCCATCCAAAGTTAGAAATTGTAATGCAAATGTAGTTGAAGGAGTCCTGGGGAACCCAGGAAAGAACTAACTAATAATAAACGACGCCCCATTAAATGGAATCCATTGTCAAGGGCCTCCTCTTGGGAGAGTCAGCCGTCCTACAATGAGCACCAATTAAGCAAAATTGGACTTGACCTTCTGACAAGGTTGGTTAGGAGAGAGTGAGCCTATGTGTACATGACTGACGAAGACGAAACGAGCTTGCCACCGAAATAGAAATTTTAAAATGTGGAACCATGTCTCAAGTTTCCCACCATTTGTCAGTTTATTGAACCAGCAAGAATGCTCGCCTAGAAAACAGTTGGTGGGGGAGACCGGGGCTGGGGGGGCAGCTTTTTAAAAGAGCCACTGCTGGGACCCCCACCCCCGGGCCCTGAGAGGCTGTGGTTGGTAGCTACTGTGATGGAGCCTGGCTGGCCATGTGCATATCTAGCAAGCTACCAGATGACGGATTCTGGGAGCCTGCAGACCACAGCTTGGGGAGCACCGTTCATTCAATCAGACACCATGATGGCCACAACTCACGGACCCCTCGCTGCCTATAGCGCAGGGTGAGCCTGCCTCTGTGGGCTACTTTACAGGAACACAGAGCGTCCACTTTCTCTGGAGGAGCAGCTGAGGGTTCACACAGCTACCCTTAAACTCAGAAGCCTCACTCAGACCTGCTAGAGCTCCCCGGGGGATACATATGACAGGGTGAATCTAAGACTCTCCTAAGATCCCCAGCCCCGTTGCCGCTGGCTTGGTTCTGCCTCACACAGGCTCTATACCAGGTTTCCAGGTGCAGGCAGCCTCTTCTTTCGACCTTGAACGGGTGGGTGAGTGATTTTAAAACTACCTACCTGTGATTGGCAGCCCAACACCTACCCACACTGCCACCCGGGCTCCTTTCATACGCCACATGTGATCATATTGGGCATGCTCTGTGCTTGTATGTGCATGCACATGTGTGTGTATGCATGCATACATACATTGCCAGACACATAAATCGCACTAAGGTGAGGGCCTGGGTGTCAGGAGGTTTCCTGAAGGTAGTGATACTTGAAGCCGTGTGATTTTTATTATTAATAAGAGTTTTTAAAATGTTTTAAAAACACACAAATATATAGATTCAGGTAAAATCATTCCTAACCTCAGCAGTCAGAACTGGTATTTGGAAAATACCTTTCTCATTTATTGTATAACATTGAATGTCTGCATCATTGTTCTTTAATGGCTGCCAATCAATCCACTTCATTGTTGTACCCTAAGTTACTGAAACCTCTATTGATAGCTCTCTGGGCTTGAGTCAATTATTTATCATTTAAATCACTCCACGGTGAACAGCTTTAAAAAAAAAAAAACAACCTTGACCATATTTCACACGACCAATTGAGAATAAATTCCCCAAAATGAAATTGTTAGTTTCTGGGTGGTTTACTTCCGTTCTTGCTTCTCCATGCTGAAGGAATTCACGTGGCAGAAGCACTGTTGTAAATCCAGGTAGCTTTTATGAGGGAAAGGGAGGTTTCCGGTAGTGCAGTCTCAGAAAGTACACATTCTCCCTGGACGGTGTGCAAGGCTGCGTGGCAGGGCCGGGGGAAGTTCACGGTCGGCAGTGGCTGTTTCAGGGCAGTGTGGGAAACAGAAGGAATACAGACGAGGACCTGCAGCTGGGCCAAGAGCAGGAACTACGGGAGGGAGCAGGACAGGCGCGGGGATGCAGGCGCTTGCACACCCACACGGCGGGGGGGGGGGGGGGGGGGTGAGGAACCCCTCCCTCCGACCTGCAAGAGGCTCCAGAACAGAAGCAAGCTTGGCCTGCCTGCGCTCAGGGCCTGCTTTTTTCCCCTCCTTGCCCCACTGGCTGGGGGAGGCATGGTTACGGGCATTGGCCGACCTTATTGGCAGAGTTTAGGTGCACCTGTGTGATGTCATGTTGCTGGTCTGTGCACCAAGGTGGACCTCCCTCCTGGGCCTAGGTGACTTGAGTCTGAGCATGCTCAGTTCTGGATTTTCCCATAGGTGTCTGCCTGTTTAGTGTGCCTGACTTCTTTCCAACCTCTTCGTTGTGGCAGGGACAGCTAATTTTCGTTAATGCAGGCCTTCGGGGGAGATAACTCCCCCCCCCTTGGTCCCCCATCGAGCTACCTTTCAAAATCTCTAGGTTAATTTTCTTTCTTTTTTTTAGAATTAAAATAAACATTTTATTGAATGTATAAAACCACTTTGAAATAAGGAGACATTTCAAATATCCATGCAGGATGGGCAGTGATCCCAAATGCAGGACAATATGTTTGGTTTTTTTTGCTTGTGCGTGGGGGCGGGGGGGGCAGACAAAATGGTTTTATTGGAATATAATTCACCAGTCATCCAGTTCAATAGTTCAGTCATATTAAGAGTTGTAAAATTGTCATCGAAATCAATTGTAGAACCTCTTCTCCATTCTGGTACTGATCATTAGTAGCTCCCCAATTCGCCGCACTCTCCCAGCCATGCCCCAAGAAACCATTAATCCAGCTACTGCAGCTATGGATTTACCTATCCTGCGTGTCATTTACAGCAAAACATTAAAAAGTAACAACAATGACAAAGAAAAACAGACAAACATCGATTGAAAAGAAAGCAGAAAATATTAAAAACTAGAACAAATTTACAATGTGTCAAAAAAAAGATCAAATGATACAGCATTTAAATTCTAACCTAACTGCAGTCTCCCACTTTCCAGTGCATTCTGCATGATTGTGAGGCTGCTCACACCCTGGGGTGCGCTCAGAGGGGATCACCAGAGGCTTAGTCCGCATGTGTTTCCCTTTCATATTTTTTTAATTGAAATAACCTTTGAATAGGCCAAAAGGGAAGTCAACTGATATTGCATTTAAACCTAACTGCATCTGCCATGATCCACTTTACAATGCTCTGTCTGATAACGAGGCTCCTCAGATCGCATCAACTATGGCTGGAAGGAATTCACCTCTGACCACAGTTGAATCCCTTCTAGATAATTTCTGGATGCCTCTGGTCCAGTTGCTGCTTTGTAGAACCCTGCCATCATGTCCCTCCACACCAGTATGCGAGAGGGCTTCCTCACCCCTATAAAACATTGTGTGTGTGTGTGTGTGTGTTTACAGCGTTGTTTCACGGAGAGCGTACAACATGGGTGGTGTCACGTGCACAGAGTAAGTATTCTCTGCAGATGTGGAGTATATACATGAATAGCAGACAGTCATGGCCTTAACAACAACACACTGCCATCGAGTGCATTCCGACTCATAGGTCCGGGTCCCCCTGAGTGGAGTGAAGAGCACACTGCTGCCGAGGGGCGTTTGGTGGTGATGAGGGCAGGGGGCAGGGATGTACAGAGCAGGTAGGGTTCCTGCCAGGATGAAGGGTGTCCTCAGGAACGTGTGTCTTCAGGAATGACTGTTTTCCTCACCTGGCCCCAAAGGGGTTTTTCTGTTTTGTTTTTGAGAGCAGGGTCACAGGGTGCTCTAGGAGGCAGAAATAAAAATACTGTAGAAATTGGCCAGCTGTAACTTGGTCAATTCAATAATCTGAAATGGCATTTTAGTGGAAAGTCAATCTTTCTGGGGTTTTTTCTTCTTCAGTTTTGGTCATTTAAGTACACCATATAATGATTTATATGATCTTAGGTATTCACTCTTCTCCATTAATTCTTGTTTCAAATAGTTTATGCTCTGAACAATCAGAACATCAAGACATTAACATTAAATGAATTTTACCAAAAAAAAACCCTTTCCAATCACAGAAGTAATGCATGCATGCTTATTACAAAAACTACAGACAAACTAAACCAAAAAGCTCTTCCGTCCCATCCATGTACAGAACATCACTGCTGGAACCCTGAGAGACTAACTTTCCAGATCTTTCTCTGTGCACGTGAACATATTTTCTCCTATTGAAATCAGACCTCGTCATATATGTTTCAAAAACTAGCATAATTTATTCAAGCAAAGTGCCAGTTATTGGACATTTCTATTTTTCCAGCTAAATTCTCATCATTAACATTTACTTTGTCCTAATAATCCCCAAGGGCACATGCCCAAACTGAAAGGTGTATGTGTTATATCGGCTGACTAGAAAAACAAATCCACACATACTCGTATATGTATAATAAAGAGCTTTACCTCAAAGAGTAATTGTATATTAAGAAAAGATTCTAGCCCAGACCAGATCAAGTCCTCCAAAGGCCAATATTAGCCCATAAGTCCGATACTAGCCCATAAATCCCTCTTCAGACTCACACAGCACATGAGATGATGTAAAATGCAGGAAGATCACAGGCCTGTGGGGGCAGTCTTGTGGATCCAGTGGTGGTGGAAACATCTCCAGGGCTCTCACAGGGCTCAGTGTGGCTCCATGCGGCTTGCCAGCAGGAAGGAGAAAGCAGTGTGTGGCCCAGCTCCAGGGAAGAGGCTGGCCTCAGAGCCTCGTTTGTCTCTGTCACCCTCCCATCAAGCTGAGCCTGATTGACAGGCTAAACTCCATGCACATGTTCCTATGAGAGCCATGTCGGTACTAAAACACCTACCTATCACAGCCCACCCCTTCACTTTTATATCTTCAAGTTGACACAAAATTATGTGACTACCACAGTGAGTCTAGGAGTAAGTGGCAGGGATGGTGGAGTAGAGGGAGAAGCCCTTGTCCTGGTGACCTGGTGCTGCAATGTTGGGAATACCGCATGGATGGTGTTGACAAACAGGGACTCCTTCTCTCTCAGTTTAGGAAGCTACAGTCCAGAGGCACCAGCTCTAGTCAGAGAGTTGCTCTG
The DNA here is from genome assembly GCF_050624435.1 of Tenrec ecaudatus. Classification (NCBI taxonomy): domain Eukaryota; kingdom Metazoa; phylum Chordata; class Mammalia; order Afrosoricida; family Tenrecidae; genus Tenrec; species Tenrec ecaudatus. The sequence continues at coordinate 13,764,042 of NC_134543.1, forward strand.
TCCCCTTTGGGAGAACTTCCTTGTCTCTTTTCCATATCTGTGGGCCCGACATTCCTCGGGGGATCTCCCCGTGGCTTGATCTGGTCTAGGAGGTTCTCAGCACAGAGACCCTGGGTTCAAAAGATGGGCTCCACTCCGAGCTCTTTTTTCTTTCTCTGCCCTGGCCTCACCTTTTATCTCTTGGGAGATAAAGGGGATACAGGACCACACTCCAGGAAAACTGTCCTCACATAGCATCATGATCAGCTTCAAAGGCAGTTATGCAATGATGTCACGTGGCAGTTATCTATCGATGTAGCCATCCCTCATGAGGCAGGTCTCCAAGCCTTTCTTCCAGGATGCCTCCAGGCAGGTTGGAACGTTTCCGTTAGGAGTTGTGCACTTAAGTGTTTGCACCCTTCAGAGATCCCCCATGACCTGCACCCCCTGCAGCAGCCACGCTTTCCAGAGCAGGGAGCCCTCGTTTCCAGGGGCAACACGGGCTATCTTCCCAAGGACCCTTCATTAATTAAACTCCTGAGAGCTGAGGGGGTGGCATGAAAAGCGGTCTATCGGCGACCCCTGAAAATAGCAGAAGGTGGTTCCACGCAGGCACGTAGAGTTGAAACTGATGGTGCTTGGATGTCCACAGAGCAAGGAGCTGGGTGTGCTCGTGGGAAAGCTTCCGTTTGAGAAAGCTCCGAAAAAGGCAGGTAAGAGGCAGGCAAAGAAAAGAAAGCATTCCTAACATAAATGTTAAACATCATTTACTCAATAGGAAAGATCTCCTGGAAAATAATATGGATTTGCTTGGAAAATCGAATTAATTTGCTCTTTGCTGAGAGTGATTTTCATAAAATGATACTTTGTCCTGTGTATGCTCAGCCTGCCACCTTTCCTCTTTAAATGCTGCGTTTCCCCAGGTGTCGTACGTGGCTGAACTCGTGAGGCATGTTAAGATAGTCCGGATGGAAGAGGAATGAATGCCTTACGTTTTAAAAGCTGCCGTGGGTTAGTCATCTTCGTCTGTGTTCTACCCTGCCCCCTCAGGTCACTAGAGGTCGCCATTGACTCAATGGCAGTAAGTGGCGATGGTAGTAGCGCCCTCACAGTTGAAAAACTGGCCCTTCCTCCTAATTACTAAGGTTTTCTTAAGCAACTGATGAACTTGAAGCATGAAAAACTATTAATTATGTTAAATCTTGGCACTCCCCTGCGCTTCTCTTTAATTCTCAGAGAAGTACCTAAACATGGCCCTGCTGTCTCCAAAGCACGAATGAGATCCAAGGGAAAGCACGGAGGCGATTGCTTGCCTTGAGACTAGAATTCAACACCGTTTCTGTGGAAGAGCATTTTGATTTCCAAGAGTGACTGACAGACAGTATTTAGACTTGAGCGCTTGCTAGAGAGAGCTTCTCAAAAACGAGTGGAGCGAGCCTGCCACTTCCAGGAAAATAGCGGGCAGTGTTTGTTGCTGATAATAAGATCCAAGCTTTCAAGTAAGAATTAGAATTTGGGAAGCATGTGTCCACTGCTGTGAACTTGACAGTACTTAAACACAGGCAGATGAGTTCTGCTAAGAATTGAGTTCAGGGGTGATATTCACAAACAGGATCTTTTAATATAGTATAATACAATGTGTTAACATTTAGATCTGTATAATTTGGTGAACTGATTTCCTTTTTTTTTTTTTTTTGCTGATGACCAGTGCATTTTATTATAAAATCATGTTTGAATTAAAGAAAAACCTATTAAAAATACAATATACACCCATGTGTAATGGGTAGAAAAACTTGTGAACAGTTCTGTTGTCTTTTAATTCCATGTTTCCACAAACTTTTTGAAGCTCCTTTGTATTTGTGTAGCATAATGGTTATCTATAGGGCTGCTAGTTTCAAGGTCAACAGTTCAAAAGCACCAGCTACACCTCAGAAGAAAGATGGGGCTTTCTTCTCCGTAATGAGTTACAGGTCTGCCCTGCCTTAGAGGGTTGCTATGTGTTGGCCTCTACTCAATGGCAGTGAGTTTTTAAGAAATGCATTTGATTTTCATTGCTAAGAATGCAGGGCACCAAGCCAACCATCTACATGTAGAATTCAGCGACAGAGATTGCCTTCTGCAAGTCGTACACCCATTCCCACCTCCTTTCAGAGTGGTCCCTTCCCGATTAACATAAACTCACTGCCCACTAAGTTTCTTGTCTAATTTTTGGTCCAATATATGAGGGGGGGCTTCCACAAATTCATGGAAAAGTTTGATTAAAATCTAATGAAATTTTCCAACAAGCTTTTTGAAGTTCTCTTATACATGACTTATAACAAGATTGTTTCTTTACTAATGAAGCTCAACTATTGTTTGGTGTAAAGGAATCCTCAAGAGATATTTGTGACTTAGATCTAAGGTTGAAAACTTAACTCAAGGCAAAAAGCTCCAGAAAATTTGGATTGCATGAGAACTTGAAATTCTGTTGTGCGTATTCCTCCTTTTGATCAGGATTTTCCTGTAAAATCTTTGATCGCAACGTCCAATAATGAGAGTCAAGCACCATCTACTATTGGTCTCATGAGGAAGAAAGTAGTTGTTTATTAACCTAATAAACCACAAATCCTATTTCCTCCTTCCATTTCGGATTCTCATTCCTTCCTCTGTCACTTCAGGCAAATAGAGATCCATTGTTGCCCTCTGGATGGCTGTCTGCAAGCTTTTAAGACCTTCAGCTAACTCACTGCAACCAATTAGTGTTGACTCAGCCTCCCCGCTGTGTTTTTCTGAGACTATACTGTGTATGGGAGCAGAAAGCCCAGTCTTTCTCCTTCAGAGCTGCTGGTGGTTTTGAACTGCTGACCATTTGGATCTCAGCCCAATGTATAACCACGGCACCATCAGGACTCCTCATGACCTTTAGCACTTTCTGTAAAAAGTTGAATTAGCAAATAGTATTGGTGTCTGTGTGTGTGTGTGCGCGCGCGCTAGTGTGCAACAATAACGGCAAAGTAAAAGAAGCCTCTGAGGCTGCTTGTATACAACCAGACACCTCATTTGTTTTGTTTGTTTGAAGGTTTAAGGTCATAGTTTCATGGGACAACCCTGTTAATAGGCCTAATATCATGTTCCGTGCTTCTGGTTGACCTCCTCATTGGATGTGTACCACTTGGCATTCTAAATGCATACACAATGTATTTGAATGTACCAGGGTAGGAAATGTTGATTGTTAGGTTTTTATTTCTATACTGCAGTTAACCTTTAGAAACTCTACTTTGTACCTGTGTGAAGCTATGCAAAATATTTTCTATTTATACTACAATCACATTGCAACAAAAGGCAGGCAAGAGCATTTGGGAGAATCCAGCTGTATTCTCTAAATAATACGTTAAAGAGATTTGAAAAAATATGGAATAGTGACACTTGCCTCACTATGCTTTTTAACTTGGAAAATTAGTATTCATAAAATATGCTATTTATATTAAAATTCAATGGATTTATTATAATTTTAAAATAAAGTAATATGTCATCTTTTCCCACTTTTAAATCTTTAGTGTAACGAATATTAATTTCTAACATGAAAAACATATCTTACAGAAATGGAGGCCCTTTGGAGTTCTCAATTTTTAAGTGTTAGGGAATCCTAGAGGCAGGATGCTTGGGAACTGCTGGCAGAGAGTACCGGTGATTAGGTGCAGACCTGTGCCTGGTCACAGATTTGGTGACCAGGGCAGTCATGGGCCGTGCCCACTTGGAGCTAATCAACCAATTCCCATTGAGTCAACCCTGACTTGTGGGGTCCTCACGTGTGTCTGAGCGGAATTGTCCTCCTCAGAGTTTTGGGTGACTGGTTCTCAGAACCGCCTTGCCAGGCCTTTCTCTGGAGGCACTTCTGGGTGGACCCAAACCACCCAACCAAGCTCACAGCTCAGGTGCTTGCCATTTTCACCATCCGGGAACTCATGGGAGCTAACAGTCACGTGCATGGTCATTGTCACCAGGGGAGATGAATAAGGTGATCTAGGAGCATATGGCAGGAGCGTCTCTTTAGGGAAGACTTCAGGGTAGAATTAATGCCTCTGCTGACTCAGAAGATGATTAACAATCAAGCCAGGCATAGCGGAGAGGAAGCTTAGTCTGGGCACATGGAAAGGCAGGTGCTAAAGTCTCTGTGTAAGAGAACAAGGTTTTAGATACATTCTGCTTCCCTCAACATAGATTCCCAAATGGATTTGACCTACCTCTGGAAAAAAAAGTCACTCAGCAACACTCTTCCCCGCAACCCGCCACTACTGCCAACTATGCCAAACTTGTACACTGTAGCCCAGAATCCAGAAAAAAAAGTGTCGGTGTCTGCTCTTGTCCTGGTGGAGGGTGATGATGCACTGGACTGCGATCCGCAGGGTCGGCAGTTTGAAACCATCAGCTGCTCTGCGGGAGAAAGACAGAGCTTTCTACTCCCATAAAGAGTTAACGAAACTCACAGGGTCAGTCTACTCTGTCCTGTAGGGTCGCTATGAGTTGGAATCAACTTGATGGCCGTAAGTTTAGTGTGGCACGATGGTGCCACCAAGAGGTGAGACCCAGTCGGTATTGGGATATCTCAACTCGCTGCATCGAGTCAGTTCCACTCATAGCAACCCGATAGGACGAGGCAGAACCATCCTGTTGGTTTTCCAGACTGTAAACTATTTATGGGAGTAGAAATCCTCATCTTTCTCAGCTGGGTTTGAACTGTTGACCTTGGGGTTAGTAGCCCAACCTATAACCCACTAGGCCACCAGGGCACCTTGTATTTGGACATGTAGTTCTGAAACTGAGGTGGAAACTCTGGGCTAGGGACATAGAAATAGTTTCTGAAGCTATGAGTTGAGTAAGCTCCCTCAGAAAGACTGAATCTGAGAGAACCTTAGGGAGTACTGACATTTAAAGGATAAGTAAAGAAATGTGAGTCTGAAACCCAGAGTGTCTGAGGCCGGCTTTTCTAAAGAAGCGAACCGGACACTCATATATGTGTGATAAAAAAATTTATGTCAAGAAATCAGTCCGCAGAGTGGCAGGCCCAGGCCAGCTCAAGTGTGTGGTTCATATGCTAAACTAGAGGCCCTTCCAGACCCATGCGGCTGCTGGTTCTGGGGCACCAGCAATCTAGAAGATGAAGCAGGAGGCAGGGCGACCACAGGCTCATGGAAGCGGTCGAGTGGATCCAGTATTGGCAGGCAAAACGACAGACCATCAACAGCTCCCAGGGCTGGCAGGCCACATGGCTGCTCACTAGTCAAAGTCCCCAAAGCCAGATACAGGATCCAAGTCAGCAGGAAGAAGAGCGAGCCAGTTCTCCACAGTTTATTGATAGACAGGAACTAAACCATACTCCCAAGGAGACATCCTCAGGCTGTGACCTGCTCCTTCCAGGGGAGACCTTTCTGCCAAACTACTGAGGGTCTTGTCCCAGCCAAGTTGACACAAAAACCTAACTATCACTGCAGGAAATTAAGATAAGAGAGTTAAGACTATGTGTCATTGAGGCCCAGGGACGTGAGGGAGGGTCATTGGTGCCCAGTACTGTCATGAAGTCAATACAATGAAGAGAAGGTGGGTCTTTTAATTCAGCAGCGAGGATTTAGTTGTTAAGTCACTGACTAGAGAACAATAAGCAGTGAGATCCATAACTCAGCAGGACTGCCTTCCTTTTCTGGGTCTCGGGCTCTTACTACCTCTTCACTGTACTGGCTTTCTGCAAATCTCCATAATGCACTATTTAGGGAATACAGCTGGGTTTTCTCAGAAGTTCCTGCCTGCCTTTTGTTGCAATGTGATTATCGTATATATAGAAAACATTTTGCATACCCTCACAGAGGTACGTAGTAAGTAGAGTTTCTACAGGTTTCTGCCTTACACAGTGTGTGAGTTAGGTTTTGTGTCAACTTGACTGGGCCACGATTCTCGGTGATTTGGCAGTTAAGGCATAGTCGTCGTCGCTCATGTTGTGACCTAACACAATTGAGTCACCTCCACAATGGGATCTGCTCCGAGCAGCAGTTGTTAAAAAAAAGAAAGAGAGAGAGAGAGAGAAGAGGGTGGAATACCACCCTGATAGTGAGGTCACAGCTCTGATGCAATTGAGTTTCCTCAGAGGAATGACCTACTACCTTAGAAGGACAATATAGGAAAGCGTGCTTGCTTTTTGCTGGCTCTGGATCCTGCGCCTGACTCATCAGTGCTTGGTCCTTGGGGCTTGAGCCAATGGCCTGCATATTGTCTGCTGATCCCAGGAGCCACCAGTACCCTGCCATCTGATCGGCCTTGTGAGCTGACAGTCTTGAATTCATTCGTCTCGCCTCTTCAGTCAGAAGTCTGGCCCGGTGGCCTTGGATTCATTCACCTCTGCAGCCACCAGCCTGTCAGACTTGGACTTGATTTGCTAGCTTCCTCAATTTGCGATCCATGTGGGGGATATAAATTTCTATTTATATATATGTGTTTATGTATACATGCATGTGCATTTATGTATATGTTAGTCTGGGTCTTCGAGAGAAGCAAAACCATTGGAATAAGTAGATGGAGATGGAGCTCTCTCACTGGTTTTATTTCTAAAGAACCCGCACAGGTTTCCTTGTGGGTGTCTCGCTTTCACAGGTGTTGCTGCCATAGAGCGGTAGGATCCAGAGTAACGGAGAAGCTAGAGGCGGGAGAGAGAAAGAGAGGGGTTGATTTTGATTTTTGATTTAGTATTAATCTACTTTGATGGCGAGGAGCTAGTGAGAGAGAAGGTTGATGGTATACAAGTAGGAGGAATCAATAGAGTGGAAATCCCAAAGAGTCGGGAAGAGAGGGGATTTGAGGACTAGACTGAGGGGGTGGTGGGTGGCTGTGTCTCCACGGGAGAACCCAGTTCTAATCAAGCAGAAGGTGGCGTGATGAAGTTGGATATAGGCTAGTTTCACTAGAAATGCACGTTCCCTGGTGCTCAGCGAAATGGCTTAGACGGCAGGAAGGCAGCAGGCGTTTGGATCCAAACACGGTGAGACTATACAAGAGACTAGATCGCCAGAGGAGCTCACCAGAGTGGCCAAGCATAGCAGTTGGGTGAGGAACCAGGCCGGAGGTACACAGCTGCCTTGTGTTTTCAGACACTGGTAATTCAATTACAGCAATCTTATCTCTCCATACATCGATGCATTTACACGGCTACGGAAAAATGATCTTCACCAACAATGCTGCTTTTACCCTTTAACCAACACATCATTTTTCTGACCAAGTCAAATGATCCTGCTGTGTTTCAGTTGTTCCCTTCCATGTTCACCAGGTTCCATCTTCAGGCCTGCCAGTGTTACTAAGAGTCCCCGCCATAGAAAAATCTCTTCATTATGAGCACATTTATTGCTTCATTGAGTTGCCTATTTAAAATGCAGAGAACCACAAATTAAATGTAGTGCTTTCCCATTTTGCACAAGAAAGCAGATGAATGAGCACTATTTCCTTGAATACATTGTGCTTGTCTTACATAATTAGCAGTCCTGATTCATAGGCTGGCAGATGCCAATCCTTGCTTGTGTTGGTGCTTGCTCCTCAATGGTCTTGATTGCCCGGGATGCCGCCTAAGGCTTCAACAGGCCACACTCCGCACCAGCGGCTACGATCAGGCAGCTGTAAGGAAGACAGTCTCTCTGAGGAGGGGCACGGGGACAGGCTAGGCTGCTCTGGGATCAGCCGAGTTACAAAACTTAATTATCTAAAGCCCGAAAGAATAATTCCTTGATTAGAAAACAACATATCTCAAGTAGTTTCCACATCAGATTGGTGTTAGCAGGTGCTGTCGGGTGCGTTCCCACTCGCTGCCGCCTTAGGCGCTGCGGAATGAAGCAGGGCCCCGCCTGGCACCGTCCACACCATTGCCGCTACGTTGCAGTTCATGAGCTCACTAACCCACGAGATACTTCTAGATCCCAGATATCCGGCCCGAGACTCAATGTTTGCCATCTTGACGACTTCGGTATTTGTTTCAGACATGCTTTCTGTAGATGTCTAGTACTGGTCAACTTGAATGTGCCTGTTGAATATATAAAAGTATAGATTATGATATAGAATGAGGGCACCGGTGAGCCCCATTGGTTGAACACTCACAACTGAGCCTTAATGGATCCAATCCAGAGGTCTGACATTACTCTGTGGCCTTCTGACTGAATCAGGCCATCTGAGCTGCTCACTGGACTCTCACTTCTGATGGATGGCGTCTGTCAATATTTTATATCTCCCGAATCTCCACTGTGACCCAAGGAGGGGCTTTGTGCTCCATTGTTTAGCCCCCACAATGAGTTCCCCTGTGAGTTTCGAGTCTGAGGTAGACTCATCCTCCATGCTGGTGACCCATGCCAGTGGATCCCACCAGGCCAGCAGTTCCCCTGCCCGTGGCAAAGCAGCAGCTCTCTTCCGACCCTCCCTTCTCACTGGGGGTCTCCTCCCCATTCCACTTAGGGTTCCATTTGTCCTGACTCAAGCTCTACTGCTCCCCTTTCAAAGACTTGGTAAACATGCCTTTCCCCTCCTTTAACTGGATGGGAGAGCATTCCATCTGCCTTCTTGCTTTACTGAGAGTTTCTCACCTGGACCAGAGAACTGCTCATGGGCCAGAAGCACAATGCTACGTGGAGATTACCGCTTCCCCCACCCCACCCGCCCCAGCCACCTCCTGCCCGCCCTGCTCTTTGAGCAACTTGCTGGCTGCTTGGTTCTCCCCACCCTCTCCACTCTCCACCACCAGCCCCCTGCACCCCCTGGCGTCCATGCAACGGCCATCATTAGCCTTTGGCATCACGTGTGGAGTGGTTCTCAACCTTCCTAATGCCAGGACTCTTTAACACAGTTCCTCGTGTTGTGGTGACCTCCCAGCCATAAAAGTATTTTCACTGCTACTTCATCACTGTCATTTTGCTACTGTTATGAATCAGGAGACCCCTGTGAAAGGGTTGCTAGACCCCAAAGGGGTTGCGACCCACAGGCTGAGAACCGCTGACCTCCAGCCTTGCCCAACACTTGGAAACCTGTCACCAACCGATGCCACCGAGTACTTTAAATGTTCAGTTCCTAGATTTCCCAGCGCTCTGTTTTCATGACATTGACCCCATTCTCCATGAGTTATCTCCGGGACCTTACCAGGAAATGCACCCCCCCAGCCGCACGTCTCCCAGGCAAACACTCTTCTCAGGAGGCGGGACCTCCTACAGAATCAGGGTGGACATCCTCACCAAGTTTCTGGTCCCCATGGAAAAGCTCTCATGCGTCTCACTGTTTAGTATGATGCTGGTGTCAGATCTGGGTTGAAGGAAAGATCTCTATAGTCCCAGTTTGCTCATTTTTCCACCATAAATAGCTGCTAGGGTTCTTTGAAAAATGCTTGCTACATCTGATCCTGTCCTTTTTCTCCTTAATTCGATCGTTTGCGAGGTTGAACATTTTCTCTTTCACTCTTTCACTCCTTCAGAAGCTTCTTGCAATGTTAACGTTTTCACTCAGACCCTCTTCCTCTCCCTGTTGAGCTCCCTGTGCTGCGTCCTGACACGGCCGTCAGCCCTGCCTTCCAGCTGACCAGAATCTCTCCACAGCTGTGTCACGACTGCTACGTGTGTTTCACCTCGATTTTCAGTGGATTCCTTTCAGCCTCTTCTTATTTCGGTCTTCTTCAATGCTGGTAATCTTTGCACCTTAAGATTTTAAGTATCGTTGTTTTAAAGTCTCTTTCGGATTTTTCCATTATTGATATTTCTTCAGATGTGAATTACTCCTTCTGTTGGGCTCTCTTCAATCATGCCGCATAGTCTTGTATATTTTGTCATTTTCATTTCTTCTTCTCCTTCTTCTTCTTTTCCCCAAAAGGTTCTCTTCCACATGGATTTGCTCTGGCCATGTTTTCTCTCACCACAGCCCCAGGACACATGAGTTTCTCATTCTGAACAAGTCACATGGGAAGCACAACTTAGATGAAAATCTGCTTTCCTCACTTCTGAGATCGGCGCACATCCCTGTCAAATGGCTCCCCTGAGGGCTGGCGCTAGGGAGGACACCCGCCCGCGCTCTGGAATTGGGATCTAGGATTGCGGTTACCTGAACTGTCACCTGCAAGGAGGCGGTCTGGACTCCAAATGGGCACATCCCCTCAGCCCTGCAGAATCCTCACTCTGGGTCCTGGTGCAGCCAGAGGAGGGCTGCAGAGGGACCTGTTGACATGCAGGACCCCTGGTCTAAGTTGGTTCGAGTCTCATTCCCATCACACCTCATCTTCAACTTATTCAGGGCGTCAGATTCCTTGGCTCCTGGGCTTTTCTCCTCCCGGTTACACTCCCTGTTTTCCCTGTCTACCGTGGGACTTGTGGGCCAGTATACTCATAGCAAAAAAAGTTATATACATTCTCGTGGCAACACCCTCCACTTCTTAGCCCTTTGTTTTTGCATCCCTCATATCTAACAAGACCTCGCTGTTGGCTCAGCCTAACTTGGATAGTCTTGCTTTCCCCACTGGGTTGTTGAGTTCCACAGTACTAACAAATGTGCGCTAGAAACATCGACCTCCCAGCTGGGCCTCTGTGCCAGGCAGGGTCATTCTGGTTTCTCCTAGGCAGCTCCTCCCTCATTCCCAGAGGATCATAGCAGACCTTTCCCAGCTTTCTCAAACCCTACCCCATATCCTCCCTGTCACCGAGCAAATGGCCCTGCTGCCCATCCCACTGAGAAAACGGAAGCCAGCAAGGCAGCAGTGTGCTGTCCCCAGACCTTCCGCTTTTCTTTACTCCGGTGATGGTGGCAGAGGTGACAATGACAATGATGATGGAAGATGACGCACTGGTGCCTCCACTCACCACTGACCCCCCCCACTGGGACTCTTCCTGCTTGTCACAGTGGTGGTGGGGGTGTTTTCTCTGCTCCCCATTCTCAGGCAAATCCCTCCCTCCTGGTTTTGAGTACCGCTCCGCTTAGCTTCCTCTGGACCTCACTGCATCCGTGACTTTACAGTGGAGGCCCGTGCATTCCCCCTTTCTCATGTCCAAATCCGCCTCCATTGTCCTGTGGTTTGATTTCTGCCCCAGGAACTCCATTGGCATCGCTCGGACCGGGTGCCACCGGGGCCAGCGTCCTTCAGCCTTCCGCCATCTCCTGGTATTCTCTGTGGCATTGACACCCCGAGCCCCATTCTAACCTCCTCTTTACCTCTGACATCGCATCCTGACTTTTCTGGCCAGCTTTCCCAGTCTCCCCCTGAGGGTGGTCTTCCCCCTCTTCCACCCAGGGCTTCCTCCCTTCCCATTACTGCCCCTCCACCTCCAGGATGTTTCTTTGCAGCCAACATCCACATTGGCAGGCAAAGTGGGCAATATACTCAATATCCTCTGAAAGTTTAAGTGAGAAGGAGCAGACTTGTGTTTTTATTTCGGAGGGAGACCCATTTCAATGATAAATGATGTATTCCTTCTCGCACCTCGAGTCTGTCGAGGGGGGAAGCTGGAATAGCTTAGTTCAGCGCTGGTGATGTTGCAGTCTTGTACAGGACAGTGAGGGGATTACTTCGCAGCTGTCTCCCCCGCTCTCTGTTCATTTCGCACAGTCGTTCTTGGCAGGGAATCTAGACACAAAAAACCACACCGTGTTCTCCAGACGCAATGATTCTCTCTTCCGAGAAACAAACCAGACAGGAGAGGCATGTTCTGGGATCACTGAAAATGGAAAGCTTGGGGTTCTTCCCTACCCCCCCCCCCAGGGAGATCTGATCCAACACCATGGCCTTTCTCTTTCCATGCTGCTGTGGTGTTACACGGCCCTCTGTGGACAGCAGAAGGAAATATTCCCCGGCCCATCGTGGTAGCCACTATGTCCGTCCATCTTGTCCGGGGTCTCTCTTCTGGGGACTGATCTCTCCTGATAACTTGCCCAAAGTACTTGAGGGAGCCTTGTCCCCGTGCCTGCGAAGAGCCTTGGGGCTGTACTTGTGCCACGGCAGATTTGTTTGGACTTTCAGCAGTCCCGGGTCACCTCAGTATTCTTTGCCAGTGCCATGGTGCAAATGCATCGATTCTTCTTTGGTCCCCCTTTCCATATGTTATAGTACAGTTGCTCTGGATTCTTATATCCCATACTTGGAACGTGAGTGCCACACCCAATCCAAGGGCCCGTTACATCCTGACGCTCCCTTTGAGGGAGGAGTTCAGTGGAGTCCGCCTTAAGACTCTTCACATCGCGCCTTGAGATGCCACCCGGCGGGCGTCCATTTGCTTATTCCCTCATCATTCTTCCAAAAGTAATTACAATACTTCACCAAGAATGGGGATTATTGAAAGTGTAGCTAGATGCCTGCCCAAAGAGATGCTGGGTTTATTTATTTATCTACCAAACCCATTTTGGAGAGAGGATATCCGGAGTGCTCCTGAGACGTGAAGATGATGAGACTTAACAGGAAAGATCAACCAGGGAACAGGGACATCATGTTTGGAAAAGTTGGAGGGTCAACGAAAGTGAGAGAGCTCTGCCAGGAGACGGATTGACAACTGTCAGTCTGCGTAGACTAGAGAAACAAGTCCATTGGACACACATATGTGTATAAGAAAGAGATTGATATACAGGAGGAATTGAACATTGAGAAAGCATCCCAAAACAGTCCAGTCCAAGGCCATAGTCTGATATTAGCCCATATGTCTAATACCAATCTATAAAGTCCTCTTCAGACTCACGAAACACATGCAATGAAGCCGAATGCAGGACGGTCACAAGCCAGTGGGCAGAAAGTCTTTGGGTCCAGTGGTGCTGTAAGCAGCTCAGCGCCAGCAGAGGTCTCTCTGTGGCTTCTCCGGCTTCCGAGGTCTGGTTGCGTCCATGTGGCTTATCTTCTGCAACGTCTCCCAGGGAGTAGCAGAGAGAGAGAGAGAGAGAGAGAGAGGTGTCTTTCACCTCCCACGAGGAGGTACCAGATTTCCCAGAATTCTCAAGAGAAGGCCATGCCCACACAGAAGTCTCATTGGCTATCTCCAGATTGACAGCCTAGACTCCACCCCTACACTCCTATTCCTTAAACTGACACCAGATTAGGTGAGTGCCACAATGACAGAGCCTGCAACCATGGGCTCAGACATGGCAAACTCTGTGAGAAGGGCACCGGGCCGGGCAAGGTTTCCTGCTGCTGTGCCACCTGCGCTTGCCCTGGGTCATAGCTGACTCCACAGCAATAATCGACGTCTATCCATCTGTCCATCCATCATCTGCCTGCTCAGGTTTCTTCCCTAAACTTCAGAGTGCTGGTGGGCAGTACCTGCGTTGCACAGTCTCTTCTGTCCAAGATCATATTGTGACAAGTCCATCTTCCCTGCCACAGTGCCTTCAGAAAGGCCTGTGCCTCGCTTGCTGATTGCATAGTTCAGATCTCTCCAGCATGGGTGCGAACTCAGGAAAATGATGCGTTATTAACTAATTTTTTTTAACGTGCTCAAGAAAAATGACCAGGGGAGACACATGTCTACTTGATGGGGCAGATCCAGTCAGTCCTCCGAACCTTGTGGCATTCTCGACTTGCCCAAGAAGGCAGGAGGAAGGTGCTCACGCAGTGTCTACCCCAGAGGAAGCGCTCCATGCAGCAGTGTCTACAACAACATAAATGTGCGCCCGGGGCTGCGGCTGAGGTCACTGGGAGTGGTGTGGGGAGCTGTGGCCAATCGTGTTCTTGTGCTGCCTCAGGGCAGCCACCTTTGCAAGCACACTGTGCCATCGTGGGTTGAATCTTGGGCTGCCAGCCACAAGGTTGGCGGTTCAAGCCCAGCACACTCCATAGGACGAAGATGGGATTGTCTGCTCTCGGGAAGACGTGCAGGCTCAGACGCCTGTGGAGTAGTTCAGTCTGTCCTGTAGCGTCTCTGTTTAGTGGAGTCCAGTCCATGGTGGTCCACATTCTGGGCCAAACAAGCACAGGTGAGAGACCCAGGGCTGCCCCTGGCTTGGCCTTCGGATCTCTGGATTGTGCCTGGCCTCCACCTTCTCTCCTCCATCACCCCTCGCTCAGGCTCTTCCTCCCCCACTGCGCACTGAACCCCCCCTCCCCCACCACCAAGACTGCGGCCACCTCAGACCAGAGCTGCGGTCCAAGAGCCGCCGCCTCGTTTCAGAGAACCGCCTTCACAAAGTAGGCCTCAATTGGAAGCCAGGCTTCAAGCACCTCAGAAAGCTTTTCACTCTGTGTTGGTTTTCTATTATATATGTACTACATGCCCTTTGTTTTCAGTTCCTAAGAATAGAGTTCATTCCAATGTAGTTACTTGAGAGTAAAATGTGTCCTTCCCATTTTCCCTTCTGTCAATCCTATTCCCCAGTTGACAGTTTGGTGTATGTATGTCCAGATATTTTCTGAGCATATAAACAAACATTCCGGTGCGCATAACTTATATACATACGAGGGGGACAGCAAAAAGCTCTTGGGAAAAAATTGCATTACCTTTTCATTCTATTTTTTCATGAACTCTTTGAAACCTCCTCAGAGATTATGTATAAAATGAAAACTCACGGCCAGGGAATCAATTCTGACTCATAGCAACCCCATAAAACAGCATGGAACTGTCCTTGTGGGTTTCTGAGTTGTAAACCTTTGTGAGAGGATAAAGCCTCCTCTTTCTCCCCTGAAGTCGCTAATGGTTTCGAACTGGTGATCTTGCAGTTAGCAGCCCAATATGTACCCACTGCACCACCGGGGCTCTTTAGTTTATGTATAAATACAGTATTTTTTAAAAGCATATTGTATCATTTTTACAACTTTGTTTTTCATATAGACCAGTGGTTCTCAACCTTCCTAATGCCGCGACCCTTTCATATAACTCCTCATGTGTGGTGACACCCAACCATGAAATTATTTTCATTGCTACTTCATAACAGTAATTTTGATACTGTTATGAATCGGGCGACCCCTGTGAAAGGGTGGTTCGACCCACAAAGGGGTCGCGACCCACAGGCTGAGAACCGGTGAGCTACAGACAACTTTTCTTATAACGATTTTCCAGGATAATTCCTAGTTGTCTGTGGCGATAGTTCATGTGCCCTACTTTGGACAGGTTGCCAGGGGAGACCAGTTTCTGGACAAGGGCATGATCTTATACAGTAGAGGGCAGTGAAGAGGAGGAGCAAGACCCTCAGCAAGGTGGAACATAACAGCAATGGTATGCATGGCGCTGGACCACGCAGTGTTTCCTTCTGTTGTTGTTTACAGGGTGCTTTAGCAGGGAGCCAACTTGACGGCACCGAACAGCAGCAACAACAACAACAGCTACCATTGAAGGAGCCCTGGGAGTGTAGTGGGTGATGCACTGGGCCGTTAACCTCAAGGTTGCCAATTTCAAACCACCAGTTGCTTCAAGGGGGGGAGACGAGACTTTGTACCCCTGTAGTTACAGTCTTGGAAACCCCCAGGGGCCGTTCTACTCTGTCCTGTAGGGTTGCTATGAGTCAGAACTGACTCCACAGCAGTGAATGTTTTTATACTGCTTTCAGGCCAGTTCAGACTCATTGTGACCTTATAACACAGGGTTGCTCCTCAGGATGTCTGAGTCTCTAAATCTTTACTGGAGCTGGCAGCCTCTCCGTCCTCCTGCAGAGTGACTAGTGGCTTTGAACTGCTGACCTTAGAGTTAGCTGTCCAGTGCTTCATCCACTGCACCCACGGGGACTCCAACAGTCTCCAGAGGGCCTGCTGTTATCTGCCCTGGGTCCCCTCCGTGGATGTGTGAAGAGCACGTCGGTGTTCAGAATAAGTTCCTGGTGCTCGCTAGATTCCCCACCTCGGTTCTTTGTCGTTCCATTTTTGGGTTTTGCTTATACCCCAAGCTCAAAGTCATCCTCAAGCCTTCTTTCTTAAACTCCACCTGGTCAGCAAGATCCTGAATCTGGCCACATCTCTGTACCACCGCTACTCCATCTGGGTCAAGGCTAGCAGCTTGGCCTCTTGATTGGGTTCTGTGCTTCTGCCTTTGCCCCTCCCCCAGCCCCACCCCCACCCCTACCAATCGATTCTTACATTTCTCCTCAGTCCAGGGAGTCCTTTAAAAATGTACGCCTACTCCTCTGCTCCCAACCCGCCAGTGAGGGGCCAGATCATGCAGAGTCTTGGAGACCAGTAGAAAGAACTGGGCTCCACTCCTCCATGTCTCCTGTACTCCCCTGCCTGCTCACGCTGCCCTAGCCACACTTGCCTTCTTGTCCTCCAACAGGCCACCGCTGTGCCTGCCTCAGGGCCTTTGCACGGCTGCAGCACCTCACCAAACCTCACTTGCTTTGCTACACCTCCTCTGCTTCCACCTAAACACATTGAAGCTCAGGGCTCACTCTTGGCTCCCTTAGTTCACAGTGTCTCCCAGAAAACACTGGTGGTTTCCAAAGGTATTCCTTCAAACCAGATTTCTTCCTAAGCTCCAGTTTCATCCAGACTTAACCATCTTCATTCAGGTGACTGAGAACATTTCGTACTTCACATATGCAAACATTCTTAATATGCAAACAAAGTCTCCCTAGTATGTCAACAAATAGCATTACCATCCACCTAGAGGCTCAAGTGAAAATGTCCCCAAGAGTCTTCCTTGATCCCTCCCCTTTCTGTTACCTACTTCCTTCATCCCACCGCTCCAGTGCCATCTGCTAGCAAATACGCTTTGAGTCTAGACCCAGCATCCCTGTGGCAGTGCCTCTCAATGTGTGGTTTGCAGATGGGTCAGTGGTCGGTTGCTACTCTGTGACAAGTAAATTCTAGACCCTGAGAGGAGGGGGCATTAGACACTTGCAGCAGTTCAACATTATCATGGCAGCCACGTCATGATGCTGGGCCCTCCTCACTGAACAGGGTATAGACCACTTAGGTTCAGCAAGCTTAAGTCATGAGTCATATGCAGTGGAAGAAATGCAACCAATAGCATGCACAACAGGATCCTATTACAACATAGGATGCTTTATGATTGGTTTGTTAATTCTCCTTCCAAAGTGTGTGTGTGTATACACTATAGACCTGTAAGCATTTATTTTTATAACTTTTAGATAGACTGAGTTTTTAATCAAGACTCTTCACTTTCTAATTTAACATTACCAGCTAAATTCAAGAAATAACATTATTTTTACTTTTAAATTACTGAAATAAAACAACTTCATTACACTTTTTGGGAGAAGAAAATACTTAATTTTTCTGAATGTGGCAGGAGTGGTGAACCAAATGCTAACAATGGAAGTGATTCTGAAGAACAAAGACCCAAAGAGTTCAAATTGGCTTTCTTGGAAATAAGGTCCTTCAATTTATTTTTTAAAATTTTATTAAGGACTCATACAACTCATCACAATCCATACATACATCAATTGTGTAAAGCACATTTGTACGTTCATTGCCCTCCTCATTCTCAAAACATTTGCTCTCCACTTAAGCCCCTGGCATCAGGTCCTCATTTTTCCCCTCCCTCCCTGCTCCCCACTCCCTCAGAACCCTTGATAATTTATAAATTATTTTGTCCTATCTTGCCCTGTCTGACGATCCTTCAATGTACTGAGTGCAGTTTACAGCTGTTATTGGCATCCTAAGAGAATAGTGTTTAGTTATTTGCTGAGATATATTGGCCATGAAGCAACGGTGCCATCAAAGCCCATGGGGCATTGCTTAGAAAAAATAAGTCCAAAGAAAAATGTCTGAGACCAAGATTCTTTGAGTAGAAACATCCATCTTTCTCACTCGGAACAGCTGGTGGCTTCAAATTGCGGATCTTGTGGATCTCAGCCGAATGTGTAACCACTGAGCCACCAGGGCGCCCGAGAGAGCTGATAGCCTTACTTTCCTTTCATGGAGCAGCTGGTGGATTTGAACCCTGCAGTGAACAATCCCAGGTTTACCCAACAGCACCGCCAGGTCTTGGCAAGATGAATGCTACTTGTCAAGAAGCCTGCACGGCCAACATGTGTTTTAGTGAACACCCATTTCAATCTGCCTTTCTAATCAACATACTTTCAAAAGTTTCTGATGTTTTTTCCCAGGGAAAGCAGTCCATGGGGTTGCTATGAGTTGGTGTCGGCTCACCGGCAGTGAGCTTGTTTTCTTTTTATTTTGTATCAGCTCGTGTCAAGATTGACAACCTATGAAGCCCTGTGTAGGGTTGCAGGGAGTTGGACTTTGCTCGATGGCAGTGAGCAAAGCCCAAAAGCTGTGCATATTTGCAGGAGATATATGTGAAAGATTGCACTTACTTAGAAATTGATGTGCTTGACACGATGGATGGATGGATTGTGGTAAGCATTATATGAGTCCTCAATAAAATGATTTGAAAAAGAGAGAGAGAGAGAAATTGTGGGTGGAACTGCAGCAAAGAAGGTAGCTCAAATACTGATTTCCAGTGTCACTGTAACTCGATGTGTTTATGAGCGAATAGTAATGGAAGGCCAGCCCGTAGACCGAATAAAGCAGGTGTCCTCAAACTACGGCCCACGGGCCACATGTGGCCCACCAAGGACATTTATCCGGCCCGCCGGGTGTTTTTGCCCTGTTTGTTTTCTATTACTTCAAAATAAGATATGTGCAATGTGCTTAGGAATTTGTTCATAGTTGTTGTTGTTTTTTAACTATAATCTGGCCCTCCAAGGGGTGAGGAACAGTGAACTGCCCCCCTGTTTAAAAAGTTTGAGGACCCCTGGTAAAGCTAGCAACTTTTTTTCCTTCGCAAGGGGATAATGTCACAGCCTTCCCAGCCTAGGTGAAATTGAAACGGGATAGTGATATGAAAGAGAATGATTTTTACTTACAAACATAACCAGCTGTGAACTGTGTGAAACTATGAGGGATTACATGGTCGGCCATCTTGGGTGTGGACTTCACAGTTTTGTGTAGATATTGTGGAGTAGCTCCCTAATTGTGCCAAATGGAAATCAGTGTACTGTTTCTCTCACAAGGAAATCTTGCTATCATAAGAAATGTTGACGGAAGAGTAGACTTTGTGGTGTGCTAAGTCTTGCAAAGTAGGTAAACGCTGGCGTGCTAAAGCCTAGAGTATGCTCTGTATGTGAGACTGTTGAAGCAGATCATAAACAGCTGTTATTGGCTGCTAAGATGAGATGCTAATTGGGAGGACATGTGTTGGAGAATGTGTAGAACAATCCTTTTTTGCTTTAACAGCGAAATTTATGTTATTACCGTTTACGAGGCTAGAAATCAAAATTCAGGGCGCTGGCTTTCGGGGAAGAAATTCTTTGTCTCCTTGAACTTTGTTTCTTGTGAACTACAGAACAATTTTTAAAGTAGTTTTATGGGCATAGACTTCACACATCATACAACTTAAACATTCAAGCACCTTCAGAAGAGTGGTGCACTCATCACCACAATCCATGTCAGAATGTCTTCTTCTCGGACTCACTGCTGTTAGCTCACAGTTCCCCTCACCCTCCCCTGCCGCGTCCCTATGTAATTACTAATCCAGTGTCTGTCTTCACAGCGCTACTTATCCTGATTTCATATATTGAAAATCATATAGAACGCAAACAGGAAGCAACCAACCAAACAAAAACTCAACAACAACGACAGGACAAAATATAGAAAAATTTCACTAGAAAAGGAAGCAGAAAGTATTAACGATAGAGACAATTTTAAAATGGGTCCAAAAGGAGATCAAATGATAAGTTATTATATACATCTGCCATAATCGACTTCATGATGTCTTCTATCTGATGTTGCTACAAAATAACTATATATCTATATACATATATAGATATATGAATTTATGTCAAGAAGCTGGCATACACAGTTGTAGAAGTGAGCAAGTCCATGGGTCAGATGCTAGTCTGATTTCCCTTGACTCAGGTAGCCATGGGGCTGGTGACCTCAGGATCAGTAGGAAGATGACAGGCTGCTGGCTGCAGGAGTGAGTGAACTGAAGGTGGGCAGGACAGAGGGCAGGCCTCTGATGACTCCTGGGATTGTCAGGCAACATGGCAGACCATTGGGTCAAGTCCAGAGTACTGGAGGTCAGAGAGCTAAATGCAGGATCCAGACCAGTAAAAAGTAAGCAAGCTTTTCCACAGCATCCACTTATACTAGAAGCAGGCCACAACCCTGAGGAAACTTCCTTACAATTGCATCAGTGTTGTGACCTGAGTAAGATGCTGCATTTTACCCTACTCTCCTTACAACTGAATTGGCTGCTTACAGCAGATCCCATGTTAGAAGGCATTACATTGTGTTCGTGCACATCACTGGAAACGACTAGGCCTTAACTGCCAAACTACTGGTAATTTCGTTCCAGCCAAGGTGACAAATAGTCTATCACAAGGAGACTTCATCTCACATACTTTGGGTATGTTTTCAGGAGGGACCCATCCTTGGAGATGGACATTATATTTGACAAACATACCCAAAAAAGAAGCTGGCCTTCAGTGAGATGGATTGGCACAGTGACTGTAAGGATGGGCTCAAACTTAGTGAAGATTTTGAGGATGGGGCTTTGTTCACATACAGTGGCTGAGTCAGAGCTGACTTGATGGTACCCAGCAATAACCACTATGACATGTTTCATTCTTTAACAATGGCCAGTGACGTCGATGATGGCCTTGATACTGTACTTCTGTAAGAAGCTATCGCTACACAACTTACAAATTTGAAAATTTTTTTTTGAAATTTATTTCTCATGAATAGAAAATCTGTGCCTAAGAAATTCATGGGCCCAGAACCCATTTATTTCACCGACAGAAAGTTTAACTATAAGTCTACAGGATAGTTGGCTGGAACTAACTACCATTGCAGGGTTAACAAAAAAATTTCTCTGTGGAGAAAGAGCTGCTGAAATTGGCAGGGGTGTATTGACTCTGGGAAAAATTTAAGGTGGGCGTGTGTGAGAATCCCCAAACCTGGGGAAAGAACATTCAAGGAATGTGTGTGCCTCAGTGCATTGGAAAAATTTAAGGTGGGCATGTATGAGAATCCCCAAACCTGGGGAAAGAACATTCAAGGGATGTGTGTGCCTCAGTGCCCTCCCCTCCCCCCCCCACCCCCGTTGGCTCGGGTGCACAGCATCCCTCAGTGAGCGGAGCGAAACACTGGCCTGCCCCCACCCAGCCATCGCATCATTTGGGACATTTCAGATCAAAACTTAAAGCGAACAATCAGAGGTGCTGAAGTTGCTCCAAAATTTCTCTTTCTGTCCTGTTCTGCGATGGTTCCTTTCCCATCGATGATGTTAAAATGAAACCTAGGAAGAGTTTCGGTATACATGATCCCCTGAAAATAGCCTTTTCAGCAACTTTAGATGCAATAACCCGCAAGCTGATTTGTCACATTAAAAGCTTTAAATATTTATACACACCATGTCCAAAGTCCCAGATAGACCTTTAATATCACAGTTTATTATTTTCCTGAAAGTAGGTTTAGAATGAGTTTAAAAATTAATTGCCAATGCACACAGGTGGAAGACTGAGAAGGTACCGATGCATTTGAATGATGGCGTTGGTAAGGAATATTGAAAGTGCCACGGACTTCCAGAAGAACAAACCCCAGAAGTGCAGCCAGAGTGCTCCTTAGAAGCAAGGATAGCGAGACTTCCTCTCACTTATCACGGACATGTTGTCAGGAGAGGTCAGTCCCTGGAGAAGGGCACCGTGTGAGGTAAAGTTGACGGGCAGTGAAAAGAGGAAGACTGCCAACAAGACGGATCGACACCGTGGCTGCAGCAGTGGGGTCACGCAGAACCACATTGAGGATGGCCCAGGACTGGGCAGTGTTCTGTTACACTGTAATAGGGTCACGAGCGTCATAATCAACAACAATGGCATATGCACACATTCCTTGAGTGTCCCTTCCTTGGGTTTTGGGATTCTCACACATGCCCACCTTCATTGTGGGTCAGACTTGGTACACCTCGGCCAACTGCTGGAGCTCCTTCCCCTTCAGTGTCCTGTCCCACACATCCCGACTCGACTCTGCCTTCCCCAACCTGTCCTGTAGCAAGGGTGAGAGAGTGGGAGTCATCCATCCCAAGTGATAGGAATTATGGGTACATTATTTTAGGAGGATTTTAGAACAATTACAAAAATGTCAAAGTATATCATCTCATAAAATTTTTAAGTATTTTTATTTATTAATGTTATTGGCATATAATTCACATATAGAATTCAATAGTTCATATTAAAAAGAGTTGTACAATCATCACCATACTTTTATAATGTTTTCTTCTTTCTTTAACTCATTATTAATTCCCTGTTTCCCCCAACATTTCCTGCCATATACCAAAGAAACAATCCAGTTAAGTACTGTCTATACTGAATGTCATATACAGAAAAACATTTTTTGAAACCAACAGCAGCAACAAAGTAAAACAGTGAAAACATTAGTCAAAGATAAAGCTGAAAATATTAAAAACTAGAAGTAATCCTAGAAGAAAAAAAAAGAATTCTATTGGTCTACATTCTATACAATGTGGAGGCTACAGTTGAGTTTAGGAATACACTGGCAGACTTACGTTTGTATTGCTTACGATTTCACACACAGAGAACTGTGTTCACTTTCAGAGCAAGGCTTGTAACTGTTCAGAGCTATCTGTACTGGCTTCAGATGAAGCCGACGTTTCGGTGCCTGTAACTCTGCCTCTGAACAAGTAGATTCCATACACCCATCGGTGTCCTGTGACGGTCAAGGTAAAGAAGTGGCAATGAGGCATTTCTTGTGCCCATGTGGAGTTTTCATTTGCGTGTAAAATCACAGGACAGTGAGACAGTGGGGAATGGGAGGTGTTGTACCTGTGTTTTTGTTGTTAGATGCCACTGAGTCAGTTCCAACCCATAGTGACCCTGAGCACGACAGAATGAATTACCCCTGGTCGTGGGCCATCCTCACCATTACTCCTGTGCCTGATCCCATTGCTGCAGCGACTGTGTCCATCCATCTCCTTGCTCTCTCTCACTGCCCCTGAACTTTACCAAACTGATGCCCTGCTCCAGGGACTGGTCTCTCAACCTGCATCCTCGTACATGCAAATTCTAGTTTATACCTGAAATCGCGTACTCAGTTGTAATAGTTGGAAATGTGATTGCTTCTGCCCTTTTAGCATTGTGAATTGTTGTTGGTAAAACTTAGAAAGGAACTATACCAACCTTTCACCAGTGGGAGTTTCCTTTAGGCAGTTAGTTGAGGAGTTGGCACGATGTTCTATTACTTCATATTTTCAAAATGTTCAACCATGAGCTATATTACTTACCAAAAAACTGTTATAAAAATCTAAGAACACAACCAAGAAAAAACCTAAAGGATAAATGAAGGCACTAAAGATTATTGGGATTATTACATGATGGTTACTGAAAGTCATTTTGTCATCTCGGGGAGAGAGTGTGTGTCAGATCATGTGCCCCAAGGTTGCCACTGTCCTTGCAGCCCAGAGGACCTTGTTCTGCGTGAGTTTCCCTTCTCTGCGCCCGGCCCACATAGCATCCCTCAGCAGAAAGCCAGAATGACCATGTCCTTCCCAGGGATCACACCCCTTGCTTTTCATTGGACAGTCTCGGAACGCCAATTTTTCTCACGCTTTTCAATGTTCGTGGCAAGAAGGGCCAATTTGGTGGCCGCCATATTGGATTGTGATTTGTGTATATTCATATGCCTGGATGAGCCTATACATGCCGGGGGTGCGGAAGCCCTTTTGGCTCCCTTCTCCAAAGGAGCGATCCAGGAAGTCTGGAAGAAGGACTGAAGATGGAGAGAATGAGACTCATTAAAGGCCTGGCAGATGCAGGGCTGGCACTAGACACTGAGAATCCCCTTGCAGAGAAGGCAGGAGGCAGAGGTTGCTGTGGAGCCTGCCGTGAAGGCGTGAGCAGAGTGGGGGTGGTGGAAATGTACCCTGTGGTCTTCTTGATGGCCGAGAGGAGGCTGGAGTGGTGTGCAGAAAACCATGATGGAAATGGGGGTGGGGGGGGGGAAGGGGAGGAGAAAAGGGGGGGGCTTAGGCTGCATGCTTAGGCTGAAAGGCTGGCATGTGGCAGTGGGAGCTGAAGGGATGGAGAAGGTGGCCTCAGAAGAGAGGCAAAGACAAAGGGGGAAAGGGAACAAACAAAACAAACATTGGTATTGTTCTGGAAACGTCAGTATTTACATTTTCCTGTAATCCTTGACACCCAGGCTTCCAAAGTACTTTCAGGAGGGCAGGAAAGCTAGACCTAAAGTTATTTTTTAAAAGCAAACATGCAATCTTTTTTTTTTTTTTTTTTGTAAAAAAGAAATTTACCTCAGCAAGTCACCAGACACGCCTCTACTGTCGTACTTTGTGATAACACGTGGCTGTCTGTCTTCTTCGCTGCCGTTGCTCCAGTCCTCAGCTCTGTGCAACTCGAGAGTTTGTGTCGTCGTGTTCCATATGCAGCTTCCTATGCTGTGAGGCAGGATTAGCTCAATCTGTGTGGCCTGCGGACACATGTATTACACTCGATAACAGAAAGCCATGATGGTAAATTGATCGTCATCTTCCTGAGCTGTCTTCCTTTTGAAGTTACTACATGTCCATGCTGTTTTTAAAAATGGGCATCAAATGGCATCGTTGGCATCTCTGTTGTAATATAGTTGACAGACCATAAACTGCACCAGTTAAAATACAACATAATGATTGGCACATCTGCCCCCATGAAATTACACTACCATCAAGGTCGTGCAAGCATCTCAAGATGTCCCTTGTTCCCTTGCCTCTGCTCCCCCTGTCCTCTACAGACAGGTAACCTCTGATCTGCCTTCTGGAAAGTTCGGAAGGAGAATCCCACTTCCTAGTACAGAATATCAATGGAATTATATAAGGTCTGAGTTCTTTTTCTTTCTCTGCCTTCTTGAACTCAGCAGAGTTGTTTCTGAAGATTTGTCCACGTGTGGTTTGTGTAATTCATTCTTTTTATTATGTTGATGAACTAGTTTATTCACTCCCATTTGATGGGCATTTGTTCCCCCTCCCTCAGTGTGGGCTAGTACAAATCTACTTATGAACCTTGAGTACAAGTCTTGGAATGGATATGGGCATTCCTTTTCCTTGAATAAATATCTAACTGGTTATTGACTGGATCGGATGATAGTTGTAAGTTTAATTTTTTAAGAAACCGCCCACTTTCCCAAGTAGTTGTACTTTCCTCACGCCACCCACCCCCGTTTTCACCAGTTCCCGGAGGAATTCCAGTTGCTTTCCATCCATGCCAATTCTTACTAGGCTCTTTGTTAAATAAAATATAGCCATTCTCAGAGATGTATTTCTCAGTGTGCTTTTACTCAGAATTTTCCGAATGACAAGTGAGCATGCACTTGTGAGCTTTCTCCATTCATCCAAAGTCTTTAGTGGAGCGCTTGTTCAAACCTTATACCTTTTTAAAATGCTTTGTCCTCACATTAAAATTTGAGAGTTACGGAAGTGTGATGGCATTACCAAAAAAAGTGCTGCTTCTAGGCTTCCAGTCCATACAAGAGCAGGTTTACGACAAACACAACATGTTGAAACGTATTTGTGCAAGCCCATCAGTGGACGGCTGCAGACAAGTTCTCTTTGTGATAGACTCGTGTTAGTCTCATTAAATAAAAAAACCAAAGCCGTGGCCATGAAGTTGATTTCTGCTCAGGGAGCACATAGCCTCATGTTTCTCACTCAGAGCAGCTGGCGGGTTTAAACTTCCAAGCTTATGGCTAGCAGCCATCCTCATCCCCGTCAGCTGCCCAAGGCCAATCCCTATCAGGTGGATGCCAGGCACGCCTCCACCCTCCATGCCTGCTTCACTAACTCGGACTTCGTCCCTCCCTCCCTCAGGGCTGTCTCCTCCTCAGGTGGGTCCCGTAATCCACTGCAGTAATCACAGAGCTCAGTTACGGGCTTTACTAGGGACGTTAACAGGTTACAACTCAGGATCAGAAATGTTCAGGAAACAGTTCTGGTCGGGACAGCTTCTTCGCTGCTGTGCTCAGGCAGCCTCTCCACCCTTGGCCTGACCTGTGTTGCGATGGAGCACTGTTACGGAGCCCTTTTAGCACGGCTGGTAAATGCCCAAGGGAACACACTCCACCATCAGCCTCGGTGCCTTGGCTCTGGCTCTGTGGGTCGCTGAAGCTAGCCTTCGGAGGCACCCTGCTCTGCAAGTGAGCCTCCTGCCAGACGTCCTTCACGTTACTCACCGTTTGGGCCGGGAAGCCCATCTCTCTGCTTCAGGCTCTGGCCCTGGGTTCTGATCAACCGCTCCTCTGTGACTTCTCCCATGTAGCAGCTTCCCGACCTGGATCTTGGAGGTTTCATGTTCAGGGATCGTAGGTTCCAAGGGATATACTTTACTCCTAACTCTTATTTCTCCATGGCAGTCAGAGTCCCCCACTTCTGCTTCTGAGATATGGCTCATTTAAACCCAGCAGGAGGCAAAACTCACCAATCTCAGTACAATTCAAGGTTTTATAATCACAGTTTACTGTTCACACCTACTTACAACTGAATCCTATGACCCGTCAGTATCCTCCCCCAAATGACCCGTCAGTATCCTCCCCCATCTTCTGTTACCCAGACAAATCAGGAGAAAGTGGTTTGTGGGAGTTAGAAAGAAGAGTCACGTTAGATCATTCACTGAGTCGCCACTACCTTAGGCTCATTACCAATAAAGATAAGGAAATATTTAGTACGGGTGTTAGTATATGTGAAGCCTGGTTTTACAACAATTTTCCCCTAAATTCACTTTCTTTCTGATTGTAGTGAAATACTAAAACACTGACTGCCTAGTCGATTCTGACTCATACAGCCCTGTAGGGCAGAGTAGGACCGCCTCTGTGGGTTTCAGAGATTAACTCTTTGTGGGAGTAGAAGGCCCCGTCTTCCTCCCGCAGTGGCTGGTGGTTTCCGAACGGTTGACCTCGTGGTTAGCAGTCTGACACATAACCACTGTGTGACAGGGCTCCCCTATGAAATACCGGTCACAACCAATGTCATTTCAGCCACTCTGAAGCGTAACTCTGAACAAGCCACCTCAGTGTTTGCTATCGAGTCAGTGCCAACTCTTAGCACCCTTTACTTCTGAGACTGTGAAGCTTTATGGGAACAGGAAGCTTCATCTTTCTCCCAGGGAGCAGCTTGTGAGTTTGAACCACTAACCTTGTGGTTAGTAGTCCAGTGCTTCCCCCACAGCACTACCAGGGGGTTCTCTCTTAAGCATCCAACTCAGTAACAATCACATCCACCATTCTGTGTAACTGTCGTCACTCCATTTCCCATAAAAGTTTCATCAATGTAAACAGAAACCCAATACCCCTTAATAACTCCATCCCCCTTCACCCCTACTCCAGTCCTCTGGTAATTGCTGACAAGCCTTCATCTGTATACACTTGCCTGTTCTAGACATGTCTACATGGTATTTGCGTGACATCAGACAGTATTTCCCATTTTGAGTCTCGGGTACTTCTCAGTGTAGTTTCAGGTGCATCCGTAGCATAACATGTAGGAGGGTTGTTTCTCAGTGTGGCCGAGCAGGAGTCTACTGTATGTTTACACCACAGTGCGTTGCTGGATCCTTGGGCGATTGTGTGTGAACGATGGGCAACAGGCATT
This sequence comes from Tenrec ecaudatus, assembly GCF_050624435.1. Classification (NCBI taxonomy): domain Eukaryota; kingdom Metazoa; phylum Chordata; class Mammalia; order Afrosoricida; family Tenrecidae; genus Tenrec; species Tenrec ecaudatus. The sequence goes on from NC_134543.1 coordinate 13,791,569, forward strand.
GATGTCATATGACCCCTGCATTGGACACCTTGGGTCATATATCTAGAAGCGGGGTGGTTAGATCATACGGTAATTCTTTGATGGTTTTGGATCCCTGGGTGGCACAAATGGACCACCCAGAGGACAGGCTTGCAACCTGCGTCTGGCGAGGTTCAGCCTTGAAAGCCCAGCGGTGCGGCTCTCCTCAGCACACACGGGGTCACGTGAAGCGGAATCCATTCGGTGGCAACGGACAATTTTTCTTTTCAGGGACCACCCACGTGCTCTACATGATGCCCGCCGTTTCCACTCCCGATCTCCACAGTCTCTCCAACATTTGCCATGTCCCCCCAGACATGCAATGTTAAACACGAACAAGTCCATCTCGGGAGAAGTACAGCCAGAATGCTCCTGAGAAGCGAGGATGGGGAGGGGGATTTCATCTGTAGTGTACTCAGAATTTTCCTAATGACAAATAAGTATGCACTTTTAGACTTTCCCCATTCCTATATATAGTCGTTAGTGGAGTACTTCTTCGAGCCTTATGCCTTTTTTGTTTTTTCAATGTGGGCATGTTATCAGGAGAGCCCAGTGCCTAGAAAAGGCCACCATGCTTGGTAACCTAGAGGGTCAGAGACAAAGAAGACAGCCCCGAGGAGATGGACGGGCATGGTGGCCGCCACGTGGGCATCACACAGGAGGGTTGGGCAATGGGGGACCGACCGGGCAGGGACTGGGCGGTTCGGTTGTCTGCAGGGTTGCTTTGATTTGGAACCAACTCGACAGCGCTCAACATAGTCACTGTGGTGTTTTATTTAAAACATGGTTATTATTTCTGAATGTTTTATATTATGAATCTTCTTGATTTCATTTCTAAAATTGTTAGTAGCTCCCATTGAGTTTTCTGAGCCGTACAATCATGTCTGCAGCAATCAGTGGTGATTGTTTTCCATGGTGAGATTTTCTAATAATTAGCCTCGAAGGTAAAGGGTGTCTTCCTTTTTTGCCCTTTTTTTCCTCTTAGAAAATGTCTCACTGCTATCTGCATCTCCCCTAAAAGCAACACTGACCTTTGAGTTTATGGTTTTTATTTACTTTGGAGTCAAAAATAAAAACCAAGGATGTCATTTTCAACTTGACAAAATTTTCCCTTTGAGCTTTTTACTACGCCAGTAACCGTGAATGCCAGCAAAGTCTGCTGCGGTGTGAGTTCATTATGACAAGAACCCTTTCCTCTCTTTTGGTTTATGTAACATTTGGGGTCACACCGTTTTCGCTGGATTTTCAATTATTTTTCTTTTGAGGAGATGTAGCACTCACTCTTCTCCCTTGTGAAGCTGCGACTGACGTGCTGGTCCCCGGGCCCCAGCTCGCTCTCACCTGCTCAGCCGACTTGCCCTTGATCCTTCCTTCCTCATTTGGGGGTCAAGTTAGATGCTGGACCAGCCCGACGTAGCGCCCATTCCAGGATCACGCACTTCCCTTGCAGAGTGGGTTTCCTCCCCGTTGCTCAGAGCTCAAGTGTGCGGCGAGCTATTTGCTCTGAAGTAGAAAGGCCTTTATAATGAAATCCCTCTAATTTCCACACCAGTGCTTCTAAGAACCTCGAGTCTTGCTAAAGGGCTCTTTCCTGAAGCACAAACCAGCATTGGTGAGGGAAAAACATGATGAAGAACTTTAACAGAAAATGTTTCAAATGTACATTTACCACATCGTCCCAAAGCACTGTGCTTTCTTTTCCCGACTGGGATGTTCTGGGCGGTGCTCCGATCTCAGGGCCTTGTGGGCTGCCATGCATGCTGGTGGCTGAGCAAAGGACTGTCAGCTCTCGGTGTATCCCAGGCCCCACATCCACCAGGCTCGCTCAAGTCACTGGAAACGCGGAATCCTGCCATCTTCCTAGAAACTAGTCACAGCCACGCACCTAGGTTAGAGATGGCAGTACTCGACATCTCTGCTTTTTGGATTTTCTCCAAAACGATTTTTGTTGTTGTTTAATGAAGCCCTTCATGAAACCCAGCATTCTCATTAGCTGGCTCGGGACTGAAGGATACCTCAGAAGACCCGGTGGTGATGTCAAGAAGCACTGTCACTTGGGGAAAGTCACGTTCAGCGTCTGAGCCCCAAGAAGAAAGGGCTATTTGTGGTGGTTCTGGGGAGGGCGTGGGGATTGGGAAATACAGGCCGCCGTCAACGAGGGTGCTGCTTTGGGTTCAGACTACAGTGGTGAAACCAATATTGCAAAAACAAAAAAAATAAGTGAATCAGACGATCTTTCTGTTTCCCAAGGCATATAAAAGCGAGGCTTGCTAAGTCTATTAAGGACCCTTGCTGGCAGAGTGCGCTCTGAGTTGGGCTGGGAACCCCAAGGCCAACAGTTCGAATCTAACAGTCACTCCTCTGGAGAAAGATGAGTTTGACTGTTCCATAAAGACTTGGAATCTCGAAGCCCTAAGGAGCAGTGCTGCTCTGTCCTCCAGGCCTGCTAGGAGTCAGAATTGACTCGATGGCAGTGGGTTAGGTAGGCTTATTAGACGTGCAATAGCATTAAAAGTTTGAAATACTGTGAAAAATGAGCAAACTGTGATCCCGGCTGGAAGTAACCCCATGCTACTGGGAAAGTGGCACCGATGGGCGTGCAGTGGGTCGATACAATGTCTGTTTGTGAAAATGCTCTATCTACAAACTACAAAAAATCAAGGCAAGCGTGTGCCGTTCCCCAATCTCTGCATGCCGCCCCCTGCTCCAGAGACGGGGCCACCAAGCACGGATTCCAGAATCGTCTTTAGCCTGTGTGTGATTCGAAGTTAAAAGGAGGCCAAGCCCTTTTCCGATCCACCCTCCCCGCGCCCTGGCCTGGACGCAGTTGCAGGAAAACTCCCATGTGGGAGGTGCTGCTGCCAGAGAGGGGCGAGCGAGTGGGATCGTCAGACCATGCGGTCACTGGGCCGACTCCCGGAGGAGGCCTGTGTGCGGGAACCGGTCCACGGGCCCTCACTGCCCGCCGAGCACACTGCTTATTTTAAACTTTCCACCCATGGCATCTTGTCTCTCATGCCTTTCCTATAAACTCATATGATGTCAGCCTGCTGAGCGCTAGATGTTTTCCCTTTGCTGGCCGTCACTCGCAAGATGATTCTATCAAAGATGAATTTCCCCTCGACTATTGCCTGCATGGGAGGGGGCAGCTGGAACGGAGGCAGGCTGTGTGTGTGTGTGTGTGTGTGTGTCACAGAGAGAGTCAATGTGTGTGTGTGTGACACAGTAAATGTGTGTGTGTGACACAGTAAATGTGTGTGTGTGTGACACAGTCAATGTGTGTGTGTGTATGTGTGTGACACAGAGGGAGTCAACTATTGCCTGCATGGGAGGGGGCAGCTGGAACAGAGGCAGGCTGTGTGTGTGTGTGTGTGTGTGTGTGTGTGACAGAGAGAGAGTCAATGTGTGTGTGTGACACAGAGAGTCAATGTGTGTGTGTGTGTGTGTGACACAGAGAGAGAGTCAATGTGTGTGTGTGTGACACAGAGAGAGAGTCAATGTGTGTGTGTGTGTGTGTGAGAGACAGAGAGAGAGAGAGAGAGAGACAGAGAGAGAGAGACAGAGAGAGAGACACAGAGAGAGAGAGTCAACTATTGCCTGCATGGGATGGGATGGGGCAGCTTGAACAGAGGCAGGCTATTTGTGTGTGTGTGTGTGTGTGTGTGTGTGTGTGAGAGAGAGAGAGAGAGAGAGAGAGAGAGAGAGAGAGAGAGAGAAAGATCAACAGATATGACAGAGGTAGCTAGCCAGCACTCCTTGTAGAGTATTTGAGAAAGACAGAAAAGTATAAAGAAGAACCAATGTGCTAGGCTGGGTTGACTAGAGAAATAAATGTGTTCATGCTCATATATTCATATATGTGTAAGAAAGAGCTATATATCAAGTAGCATTTCTCTATCAGGAAAGCATCCCAGCCCAGTCCAGATCAAGTCCACAAGTTGGTACTAGTCCATAAAGCCCTCTTCAGACTCACACAAGCAATGATGCAGAATGCAGGAAGATCACTGGCCGGTGGGTGCAAAGTCTTGTGGATCCAATGGCTGTGGACGTGTCTCCAGGGCTCCCGCAGGTCTCTGAGTCGCTCGTTAGCAGGAAGGTGAAGCAGGAGAAAGAGGAAATTCCCAGGATCCTCCTTGTGAGCAGACCATGCCCACCAGGAGGTATCATGAAGCTGTGACTTGATTGGCATGCTAGGCTCCACCTATATCTTCTTATGAGTGCCACGTTGGCACAAAAAGCACTAACACACCCACCAAACCAAAGATCACTGTGGTTAGTATGTTGGTATTTACTCTTGCTGGTGTTTCTGTTGTGCTATTACTGTTAAGATAAGTGTTTTCCTAGCCTTCTGCCATTTTCCCACGACAAATAACCCAGCAACCAACAGATCTGTCTGCTCGTTTACGCGTCTTGTCCTTAGGAGGGATTCTTCCACGTGGGAATGCTCTCTGAGAGAGAATTAATGCATTTGATTCCTTTCGCATCCCGAATTTTCCTGACCCTGCTGCCTAATTCATCAATCGCCCCTCACCAGGGCTGGTTAGCTTTCGCTCCATGTAAAACTAATAGATGAAAATAAACAAAGAGCTCACTGATGATTAAGGACCGAGGCCATTTTCAGTTATTCGTCTTTCTGTTTTCTCTTCTGTGAACTTGCTTGTCTGGTTGCTTGCCAAGTTTTGCTTTCCAGCGTGTTTGCAGTGGTTTTGCAAGTTACCATTCACCTTTGAATTTTAGGGGTAAAGGTTTTCAATTTGTATGTGGTCAAACCTGCGCTGTTTTCTCTCGTGATTTATTTCCTCGATTTTGTACTAAAAACATTTCCCTTGTCTAGACACCGGATTACTGCTTGCTTTCTAATTCTTGCTTGTTGTGGTTTGAGTTTTAGGACTATTGAATACGTGAGTGTACTTGAAATTTATTTTTATCTACGTCATGCACTGATAATGTCAGCATTTTGGCTCCTAAATAGCCAGCCAGTTTTCTCATTAAACTCACTGCCATCGAGTGGATTCCATCTCATAAGGCTATAAATCTTTTGGGGAGAAGAGAAAGCCTCATCTTTCTCCTGCAGAGCAGACGGTGTGTTTGAACTGCTGACCTTGTAGTTAGGAGCTCAACACGTAGCTCACTACGCCTCATTTTACTTTATCATGTTTACATAATGCCTGCATTATCTTACATTACACTGAGCTGATCTTTTGCATACTAAGGGAGCTTTAGGGAATTGTCTGTTCGATTCCCCAGGTCTCTCAATTCTTAGACCAAGGACGCACCTCCCCACCCGCTGTTTGAATGTTTAAGGTCTCGTTTTTCTTTCTTTTTTCGGTAGATAACGTCATTTATTACAGATCTGGTCTTTTTTATCTTTTTCACTTTTTAATGTTATTTGGGTGAAAGTTTACAAAGCAAATTGACTTTCCACCCATGTCTTGTGTTCTCAAGCCTCGCAGGTGAGCTTTTGAACTGTTCCCCGCTTTTCCTGTTTACTCTTTCTAGGTGAGGACTAGAGCCATTTGGGGGTGGGGTGGGGGTGGGGGTGGGGTGGAGTGAAGTTCCCCCAAACCAACAAAACAAAACAAAAAACTCCTTTTGGGGATCTGATGACACTGTTCAAGCTATAAATGAATTGGGAAGAATTTGGCAACTTTTAAACCTGCAGTTTTGTCATCCAAGGATGTGCTACTTGCCCATCTTCCTCCCTTTTCAAATATCCTTCTCATGTAGCTTGATGGCGTTGTTGGGTTTCCTGCCTATAAACTCAAGACTCGGTGACTTCTTACGGCATTTCCAGGTCACTTTCTATTGGGGCTCCTTCCCTTTGTATGGGATCTTTGCCCCTGCAGTTTGACACCACACTTGTTAATGTTGCCCCCCTCCACCCCCACCCCGCCGCCCCGTGGCTGCCAAGTGCGGACAGAGCGCCAGTGGATGTCCTATCTGGTTCTTTCCAAGACGATAAATCCAGACACTGAGAAGGGGAACTGTTCTTTTTTCATATATGATAAAACCAGGCTATGAAAGGCACAGCCCATTGGTCGTCTAAGTTGTGGAAGTGAGGCTCAGCACCCCTATGATTTGTGTCATGGAAAACAACTAGCCACAGCCAGGAACGTCACCTGGTATCAGTTCCCTGTGGCTGCTGTAACCAATTATGGAAAACTTAAAGCCAAACCAAACCCACTGCCATTGAGCGACACCCAGCTCATAGCCCCTCTACAGAGAGCAGAGCAAAACCACTCCTTTGGGTTTCTGAGGCGCTCAGTCTTTATGGAGCAGGCAGCTGGTGAGTTTGGAGGGCTGCCCTTGCAGCTAGAAGCCCAACGAGAAACTGCCCCAGTGGGGTAACTTCGCACTCTCTGCTGCTGAGTCAAGGCTGACTCTCAGTGACCCTGTTGAACCAGGAGGAACGGCCTCTGCGGGTTTCTCAGACTATAACTCTTTATGGGAGTCAAAAAGTTCTGTCTTTCTTCCAAGGAGCAGCTGGTGGTTTCAAACTGCCAACCTCAGAGATCACAGCCCAATGTGTAACCACTATGCCACCAGGGCTCCTTATCAGAGGGGAAGTGCCAAAACAATCTAGCAGAGGGTTTCCGATCACGGGCTGGTGAGTGGTCCCTCTTCTCTCACTCCAGACTTCCTTGTTGACAGGTTCAGCCGGTGTGTGCCGGGCAGAGGGAACAGCACAGTGACCAGAGCAAGTTCACGGGCGAGAGGAGGACCCGTCATTATGCTCTTAAGGCAGACGTCCAGTGTTCGCTGGCTTCCTTGTAGAGTGTGTGGTAGAGAATGTACTGCGGAGTTTTTCCAGCGTTTCCATCGGCATCTGGGTAAAGACGTACAACGCCACCCGCTTCCCATTCAACAGCTCAGTGGTGCCATGCCCTTGACTGCAACCCTCACCATGGAAAAGCACCCCTTCCACGTTCTCCTGATCTCCTTGTGTGTCTTCTTCTCGTGTCCTGCCTTCCTCTCCCTCCTTGACTTCTGAACTTTGTCCCTGAGCAAAGGAACATCTCCTTTGCGACCAAGCTCACTGTTAGAGGACTAAACATAATTGTGGGGGAAATTGTAGGGGAGCCCAGTAAAGATTCACAGCCTCACTATGAGTTGGGCTCAGCTCACTGGGAGTGGGGATTAGACTAATTTCCTGTGTCTTTAAGCTTTGTAGGGAAGTTCCTAAATGGTGTCTCCAGTCTTTAATTGTTGCTTACCGGGACCCAAACTGGGTCTTGTAGAAGGAGAACTTCTGGGGACAGGATGACTTTGTCCTTGGCAGTTTAGTTCAGTCGTTGTTAAAAGACTGGCAAGGTAGACATTAGGAGTCTGTTGACAGTGAGGAGCCCTAAATATTTTCCCCGCCATTTTCAGGTTTTCTTTGCCATTTTCTGGGGGGTTCCTTGGCTCACCCTTCCCTTACTGAACTAAAAAGGTAGTTTCTCAACACCACGGCTCTTGGCTTTGCTTTCTCTCACGCCCTCAGTGGCTGTGCCTGTGTGCTTAAGCACGATGTAAATAGTTAATTTGTCTAATAAATATCCTGAGATAGCCTCTGAGTTGTTACTCGAAGGGCATGAACCTGTTAACTCACTTAGCCAGCACAGATCAACACCTAATGTCTTTAATGTTGACCGTGATCCTTTTCACTGGCCCCAGTGCTCCTTAATCAACGACGTGGCCCTGCCTGGAGGCAGGAGAGACTAGCTAATAGGCAGAAGCTATGCCAGGCCGAGTCTGGCCAGTCATTTGAATCCCTGAAATCACTCTCAGCGTGGCAGTTCAGGGGAGGGCACAGTTTCTTGCCAAGGCTAGGAAGAGTCCCCACATCCCTAACGTACCTTAGTGACTTATGCTTTTCGGACACCCCTCATGAGCCAGCTCCTGTCCTCTTCTCCCCGCCACCCACCAAGACTGGTTTCTGGTGTGGTGGCTCATCTACCTGCAGAGTGGTTCTTCAGGGGAGGGCAGGAGAGCGGGGCTGTCAGGGCAGGGGAGGGGATGCCAGGTGCAACGTGTGAGAGCTCCCTGGGTGATGGTCACTAGTACTTTCCAGTTTCCCTCTAGGTTCTAATCGCCACTCACATCTTCCCCGAAGTTAACAGGTTGGAATGCCAGTGAGGAGCCCTGGTGGCAGAGTGGTGGGCATGTGTTGGGCTGCAATTGGCAAAGTCAGTGGTTCAAACCAACCAGCCACGCTTTCGGAGAAAGATGTGGCTTTCTACTACTGTAAACAGTTACAGCCTCAGAAACCCACAGGGGCAGTTCTACCTTGTCCTATAGCAGCGGTTCTCAACCTGTGGGTCATGACCCTTTCACAGGTGTCGCCCAATTTATAACAGTAGCAAAATAAGAGTGATGAAGTAGCAACAAAACTAATTTTATGGTTGGGGAATCACCACCACATGAGGAACTATATGAAAGGGTCACAAAATCAGGAAGGTTGAGAACCATTGTTGGGTCACTGTGGGTCAGCACCGACTCAATGGCAGTGGGGTGTGTTGTTTTGGTTTTAATGCAAGTGAGAAATGCTCCGGTTACAGTTGTTTATCCGGACATGCTACAAAGCTCTCTCAGGACTGCTGATAAATGCCCAACAGGGGTACCTCTCAGCTGTAAGCTTCAACTCAAAGGCATTCACCTCAAACTCCTTGGGTCAGTAAACCCAGTTCCCTGGACTCAGTACCCAACGGCACTTTGCTTCAGTAGGACTCAGTCTGACGGCACTCAGCTCCACTTCCATGGGTCAGCAAGTCCAGCTTCCTTAATTAAGGCCCAGAAGCACCCCACTCCATAAGCCAGCCTCCTGCCCGAAGCACTCAGCCTTACCTGCCCCGTTCCTGGGAAGTCCACCACTCTGTTCATGCTCTGCCTCCTGGTTCTGCTGTTGCGGCTCCTCCGATGTCATAATTAACTGTCTTCTGGACCCGGAAGGGTCGCTGCACAGGGCTGTTGGGTCCAGAGGATGTGGTCCACTCTTGCTGTAACCAGAGCCTTCCTCTTGCTTCTGAGAGGCCTTACTTTATACACAGCCAGATAGCAATCCAAGGACTCCTGTTCACAGTCACTCACGGGCGAATCCGAGCAGTATCTTTCCCTACCTTCTTGTGAGACCCCCGCAGGAAAAGGTCGTTTGGAGGGAGTTGGAGACTTTCATTAAAGAGCCACATTAAATAATCCACTGCCCTGCACTCCCCCTACCCCCCACCCCCTGACCTACAGGCCAACTTTATTGGAGGTGGGAGGTGTTGTGACGAAATCTGATTCGTGGAGACCCCGTGTGTGCGGAGTAAAACTTCTCTGTAGGATTTTCAAGGCTGGGACCTTTTGGAAACACACGTCTGCCTTCCATGGCATCTCCGGGTGAGTTCAAAGCACAGACCTTCACCTAGTAGTAAATGGTTTGTTTGTAGCACCCAGGCACTCGTGCCAAGGGTAAGAACTGCTCTTTCAGAGAGAGCTGCTTTCTGGTTGGCATAGGCAGACACACTTTCAGGTGTCTCTCCTAAAGGTGCCCACCGAATGCCCACTCAGTGTCTCAGTCTGATCTGAGCTGACGATCTGGGCCAGGTTCCCATGCTCTGTGCACTTCCTGGTTTGCTGAGCACCTGGCCATGTGACTTCTGAGTCTTTGTTTCTCTAGACTGAAATTCTCGTGGTAAAGGCCTCAGGGTCATTCCACCTGGTAGCTTTTTTAAATTATAGGTGGGATTTATTACTATTGTGTTTCTGGTAACTGGGAGGGAATTGTTCTGTTATGAAGGTTGATTATTCTGTCTATTGTCCACAGGCCTAGATGTTTCAGCTGAGGGGCGTGTGTTGCAAACGAAAGCATCAGTGCTTTTTTATAGCACGCTAACTGTGCTGACCTCGCCGCCATCAGCTGACTCTGGGCCTAGCAGACAGATGAGAACTGCCCCCGTGGCTTCCTGAGGCTGTAACTCTTTATGGCAGTAGAAAGCCTCACCTTTCGCCTGCAGAGTGGTTAGTGGCTTTGAACTGCTGACCCGCAGTGAGCAGCCCAACACACAGCCCACTCTGCCACCAGGCTCCTTTCTCTTGACTCACTGAAGTGAGGAGGAAGAAACGGTCTGCGATATAAGGTCTCCTTTTCCTTAATGGATTATTTAAAACTAAAATTTCAATAGTCAATCTTCATTTTAAAATTCTTTTTAAAATCATTTTATTGGGGGCTCGTACAATTCTTATCACAATCCATCCATCCATCCATTGTGTCAAGCACATATGCACCTTTGTTGCCATCAACATTCTCAAAACATTTTCTTTCTACTTGAGCCCTTGGTATCAGCTCCTCATTTCCCCCTCCCTCGCCACTCCCTCCTCCTCATGAACCCTTCATCATTCATAAATTATTATTTTGTCATATGTTACACTGTCCGACATCTCCCCCTGCCTTCTTCCCTGCTGTCCCTCCCCGAGGGAGGAGGCTATACGTAGATTCTTGTAATCGGTTCCCCCTTTCTACCCCACATTCTCTCCACCCTCCAGGCATTGCCACTCTCACCACTGGTCCTGAAGGGGTCATCTGTCCTGGATTCCTTGTATTTCCAGTTGCTCTCTGTACCTATGTGCATCATCTGGTCTAGCCAGATTTGTAAGGTAGAGTTGGGATCATGATAGTGGGGGGGGGGGGGAGGAAGCATTTAAGAACTAGAGGAAAGTTATATGTTTCATCATTGCTACCCTGCACCCTGACTGGCTCATCTCCTCCCCACATCCCTTCAGTAAGGGGCTGTCCAGTTGCCTAACGATGGACTTTGAGTCTCCACTCTGCACTTACCCACATTTACAATGATATGATTTTTTGTTCTTTGATGTTTGATGCCTGATCCCTTCAACAGCTCGTGGTCACACAGGCTGGTGTGCTTCTTCCATGTGGGCTTTGATGCTTCTCAGCTAAATGGCTGCTTGTGTATCTTCAAGCCTTTAAGATCCCAGATGCTATATCTTTTGATAGCCGGGCACCATCAGCTTTCTTCACTACATTTGCTTATGCACACATTTTTCTTCAGCAATCGTGTCGGGAAGGTGTGTATCATGGAATGCCAATTTAATAGAACAACGTGTTCTTGCATTGAGTAAGTACTTGAGTGGAGGCCCAATGTCCATCTGTTGCCTTAATTTAAAACTTATAAATATATGCACATAGATCTGTTTCCCCACAGTCTTATATAAATATATTTACATATGTACATTCCAGTCTTCAGACCTCTGTAAATACCCTTTGTCGCCTAGTTCTTTTCTCTATTTCCTTACACTTTCCTTTTGTTCCACTATCATGTTCAGCCTTCATTTGGGTTTCAGTAATTTCTCTCGGTTACCTTGCCCCTGCTGAATCCCTACCAGGCCTCTCACACCCTCCTTGCCACTGATTTTGGATTACTTGTTGCTCCCCTGTCCCTGAGTGGTCAGCACCACCTCCTTGCCCCTTCCTCCCCGTCTCCTGTGTCCCTCCGGAACCATTGGTCTCGTTGTTTTCTCCTCCAGACTATTCATCCAGTCTATCTTATCTAGATAGATCTGCAGAGATAATATGCACCAAAAATCAAGCAATGAATGAGAACACAGCGATGACAACAAAAAAAGAAAACCAATTACCCATAGAAGAATAAATTAATTAAAAGAAAAATTTTTTTAAAGAAAGAAAAACCTGTAAATAGATCAAGGTCTGATTTTTTATCTCTAGGCATGTCCTTCAGTCAGGTTCCATGGGGTACCATGCTCTGGACCCAGACAGGGGGCTCTTTGCTCTGCTCCCATGGTTGCTCTGCTGCATGCTTTTAGTGGTTTACTCAGTGTCACAGGTTCAGTCTGGGCCAGTCCCAACACTGAGTCTCCAATGTTGTCCCCCTTAGGGCCCTGGGCCATCAAGGGATGGCATGTCTCATAGTGGGATAAGCCATAATGTCCACTCTGTGCATTGGCTGTTTGGAGCGGGGATATCATCCTGCAGGCCTGGTGGGCCAGGATGTGCTCCGCTCTCTCTTCCTCCCCCTTCATTTGTTCCCATTTGCTCTGATTAGACATGCCCCTCTCCCCTAGCTGCAGCTTCAGTGCCATCCTCTAAAGTAAATTCTTCGGGGGGAGGGGCAGTTGTCCACATAGCTGGTGTGGGGGCTGAGCCCTCAGGCCCCTCCACTGGCTCCCCACTCCTTGCCGCCATGTTGCATTTGTCTGTCACTGGCTTTAAGTCCAGTCCCTCTTTCCCTGTGAAGACACAAACAATACTCTCCCCTTGGGTGAGTCAGTGCCCTATTCTCCCACCACATGTTTTTTTCCCCTTTTCCTCCCTCCTCACCCCCTTTTTAGTGGGCTACCATATGTACCCCTAGATTTGGTCTGGTATTTTAAAATTTTTGCATGCTCATTTCATTCAACAAAGAGAAAAAAATAAAACAAACCAAAAACCTAACCTCAGAGGATTTTAAAATAATTCTTCTTTAACCAAGCTATAGATGAGATCACTTGGCTTACTGGTGAATCACTACTAGCACACCAGAACAGATGTGTGGCCTCTCACAATGACAGCACTGGGGCGACTGTGAGTTCTTCACACTGCTCTGAGCAGCTGCTGCTTTGGAGGAGATGGAGCAATAGGTATCCGTTGTTTCTGTACACATGTCAACTTCTTGTTTTTAAAAGAGCCGAGGCAGGGTAAATAAGAGAGAGAGGTGATAATTGTATTTGTATTGAAATTTTTAAGAAAAAAATATACCCAGGAAGCACGCCTTTAAAATCAAAATAATCCAAATCACAGGAAAAGAAAGTAACAAATTTTCAGCTCTACAAGGCTCAGCACCAGATATTCTGATTCTTTCTCATTCTCCTTAGAGTAGGAAGTAAGCACAGAGTCACGTTAAGGATATTTGTTGGTCCCACTTGTGCGTGGAAACGCGGTGCCAACAGCCTAGTCATCAGCTGCCTCTGGGAGACTTCTGTGAATCTCACATTCGGCTACGGTGACAGCCATGGAACTTTCCACATGGGTGGACAAAGTTGAAAAATTCAGTCACGGAGGTGGAGAGGTGGGTGATGGAGCAACAAGAGGCCTCTCCCTCTGTTGACCAGCAAGCACGTGGACATTGTGAGCACTGCACAGAATCCCACGTGTCGTACAGTTTATACCCGAGACCAGCCGCAGACTAACCAAAGCTGGTATCAGATATCCAAGCCATCAGTTCAAATGACAGAAAAATCCACTAAAGCCCTTCTCCGGCCGGCTCGTTGTTCTGCGTCGACACGAGTCCCTGCAGAGTGGTCATCAGAGTAGTAACGGGAGGAGCGAATGTTTACCGGTCACTCTGCGCTCGCTGTCAGGAAGTCCAGGTCGCCCTGGAGTTACCGTTCCAAGGTCCTGATTTTCAGCTGGCTTTGAACAAATCTTACTGACCCCAGTATATGTGTGTCTGCTTATCCGTATGTGTGTGTGCGCGTATGCATCAGGAGCCCTGGTAGTACATATGTCTCCATACACACATGTAAACATACTATGTGCAACCCCAAAATGTCAAGCATTTCCCATTCTTTGCAACAGGATTCAGTAAGCCTTCGTTCTATCATTTGACAGATCTTATCTGTGGCTCTGAGATATAGAAGAAAACTCAAAAACCAAGTGGATTGCCATCTTGGAAAGCATTCTAACTCATAGTGGCCCCATAGGACAGGGCAGCACTGCCCCTGGACGCTTCCAAGACTGTCCATCATCTTTCTCCCACAGAGGAGCGGGTGGTTTTGAACTAGTGACCTTGTGGTTAGCCACTGAACACATCGCTACTAGGACACCAGGGCTTCTGTGAAATATAAACGCAAACCAAACTCACTGCTGACGCATAGGTCGCGACCCCTTGGGGGTTGTTTCTGAGTGTCATTGTTCGCAGGAGTAGAAAGTCTAGTCTTTCTTCTGAGGGGCTGCTGGTGGCTCGCACTGCCGACTGTGTGGGTCACAGCCCAGCGCCTCCGTTCTGTGACATACAGAAAACAAAAATTTAAATCCACTTGTTTGTAAAAAGGTCCTGAGAGAAACACTACCAAGAAGAGAGGAAAATGAAAGTTCTGGCAAGTTTCTTCTTTAGCTGGATTCGGGGGCGCCTTTTATTTATTTTTATCGAGCCCCCTGTCTGTGTGTGTGTGTGCATGTGTGCACACCAGTGATTCTTTAGGAAAAGTATTCGAGCTGAACGATGAGTTCCAGGAGGTGCCTGGGTCCTAGCTGTGACACGTCCCAGCAGCCTGTTCTCCAAAAAGCGTATTAACAGGCAGCGGTTAACCAACAGTGGACAAAAGCACACCCGGCCAGTACTCAGCGTTTTCAGTATTTGTTCCCTCGTCCCTCTAAGTGGAAATCACGTCTCCTTGTGACACGCACTATTTTAACCTAGAAAACAATGTGATTTTGGCCCTTTCCTTCACCCTGTAGTCTTTATGGTACCGGCTTTTTATAAGCTCCCCATCAGTAATGATTGTTGGCGGACAGAAACAGATGGCTGATGTTTTTCTTCTAGTACTTTGGGTGGTTTCATTCTTTGTATGTGAAATTTGTTGTGGTTGGTAAGTGCTGTCATGTCAGTTTCCACGCATCACTACCAGCAAAGGAAACGTTGCCTGGCCCTGCACCGTCTTCACATGTGTAATGTTTGAGCCCAGCCTTGCAGCCACTGGGTCGGACCACCGCACTGAGGGTCTTCTTCATTTTCACTGCCCCGCCTGGCGGCGTAGTGGTTGAGTGTTGGACTGCAATCTGCAAGGGCAGCCATTCAAAGCCGCCCGCTGCCATGCGGGAAAGAAGGCGCTTCCTACTCTCATAAAAAGGTACGGTCTCAGAAACTCATAGGGACAGTTCTTCCCTGTCCTGTAGGGTTACTCAGAAGGGGCATTAACACGATGGCAGTGGGTCTGGGTTGTTGTTGGGTGTGGGTTGCATGTCTGTTTGTTTTGTCCGTTGAATCCTTCTAAACTTAATTCTGTAAGGGTGTGAGGAAGGACCTTTGATGGAGTGCTATTAGCCTTGAGTGACAGGTAAACTTCAAAATCTCCGTGGCGTAAGACATCATTCATTTTGTCCTCATGCAAAGTTCAAGACAGCAGTATTCCTTGCCCCCCACTCCTGCCATGTGACCAGTCAGGGTCTCCACCATCCCTCAGGGCCCTGGAGTTCTTCTGTATCTGGCATGTAGACAGACAGCAGACAAGAAAGAGTTTTCTCTTCGGAAATTTCTGTGGGCCAAGCCTGCAAATGGAACACACTTCCGCCCACAGTCCATCACCAGAAGGCCCAGGAGCATCGAGTTGCAAGGGAAGCCGGGTAATGTAGCCAACTGGGTTTTTCAGGGAGAAGGAGGCACGTGGACCCTTCTGGCGCCCCTCCTGGAGCTGTGTTTCTGGATGCTGGTCAAGTACATCGATCCCTCAACCATCATCACACTGGTCTGCTTTCTCAGGCTTTCCTTTCGTTAGGTTAGCGCTTTCCCCAAGTGCTCTGTCTTCTGCACATTTCTTTTTCTAGATAAATTTTAGATCCATTTATGAATTTTCCTGAAAATGGTAAATAAGCACACACGCAACCAGCCCTGTAACACTCCTGTCAGATCTCACTGAAAATCTGTTTTCCTTGAAAGCATTATGCTGTTACAGAAAATCCATGTTGCTTGGGTTTTCTCACTCCTGGAAAGCTTGCTGTTGAAGATCTTGCTCCCTACCAAGCGATGGCCAACACCGTGATTAGCGGGACCACTTACAAATGGCCCGATGTCTAGTTCACATTTCAGTGTTCCACACTGTTTGTTGCCTCCGTACAATGCAGCTCATTAAGCCTCATTCTCTCAACCCATCACTCGCCCAGCCTCTGAACCCACTAATGCGCCGCTTTCTCGCCTCCAAGTGTGTAATCATTCCTGCATTACACTTGAAAGTTCATCTCCGCCCCAGACCCCCCAGTCAAGGGTGTGAACTTGTTGCTTTCAGCGCGGGGGCTGAATCTGTGCGCTGGACCAGCACACCATCTGCCAGCGAGGCCGGAGTACCCCTCGTGGCTGCCTGGGTGGAAGAACACACCCTGAGAAAGCAGGTGTTATTGGAAGCATAATTTCCCCCCTCCCGATGCTTTCCCACTCCCCAGATCACAACCTGCTAGAAATCGGTGGGGGGGGGGGCAGTTAGAAAGCTCTCCCAAAGAGCTGTTCTTCTGAGACGAAATGGTGGCCCCCTCTGTCCCTGGCTCCCAAGGCTGATTGCCACAAAACCAAAGTCAGAAAAGCCGCCAACCTCCATCCCTTTTTGCCCTGTTCTGACACAGACCGTCCCTCACACAGCCCCCTCCTCCTGTGGCTGGATTCCATTCTTCATTGCAAAGGCCCCACAGAACTCACAGGTGATTCTCTTAATTTGAGGGGTTATTTAGGGTAGCGAACAGGAGACAAGTCAGATGAGAAATGCCTGGGAAACAGTTGGTCAGCAGGATAGTCTCTTATCTGCCATGCCCAGAGGCAGGCCTCTCTTTGGACCCCAACCTCTTGGCCTGGCCTCTGCCCTGCCCAAGCAATATTACAAAGCTCTCTTAGGGATGTTGATAAATGCCCCAAGGGGGGTGCCACTCTGCTAGAAGCCTCCATCTGAAGGTATCCAGCTCTGAGGGTCAGCAAAACCCAGCTCCCCTAATTAAGAATCCAAAGTCACCCCACTCCACAAGCCAGCCTCCTGCTCAAAGGTACTGAGCTTTACTTGCTCTGCAGTAAGTAGAAGGTTTCTGATTCCACTGCTACTTGTAGGGTGACAACGCTGTCTCCTGGATCAAACAGGTTCAATGTGCAGGAATCTCGGGGGCCCTTGCTGGTGAGGTTCCCCTGCTCCCACTTCTGAAATGGCTCACTCAATCAGTACCCAGCAGGAGGCCAATCACAATGAACTCGCTTAACAGCCACTCCCAGCCGACTATAGAGTCCAATCAGGAGCTTGAGAAAAGCAGTCACTGGGAGGTGTAGCAACGGCTATGGCTGGAAGTAGTTAGTGCCGTGGAGTCGGTTCTGCCTCCCGGGAACACTGTGTTCAACAGGATGAAATGCTGCCCGATCCTGTGCCACCCTCCGTGTTGGCGATATTGAACCTGGCGTTGCAGGCCCTGGGCCAGTGCATCTCTGTGAAGGTCTTCCTCGCTTGCAGTGCCCTTCGACTTTACTGCTGTCAGATGGATCTTGGCAGAAAGCAGGAAATACCAGAAAGACGTTGACTTGGTTCTTATGGGCTCTGCCAATAATGGAATCATGTGGATTAAAACAAACTATGGATCGCCTGGAGAAGCAGGGGAATTCCAGAACACTTCGTTGTGCTCCCGTGACACTTGGACAGGGATCAAGAGGCAGTTGTTGGAACAGAAGAAGGGAATCCTGCACAGCTTAAAATCAGGAAATGTGTGCATCGAGGTTGGATCCCCTAACTATACCTCATCAATCTGTATGTGTAGTCCGAAAAGTTGGCTTCTATGAAGAAGAATGTGGCATCAGGATTGAAGGAAAGACCTATTAGCCTTTGATCTGCAGATGACGCAGCCTTGCTTGCTCAAAGGAAGCACTACTTGTTGATGAAGATCAAGGATTGTAGCCTTCGGTATGGACGATAACTCAAGATAAAGCAGACCAAAATCTTCACAAATGGACCAACAGGTAGCATCGTGATAAATGGAGAAAAGCTTGAAGTTGTCAAGGATTTCGTCTTGCTTGGATCCACAGTCAGTGCATAGAAGCAGCAGCCAAGAGATGAGTTGCATTAGGTCAATCTGCTGCACAGACCTCTGCAAAGTATTGAAGAGCAAGGATGTTACTGTAAGGCCTACGGTGTGACTGACACAAGTTATGGCATTTTCAATAGCTCCATGTGCTTGTGAAAGTTGGGCGTTGATTGAAGATTTGCTGCCTTTGAACTGTGGTAGGGGGAGAAGATTGAGAGTGCCGTGGACTGCTGAAAGAACAAAGGTCTTTCTTGGCAGAAGTATGGCCAGAGTGTTCCTTCGAGGCAAGGATGGCAAGACTTCATCTTACATATCTGGGCATGTTGTTGGGAGAGACGAGTCCCTGGAGCAGGACGTCATGCTTGGTAAAGTGGAGGAGCAGAGAAGGAGGGCAGGCCTCAAGGAGATGCAGACCAGAAGATGGCGGCAGCAATGGGCTCACGCATGGGAACTACAGTGAGGGTGGTACAGGGCCGGGCAGTGTTTCCATCCATTGTATAGAAGGTCGCTATGGGTCGGAATCAACTAGATGACACCTAACAACTTTACCAAACATGACATCCTTTACAGAGACTGGTCTCTCCTGATAACATATCCAAGGTAAATGAGACAAAGTCTCGCCATCCTCCTTCCAAGGAGCATCTGGCAGTACTTTCTCCAAGACAGAGTTGTTCTTTGGGCAGTCCAAGACTCTTTGAAGATTCTTTGCCAACCCCATAACTCAGATGCATCTATTCCTTTTCAGCCATCCTTTTTCAATGTCTAACTGTTGCATGCATCTGGCGTCATTAAGATACCATGGCTTGGCTCAGGCACCCCTTAGTCCTCAATATGACTTCCTTGATCTTCTATGGCTTCTTCTCACAGCTATTGAGTCAATGCTGACTCATAGCAACCCCATAGGACAGGGAAGAACTGCTGCTTTGAGTTTTTGAGACTGTTAACTCTTTATTGGAGTTAACAGTAGGTAGCCCCATTTTTCTCCCAAGGAGCGGCTGGTAGTTTCAAACTGCTGACCTTTTAGATCACAGTCCAACTCATAGCCACTATGCCACCAGGGTCCCTGTCTTCTGCGGATAAGAGTCATATTAAATAATTCACCATGTTGCAGACTGACAGATCCATCAACATTTAGAATAGGATCCAATCTTAGCATCCATGTTGTCTAACCCTTTAACGACTTGCCAGGTGCTTGAAGTTCATAGCAGCTAAGGGACACACCACACCTCATTGCCATATTCAGAGCAGGCCTGCAGTGGTGTGTGTGGGAAGAATAGGAGACCTCCCTCGCTGCCATGACGTCAATTCCGACACCTGCTGCTGTTACTAGTTGCCGCCGAGTTGGTTCTGACTCCTAGTAACCTGATGTACAACAGACTGAAGCACTGCCTGGTCTTGCGCCGTCCTCACAATTGTGCTTCTGTTCAAGCGCATTGTGGCAGACACTGTGTTAGCCCATCTTCTTGAGGGCCTTCATCCTTTTTGCTGCCCCTCTACTTTACCCAGCATAATGTCCTTCTCCAGGGCTGCTCTTTCCTGACCACAGGTCCAAAGTACGTGAGACAAAGTCTTGTCATCCTTGCTTCTAAGGAGCATTCCGGCTGCACTTCTCCAGAGACAGATTTATTTATTCTTGGGATGTTAGCTTTCATGACAGCAGCACATTAGGTCAGTTTGCTCCATGGTACTTTTTATGGTTCTTGCCAGCACCCTAATTCAAATGTATCAGTTCTCGCATCTTCTTATTCACTGTCAAACTTTCACATGCATGGACGACAGTTGAAAATACCATGGCTTGGGCCGTGAGCACCTTAGTCCTCAAAGTAGTCACAACCTTGCCTTTCAACACTTTAAGGAGGCCCGTGCGGCAGATTTACCCAATGCAGCTCGTCCTTTGGTCTCTTGACACTTACTCCCATGAACATTGATTGTGGATCCAAGCAAGATGAAATCCTTAATAACGTCAACCTTTTCTCCATCTATCAGCTTACCTACTGGTCCACTTGTGAGGATTTGGGTCTTTATAGTGAATCATAATCGATACATAAGACTGCAATCCTGGATCTTCATCAGAAAATGCTTCAAGTCCTTCGCACTTTGAGCAAGCAAGGTTGTGTCATCTTTATGTCGGGAGGTTGTTAGTAAGCCTGCCTCCAATCCTCATGTCACACTCTTTTCCATATCAGCCAATTTCTCGGATTCTTTGCTCAGCGTACAGACTGAATAAGTATCGTGAGAGGATACAACCCTGATGCACATATTTCCTGATTTTAAGCCGTGCAGTATTCCCTTGTCCTGTCCCAACAACTGCCCCTTGATCCCTGTACAAGTTCCACCTGGGCACAATGAACTGTTTTGGAATTCTCCTGCTTCTCAAGGCTAACTATAGATTGTTCTGATCCACACAGTCAAATGTCTTTGTGTAATCAATAAAACGCAGGTAAAAAACCTTCTGGTATTATCTCTTTCAGCCAAGATTTAACTCACAGTGACCCTCTAATGAAGAGTAGGACTTCCCTGTGGATCTCTGAGAGTAGAAAGCCTCATCTTTCTCCTGCAAAGCAGCTGGTGGTTTAGAACTGCTGGCCTTGCAGTAGCAGCCCACCATGTAACCCACTACCCCAGCTAAACTGCCCATAGGGGACCTATTGACCCAGAAATATAGGAAACAAAGTGTTTATGATTATTCCAAAGAGTCTTACTTTGATTTTTGTTCTCTATCCTTAAAGCTGTGAGATTCTTTATGTGTATGTGTGTACACATTTTTTTAACCTAACAATTCTCTTCCAGAAACCAAAACTGGGAACTAAGATCATGTCACTACTTACCAGCAGATCTGCTAAAACACTTGATAGAGAAGGAACATGAGACTATTTCCTGGCAGTGGGGCTCAGTGCTATATGTTGATTCCATTTATCTGCATGGCCACAAGGAGTCAATGATCAGACATGCTGAAATCACTCTCTCTCCTCCTTTAAAAAATATTTCCAGCTTTAAATATGACTCCTCATTTTTGAAACCTAGCAAATAGGGAAAAATGAGTCATTATTGATGGCTAATCACTTTTGCCAGCTGTGACTGCGTTTCACATCCATTCTTCTTTTTCCTTGGACTGGAGAATCTAGCCCGTCACTCTTTAAGGGAATAAAAAGCCCCCATTGTGCTCATCAATTACATCTCCGAGCACATTAGGACCCACAGTGAAGATGCCACAGACGGAGATTTTTGGAGACCGCCAGTCAGTTCTTCCCCTAGAACACAGCCCCATGGAGGATCGTGCAGAATTTAGGGTAGCATCTACGGAGAAATCAGAATCATTTTGGGGTTTCTTGAAAAATGGAACCATCATTTTCAGAATATTGCTTCTCTTGAGTAACCACTAAATCAAACATGAGTCCGAGCAGGATTGATGAGTGCTTGCTTCTCTTGCACACAGGGTCGCTGGGCGTCAGGACCGACTCGATGGCACCTAACAATAGCAACAACAGCAGCGTTTACTCCGTTCCGATCAGGTGCCAGGCGCTACAGGTTAAATAAGATTTCAAACAGTATACTTGGTATGACAGGCCACTGTCACCTGCTAGGAATACATTGTCTATGGCCGGCCATCACAAAGGCAATTCATTGGGCCAGGTGACCCAGTTTTCACTCAGGACAGACTTCAGGTGGTTGGATCAGGTTCTAGCTCACTCTGCTGTTCTTTGGACCCTGGTCCTCACTGTCTGCGGCTCTGTTCTTGGACTGATCATTGACATTTAAATGTATGTGCCTAAATAATTGGATCAAAGCACCATGGGGTCACACTGGGTAGAGACTGCACCCTTTTGGTGGGAAAGGCACTCGAAATACCAACCTCACCACTGCATCCCCAAACAGCTTCTCCTTTCTCAACCCACAGGCAGAACCCCAGACTCAATTATGGACGAACCAAGTCTTCACCAGCCAGTCGTTGACAGGGAAGAATGCCTTGTGTCAATTGGCTTCAGCCAATCAGTTCTGGGACTGTCTACGGAAGATGGGGTTACAGTGGTTAGCTTAGCGCTATCAGATCCCGTTTGGGGAGGGATCAGTCCCATCCCAGCCCCACATTGTACACAGGAGCGCCATGGGTGCTGGAGAAGTAACCAATAAGATATTCCGTGCCTTTGGTCTAGAAGGCCGAGCCTCGTGCTTGAATGAGGCCTAAGTTTCCTTGGCTTGTGTTATTCTGTGTCCGTGGTTGACTCTGGACACCTTGTCTGTCACAGTTGATCCTGTCCACCAGTGACTCCTGGCCAGGCGTGTGCTTAGCTGTACCTCTGCATCCGAAAGGCTGAACCTCTCATAGGCAAGAATACATTGTCTTCCTCACGGAGGGGAATCCTGGTGGCACAGTGGTTAAGCTCTGAGATACTAACCGAGAGGTTGGCTGTTCAAACCCGCCAGCCTCTCTGTGGGAGAAAGATGTGGCAGCCCGCATCCACAAAGATTACAGCCTTGGAAACTTGGGGGGCAAGTTCTGTTTTGTCCCCATGGGTAGGAATCGACTCAACGGCAATGAGTTTGGTTCTTTGATCATTTCCTAAAGAAGCATTTAAAAGTTTAATAATACTACTATTTCTCATTCATTGACAGACCAAATCTTATTAAGTAAGGCATTGGATTATAAAGAGAAGGGGGCTTCTAGCCCTTTTTCTGCTTAACTCTGACATTCCGATTGCCTGGCCCTTCACTCTTCAGAGCCTTTCCTAAAGGCAGTATTTAATTTGCTCTAAAAATCCCTCTTCCCAGATAAAAGAACATTCTGATCGGTTTCAAGTTGCGAGGTCCCGTCTCCCCAAAGGAGAATCTGACAGGACATATTACCACCGACGGCAAACTCTCATGGCTTCTCAGAAGGAAACTTTCACTGCGTCTCAGCTGGTTTGATTCTAGAGAGCCAGGAGCACCGGGGGCTTGTGTGCAGGTAGTTTGGCTGGGAAGCGACCTCAGTGAGCTGCAGGGAGGGGAGCGGGAGGGCCATGGGAACAGGTCCTTTCAGAAAGGTTACCACTAATGAGCCAAAGGCCTCTCTCACATCAGAACCGCCCCCGCTGCGCTGCCACAGAGGGGATGCTCTCAGAGTAGTCTCCCCAAGGGAGGAGAGCGTTTACCCACTGGCTCCTGGTACCTCATTGACCCAGGGCTGCCCCGGGGGCTGTTACCTCCTTCCTCCGCCACACTTCCGGATGGCACACGTGGTGTCAGAGCAGCCCCAGGCAGAAAGCAAGAGAGAACGGGCTAAGCTCTCCCAAAGGCTGGACGGAGACAGGCAAGAGTGTGGGAGGCAGGGCCCAAAGGTGTCCAGTCTGCATGACAGTCGTGCGGGAGCCTCGAAAAGAAGAAACGGCATCCTCAGCTCTCTCTTACCGTTCCTGGGCATCAGAATGGCTTTTCTTAACACTGTCTCTACAAAGGTAAAATTAATAAACACATTAGCAGCGGATGTCTGTAGAGCCCTGCAGGCCTCTCGCCCACAAAGAGGCAGGCGCACCAGCGCTTGCCAGGGAAGCTGTCATCGCGGCATCTCCCATTGGAGGGTCCTCTCATCCCCAGCAGGGAGCTCCTTGCTTGGAGGGCAATTTTCACTCTTCGCTGTTCAGTCAGGATGACAGCTCTGTCCCTAATGTAGTGGCAGCTTCGACTTTAGTCTAAATGAATCTAGGAACAATCAAAGGGATTCTTTGATCCCACCCCAAAAATTCCCCACGATGCAAACTTTTGCTCATGTAAATCTCGGCCTCCTCTGCATTCAACTTCTCATTCATGGATCAGGTGAATCAAATGCGACGTCCAATTTCGAAACCCCGCGTGTCTGCCTCAGTGACTCACAGTTGTCACCGTCTGTCAGTGTGCTGGCTGGGAACACACATCTGTCTGTCACTGAGCTCTCACCACCACCCCACCCCACCCTTTTAATGTTTGCAAAGTGCAACTCCTGCCCTCTGAAATGTGGTTTCAGAGACCTGGCCGTGGATACGCTCAAAAGAATGATTTTACAACAAACACTGTTTTCTAAGAAAGAAGTGCTTTCCAGGCATCCCAAGAGAGGGTTATGACATAAATATCCTCTTGTGATGAAGCCCGTGCAGACGTGTTTTTGGTGGGTTTTTTTTAATCATTTTATTGGGGGCTCGTACAACTCTTATCACAATCCATACACACATCCATTGTGTCAGCACATCTGTACATTTGTTACCATCATCCTCCTCAAAACATTTGCTTTCTAGTTGAGCCCTTGTTATCAGCTCCTCATTTTCCCCATTCCCCCCAACCTTAGGAACCCCTGATCATTTATAAATTATTATTATTTTGTCATGTCTTACACTGTCAGATGTCTCCCTTTACCCACTCTTCTGTGTCTGTTCCTCAGGGGGGTGGTTATATGTAGATCCTTGTAATGAAAAGATAAAAAGCAAAGCTCCTTAGGTTTTCCTTGAGAATGTACCACAACACGCCCGGCTTCATAAAAGATTCACTAAGTGAAGCCCTGGCTCCTGCAGGGTCAAGAGCATTGCACCTTTGGGTCTCTGGGGCACGTGGAGTCTGGGCCGAAGTCTATCTTACAAAGAAAGGCAAGAGCAGGATTTTTCTTCACAAATCAAGATCCAAAGGAGACCAACCCTAAAGCTCTTGACATGCTAATGAAGGCAAAGGGACCTGGGAGCAGTTTTATCTTAACAGGTAAGAAAGGCAGCTGATGTACCAGATCTCTTGCTGGCTGAAATTCTCAGTGTATCCCAGTGACAGTCTGGGTCTCCTTGCATGTTGACATCCAGTAACTATTGGCTGGGTCCCTGGGGCTGCACCCTTCCCAAGACTTTGACACACTGCTGGAAGGCCCTCAAACTACAAAGCCAGTGGCTCAAACCCACCAAGTGCTTCTTGGGGGGAAATTGCTGGGGCTGTCTGTTCCTATAAAGGTTGACCTTGGGGTGAGTAGTCCCATGCTTTTCCAACAGTGCCGCCAGGCTCCAATCTTAGGTGTGTCTTCCTTCTCTTACTGGTCCGGGGTAATGCAAACCAAACCGTTGACACACTCAGCTGCTACCCAGAAGGGGGAGGTCCAGCTCACCAGAGATGAAAGAGCCTACTGATGTAACTGGAGAAAACCCAGCCATTGAAAACCCGTGGAATACACACATGGGGGAGCCATGGGTCAGTTGGCGCTACCATGGCAACTTGGTCAGTAGTCTACTTGTCTTGTTTTAAAGACCCATGATAGTGCTCCCAACTCCTACCTCCCAGCACCTCCCAGGAGGCTCTCGGCCAGGTGAGGCCCAGATTCACTGATTCCACACGCTTACTGTGCGACAGACATTCATTCATCACCTGAGGAGGGACGCTGGTGGCACAGTGGTGAAGCGCTCGGCTATGAACCAAAAGGCCAGCCATGTAACCCACCGGACACATCGGGGAGAAGCTGCTTCCCTGAAGTTGGCCGCCCCTGAAGCCCGGGGAGCAATTCCGCCCGGTCTTGGTCTTCCGGGGCCACTGGGAGCCAGAGCACTTCAACCCGCGGGAGTGTGGTTTGTGGTTTTGGAATGTGCTTTGAGGAGACCGAAGCCACACACACTCATTGGGGAACCAGAATAAACTCTTGTAGGGTTGAAGTCTGTAAACAGAAACAATGACTTAATTTTTTTCTTTTTCTAAAAAAGCTTTTTATTACACATCAGGTGAAGGTTTACAGAGCAGATCATCACTTTGACATCCATGCACATTTTGTTCCAATTCACCCATCCCAATCCCCTCCTGTCCGCCCTGTGCTTCCTGCGTCCTGCCTCCTCCTGCCCTAACCCTCTGAGCTTAGAGCTTTGTCCTTGGGCAAATGCTCTTATCCTGATCTCACATGGCTGAGTTTTTGAACACAGGGTGAGGTCAGTTCCCGGGCTGAAGGCCATTGGCTTGGGGACTCCAGCAATCTCTCTCTCTGACCAGGCAGCCCGGTCTCGTCTATGATGTTGAGTTCTACTGTACATTTCTCTCCCACTCGATAACTTTTTTTTAAACCTAATGGCTTGTTTTCTTCACCTCGTCCCTCAGCGCTCCACTGACATTACCCACAGGCCCCACTGTTCCTTGATGACTCAGTGACTTCAGTGGTGGTGTAGCGGTGGTGGTAGTAGGTGACAATGGGGTGGTCCTGGCTCGTGGCGACCATGCGTACAACAGATCAGCGCCGTCCTCACAAGGCTTATGCGTGAGCCCATGTTGCAGCCAGCGTGTCCGTCCAGCTCTCCCTCGCCCCCTGGCCTTCCACTCTACCGCACATGAGGTGGACATTAGGAAGTCTTCCTCCCTCCGACTGATTGTTCCCGCCATGAAAGAGAATGAAGCCTGGCTTTCAAGTCACACCACGGAAGACTGAATGCCTCCTTTCTTCTCCCTGAGACAGCCCGGTATGATCCAAGAAGAAGAAAAGCTGGGAGATGTGCTGAACGCCATCTCAATCTGCATACAGACCGGATGCCACTCAGAGCAACATGCATGGAACATGCCTGCCTGACACTGCCGGCCTTCACGGATCCCGTCTGATGACAGCAAGGAAAATAAGTGAAAGCTATCAAAAGATACAGCGTCTAGGGTCTTAAAAGCTTGAAGGTGAACAAGCGGCCATCTAGCTGAGAAGCAACAAAGCCCACATGGGAGAAGCACATCAGCCTGTGTGACCATGAGGTGTCAAAGGGATCAGGTATCTGTAGGCACCTGGACATCCCTTATAGAAAGGTCTCAGGGAAGAAACGAGCCAGTCAGGGTGCAGGGTAGCAATGATGAAACATACAACTTTCCTCTAGTTCCTAAATGCTTCACACACACACACACACACACCCCACTATCCTGATCCCAATTCTACTTTACAAATCTGGCTAGACCAGAGGATGTACACTGGTACAGATAAGAACTGGAAACACAGGGAATCCAGGATGGATGATCCCTTCAGGACCAGTGGTGAGAGTGGTGATACTGGGAGGGCGGAGGAAAGGAGGGGTCAAAAGGGGGAACTGATTACAGGGATCTTCATATAACCTCCTCCCTTGGGGACGGACAACAGAAAGTGGGTGAAGGGAGACGTCGGACAATGCAAGATATGACAAAATAATAATTTATAAATTATAGGGGTTCATGAGGGAGGGGGAAAGTGAGGAGCTGATGCCAAGGGCTTAAGTGGAGAGCAAATGTTTTGAGAATGATGATGGCAACAAATGTACAAATGTGCTTGACACAATGGATGTATGTATGGTGATAAAAGTATATTTCACAGTATATAAAAATAAGTGACGGCAGTTACATATGGCAATTTCCTGAGAAAATCTGTCACAGGGTCCCCTTTCCACAAGCATTCAGCATCACAGTCAGTGAGTAAACACACACACACACACATGAATAGTATCAGAAGCGGCTTATTCTTAACATAACTATTTCGGGTTCTCCATTTAGCACCCCCCCTCCCCCTGAAACATATAGATGCAACAAAACCAGTTCAGAAAAACTCACTGCATGGAGTCAATTCCAACTCCTCCCCATCAACCTGTGGGTCAAGACCCCTTTGGGGGTCAAATGATCCTTTCACAGGGGTCATCCGATTCTTAATAATAGCAAAATGACAGTTTTGAAGTAACCACGAAAATCATTTGATGGTTGGGGGTCAACCACCACATGAGGAACTGTATGAAAGGGTCACGGCATGAGGAAGGTCGAGAACCACTGCTCTAGAGTCTAGGACTATAGGCCAGGATAGAACTGCCATGTGGGTATCGGAGACTGAATCTCTACAAGACTAGAAAGCTTCATCTTTCTCCCATGAAGCAACTGGTAGCTTCAAACTCCTGACCTTGTGGCTAGAGGCCAACTTGCTGCCCACTACGCCCCCAGGGCGTTCAGAGTGCAAAGGCTGGGGGTGGGGAGCGGGCTCGTTGGGCTGTGTTATGAATCTACAATGATCTAATTTTAGAGCCAAGGTGATTTGTAGTCAGTCCTCAGTAGCATGCGATGCTGATTACGTCGAATCCCTTAGCAGAGCTCGGACGTTATACCCTTTGGTACAGCGTGGATAGTGTGGCACTGTCGTGTCTGTTCCGCCCACCATCGTGTCCTGTCCAGGACAAAAGCAACGGCCTCTGCCGTTGGCTGTGGTTCCCCCGGACTCAGGCCACACGGCTGTGCCCTGGGGCAGCAGCGAGAGTAGAGATTTTTCTCCACTTCAGAAGGATGAAAAATGGTCACCGCTCTCTTCTACAGAGCCGTTAGACACTACAGAGACTTTGGCATGAAATATTCAGGAGGTTGGTTTTAGAATTCCCTATTTTAACAGCCCGCTTCACGGCAGTTACGGTGATGGGTGGCTCTGCTAGGCAGGCAAGTCTTTGCTTCTGAAAAGCCCTGTGTGGCTGCTGCCACTTGTTCCAACAGAGGTTCCATCGGCACTGGCCACAGGAGCTACCGCTAGGGCCCTGATCCACTGTGCTCCTCACTGCCCTCGAGTTGATCTGACTCACAGTGCCCCTGCAGGACAGGGCAGAGCTGTCCCAGTAGTTTCTGAGACCGTCACACATTATAGGAGTAGGAAGCTTCAGTGGATGTTCTTGAACCACTGACCTTGTGGTTCGCAGCCCAGCACATAACCACTACACCATACAATGACCATGGCGCATCGGTTTCGAAAATGCTTTTGAAAGCAGTGCTTTCCCTGGAACTATGAAGGAACTCCAAAAAGTCTGTGGAAAGGGGATGAAGAGACACTGGCATTTCCCTCTGCACGTTTGGGAGCCTCCTCATAGCTGGGAGGGAGGCATGGCCAGTGCCTGTGGCCTAGTGGTAACTCGTGGGGCTGCTGACTTCAAGGTCGGTTCTTCGAAACCACCAGCTGCTCCATGGGAGAAAGACGAGGCTTTCTACTCCCATAAAGAGTTCCAGTCTTGGGAACTCAAATGGGGCAGTTCCACCCTGCCCTGTAGGGTCTCTGAGTCGGCGTCAACTCGATGGCAGGGAGTGTGAGTATCGGAGGTGGGCTGTCTCAGCCACGTGCTGTGGGTACCATCACTGGACTCCTGGTTCAGCCAGCAGTTCTAGGACTCAGCCCAGCATGGGCCACTCTGCCCCAAGCTCACCTGAGCGCCATCCTGCGTGACTCCAAAGAGTGTCACAGGTGCCTCTGGGGGCTGATGAGAGCATCCGAGACCCTGCAGGAAGCCAGTGCAAACTCCTGGGCCTGGAGCACGCCCTGCGGGATGATGGCGTCATTACGTCTCTGTGGCCTTGCTCCGTGTCTCCAGGGAGCCATCTGGAATGGCGCAGAGAGCTGCTGTGGGGAC
The DNA here is from genome assembly GCF_050624435.1 of Tenrec ecaudatus. Lineage (NCBI taxonomy): Eukaryota > Metazoa > Chordata > Mammalia > Afrosoricida > Tenrecidae > Tenrec > Tenrec ecaudatus. The sequence continues at coordinate 13,820,657 of NC_134543.1, forward strand.
AGTGTTGGAATTTCAGGATCCTGGTTGGAGTTCTGGCTCTGCTCCTTCCAGGCAGGGTGGTCAAGACTCAGTGCCTTCCTCAGTAAAACAGGTGCAGTCCGCACAGGTGTAGAGTCCCTGTGGACAGGAATATTGCATGAAGGGGCTTGAAAAAGTTGGCGGGAAAAGGGAAAGAAAGATGACACAGACTTCCGGAAGGCCCCTTGTAGCGTAAGGGAGTGGCTAATGGCCTACAGCAATCCCGACACGGGCAGCCTTAACACGCGCCATGGACGATGCGGAAGCTCCCAGGTGGGTGCTTGGCAATGAGCCAAAAGGCAGGAGGGGCAGGTCCACCGTGTGGTGCCTCAGAAGAAAGGCCTGGTGATCTCCTTCCCTGAAGGTAGCCACTGCAAGTCCTCGGCGCACACTTCTGCTCGGACACACTTGTGCCGCCACGAGTCAGAGGGGACTTGACAGCAAGCAGCCCGGCCCTCTGCAGGATGTTGCACTTGGCCGCAAAACGTGTTTCTGATCACAGAGCTGCGCATCCAATGTGCTCGACTGCGGAATGGATACAGGCCCATGGACCCAGCCCGGGAAAGTACCGATGGGAAGGCATGAGACAGTCGTTCCATCCTTTCTCACACAACTCGTGCGTTTGGCCTCGTTGCTTTAATGATAATGGGTCTCTTCTGACTTGTTACAGTGCTCTGTCTTCTCCCTACCTCTGGTGTGCTAAGGGCAAGAGGGGGAGGCAGGGGTTGGCTGCCCTGCACCTTCCAATAGCTCATGCTCTCTCTCACAGGCATGTGCCCAAACAAGCCAGAATTTCCCCCATGTGCTCCCCAGGGGCAGGGGCCGGCAAAAATAATGTTGTTGTTGTGTTTTTTCCTTTTCCAGGGAAGTCGATCGGGACTCCGACGGCCACGTCAGCTTCAAAGACTTTGAATACGCCATGAACTACAGGCAAAGCGAAGCTGAAGTCGCGTGACTTACTCATGGCAACTTCTGGGGAAGGTCAAGGCCTGGCCATGAACCTGAACGCCCAATACACTCCTCTCTGCTAATGGTCTGATACCAGAATTAAATGCTCACTCACTCGTGGTTTGGAGAAGCTGATTAGATACTGACTTTATTCATTACCAGCTAAGGGTGGCCAGTCCCTGAGCCAGTGGGCTGCGGCTGGTAGTGCCTCTCAGACAGGCGCTCTGCCGTCCCCCTGACAGGAGCACGCAGGCACTGGGGACGACCAAGGCGCAGCCCTGCTGCTGAATCCTTAGGGGCGCACACGTTACGTGGAAGGCTTGGTAGTTCGACTCCTCCCAGGTATACTTCCGAAGAAAGGCCTGGGGGTGTTTGCCAGAATCGAGCCTTGAGGGGCTCCCAGTTCTACTCTGGTGAGACACGGGGTCAGCATGAGTCCGAATCAATTCGTTGCCAACTGGGTTTTAAACGGCTTTAAGAGAATGTGCCCAGAGTGGAAAATGCCATTGAAAGTGGCCCCAGAGCCCTGGCTGTGTGTGACAAACAAGGCAGACATGGCCAGCACAGTGGGCTCACACACACACACAAACACACACCAACCCCCTCCACCCCCCGGCTTGACAGAAATGAACAGAATGCAGTGAAGGTATTGGCAGCCAAATGCATGGCCTTAAAAACCCTGGGGAACGGCCTGGTCCTGGGGTCCCAGCATGCCCTCTGTCCTGCTGCTGCTGCTGCTGCTGCTAGGTGCCCAGGAGTGGGTTCAACTTACAGCGACCCCACGTACAGCCGAAGCAAACACCTCCCAGTCCCGTGTCCTCCTCACAGTTGCCCTTGTGTGTGAGTCCCGGTTGTTGCCCCCACTGTACAACCTGCAAGCCAGGGCCAGTTTGAATTCTGGTTTGCAGGAGCCGCCGGGGTGGTGGGGCTTGGAGAGGTGGATCCATGGGCCCAACCACTAAGGCCTGAACCCAGTGTCTTGTGGGGCACGTGCTGAGAAGCACTGCTCCCATGGCATCTTGGCTATCCCAGTGTGACCCCATGGCGGCACTTCCCGCTGGGCTCACCTCCACCAGCCTGCCCTGGCCTGAGTGTGCCATCTGCCCCGAGCCCCTTCCACAACACCCGAGCCCCTACCACTGGGGCAAGCTCTTCCGGAGACTGCCTCCTGTACCCACTGGGGGACCTGCCTTCTAACCAAGGCTGGGTGGGAGAGAGAACTCCTCCCGTCCACTCTACCCTCGCTGCTTCCAAGGTGCCAGAGCTGCCAGAGCTGCCGCTTTCCTGTGCTCAGGTGCTCCATGCGCGGTCCCTTCGCCCATACCCCCAATCGGGCAGCCCTAGGCGTCAAGGATGTCTTTTACATCATTCCGACACGCTGGCATGAACGCTAATGTTCTGTGTGTGTGCCTTATTCCTGACCTCCGAAAACATGCGCAAAACAGTATTTCATGTCATTCAAGAGCCTCAAGTAGAAGCCGTATAATGACACAAATTGCTACAGTGCAAACGGTGCTCAGATGCCCTTCCCATGCAAATGACCAGCACATACAACTTAACCGAAATCAAGTCTTCAACTGTCACAGCCCAGAGGAGCTCAGCGCAATGTGACATGGTCTCCCGATGGGTTCCTGGAACTGGAAAAGAGATCGGGGAAATGAGTTCAGTGGCGACGTTAGTTAATAACCACAGGAGCAAGACCAGGCTGTTGGCTCTTGTCAAAATGTACAGGCTCAGGAACCCAAAGGGGCAGTCTTACTGCCCTACAGGGTTGGAATCTACTAGATGGCAGTGAGTCAGGGTGGTGGTGGTGGTGTTAATGATAAAATATCAGTACTACTTCATGAGTTCTGACCCATGTACCTTACTCCTGCAAAAACAGTAGTCAAAGGAGAAGCCGAGGATGGAATAGCTGAGAATGTGCTGAACGGTTTTTTGTTCATTTTTCTGTGAGTGGACATTATTCTACAAGTGCAAATGTATCTAGAAATCATCTTGTTCGCAATGCACCAGTGGAACAGCCCCAGCATGAAGACAGCTGCGAGCATCACTAAGAAGTACAAGCACCGCCCGGTGGCCAGAAAGAAAGGAGACCAGCGGTGTCACACGCAGCGCCAACCCTTCCAGCCGATGCCAAACCCGTTGGGACTTCAGTCGAGTGGCTGTTTTTTTCTTCTTTCGCAGATATTTTCATCATAAATTTAATAACGGAGTCACTGATCCTGATCTCAGTACACAAATGATACAGATGTTAGAGTATTAAGATGAAGATTAAATACACCGAGAGTGTCAGCACGCCGCCAGCCACTGCCAGAACACCCCAAACTCACATTGCCGTCCCTGTTTGGACCTCCTTTCTTGGTGGAGACAGGGCAAGAGGGAGGGCGGAAGGTCACTGATGGGGAAGGCAGAAGGCCCAGTTAGGCAATTCCCCTGAGCCCATTGTAGCCAAGGCTCGTTTGGATGTCTAAGCTAGTTTAGACTGCGAGAGAACTTACTGGAAGACACTGGGTACCTCAATAGCTCGTGGTGCCTAATGTAGGGAGGGCAGTAGGCCACCCAGTACAAGTAGAACCAGAGTTTCCAGATTCTGCCTCTGCCCACACCCGGATGGCCAGAGTCGTGGACGGCCTGGCCCCATCCTAGAGAAGAGCTGGTCTGTGATCCCCCGCAGTGCCAAGTTCAAAGGTCTCACAGAAAGACTCTGGTTAGGCCCCTGGGCCAATCGCCCCTGCTCTGTCCAGAGAGCATAGATCTGGCCCCTGGAGATTCACCCAGGTATACTGGGAACTAGACACAGAGAGGGACGTTGACAAGAGCTAAGAAACCATTTTAATTTTCTTTCTTAGAAAACGGTGTGGCTGGTGCCTAGTCTAAGAGGAAAGAACATTCCTGGCGGTCACTGTTTAGGAGCAACCCAGGCTCTCAGAGCAAGGACCCGATAGAGGGGACATTGGAAGCTACGCATGTCCCCATCCCTTCCTCATGTCCCTTAGGCCCAATTCAACTCCTCACACACGATTGCCCACCCTGATACACACGATGGCCATGCAGTGTGATCTTGTTTCTTTTGTGCCTGACCTCAGCCGAAGGCTCAAGCATGGTGAGTGTCTGCCAGTTGGCCAGCTTGATTTCTTCCATCAAAGACGTCAGGGGTGGGAGAGGCTGGGAGAGAGCAGTGCTTTGAGAGGCTGGGGGAGTGTATGCGCCTCAGTGGTTAATGGCAGGCAGGTTTGCCACCGCACGGCCTGAAAACAGAGGCAGTTGGTGAGCAACATGAGAAGAAAACACCCAGGGAGGGGAGCAAGAAAGAAGCCGGAGAAGCCCTGACGGCTCTTGGTTTCTGGTCCATCTTGTGCACAGGGTTGCCAGCCCTTTGGGTCCTGTGAGGTAACCCTGTATCCATCCAATAAATCTGTCGGCATGAGCCAGCTGGAGCTTGTTTTCTGTTATTGGAAACCAAGACATCCCTAACTGTTAACCAGAGGAGAGCTAAGGACAGAGTTCGCGGTCACGGCAACATTTACTGGGGCCCTGGAGGGAAGCGTCTTCAAAGGAGACTCAGAAAAGTGTTCCTCAGCCGAAGGAGAGCACTGGAAGACCGAAGAGGGCGATGCTGCCATCTTCCTTTCTGATACCCTGGCCTCTGAGAGACCCTCTGGCGATTCCCCAGCTCCAGACTCCACCCCCGTGGCACTCACTCCCAAGGAGCACACTGCCTCAACTCTCTCTCACCGAGCAGGTGGTTTGAACCCCAGACCTTATGGTTAGTATCCCAGAGCTTAACCCACTGTCCCACGAGGAGTCCTCATCAAGAGGTGACCAGGACCCATCTCCGGCCAAACCCAGCGGCTTCTCTCGGACTTCTGCACACTCGTGCCTGATGGGGTTGCACTTCTAGCCTTTGAAATCCGCCTTACCCTCGCCCCTGTTGTTGTTTCCTGGGGTTGCCACCACAAAGCACCACTTGGTGGGTGGCCTAGATGTGTTGTCTCAGTTCTGGGGGTTGGACATCCAAACAGTGTGTCCCTGGTGTCCACTTCTGAAGGCCTTGGGAGAGCCGCTGTCCCATGCCTCTCGGGTTCCAGTGGCTCTTGGCACCCAGTGGGATCCCTTTTCTGCTCTTCGCTGTATCGCCCAAAGGTGTCTTCTCCTGTGTGTCTTCCTACATCTGCTCTTCCCATTTAATCCACTTTAAAGGGATTAGGACCAGGACCCACGCTTCTCCGTAGGACAAACCGAAAGTATCAGCCAAAGAGAGACTCTCTCCCCACAGGCACCTTTGAAGGTATGGGGGTGAGGCCTTCAGCAAATCCTTTGGAGAGCTGTGACTTCACTGGTTTGTTTGTTTGTTTTGATGCTATGGCTCTTCTGTGCCCTCTCCCCTCCATTGTCTTTCCCCGTTTCCCTTCCTGCAGCATCCCATAAAGCTTACTGTTCTCCAAGGCCCTATAATTAGCCCATCTTCTTGGTCAAGACATCCCCCAGGATGAGCTCATCCACTCCCAACATTTCCACTGCCACCTTGATGGATATAAAGGCGCACAGCATCTCAATCGTGAGTAGACCTCTGCTCAGTTCCGGCCCTCTGTTTTCATTCGCCTCGGGGACGACATCCCACCCCCTCCCTGCAATTCTCCTGTGTTGAAGGCAGGTTCCTTGTTTTCTTAGGTTTTTGAGACGATGTTTCCAACCTCTGTTTTCGATTTCTCTTCATGGCACACACCCTGAGCTGTCCTCAAAGTTCTCAGCTCTCCCCATCTCCCTCCCCGCAGACAGTAACCTGTCACTGAATCCCTTTCAGATGCCGGTGTCTGTAAACACGTTCATAAAATTAATTCCCCTCCATCTTTCCTTCCTGCCCAGATTCACGTCTCCCTTTCCATCCTTCCATCTAGTCTTGTGTCCTGTTTATTCCTATGGCGACGAGGAAAGGATGTTCAGATAAGTAAAATGCAGATTCTGCGGTCAAGATATTTAGTCTCGGGCGTCAGACAACAGCGTTCGTTGCCCACCTTTTCTATCAGATACTGTTTCCATGCTGACAGTCTCAAGTTACATGTCCAGCTTCATCGCTCGTCACACCACTGTGAACTTGCACACAAAGGCACACGCGAACACAGAGCCTTAGCCTAAGAATACCAAGAATGTCCACTAGATCATTGGCCAGGACAGAGACGTAATCAAGCATGTTTGAATTGCCACCTGGCAAGATAATGAAATACATCATGAAACTTTTTTCCCCAAAAAACAGGCTACCTTTATCCTAATAAGTATTTCCCCCTTCTAAAGCCAACAATGTAAAGAAAACCAAAATCCTTACAACTGGATCAACTCTGTGTTGAGCCAGGATCCATCTGACATCACTAGCGATGCAGAAAAGATTGACATCAAGGATGTCATCTTGATTGGATCCAGTATCAGTTCTCTTGGAAGCAGCCGTCAAACGCTCCAAGCAAGCACGGCACTGGGTAAACCTGCTGCGCACGACCTCTCTACAGTGCGGAAGAGCAAGGGCGTTATTCGAGAACAAAGGGGTGCTTGAGCCACGTCCTGGGACTTTCAGTCTCTTCACCTGCATGTGGAAGTTGGCTGTTGGATAAGGAAGAATAGGTGCGTTTGAGTTACGGTGCTGCTCCAGGGACTGGTCTCTCCTGAAAATGTGTCCCCAGCCTGTAAAGCAGAGCCTCGCCACCCTGGCCTCTAGGGGGCACTCTGGCCTTCCTCCTTCCAACACGATCCGTTTGTCCTTTCTTGGTCCATGGCGTTTTCAGTATTCGTCTCCAGCACCACATTCAAATGCATCGATTCTTCTCTGGTCTTCCTTATTCAGTGTCCACCTTTTACACGCATAGAGGTGACTGAAATCACCATGGCTTGGGTCAGGCGCACCTTAGTCCTCGAAGGGATGCCCTTGCTCTGGGACACTTTTAAAGCAGTTTGTGCAGCAGACTTACCCAATGCAATGTGCTGTTGGATCTCTTAACCGTTGTTTCCATGAGCATTGATTGCGGATCCAGAAAAGATGAAACCCTTGACTATTTCAATCGTTTTCCTTTTTATCATGATATTACTGGTTGGTCCGGTTGTGAGGATTTTGGTCTTCTGTTTGCTAAGTTGTAAACCATATTCAAAGCTAAACCAGATTGAAGGCTGCCATATTTGTTCTCCGTCAGCAAGTGCTTCAGCCCTTTCACTCTCAGCAAGCCGGGCTATATCTGAATATCGTAAGTTGTTAATAAACCTTTCCCCAATCCTGATGCCGAGTTCCTCTTCATGTATTCCAGCTTCTCAAAAAATCATATGCTTTACTATACTGGGAATAACAAAACAGAGATGGCGTAGCATTCATTGTCAGAAGGATCTTGCTAAATCCACCATGAAATATAATGCTGTCTGTGATAGGTTTATATCCATCTGCTTTCAAGGAAATCTCATCAATACAACTAGTATTTAAATTTATGCACTAACCACAAAAGCTAGTGATGAAGAAATAGAAGAATTCTACAATGACTTTCATTGGAAATCGATCAAACATGCAATTAAGGCCTCTCGACAGTCTGCTGATTGGGACAGAGGACAGGACAGCAGTTGGAAATATGGACTTGACCATAGAAATGAAGCTGGAGATCGCAGAATAGAATTTTGTGAAACCAATGACTTGTTTCTAGCAAGTACCATTTTTCAACAATACAAAAGGTGACTACGTACATGGCCTCCCCCAGTGGGAGTCCACAGAAAACACACCGACTCCATCTGTGGGAAGACATGATAGAGAAGCTCAAAGCATCAGCTAAACCCAGACTGGGGGCCGTCTGCAGAACAGACCATCAATTGGTCGTGTGTAAGTTCAGGGTTAAGCTGAAGAAATGAAAACAAATCCACAAGAGCTAAAATACGACCCGGAGTCTATCCTACCTAAATTTGAAGAACATCTCAAGAACAGACTTGAATTGAACACTAGTGACAGAAGACCTGATGAGCTGTGGGAAGACATCAAGACCACCATTTATGAGGAAAGCAACGGGTCATTAAAGGCCAGCAGAGACAGAAAGGATCCAAGTGGATGTCAGAAGAGACTCTGAAAGTTGCTCTTAATCATAGAGTAGCTACGGCCAGTGGAAGAAATGATGTTGTTAAGGAGCTGAACAGAACGTCTCTAAGGGCAGCTTGGGAAGAAAAAGCAAACTATAATACTGTGCAAGGACCTAGACTTAGACAAACAAAGGGGAGAACATGCCCAGCATATCTGAAATGGAAGAAGTCAAGAAAAAAATGGAAGCCTCGAGTTGGAAGTTTGAAAGATTCTATATGCCGGAAGCAGCAAGAGAAGATAGAAAGAGAACACAGATCACTGTACCAAAAAGATCAGCATCTCAGAAGGCAGCATACAAGAAAGAACCAACGGTGCTGAAGGAAGAAGTTCAAACTGCACCGAGTGCATTAGCTAAATAATGGGGCCCCAGGAATGGAGGAAATAGCCATTGAAAGGCTTCAGCAAGCTGAAGAAGCAATGAAACACTCACTAATCTCTGCCAGGAAATTTGGAAGACAATTAACTACTTGGCCAACTGACTGGAACAGATCCATATTTGCGCCCATTGCAAAGAATGGTGACCCAACAGAATTCTAAAGCTATAGAATAATATCATTGACATTACACGCAAATAAAATTTTGCTGGAGATCATCCAAGAATGGTTGCAGCAGTACATTGACAGGGAGCTGCCAGAAGGTCAGGCGGGATTCAGAAGAGGATGTGGAATGAAGGGTATCATTGCTGATGTCAGATGGATCTGGGTGGAAAGCAGAATACCAGAAAGTTCACTTGCGTTTCATTGACCATGCCAAGGCATTCAACTGTGTGGATCGTAACAAACTATCAATGGCCTTGAGAAGAATGGGCGTTCCAGAACACTTCATTGTGGTCCCGAGGGACTTATACATGGATCAAGGGAATGCTGTGTGTTTTAAACTCAGGAAGGTGTGTGTCAGGTCATGTAATCTCACCATACTTACTCTATCTATATGCTGAACCAGGGGTCCTCACACTTTGTAAACAGGGGGCCAGTTCACTGTCCCTCAGACCCATTGGAGGGCCGGACTATAGTTAAAAAAAAAAAAAACTATGAACAAATTCCTAAGAACACTGCACATATCTTATTTTGAAGTTAAAAAACAAACGGGGCAAAAACACCCAGCGGGCCAGATAAATGTCCTCAGCGGGCCGCACGTGGTCCGCGGGATGTAGTTTGAGGACCCCTGACCTAGGATATCGGTATGCATGCGTTCCATTTCATGGTTGACCTCTTCCGACTTTCCTATATTCATCCTGCGCACACTCCACACACTGATTTTTGCAGCTGTTTCTCATTACCTCGACCCCTGCCCCGTCAGCAAATGAAGACCCTGGGGGCTTCATCCCCACAAGTTTTGCCTGACTCACGTCACCATGGTTGACTCCCCTCCAAAGAATCACCTCCTCTTAGGTCACATTCTGAGTGACCTTCGCACGGAGGGGCCCATCCTCTGGCAGGATCTCCCACCATGTGCTGTTGCCTTTGCTTGGGCTCTTTCAGTCTGTGACAAAGCTTCCAAGCTGTGCAGAAGGTTTCCAGCCGCTTCTTCCTCTGACGTGAGAAACGGAGTCCTGTCTGTTTAGGCTGGAAGCTCCACTGAAACCTGTTCACTTTGGGTGACCCTGCCGGCATGTGAAATATCGGCGACACAGCTTCTGGCATCGCAGCATCACACAAGCCACCCCAGGACGTAAACTGACAGCCAAGCGGTGGTGATCAATACTAAGTACTCTTCTTGATCAATGAAGAAACGCTCTGAGACTCCAGAAAGTCTGAGTCCCTTTGCCCATGCGATGGGTGTAGGTGGAGCGTGTCAGAGTCACAGTGCACATCTGACTGAAAGGAAGGATCTCCCTGTTATTGCATGACCTCCAATGGGGCACCCGCGTGTGACATCGGCCCATGGTTGTCATAATAGGTTTCGTGTCCGTTTAGCGGGACTAGGATTATCAGTAGTTTGGCAGTAATCCTCCAAAATGTGAGCCAACATAGCATAGCTCCATGATGTCATCTGCCGTGAGCAGCCAAGCAGTTCTGAGATCAGTGGGGAGTAGAACTCCCCTGACTCAGGTCACAGCCTTGATGAAATTGGAAGGACGCTTCCTTACAGGTGTGGACACCTTCCTATATAAATTGATGCTCAGAGGAGGCTAGCTCACTCTTACTGGTTTGGATCCTGCCTTTAGCTCATTGACCTCCAGTTCTTTGAACTTGAGCCGACAGCCTGCAATATTGCCTGTTGACCCTGCCATCTGACCTGCCAATCGACCTCCTGACCTTGGATTCATTGTGCTCTGTAGCCACATCGACCAGCCTGTGGTCTTCCTCCTGCTGCTTAAGTCGATCAGCTCCCACAGTCAGACAAGTCAGAAGAAGCTTCCAGCTTAACATCTGACCCATGGACATGAACCCACTGGACCTTTCAACTCTTCCAATTGTGTAAGCCATTTTCTTGTTACAAATCTCAATCTCTATTACTAAATATACATAGTCACTGGTTTTGCTTCTCTGGAAAACTCAGCCTGACACAATAGTCTACAATCACACTGGTTTTGACCTCCAATAAGTTGGCTCAAATGATTGATGAGCCACACTGCACCCACATTCCTAACACTTAGTATTATTGCTGTTAGTTACATTGAGTTAGCGCCGGCTCGTGCATGCCTTACATATAACGATGGAACGCTGCAGTCATGGACCTGCTGTGCCAAGCATGAGGTCTTTTTCTAGGGGCTGGTCCCTCCTGATAATATGCTCAAAGTATGTGAGACAACCTTTCACACTCCTTACTTCCTAGTAGGATCCTGGCTGTACTGTCTCCAAAACAGATGCGTTTGTTCTTCTGGCGTCCATTATGTCTTAATCTTCTTCTCGAACACCATCACTCAAATGCTTCCATTTTTCTTCAGAGTTTCTTTATTCATTGTACAGTTTTCTCGTGTTGCTGGCAGATGCCATGAAGTCACTTCTGACCCCATGTATAATAGAATGAACCACCACCCGGTCCCGGGCCGTCCTCACAATTGTTCCTGTGCTTGAGCCCATCGTGGCAGCCACCGTGTCACTCCATCTTGTCGAGCGTCTGCCCCTTTTCTTGCTGCTTCTACTTCACCAAACACGATGTCCTTCTCCAGGGACTGGACTCTCCGGACAACATGCCCAAAGTCCGTGAGACAAAGTCGAGCAGCCCTCACTTCTAACGGGCATTCTGGCTGTACTCCTTCTAGGGCAGATGCGTTTGTTCCTTCAGCAGTCTTCACCAGCTCCACAGTGCAAATGCATCTCTTCTTTGGTCTTCCCTGTTCAATGCCCAGCTTGTACACCATACGAGGTGATTGAAATCACCATGGCGTGGGTCAGGCGCACCGTTGTCCTCAAAGGGACGCCCTTGCTCTGGGACAATTTTAAGGCAGTTTTGTGCGGCAGACTTACCCAACGCAATGTGCTGTCTGCTTTCTTGACTGTTGCTGCCATGAGCGTTGACCGTGGATCCAAGCAAGATGAAATTCTTAACGGCTTCAATCTTTTCGCTTTTTAATCATGATGTTATCTGTTAGTCGGGTTGGGAGGCTTTGGGTCTTCTTTACCCTGAGCCGTGATCCAGGCTGAAGGCTGCAAACCTTGATCTCCATCAGCAAGGGCTTCAAGTCCTCTTCGCCTTCAGCAAGCAAGCTGTGCCTGCATATTGCAAGTTGTTAATAGGCCTTCGTCCAATCCTGCTGCTGAGCTCTTCTTCATAGATCCTGGATTCTCAGGTGATTTGCTCAGCTTAGAGATTGAGTAACCATAGTAAGCTGATACATCCCCAAGGCACATCCTTCCTGAGTTTAAGCCATACAGTATTCCCTTGTTGTGTCTGAATGACTGCCTCTCGATCTCTACAGGTTCCATGTGGACACCATAAGGTATTCTGCAATTACCATTCTTTTCAATGCTGTCCCAAGTTGCTTATGATCAATAATCAATACAACACAAACATTTTTCTCATATTCCCTATTTTGGGCCAAGATCCATCTGACATCAGCACTGATATCCCTTTGTTCCAGGTATTTTATAGTGACTACTAATAATATTAATTCTCATTTCCATATTACCAAGCTTGACCCAAATTACACCGGGCTGTTTTTATTAATCAAACGCGTTTTCATAAGACAGAAAGTTGCCACCAGAGACAATATCTTTGAAAATGTGCTGCAAACTCTAAAGGACACTTTCCAACCAGGGTTCTGGAAATTCTCCACGCAGCAGAAGCATCTTTGAAATAGATGTGTGTTCTCACGGGGCAATGCCCGCCTATGTGCATAAATTCTAAACAATTTTCAACAATCACTTTCTTGGCATTCACACTTTTACTGAATTTCAGACTCGCAATTTATTTAATAAAAAACAAACTGTCAATGTTGTCCCTTCTTCTTAGCTCGTGACCTTTAAGAAATCTCTTTGGAGCTGCAGAATTAGGAAGTTAAGGCCACAGACATCGCACACACACACACATCATATGCCTGTGACCCAACTCACAAAATGACCCTTTTTACCAAACAATTCAAGTTGGCCTGGCCGTGTGGATTGGAATATGGCTTAAAACAATTTGACGTAAGAAAATATAATGTCTGATCTAAAGTCCCCCTATACTCCTACCATGGTGGGACACTCAGAAGCATGACTCAGAAAGAATATTACTCTAGTTTCGGGGGCTGGGGTGAGCCAATTTATAGGAAAAACCATAAACTTAAATCTTGATATTCACTCTGTTTTATGGATCACTTATCCTTAAAAGAAATCTCTATGAGCAAAACATACATTTGCTGTAGTGTGTGACTTCAGACATGTCAACAACACTGAATGGCTAGAAAACAATCTGAGCGAGGGCCAGAAATGGATGGTGTTTGTAAACACAGTAGCACATTCCTCTGTCAGTGTGTCATTCTGGGAGGCTTGCACAGCACTCAAAGGCTGGAAGCACTTCCTGATGGAGATCAAGTATTGCAGCCTTCAGCACCGAATATAACTGAATTAAAGAAAGCCCAACTCCTCTCAATGGGACCAATCAGGAATAACATCATGATAGATGGCGGGAAGACGGGAGCTGCGAAGGATTTTGTCTTGCTTGGATCCTTAACCAGTGTTCATAGCATCAGCAATCGAGAGAGCAAATGACACACTGCACTGAATACGTCTGTTGCACAAGGTCTCTGTAAATGAACAGCAAGGATGGTACTCTGAGGACTAATGTGTGCCTGACACAAACTCAAAACCAAACCCAACCCACTGCCATCGACTCCACAGCGACCCTGTAGGAGAGAGTAGAACTGCCCCGTGTGAGCTTCTGAGCCTGTAATCTTGACAGGAGTAGACAGCTCTCCTTTGGAGCAGCTGGGGGCTTCAAACTGCTGACCTTGCAGTTAGAGCTCAACATGTAACCACTACACCACCAGGCCTCATAGCTTCATATGCACATGGAAGTTGGGCATTGAACAAGGAAGACCAAAGAAGAATCCATGCATTTGAAGGGTGGTGCTGGCAAAGACTACGGGAAGTCCCATGGAAAGTCCCACGGCCTGCCAGCAGAGCGAACTAATCTGTCTGGGAAGAAGCACAGCTAGACTGCTCCTTAGAAGCGAGGATGGGGGGGCTTCATCTCACGTACTTTGGATCTGTTGTCAAGAGAGACCATGCGAGGCAGGACCCAAGTCTGGGCATCATCTCTCTCACAAAAGGAAGTCCACTCCTGGAAGGTGGTGACGTTTTGGAGCTCCAACATGGGGCAAGTGGTGCTCCATCCAGTGTCTTTACCAAGCTCTTCTTGTGGCCGCCGCGATTGGACTACTCGCGGGATGGGGTTGGTTCTCTGTTCCATGCTCGCTGCTTTGCACCCTTCTTCTCGACCTTTCTCGCCTATTTCCCTCCTTTTTATCTTCCTTCTGTCCCTTCCAGCCTCTAAAGGAACATCCCCACTGCAGGAAAATTGGAAAGTCGGAAGACTTCGTTCTTAGTTTGGACTCCCAAGGAGCCCTGGTGGCATAGTGGTTACACATTGGGCTGCTAACTGCAATGTCTGCAGTTCAAGACAACCAACCAGCCACTCCTCAGGGGAAAGATGAAGTTTTCTGGTCCCCTAAAGATTTATAGCCCCCGAGACCCACATGGGGCCATTCTTACCTGGTTGTTAGCCGTCGGAATCAACTCGTTGGCAGTGAGTTTTTGTTTCGTAGTTACCTTTCTTCATACCAGTCCACGTGGCTATTAAAAGCTCCCATGAATTCTTCTTGGTCCAGCAGAGCCCTTTGACAATGGTCACCTGAATCATGGTGACCCCAATTAGCACTGTGCTTCATAGGGTTTTCAGTGACTGATTTTTCAGTAGTTGATCACCAGGCCTTTCTTCCTGGGTACCTGCAGGTAGGCTCATACTGCCAAACTTTGAGTTAGAGGCAAGAGCACTAAACTGTTGGTATCAAGGGCAGGGATGCCTACCCTAGTCCAGAATCAGCCCCTATCTCCAGGGAGATACCTCTGCTTGAGAACTGCTTAATTTCATTAATAGGAAGTACAACCCTTTCTAGTTTGTTTGTTTTTTTACCCATTCACTTAATGGCTTGGTTTTTTTTAAGTTGAGCTAGTGTTCACTAGTATTATAGCAGTGACAAGTCTGTTAACCATTAAACTGCTAACCAAAAGGTCAGCCGTTTGACTCCATCAGCCACTCCACAGAAGAGAAATGTGCACGTCTGCCTCTGTGCAGATTAAACCTCATGGGCGTGTTTCACTCTGGTCTATAGATTTGCTACAAATTGGGATCGACTCGCTGTAGTGGGCTTATGGTCCCTTCCCTGCGGAATTTCCAGGATCTTTCATAATGATGTTCTTCACACTGGCAGCATCGGTAGCCCTGCGCGTAAGCAGGGCAGTCCCGAGGGTGTAAATGTAGGCCTGGATCACTGCAGTGGAGACAGTGATCAGCACCTCAACTTCCGCATGCACTTTCTCCTAAAAGTCTCCACCGGAGAATAATTTTGCCTGGGATATGATGCTGGTTCTCCTTTTCCAGCTCTCCCGGCACAACACTTTTCTCTTATTTTCCAAAATAAAGGTAACCGTTCAGCTACCCAGACAGGCTGCACCCAGGGGTGTGGAAGGGACCGTTTGAAATACTGCTGTTCACAAGATTTCTTTAGTCCAGGCAGCGTGATCCAGGGGGAAGCTCTGTGTCTCTCCCAGTTGTTGACTTGGGAGTATTACTGACTTAAGATGACAGTAAATGCGGGGTATTTCTCCGTTGGCGGGCTTGTATCACATCACTTCCACGCAGCTAATAATTTCCAGTAACACTTCGCTCCTGGGGGGAGGGAAGCTTTTGATATTGAAGCCACGAGAGTACTCAGAAGGTGGAAAAGTTTTGTTTTAACCAGACACGTTTATCAGAAGTCTTAACTGCCCTTGGTCTCTATGGTAGAATTAGAAATTCACAATTTATTGATGGAGATCGACCTTGATACGAAGATTTTGGTGGGTACATTGGTCCACCTGTTTCTCAGGTGTATCTCATTTGCATATTTGCATGTTTTTTCAAGGAGAGGATGTGAAAGCTCCAGGCAGCTCAATGATACCTGAGTAAAAGGAAGAGATGCCAGCCAGGCTGCTGGTTTCCATTTTCTTGACCAAGTAGACTCAAAGGGGTATAATTAATGTATGTTTCCTTGGCCTTTGGCACTTCCCTAATTGGTCATTCATTCCTAACACACGCTTATTTAGACCTACATGAATTTAAGATAAGCGTGTTGTGGGTTTTACCTTAAATGCTGCCCTTAACAATGTTTTTTGACACATGTTTGCTATGCACAGCACCTCTTCGTGACTTGACTTCCTTTTCATGGGGTCAGTTCATTTTCATTGGACCTTTTCCTGGCTTTTAACCCTGGTGGCATCGTGGGTTATGCATTAGGCTGCCAGCCACAAGGTGGGCAGGTTGAACCTGCCAGCTCTCGCATGGGAGAAAGGTAGGCTTTCTGCTCCTGTCGAGACAGGTAGCATCAGAACCCCACAGAGGCAGGTGTACTCTGAGTCCTAGGCCGCTTAGCTGCCAAGCAAGCAACCCACTGCACCCCGGGGCGGATGATGGAGACTATCCAGTCGTAAAAAAAGATGATGGATGAAGGCCACAGAAAGATATGGATGAATCTTCGATACATATTGCCATGATGGTGAAGAAAACAATATTGAAAGCGCCATGGACTGCCAAAAAGAACAGACAAATCCATCTTGGAAGAAGTACAGCCAGAATGCTCCTTGGAGACAAGACGAGAATTCATCTCACGTACTTTAGACATGCCATCTGGAGAGACCGGTCCCTGGAGAAGGACATCATGCTTAGTAAAGCAGAGGAACAGCAAAAAAGGGGAAGACCCCCAACAAGATAGATGGACACAGTGGTCGCAACAATGGACGTGACCATGAGAACAATTGTAGGGACGGCGCAGGACCAGGCAGTGTTTCCGTCTGTTGTACACGGGCATGATGAGTCAGAACTGACTCCATGGTACCTAACAACAACAGCTACTACTACTGCACGAGTCACTACTACTACCACTGCACGAGTCATCGGCTTGATGGCAGTCAGCTGAGTGTTGTTTCGGGTGAATTAGGGGTCCTCGTGGCACCTGGTGGATTTGAACCACCAATTTTGCAGTTAGCACTTCAACACTTACCTGAGAACATCAGCAGGACTCTTTAACATTGTGCAGGTGTCTTAATAAGTATCGTTTCATTTTGCGAAGCCCTGGGAGTGCTGTCAGGTAAGAGTTGTATTGCTAACCTTAAGGTCTATGGTTCAAATCCACCAGCTAGCTGATCTGCGAGAAAGAGGTAACATTGTCTGCTCCCGTAAAGATCGACAGCCTCAGAAAGGCTGTTTTTAGTTGCTATGGGTCAGAGTGTAGTTGCTGGCAGAGGAATTTGAGGGTGGGGCTTAAGGTTAGTTGACACTGGTCTACCAGGTGAGTCTTTTCTGATATGGGCAGCCCCGACTGGGAAGCACAGATCCTCCGGTAGGGTCTGGAGGTTTCAAATAAAGGCCTTCCACTACTCTCAGGATTACTTCCCAGGAGCCGAGGACAGAGGCTGAAATTGTCTTCCCTCCACCCAACACGTGTATTGCCTTGCTCTGACAGCTGGGAGGGCTGAGAAGCAGCGGTGCTCCCGTAGTACATTGTTGTCCCAGTCTTGTTCCTGATACCATTCTTCAGCCCAAGATCTTTGAAGAAATGGCTGTTTTTAGAGCTGGAGCAGGAAATATATGTGCCTAGAGCATCTTGTAGCACAGAGTAAGGAATTCTCTTAAAATGAAACAGAACAAAGAGACACTACATTGATGGAATTGTGTCAAAGGGAAACGAGAGCCCCTGGAAAGATCTCCCAGCACCTAAAGCTGGAGCATGTGAGGCAACAGCATCAGTCAAGTGGTACACCTGCTCCTCACTTGCCGACTCTCCCGTCATCTGGCATGTCACGTTTCCATCAGTGGTCAAAGGTCTGGAATTTTATGATTTCGCACATTAATAATGTGCATCTGTCAAGAACGGGAGGTTGAAAGGTGAGTCATAGTGGCTGGGTCTTGATTCTCGGTGGGTTGGCAGTTCTATAAAATATAAGTTGCTACTTATATAATTAAGCCATTGTGTAATTTGGAAGTGTGTGATGAGCTGACTTGAAACCAATGGAACAATATGATTTGAAGGTTAGACAATGATGTAATCCTCCATTTTATGATCTAATGTAATCATTTTCCATGTTTGCATTATGCCAGTTTTCACACAATGGCTTAGTCTTTGGAACTTAGCCAGGCCAGTAACTAAGGAGTGGGTGTATTGAAAGTATACTCAAAGAATAAAATTAATATCCATGAGTTCAATAAAGATTGGGAAAGTAAATGAACGGAAAGAGAAAAATCTCCCTTGCAGAAAAATTTCAAATAATTTATGTTGAAAGTCTGCCATTAAAGAGGGGGAACATAACTCCGCTCTTAAATGTGGGTGGACTCCAAGCGCCCAGCGCATGGCCATCGAGTCGATGCCAACTCATAGCGACCCTGTAGTGACCCTATAGGACTCTATAGGGGGTATTACTGCCCCCTCCCCTGAGTATCTGAGACTGGAAAACTAGTTACGGCAGTAGAAAACCTCCTCTTTCTCCCAAGGTGCGCCTGGTGGTTTTGAACTGCCGACCTTACAATTAGTAGCCCAACAGGTAATCACTATGTCACCAAAGCTCCTTATATGTGAACAGCATGTCCAAAAAACCAAGTTCACTGCCATTAAGTCCATTTTGATGCACAGAGACCCTGTAGGACAGAGTAGAACTGCCTCTGAGTCGTTGACACTGTCAATCTTTACGACAACAGAAAGCCCCATCTCTCTCTTGCGGACCAGCTGGTGGGCTCAGACTGCTGATTTAGTGGCCAGCAGCCCTGCATGTGGTCCACTGTGCCGCCAGCACTCCTTGACAACCTATCAGGGGGCTTTTAAAAGTTCTTGGGGAAATTCAATTAAGAAATCACGGACTTTTCCACAAACTTTTTGAAGTCCCCACATGCTGTGACCGCCTTCAGAGAGCATCGTTTGGGAAAGAGGAGGACAGTTACAATGTTACAATGAATAAAACAGACAAGCGTGACCTCAGCCAGATGGTCAGATTCAGTGTCAACCGTAATAAATCATGGTGCTCCTTTGTAGCTTAGCTATGAGATGATAATGATATTTTATCTATGTGGTTTTCCTCTCTGAAACCCGGAACACCATTCGAATCGAGGAAAGCATCAGAGCTGTCCCGCGGCAGAGAAAATTTACAGAATGCCCCACTAATACTTCACAAAACTGTCAATCATCAGGCACCAGGCAAGTCTGCGACACTGGCAAGGTCAAGAGGGGACTGAGGGATGTGGTGACTGTCACATGGGCTCTTGGAACAGGAAAAGGGCATTCTATAAAAGCCAAGGAAATCCGAAGAGGGTATGGACTTTAGTGGCTAATGACGTCTCAATCCCAGTTCATGCAGTGTGATGGGTGGACGGTGCTCACTGGAGGTGCTAACGGGTGAACGGGGCGCGGGGTAGGTGAAGCTCTCTGCACAACCAGCACAGATTCTCCCTAAGTCTAAAACTGTCCTCAAAGTAGAAGCTTATGTTTTTTTTTATTTCAAATAATTTCGGCATCATGAAATCGACAGAACTTGCGACGCTTTACATCTGTGGTAAAGTTTAGACGTCAGTCAAGCAGATAATTAGCTGGATTCCATTCCAAGGAAGGCTGAGGGCTACTCTCCAGGGTCCTCCGCAGAGCCGCCCCTCTGGGTCAGGTCCTGGCAGAGAGGAAGCATGTACATGGTCGGTTTCATGATGTGGGTTGGCTTCTAACAAAGAAGAGACCACGGACAGGTTAAAGTACCTGCTTTTGATTCGTGTTTCAAAAAGAACCAAGAAAAAAGTTCCTAGCTATCCAATTTTAGTGCTTCCAATGTGCATTGCAAGGTTTGGGATCCCTTGGTTTGGGATCGATTGAAAAAAAAACTTCAGAATCCTTCACAACGCTGAGAAAACTGTAAGGTGCCACCCACTTTTAATGTGATGCCATGCGTCTCCCTATGACAGGTCTCAAAGGGCCTGTTAATGGATGGAGCGTGCCCACACATGGCGACAAACTAACTTGTACTTCCTGCAGTCATGACGGCTCAGCATCACAACTCTGGAAGTGATTACCTCGGGCTTGGTTTGAATTGTACCTCCTCTCCCTACTCTAAAGATGTGCTGACGTCCGACTGCCATGGACTTGAAAGTGACCTTGTCTGGGAATATGGTCTTCCTCTCAAGAGGTGATCGTTAAGTTGTACGGAGAAGGGTGAGTGCTGGTCCTTACTCCTGCACATGGCACCTTAAAAAAGAGAGACCTTTTGTATAAGGAAGATCATTCAATGCATGAAACCCAAGATAGATTAACCCTTCAGAAATAGCGACAGAAGTTACAATGCCTGAGGGTATGGGGGTAAGGGGGGTAAGGAGGAACTGATAGTAGTGATGACTGATTATCCCACTGGAGTTGAATGAATAGCAATTGTAGGTGAACGGATACATTGGATGGTGTAAGATATGGCAAAATAAATATACTGCACTATAGCATAACATAGTATAATATAATGAAATACACTGAGGTAGTGGACAGACTTGGGGTCTCTACTCAAGCCCTGCCTCAGCACAAGAACACTTTGTTCCAACAACCTGGCATTCTGTAATGTTAACCCTCACCGAAGACAAATGGGTGCATAAGCAAATGTGGTGGAGAAAGCTGATGGTGCCCGGCTATCAAAAGATATAGCATCTGGGGTCTTAAAGGCTTGAAGTTAAACAAGCAGACATCCAGCAGAGAACCAACAAGCCCACATGGAAGAAGCACACCAGCCTGTGCAATCATGAGTTGTCAGTGGGATTGGGTAACGCATCAGAAGACCCAAAACAAACAAAACATATTGTTGAGAACAAGGGGGTCGGAGCAGAGACCCCAAACCCATCTGTAGACAATAGGACATCCCCTCACAGAAAAGTCACAAGGAAGGGACGAGCCAACCAGGAAGCAGTATAGCACCGATGAAACACACACTATTCCTCTGCTTCCGTGAGGCTTCCTCACCCGCCCCTATCATGATCCTAGTCCTGCCTTTCACTGCGGGCTAGACCAGAGCATGCACACAAGTATAGATAAGAGCTCTTGGCACACAGAATCGGAATCCAGGAACAGGAACGGGAGTAGCAATACCAGGATGGTAGGGGGAAAGTGAGAAGGGGGGTGAGGGGGAAATGATTGCAATGGATTGACATATAACCACACACAGGGGACACACAACAGAAACCATGGGGGAAGGGAGACAGCGGTTGGTCAGTGTAAGATATGAAAATAATAATAATTTATAATTTATCAAGGGGTCACAAGTGGAGGGATGGGGGAGGGAGGGAAAAACAAGGAGCTGATACCAAGGGCTCAAATAGGAACTAAATGTTTAGAAAATAGTGATGGCAACATATGTACAAATTGATGTATGGATTGCTATAAGAGCTGTAAGAGCCCTCAATAAAATGATATTTTAATGAAATAATAATAAATATATAACATAATATATAATAAGGGTTCCTGGGGTGGTTCGTAGGCTGGGGGAGGGAGGGCATAAAGAGGAGCTGATATCAAGGAGTTCAAGAAGAAAGAAGTGTGTTGAAAATGATGGTGGCAGCAATTGTACAGCTGTGCTTGATCAAATTGAATTATGGATTGTTATAATATCCATAAGCGCTCCCAACAAGATGATTAGAGAGAGAGAGAGCAGACATAGGGCAGGCAGATGCCACATGGCGACAGACGCAGATGTGTCCATGAGCAGCAAGGTCATGCCAAGGACCTCTGGAAGTTAACATGGTGGCATGGGCGTTTGGCTCCTCCTTGGAAGCTTCCAGAGAGCATCACCTTGGTGGCACAATGGTGAAAGCACCCGAGGGCGAAGCAGAAGCTTGGCGATTTTCACTCATCATGCACTCCATCCAGGAAGGTGTGCCGCTCTGCTCCCATAAAGATGGGCAGCCGTGGAACCCGGTCGGGCAGTCCTACTTTGTCCACTAGGGTCACAGTGAGCTCGAATGGACCCCACAGCCATGTTTGTTTGTTTGTTTTGCTTTGGGGTAAGCTCCCACTGTATGATATGTGTGGGAGCCCTGGTGGCATAGTGGTGATGTGTTGGTTGCTGCTGCAAGGTCAGCAGTTCAAAACCACCAGCTGCTCCTCAGGAGAAAGATGAGGCTTTCTACCCCTCTGGTAGACTCAGAAATGCACAGGGCCAGTTCTACCCTGTCTTATTTGGTGGCTGTGGGTTGGCATGGCCTCGAGGGCAATGAGCTTGGTTGGTTTGGGGGGGCACGGTATTCGGCCCCGGGAGCCCCGGGAGACTAGGACACCCAGCAGATGAAGCCAGCAGGTGATTGCGAAGTCACTCAGGAACTTGCGTGGCTTCAAAGATAAATTCAGTATTTTATTTGCTGTTTACAGATAAAAGTCCTTATGGTTTTAATAGGCAGATCACATTCTATGAGCTCAATTATAAATCCAGAAAATCACCTTTATCATGTGAAGGTGGGCTTTGTTCTGTTACATTTCCTTAAGTTGTCATGTTCTGTTAAGTGCTGTCAGGTCCCTTTCCAGCTCGTCTTGAACTGCCCCAAAGGGTTTTCTAGGCTGTAATCTTTTTTGAGGCCGTTGTTCAAGCCGAACGCAGAGGGTCTACGTGCTTGAAAGTCACACAAAGTGTGTGTCAGAGCTGTGTCCTCCAATCAAACTTGTGCAATTTACACGCTGAGCCACTACTCTGAGAAGCCGGAGGAGATGAGGAACGTGGAATCTGGATTGAGGGAAGACTCACTGTCAACCTTTGATGCGCAGCTCGCTCTCTCTCGCTCTCTCTCTCTCTCTCACACACACACACACACGTAAAGTCAACTTGAAGAGCTTAGGGATGAAGATCGCACCTCAACATAAAAATGGGAACAAAGTGAGACTCAAGAAATCAAACTCTGTATCCCATTGGGCAAATCTGCTGCAAAAGACCCCTTGCGCGTGTCCGAAAGCAGAGCGAGCCCTCTGATGACTGAGGTTTACCTCAGATGCGTGGAAGCTGGAAAGCGAGTAAGGAAGATTGAAGAATTTATGCCTTTGAATTATGGTGTTGGCAAAATAAATTAAGTATACACTGCCAGAAGAATGAACAAATCTGTCTCACAGAAACTAGAGCCAGAATGCTCCTTAGAAACAAGGATGGTAAGACTTCATTCTGGCTTACGCCGGATCTGTGATCAGAAGAACCCATTCCCTGTAGAGGGAAATCACGCTTGGTAAAACAGAGGGTCTGCAAAGGGTCACTCGGTAAGTTCAAACAGACGACCCTTCAGTTAGCAACCAAGTGCTTAACAGAAGCATCACTAAAGCAAGCAAACAAAACTCACTGCCACCCACTTCATCCTGACACACAGCGACCCTCTAGGACAGGGGAGAACTGCCCCTGGGGGTTTCCGAGCCTGTGACTCGTGACGGGAGTAGAAAGCCTCATCTTTCTCTAAAGAAGTAGCTGGGGCGTGGGGGGTGAACTGCTAACCTCAAGGTTAGAGCCCAATGCTAACACAGCCCCTTTAATTGCATGCATAGAATAACATATTGAGGTATCTCTTCTTGATTGATCTTTCTAGAAGTCTATCAGTTCAAAAAATAAACTTTGTGACTTCTTTATTCGATTTCGTTATTTCTGCCTTATTATTATTTTATTTTTTCTCTTTTGCTCTTCTTTTAAAGAGTCTAAGAACATTCTTTTTCTCTCTGTTTTCTTTATTATAATACACATATTTCAGACTGCTAGGGTCCCGATGAGTCAGAATTGACTTGATGGCAGGCAGCTTGGCTTGGGCTTAGAAGCGTTGCCTTAGCTGCATCCTCCAAAGCTTGCTGTGTTTTATCTGCATTATTTTCAGCTCAAACTGTGTTCCTGTTTCTCCTGAGATTTCTTCTTTGATGCGTGTATTATTCAGAAATGAATTGTTAGAACTTCAAAGAAAGTCGTGGGCTTTCTAGTTATTTTTCATTGATTGATATTTGGCTCATCCCACTGAAGTCAAAGGACTTATTCTGAATGTTTTCAAATCAATTCTCTTCTCAAATTAATTCTCTCTTTTTGTAACAGTTTTATTGGCATATAATTCACATACCATGCAATTCAATCATATCAAGAAGTGTTGTCCAATCATCACCGCAATTAGTTTGGGAGCCTTTTCCTCATCCTTGTACTCCTCATTATTAGTTCCTATTACCCCTCAACCTCTACGCCTGTACCCCAAACTCACTGCCAGCGAGTCCATACTGACTCATAGCGACCATACAGGAGACTGTAACTCTTGATAGGAGTAGACAGCCCCATCTTTCTCCCACAAGCAGCTGATGGCTTCGAACTGCTGACTTTGCACATCACAGCCCCATGAGCAATCCACCGGGCTCCTTCCATACCCCCATGGAGCCATTAAATCCAATGACCATCTCAATAGATTGGCTCAATTCTCACTTGCAAGTTCATCAGCGAACCAGTGTACAGAATTGGGTCGTGTGTCGTTCTGTGGTGCATAGAGTCACGATGAGTCAGAACCAGCTTGATGGCTCCTAACGACAGCATGCACCTCAACGAATCTTTGAAGTTTAACAGATTAAGCTCTAAAATCTGACAAGGCGTAGTGCTCTTGAATGTTCCAATACTACCTGTAAACTCATAGGGCAACTTGAAATCTAAGCCTACACCCATTCGTGTTTTAAATTGGAATCACAAAGTCAATGCGCTGATCTAAAGCAATGCTGTCCAACACCACTATTTAAGTGTGATGGTTAACTAATTTAAAATAAATACCCCGATCAATTCAGCCCCTTGATCAGCGCGGCCACATTTCAAATGTTGCACACCGACACGTGCTTATAAAAGGAACCCTAATGTGATGCCACTGAGTAGATGCTGGCTCCCAGCAACCCGGTAGGACAGAGTGGCACACCGCCCCTGTGGGTTTCCGAGACAGTACATCTTTATGGGAATAGAAAGTCGTATCTTCCTCCTGAAGAGTGGCTGGTGGATTTGAACCACCAACTTTGTAGCTAGTAGCCCAACACATAACCTACTACACCACATGTGGTTAGTGGCTACCATGCCGAATGGCGCAGAATCGAGTATTTCTACCACTGTAGAAAGTTCTACTGGGCTGCACTCTCTAAACCCATGATTCTCAACCTTCCCAATGCCGCTGCGACCCTTTAATACGGTTCCTCATCTTGTGACCCACCAACCATAAAATTATTTTGGTTGCTACCTCAGAACTATAAATTTGCTACTGTTCATGGGCAATCCCTGTGAAAGGGTCATTCGACCCCTAAAGGGGTCACAACTCACAGGTTGAGAACCGCTGCTCTAAACAGTCCTGTAGGGTACTGGCTGACTTTCGGATTGGCTGCTCTGGGATCAATCAGCTGAGACAGTCATGTGGCATTGTGATTTATGCAAATATTATTCTACACAAGGAAGGTATGGTGGGGATTGCTCCTTAGAGATTGAGGGAGAGACAGACACTCTATGGGAAACTGCCTAGAAAACACCTCGTCGTCCTACCCCCAAGGCCCCTGCAGACATCCCCTCCTGTAAGACAGCTCCCCTAACTGTCAGGAGACAAGTCACGTAATCTTCTGACACTCGTAGTTCTCCTGACGTTGCCCCATCATCTTTATGTTTCTGAACCTGTCTTCAACTCCACATTGTGGGTTTCCCAAAGCCTAGACTTCTATAGTCTCATGTTTATGCCCTTGATGCCTGACACAATGTGTCATGTGTGGCAAGTCTTGATCCACTGATGAATGAGAGGGAGCGTTTCCTAAGGGCCAGTGTGGTAGATGAGGGGTTACCCCCTCTGCGATAGTTTATTTTGCCAGCCTGGCTGATAAACACAAGTGGGATTAATTGAAGGGCGGAGAGATAAATGGCTCCGTGAGCCTCACCTTGCTTGTCTCTCGCTCTTTGGACCTGTGTGTGGCTGTCTTGCTTGTTCTGTGCCTCAATTTAAAGGGGTACACTACCTGTGGGGTGCCTAGCCTGTGGACTGTGTCGCTGTAAGTTAAGGTCCCTTTAAGCCCACACGATTGGAATGTTCATCTCTGGAGCTGGGGACAGTTGGTGACAGTTGGTGATCTGCCTTGCTGTTTGCTGCCTGGGTATATATAGCCCAGCTCTCTCTACAGAAGGGGACTGGTGGCTCTCAAGACTTAAAAGACTGCTAGTGTCTCACTGCTTTATAATTTAACTGTTAATTTCTTAATACTATCTATCTGTATATAATTTAACGGTTCATTTCTTGTGTTATATATCTATCTTTATAAATATATTTTTATATAATTACCAGAAATCTGGTTTTGTCTCGCTAGAGAACCCTGTCTAATACATTTTGGTACCAGGAGTGGGGTGTTGAAGTAGCAGACGTATCCACGTTTTGGGGTGTTGAGGTGCTGTTAAGACTAATCAGGTTGGAGAGCCAACTTAAGAAACCCATATTTATGGATTATTTCTCTAGAAGCATTCCTGGTACCAAAATGTGATAGACAGGGTTCTCTAGAGAGACAAAACCCAGAATTTTTAACACTTAATACATTTGTCAAATCTGCAACTCTACTCTTGGAAACATTTTTCAAATTCATTTGTTTGGATGGCTGATGGCACCTCTCGTTTTTTTCTTCACCTCTTCTGTGTAATCAAACCGCTGTCCTTTTATGGAAACAAATAGAAGTTGCACAGAGCGAGGTCAAGTGAGTCAGGTATGTGGGGCAAGAGAGGCATGCTGTTTGGCACTCGGAGATGGCTGCATGGGCAGGTGCATTGTTGTGGTGGCAAAACCAGTTCCCCGTCTGCTACAAATCAGGCCTTTTTGGGTGCACACTATGATGCAATCTTTTCAGAACCTCTAAAGAGAAAGCTTGATGAACAGTCTGACCTGGTGGAATGGACTCCAACTGCACGGTGAGTGGACATGTTGCCCATTTGGGAAGTTGATGGATGTCCAGAACGAGGTTTGTCATCGAGCAACACTTCACCTTTTTTTAAAATGAGAAAACCGCTCACACACTTGAGGTTTCCCCACAGCGCTGTCCTTGTAAAGCTGTGCTCAACGTCACAACAGTTTCTGCGGCATTTTTCCCAAGCAGGAAACAAAATGTCACAGCCACACATGATTCTCTTAAATTGGCTTTCACAAACAACAGGTTCGAGTGAAACTGCTTTTACAAAAGAGAATTCACTGTGACCAGAAAGAACCTTCCCAGACAATGTCACGGGGAGCACTAACTCAGAGCTCCCATAGTGGGAAAATGTGTGCCACGAAAGCTCTGCTCCACCCAGTGCAATTCCGAATTTTGGGAAGTACCCCCGCTTCTAGGATGCTAAGATTCAGAAAAACTGAGTGCTACGCTCCACTGTCCTTATCTCCGGTGATTTTCAGCATATCAGCCACTTTTCTCGGGGCCTCAGTGTCCTCTCGTGCCGGCTGAGGAAGTTGACATCCGTAGAGAAGGTGGCCCAGTGGCCACTAAGCATGGAGGAGTGCTCTGAGGAAAAGGTGTCCCGACAGGGAAGCTGAGGAGATTCTTGGTCCAAAGATGGGAGGAGATCACCGACTCCGCACCATGCTGAAGTTCATGATGACGCTCCGAGAAAGGGCTAGAATTTGCAGACTGATTTGATGGGCCCTGGAACCATGTGTGTGTGTGGGGGGGGGGGAGCGGGGTAGGGGGCTAGGGGGGCAGGGGACAGCCCTATCACGAATGTCTGGTGCGTCTCAGACCCTGGATTGGCAGATCCCCAAGGGGCCCCTAGCCCTACGCGGTCCTGATTTTTATGCAGATAGTGCCCAGCCTCTTCCAGTCCCCAGTGTCTGACCCAGGTGCTGCTATGAGTTGTTTGGGTTTGGTCTTGTCCTAGGGCCACACACTTCCCCTGGCACTCCTCCCTGCCTGCTTCCTCATCTCCCATCCCACTTCCTGCCCCTTCCTGGAGAAGACTCTGCCTGGCAGGAGGGAAGGGGCCGACTCCCAGGGCACCCAACACGCATTCCCAGAGTGAGGTCATGTCAGAGCCGACCCACCAGAGCGGCTGCTTTGAAAATGGAAGCATAAGACAGAATGATTTTATTATAATTTGAAATTGATTTTCCCAGTTATACCACATTTCTTTCGTGCTATCCTTGGTATTGCTCTGTAATAGATCTAATTTCAGCCCTAACTTAGTATATCAGGCTTTCCACTGGACACACACATGAATTCCTAAAGCAGCAACAGATGATTGATGTTATGCTAATAGGAAAGCAATAATGAAATAGTACACAGCTTTTTTATGCCATATATTATCAATGAAGACCTTTCGTGTGTTTGCTAGGGTGGATATTTCATGATGTGGTTGCCGAAGAGATTAGAAAAGGTTTTTGCCTTCTCAGCAGAAAAAAAAAAAAAAAGAAGGGGGAAAAAAGGCCCCAAATTAGGTTACGGGACTGGAAAATCTCAGCAACAGGTAAGAAAGGTGGCTGCGAGGCATGATGGGATAGGAGGCAGCAAGCTTATTTTAAGCTGGGGTGCCAGGAATAGCAACAGTCTTGTTAGAAAGCGAAGCAAACAATTCTATCAACTGCCTGAGAAATAATAAGTTAAAAAAAAAAGACAAAAGAGCAGAGTTACCCTCAGAGTATTGTCCTGTGCTAGGCTGAGCGGCTACCTGCCCTGGAACTTAGCAACATAAGCATCTTAAAAACCAGTATTGATTGGGTCTTTGGCAGACACGGTGCTAAGCATTTTTCTCGCCTCAGCTCCTTTAACGCTCAAGGCAGCTGGCAGAGGACGGCCTGGCCCTTACTCAGGAAGGGACAGTCAACTCAGAGACATGAAGTGCCCTTAGTAATCAGTGGCAGACCTGAAGTAGGACTCTGGGCACTTGGACCCTTAAGCCCATGCTCATAACCTCCTGCTGAGAATCAAGACCCTGGACCTTGCTGCACTTGGCTGTGACTTTGACTTTGGCCGACGCAGAAGAGCTGCAGTTCTGGCTGGCCAGGGGCTCAGTCACCGGCCCCCTGTTTGCGTTGGTGACATGAGATATCATGGTGGTCTGGTGGTCTGTCATACCTTGATCAGAGGTAGCCACTGTCACCCATGGGTTCCAAAGCCCACTCCATTCTTCGCGGAGTCACAATTTTGTTGACCGGTGCTCACAAGTCAGCACTGACTTAGGCATAATCGAACAAAACACGACTTGGTCCTGGGTGATCCCTAGAATGGATACTTTAAAAATTTTTTAACTCAGCGACGTGCCTACTCTGTCTATGTATCTTGTTGAATTGCCTTCTTTTCCACTTGACCAAGCATGAGGTCCTTATCCATCAATTGGTCTCTCTTGCTGATAGTTTCCAAGTAAGCAGGATGGAGCTTGGCTTCCTTGATTCTAAGGGACGCCCGGGCTGTACTTCCTCCAAGACTGATTGGCTTCTCCTCTGGCAGTCCGTGATATAGTCCGGATTCCACACCAACCCTACCCTTCCACTGTGTCCAGGTTTTCCTTTGGTCTTCCTTTGCACGGTCCAGCTTCTACATGCAGATGAGGTCTTTGAACTTGGGCAGATGAGGTCTTTGAACTTGGGCTTGGGTCAGGAGAGCCAGAGTCATCAAAGTGACATCATAGCTTGTTAACAGTTTAAAGAAGTCTTTTGCTGCACATTTGCCCAATACAACCGTGAAGGATTGACTCACTCACGCGCTGCTCTCGGGTTGATTCCAATTCATAGAAGGGTAAGGCAGCACTGCTCTTGTGCTCTTGTACATTTCTGAGACTAGAACATTAGGCCTTCCATTTCAAAGGAAGGAGCTGTTAAAAACCTTAAACCTCTCTTTATGGGCGTAGAAATCCTTGTCTTTCTCCCGCAGAGCGACTGGTGGTTTCAGCGTCTGTGTGGGTAGCAGCCCAGTGTGCAACCACTACGCTACCAGGGGACTCGCCAACAAATACCCTCATCACTTACCGCCTCTCCTCCTCCCCTGCACAGTCTCCCTCCCAGTGACCATCCCTGCATTGACCTCCAGGATCATGGATTCTCTCCGTGCCAACCATTTCTCTAAGTCAGGCACCCAGACACGGGCCTCTCCCCTCTTGGAGAGAATGCCCTGTGCTGGATTCAGTTGGGTGAGTAGGGACTTGATCCTTGGGTCACACCATCTCTTCCTGCTATGGGTCCAAGAGAGGTCTGCATTTCGCGCACCTGAATATGTGACCGAGTGCCTTGAGAAGAGAACATAAAGGCACATGCTCCGGTGGGCAAGATGCAGACCCCTCTTGGACTGGTAGCAGGAAGTGATGGGATAACCCAAGGATTCTGACGCCAACAATCATCTCACCTCCCCATCTGGCTTCTTCTCTGCCATCACTGGACTTCACCAAACAAACCACTGGTCTAAGTAGCAAAACTTGGTGGTCCTTCAATCACTTGAGTTTTTCAAATGGGAGCGATGAGAGGAAATTGACTTGGCCAGTGCCCTCTCTCTGCGGACACCACGTGCGATGTAGCTGTGATTGAAATCCCGATTTTATGCCACTCTTCATTTGAAGTTGTGTTGCTACTTGCTTCTTTGACGACGCAGTCAGGGGAGCGACTAAAAAACTTATCCATTTGCAGGGTTTTTCTTTTGGAAATGAACATGCTGGCGCCGTTTTAATTGGGTTTTAGTTGTTGTTGTTTTAATTCTCGCAGTGATGGCTTGGCCATGTCTTTGGGGACTGAGGAGGAAACTGGCAGCTGGTGTTTGAGGATTCTGGGGATTTGCATCATATTTATGTGTAATAACTATACAGTAAATAAACAGAATGAATAATTAAGTGAATAATGAGTTTCTCAGAAAAGAAGGCTTGGGAAGCAATGTTCCCTCCCCCGCGGTAATCCCCTGGCGCTCCCTCCCTGTGCCATTGTCTCCGTTAAACCCAGCGAGGACCCTTTCGGAGCCCAAGCGAATCATGCCATGCATCAACATGGTGAGGTACAAACAGGAAGATGTCTCTCACTTTTGCATTTTGTTTTAATTGCCAGGAAATTGAGTTCATATTTTTAGAATTTTTTTTGCAATACTCTGGAGAGTAGACTTGCCTCTTTTTAAAAAGAAAATATTGAATAGTGCTTCACTAAAACTTGACATCTCAAAGAAGGAAAAAATCCTATCGTTGTAAATGAGGGGGGAGTGCAGAGTGGAGACCTAAAACCCATCTGTAGGCAACTGGACATCCCCTTACAGAAGGGTCACGGGAGGGAGACGAGCCGGTCAGGGTGCAGAGTAGCAATGATGAAACATACAACTTTCCTCTAGTTCGTAAATGCTTCCTTCCCCCCACTATCATGATCCTAATTCTACCTTACAAATCTGGCTAGACCAGAGGATGTACACTGGTGCAGATAGGAACTGGAAACACAGGGAATCCAGGACAGATGATCCCTTCAGGACCGGTGGTGAGAGTGGAAGGAAGGTGGAGTAGAAAGGGGAAACCAATTACAAGGATCTACATATAACCTCCTCCCTGGGGGATGGACAACAGAAAAGTGGGTGAAGGGAGATGTCGGAAAGTGTAAGATATGACAAAATAATAATAATTTATACATTATCAAGGGTTCATGAGGGAGCAGGGAGGGAAGGGGGAAATGAGCTGATATCAAGGGCTCAAGTAGAAAGAAATATTTTGAAAATGATGATGACAACAAACGTACAAATGTGCTTGACACAATGGATGGATGGATGGATTGTGATAGGAGTGAGTTGTACGAGCCCCCAATAAAATGATTTAAAAAAACTAAACTTGATATCTCAGAAATTTGCTTTATCTGGTGAGATGATATAAATGCATATTCATTATCCTCGTCAGCATTCTTGAGAGAGAGCAGAGATAAGAGAGATATGGGCATGAGTATGGGGATAGATAAATGATAGATGATAGATAGAAAGATAGATAGATAGATAACCCTGGTTACACAATGGATAAGTGTTTCACTGCTAACCAAAAGGTTGGCATTTCCAACTCACTGGTGGCTCTTCTAGAGGAAGCTCTGGTGGTTTGCTCCCGTAAAGATTGCAGTCTAGGAAATCCTATGAGGTAGTTCTTCCGAGCCCCACAAGGTTGTTATGAGTCAAACACTCGAAAAAGACATAGCACATCAGTAGACGTTGAGTGAAAGAGTGAATGAAATGTGCGTAACGCAATTGTGGGGGGTTGGCCAGTCCAAAATTCTGTGGCAGGCTGCAGAGTCCTGCAATCTTTTGTCCCAAGATCTGATGTGTCAGTCTTATGGGAAGAGTGCAGCTAAATTTGCCAGTAAATCTAGATATATTCTGGAGGTAGGACACGCCTTGGGGAAAGTCCTTTCACAACTGCTCGATTGATTACATTGCAGTAGATTGCACGTTGGAAAATAATTTCACCATAATTTACATTGGATTATACTATGCAGGGGCAGCTAGATGAAAGCCACATAGCTAATCAAGTTGACACAGGATGTTAACCACCATACCTGTGTTCGTTGTTGTTATTGCTGCTGTAAAATGCCAAGGAGTTGGCTCTGACCCATAGCAACCTTGTGTTCAACAAAACCAAACACGGCCCGGTCACGCAGTATCCTCAGAATCGTTCCTCTGCCTGAGCCCATTGTTGCAGCCACTGTGTCCGTCTATCTCACCAAAGGCCTCCCTCTTTTTTGCTGCCCCTCCGCTCTACCAAACATGTTCCTCTCCTAGGAACACTCATAAGTTATTAATTAATACTTGTATTAGTCAAGGCAAGACAACTTTGCCTTGATGCAGGCCATTCCAAGAGACCCAGGCCTAAAGTGAAGTCTACTTACTCTTTATCTTACGTGTATTTGCATTCATAAACTTTATGTTTTTGCTTCCTAATCCATTCATTCATTTATTCATGGAGTAAGTATTTACTGGGTATCTACCACTTCTCAAGGTTGGCGTTGAGGAAAACGGGAATCTCCGACACTTCCCGGTGCTCACGAAGAACTGTCACATAGCTCAAGAGACGCTGTGCCAACCGAGCAAGAGCACACGGCATGGTTTAAAATCAGCAGAGGTGTGAACCAGGGTTGTATCCATACTTATCCAGTCTGTATGTTGACCAAATAATTAGAGAAACTGGACTATATTAAGAAGAATATGACATCAGGATGGGAAGCATGTTACTGAATAGCCACGCTATGCAGAGGACACGACCTTTCCTGCTGAGAGGGAGGGGGGCTTGAAGCACTTGCTGATGAAGGGCTGCAGCTGCAGTTATCTAGTACATGTGAGCAACTAGTACATGTGAGCAACTAGCACATGTGAGCAACTAGCACATGTGAGCAACTGCAATTATCTAGTACATGTAAGCAACTGCAATTATCTAGTACATGTAAGCAACTAGTACATGTAAGCAACTGTAATTATCTAGTACATGTAAGCTTAATGGAGACAAGAGTGCCATCAAGGATTTCATCCTGCTCATGGAAGCAGCACTCAAGAGATCCAGCGATGCCTAGGAATGGGCAAATCGGTTATGCACGACTTCTTGAAAGGGACGAAGAGCAAGGATGTCACCGTGAGGACTGAGGTGTGTGTGAACCCAGCCAGGGAATTTCCCATCACCTCGTATGCTCGTCGTGACCATGGAGTAAGGAAGACGGCAGAGGAGCAGACGGATTTGGATGTGGTGCTGGTGAAGAACACAGAAAGTACCATGGACTGTCGACAGAACAGACGAATCTGTCCTGGAAGAATTACAGCCATAATGCTCTTGGCCAGACTTCCTTTCAAGTCCTTTGAACTTGTTATCAGGATAGACAAGTCTCAGAAAGGACCTCATGCTTGGTAAAGAAGAAAGGCCGCGGAAAAAGAAGAAGACCATTGTCAATACGGCTCCAGTAGAACAATTGTGAGAATGGCACAGGACCAGCGCCGTAGAGCTCCGTTGTTCATTGAGTCGCTATGAGTTGGAACCATCTTGACCGTATCTAATAACAACACCTACCACGGGTCAGATATGTCTCCTGCCCTCATGGAGCTTGCCTTCCGATTAGTTAAGACAGAAATCAAGCAATGAGACCCAAGTAAGATTGCACCTGTGTTCTGTTCTGTGAAGGAGAGATACCTAGCAAAGGCAGATACTTTGAAAGAGACGGGCCAGATGCTTGAGCAGGGAAATTAGGCAGGCTTCCCTGAGGATGCAATGAGATAGGACAGGATGACTAAGAGCTTGCTAAACTAAGACGAGGGCAGGGACTGCTGGGAAGAGGGAAGGACATGAGCCAGAGCCCCCTGATGGGAGGTACAGGGTGAAAGGAGCCAGCAGAGGAAGAGGGTGGTGGCAGAGCAGCTGGGAAGCAGAGCATGGGCCTGAGATGCAGCTGGCTTTATAAGTGGCCAGGCCACGCAGGACTTTGCAGACCATGGTGGGCAATTGTGTCTCTTTCCTAAGAGCAATGGGAGACCATGGAACATTTTTAAAGTGAAGGCGGGGCCAGCCTGGCCGGATTTGCCTTTGAAAACACCAACAGTCTTGCTGCTGCGTAGAGCACAGAGCTGTGAGAATCTGAAGGACATTCTACAAAGCACTGGAGGCAGAAGAGCACGACAGGCACCCAAGCAAGACATGACAGTGTTGGGATTCAGGAGGCAGGAGATGGCTGGAAGAAGTGAGTGAGTTTGATCGACCTCTGGGAGGTAAAAATTAACAGAATGCGGGAATAAATGCAAGATAGTAGAGCATGGAGTGAGGGTTAAGATGACTAGGTTATCTCCTGGATTTTCCACTTGCATAGCTGGGTACATGAGGTGCTGCTCAATGGCATCAAGGATGCCGAAATAGTTTGAGTTGACCTTAGACCATGTTGACCTCCGTAAGCACCAAAAGTCACTTTCTGTTCCTTGACATAGATCTTTTGTCCCTTCTACATGCTGTGTTCCTGCCTGCGTTTCACTCTTACTAACTTATCTCCTACCCCTGCCCACCCTTCAGGTCTCAGTCCAATGTCCCATGTCCTCAGCAATGAAGTCCTCAAAATCCTTCAGAGTTGGCTAGAAGCCTTCCTTTCACCCTCTTAGCACACCCTGTACATTTCCTCAAAGCAGTGGTTTTGGTTAAAATCGCACAATGATTTGTTTAAGTTCTGTTTTCCCCTCTAGAGAGTCAGCTCCACGAGTACGCGGACCAGTCTGTATATGTAGGACAGGAGACTGGGGATCCTGGGACTCAGGCTCTCTGGGTTCAAATCTCAACTTCTCTACTTCCTAACAATGTGAATGTGGGTAAGATATTGAAATCTTGGTGTGCCTCAGTTTCTCCCTATGTAAAATATGGATGAAAAGTCTTTCCTTCATAAAACCATTGGGAGGATTAAATGTGTTGATGTGTATGACATATCTGTAACAGTGTTTAACATATGATTGTTGTTGTCGTTAGGTGCCACTGAGTCGGACACAACCCTTAGCAACTCTGTGCACATCGGAAGGAAACATTGTACTGCCCCGCACCATCCTAGCAAGTCTGAGACCATTGTAATAGCCACTGTGTCCACCCATCTGGCTGAGGATCTTTCTCCTTCTTGCTGCCGTTCCACTTTACCAAGTATGCTGACCTTTTCCAAGGATGGGTCTCTCTTGACAATACAAGGGGGTACCCCCCCCAAAAAAAACCTGATATATTTTCAAAGCTATGTATTTTTTTAAACAAAACAACCGTATCACTTTCAAAGTACTCTCCATGACATTTAATACATTTGTCAAATCTGCAATTCCATTCTTGGAAACAGTTTTCAAACGCATCTGTTTGGATGGCTGACAGCACCTCCCTTGGGTTTTTTCTTCACCTCTTATACATTGTCCAATCACTGTCTTTCATGTCCCTCTTCATTCTCAGAATCAGAAACACGTTGCGCAGAGCAGGTGAATAAGGTGCGTGGGGGCAGGGAGGCATGCTTTTTGGGCCCCAAAACTGGTGCACTGAGGTGGCTGTGTGAGCAGGTGCATTATTGTGGTGGCAAAACCAGTCCCCTGTCTGCCACAAATCAGCCCTTTTTTGTCTCAGACTGTTACATAATCTTTTCAGAACCTCTGAATGGAAAGCTCAATGAACAATTTGACCTAGTGGAATGAACTCCAAATGCAATAACCCCCTCACATCAAAACAAACAAACAAACAAACAAATGAGCATCGTCTTGATCTTTGATTTCACTTGATGAGTTTTGTTTGGGTGAGGTAACGATGGAGTATTCCACTGGTTTGATTGGTTTGTTTTCAGGGTCGTAAGAATAGCACCATGTCTCAGCACCAGTAATGACCTTGGGGTGGGGGTGGGGGTGGAGTCTGTGTCTCTTTAGAGCTGTTCTTTCAAAGTAGGGCCTGTTTCCACTCGAAGCTCTTTTTTCTGGTCAGTCAGAACCTTAGGCACAAATTTCACAGCAATGCTTCTCATTCCCAAATCTTCCTTGAAATTTGCTGAACACAGCTCCAAGATAGTCCGGGTAACTTGCCCATCTCTTCAGTGGTCTGTTGTTGGTCTTGGAGCACAGGTGCACGGATTTTGTCAACATTTTCATCTGTTCAGGAAGTTGATGGATGTCCAGAATGAGGTTTGTCATCAATCAACATTTCACCTTTTTTGAAACAAGAAAACCACTCGTACACTTGAGTTTTTCCCATAGCGTTGTCCTTGTACAGCTGTGTTCAACATCATTTTTCCAAAGTGGAAAACAAAATTTCACAGCTGCATGCTGTTCTCTTAAATCGGCCATCATAAAAAACAAACAAACAAACAAACAAACAAACAAACAAGGTTCAAGTGAAACTGCTTTTATGATAAAAGTTCACTGTGACCAAATAGAACCTTCCCAGGCGATGCCACTGGGAGTAAGTTGCTTGATGCTCACCTAATGGGAAAAAATATGCGTACCGTGAAAGCTCTACACAGAGGAGCTTTATTCCATTTGTTTGTTTGTTCTGGAGGGTAACCCCCTCATATGCCCAAAGTATGTAAGATAAAGTCTTGCCAGTGTTGACTATTATTATTATTCATCACTGCATTGCTTGTTGAACAGATGACTGGGTAGATGAGTCGACCAATGAATGGATGTATTGAAAAAATTTTAAATGAGTTATTGGGTAAAGGTGGCAGGAAATAAAGCATAAATGTATAAAGCTATGTTGTATGAACACAGTGGAAAAGCAAAGAGGCTCTAATTGATGTCATGAACTGAGTGGTCTCTGCTTCATCTTATGGCACATTCCATGCATTTGAGTCTCATGAGGATAAACGTCCCTAAGTGGGTCGTCATTTTGGGCAGAGCCTTAAGGGAAATCCATTAAGCCTTTAAGACTTTTTATTAAACAACGACTCACCAACTTATTTGTTGCTTGATTCAGTAAGGGGGAGAAAACAAAGAAACCCCAGTCACACCCTCTTAAATTAAACTCATCCCCGCCTCCGTTAAACGGACCGGGCGCTTTCCAGGTCAACTATGAATTTAACAATCAAATCCTGAGTTTACTCTGAGCTGAGTAACACATTTGATCCATGCATTCATCAGTTTTCTCCTCCATCATTCATGGAATTCCGACAGTGTGGGGGTAGGGAGGGAAGGGGGGAGGGGCAGGGCAAAGTCAATGAGGACATGGCCACTCTTCCCAAGGAGCGGAAGCATCTAAGTAACTGTTCAGAAATAGACATGGACAGAAGCAGAGCGGAGCAAAACCAAACAGATATGGCACCGCTGCTGTGCTCTGCCCAGGGGGCAGCAGACTCTTGAGGATCGTTCTCCCTCTAACTCGGGTGCATCCCCGCTCTTCGGCCCCGTCGTCACTAATGGAGTCACTAAGAAGAGCCCTTGGTGCTCCGGCACAGCTGGAAGGGATTTTCACTCTGCTTCTAAAAGGCAGCTCATGTCTGCTTTCTCGTTTTTTGCCCAAAGGATTCTCTTTCTGTAATTTATTACAAAACTCAGGGCTATTTCATTAGGGGAAAATGCGCCATGTCATTATAACAACTCCCCCTATTTTTGTTCCACTTAGAAGCTGACAATCCAAAGGCTATTTTTAGCTCAGTCATGTGAAATTATTTGTTTCCTTATTATGAGAAGTTTTTCCTCTGGACTAGTTAACATGAATTTTATGCTCACTTATTATGTCACATGCCCCAATTCAATTTATTTTAAAGCAGATTCTTTGGGGAGAGCCGTAAAGCTAATTTGAATTGATTCTTTAGAGATTCCATTTTAAACTAAGTGCTCTAAAATTGGCAGACAAAGTGAAAAAATGGAATTGAATTTTCTTCCTCAGCTCCTCACTGGATTCCGAAATCTTGCTTTTCGACACTGCCAAGGGTTTTGCTATAATGCTGCTTGCAATTTTCATAACATTCATCTTAAACGCCGCTGTCTTTTGTTGGGCTGCAGCACAGCAAATGGCTTCCTGATATTTCATGTTTTAAAAAAAGGCAAGAGTTCTTGCTAACAGAAGAATGTGATACTGTGATGCAGGCTTCCCACCATCCACAATGGCGCCCACATGGAAAATAACGGGGGAAACAGGTGTCTTCATTGTGGAGCGAATGTCGAGTATTTGTGGACAAGGTTGTTGTGTGAGGTATGCCCCTCCACCCCGCCTCCTCCCAATTTCCCCAAATCCTATTTCTTCCTTCAATATCTGAAGGATTTACAGCTTGAGGAAGGTGTGCGGATCATAGGCAGGATGCCTGATGGCTTCATTTCCTGTCCCGCACGGAACCCAAGAGGCACCCATTGTTCCGTCCAGGTTGGGCTCCAACCTAATCAGAAACAGCCAGGCCTGGGTGGAGAAAGGGGCCTCGGGATTGGTCCCCTGCATCCGCTCGATGATTTACCTCTGATTATTAACCATCTAATGGGAAATACATAGAAAACACATGTCTACAATTTCACGTGGACACACACTTGTTCTCTTTGATGTAGTTTTTAAGCTTATTGGGGGGGGGGTTATTTCACATCCACTCCCTCCCTCCAGAATTCTCTAAATAGCAACACCCCCTCCTTCTATACACCCAGCTAGAAGGTGGGAAGCAGACTCATGGAGGGTCTGTGCTCAAAGTTCACTGTTAGATCAAGTATTCGGCACCGTCCCTTGCAGCTCAAGTTGGTCTGGAAACAAGGCGATCGGTGCCGCTTAGGAAGGACATGGCTGGTGAAGTGGGCAGATGGCTTCCTCAGAGTTCTTCGCAAGAAGCGGACCGAGGGCTGACTTCTTGAACTGCAGTCGGCACCGGGCCCAGGCCTCCTGAGGCTTGGGTGGGAGTGCTGTTCCTAGCTTCCACTAAGTTTATCCCTGGCTGGTGGTGACACAATAGGATTGGGCTGTTGGGACCCAAAGGGTGTCAGTAAGCTGGGTTTTGTCAATAGATCAACCTGGCCTTTCATCCTATCTCCTCTTCATGTGGAAGCCCCATTGAACCCTGCTCAGCAACACAGAGCCTCCTCAGACAGATGGGAGAGGGCTGGGTTCTCCATGAGCCGGATTGGTTGGAGAGCGAGCCCAGGTCTCCTGCGTGGAAGGCAGATGTTCTCCCAGGAAACCACCTCTGGCCCTCATGATACTTCTAGAGGCCCCCACAGATGTTTTCCCTTGGATTTCTTTTAAAGTCAGAAGAGACATAAACATAACAAATGTACAATAATGGATCCAGTCTAGATTAGGTTCCAGTACAGTTTTAGAATATAATGATTTTTTTAATGGAGGAAGGGGCCCACGCAGGTCAATTTGGCTCAGGCTCACTAAGAAGAACCACGATGTGGAACGTGAGATCAGAGCCTGAACCATCTGCAACCGTGGGAGCTGGTGGAGCGAGCTGGACCAAGCTGCTCAAGTTGCTATGGGTCAGGTCAAGCTGCTCAAGTTGCTATGGGTCAGGTCAAGCTGCTCAAGCTGCTATGGGTCAGGTCAAGTTGCTATGGGTCAGGTCAAGCTGCTCAAGTTGCTATGGGTCAGGTCAGCAGGTTGGGTGACTAGCTGGGTGGGAAGACACTGCTTCTCAGCTGGGGCCCATTTGCCCGCTTCTCCCCCAGAAGACACTTGGCGATGCCTGGAGGGATGTTTGATCACGAGCATCGAATGGGGAGAAATCTTAGATGCTCCCAAGCATCCTCCGATGAGCAGGACAGAGAATGATCAGCCTCAGAGTAGCCTCGGTGCCTCTGCTGAAAGCCCTTATGTAACTGACAGGAGGCTGGAGTTCTGCGGCAGCTGGAGTCCGGCCTGCCTCACCACTCCCAACTTCAGTAATGGTGACCCCGCACAAGGCAGTGGCTGTGGAGTGACACCCACACCTGGCAATAGTGCTGTCTTTGGGGTGGGGGGGTCAACCGTTATCAGGGAGGAGGCACCAAATGACTGTCTACAGACTTTTTATGTCATGTTTCAGCAGACATTTCTTATATTTTGTAAAAGTATCCCTGTGGTAAGTCATCACAGTAGAAATATTTTTCGTAAAAAAAAAAGATATTTTTCATAAGCCCACTTCCAACAAACACAAACTGACTGCTATCAAGTCATTGCTGGCTCAGACTAATCCTCTGCAACAGGGTAGAACTTCCCCTGTGCGTTTCTGAGACTACACCTGTTTAGAGGTGTAGAAAGTGGAGTGGCTAGTGGTTTCGAACTGCTGACCTTGCAGTACGTCACCAGGGCTTCTAAACCCAGTTGACCTGTACCTACAAGGCTAAAACTTACTCACACTGCCGCCAACTTGATGCAGACTCAGAGAGACACCCCTGGCACGCACCTGTGGGTTTCTGAGACTGTAACTGCTTGCAAGAATAGAAAGCCCTATCTTTTCTGCCCCAGAGCACCAGGTGGTTTAGAACTGCTGACCTTGCAGATCGCAGCCCAATGTGTAACCAGTACACCACCAAGGGTCCTGGCACAAGACTGGAACACAAGGCTAAGACTCTGGTCAGAGCCGCCATCATCAGCCAGTGACAGCGACACTTGGAGCCACGTGGTTTCCTCTGGGCACTGGTCCCTTTCGGTGCTGCTGCCCGTGTCCTTTTTCCCCCCCTACTTTTATTGGGGGCTTTCACATCTCTTATCACGATCTATACATTCATCCAGTGCGTCAAGCACATTTGCACATATGCCGCCATCGTCATTTTCAAAGCACTCTCTTCCCACTTGAGCCCCTGATATCAGCTCCCCATTTCTTCCCCCTCCTTCCCCCGCCGTCCCTCACGAACCCTTGATAAGTTATAGATGATTATTTTCATATGGTCACTGATGGTGTCAAATTCCCTGTTGTCTTCTCTCCAATCGTGTGGAGCGTCGTGTTTGTGAGGTTATACCCGTATATGTTTTTGAGAACAAAGTACCAAAGAAAAAGAAAATAAGGAAAAACGTGTTTTCAAAAGGCTTCTACTCAGTGACTGATAACGTAACTAATAATGTTGTAATTCAACACAGATTTTTTTAAACGTTTTATTAGGGGCTCATACAACTCTTATCACAATCCATACATATACATACATCAATTGTATAAAGCACATCTGTACATTCTTTGCCCTAATCATTTTCTTTTCTTTTTTTTCCCTTTTCTTTTCTTTTTTTACATTTTATTAGGGGCTCATACAACTCTTATCACAATCCATACATATACATACATCAATTGTATAAAGCTCAACACAGATTTTACAAAACAATACTGACTACTAACTAACAAGGTCACTGGTTCAAACCCACCAACCACTAGAGAACGAGGAGGCGCCTGCCCCTATAAAAACAGCTCAGGAAGTCCTCAACGGGGTCCCTATGATGCAGAGCCAGCTTGAAGGCGGCTTCATGTCGTCTAAGAATTGATACATGGAAGCAATGTACACGTCTGCTTATCAATATGACTCTATGATAAAATTGGTCGTACACATTACGAAGGCTCCTGTATGATCCTGTCTAGAGGGTGGCCCATGGG
Organism: Tenrec ecaudatus; assembly: GCF_050624435.1. Classification (NCBI taxonomy): domain Eukaryota; kingdom Metazoa; phylum Chordata; class Mammalia; order Afrosoricida; family Tenrecidae; genus Tenrec; species Tenrec ecaudatus. Next base: position 13,862,319 of record NC_134543.1, read on the forward strand.
GCGTGATGACATTACGAGTTGCTGCGCTGAGCGCTGAGGGGCCACGGCCCCTGGAGGAGGATTTGGAGGGGCTGAAGGAGGAGACGGGACAGCTGCTGAGGAGCTGCGACAGGACGCGCGGCACAGGCTTCCCTTCTGCCTCCTGGATCTCACACTGACGTCTCTGAATACCGGGAGACGCGAGTCCAGCCTTGATGTTGCACCCACGCGCAGAAGACCACGTGGAACCCAGTCACTAGCTTTTTTTTCCTTTATGAATTGGCTTTCGCCTCACTTCCAAACTTGCACGCTTTTCACAGGACTTGATATGTCAATTGTTTTAATCCACAGCACCTGGCATGACTTAAGCGCACCAGTTGTCCCCAGTCTTTCTTTCAGAAAGGGCGCCATGGTTGGACACACAGCTGCCTGGACTGACAGCATGTCCAACCTCCTCTGTAGTAGGTGGGGCTGTGTCACTTACCACTCTCCCTGTGAACGTGAAGGAAGGCGATGTGTCAGCTCCCGTCCTGGGCAGGTGACACCAGGGTGCCCTCCCTCCCTCTCCTCCATATGCTCTGCCCCTTCCCTGCCAACTGGAACCCAGCCTAGAGGTCACCACTTTCAACCACCCAGTCCGTGCCAGGAACAGGGCGGCAAAATGGAAAGATTCTGGGGGCTCTCTGATTCGAAGACTCCCTACCACCCCCACCACCCCTTTTCCTTAAGTAGTTCTGAGTGAGCATAATTCACCACTTTGGTTGTAAATGATAAATTGCCAGCTCAAATTCATTTAAGCAGAAAGGGGGATTGCATTTGCTCACAGAATTGGGAAAGAGCTTCCAAGTAGATGGAGCTGGGGTTCAAACGACCTCATTAGGATGTTCCATCTCTCGACCTTGGCTCTCTGCAGAAGTCCAGGGGGAAAGGCTCAGAGCAATTCCAGCCCTGCAATGTCCGTACAGCTCGTGACCCAAGAGAGCACGCCAGCTTCTCTTTCCCCGTGCGTCTCTCACTGTGTAAGAAAATGCCGACTGCTCCTCCTGGGGTCACAGGCCTAGCCCTAAACCAATTGCTGTGCACCCCAGTAGGAAGGAGATTTGAAGGAGCCTAGAAAATCAATGGTTATTATAGTCTTCCAGGAAAGTTCACCAAATTAGTGAGGACACTACCAATAAGGGATTAAAGTCAGAAGTGTCAACTGGGGTCCAGGGCAAGGATGACACACAGCATTGTGAAATGTGCCCTTTAAAAAGTATTTGGTAACTGCTTTAGGGGTAGGTTCTCTAGAGAAGCAAAACCAACACACACAGAGAGAGGTTTATGTATATACGAGGGGGTAACTCCCACCGAAATGGATTTTTTCCCCCAAAGCTATGTATTTAAGGTTTTTTTTTTTTTCCTTCAAAACAACCTTATCCATCAGGGACAGGGGAATAGCAAGGGATCTAAAATAGATGGCGAGGAGGTGTAGGGTCCCTGGTGATGTTTGATCAATTGAGATGTACCTGAGAGGTATTACTCAGAGGCGAAAAAAGGGTGAACATGAAAGAAAAAAGAAATAGAGGAAACAACAGGGAAGCAAAAATTATATATATGAATATAAATATATGTACACATATAAATATATAAAGATAGGTATATTATCTATGTATGTATATATGTTAGTACAACTAGGAAGCAGACGGGCTTTGGACCTCTACTTAAATCCGACCTCAGTGCATAAACGCTTTGTTCTAACAATGTGGCACCGTATGATACCCAGCATCACAACATGATCACTGAAGGCAAAATGGGTGCATAAGCAAATGTGGTGAAGAAAGCTGATGGTACCCAGCTATTAAATGATATAGCCTCTGGGGCCTTAAAGGCTTGAAGTTAAACAAGCGACCATCTAGCAGGGAAGCAACAAAAAGCCCACATGGAAGAAGCACACCAGTCTGTGTGACCACGAGGTGTCAATGGGACCAGGTATCAGGAGTGCAAAAACAAGTAATCAAATTGTATATATATACACAATCATAAGTATCCTGGTTTTGTTTCTCTAGAGAACCCTGCCTAACACAAATCTATAACTTGTTAGGGCACAGGGGGATGGTAGGGTGGGGAAGGGAGGTAATAAAAGGAAGCTGATATCAAGGAGTTCAAGATGCCCAGGGCTAAGTGGAGAGCAAATGTGTTGAGAATGATGAGGGTAATGAATGTACAAATGTGCTTTACACAATGGATGTATGTATGGATGGTGATAAGAGTTATATGAACCCCCAATAAAATGATTTTTTAAAGGGAGTTCAAGAAAAGAGAAAATGGATTGTGAATGATGATGGCAACATTGTACAACTACACCAGATCTAATGGAATTATGGGTTATAGTCATATCTGTAGGAGCTCCCAATACAATGTGAAAAACAAACCAACAACCTTACACTTTCAAAGTACTCTCTATTACACTAATATATTTGTCAATGTGAGATTCCGTTCTTGGAAACATTTTTCAAGTTTATCTGTTTGGATGGCTGACAGCACCTCCCTCGTTTGTTTTTTTCCCCCTCACCTCTTCTACATCGTAAATCACTGCTTTCATGTCCCTCTTCATTCACAGAAACAGAAAGGAGTTGCCCAGGGTCAAGTCAGGTGAATAAAGTGTCTGGGGCAAGAGAGGCATGCTGTTTTTGCCAACACCTGGTGCACTGAGATGGCTGCATGAGCAGGTGCATTGCCGTGGTGGAAACACCAGTCCCCTGTCTGCCACAAATCAGGCCATTTTTGTCTCACGCTGTTATGCAATCTTTTTAGAGCCTCTAAATAGCCTGCCTAACAGTAGGATCTGGTGGAACCAACTCCAAATGCACTATTCCTCTCACATAAAAAAAAATCAGAAACAAAAATGAGCATGGTCTTGATCTTTGATCTCACTTGATGAGCTTTTTTGAGGTGAGGTGATGATGGCTTGATGGATGTCTGCTTCCGGGGTCATAAGAATAGCACCATGTCTCATCACCATTAATGACCTTGGTCAAAAGTCTGGGTCGCTTTGGAGCTTCCAAAGCACGGCATGTTTCCACTCAACACATTTTCCTGGTCACTCAGGACCTGAGGCACACATTTGCAGCATCCCTTCTCATTCCCAAATCTTCCTGGGATTTGCTGACCTAAGTCCCACGATGGTCCAGATAACTTCCCCACCTCTTCAATGATCCATCGTCAGTTTTCAAGCACAACCACATGGATTTTGCCAACATTTTTGACAGACATCCAGAAAGAGGTTTGTCATCAATCAACATTTCACCCTTTCTGAAATAAGTAAGCCACTCGTACATTTGGGTTTTCCCATAGCATCATCCTTGTAAGCTGTGTTCAACATCACAACCGTTTCTGCGGCATTTTTCTCAAGCAGGAAACAGAATTGCACAGCTGCATGCGGTCTCTTAAATCGGCCATCACAAAAACTAGGTTCGAGCAAAACTGCTTTTATGAAAAAAGTTCACTTTGACAGAGAGAGCCTCTCCAGGCAATGCCACTGGGTGCACTAACTCAGAGTGAGTTGCTCAGTACTCAGCTAGTGGGGGGGTGAGGTGGGGGATGGGGGGGGATGGGGACAATGAAAGCTCCACCCAGCAGAGCTTGCTTTCTTTTCTGGAGGGGTAAATCCCCTCATATAAAAATAGAAAGAAACGTGTCTGGAAAATTACTCATGCCAATGTAGAAGCAGGTAAATCCAGTCCAGTTCAAATCTGTATGTTAGAAAGATGTCAGATTTTATTATTTTGTTGGCTTGGGTAGCTGCTGGAACAGACAAACTAGGAAGCAGGGAGATAAACCAGAAAGACCAAGACTGGTGGATGGAGAGGCGAATAAATCCAAAGTCAGCTGGTCAGGTGGCAGGGTCTGCTGGCTCCCAGGGTTGGCAGGTAATCTGGCAACTAGAGGTCAATGAACCAGTTGCAGGATCCAGGCAAGTAAGAAGTGAAGAAATCACCCACAGCCTCTACTTACATTTACAAAGTAGACCACACCTACAGTGACCTGAGTCAGAGCTGTACTCCACCCCAATCTTCCCACAAACACTTGGCTGCTCAGAGCTGATCCCTTCCTGGAGTTGATTACATTATGTTAGGTCACATCATGGAGAAAGCCTGAACTGACAACCTCTTTTTTTTTCTTTTTTAACATTTTATTAGGGGCTCATACAACTCTTATCACAATCCATACAAGGAAGACCTTGGACAAGATGGATTGACACAGCGGCTACAACATGGGCTCAAGCTTCGCAACAATTGTGAGGATGGGGCAGCAGTGGCCGTGTTCTGCTCCCTTGTCCAGAGGGTCCCTGTGAGCCAGAGCTGACTCAGTGTGACTTAAGAACAACAAAGGCTTTACAGAAAAGGTGGGTTGCAGCAGGGCACTGAAAGGCTTCGATTTTAAGAAACAGATGCATAAGTAAATCTTACACTTTCACTCCCCAATATTTTTTTAAGACTCTAGTCAGCTCAGCAACCTAGTGAGGTTTAAAGGATAGTTTTGTGTTTCTCTTGTTGTTAGTCCAAGATGGGACACATTTTGCTTTGGGCCCCAAATCCATCTAGGGAATTACAAAGAGGGGGATAATATGGCTATTGGGAACCCCCTCCTCCAGCACAGGGACCCACGTGTACGGCAAAAAGGAAGCATCGTGTGCCTCCTTAACCTGAGGAAAGGTTGATAAGTGTAACTGGCAGCTCGCTTAATCAGTCCAGAAAGGCTTGTTACATAAATAAATGATTCAAATATGAAGTGACTTTCCTTAGGAAACATGCACTTCTCCTCTGCGTCTTTCATGTTCTTGGAAGTTTCTTTCAGGTTTGGAGTGGAATAAGCTTGTAATTTTAATACATATTTATTAATTCCCCAACTGGCGAGTGCTGGAACTTAGGAATACATTTTTATGAGGTTTCAAATAACTTAATATTTTTCCAGGCAGGCAGGTTACCAGCGCCCATCCAGCTCATCTCTGCAGTACAGGGAGGCAGTGCTTTGGCACGCACAGGCTCCTTTGTCCAACCGCTGGGCTCTGGGCTGGGTTCAAGAGTATGGTAACCCACTTGACTTCCATTGGTGGCGCTAATGGTGGTGGTGGTGATGGCATCGATTGATCTTACAGATGATGCAACCAGGATCTAAATATAAACCTGGTCCTCCCCTGTTCTGAACCATATGACCTTCTCCATTTCACAGAATCAAGGCACCAAAGAGAGTCCTGGAATCTGAGCATCCAGGTATTTATGGTTTCTGAGCTATTTGATGATGAAATGATTTCTGCGACACCCAGCTCTTTTCATTAGCTGACGAGGCTGCCCCTTCACGCAGGATGTAGGGGATATGGCCCCTATTCGCCTTCAGCTGAGTGTCTCTGGAATAGTTTGTCGCTAGAGCACTCTGAAGCCCTTCAGCGGCTGTCACTGCTTCCTTACGAGATAAAGGACATTAACAATTCTGTCAGGACCATCATGAGTCAGATAGGGGGAGTCTGGCTTCTCAGTTGAGTAAAGACACAAAGTGGGGGGACAGTGGTGGTTCCGTGGTACAACCCTTGCCTGTCGTACAAGAGACCTAGCTTTGATTTCTCACGGAGGCATCTCATGCACAGCCACTGCGCATCTGCTGGTGGTGGCTCGCATGTTCATCTAAAGGTGAATAGGCTGCAGTGGAGCTTCCAGACTAAGATGGACTAGGAAGAAAAGCCTACGGATCATTTTCCAAAAACTGAACTTATGAAAACCCTATGGATTGCAAAGGTCTGATGAGCAACCCATCGTGGGGAGAGTTCGGGGCTGGGCAGCTCTTTCTGCTGCCATGAGTTGGGGAGGGACTGGAAGCCACAAACTCAATACAGCACAAAACCAGTTTAACTTACTTGGTGCGTTGGGCTGCCAGCTACAAGTGTGACAGTTCAAACCCACTGGATTCTCTTCTGGGAGGAGCTCTGGTCGCATAGTGGTTACATGTTATGCTGCTAACCACAGGTCAGCTGTTTGAAACCACCAGCCGCTCCTCTGGAGAAAGATGAGGCTTTCTACTTGCATAAAGACTTACCGCCTTGGAGCCCCACAGAGACAGTTCTACTCTGTCTTACAGGGTCGCTATGAGCTGGAGTCAACTGAATGGCAGTGAGCTTAGACGTGTTCGGATGCTCCTTGGGAGAAAGTTGGTGTTATCTGCTCCTGTAAGGATAAAGCCCTACATACTTCGCCGTGAGCTGGACTTGGCTTGATGGTAGTAGTTTGGTTTTTTGTTTTGTTTCCTTTTTAGCTGTGCTAAAAGTCTGGAGAAGCCAGACTCCCCCTATCTGACTCATGATGGTCCTGAAAGAATTGTTAATGTCCTTTACCTCGTAAGGAAGCAGTGACAGCCGCTGAAGGGCTTCAGAGTGCTCTAGGACAAACTATTCCAGAGACACTCAGCTGAAGGCAAATACGGGCCATATCCCCTACATCCTGTGATAGAAACATGCTGCCTTGCCCCGTAGAAACTAGACCTGACCTCATCACTTGCTTTGGCCAATGAGCTGTGAGCAGAGGAGGCTGTGTGCCAGCTAAAGGAACAGACATTTCACAAACCTTCTCTCTTCCTCTCTTTCCTCCCCTCTGCCATGAGAATACCCTGTCTCTAAAAGAAGCTCTTTGTAGCAGTTACTTAATCCCCTGTCAAATTGCAAAGGGGTGGGGTCTAGCCTGTCAATCAAGTCGCAGCTTGATGACTTCATTTTGGAGGGACAATGGAGATCAATAGCTCACTGGAGGCCAGACACACACTCTCTGCTTCATCTACTTGCTGACAAGACACACGGAGCTACGCTGATGGAGCCAGAGCCCTGGAGCTGGAGGAGCTAGATGGAGACCCACGTCAGCACTGAGATGCTTCCACTGCCACTGGATCCACAAGCCTTTCCACCCACGGGACAGTGACCTTCCACTGCCTTGCTGCATAAGTCTGAAGCGGAATGGTGAGACTGGAATCAGGCATATGGGCTAACATGGGACTGGTCGACTTGTTCTAGGCCAGGATGCTTTTGCTTTTTGGGGGTTTTTTTTTCTTCGTCCTATTGTGTGTGTTTTTTTTTAAAGCATTTCATTGGGGGCTCATACAGCTCTTATCACAATCCATACATCCATCCATTGTGTCAAGCACATTTGTACATCTGTTGCCATCATCATTTTCAAAACATTTTCTCTCTCCTTGAGCCCTTGGTATTAATTCTTCATTTCTCCCCTCCCTCCCCAATCTTCTCTCCCTCATGCACCCTTAACAATTTATAAATTATTATTATTATTTCATGTCTTACACTGACCAATATCTCCTTTCACCCACTTTTCTATTGTCCATCCCCCTGGGAGGGGGTTATATGTCAATCATTGTGATTGGTTCCCCCTTTCTCCTCCCACCTTCCTCTTCTCCTCTCTCATTATTGGTCCTAAGGGATTCATCTGTCCTGGATTCCCTGTGTTTCCAGCTCTTATCTGTACCAGTGTACATGCTCTGGTCTAGCCAGATTTGTAAGGTAGAATTGGGGTCATGACAGTGGGGGTGGGGGAGGAAGCATTTAAGAACTAGAGGAAAGTTGTATGTTTCATTGGTGCTATACTGCACCCTGGCTGGCTCTTCTCTTCCTTGTGACCCTTCAGTGAGGGAATGTCCCGTTGTCTACAGCTGGGCTTTGGGTCTCCACTCCGTTCTCCCCCCACCCCCATTCACATTGATAAGATTTTTTGTTCTGGGTCTTTGATGCCTGATACCTGATCCCTTTGACACTTCATGATCACACAGGCTGGTGTGCTTCTTCCATGTGGACTTTGTTGTTTCTCAGCCAGAGGGGATGTTTTCTTAATATATAATTACTCTTTTATATAAAGCTCTTTCTTATACACATATGAGTGTCTATGAATTTGTTTCTCTAGTCAACCCAGACTAACACACTCTTTTTTCGGCCAAGATCTCATCTGTCAGGTGAGTGAGACCTGCCTACTTGATTCTCTAAGCCACTGGAGTTCAGAGATGTGGGGGGCTGTTTGTTAGAACAGCACAGCCTTGTGAACACTGCCTCACACAAGTGGGTCTCGTTGCCTTAAATGTTTCCATGAAACAGGCTCAAACTTGATGTCCTTATGGGTATAGACAGGATTTGTAACATGGTTTCCCAGGAAAAGTCAATCCTAAATCAAAAGGATACAAATGAAATACAGTCAGAGTAAACCAACAAGAATAAAATGTCAAGCTGGTGTATGACATTAACCAAGGTTATAAAAACATAGGGAATGCCGAGAAATGAGCATTCATGGGCATTGTCCATCGGGACAGCAAGGAGTGCAGCAGCAATGGGTTCAAAGAGAGGAATGACACCGCGAACAGCAATAAGAACAATGTTTTCACCATTGTTGTCGGTTGTCCTTGAGTCCATCCTGATTTGTGGAGACCCCGGGGGTGCAGCGTGGAACCGCCCAAAGTCTTCAAGGCTGTGATCTCCCGGAAGGAAATTGTTGGGCCGTCTTTTGAGATGCCAGTGACACTCCCAGACCAAGCCGTGACAACCCAGCACATGTCCGGGTGTTACTAAATGGCTCCTGGGTGACCAAACCACCCTGGCTGAGAACCGCTGGTCTGGCCTGTGCCAATTTTAAAAATAATTGTATTGGCCTATCACCAACATACCATACTGTTCAATGGTGTACATGTATTTTAAAAGTTGTAAAAAATTAAAAAGTGGTGCTGCTAACCTATCCTACGTTATCCACACTAAAAGAAGTATGTGCGCGCCTGTGTGCACGCGTGTGCGAGTCTGTGCTTGTTTCTGCTTTCTATGTGTTCTGGAAGGACACACACCCAGGTGCAAGGGATTACAGAATGTCTTCCTCATCTCTTTGCTTCTCTATAGTTTCTTTCTTTTGAAAATAAGTATTTTATTGGGGGCTCTTACGGCTCTTATAACACTCCATGCGTCCATCGTGTCAAGCACATTTGTGCATGTTGCCATCATCCTTTTCTAAACAGTTCCTCCTGCTTGAGCTCTTGGTATCAGCTCCTCTTTTTCCCCCTCCCTTCCCCGTGCTTATGAACCCTTGATAAAAAGTAAATTATTATTGTTTTTATATCTCACACCATCTACTGTCTCCTTTTACCCATGTTTCTGTTGTTCATCACCTTGGAGGGAGGTATATGTTGATCATTGTGATCAGTTCCCCCTTTCTCCCCCCAACTTCCCCTACCCCCATTACTGTTCCTGGGGGGGTTATCTGTACTGGATTCTGTGTGTCAAAGGCTCTCATCTGTACCAGTGTACATGCTCTGGTCTAGCCGGATTTGTCTGGTAGAACTAGTGGTGATAGTGGGGGTGGGAGTGGGGGTTGGGTGGCAGGAAGCATTAAAGAACTAAAGGAATTATATGTTTTGTCTGTGCTCCCCTGCACCTGGCTGGCTCGTCCCATCCTTGTGACCCTTCTGTAAGGGTCTGTCCAATTGTCTACAGATGGGCTTGGAGTCTCCACTCTGGCCCCTCTCGTTCATATCAATATGATTATTTGTTTGGGGTCCTCTGATGCCTGATGCCGTTGATACCTTGTGATCACACAGGCTGGTGGGTTTTGTTGCTTCCCAGCTAGATGGCCACTTGTTTATCTTCAAGCCTTTAAGACCCCAGATGCTATATCCTTTAATAGTTGGGCACCATCAGCTTTCTTCACACTTGCACATACACCCATTTTGTCTTCAGTGATCATGTTGGGAAGGTGAGCATCACAGAATGCCAGGTTATTAGAACAAAGTGTACATACATGAGGGAGGACTGTCTGTCTACTTCCATAATACTTAACGTATAAATATATGTACATAGACCTATATCCCTATCATTATATTAATATGTACACACATGTATTTATATTTCTATAAATGTCCTTTGCATCCTGGTTCTTTCCTCTATTTCCTTCTCCTTTCCTCCTGTCCCACCATCATGTTTGATTCCATTCAGCTCTCAGTAATTCCTCTTGGCTACGTTGCACTTGATCAAGCCCTACCAGGGATGCTATGCCCTCATTGTTACTGATTTTAAATCCCTTGTTGTTCCCTTGACCCTGGGTTTATTGGCTCCCTCTTGCCTTCCATCCCCCCACCCTTCTCCATGTCACTAACCATATGACATTAACATGTGGGAAAACCGAGCAACTGACAACCGCATAGGAAGCACAAGCTAAGAAACATCAGAGAGAAATCTTTGAACTTGGCAGAAATTGAGGGGGGGTGTTGATGAAACCTCATCCCCAGAGGACAAGCCCTTTACTTTGCCATGACACCCCAGCATGTAAAGCGACACAGGCATGGAGGTTGCCAGGCAGGCAGACCAGCCACTCCCAGCCAGTCAGCAGCTGTCTGAGGTGATGGGCTTGAGAAATAAGCATTGGCCACACCGGGATGGACAGGCAGTTGCCCTGGGAAACATAAGCATATGCTAAATGGAAGTAGACTTGATTTTGATATGCAGAGGACACATCTTGGTGTGACTTCCATAGCTGGAATCTCGGAGGGAAAGAAAAAACAAAAACGTGGGGGGAAAAAATTTGGGAAGGAGTAATCAGAAAGTAAACGCCTTGTGACGACTTTTCATCAAGGCCCAGGTGGTAACATTTTAGCAATTGAAGATCACGCCAATGTGCTGATATTTAAAAGTCAGCACACCTACTTCTTGTTTATCGACGAACTCCATTTCCTAACCTACTCTCTGACTGTTTTCTGCACATCAGGTCTGGCTAGAATGGATGTCAAGGTGTGAGGCAAAGCAGAGTCCAATTCTCTGGCATGCAAACAGCACAGCAGCGGCCCGGGACAGTGGTTGCAGATACCATTGGGTGGTGGAGAGGCTAGATGTCAGACAGGAGGAGGCGGGGGTGCAGAGGCCACTGATAACGTCCACTGCCTGCTCTTCCCTTCTGTCTGACACACAACTCCCAATGTTTAACTGGACAGAGGTCATTGAGGTTCCCTTGCAGCTAGGTATGGTCATGTCCCAGCTTCTTCCCCAGCACTCCTTCCTTCTGGTGAAAATGCAGAGACTCCAGTAGCCAAATGGAAGCTGGTGATTGCCAAGCCACCAGCCTAGCCTCAGATGGGCTGGTAGTAGAGAGATCCACTTCTATTGTGTTTCCTTACTGGTATGTGGGATTTTCTATCAATCAGAATTAAGCAGACCTTCATTCTAATGCACTCAGCCAGGACAGGCGTGCCCGTGACTCAGACCTCAGAAGCCCAGTCCCTGTCCTGACCTCTTCTCTAGAGAGTCTATGCGGACTAATTCTAGTCTCGATGAATAGGAACTTAATAAAGTTACTGTTAAGTAATGGCCGCGAATGCCTTCACCAATCTGATTATTCCGCAGCAAGCTGTAATTGCTGCTGTTAGTTCAGGTTTGTTCCATCCGCATCAACCCCCCCACCCCCAATGTCCCACTAAGGGTCTGCATTTTCATTACATTGCCTTTACATTAGAAGGAAAAGCTGGATTTAAACACAGAGGGAATTCGCCACCAATAAATTCAGAGTCACACCCATCATTGCTACTGCGGCAGCTCTTCAATCTCCAACCCCATTTTCAGGACCTACAATCTAGCTCACCCAACTCCCTTCTTCCTGCCCGGCCCCCTCTTCCTCCTACAAGCGATTTCCACCCAGCACCCCATGGCCTGTCCTTGTCTTCAACCTGAAATAGCTCCTACAGTTAAAACAGCCCCCCCCCCCCGCCCAATAGCAATCCAGTATCTCCATTAAGCAGAGCGTTTGCCGTTGCCTTGGCCAACAGAAATTCATTTGCTCACAGCTTAACAGGCCCGAAGTCCCAAGGAATGGCTTTCGCTCCCTACTGGCTCACAGTTTAGAAGGAAGGTCTTTGTCTCCTTACAGTGTCTTTGGCATCAATCTCCCCCCATTTCTAGAACGTTCCCAGGTCAGGGGACTGGGTCCAAAGGACAGGCTGCACTTCCTGCTCTTCTTTTTCTGTGATAGTAGATCTCTCTCCTTTTTAATCTGGGAAACTAAAAAGGATATTGTAGACATCAAATCCAGGGATTAAGAATGTCTCCTCCCACTCTAATCCTCTTACTGATTGGTTGGTTTATTGTATCAGCTCATGTGGTAGATATATAATCATTTGTCAATTTGAGGATTAAGAGTGTAGGGGTGGAGTCTAGCTTGTCAATCAGATCAGAGCCAATAAGGTCTCTGTGGGGGCACAGCCTTCTCCTGAGAATTCTGGGAAATCCAGTACTTCCTCCTTGGAGGCAGTAGAGACTTCTCTCTCTGCCACACCCTGGGAGACATGGCAGCTGATGCAGCGACCCCTGACAGACTGTTTACCCACTGGCCTGTGATCTTCTATATTTGGCATCATTGCATGTGTTGCATGAGTCTGAAGAGGACTTTATAGATTGCTCTCAGACATATGGGCTAATATCAGACTTATGGACTTGATCTGGACTGGGCTGGGATGTTTCCTCAGTGTTCAATTGCTCTTGTATATAAGTCTCTTTCTTATACACATATGTGTGTCCATGGATTTGTTTCACTAGTCTACCCAGACTAACATAGCTCACATCTGGGAGATCATTCTATAAATAGCACATCACATAACTGGCAACCCAGAGAAGCATGGCCTAGTCAAACTTACTCATATTCTGGGCTTGGGTAGAGGATGACACAATTCAATCTATGATAACCACTAGTAAAACTGAAAATAATACAATAACGATCCAAATTAGGGAGGAAAACGGGTACAAGAAATCACATCAGTAAACGGTCATAGTTTAATACCAATAATACATGTTGCTGATGTTGGGTGCCATCGAGCTAGTTTTGAGACAGCAAATCCTGCCCCACCCTCACAATCCTTGCTATATTTGAGCCAATTGTTAGAGCCATGTGTCACTCCATCTAGTTGAAGGTCTTCCTCATTTTCACCGACTCTCTATGATGACCGTCTCCGGGATTGATTAATCCCTTCCAGTCATCTGTCCAAAGCCTGGGAGATGAGGTCTTGCTATCCTGGATTCTAAAGAGCATTCTGGTTGTACTTCTTCTACAACGGACTTGCTCATGCCTCCAGTCGTCCATGGTGTATTCAGTGTTCTTCCCCAACACTATAACCCACATACATCAATCCTTCTAGGGGCTTCTTTGCTCATTGCCTCACTTTCTTATGCAAATAATGCACACGCCTGAGCCACGCTGTGGTGTGTTCACCTGCCTCACAGGCATGTGACAGTTGGACATTGAGTAAGGAAGACCGAAGAAGAATCCATGCGTGTGATTACACTGGGCAAGAATCTTGAAAGTACCATGGCCTGTGAAAAGGACAAACGATTCTGTCTTGGAAGAAGTATGATCAGAGGGCTCCTTAGAGAGGAAGATGCCAAGACTTCCTCGTACCTACCTCGAGCATGTTGTCAGGAGAGACCAGTCCCCGGAGAAGGACATCATGGATTGACACGGTGACTGAGACAATGAGTTCGGGAGTGCAAGCGAGTGTGAGGATGTCGCAGGACCGTGCGGAGTTTCCTTCGGTGGTGCTTCGGGTCACTGTGGATCAGAGCTGCCTCAGTGGCACCTAGCAGTAACACCAGCAATCGATCAATTATAAAATAGAGGAGCGAGCCTCTGCTTACCCTGTGAAGGTAAGAGCCGGAACAAACAAGAACAGGCATGGTCAAGCAGTTGACTTTGGGATGTGGCTGAGAGTGAGGTGGAGGAAGAATGGTGTCTTTGCAGTGTGTATTTAAACCCGCATTACTTTGAAATTTTGAAAAGTATGTCATTTTTAAAAGCACCGGACACAACCTAATCACTGATAAGAAAGATGCTTGGTGAATGCCAACGTGGCAGTGGGTGCTCTTATCCCCCCACCCCATATTGGGCTGGTTGGTTCCAGTTTGTCAACCTCTTCCATTTACATAGCTCCACTCCCAGGTAGGCCCCTTCTCCTCCAACCAATGTCCAATCAGTTCTTAGTCAACGTCCTTTGGTTATATCTCTATTGCCCCAGATTTAGCTCAAGTCTTTATTCTCTCTTCCCTGGAAAGCTAGACTGACCAGCCTCCCTCCCTTAATTATCCCTCTTTTGCATACTCTCTTTAGCCAGGGCAAAATACAGATAGCCAAAGCATAGATAGCACCGGGTCCTGCTCCTGCTTAAGACCCCTCCTTAGCTTCCTTCCCTGAGGCCATTGAAAGTCAAACGTGGAAAGGTCGTCCGGGTTCATAATAATGCGCTCTGCTCAGCTCCTCCAGTTTCAGCACCTGTTATGCCAACACATGCCCAGCGGTCCCTCCACTCAGAGCCCCTCGCCATCTCCTAGCCTGTGGGCCTGTGCACTCCGGGCCTGGAGTGCTCCCTGCCTTTCAGCCTGGCTGCCTCCTCCTCCCATTTGGACATTTTCCCTAGATGTCACCATTTACCCTCTACCTCAGGTCCTGGGAGACAGTAGGTGCCACAGAAATAGTAACAGAACAAGGGGATACTTAATGCTTCCAGTTTGGGAATGGACTGTAGTAAACGCTGGGCTGCTAACCACAAAGTCAGTGGTTCAAACCCACCAGCCACTAGGAGGCAAATAGATGAGGCAAACTACTCCCGTGAAGCCTTGTTGACCGTGTGGTTGCTGTGAATGGAAATCCCCTAAATGGTAGCGAGGAGACTATGGTGTGACCGGAGCCCCTGGGTGCCACCAACAATGCATATGATTAGCTACTCACCAAAAGGCACAGTAGGACTTCACTTCAGCATCCCTTGCCTAGAAAAGCCATGCTCCTTCTCCCTGCCTTCTGGGGACATGCACCTGTGGGATGCTTTCGTAGTCTGCCCTATGGACTCCCTCGGACACTTGTTAGGGCCAGGTGGTCGATGATGCTGTCTAACCACCTCACACTCTCTCTCCTTTCTGTGGACCAGAGGAGTGGCCTAGGGCGGCCATAGCAGAAATAGCGTAATGGGATGGGTGTAACCAACATAAATGTATTTCCTCCATTTGCGGTTGCCAGGTCTCACTCATAACAATACTGCACCCATAAGAGGAGATGCTGCCTGGTCCTGGGCCCCGCTCCCGGTCATTGCGATGTTGGCAGCCCCTGCCTGTATCACCAGTCCATCTCGTTGTGGGTCCTCCTCTTTTAAACTGATCCTCCACGCGGCCATCCTTGCTTCTAAGCACAAAATGGCCTAATTTAGGAGTCTGCATTCAGGGCACTCCCTCTAAAGCAGTGCTTCTCGACCTGGGGGTCACGACCCCTTGGGGGGGGAGGTCAAACGACTCTTTCACAGTGGTTGCCCTATTCAAAGCAGTAGCAAAACTACAGTGATGAAGTAGCAACGAAAATAATGTGATGGTTGGGGGTCACCACCACATGAGGAACCATATGAAAGGGTCACGGCATGAAGGTTGAGAACCCCTGCTCTAGAGGAAGGCTTGCTTTCTCTTGGCTGAGGGGTGGGGTGGGGGCGGGTTCTTGAATCTTTTCAGCTTCTGGGCCTTCGTCTTCTTGCTCATCTTCCTCTCTCTGCTTGCTCCCTGCTTATGCACTCTTTGCTTTTTATATCTCACAAGAGAGCGGTTTAAGACACACCCTACATTCACACGGTCGCAGTAACCCATACCTACCTGGAATTGTGGCCACAAGGTTTATAGCACATATCTTGGGAGGCGGGGGGCCCACAATTCAATCCATGCCAAGGATTCATTTACTTACAAGATATTTTGGAGAGATGACTAGAGTCCCTTTAGAATGAGGGTCATAAATGAATGAATATTAAATCAAATGCAACAAACCATTCTCTGCCAGTGGACAGCAGAGGCTAAACCCATCAGGACAGAGGTGGGGAACCTCTGAACAGCAGGCTGTACAAGGCCCGAGAAATCAGCAGTACTAGTAACCATCAGGCACCTTACCAAACAGAACCAGTTCCAGCTGTCACATCAGAGGTGAGTTAATTAAGTGCTGGACCAGGTATGGCCTGAAAATGATGACATGAATGTCCAGATGGCTTTTGGCAGGAAACAAGTTCCCCACGCCTGCTTAGGGGGAGGAAAGCAATCTTTACTCCACTTCTTCCAGGTGCTAGACACCCTGGTAGGTGCCTTCAGTGGTTAGAACCTGGGGATTAAGTAACTTGTGTGAGGCCAGGCACTACGGCCAGATGTGAGCCAGGCTAATTTGAAATCAAAACGGAGAATTCAGATGGCAGAAAATTGGAAAATCCTAGTATTTTATGATTATATAGGGAATGGGAGAGGGGAAGGAGGTGCTGAGAATCTATGAATCACGTGGATTTTGGGGGCCCTGCTTTAGAAATGAGGAAACCAATGCTCAGAGAAACAAAACCTAGTAACAACAACAAGGCACAGAACACTTGCTTATGACGACACAATCAATGGACTGATGAAGCCGGTCCCTTTCTAGGATGAGAGCAAACCTGTTCAAGGTAAGGATGTTCTCTGGAAAATATATGCAGTGTCAGGTCTGCTGTCCTGGGTGGAGCTGCCCTATGCTCAGTCTATGCTATTGAGGAACATACTGGATTTAGGAACTTTTATAGCAGGGAAACAGAGATAGCAATCAAAAGAAGAAACCCCAATTCACACATCTCAGATGGCCATGTAGAAATTAGTCTTCAGTTCAAGTCGCATCTTACTTTACTTGTCCCAGATCCCTGACTGTATAGCGGTTATGTATTGGGCTGCTAACCATGAGGTCAGCAGTTTGAAGCTCCCAGCCATTCCTTGGCAGGAAGAGGAGGCTTTGCACTCCTGTAAAGAGTTACGATCTAAGAAACCCACTGGGGCCATTCCATGCTGTCCTGTAGGGTTATGATGAGTCAGAATTGACTCCGTGGCTGTGAGTTCCTTATCCCACGCTCAAAATTTCAAGCCCAGCTGAGCAAAGAAGAAAAAAAAAATTTCCTCACCACAGGGATGAAATCTTGGAGCAATAGAGCATCCAGAAAAACTCAGCTTGTTGGGTCTCCTTCCCCAATTTAACATCCGTCTTGTAAAAGACATTGGTCTCGCCTGGGCGGGTCGCTTAGTCATTATTTACTCCAATGGTCTGTTTGGAGCGGGATAAGATCTTCCCCAAACTAAGTGGAAGAAGTTCTTATTTTCTTGGAATCCAGATTTTAACAGGAAAAACCCTCTGCTTTGCTCAACATCTAATGCTTATTTGAAGAGGATGAGAGTGTTTTTTACAAATGGTCTGTTTTTGAAATTATCCTGCAAACAAGAGAAACCTCACCCTCACCATCTTAAAAATAGTACATCTCCATTTCAGATGCAGCGCGGGGCACAGCGGTTCTTCATTTTTATTGACTATCTCTCTTGGCCGGTCCTGAGTCACACGGCGTTAATTATCACTTATATACAGATGATATTCAAATTTACACTTCACTGCCAGCCCTTTCAGATGATGTCACCCTTCTCCTCACCCCAAATTTGGCTCCTGTCTTGTCTTGGATGAGCCACAATTCCCTCTGATTGCATATGGATGAGGTGGAGGCTTTGCAGTTTCGTTGTAAATAAACTAAATGCGCTGGAGTTAATTTACCTCATTGCTGTCCTGCCCCTCTCGTTAAGAGCAAGGACGTATGTTCTGAAATCTCCCTTCACCAGAGACAACCGAACCTGGGGATTCATCTCTACAGAATTCCTAAAAGATGTTTGGCAGCTTGCATCCTTCCCAGTTTGGGCTAGAGTTTTGATCACATCAACATTGAAATGCTGCCGTAAGTTCTGGAGAGGCACCTGCCCAGTAGACCTCTGTTTGCGCTCTGTTTGGAATATGGCTGCCGTTGGCCTTGCTCGGTGTCCGCTATCCCAGGACCCAATGTTCTGTGTTGATTTCTGGGTAAAATTGGATGCACTGTGTAAAATGTGATTTTTCAAGATCTGGGCCCGATCCTCTGCTTTCACCAAAACGACCTTTTGTACTGAAAGACTTATGCTCCCTCCTTTTCAAGGGTGTATGGTTCCTTTGTACCACGCACACCCATCACGGGTTTTTGATGGGGCCCCTGTCAGTCCTGACCCCTAGTGGCCCAATGCACAACAAAACAAAATACTGCCTGGTGCTGTGCCATCCACACAAGGGTTACGTGGGAGCCCAAGCATGAGCAGTATGTCATCATTCGTATTGAAATCAACAGCACACCCAATCTGCTGCTATTGAGTGACTTCTGACTCAACAAAAGCAACCTTGTGGGACAACGTAGAATTGCTCCAGTGGGTTTTGAAACTTTATAAAAAACAAACTGCCACATCTTTCTCCTGAAGAGCTGCTAGTGGGTTTTGAACCACTGAGAGCTGCCACCACTGTGCCCTGGTCATAAGCATGAAGCCACGCATTTCTCGGGTAGCCTGGCCCATGATAAACACTTGATAAGTATCCGTTGAAATAAAGGCTGAGTCGATACCTTTTGTCATCCTTTGACCCCCACATGTCGTTTTTGGCTGCTGAAGGATTCTTCTAACATATTTCTTATCTACCTCCGCGACGATTATGTCACTGTGTTTGTGTAATTATTATTTGGGCTAGAACATCTTGGAAATAGCCATTAACATAACTGAAGGGTATAAAATAGAATGCTGGGAGTTGTCAATTAGCCGATTTGTCTTGTGTTGCTTTTCTCCATTATTTCTCTTGCAGCTAATGGTTCATTCAGCACATTTTAATTAAAAACAAACATATGTGAGGCTGCTAAAAACGCAAGTGTCTAGTTGTGGAGTTAGACAGGGATGGCAAATATTCCAAGCAGTGACCATATGATATCTTCCATTCATCTCAGCAATAATCCCCCAAATCGAATTATCGGGAGGATGGCAGCTGCATTTGGCTAGGCTTTTCCTTATTTATACAGAGATGTATTTTTTTCAGCCCATTATATTGTAAAAAATCAGCTGCTGACGAGGTTCTCTCCAAGACTGAAATCCCAGCATCTGCCGGCCTTTCTCCCAGTTGTTTTCCAATGAGACTCACCCAACTACTTGCCTGTTTCTGCCCATGGGTCTTCTGGTCTAAAGATGTTCCCACTGAATGTAGAGTTGCCTGCCTAGCTCCCTTTCTCCGGTTTTATGAACATGTTCAGAATGTGACTGTGGCCTGGAAGTAGGACCAGGGCACCAGTGTCATCAGGGAAGGCTCGGTGATGGGTGTGTCCCCAGGCCCTAAGGGTTGGACTTCAGCTTTGCTAACTCAGAGGCAAGACTTCATCCAGATCAAGAGAACACCTTTGCCTCTTACTAACTGAGGACAGCAAGGAGGAGGTTTTCATTCAAAACGAGAATTATAACTATCAAATACATGTGCATATCCAGTGGATCTCGAGAGCAAGAATTAAGACTAGAACTCTGGAGTCAAATAATTTGGAGTCAAATCCTGCTTGTCCTGCAAAATAGCTACACACCTGGAGCAGCACATGCCTTTAAGTTTATTATGTGTGGTCAATGAATGTGTGTGTGAATACATATGTGCGTATAACATTTGTTAATTCAACAATTTTTACATATACAATCCAGTGACATTGATTATGTTCACCGTGTTGTACAATTATTGCCACTATCCATTTGATTAACTATTCCACCACCATAAACAGAAACTTAATGCCCCATAAGTAATGACACCTTTTCCCTTCTTTTCTACCTTTGATAACTAGTCATGAACTTTGGTCCCTACATTCATGCTTGTTTCCTAGAAATGAGGTCATATAATTACTTGTCCTTTTGTGACTCACTGATTTCATTCACCATACTCCTCCCAAGATCTCCTGTCTATACCGGGGCTTTGTTGCTTTTCTTTATAGAGTAATAGTCTATTGTAAATATGCACCATGTTTAATTTGTGCATTAACTTGTTTTGGACACTGGATATTGTTTCCACATTTTAGGTATTTTGAATAGTTCTGCTGTGGACTTAAGTGCAGATGTTTCTGTGTGTGACACATGGGAGGCAGACTTTAAGGTGCCTCCCACCGTTTATTAAACCTCGGTGACATGCAGATGGCACAACCTTGCTTGCTGAAGATGAAAGGGACTTGAAGTGCTTGCCGATGAAGATGAAGGATTTCAGCCTTCAGTGGGGAGTACGCTCATTGTAAAGAGAAGAAAAGTCCTCACGGCTGGGCCAGTCGATACCATCATGATGAATGGAGAAAAGATGGAAGTTGGCGAGGATTACATCTTGTGTGGCTCCACGATCGATGCCCGTGGAAGCAGCAGTCTGGAGATCAAATGATCTCTTGCGTCGAGTAAATCTGTAGAAAAACAAGGGTGTTACTTGGAGGCCTAAGGTGTCCTTGACCCAAACCATGGTATTTTCTACTGCTCCATGCGCATGTGAAAGGCAGACTTGGAATACGGAAGACTGAAGAAAAACGGATGCCATTGACTGATGGTGCTGTGCAGAATCTTGAAAGTACCATCGATAACCAAAAGAACAGACAGACCTGCCTGTCTGAGGACGGATGGCCAGCATGCTTCTTAAAGGCCAGGAGAGGCCGGACCCTGGAGAAGCACATCATGCCTGGCAAAGTGGAGGGGCAGCAAACAAGAAAAAAGGCAGGTCCTCTATGAAAAGGTTGACACGGTGCCTGAAACAAGGGGTTCAAACATAAGAACGCTTGTGAGGACCAAGCAGTGTTCTGTTCTGTGCCCGCAGGGAGGTTTGGAGTCGGAACCGAGTCAGTGACACCTAAGAACCGCAACAACAGCTTCAGGATCCCAGCCTTCCGAAATCCACCCTGCGGAATTCCCTCCCCATGAGTGGATTGGTCTGCAGGTTCTTTAGCTTCAATCTCAACTTCCACAGGAGCAATTGATGGTCGGTTCTGCAGTCAGTCCCTGGCCTGGTGTTAGCTGCTGATATCGAGCTTCTCCACCATCTCTTCCCAGAGATGGACTAAGTGTTTTCCCTTCTGTATTTGACCTGGAGAAGTTCATGAGGATACAATTCACATTGTATTTTGGGGGGGGGGGGGAAACAGCAACAAACGAACGTATTTTCTGGGAACAAGTCATTGATCTTGCAAAATTCTATCATGCAATTTCCAGCTCCGACATCATATTTTCCAACTACTGTTCCTTCCTCTTTATTTCACACTTTTGCATTCTGACGACCAATAATTATCAATGCATCTTGATTGCACAGTTGAGGCAACTTCAGGCTGAAGATATTGGTAAAATTCTTCAATGTATGCATAACTAGCTTTAGTGGTTGGTGCATAAATCTGAACAATATAGACTGGATTTTCTTACACGTTGCTAGCCTTAATCCTATCATCGACTTCACTGGACTTCCAGATGGACGTTGAAATGTCCTTTGTGGCAACGAATGCAACACCATTCCTGTGCATTGAGTCATTCCCAGCACAGGCAACTATCGGGTATTCTGATTCCAAATTGCCAAATACCCGTTCTCTTCAGCTCATCAATGCCTAGGACACCTACTTTTTATGTGTTCCACTTCATTTTCAACAATTTCTGATTTTCCTAGTTTCATACTCCCACATCCAAGTTCCAATCACCACGAGACGTTTGCAGCTATTTCTTCTTGTGGTGAGTGGTGCCCCACCAGGAAATGAAGGCCCCGAAGTCTTGACACCATCCGTGCCATTGGGGTCAAATCTACTTTAAGAAATTCTTCCTCGGCCATCGTTTCAGCACCTCCTGGCCCGAGGGGCTCTTCCAGCACTGTCTCTGACCAGGTTCTGCTGCTACGCGTCAAGTTTTCAATCTCTGTCCATGTTTCCCTGGTCTCTCGATGGTGCACAGCAGCTAATTCCTCTGAAGTGGACAGCCTATCCCTTCTTCATCTGTTCTTAGTCTGGAAGCTCTGCTGAAGCCTGTTCATTTTACGTGACCCTGCTGGTATTTGAAGATACCAGTAATATAGCTTCCAGGATCACAACAACACACAAGACACAATAGCACAACCAACTGACAGACAAGTGGTGGGACAGGAAAACTAGTAGACCATAAATGCTCCGTAAGATCTATAATAGACGATCGCTAGATAGCTGCCATTGAGTGCACTCTGATGTACAGCGACCTTACGTTTATGTATCGCGGGAGGATATGGTATTGGTCCTGTGCCATCTTCATGCTCATTGGTATATTTAAGTCCATTGTTGCAGCTGTTACGTGATTTTCTTCCTACGGAGGGTTTTCCTGGGTCTGTTGGTCCTCTACTTTGTCAAACTTCATATTCTGTGCTAGCGAAGGGCCTCCCCAATGATGCACCCTAATGAAGTACAGCCAGAGTGCCCCTTAGAAGCAAGGATGGCAAAGCTTTGTCTTACATAGTTTGGGCGTATTGTCTGCAGAGGCCAGTCCCTGGAGAAGGACATCATGTTTGGTAGAGGGACAGCGAAAAGGAGGAAGGCTCTCAACCAGACCAGTTGACCCAGGGGCTGAGCCGATGGGTGCAGGCAGAGGAATCATTGTGAGGATGGCACATGGGGTCATTTGGGGTCCAAATCGACTGGGTGATACCTAGCAGCAGCACCACAAGTGATGTCCCCGAAGTAACCAAGTCAAATTCTTGGAACATTATAATGGTGTTGCTTCTAAGACTGATTCGTTCACTATTTGGGCAAACTGTGATATTTTCAATATTCTTCACCAGCATCTTAATTTGAAAGCCTCGATCCATTGTTTCGCTTCTCCATTGCCCAGCTTTTGTATGCATGTAAGGTGGTCGCAGCAAGACCCAGAGCGCATGCTCTTGAGCTATCAACGTGACATCTTTACCTTTTAAAACTTTAAAGACGTTTCTTTCCCCCTCAAGGTTGCCCCTGTGCAATAGGTCATTGGATTGCTCGCTCCTGCTTGCATGGATGCTGATCGTTGATGCCTTTCATGCGTCTGTTTCATATAAATAGCATCATACGAGACTTGTCATCTTGTGACTGTAATGTTTTAGATCCATCGTGCCGTAGTCTACACGAGGACGTCCCGTCTCTTTCTGGCTGTGTGGTGCTCCACTGGGTACACGTCCATGCTTTGTTGGTCGCTGGGCACTCATTTGACCGTTGTGGGTGATGCTGCTATGAACACTGCTGTGCAAGTGTCTCTTTTCAATTTTTTTGAGCATGTGCCCAAAGTCACTTCTTTACAGCTTAGTTTGTGTCACAGTGAGCTCTGAAAAATATCAAATGGCTACCAGAGAGTGGTAGAAAGGAATGGGAGAGAAAGAGGGCTAAAAGAGGGAGCTTCCCAGCCCAATCATAGGAATTTCAAACAATGGAGAGTCAGATGTGATGGCAACTTGGCTTAATGATGTGAAAACAGGTGGAGAATGTGATCTTGGGACGAGGATGGGTCATTGAAGATGCCATTTTGGTGAGAACTCCTACTAGAAAAAAATAGCTTAGAAAAGGCAATATATCTAATATATATATTCTTTTAAAATATACTGCATTTGGGAAGGACATGAGATGCCATAAGTATATTCACCAATTTGTGAAAATGGTGAAGGGACACACACCTTTTTAATGTCAACAGAGTGCAGTCCTTAAAAGGTCACATGTTAGGAAAGGTGGCTCCATTTCTTTCACGATCCTTACAATCCCTCCTCGGTGGGTGTGGAGGGAGGGAAGGAAAGAGGAAACGCGTGGCTCCTTACGAACGATCAGGTCGCGTGTATGATGGTGAGTGCCCCCTGCGGGGACTTGGGTAGAGAAGGAGGACTGTTGATCCAGACGGGAGCTCAGAGGAGAGGAGGAAGCTGACAGCGCTCACAGAATGGAGTCCGATCCTGGCTCCCGAGGTCTTCAATAATCTTGTGCCCAATTTGTCTCCCACCGTGCATCTCCATCATCCCCATCGCAAACAGCCCCTCTAGGGAACCTGGTTGCTGCCTTCAAACCGACACCTCTCTGTTTCCACGGTGTTCAAGCGGAGACTTTGAAACACGCGGAACAGAGCACAATTTGGTAGTGCCACAATTAAAACTGCTTGTCGATGTTGCTGGGTTTTTATTACAAAAACAAGAATACCTTTAGTTTCTGCTTGTGCCATCGGACCCATTCCAGCTTATACCGACCCTCTGCATAACAGCATCGAAAACAGCATCAAGAAACCCTATGCATGCCACCCTCACCAGCATGCTTACGAATCATTCCTAGTCGAGAATTTGTGGGGAAATGTAATGTCGTTTTCCCACAGACTCCCTGATGCTGCTTGCTACATCTGAGTGCACTTTTGCGGTCACTGTGGCAACCACATTAAGAGTCCTCCTCTTTTACACTGACCCTCTGTTTACCAAGCGTGGCGTCCTTCTCCATGGACTCTTTTTATTTTCCAGATGCCATGACCGAAGTACCTGAGACGAAGTCTCCTCATCCTCGCTTCTGGGGACCATCCTGGCTGCGCAGACTTCTTCCTCTTCAGCACGGCTCTGCTCCCATGGCAACCCCTGGCGAGCCTAGGAGGCGATGAAATACCATCACTGGGGTCAGGTACATCTTCGTTCTCAAAATGATATCTTGACTTTTGACACTTAAACAAAACAAAACGACATTTTGTTGAGGGCTCTCACAGCTCTTGTAACAATCCCTGCATTGATTGTGTGGAGCACATTCGTACAGATGTTGCCATCACTATTTTCTAGACATTTGGTTTCTATTGAACCCTTGGTGTCAGCTCCTCCCCTCCACCCTTCTTCCCCTCCCACCCTCGTGGCTCCTTGATAAATTATAAATTATTATTATTTTCTTTTAAAAATATGATTAAATCATTTTATTAGGGGCTTGTACAACTCTTATCACAATCCATCCATCCGTTGTGTCAAGCACTTTTGTACATCTGTTTCCCTCTTCATTCTCAAAACATTTGCTTTCTACTTCAGCCCTTCGTATCAGTTCCTCGTTTTTCCCCTCCCTCCCCGCTTCCCTTCCCCCCCATGAACCCTTGATAATTTATAAATTATTATTATTTTGTCATATCTTACACCGGTCTGACGTCTCCCTTCACCCACTTCTCCTTTATCCATCCCCCAGGGAGGGGGTTATATGTTGATCCTTGTCATTGGTCCCCCCTTTGTACCCTACCTTCCTTCCACCCTCCCGGTATCGCCACTCTCACCACTGGTCCAAACGGTTCATCTGATTATTTTCATATCTTACACTGACCGCGGTCTCCCTTGCCCCACGGTTTCTGTTGTTCGTCCCCTGGGGTGTGGGGAGTGTGGTTATGTGTCCATCACAGGTGGTACTAGGGTCATGTAGTGGGGGGGGGGGGGGAAGCCTCAAGGAACCAGAGGAATATTGGGTGTTCCATCAGTGCTTTACTGCACCCTGATTAACACTTTTTTGAAGCGGTGTTTCGCAGCAGATTTGTCTGATGCAGTTTGTTACTTAATTGCTTGATTGCTGCTCCCACGGCATTGGTGGTGAACCCGCGTGAAATGGAATCCTTGACGATTCCATTTTTTCCTTGTTAATCATGGTCTTGCTTATTGGTCCTTTTGTTTCCTTTAGAATAAGATGCAATCCATACTGAAGGTTGTAGTCTTTGATCTACAAGTCCTCTCACTTCCAACAAGCCAAATGTGTCTCCTGTATGTCACTAGCTGTTAATGAGTCTTCCTCCCACCCTGATGCCATATTCTTCTTCATCTAGTCACATTTCTCAAATAATTTTTTTTGTTCAGAATACAGATTGAGGGAATGTAGTGAAAGGATATAACTCTGACCTACACTTTTCCTCATTTCAAAGCACGTATTTTTCCCTTATTTTGTTGGAACAAGTGCCTCTTGGTCTGTGTACAGGTTCCACGTGATCACACTGAAGTGATCTGGAATTCCCATCCTTAGCAATACTATTCATAATTTGTTATGATCCACACAGTTGAATGTGTTCTGTCTCACAGTCTCCTTGTCTTGGCCTCTGGTCTCAGTCGGCTTTGCTCAGCCCCATGTCTGCCTGCCGGCCTCTGATGACTCTGGACTTGACCTCCACCACTTCACATAGAGGTGTGATTTTTTATCTCTTTCAGCAAACCATACTCCCTAGGAAACAGTGGTAGTGACTTTGGTTCACATCTTCAACAAAGCTGGAGACTTGAAAACTGAAAACATTCTCACGCCATTGAGTCGATGCTGACTCATAGCGACCCTATTGAACAGGGTAGAACTGCCCCTGTGAGTCTCCAAGATGGTCACTTTTGATGGGAGTTCAAAGCCTTATCTTTCTTCTGTAGTTTTGAAATACTCAAAATACATCCCACCTTATCCTGTCCATTAGCATAGCACAGAACTTCCTCCACAATGCGATTATGACCACAGACAGAGAGGCTAAAATTTACAATACATTACACATAAGAGATTATGGCTAGAAGGGCTATATTGACTATCTATTGGCTTTATAAGTATCAAAAGACTATAGAGAAATACAGTCACTGTACATAAATGAACTGATTAACATTCAGCCCTTTCAGAGGCAGCATCAAGAACCAATGGTGTGGAAGGAATAAACCTAAATGACACTAAAGGAATTGGCAAGAAACCAAACAAAACTTCTGGGAATCGATAGAACACCAGTTGAAATGTTCCAGCAAGTGCGTGCAACACAAGCATTTACTTGTCAAGAAACTTGACAAGCATTTACTTGTCAAGAAACTTGAAGACAGCTACCTGGAAAACACACTGGATGAGATCTACAGTGTATCCATTCCCAAGAATGGCGACAAATGTAAAGTGGATATATATATATATATAGCAATACCTTTAATGTCACACACAAGTAACATTTTCCGGAAGGTAACTAAAAAATAGTTGTGATAGTACATTAAAAGGGAACTGCTAAAGATTCAGGCCAGATTCGGAAGAGGACGTGGAACTAGTGATCTCGTTGCTGGTGTAGGATGGACCTTGGCGGAAAGCAGAGAATACCAGAAAGATGCTGCTTTAGATATTCTACATTCAAGAGCATGTTTCCGAGTCTCTTCTGACATCCACTTTGGCCTTTTCTTTCCTTCCTGTCTTTTTAATGACATTTGCTTTCTTCATGTATGAGGTCCATGGTGCTGCTCCTTTGGGTAATGAATAGGAAAAAGTGTCCCTCATAGGATCTCTCATACTCACTTGCTGGAGTGGGGTCAGACTGCCAAGTATCTTGGGAGTCACATGTTGAAAATGGCGAAGATCTAGCAGCCTGGATCCCTGCATGGAAGAACGTCGCCTAGCAACCAGGATGACCCCGGCCAAAATAGCCCCCACAACTATTACCTCTACACGAAGTAAACTTCTGTTGTACTTCCAAACCCAAACCGAACTCCCTGTCATCGAGTCAATGTGACTCGTGGCCACCCCCTATGGGTTTCTGAGACTGTGACTGTTGACAGGAGCAGAAAGCTCCATCTTTCTCCCATGAAGCCGCCGACCACTCGGATTTCAGCTCAGGGTGTAGCCACTACACCACCAGGGCTGGGATTTGGGTTACAGCAGGTGGCTTTGGAGGCACTTTGCGTCGACTTGAACCATCTGGTTGGTTAATATGAAGAAGTGGGTAAAAGCTATCACCATGGGTGGCGATGGAGCTTTCCAACTGTGGTAGTTACATAATTTCACGTCGACTTGAAGATGTCTAAAAGTGTAGGGGTGGAGTTTAGCCTGTCAATCAAGTCACAACCTGTGGAGAGTCCTTGTGGGTGTGGCCTTCTCATAAGGAGGGTCCTGGGAACCTTCATCCTCTCTTTCGCTGCCTTCACCTTCCTGCTGGCAGTCTACTCAGAATTGCCAGAGCCCTGGAGATGCCTCCAAGCCATTGGATCCACAAGACTTTGCACCCACCTGCCTGTGATCTTCCTGCATTCTGCATCATTGCATGTGACTGCGTGAGTCTGAGGAGGAACTTGTGGACTAGTATCAGACTTATGGACTTGAGTTGGACTGGGCTGGGCTGTTTTATTGATGCATAATAACTTCTTGATATAAAGCCCTTTCTTACACATTTATGAGTGTCACCGGATTTGTTTCTCTAGTCAATGCAGCCTAACACACCAACTAAACTGATAAAGGCTAACCAGGCGGAGTATGGACGCTAGCTCCAGGCTGTGACTCTTAGGCAAAATTACTCCGTCTCTCAGTGATTCAGTTCTCACTTTAAACAAGCATGAAAGCAACGGTTGCATGTAGAGCCTTGGTGACTCAACAATTAAGCACTCGGCTGCTCGCTGATAAATTCAAGCCCCATCTGCAGGAGAAAGGCCTGGTGGTCTGCGTGTGGAAGGAAGGCAGCCATGAAAACCCTGTGGGGCAGATCTCTTCTGGCCCACGGGGCCCTGGACGGCAACAGCAATCTGTGTCTGTTCTCGATTACTGTTACTATCGCTGACTTTGCCCGTGGACCTCACCTTGATGGGGACCCTCAGAGCCGGTCTTCGCAGGGCCATCAGGAAGAACAGGGCTGTGTGGATGTGACATCACTCAAGGGAAGAGACTTCCCACACACGATCTTCGCAGGAGCAGCATGGAAAGGCGCATGCTCGAGCTGGGGGAGACCACGCTGGCCAGAGCTCCTTCCGTCAGTAGCTTTTTGTTGTTTTTATTCTAATTTCATGAATAAATTTTAATATATGAGATTTCCCCCCATAAACTGCTTATTTGCTGTTCCTATTAATGCAGTATGGCAAACCTTTACATGACTGGAATCAGTTGCAGCCTACTAGAGCATATCTCCTGCTGGGCGCTCCCTTCATTTCTTGGACGAAAATTCATGTTTTGCTCAAAGTGTTTTTGAATGAGCTGGTACTTCTCAGGAACGTAATATCAGCATAAGTCAAGAGGCTCATGTAGAGAGATTGAGACTCTGCTGTTGGTTAGAGCTGGACTTGAGCCTGTCTGAGCCCTGATGTCTGTATAAAAGGCTCTTTGGAGGTTTGGGCATGGAGTGTCCAACCGTCCCATGCTTATGAGGCATTTGAAAATGCCAGGGCTTGGGGCAGGCATACCTCAGTCCTCCAAGTATCATCCTTGCGTTTCAACACTTTAAGGAGGCTTTTTGGAGTAGATTAACCCAATACATTGCATCCTTTACCAATATCATTAGTTAATACTGCCAGAAAGTCACTAGACAAGTTTTGTAAATTTTTTTAACATTTTATTGTGAATTGAGGATAGGCTGACCAAGCAGATCAGTTTTCCAGTAGCAATTCCTACACCTTTTGTTTCATGTCATCAATTGCAGTCCCACAGTATTCCATCACGAGCCCCTGTTTCCATTCCTTCTTCGTCCCTAATCCTGGGCACTTTGGGCAAAGGATACCCTGTTCATCTCAGATGGTGGATTCTTCTAATGTGTGTGGACCTACACTAAGGTGATTGTTCCCCAACAGACTTGTCTGTTGTTTGGCTGAAAATGGAACCAGGGGGCTGAGTCTGTTTCCAAACCTAGAGGGAAATGAAAGATGGATTTTTTTTTTAGACATTGTTCAAAAAGACTATGATTCCTGAGAAAAGGGAAACAAGCAAGCAGAAAAAAGCACCCAGAAATTAAAAACGGAAACATTTTTTAGAAATCACACTGTTCCGGAGACTACTGAATTCACCCAGTCAGTGTGGAGAAATCTCATTTTGACTGCTCTGACAAATTGCCCCAAGCTTGGTGGCTTCATGAAGCACAAATGTATTATGTTATGGTTCTATAGATCAGAACCACTATGTGGATCTCACGAATATAAAGTCATGGTGTCAGGAAGGTCTATTTCCTTTCCTTTTGCCGCTTCTAGTAACATAGTGGGTTGGTAACATAGTGGGTTATGCATTGGGCCCCTAACTGTAAAGTCAGCAGTTCAAAACTACCAGCTACTCTGAGGGAGAAAAACGAGGCACTTTGCTCTCACAAAGATGTACAGCCTCAAAAAAACAAAAGAAGTGCAGCCTCAGAAATCTGCAGGGGTGGGTCTATACGGCCTAGCAACCTTAATTCCATCTGCTACTTCAACTCCCCTTTGCTATATGCTCTCACATATTCGCTGGTTTTGGGGATTAGGTTGTGAATGTCTTTGAGAGGCCATTATTCTGCATGCCACAGGCACAAGGCATTCATTAGACTCCTCATAACAGCCATTCCTAGTCATGGGGACACATTATCCCTAACATGGCTTGCTGAGAGTGAGGAGGTCCTGAAGCACTTGCTGATGAAGATCAAGGATTACAACCTTCAGCATGACTTATGACTCCGTGTAAAGAAGACCAAAGTCCTCACAACCGGACCACTAGGTAGCATCACGATAACGGAAGAAAAGGTTGAAGTTGTCAAGGTTCCTGCCTTGTTTGGACCCACAATCAATGTTCTTAGAAGAAGAGGTCAAACGATGCAATGCGTCGGGTAAACCAGTTGCACAAGAGCTCTTTAGAGTACTGAAAAGCAAGATGTTACTTTGAGGGCTAAGGTGTATCTGACCCAAGCCAGGGCATTTTCCATTGCCTCCTATGGATGTGAAAGTTGGACCTTGAATAAGGAAGACTAAAGAAGAATCGATGTATTTGATTCCACTGAGACTGAAGAAGAATCAATGCGGTGCTGGAGAAGAATGCTTACAGTACCATGGACTGCTAAAAGGACAAACCAATCTGTCATGGGCAATAAAAACAAACACACAGCCAGAGTACTCTTTAGAGGCAAGGACGGCAAGACTTTGTCTTGCATAATTAGGACATACTGTCAGGAGGGACCAATTCCTGGAGAAGGACGTGCAGCTTGGCAAAGTGGAAGGGCAGTGAAAAAGAGGAAGGCCCTCGGTGAGATAGGTGGACACAGGCATAATTGCAAGGATAGTCCAGGATCCGGCAGTGTTTCCTTCTGTCCTGCATAGAGTCTCTCTAGGTTGGAACGGGCTCAATAGCACCTAACAACACCAAACCTGTGCCGCAGCCAACAGTTGGAATTGACTCACTGTGGACAAATTTCATTTCTGGTTTGGGTTTAAAGTGCGGGCTACTCTAGATTAACTCCCTAAAGAGCTTGAAAATGATCCTCAAAAGTATTAAGCTGATCCACAACTAACTTAATTACTGAAGCAAACTTCCATGCCCTAAAGAAATAGAACAAAGTCCAGACACGAGTCAATATTCGCCTTGCAATGTTCAGCATCCCATCAAAATGTACGACACATCCAAGGAGGCATGAAAATGTGCCCCGAAAATGAGATAAAAGTTAATCAATAGAAACAGACCCGGCAACGACCTCAATAATCGAAATGCCAAACCAAGCTTCAAAATAGCTCTTAAAAATATGCTCAAGAACTTTAAAAAATATATGAGCAAAATTCAGAGAAAAACAGAAGCTCTAAGAAAGGGAAATGCCAATGGAACCAGATGAAATGGCAAGTTCCTGGATGAGTTTAACAGCAGATTGTCAGTGCAGAAGGCCAGGACACTGAAGGCACTGCGGTGGAAACTACGAAGACGGAAGCACATGGAGAGAAAACAAGATGGAAAATTGGAAAGAGCCTCAGCAGCCCGTGGAAACTATGCTAACTGGTTTTCAGCATACAAAATTGGAGCCCAGAAATGGAATGGCGAAAAGAAATCTTTGAACCAGTCCCTATCCGTCAGCTTGTCATCCTGTGATGATTTATAGGTTGCCGGGATGCCAGAAGCTCCGTCACTGATGCTTTAAACCCCAGCAAGCTCAACCACAGGGAACAGGTTTCAGCAGAGCTTCCAGATGAAGAACAGACTACAAAGAAGGCTATCCGCTTCAGAGGGATTAGCCACCGGCAACCTCATGAATTTCAGCAGAACAAGGTCAGACACGAAAAGAATCTCACGAAGAGCGGCAGAACATGACCAGTCACAGTGCCAGAAGATGCGCCCCTCAAGTCCAAAAAGCACTCAGATTCTGGCTGAGGGTGCACGGCCTTCTCAACACAGAGTCCACAGCCATGCCCTGAATGGAGCGAAAGCCTTCGGGACCCTCATTTGTTGATGGCGGTAGGCTTCAAACTGAGATGAAACAACTGCAGATGCATCTATGGTAACTGGGACTTGGAATGTAGGAAGTATGAATCTAGCAAAATTGACAGTCATAAAAAATGAATTGGATCTCCTAGAGTGCACCAGTGAACTGATATGGAACAGACCCTGGCCGTGTGGAATCAGACAGTAATACGGCTTACTGTGCTGAGAAAGACAGCTTCCAGAGGAATGGCACCACGGTCAAGGTCAAACGGGATATTTCAAGATTTATCGTGAAGTACAATGCTGTCTACTGTAAGATAACATGTAACCACAGAAAAGGTAATTGAATCAGTATTATTCACAGGTAGGCACCAACCACTGAAGCGAGCGATGAAGAAATTGAAGAATGTTACCAACTGCTCCAGTCTGAAATCGATCAACCATGCAATCAAGGCGCATTAATAATCACTGGCAACTGTAATACGAGACTGGAAACAAAGAAGAAGGAACAGTACCTGGAAAACACGACCTTGGTGATAGAAATGAAGCTGGAGATCAAGTGATAGAATTGTGTAAAACCAACCTCTTCCTCATTTCAAATACCTTTTCCAACAGCACAAACAGTGAATGTACACAGAAACTGTTCCAGGTGGAATACCCAGCACTCAAACTGATGACATCTGTGGGAAGAGACGATGGAGACTCTCAATGTCAGCAGCTAAAACCAGGCCAGGGGCGGACTGTGGAGCAGACCAACTGTTCCTCTCCAAGTTCAGGTTAAAACTGAAGAAGAGGAAAACAAGTCCAAGAGAGCCAAACATGGCCTTGAGTATTACTGAACTTTGAGACATCGCAAGAAGCAACTTGACACACTGAACACTGATGTCAGAAGACCTGGTGAGCTGTGGGAGGACATCAAGACCATGATCCACGAAGAGAGCCAAAGGTCATTGTGGTGGTTGGAGGGTTTTCTGTCAACTTGAAGATGGGCGAAAGTGTAGGGGTGGAATCCACCCTGTCAATCAGGTCACTGCCCGGCGATGCCTCCTTAGGGATGGGACATTCTCATAACCAGGAGAAATTGGGAACTACTCTCTCTTTGCCTTCCTGCTTGCTGCAATGTTTCCATGTTTCCATGTTTCCACGGACTTTGGATCCACACAACTCTGCAGCCTGTGATATTCCTGCATTCTGTATCACTGTGTGTGGTTATGCGAGTCTGAAGAGAGACTTGTGGACGAGTGTCAGACTCATGGACTTGAGTTGGAAAGAGCTGGACTTGAGTTGGAAAGAGCTGGTATACTTCTTGGTATAGAGCAGTGGTTCTCAACCTGTGGGTCGCAACCCCTTCAGGGGCCGAACGACCCTTTCACAGGGGACGCCTAAGACCATATTTCCGATGGTCTTAGGAGCGGAGACACTGTTCCTCGATTGTCTTCAGGCGGGTCCGCCTACATGCAGATACGCCCACATACAGGGTCGCCACCACTTGAGGCACTGTATGAAAGCGTCATGGGATTAGGACGGTTGAGAACCACTGGTATAAAGCATTTTCTTATACGTAGATGAATGTCACTGAATTTGTCTCTCTAGACAACCCAGCCTAACATGGTGATTAAAAAGGTCGGGAAGAAAGAAAAGAACCCAGTGGATGTCAGAAGAAACTCTGAAACGTACTTTAACCATTGAGTAGCTAAGGCACATGGAACAAATGATAAAGTCAAAGAGCTGAACAAAAATTTTCAAAGGGCAGCTCAAGAAGCCAAAGTTAAAAAAAATGCCAAAGTAAAATATGATAATGAAACCTGAAAATGCCTGGAGTTAAAAAAATCAAAATGCGGATTGTTATAAGAGCTGTAAGAGCCCCCAATAAAATGATTTTTTTTTTAAGGAAGAACTCAAGAAAAAATTCAGGACACAAATTGTAATATTCTCTGGGTAAAATGTTGAATGATGCAGGAAGCCTCAAAAGAAGATGGAAATAATACACAGAGTCACTGAACCAAAAATAACTAGTTGACATCCAACCATTTCAGGAGACAGCATCTGAGCAAGAACCAATGGTACTGAAGGAGGAACGCCAAACTACACTGAAGGCATTAGCTAAAAACAAGGCTCCAGGAATTAACAGAATAATCATGGAAAGATTTCAACAAGCTAAGAAAGCACTGGAAGTGCTCACTCGTGTATGACTAGACATTTGGAAGACAGCTACTTGGCCAACTGACTGGAAGAGATAGCATATTTGTACCCCCTCCAAAGACAAGTGACCCAACAGAAGATGCAAATTATAAGTCATTGATATCACAGGCAAGTAAAATTTTGCTGAAGGTTATTCAACAGCAGTTGTAGCAGTACATTGACAGGGAACTGCCAGAAGTTCAGGCTGGATTCACAAGAGGATGTAGAACAAGGGATATCTTTGCTGATCACATGGATCTGGGCTAAAAGTGGAGAAGAGCAGAAAGATGCTTACTTGTGTTTCATTGACTATACCAAGGCATTCGACTGTTTGAAACATAATAAACTATGGATAGCTTTGAGAATAGAAACTCCAGAACATTTCATGCGCTCATGTGGAACCTGTGCATGGATCAGGAGACAGTTGTACTTAGTCCAGGACCTCATAAAGAGATCACTAAAGATGTGGGCACGGTAGCCAACTGTGAAGAAGCCAGATGGTCCCTGGCGATCAGAAAGAATAGCATTGGGAGTCTTATAGGCTTGTCTAAAAATAAGCAACCATCTAAGTGAAGTGCCAGCTAAGTCCACAGGGAAGAAGCACACCAGCTTGTGTGATCAAAGGATTGCAAACAATAAAATCCAGATCCAAAGGAGGGAATAGTGTCAGGCCTTAAATTCTGAACACTCAGCTTAAGGCTATGGGTAACAGTGGAAGCCCAAACGCCATGTGCAGGATTCACACCTGGTTAAGCCTCTGATGGACCCCCTGACCACAGTATAGGGATGTGAATGTCCTTGTTCTAGGATCAAGGCCATTGTAAAGTCCATGACAGCAGATGCAGTTAGGTTAAAATGCAACACCTTATTACTTGGTTTTCCTTCTGACCCATTTTAAAGTTGTTTCAGCTTTTAGTATTTTTTTCTTTCTTTTTGATTGAGGTTTTTCTCTGTTTTGTCGGTGTTGTTTTTATTTGCTTCGTAATTATGTTTTATGTAATTTTCTGTATATGAAATCCGTACCCCCAAAAAACAAACTCACTGTCATCCAGTCAAGGCTAACTCATAGGGACCTCCGGTGGGGGAGGGTCTGTATACTGCTTACAGGAGTAGAAACCCAGTCTTTCTCCTGGGGAGCTGCTAGCGGTTTTGAACTGCCAAGCGTACAGATCGTACCCCAACTCATAACCACTATCCCACCAGGGCTCATCTATGAAATCCAGGATGGGTGAACGTACATGGACAGTAAGTCTAAGGGTAGGACAGGGGAGCTTGGGTGGAAAGGGGGAGCGACCAGCAATGAGGACGAGAAAGAAGAAAAGGTTCTGAAGTTGATTGCGGTGGTGATTGCACAACTCTTCCTAATGTCATCGAACTATTCAATTGTATGTCGTGTGAATTACATGCCAATAAAGAGGCAGTTGTGCAAACAGGACAACAGAATGCTGCGTGGGTGAAAATCAAGAAAGGTGTGCATCAGGGTTGTATCCTCTCACCGTACGTATTCAATATGCATGCTGAGAAAATAATCAAAGAAACTGGACTATATGAAGCAGGCATCAGGATTGGAGGAAGGTATGTTAACCTGCAACATGCAGATGACACAACTTTGCTTGCTGAAAGTGAGGAGGACTTGAAGCACTTGCTGATGGAGATCAAGGATTTCAGCCTTCAGTTGAATTACAGCTCAGTGTAAAGAAACCCTAAATCCTCACAACTGGGCCAATAAGTGACATCAGGATAAATAGAGAGAAGATTGAAGTAGTCAAGGAGTTCCTCTTGATCCACAATCGATGCTCATGGAAGCAGCAGTCATGAGGTCAAAGGACACAGTGCACTGAGCCAATCTGCTGCCCAAGGCTTCTTTAAAAGTGTCGAAAGCCGGGATGTCGCTTTGAGGAGTGTGCATGACCCAAGCCGTGGTCTTTTCTATCGCTTCATGTGCACGTGAAAGTTGGGCATTGAGTAAAAAAGGCCAATAAACAGAGATACATTTGAATTGTGGAGTTGATGAAGAACATTGAAAATACCACGGACTGTCAAAAGAACCAGCAGATCTCTAAGGACAACCAGAATGCTCCTAGAAGCAAGGACGGCGAGACTTTGTCTCATGTATTTGGGACACGTTGTCAGGAGAGAGCAGTCCTGGAGAAGGACATCATGTTGGTGATGTCGCGGGGCAGTGACAAAGAGGAAGGCGCTCAAGAACATGGACTGACACGGTGGCTGCACTAATGGGCTCAGGCACAGGACCAGTTGTGAGGACGGGCCCGCACCAGGCAGTGTTTGCTTCTCTTGCACACAGGGTCGCTATGAGTCGAAACTGACTCAGTGGCACCTAACAACAACAAGGTTTTTGTTTGATGAAAATCACAAGCATATAAATACAGGACGCTCAATAATTCATGCAGAAAAATACAAAGAAAAAGATATCAGCGCACATGATAATGAAATTACTGGAAACTAGTGGTGGGAAAAAAATTCCTAAAAGCAGCTAGAAAGAGAATTCACTATATGAGAAGGCTTAAAAAATGAATGGAAAAAAAACAACCAATGATCGTTTCATTCCCTTTGTGCCTGAGCTTTTTTGAAGCTCCCTTGTAGATAAGGGACAAAAAGACAAGACTAGACAAGCCATAGAATTCTTATCAAGGAATAATGCAAGTGAGATGACGTGGAAATGGACTGGGGTAGGTTAAGGACGCATATTTTAAAGCCTGTCATCTAGACAAGGAGCCCTGGTGATGTAGTGGTTATGCGTTGGGCTGCTAACAGCAAGGTCAGCAGTTCAAAACCACCAGCCGCTCTCTGGGAGAAAGAAGAGGCTTTCTATTCCTGTCAAGAGTTACAGACTCGGAAACCCACAGGGTCCCTATGAGTTTGGAATCAACTCGATGGTAGTGAGTTTTGAGTGAGGGAGTAATCTCCACCACTGAGTAATAAAATAGATAAGCATCTCTGATAAGTTAACAGAGCAAAAATAGAATCACACA
The DNA here is from genome assembly GCF_050624435.1 of Tenrec ecaudatus. NCBI lineage: Eukaryota > Metazoa > Chordata > Mammalia > Afrosoricida > Tenrecidae > Tenrec > Tenrec ecaudatus. Next base: position 13,899,425 of record NC_134543.1, read on the forward strand.
AACACCAAGGGGGGGGGGTGACAAGAAAGAAGGAAAAGCAGCATCAGCGATACCAAGTGAAAGACAGAGTCAGATGATAGTGTTAAGTCCAACACACCCATAATCATATTAGAGAAAAACATTTTCATGTAAGGCCAGACTGTCTAATGAGACTTTCAAAACAAGACCCAATTGAACATTGTTCTAAGAAATCGAATTGAACGGTCAACGATACGTCCTTTCAGAGGCAGAGAGGGGCGTGAGCACTCTGGGAAAGCAACCTTGGAGAAGCCTGCCCGCTTGCCTGCAGCCTGCGGGAGCTCCTGTCCACGCCTTGGTACCTGTGGGCTGCACACGGAGTTGACCCCGTTTATCGTACCCTTCAAGGTGCCCGGTTGCGCAGTGCTTATGCATTGGGCTTCATACCTGAAAGATCAGCAGTTCGAAACCAGCAGTGTCTCCATGGGAGACAGATGGGGCTTTCTACTCCTGGGAGCAGCTAACAGGGGCAATTCTCCCCTGTTCTATAGGGTCACTATGAGTTGTCTTCGGCTCCGTGGCAATGGTTATTTATTTATTCATTCATTTATTTATCTATTGATTGATTATTGCATTCTTCGTGTTAAAAGATCCCCTAGTTCATTCACTTTGCATGTAGTCAATAAATATTTCCTTGAATTGTTCAACAATGACCACCATAAAAGAAGCCTAACACAAAGGCATAAGTAAGAGAAAAGGTGAGACAGGAAATAGGCACCGTACAAATATTAATCATCAAAAAGCTCAAGCGAGTATAATTCTAAATAGCCCAGGTGGGCTTCCGCATGAAGAACAGACCTGGAGACAATAGAGGGGCTCTCGACGCGGATCAGAGGGCCAGTTCATCAAGGACACAGGACATCAGTCTCTTTCGGAATTCTCCAAGGAAATTTCGGAACCCAGGGGCCACTTTTTAACATCCACCATTGTGGGTGATTTCCAAACGGAACGTGCTTTTGAAGGAGATGATCGTGTGTTTTTCTTACTTCCCCCTCGCCCACAGCACCAGCAGTAAAGGGCTTACATTGCAGGCTGGCCCAGTAGGCCAGTCCCCTCCACACGCCCCCCAGTGCTAGACATGCCCGGCCACGGGGGCTGGAGGCCTGGGCCCTGGCATGTGAACTACTTTGTTCTTCTCTGCTTAATTCAGGGGAAGGCCTTTCAGGAAGGAGAAATTACCCACACTGTTATTTTCTCTTGCGACAGCCTCGGGATTGAGACTAAAGCTCCTATTATCCTTTTCCCTCCGTTTCTCTAAAAATACTTGTCTCCCTCTTGGATTCCTCGGGAAAAGGGGCTTTGGCTGGTTGCGCAGGCGCACTGGAGCCACAGACTTCCGGTCCTTACGGGTTCCCAGGCTCTGTTGTGGGGCCTCTTGTTTCACCATTGATGTTTCCTGGGGGTTCAAGCAGTAGACCAAACCCCCGGCATGGACAGGACCATCCTTTGGGACTGAGTGATCAACCTAGCCAGTGATTAATAGACTTGGTGGATAGTTCTTTCAAACTGATAATAATTCTAATCCAATGAACACGTGTGGGGTTAAATGAGGGGTAGAGCTATAAATGGATCAGTGAGCCTCGCCTTTCCAGTTCTCGGGTCTCTTGCTTTGTGATGGTTGGACCAGGGTGCAGCTGCCTTAGCCAGTTCCCTGCTTCAGCTGGCAAGGCTCACTTCTTACGAGACATCCCTGAGGAGAAGCTACATGGACCTACCCCAATGCAGCCCTGGTTGCTGAAGCAGCCATGTGGAGACCCCTTGCCAGCGCTGAGATGCTTACATGTTCACTGATTCAGGTTTCCTCCTGCAGTCGGCATCATAGTGTGTGTTTTGTGAGATGGAGGAGGACTTTGAGGATTGGTGTCGAACATATGGGTTAATGTTGAACTTGTGGGCTTGGGCAGCACTGGGTAGGGATGTTTTCTTGATGCGTACTTAACCTTTACATAAAACTCTCTCTTATACATGAGTTTCTGTGGATTTGTTTCTCTAAAATACCCAGACTAATACATCCCCTTCCTTTCCCCAACACCCTGTTGTTTTTTTTTCCAACACCCTGTTTTTTAAATGGGAAGAGCAACAGCAGTGTCAGCATTGGCCGCCATGTTGATGTACTTTTCATTGGCTGAGTTATGTAACCCTGACAACAAAGGCAGTACCAAAGAAACCACAACCTTCACGGCCATTTGGTAGATGCCGACGCAAGGCGCCCCAGCAGGACGGCCGCTGCAAGTCTCTAAAACAATAACACTTCCAGGGAGTAGAAATCCCCATCGTTCTCCCAAGGAGTGGCTGGTGGTTTCAAACCGCTGACCTTGCATAACAACCCAATGCTTAACCACCGCACGACCAGGGCTCCTTAACAAGGCTCCAACACAGGTTCTGTTATTACCCCCATGTCACAGATGTGGAAACTCAGGCACATAGTCCCACTTTCATTCCTAAGTTTGTCTTCCTTTGCCTTGTAACTATTCATCAGGGGATTTTCGTACGGAGAAGCACACTAGTTTGAGGCTTGCTTGATTATTGCTGTCTTACTCACATCAGTTTGCTAGCAAGCCACAGGAAACCAAGACAAATGTGCAGAAGTGAGTGTGGGAATTTACTGATGGTTTAACCCAAAAGACTGAGGGTATCCAGTTTCAGGCACAAATCATGCCCAAAGGTTTGCGTTTCTTAGTGGGGCAGTAACAGAACTACCACAAGTGGGGGCGGGGGGGTTGAACAACAGAAATTCATGTTCTCACAGTTTGGCATTTAGAAGTCTAGATTCAGGGTGTTGGCTCTAGGGGCAGGCTCTCTGGAGGGCGGTGGATATAAGGGTAGGAATCCTTGTCTCTAGGGACCCCCACATGGTGGATATCTTCTCCCCCATTTGTGTGTACTGATGGGTCCGTTTTCTATCTCAAAAGTAATAGGTTTAAAACGCACCCTCCGCTGAGTATGCCCACATCAAAGAAACCTATTCCCAAATAGGATTATATCCATAGGGATGAGGATTCCAACTCATACGAGGGGGCACTCCCCACCAAAACCGATGCTCATTTGTGTTTGGGTTTTTTGATGTGAGCGGAACAGTGCCTTTGGAGTTCATTCTATCAGGTCAGACTGTGAATCAAGCTTTCTATTTAGAGGTCCTAAAAAGATTGCCTAACATTGTGTGACAAAACAGTGTCTGCTTTCTGGCAGACGAGGGACTGGTTTTGCCACCACAACAATGCATCTGTTATCGCAGCCATCTCAGTGCACCATTTTTGGCAAAAAAAACCCAGCAGGCCTCTCCCCCACGCACTTACTCAAAGGACCTCACTCCATGCCACTTCTTTTGTTTCCTTGAATAAAAAGGGACATGAAAGTATAGCAATTTGTGCTGAAGACAAAATGGGTGCTTAAGCAAATGTGGTAAAGAAAGCTGATGGTGCCCGGTTATCAAAATATATAGTGTCTGGGGTCTTAAAGGCTTGAAGATAAGCAAGTGGCCATCTAGCTCAGAAACAACAAAGCCCACATGGAAGAAGCATACCAGCCTGTGTAATCATGTGGTGTCAATGGGATCAGGTACCAGGCATCAAAGATCCCAAACAAAACAAAAAAAAAATCATATTGATGTGAATGAGGGGCAGGGTCAGAGTGGAGACCCAAAGCCCATCTGTAGACAATTGGACATCCCCTTACAGAAGGGTCACAAGGAAGAGATGAGTCAGTCAGGGTACAGTAGAGCACCAACAAAACACACAACTTTCTTCTAGTTCTTTAATGCTTCCTTCCCCCCCACCCCCACTATCATGACCCCAATTTTACCTTACAAATTCAGCTAGACCAGAGCATGTACACTGGTACAGATAAGAGCTCACAATACAGGGAATCTAAGCCAGATAAACCCCTCAGGAGCAATAATGAGAATAGCCATACTAGGAGGGTAAGGGAAGGGGGTGGGGTAAGTGGGAAACGATCACAATGATTGATATATAACCCCCTCCCAGGGGATGGACAACATAATAGTGGATGAAGGGAGACAGCGGTCCATGTAAGACGTGAAAAAAAAATTATAAATTGTCCAGGGTTTATGAGGGAGGAAGGGGAGGGGAAGAAGGGAGGAAATTAATGAGGAGCTGATATCAAGGCTTTAAGTAGAAAGAAAAGGCTTTGAAAATGATGATGGCAACATATCTACAAATGTGTTTGATACAATGGATGGATATATGTATGGACTGTGATAAGAGCTGTAAGAACCCCCAATAAAATGATTTTAAAAAGAGAAAGGACAGCGATTTGATGACATAGAAGTGAAGAAGAAAAAAAAATGAGAGAGGTGCTGTCAGCCATCCAAACAGATGAGTTTGAAAAATGTTTCCAAAAAGAAAAATGTTTCCAAGAATGGAATCGCAGATTTGACACATATATTTAGTGTAATGGAGAGTACTTTGAAGGTGATTAGAAATATATAGCTTTGGTCAGAGGGGATTCTGGTTTTTGTTTCATTTTGTTTACCCCCCTCCTATTTCGAAGGACACAGTTCAGTCTATAATACCAAGCGACCCAGTGGTCATCTCTCCTTTCTCTCACACTCCTCGCCTCTAAAGTTTGCTCCTCAGTGACCTGGTAAACTGATAGTACCAAAGTTACATTCTGTGAATTAAAAGTCTAACAGAAAGAGAGACGACCCCACCCCTAAATAAAAAGTCCGCATGAGTCCTGGCATTGAGTCTTCTGGCACTGTCTTGGGTCAGTTAAGCGCCTCTGAACCAATCACTAGTCCAGTGGAGGGCATCCCTCCTTGGTCTAGACGGGCCACTCGCCCATCTCGACATCTTGCTCTGTCTCCCACAGTATTTTCTACTTCTCAGTGGGGTTCGGTCGTTCATGGCAATGGCCACACAGAACTCACAGGCAGTGCTCATGATCACAGGGGTTCCTAGGAAGTGACAGGTTGCAATTCAGATGAGAAATTCTCGGGAGCAATCGTTCCATTAGGACAGTGTCTGTTATGCTGTCCCCCACTCTGCCACTGTACCAGACCACTTGCGCCTACAGAGAGCTCGTTGACAAGAAATGGTGGGAAACTCTGAATGGAGTAGGTAGTTGAGATACTAGCTTATACCCAGGTTGATATTAGTGTTAAGCATTGTGAGGAGCTCGCAGACTAAGAGAAGACTAGCATGGTGACTGACTTCCAAAATTAGGCCAGTGAAAATCCTATGGATCAGAACGGAACATTATCCAGTCTGCCCACCGTCCTGGACCTGATGCAGGGACCGGGATCCCGGTTGTCCTAGTTTGGTTGTCCACGAGGGCACCACAAGTTGGCAGCTAACATGAATGAACAACACGGAGGCCGACCCCCTCTGACTCCCAAGGCCAACTACCACAAGACCGAGGTCAGAGATGTCCCCAGCCTCCATCCCTTTTTACCTTATCCTGACACCAGCCGCCGCTCCCACAGCCCTCTACTTCCGTGTCTGGGTTCAATAACTCACTGTGAGGGCCTCACACTACTCACCGACACTGCTCACAATCAGGAGGTTTATTACGGAAGTTGACAGGTTACAATTCAGGTGAGACATGGTCAGGAGACAGTCCTTCAGTCAGGACGGTTTCTTCTCTGCTGTGCCCACAGGCAGGCCTCTTGCTCTGGCCCTCAGCTTCTTGGTCTGGCCTCCGTCCTCCTGCTCAGGCAATGATACAGAGCTTTTTTTTAGGGCTGTTAACGCATGCTCAAATGGCATGCTGCTCCACTTGAGTACCTCAACTGCAAGGTACTCAGCTCCAGCTTCATGGGTCCTCCAGCCCAGTGCCCCCAATTAAGTGCCTGGAGGCACCCGCCTCCACAAGCCAGCCTCCTTCCCTCAAAGCCCTCAGTTTTACTTGCTTGTGCGCTGGGGAGTCCATCACTCTGGCTCCTGGTTCTGCTGCTGCTGTTTCACTGCCGCTTCTCAGGTGTCAAAGCTGTCTCCTGGACCAAGGAGGTCTCAGGGTTGAAAGCACAAGCTCTGCTCCCGGTTCTTCACTCTTACTGAGATCTACCCTTCCTGCTTCTGAGATGGCTAATTTCATAGCCAGTGGAATGGCAAAGTGGGGAGGGCTTGAAGCACTTGCTGATGAAGATCAAGGATTGTCGCCTTCAATGTGGATGACAACCCACGGTAAGGAAGACCCCAATCCTCACAACCGGACCAATGTAGCATCATGGTAAACGGAGGGAAGGTTGACGTTGTCGAGGATTTTGTCTTGCTTGGAGCCACCATCAATATTTACGGAATCCGTAATCAAGAGATCAAAAGAATCATTGCATTGGACAAATTTGCTGTACAAGAACTCTTTAGAGTGTTAACAAGCAGAGAGGTTACATTGAAGAAGAATCCATGCATTTGAATTGCAGTGCAAGAGAAGCTATTGAAAGTACCACAGACGCAGAAAGGACAAACCAATCTGTCTTGGAAGAAGTAACTCCAGGGTGGCTCCTTAGAGACAAGGAGAGACTTCACTTTACATCCTGTGGGCATTCCATCAGAAGAGATCAATTCCTGGAGCAGGACATCATGCTTGGTAGAGTGGAGGGACAGAGAAGAAGAGGAAGGCCCTCACTGAGATGGACGGACACAGGGGCTGCCACCATGGGCTCAAGCCCAGGAACCACTGTGAGATGGTGCAGAACCAAGCAGTGTTTCGTTCTCTTGTGCATACGGTGGGAACAGACATGCTGTCACCTACCACCAATCAACAAAAATAAGGCGGCTCTTGCAATGAGCATGGTTACAATCACTCACACGGAATCATAAAATCCAATTAGCATGCCCACCCACCCACCTTCTTACCCAGACCCATCAGGAAAACGGAAGCACCGAAGACTGTGGCTTAAAGAACCATATTAAATCATTCACTGCATTGCACCTCCACTTCCCCAGCCCCTCAAAAATAGTTCTGAGCACAAGTCCTGGGATTGAGTCTTCCAAGATTGCCTTGGGTCATTTAGCATCCCTGCCTGAGACAATCACTGGTCCAGTGGAGGGCAGCCTTCCTTGGTCCAGCCTGGTTACTTGCTTATGCCCATGTCTTGTTGGGGAGGGAGGCCACCCTCCCTACATTGTGGGAATCAAGAGTTCAAATAGGAAAATTGGGATGCTATCACCAAAGGGGTCCTGATGGAGACGTGGGTTGCACATTGGGCTGCTAACCAAAAGATCAGTAGTTCGAAATCACCAGGCTCTCCTTTGGAGAAAGCTCAGACTTTCTATTCTCACAACGGTTTACAAGTTTGGAAACCCACAGAGGCAGTTCTCCCTGTCCTATTAGGGTCACTGAGTCAGAATGGACTCAATAGCAGTGAGTTTAAGGTTGTTTGTTCTTTAATTATTCAATGAAGAAGGGTGTACAGGCTAGACAGAAAAAAAAATGCCGAGCAATTTGTACCACTGCTGGTAAAGCAGTCAATGGCTGGCACTCTACGCTACCTGACTCTAAGGTTCAATGGGAAGCCCAGTAGCCTGTTTTCTCCCCACAATGCTTGCTGACCACAGTCCTTTTAACAATATTTCTGGCGTTCAATGCATGACTTGTGACTCAGATATCACTTAAAACCCTGAGCCGTTGGAATTACATTTCTAGAGCACCACCATATTTTAATTTTGATATTCCCTGAATCACTCAGCAAACACTAATGGAACACTAACTTCATGCCTTTGAATTATGTTGTTGGCAAACACTACTGAGTGGCCTTCCAGAAAAATGAGCGGCTGTCTAGGAAGAAGCACAGCCAGAATGTTCCTTAGACGTGAGGCCTGAGAGGCCGCATCATTAAGTTGAACACATTATCCCTGGAGAAGGGCACCGTGCTGGATAGCGCGTCAGGGAAAAATCAACAAAGACCCTCAAGGAGACGTTTGACGCAGTGGCTGCAACCATGGGGCTGAAACACAGCAGTGATTGTTAGAACAATGCAGAACGAGGCAGTGTTTCACCCCATCGTACTCAGGGTCCTTATGTGTCAGAGCCGTCCCGATGACACCCACCAACAATAACAACTCTACGCAAAGGTCTTGGAATCCAGAGGCGAATCAGTACCGCAGACCTAGTTTACAGTCCAGTTCCGAGCTCAGTGTCTAATTCCATTTAATTTAGGGTTCCGTGGCTATATAAATCACCCAGAGCTTTCACCCATAACGTTAGGTTTCTGTACAGCACCAGGGACAGAATTTCAAATCGTAGCAGGTCATCAATACATGTTTGCTGATTGATTATATGATGTCGGTAAAGATTCATCATTCTGAATCATTATTTTTCTTTACTGTTTACCTATTCCTAAACCAATCGGATGATGAATAATGGAAACAACCAGCTTCCAAGAGCAGTGATGTAATGCTATGCCTTTTAGGTTGGGAAATGGAAATTCTCCGCTATGGGAACCCATGTCTATTAATCACCTGCTGGCATGGTGGTAAGTGAGCGTGAGAATGGGAAATCCACAACTGCCTTTCTTCCCTTGCTGTACATTTTCTACCTTTGATGTGAAGTCTTAGTCTTATTGGGCTAAATCATTTCTAATGAAGTGTTCAGAGACTTCCAAGGATTTTTGCTTTTTGGGGGATTAACTTCTTTGTGGTATGTTTCTTCCCTAATCATTCCAAATATCGTCTAATGACCCTGAAACCCGGACAAAATGCATTCAAGTTCTTGAATTTGGTTTCAGCGTCAAAACTTCCATTTTAGGACTTTGCTGGTTGCTGGGCCCATCTGCATTCATGTTCCAGGTGCCTGCCAGGACGACCATCCTTCCAGAATAAGCTGCTACAATTTTAGGGACTACATTATTCCATTGGATGTAGAAAACCAAACCTCCATGTCTGTGTTTGTAGGCTGCTCAAAGTCATGATTGTCATTTGTGTAGCAGTTTACTGCACATTATTTAATATGCAATTATTTATCCGTTAACCTGCTACTTATCGAACACCTACGACTTGTCAGGCAGGGCCAGTGGTGGTAGAATTCTCCTCTTCCATGTGAAGCAGACCCCTGTCTAGCTCCCAGCCAGTGCCCCATATGCACAGCCACCACCCGACTCTCAGTGACACCATGACAACCAAACCGATGTCACTAGAACTTTCAAACTAAGGTGGACCAGACAGAGAGGGCTGGTGATCTCCTTCCAAAAGTAAACCAAAGAGTCACCATGGTCCCATCAACCCTCCACTGGCCATCTGCTCCTGGGACGGATGCCGGCCTGGGCAGTGTTTTGTTCCATTGTGCATGAGGTCATGCCATCATGAGCTGGGAGGCAACTGGGAAGCAGCGAAGAGCAGCACGTGTTAGGCTCTACTTTAGACATTGGAAATACATCAGCAAACAAGGCAAAGTCCCTGTTCGGTGCCATTGAATCCGCTCCTAGTGACGGTGACCCTAAGTGCAACAGAATGAAGCACCACCAGTCCTGTGCCCTTCCCACAATTGCTGTTCTGTTTGAGTCCATAGTTGCAGCCACTGCGTCACTCCATCTTGGCAAGAATCTTCCTCTTTTCCGCTGCCTCTCTACTTTACCAAGTAAGAGGATGGGATGGATGACAGACGGGTGCACGAGAGTCAGAACTAACTGGATGGTAGCGAGTGAGTTTACCACGAGGTATGAAGGGAATGAAATCAGGGTCCAAGGTAGAGTCCGGGACTGGAGGGTCAGCAGAGGACACATCTGAGTGGAGACCTCTGCCTAAGGGAAGAAGTCATGGCTGTGGGGAAAAGCGCCCCCTGCAGTTGCACCAATGAGAACACAGGTCCAAGGCTGGGGTAATCCTGGATGACTCCCGCCTCAGTTAATATTTTGCCTGTAGAATCCTTCAATATGACAACTTGGGCTTGAGGTTTTTTTCTTCATTCCTTTCGGCTTGAGAAATGCTAAAGGTGTTTTTTTCTTTTGATTTTCTTTCTCCGGGTCTTTGAGCATTTCGTTATAACACTTCATTTTGTCTTCTCAAGCTGGCTTTTGAAAGTGTTTGTCCTGATCCCTTCCAGTTGCTTTGGTTACGCCACGATCAAGAGCAAGTTTCAGAGTCTCTTCTGACACCCACGTTGGTCTTTCCTTTCTTTTTGATCTTCTTCATGTCCTTTTGCTTTCTTCGTGCATGATGTTCTTGAAAACCACAGCCCTCCCCTACCCCCCCCCCCGGTTTTCAGCCTTTAGTGTTCAGTGTGTCAAATCTGTTCTTGAGACGTGCTTGGAATTCACGAGGGATAGACTCACGGTCATATTTTGGACTTGTTTGGACTTTCTTCGGCACCAACCTGAACTTGAATATGAGCAGTTGATAGTTGGGTCACACTTGTCCCCTGGTCTTGTTTTGGCTGATGGTGTTGAGTTTCTTCCCACAGATTCAGTTCATTTGATTCCTGTGTTTTCCATTTGTTGAGGTTCGTGTATACAGAGTTGTCATTTATGTTGCTGGCAAAGGATTTTCAAGGAAGAAGTCATAGCTCTTGCAAAATTCTATCATATGATTCCCCGCTTTGCTTTTATCTGTTTATCCTTCCTCTTGGTTTTCCAGCATTCATATTCCAGATGCCAAGACTAATGAATGCAACTGGATTAAATGTGATCAATTGCAGACTGAAGGAGTTGGTAGAATTCTTCTGCTTCTTCATCGTTCCCCTGGTGATTGATGAATAGATTTGAATAATGGTTATATTAACTGGTCTTCCTTGTAGGTGTATAATTATTTTGTATCAGACACCATTGAACATCAAGGTAGATCTCTAAATGTTGTTTTTTATGATGCATCTTAAGTGTAATACACTATATGATTGACCCATTCAAAACAGCCAATACCAGTCCATTTCAGCGTACTAGGGTATTGACCTTTACATCTTCCATGTCATATTCTAGAATTTTCTGTTTCTAATTTTCCTACATTCATGCTCTGTACATTCCATGTTCTGATTACTAATGGATATTTGAACTGTTCGGTCACATCTTGAGTCATGCCTCATCAGCAAATGAAGCTCCCCCAAGTTGTGGTCGACCTGCAGTAATACGGTTGACTTTACTTTCTGGAGGAGACAGCAGTGGGTTTGAGTGCCTCACACTGGGAGGGCTTGTCTTCTGGCACCACATCAAACAATGGTCTGCTGCTATTTGTAAGAGTTTCGGAGGCTAGTGGCTCAGAAGTGGGTCTCCTTGTCTGCTCTTCGGCTGAGTCCCCACTGGAGCCTGCTCTCTCTGGGCTAGTTTGCTGGGAATTTGACATGCTGGGGCCACTGCTTGTAACATCAGAGCAACACACAGACAAGTGGGGGATGTTTGGGGGTAAGACCAGTTAACTTGACCAGTTAATTTTCAAAATACCAGTAAAAATTGTCAAATCTTCATTCTTAAGACACGGTATCTGATTTTTTTTTTTTTGGAAGGAGGAGGAAGAGGAGATGGTAAGGCTCAAACACAAGCCATGAGACGATTGCATGGAAACTCACTTAGTGATGATTGGACAAAAGTTAAATATGATTAGGAAAGCTTGCCCCACCCCTCTGGGAGAGGAAAAATGGACAAACCTATTGTGGCTAACTGATGAGAACTGCATGCAAATAAGTATGTGTGAATGCATACTTCAGACATGTTATCAGGAGAGACCAGTCCCTGGAGAAAGACATCGTGCTTGGTGAACTGAAGGGGCAGCGAAAAGGAGCTGGGCTGAAACCCTGGCAGTAACTATGGGCTCAGGCACAGGAGCAATTGGCACAGTGGCTCAGAGCCAGGCAGTGTTTGTTCTGTTGTGCATAGGACCGCCCTAAGTTGGACCTGACTCAACGGCGCCCAACACCAACGTACCGGGCATTAATCCTGGTGGCACAGCGGTCACACACTGAACAGTTTGAAACCAGTTTGAAACCAGTATCCTACTCCATGGGACACGGATGAGGCTTTCTTTACTCACGTAGAGTCACGGTCTCAGAAACCCACAGGGACAGTTCCACTCTGTCCCACAAGGTGACCCTGAGTCAGAATCTACTGCATGGCAGTGGGTTCGGTTCAGTTCTTAGTAAAATAATGTAGTGTGCTTTGGACTTTGGATTTCTCCACCCGAAGTGTGCTTAGAACATTTCTCAGAAAACTCTCATCAGACACCCCAAAATACCAAAGGTCCAAGGTCACTAGATGATTCTCACAGCGGTGGCATGGAAGGGAGGATGCGCCTGTAAGCCAGAGCGTCTCAGTCTAGGCTTTGAGGATAGTGCAGGCATCCCGGATGGCTGAATTGCAGGGAGAGCAGGGTGTCAAAATCACCTGGTTCCATTTGCTTTCCTAAGTGAAGTTGGAGCTTATTCGTGATAATCCAGCCATCAGTGAAACCTGTTCCTGGGCATCTGGAAAGCATGAGGTCTCCGTGTACGTCCTCGCTGTGAAGGGGAGGCAAGCATGATTAAGTTGTTCGATTAGCGAGTTCTACTGCATTTCCCCTTTAAGCCAGAGTGCTTTCAGTGCCGAGCGGTAATGCTCTGAAAATACCTGCCTAACAAGATCCAGACGTGGACTTGAATCCCAAATGGTACGCAGCCAACGGGCATTTATACACCGTTGCCTGGCCGATGCCTGAAAAAAACCCGCATGTCCGCAAAGACACTGTGCCTACATCCAAAAGCAGAGAGGAAGGCACCGCAGGAAATGGGGGCCTCTGTCAATAAGAACATACCTCCGCAGGGTGGGCAGGTGGCTCCGGGTTCCAGAGACCACCAGCATGGAGGCCAACCCCTCTGCAAAGGCAACTTGATGGAATGAACCGCCATGATGCCACTGGTGAGTTAAGTGTTGCATTAGCTCCCGGAGCCCATGCTTGGAACAGAATTTCAAGGAATTCCAGCGGGGACCTTTCTTCATACTTGAGTAAACACAGGTTTCCTAATTAGCTGCCTTTCTGAGAAATCTGAAGTACTGCAGAATTCCAATTCAGGAAAACTTGAATTCCTCCGGGAGGCAGGACCAGGGCTCAAGTGGCAGCCCAGGAGAGGCGGAAGGAAAGTGCAGCGCCCCTACCTTGGGGCAGAGCGTGGAAGGAGTCGGAGAAATGGCGTTCCACAAAATGACTTCCCAGTGGCCCACTCAGGCTCTCAAAGGCATCAGGACACAATGAGAAGGGAGGATCTTGGAGACCCCCACCCCCACCCCGCCGCCACCCATTCGCCTGGCTTGCTTCAAAGTGACCTGGGCCCTTCATCTCCCGGGTCATGGATTAGCATGACAGGTGTGAGTCTGGCCTTGTGCTAGCATAATGGACGCCATAAGAACTGTAAGCCCTGAACTTGGACTTGGGGAGGTGGAGGTGAACCCTGACACAGGCAGCAAGGACGGCAGCAGTGTCGGGGTCTTGCTGATGTTCACTGCCGTCCAGTGGGCCCCCATTCACGGCTCCGTGCCCTGTGCCCTCCTCGTGACAGGCTCTGAATCAGGCCGCCGGGTTTTCCCCAGCTGAGTTTCAGAAGATTGCCAGGCCTTTCTTTCTAGTTCATCTCCATCCAGACGCTCAGCTGAAACATGTTCATCATCAAAGCATCATCACACAGACTCCCCTGGCAGAAGGCTGTTGATTGAGCATGAGGTGCACTGGCCAGTGTGGAAACCAGAACCCCTCAAACAAGGCAAGAGCCTACCACTGGGCCAGCACTACTACTGCGGGGACTTCAGAAATGGATTTTAATGGGCTTAGAATTTGGTGATTTGTTACCTGGGTCCAAAAGGTCATCCTCCCAACCCTACCTTTGTCTGGTGAAAGATAAGGTTGTCTTCTGCCCCTAAAGCGTTATCTCAGCCCCATGGTGCTGCTGTGGGTCACAATCGCTATGAGTAGGTTTGGGTAGTTTGTTTGCTTGGGTTTGGTGCTATGGGTTGAAGTGTGTCTCCCAAAATATGTGTTGGGATTCCCAACCCCTGTGCACAGGGATGTAATCCCATGAAGTCATATTGGTGCATATGAGACCCATCACTGGAGATCTCAAAGGAGTATGTGAAGGACAGAAGAAAGCAAGGATAAATTGGGGGAAGAGAGAGGCCACGGAGATAGCCAAGGACCACCCCAGGAGAACACCCCAACCCACCCAGCCCAGAGCAGACAGAGGGAGCCTGCCCCTAGACCCAACGCCCTGAGTTTGGACTTCTAGCCTCGTACACTGTGAGAAAGAAATGGTTAGTAAAACCACCCACTTGTGGCATTTCGGTGGGAACAGACAAGGAAACTAAGGCACACGGGGACTCCTGGGAGCCGACCACAGGCGTTTGGGGGGAGAGCCCCTGATGTCCCTTGAGCTACACTATCAAGAACGTAGGATCCAGCAATATGAAAGAACTTTAGTCGTATCTGTTGTGGCAACCTCCTAAGTCATCTGCTGCTTCCTAAGAGGATGAATGGTGACATTTAATTTGTCATCTAAAAAAAATAAAAACGCACTGACTCTATTTTACATCGCAGTGGCTGGGCAGGACTGACTGAGTGGACAGTCCTACCTTTGAAGCGCTCCTTCGGAAGGGTCTGACTTGCAGGGTGGGCTCTGTGGCTTGCAGAACATCGCCTCGGAGTAGGTCCTGGAGGAGGGCGGCCTGGTGGCATGATGCAGCTTGGCTGCTCATACAGAGATGGCCCGTTCAAGCCCACCCATGATGCCACTGGAGAAAGGCCCTGATGACCTGCTCCCTTAAGGGTTGTTGTTGTTGCTGTTGTTGTTGTTGTTGGGTGTCATCAAGTCATCTCCAACTCAGACCGACCCAGTGTACAACAGAAGGACACGTGGCCCAGTCCTGGTTGGGTTTGAGGCCACTGCTGCAGCTTCTGCGCCCCAGCTGCTTCGTCAATCCACTTCATTGGAACCCCTACTTTACCAAGCACGGCGTCTTTTTCCAGGGACTGATTTCTCTGGAAAACATGTCCAAAGTACACAGAACAAAGTCTCACCGTTCTAGCTACTACGGAGCATCTGGCTGCACTTCCTCCAAGACAGATTTGCCTCTTATCCAGGTAGTCCGCGGTACGTTTAGGTCTTCAATGGCACCACAATTCAAATGTATCAATTCTCCTCTGACCTTCCTAATTCATTATCCAGGTTTCATATGCAAATAAGTGATGGGAAGCCTGGGAAATCCTAAGGGACAGTTGTACTCTGTCATACGGGGTCGCTAACAGGATGGTGTACAAGAGTGTGGTGGCATGAGATTCCTTAATATGGCTCTTCTGTCCATTACGCTACCTCCCACCAAGTGATTGGGAGGGCCTATGCAGATAAGCATGTGTGGCTCGAATAGAGGAGATGGGTCTGTTTTATGTGTCACTTCCCTGGTGATAAGGATGAGTCATCTTAGCAGAAAGAGAGAGAAATCTCAGGACCATTGGAAGAAGAGGTCCCACCCAGCCATTAAAAGATAGAGTGTCTGGGCTCTGAAAGGCTTGAAGGTAAACAAGCGGCCATCTAGCAGGGAAGCAACAAAGCCCACATGGAAGAAGCACACCAACCTGTGTGATCACGAAGTGTCAACAGGAGCAGGTCGGGCATCAGAAGACCCCAAACAATTATATCTATGTGAACAAGGGAGGGTCGGATTGGGGACCCACAGCCCATCTGTAGACAATTGGACATCCCCTCACAGAAGGGCCACAAGGAAGGAACAAGTCAGCCAAGGTGCAGTATAGCACCGATGAAACACAACACTCCTCTAGTTCTTTAATGCTTCTCCCCACCCCCACTATCATGACCCCAGGTCTACCTTACAGATCTGGCTAGAATGGAGTGTATGCATTGGTGCAGATAAGAGCTCTCCACCTCTGGAACCCAGGGCCAATAAACCGCTCAGGAACAATGATGGGGGTACCGATACCATGAGTGAGGGGAGAAGGGGGAGAAAAGGGGAGCCAATTGCAACGATCGACACATGACCCTCCTAGAGGGGGAGATCTTACAGAAAGTGGGTAAAGGGAGACAGTGGAAGGTGTAAGATATGAAAATAATAATAGTATATAATTTATCAAGGGTTCCCAAGAGTGGGGGTGAGGTGGGGGAGGGGGAAAAGAGGAGTTGATTACGAGGGCTCAAGTTGAAAGAAAACATTTTGAAAAATGATGGCAACATAGGTACACATGTGCTTGATACAATGGATGTATGGGTTGTTATGAGAGCTGTAAGAGTCCCTAATAAAGTGACTTATAAATTAAAAAAGAAGAAGGGCAGGTCCCAGTGGTGCGTGATCTAGATCCATCTGGAGTGATGGAGGCCGAGGCCAGAGGCACCATGAGACAGAGCAAAGGAACATGACAGAGACCTGAGGTGACGGCAAGGAGGCCATTGGACAGAATAGGAGCAGCACTGAGACGGGGCTGTGAGGCAGACTGACGGGCTGGCTTCCTGACCTAGAGGAGCAGAAGCCAGGGGAACACATGGCTGAGAGGCTCAGGACTAGAGAGAGACAAGGTTGTTGGCTGAGGAGAGGCGTTACTGTGGCTCCAGGACGGAATCCTTAATGTTTTCTGATCTTGGCTTATGGTGACCTATTGACCTCCCTAATAACACCTGTGCCCAAATCGTGAGTGTTGCCTGTGAGTTCTGTGTGGCCATTGGCTCAGATGGTCAACCCCAGAGGAGTGTCATGGGAGGAACGATGAAAGGATGGTATCAGATTGGGGTCCAGAAAGACAGAGGGTGGAGGCAGATCTGACCTGGGCCTCATGGCAGTGGGAAGCCAGAAGAGGTCAGATATGGCCGCCCCACCGCTTTCCCACAAGCCACCGGTCCTGGAGGTCTGCCTCAAAAGGAACGAAGCTCATCAACCCAAAGAGGCAGGACCTGGGGCTGTATGGTGCTGCCAATCAAGGGAGATGCTCCCATATATCGCCTTAGGTCAGAGTCTCCCAGACACAGACTTGGAGATAATCCCTGTGTAAGGACTTAGGAAAGAAAGTCTCCTAGGGAAAATCCCTCAAGGATGGGAGGTTGGGGGTGGGGTGGGGCTAATAGGATGGGGGAGGGGAAGAAGAAGCCAAGCAAGGGGGCTATTTGAGACCAAGTGCCAGCCTTAGCCTGGCCCCACGGCGAGTGGCAGAGTATGAATTACTCTTTAGTCTGTTCCGACTCCAAGCAGAGAACTGAGCTTCATGATGATGTCAACCAGGACAATTCTCTCTCCAAGGATCAAGGGCCGCCCAGGCACGTCTGGTCCCTGCTTACTGAAGACAATCACTAGTGCCGACCATTAGAAACAAACAGAAGGCAGCGGTTTGGGAGGTGGGGGGTGGAATGCCAGCAATGCCCACCACATACATAAAGCCATGTGGGCAGAACAATCCACAGATGTTCAGACAGAAGCCCAGAAATCCAGGTTGCAGAAGCTGATTCACAATTGAGCTGCTGCCTACTTGGCAATGCTACCAAGCCGGTAGCAGTGAAGATTCACCCACTTAGTCATGTTTGAAACAGTGGCTGATGGTTTCCCCTGGGTGATGCTGGGAGGACAGTTTCTGTCCCTTTGTGAACCTGCGGAGATGGTCCTTCTCTTCCTGCTACCCTTGGGGAATACTCAGATGACGTGTCTGATCTGAAGAGGCCAACAAGCCTTATTCAACCGAGGCCTTGGGGAACCTAGGTCTTTTCTCACAGCAGAGACTGTTCTCACCACGAGCTCTGCATAATCCAGGGAGAAGAATGCCCAGGAAGTGGAGATTCATAAGGGCTGGATGGTGCACGTGGCTTGACTGCTGACTGAAGGTTGGAGGTTCAAGTCCATTCAATGTCACCTACTGATGTACTGAAAAATCAGTCCTTGAAAGCCTGAGGGACCCAATTCTACTCAGACCCCCGGGGCGGTGGTGTCACTGAAGATGTATACTGGGTGACACTGTCAGAGGAGACAGCACCAAAATAACTGTCTATAAAAGTTTTCTGCGGAGCCCACAGAAATTTATTCCTTTTTCATTATAAGTATCCCCCCTGTGAGTTGTTGACATTGGGTAAATCTGCTGTATAAGACCTCTTTACGGTGTTGAAAATCAGGACGCTATGTGATAGTCAGATGTTGACTGTGGAAGGCAGAAGAAGAATCGATGCATCTGGATTAGGGTGCTGGTAAAGAATGTTTGAAGTGCAACCCACTGCCACAAGAACCACCAGATCTGATTTGGAAGGACATCCTTAGAAGCAAGCATGGCCAGACTCACCTCTCGGACTTTGGACATGAGATCGGTCCCTGGAGAAGGACACCCTGTCTGGTAGTAGGGCAGTGACAAAGAGGAAGGCCCTGGACAAGATGGACTGACACAGCAACAAGAGACTCAAACATAAGAACAGTTGTGAGGAGGCGCAGTGCCCTGTTCTGTTGTGCACGGGGTCACTATGCATCAGGACTGACTCGACAGGACCTAACCACCACCCACGACAAGACTGGTCGTTCTCACAACAAGAACACCTTTCATAAGGCAAATGTACAAAATACCTGTAGGGCTAAAACCCTACGTGGTTTATTTTTGGAAACTGCCAATGAGCTCCGATCAGAGCTGTTGTTATAAACCAACTACAATGACACCCTCCTTGAAATATGTAGTTCTCTCCCCCACCCAAGACAAGTACCCACGATTGTTTTCGTTGCTGTTGTTTTTTTCATAGTTGGCAAGTTTGTTAAGGAACCACGGTGGCATAGTGTTTATTCTTTGGGGTGCTAACCACAAAATCAGCTGTTCAAACCCAACGGCTGCTCCATGGGGGAAAGATGAGGCTTTCTACTCTGGTAAAGATGCACAGACTCAGAGACCAACAGGGGGAATTCTTCTCTCTCCTGTGGGGTTGCTATGATTGGAGTCACTTGATGGCAGTGTTTGTGAAGCTGTATCAAGAACCCTTTTGAGAGTGACATAGCAATTAAAGGAAAAGAAGGGGAAAAATGGGGAAAGGCTAATGCCCGGTTACTAATCATGTAATTCAATGTGGAAAGATTTACAGGAGGGATTAGTTATTAATGCTTATATAAGCTAAGAAAGATTATACTTAAGCAATTTATGAGTCTATCCATTGCATAGTACTCTATGATTAAAATTGGCAATAAACATGACTAAAGATTCCGTATGATCTGGTATGGTTCATGGGGTCGGGGAGACACACCATGAGTCAGAGCACTAGGTGACACCAAGCCCGATAACCCCACCAAGTGGGTCATCCTAAGTCCAGCCTCCATGGTAACTGGTGGCTG
The DNA here is from genome assembly GCF_050624435.1 of Tenrec ecaudatus. Taxonomy (NCBI): domain Eukaryota; kingdom Metazoa; phylum Chordata; class Mammalia; order Afrosoricida; family Tenrecidae; genus Tenrec; species Tenrec ecaudatus. The sequence continues at coordinate 13,918,632 of NC_134543.1, forward strand.
AGGCTGCAGGAGCCATGGGAGGCCTCGGATGACCAGCAGACTCTGGCAGGCAGAAGAGAGAAGGAAGTGCATGTGACTGTCCTTGTTAGGTGACATCCAGTCAGTTCTGACTCATAGCGACTCCCTGGACAACAGAACGAACCACCGCCTGGTCCTGCGCCGTCCTCCCAGCTGCTCTGATGTGTGAGCCCCTGGTTGCAGCCACGGTGTCCATCCATCCTGTCCAGGGCCTTCCTCGTTGTCACCACCCCTCTGCTTTACCAAGCATGATGTCCTGCTCCAGGGACTGGTCTCTCCTGACAACCTGTCCAAAGTACACGAGACGAAGTCTCACCCTCCCTGCCTCTAAGGAGCTCGCTGACTGTCCTGTTTGTTCGTTGGGCAGTGGGCTGGACTTTCAATATTCCTCGCCAGCCCCATAATTCAAATGCATCAATTCTTCCTCGGTCTCCAGATGCATGTGCAAGTGCCGATGGCAGAAAGCAAGGCGTTAGAGAAAAGCCCGAGGTGCCCCCAGGCATGCACGTTGACTTAGCGGGAGATGGACTCAGCTGGCACCAAGACCACGCCCGGCCTGGCCCATCACAGCACAGAAGGCTGACTGTTGCCCATCCTGGGTCTCACAACCAGGCCATGGTTTTCCACTGTCCTTCCCCCCGCCCTCGTGCCTAGGCTTCCTTCTGACTCTCTGCCCAATTCCCCATTCAGCTTTGCTTTCCATCAAGCTGTGCCATGCGCTGGGCCATCCTCCTAATGAATACGTGCCAGGTCCCAGGGAGCTGACAAGCTTTCAATACAAAGACACAAATGATACAAGCAGGACAAAAGCAGCACAACATAAAGACAGCAGGGGGTGTTGTGAGTGAACCGTATCCTGGAACAGGCACATTTCAGAGACTTTTTGGAGAAGGGAAGGCCTGATGTGTTAATTAGGCGTCTATGTCAGTAATGAGACTGCCCGGGAAGGTAGTGCACAGAACAAAGGGGCAGTGGAGAGCTACCAACAGGGCGAATAGAAGGTGTGATATGGAGACAAGTGAGGGTGGGCATTATTTGCTGTTGTCTTCTTGAGGCCTGTGGTCTTGTTGGCTCCAGAAGGCAGGGAACCTTCCCCTTTGTGTTTTGTAAAGCACAGTGAATAAAGCCATGTGGGTATAAATAGCAATGTGGTTTCTGCCCCCAGGACCCAATACAGCAGGGAGGATTGAGACCTTACCAGCTCCAGCTGGTGGTGGATTTTGGCTCTTCGGCATGGTCTATTCAGAGGAGTTGTCTGCCGCTGGGATGGGCCAACAGAGGGGTTTACAAGCAAGGGGAGGTGTAAGCAGGAGGCAAGGAGCCAAAAGACCTGCATTGAAGAAATCGGTCTCCCCTGGCGGGAGGGACTGAAGTCAGACTGACAGACAGATGGACGTGGGTTCTCAGCCCAGCTCTGTCACTTCCTAGCCCCGAGCTCAGACCTTCTAGCTGGTGCTGCAGGGTGGAGAAAAGACTGTCTCTCTTCTGCGCTGCTGCCAGAGCCCTCTTCCAGAAAGCACAGTTGTGGACCTAGCTTTCTCCTGCTCAGGACTGACTGTGGCTCCCCAGTACCTCCCTGAGGCAGAACCATGAGGGGTGGGGAACCCCGGGCTTTGGGGTTTGAGTGAGTGACATCTGTAAAGCCTCACGTTCTTCTCATGTGAAGTCAGGATACTAATTGTCCCTGTCTTGTCACATAGGAGCCTTGATGTCGCAGTGGTTAAGCACATAAAAACCGATGGTTCGAACCCACCCATCACTACACGAGGGAGGGTGAGGATGGGGGTGGTGGCAGATGAGGCTGTCTGCTCCCATCAAGTCCAGGAAACCCTGCGGGGCAGTTCTCCCCTGTTCTCACAGGTCGCTGTGAGTTGGGATTCATGGGGTTTGGACTAGGGGATTGTTATTTGAATGTGATAAGCAGTCCCTGAGGCTCAGTGGTGAAGCACTCAGCTGTTAACGGCAAGATCAGTAGTTCGAGCCCACTTGTCATTCTGTGAAAGGAAAAGCCTCTTGGTTGGTTTTAACCTAGGAAACCTGTGGTGGGGCAGTTGGGTCCTACGAGCTCCACTTGATAGGGCCGCTGTGTGCCAGAATGATCCCCATGGCAGGAAAACTCAACCTCCCTGCCACTGAGTCGATGCCAACACAAAGTGACCCTACAGGACAGGATAGATCTGGCCTTGTGGGTTTCTGAGACTAACTTTTTTAAAGAGTCGAGAGCCCTTTCTCCCAAGTGGCAGCTGGTGGTTTCGAACGATGAACCTCGCGGTTGGCAGCCCGACTCATCATCACTATGCCACCAGGGCTCCTTTTGAGGGCACTAAGAGAGCCATGAAGAGGTTTCAAACAGGAAGTGATGTGAGCAGATTTGTGGGATGGAGTACAGAGAGAAGAAAGGCCGAGCCGAGGAGGGCCAGTCGCAGCCAGCCTTCTTAGGGAGGGAGGTGAGCGGAGGGATAGGTGTGCATGGTCCGAGCAAACATGGCATTTGGGGGCATTGCTTGGGGGAGTCTGCTGCACCAGACCTCTTGGAAATGTTGAGAGGCCAGGATGGGTGCCTCTGACTCGAGCCAGGGTCTCTTCAGTCACTCAACATGCATGCGGAAGTTGGTGCTCAATAAGGACTACCCAAAAAGAATTGGTGCATTGGAATCATGGTGCTGGCAAAGAACACTGAAAATGCCCACAAACCGAGTTCTAAATGTTAAAAGCAAATACCACAGAGTGCCAAACGAACAAACAAATCTGTCCTGGAAGAAGGACAACCAGAATGCTCTCAGAGGCCACGATGGCGAGACTTCATCTCATCTACTTTGGACGCGATCAGGAGAGACCAGTCCCTGGAGGAGAGCATCGTGCTGGGTAAAGTAGAGGGGACAAGATGGGGACGCTTGTGAAGATGGCGGGTGGGACCAGGCCGTGTTTCATTCTGGCGTGATGACTAGGAGTCGAAACCAATTTGATAGCACTTAATAACAAGAACCACCCAAAATGTGGGAGGCTACTTTTATTTAGCAAGTTGGTGGAACTTTCCCCTGAAACACCTTGCCTGTGTTACAAAAGCCAAGCAACTTGATCCTTGAAAATAAATCATAAAAGCCACTAAGAGATGAAACCACCCCAAGTCCAGTCTCTGAGAACAATGAACCAGGAGATGAGACTTAAATGACTCTTTACTCTGAAAGCACTGTGTGGCTAAGAGACTCGGCGTGAAAAGGAACCATCTTTCATTTCATATTCCTGGTAGCAGGTGGGCCTAATGAAGGGTGATCTTTGCGCATTTCACATCAAATTCCCTCAGTTTACGGTATTAAGCAACTTATTATTTTTGGCAATTTAGACAGATATTTGCATATCCAAGCCAGCGCATTCTTTGAACCAACCCCTTATATAACCTCGCTTATCCCTGCAGGTAATAAACCGCTCGAAAGGCAGAATTAAGTATAAGCCTGGGTTTTCTGTGTATGCGCATATAGATATTCAGACCAATGATAAATAGACACTCTTGTTAGGGCTGAGAGCTGCCTTCCACCTCACTTACCCCTTATGAATTATTTCTGCTCTCAATTCTAAATCAAGAGCAACACATACTTCCTAGCTCATGCTATCAAATAAACATCAGAAGAGTGACTATTGAGAGAAATTGGACATAGGTGCCTCGAGTGAGCCCTGTGATTTTTCTGGTACATCTAGAAACAAGCCATCTTGCTTGCTCCCTTATCTAATCTACCACATGCCCCTCAATACAGCCTACTCATTCACTCACGCACTCACTCAATCCATCAGGCGCCTTGAATGTTCAGAACACAGCACCTGCCAACAATGAACTTGGGCACAACAACGATGGTGACAATGGCACCAGACTGGGTGCTGTTTCGTTGAATTGTGTTTAAGGTCACTGGGAGCTGGAGCCAACTCAATGGGAACTCTCAGCAACAACAATTGAGCACCCACTGAGCCCAGGAGCACAATGAAATACTTGGCATGGATCGGCGCCTGCCTTCCCACCAATAATTACACACCGTTGTAATGATGGGATATAAATCGGAAGCCTGAAGTTGTCACCTGCTGAAAACCACCCCGGTGCTAAATGGCAGAGCTGGGATTAGAAGACAACAAATTGAACTTCAGAGCCCCCACTGTAATCATTGCACATCGATCTAGAAGGCCTCGGAGGGTCTTCTCCTATCCCATGAGTTGGAAGGACACGATGCTTGGTAAACTGGCAGGTCGTGAGAAAGAGGAAGGTCCTCAGCAAGATGGATTGTCCCAGTGGCTACAACCATGGGCTGAACCATAAGAACAATAAGGATGTTGTGAGTTGGGATGGACTCGGGACCACTTGACAACAACAGCAGCCATGAGACCCTTGTTTTGAAAGTTAGAGGCGGGATTTGATGCCACATAAGACACTCCTGCCCTCTCACACTTGCAACTCTTAGTGGGCTTCGGGAAGGTTGGCTTGTGGTGCTAACCTTGTTGTCTTGGTTCTGAGAGACAAGACAGGTCCTGAACCTCAGCTTGGCCCCTCCCAAGGGTCTGCCCTTGGCAAGGTATGTATCCTCGGTGCTAGTCTCCCATGTCTGTTGTAATGAATTACCACCAATTTCGCAGCACAGAATGAGGGAAATGAGCTCCCTCACAGTTCTGGAGGCTGAAGTCCAAAATGAAGGTGTCGGCAGGGCTGTATTCCCTGCAGAGGCTCATCCAGCTCAGGTGCCCGCCAGCTTTTCTTGACCAATGACTGCCTCGCTCCAATCTCTGCCTTCGAGATCACATTGCCTCTTGCTCTTCTTTCTGTATGATTTCCCTCTGCCTCCCTCTTTTTTTTTTTTGGGTAGTGAAATATTTATAACAAATATTTTCTATTTCAACCATTTGTCGATGTACAATTCAGTAACATCATCTACATTCTTCACTGCCTATTTCCACCCCACTCTAGCACCTACACAAATCCTGTACCTCTTAGGCAGCACCTTCTTCGTCTTTCCTTCTACAACCTGCCCCCAATAAACACTAGTAAACTTTGGTCTTTAGAAGCTTGCCTATTCTAGACATTTTATGTGAGCTCATACAATATTTGGCCTTTTATGTCTGACTTATTTCACTCAGTACAATGGCTTCAAGGTTCATTCGTGTTGCAGCATGTCTCAGAGCTTTATTTCCTTTGTGGCTGAAGGATATTCCATTGGGTGGAGAGAAAGAGAGAGAGAGAGAGAGAGAGAGAGAGAGAGAGAGAGAGAGATTGCATTTGGCTTATTCGTTCGTCAACTGACAGACATTTGTGAGTAGTGCTGTGATGAACAGTGGTGTACAAATACCTATATGTTTCCCTGCTTTCAAGTCATTCGTGTATCTATCTAGGAATGGACTTGCTGGGCCATACAGTGACTCCGTGTCTGTTTATCTTTTTGAGGAACAACCAAGCTGTTTTCCATGGTAGCTTTGCCATTTAACAATCCTACAAACAATGGGTAGAGGTGCCAGTTTTTCCAAGTCGAAGCCGCCACTTTTTTCTGATAATAGCCACCCTAGTGAGACTTTCACCAACTTCCACAATCTGGGATGATCAAGCATGCAGGTAAGACACATCGATAATTACTGGTGATGGAATGCAAAAGCTGGAACCAGAGATCAGTGGGTAGAAAGTACAGCTTTGAGGATAGAAATGATGCTGTAGATCACGTGGCAGATTTTTGCCGCCAATGGCCTATTCATTGGAAATACTTTTTCTCTACATCAGAAATCATGTCTAGACACATATTCTTCACTGAGTGAAATACAAAGGAATCAACTTGACTAAATCTGTGGAAAGAGATGATGAAGAAGTTCAATATCAAAGTCAGAAGAAGACCAGGGGCCAACTGCAGGTCAGATCATCAATTGCAAGTTCAAGTTGAAGCTGAAGAAACTTAAGTCCATAAGACAAGCCAAAGTACACTCCTGCATATATGCCACCTGAATTTAGAGTTCATCTCAATGACAGATCTGATGCACCGAGCAGGAATGACCAGAGATCATCAGTGCTGAGTTGTAGGGTGGCATCAAGGAGACCCCACATGAAGCCAGGGAGACGGTCATTTATAAGACAGGAAAGAAAGAAGAGAACATAATGGATGTCAGAAGAGACGCTGGAACATGCTGTGGAACCAAGAATAGCTAAAGCAAATGGAAGAAACAATGAAGTAAAAGAGCCGAATAGAAAATTCCAAAAGGCCAGCCAGAACTATAAAGAACTATATCGAGAACGGGAAAGACCTGGAGCAAGCAAACCAAACGGGACGAACACGTGTAGCACACCTCGAGTTGAAAGAGCTGAAGGGAAAAAGTGGGCCACAACTTGCCGTAGTGAAGGGTCTTATGGGCAATCTGATGCAGGAAGCATTAAAAGAAGAGGAAGGGAGATAGACTGTACCCCAAAAAGATTGCTTGATGCTTAACCGTTTCAAGAGGTAGCATATGATCAAGAACTGATTGAAGGATCAAAGCTGCACTGAAGACATTGGTGAGGAACCAGGCTTCGGGAATTTGTCAGGTTACCAATTGAAATGTTTCAACACGTCGATGAAGCACTGGAAACATTCACTCGGCTGTGTCAGGAAATCTGGGAAAGAGCTATCTGGCCAAGCGACTGGAAGAGATCCATATTTGTGCCCATTTCAAAGAAAGGTGACTCAACAGAATGTGGAAATGATAGAGCACTACCATCAATGTCACATGCAAGTGAGATTTTGCTAGAGATCATTCCAAAGATGCTTTGCTTCGTCCAGCTCCAGAGCCGACTCAAGGACACCTAACAACGACCACAACTAATGTTGTTGCGCATCTTTTCGTGTGCTTCCTGATCACTTGTGTAATTTTGGTGATGAAACGACATACTTGCTTTTCTGCGCTTCATAAAGGTTTTGGGCAACAGATGTGCCCAATGCAATAATTTGGTTTCTTGATGGTTGCTTCCATGAGCATTGATTGTGAATCCAAGTAAAATTAAATCCTTGACCAGTCAGTTTTCTCTCTGTTTATCACAAGGCTATCTGTTGGTCTCGTTGTGAGGATTTATGTTTCCTTTACATTGAGTTGCAGTCCATACTGAAGGCTGCAGTCTTTTATGTTCATCACGAAGTGATTCAAGTTCTCTTTACTGTCAGAAAGCAAGCTTGTATTGTCTGCATCTCAAACCTTGCTAATACGCTTTGCTCCGATCCTGATTCCACGTTCTTCTTTCTATAGTCCAGCTTCTCATCTTATCTGCTCATCACACAGATTGAACAAGGATGGTGACAGGATATGACCTTGATGCACGCCGTTCCTGATTCTAAACCACTCTAGAGCCCTGGTTCTGTTCGACTGACTGCCTAGATTCTGTCCGTGTTGAGATTCCACAGGGGCACACTGAAGTGCTCTGGAATTCTTATTCCTCTCAATACTCTCCGCAGTGTGTTCTGACTCGTGCAGTCCATGCCTTTGCATAGTCAGTAAAACACAAGTAAGCATTTCCCAGTAATCTCTGCCTTCAGCCAAGCGCCATCTCACATTCACTAATGTTATCCCTGCAGCAGTGTCTTCTTCTGAACTGAGCTTGCATTTCTGGCAGGCCCTTGTCAATGTCCTCCTGCCGCCATTGGTAAATGATCTTCAGCAAAACCTTACTTGCCTGTGATGATAAGACTGCTGATCGTTAATTTCTACTGTGACTTGAGTCAGCTGTGGGGATTTCTTGGCAATGCACACAAATACAGGTCTTTTCCAGTCTGCTGGCCAGGTAGCTGTCTTCCAGATTTATTGGCAAGTGAGTGCTTCTATTGAGAGATTCAACAGCTTATTGCAATATTTTAGTTGATATTCTGTCAATTCCTGGAGTCTTGTTGTTGGCTAATGCTGTCAGTGCACCGTGGACTTCTTTCACTGATTCGTGATCGTATGCTAGGTACCTCTTAAAATGGTGGGAGGTCCACCAGTTCTTTTTGGCACCGTGACTCTGTGTTCCCTCCATCCTCTTCTGATGCTTCCTGCATCGTTCAATATTTCCCATAGAATCTTCAATATTGACTTAAGACTGGATTTTTTTTCTTCAGTTTTTTTTCAACTTGCTATAAACTCAACCTATTCTTGCTTTTTGGTTTTCTTTCTCCACGGTTTTGCACAGGTTTTACTTTAGATTGTCATCTTGAGCTGACTTTGAAAATTTCTGTTCAGCTCTTTTATTTCATTTCTTTCATTTGCTGCAGATGCTCTACAATCAAGAGCAAGTTTCAGCGGCTCTTCTGACATCCAACTTCGATCTTTTCTTTCTTCCCTGACGTTTCAATGACCTTTGCCTTCTTCGTGTATGATGCTCTTTATGCCTCCCACAGACGGTCAGATCTTCTGTCTTTAGGGTTCAGTGTGTCAGATGCATTCTTGAGGTGTTCTCCAGATTCAGCTGGGGCACGATCAAGGTTGTGTTTTTCATTTCGTGACCGTGTCTTCATTTTCTTCACCGTCAACCCGAACTTACATATTGAGGGTCTGTTCCCCAGTCAGCCTCTGGCCTTGTTTTTCCTGAAGATATCAAGCGTCTACATTATTGCTTCCCTGAATTTTGATTCCTGTGTATTTCATCTGGGGAAGTCCAGTATATAGTTGCTGTTTATGTTGTTGAAAAAATGTATTTGCAATGAAACGTCATTGATCTTGCAAAATTCTATTATGCCATCCCTTGCTTCATCTCTATCACCAAGGTCATATTTTCCATTTATTATTCCTTCCTCTTTGTTTCCGACTTTCACGCCCTAATTGCAATAATTATCAATGCATCTTGGCTGAATGTTTGATCTATTACAGGCTGAGAAGGTTGATAGAATTTGTTGCTTTATCGCCGACTTTCAAGGCGAGTGCACAAATTTGAATACTATTCATTTTGGGGTATTAACTGGGTTTCCTTTTAGGAGTATAGATATCCTATCACAGATAGTATTGTACTTCAAAATCGATCTTGAAATGTTCTTTTTGAAAATGTGATGCTATTCCTCTTAAGTCCATCATTTCTGGCCCAGTCAACCATGTAATTGTCTGATTCAAAATGGTCAACGTGAGTCCATTTGAGCTCATGAATGCCTAGGATGATTTCCAGTTATCTAATATTCATACTTCATAGAACCCACGTTCTGATTGTTAATAGATGTTTTCAGCTGTCCTTATCTTGAGTCACTTGCCATCAATAAATGATGGTCCTGAAGAATTGCCTCCATCCACGTCACCATGGTGAACTATCTTTTGAGGCAGTTCTTCCTCAGTGGGATTTTGAGGGCCTCTGACTGCGGGGGCTCATCTTCCGGCACTCTATCTGACAGGGTCCTGTTGCTATTCATAAGGTTTTCAGTATAGCTGACGATGCTCCACAGCTATGCATATGAGCTTTGAGTGGTTAATCACTCAGAATGAACTTGTCTGTCAATTTGTTGTACTGTAGCAGCTTGCGTGTTACTATGATACTGGAAGCTGTCACCAATATTTCTTTTTTTAAATTTTATATATATTTATACAGATAGATATATGATACTTAAGAAATAAACAGTTAATTAAATTATAAAGCAGTGCAAATGACTCAGTGCAACTCACTCCCATGAGACAGTTGTGAGACACTGGCGATCCTTCAGGTCTTGAGGGCTGCCAGGTAGTCCTCTGTAGAGCAATTCAGGCTATCCAGGCACAGGCAGCAAACAGCAAGGCAGGTCACCAATAGCCAGCCAGATGACAGGGTCCAACAGTCCCCAGCTCAAGAGACGTAAATTCTAATGGTGTAGCGAAGCAGGTATTGAAGGAACCTCAAATTACAGCAACACAGTCCACGGGTTAGGTGTCCCACAGGTAGTGTAGCTTGCAAATTAAGACAAAGAGCAAGCAAGGCAGCCACACACTGGTCCGATAATCAAAGAGCAAGAGACAAGAAAGGCGAGGCTTGCTGAGCCATTTTTCTCTCTGCCCTTCAATTAATCCCACATGTGTTTATCGACCAGGTTGGCACAATAAACTAACTACCTCAGGCATGTACATATTTAAATATATTTATGTGTGAGGGTAGGGAAATAGAGCTATGTGAATTTATTTATAGGTTTAGTATTACAGCAGATGGACATTGGGCCTCTACTCAAGTACTCCCTCAATGCAAGAATATTTTGTTCTGTTAAACTGGCATTGAATAATACTCACCTTCCCAACACAATTGCTGAAGACAAAGCGGGTACATAAGCAAATGTGGTGAAGAAAGCTGATGGAGCCGGGCTATCAAAAGATATAGCATCTGGGGTCCTAAAGACTTGAAGGTCAACAAGTGTCCATCTAGTTCCGAAGCAACAAAGACCACATGGAAGAAGCACACCAGCCTGTGTGATCACAATGTCACCAATATTTCAAATACCATCAGAATCACCCAAGGTGATTAACTTTCGGTGGAGCTTCCAAATTAAGAACAGATGTCCATTTTTGAAGGATTAACCACTGAAAACCTTATGATTAGCAATGGAACATTGTCAGAGATCAGATAAGTAATTCCTAAATATCTTCCCTCCACTCTGTATATTGTCACTTCATTTTGTTAAGTCCTTAGATGCGTAGTAGTTTTAAATGTTGATGAAGCCAAGTTGATCTGTTCTGCCTTTTGTTGCTCATATTTTTGGTATCATATCTCAGAACACAGGGTCAAAAATCAGGTCCTAAACCATTCTCCTATTTTCATTCTTAGAATTCAGTCATTGATCCGTTTTGAGTTAATACTTGTATATGGTGTGAGAGATGGTGTCTCATTTATAGAAAGTCAGTTGTTGTTGCATTTAGGGACCACTCAGAAAATCCAGGATGGTCTCATTAACGCCAGATCCTTAACTTAATTACATCTGCAATGGGCCCTTCTACCACACATGCTAACATTTACAAGGTTCTAGATAATAGAATCTTGATATATATTTGTTGGGCCGAAATTCAATCTAGTAGATCCTTTATGAGGTCTATTGCCCTCAAAACTGAGATATTAAATAGAGCCCACCTAATATTAAATTAATTAAGATCATAAAGTGCCTTAACAAAACCTGGCACATAGGAAAGAACCCATTTTAGTTATTGTTATCATGATCATCATAAATAATGCCTGCTATTTACGTCCAAGGTTCTTGTTTAGGAACCTCTTACTGTCTACCTACTATGTGGAAGGCAACACTCTAGCTACTACAAGGGGGCCTACGGGTGGAAACTATCTGCACACAAGTAACTATATTTGAAGTGCCATCTACCTTCCAAAGTTATTCATCTGTTCACACCTCTGATCTAACAAGCTATTCCCTATGATCGATCAATAGAAGAAATATCCCAACCTTGATGGTTTGGCTCACACTACGAGACAGAAATGGAGTGATCATGCCCCACTGGGGCATGGCTCTGAAGACATCAACAAGGAGACATTATTGTAACACACCCAGCTTTATGCATTGCACCTGGTCACTAACCTAATACAAAGAGAGAACTGGTTCAAGGAATGGATATTCGTGGACAGTGGCAAATGACTCTACTGGTTGGCAAAGGGACTCGATGGGAAAATATTGGAAGATTAAGGATCAGAAGTTTGAGAGGAATAGGACCTATGGCCGTAAAATGTGAAGGCCGTTGAACTGTGCATTAAAGCCTACCAAAGGACAGGTAGTACAGAGAGGCCTATGGCAACATGTAGACAAGATGCCGTTGCCTATAGACGTCAGCCAGACTCTGTCCTTTGCAACCTCACTCCTTACTCGCCAGTTCTATGGATGTGGTAGCTATGGGGATAGAAATGGAAGGTATGCATGAGTCCAAAAGCCTCACTTTCTCACCAGACGTGATCTAGCTGCCTCCATGAGGACTGTCTACCCTGGGCCCTCTCAATGATGTCATTCCTCAAGTAGGCCAGCGAGGGACCTGGTGCTTTCGCTCTGGAAAGGGCGACATTTTGATCCATCTAGAAAGCATACAGATGGATGATGGGTATGGCTTTGTCGTTCCTACCTCAAAGGCTTTCTCAAAATCCACCATCCGAGGATTCAGCATGTCCAATTTCCTGACCCAGGATTCCACCAAACAGCCCCTGATGGCATTATGCATCACACCATTAGAAGCTTCTGGTCGAATATAGTGCAACCATCCTTTGAGGGACTAGTTAGACCTACATCTCCACCATGAAGAAAGGAGACACGGTGAGATTGGCATGCTATCTTAGGATACACTAGATCCCTAAGTCAGTATCCAAATGTTGTATCTCTAGTGGATAGAATGCATAGGTCTGGGAACCAAAAGGGGAGAAATAGGTAAGGCTAACCAACTCGGTGACACTAACCAACAACAATAGAGCCCATCCTAACACACCGAGTCCCACTAAACTTAAAACAATAGCTTCTGCCTCAGGGTTTTGGACTACATGCACCAGAACCAGTAGTCAAAGAAGGCAATTGTATTGTCAGGGGTGACTGATGCTGATCATCAAGAGGAGATTGGGTCACTGCTTCCAAATGGGGCATGCAGAAATATGTGGCACTCAGTGGTGGCTCCTCGTGTTCCTATATCCATAATGGGTAATTCTAGTGACCACGACCTGATAAAGCTATGGCAGTCTGGTAGATGTTATTGCTAAGTGCCATCGAGTCAGAGTAACCCCATGAACACAGAAGCAAACAGTGCTTGGTCCCGCAGCATCCACACATTGTTATTATGTTTGAACCTATTATTGCAGCCAATGTGTCTATTCATGGATGGTCTTCCTCTTTTTCACCAAGCACGATGTCCTTCTCCAGAAACTGGTTCCTCCTGATCTTATTGCTGTGCGGTGTCATCAGATCGGCTCTGACCAACAGCGAACCTATGTACAAAAGAAAGAAATGATACGGGTCCTGGGCCATCCTCACTTGTGCCTAGTCTTGATTTTAGACACTGTCACTCTGTCTCCTTGAGGGTCTGACCCTCCTTCCCTGCTCCTCTCGACTTTACCAAACATGATGGGCTTCTTTCTCCAGGAACTGGTCTCTCCTGACAACAAGTCCAAAACATGTAAAACAGACTCTCACCATCCTTGCCTCTACGGGGCCCTCTGGCTGTACTTCTTCCTACACAGATCGGTTTGTTCTTTTAGCAGTCCACGATACTTTCAATATTTCCCCTAATAACACCTCTAAAATACATGAGACAAAGTCTCACCATCTTACCTTTTAAGGAGCATTCTGACCGAACTTTCTACAAGACAGATTTGTTTGGGATCCGGCAGTCCATGGTACTTCCAATATTTTAACTAAACCACAGTTCAAGTTCATTGGTTCTTCTCTGGTCTTCTTTGTTCATTGCTCACTTTCATAGGAATACGAAATGATCGAAACGTGGCTTGACTCCGTGGCACCTTAGTTCGCAAAGTGACCTCGTTAGTTTCCAACACTTTATAAAGAAGACTGGTGCAGCAGATTCGTCCAATGCCATAGGTTATTTGATTTTTTTGCCTACTGCTCCCATAAGTGTTGGTTGTGGATCCAAATAAAATGAATTGCTTGGCAACCGCAATCTTTTCTCCATTTGTCGTGATGTTATCTATTGACCCAGCTTGAGAATTTTTGTTTTCTTAAAGCTGAGTTATAATCTGCACTGAAGGCTGCAGGCTTTGATCTGCATCAACAAGTGCTCAAGGCCTCCTCACTCCAGCAGGCAAGGCTGTGTCACCTACATCTTGTAGGCCGTTCCGCTATCCGCCAATTCTGAAGCTACAGTCATTTTCATATCGTCTAGTTTCTCAGGTTACTTTCTCAGCACACAGACGGATTAAGTATGGTGAAAGGACACAGCACTATTTCCTGATTTTAAACTATGCAGTATTGTTTATTCTGTTCTGATGACTTCCTCTCGGGCAGGTACAGATTCGGTGCGACTACGCTGAAGTGTTCCGGAATTCCCACTCTTCGCAATGTTCTCCATAGTTTATTATAATCCGCAAAGTCAAACTTTGACACGGCCAAGGTCCCTCTATCATCGGTCATGATAGCCTTCGTGCCAAGTCCTCTTCTGCATCCAGCTTGAATTTCTGGCATCTCCCCATTGATGGACGGCTGCAACCGCTTTATAGTAGCTTTAGTAACATTTCACTTGCATGCAATGTTAATATACTGTTTGATAATTTCAGCATTCTCTTGGGTCACCGTCCTTTGGGGTGGGCACATATATGGATCTCTTCCAATTAGTTCACCAAGAAGCTGTCTTTGAGTGCTGCACCCACTTGTTGAGGCACTTCAATGAGCAGGCCATTGATTCCCACAACCTTGTGTTTCACCACTTCCTTCAGCAGAGCTTGGCCCTCTTCCTTCAACACCATTAGCTCTTGATCTTTATCTCTTGATAACGTTAGATGGAGGTCAATACTTGTTGGTAAATGACTCTGCACTCCTTCTATCTACTCTGATGCTTCTTGCATTGTGTAATATTTTACCCATATAACCCTTCAATACTTCCACTCAAGGTTTGAATGTTTTTTTTCCTTCAGTTCTTTCAGCTTGAGATACACTGAGCATGTTTGTCTAGTTTGGCTTTCTAACTCCAAGTCTTTCCACATTTCATTAAAATCATTTATCTTGTCTTCCTGAATTGCCCTTTGAAGTTTTCTGTTCCGCTCTTTTATTTCATGCTTTCTTCCATTCACTTAGTCAGGTGGATAGAGTCCTCCAAAGGTGAAACTCTGTCTTGTGCTGCTAGGGAAGCCTCCTAGACTGTAGAAGGACTAGCTAAGGGTGAGGAGTGTGTAGACTGGATGGTAGAGAGAAAGAGGACGAATATGTTACACGTCTTAAGAGTGGCCGCAGCCGTGTGTGCTTGGGTTCCTATCAGTAAATCTATGACCCATTTGAATCTTGAATAGCTGCGACAGGATGGAGTGGATCTAATGCAAGACACAATGAATCCATTGGTGTAGGGGGTGGACTGTAGTGGAAGCTGTTGGTACTCTGCCCAGATTCCTTCAGATTCCTTTACTAGTTCACATTACCTACCCTCCAGCATCTGGGTACTTCACTCTTGAGAGTTCACACTTCCAGGCTCCTTCAGAACAATAACTACCCTTGGTCTCCCAGACTTACAGAAGGATCAGAAGTGCTGGGAATGCTGGCCTCTCCCTCCAGGAAAGCCTGTAGCCAATTACTGGTTGGTACAGAGGCATAAAAACCCAGCTTCCTTGCTGGGGTAGGAGAACCTCCCTGGGCAATATATATTGCAGTTATCTTTGGATCAAACTGAGGCTGGAACTTCACCTTAAATTGCTCCCTTGCTTGGTTTTTATCCTTGCTAGTTTCTCCTGGAAACAGTTCCTTAATAAATGGCTTGCACATAAATCCTTGGCAACCCAAAACAATTCCCTACAGGAATATTAATGCTTTGTGGACAAGGACGGTTTAGCAATTAAAAAATAAACAACCAAACAAAAACACACCCCTCCCAGTACCTAGCCCAGCATGGAATACCTTCCAGGAGTCAATAACCATCTTGGCAAATCCTGAATGAATCTGCAGATCCTATGTAGCAATTCTGGTAGGGCCTTACAGATTGGCACATCTGTAAATCATCAGTGATCTATCCACATAAACCACATGTCCCAGATTTTCTTGGACAATCCTGGTTTTACGTTTTCAATCCCCTCGTCAGACCATGTTCCAGACGGCGTGTCCCAAGTTGCGTGGGCGTGACTGTGTTTGGATGGCGAACAGGGACGCGCTGGCAGGGAGACAGCGGGAGAGGAAACTTGAGTTATGAAAGAGCAGGAACTTTGAAGTGAGGCAAGATTGAACCTCCACTCCTGGCCACACCCTGGCCAGCTGCGTGACCAGGGCCACAGTGCATGCATGTCAAAATGAGTCTAATTACAAGGCGGTCCAGAAAAGGCTCCCTTTGGAGCGGGGAGGGGCGGCGAGCAAGAGGCCTCGCTGTGCGAGCCAGCGCGGGGCAGGGCAAATGCCAAGGCCTTGGTCGTTTAAACGGGCCGAGCGCAGGGCTCTTCCCAGAAGCAGCGGGGCGTCATAGGCAAGACGCGTGGCCGCCCCAGCGGAGCATCCCGAAGGATGGCGCGCGGAGCCCCTGGACCACCTCGCGGCTCCCCGCGCCTCGCCGCCCTCCCCCGCCACCGCCCGGCTGGGCAAGGGTGGCAGCGGAGCGACCTCGCCGCGGAAGCGGACGCCCGCCACCGTTTCCTAGCAACGCCCGCTGCGCCCCGCCCCTCGTGGCGCGCCGGCGCCGGGAAGCCGGGGGCGGGCCGCCGTTGCCATGGCAGCGCGCCCGCCGCTCCGGACGCCGGCGGCGCCCGGGGGAAGTGCGGGCTCGGGCTCGGCGCGTCCCAGTCCCGGGGCGGCCTGAGCTGCGCTGACCTCCGCGCCCGCGGGGGGACCCAATGACCCGGCGCCCCGAATGTCCCCGCCGAGCGGGGCTCGCCGGGCCCCTGGAGACCTCCCAGCTCGGCGGGCGGGGCCGGGCTGGCGCGGAGGGAGTGTCTTTGGTTTGGGAATGTCCCCAGGCCTTGACCCCTCGAGCTGTCGGCGTGCACCCGTGCACACGCGCACCCCGCACACTCCCCTCGGCGTCCTAGCCGCCCCTTCCCGCTAAGTGCTCTTCCTCTGAAGGTTCTTCAGTTTGGGAAAGAGAATATTCCCAAGAGCGAGTGGCTCCCAAAATCTCCCTTTTGGGAAACAGGTACCCTATTTTTCGAGGGCCCTTAAACGGAAAAAGCCCATGCCTGGGAGGTACTCTGGACTTGAATGTGTATCCTTCTAAATCGCTCTTGGCCTTGAGCGGTTTGGAGAATTCAGTGACTGGGCTCCCATAGAAGCTGGTACACCTCGAGCTAGTACAGCGGTGGTTTTGCCAAAGGACCCACCCCCTAAACAAAGCCATCTTCGAAATTGAGAGTATTTTTAGCCAGAGGCGGGGTCCGTCCTGTGCTGGTGAGTTTAATCAGGTTGACAAGATCTCCCAGGGAGCAAGACAAAGCTTGCTATCCAATAGGAAGCCCACTATAGGTATGTAGATGCGTATTTGCTTCAGTTATTTGCATCCATTTTTTTTTCAGATGGAATTTTCCGCATATATTTTTCTCCATCGGCTGAAACTGGAATATTTAAATCAGAATCTTCTTTCTTGGATTCTTTTTTATGGTAAACATGCTGGTAAGTGCGTCTGGGCTGAGATTATGCATTTTCGTGATCAACGGGGGAAATGCGCGCAATCACTGCGAATTGAGCACCTCGCTGATTGAGCAACTGCACTTGAACCTGCAGGCAGGAAGGGGCCACAATCTTCGCCTGAGAATCCTCTGCAGCGTATTCCACCCGCATATTCACTGCGAACCTTTCTTCCCACTCCAAAGGATCGCTCACTTGGAACGGCTTCTTTCTTAACATTGCGAGGGTGTTTAATCTCCTTGAAACCACTTTCACACACTTATTTTTTAAAGTTCAAAACATAATTTTGGCTGGGCAAAGGATGGGATAGAAGTCTGTATTTTTTTAAGATGTATTTCTTCTTACCACTGCATCTTTTTTCCTCCTTGTAACAAAACGAAACTTCAAAATTCCAAACTCACTGCCATCTAGCTGACGCCAACTCACCGTGACCCCATAGGACGAGGTAGAACTGCCCTGTGAGTTTCACAGGAGTAGAAAGCCCTATCATTCTTCCAGAGTCAGGGTGCTGATGGTTTCAAACTGCTGACCTTGCAGTTAGCAGCCCAGCCTGTAACCCTGGGGGACAGGGGGTAGGCTCCTTCAGGAACTCCACAAAACAAATAGGCCCTTTCTCTTCCCTTGGCAAACTGACAATGAAAGATTCTGAGGTTTCCACACACAGGGCCAATCCCTAAACCTGTCCACTATCATAAGACCCGGGACCAATAGGACCTCTCCTCCCTCTCCCACCCCCCTCTCCCCACCCAGCTTTCCTCTCTCCTTCCCATCCAGCTTTGGTTCTGTCGCCCGCCCTCTCTTTGTGCTTCTTTAAAAAAAAATAACATTTTTCTTGAACAATGCATCTTTTCTCACTGCTATCGAGTCGATTCTTGGAAAGGGCTAACTGTGATTGCCTTAGACTTGCCCTTCACCCCAAGAACCTCGCAAGGGCTGAGAGTCAGAATGGAGAAGGAGGTTGAAGCACACCCCTGCCATTTCAGTAGAAATAACTTTCCAAAGAGTGTCACACCTCAGTGAAGGGGAGTCCCCAACCCCACAGTGATTCAGCTCTTAACTAGTCAGCAAGCCAAATTTTGAGTGTGCCTGGATGTCTCTTTCTTAGTGGGGTAGGGGGGGAGGAGGAATTTGTATGGCGGTGAGAGGAAGAGAAATTCTGAGAAGGATCCAGTCTCACATTTTAAGTATTTAAGTGTTACTCATGGCACTGTCGGGGAAGCCTGGCACTGCTAGTGGCAAGGTCAGCAGGTCAGACTGTATTAGTGCTTACATTCTGAGTGCTAGGTTTTCAGAAAGCTGACGGGTAAGAGAGAAAGCCCACATTCCAATTGCAGAGTCCCCAGTGGATGAAGCCTCCAGTGAACTCCTTGTAGGGAGGTGATGGATCTTGCAGAGGGCATTCGGAAGTAGATTATTTCCACCGCCTTGAGTTTGAGCCCATTGTTGCAGCCACGGTCTCCATCTCCATCCATTTTACTGAGTCTTCCTCTTTTTGATTTCTTGTATATGTTACCACACTGATGTCTGTCCCCAGGGACTGGTCTCTGCTGCTGATGCTCATGTCAAAAGTACATGAGACGAAGTCTCCCCGTCTTTGCCTCCAGGGAACATTGTGGCCGTATTTCTTGCAGGACAGATTTGTGTGTTCTGCTGACAGTCCATGGTGCTTTCGATATCCTTCCTCAGCACCATCATTCAGACGCAATGGTTCTTCTCACCGCTTCCCACCCCTTGCCCGTCAGTGTAACATACTGGGGTGGCCTGTGAGAGCTCAGGCTCAGGGGACACCCGCAGGCACCCACAGGACATCTTGCAGTGTTCTACTTCATCAGTCTTTACAACTGGACCAGTAAACAACCTCATTGTAAGCAGAGAAAATAGTGATGTTGCCAAGGGTGTTGGGGTGGACTAGAGAAACTCATAGACACTCATATGTGTTTAAGAAAGAGCTTTCTATAAAAGAGTCATTGTATATTGAGAAAACATCCCAGCCCTGTCCAGATCAAGTCCATAAGTCCCGATATTAGCCCATAGGTCCGATACCAGTCTGTAAATTCCTCTTCAGACTCATGCAACACATGCTCTGACCCCCAGTGCAGGAAGATCACAGGCCAGTGGGTGGAAAGACTTGTGGATGCAGGGGTAGTAGAAACACCTCAGCGCTGTCAGGGGTCTCCACGTGGCTCCTCCAGCTCCAAGGCTTTGATTGCCGTTAGCATAGTTCCATGTGTCTTGTCAACAGGAAGCAGCAGCAGCAGAGAGAGCGTGTGTTCTGACTCTAAGGAGGAAGGCAGGAATTCCCAGAATCCTCAGGAGAAGGCCATGCCCACACAGAGGTCTCATTGGCTATGACCTAATTGACAGACTAGACTGGATCCAAGGATTTCTTTGGATCCACAATCAAAGCTCATGGAAGCAGCCATCAAGGAATTAAACGGTGCATTGCATTTGGGCCAGTCTGTCCAGGGCCCCTTTAGAATGTTAAGGGTCAAGAGGTCACTCTGAGGACTCAGGTGCACTGGACCCAAACCATGGTCCTTTCAGTTGCCTCATGTGCATGTGGCAGCTTGGAGAAGAGGGAGGAAGACCACAGAATTGATGCATGAATTAATGAAGAAGAATGATCGCACCCTAGGCCTGCCAGAAGAACAAAGCTGTGTTGGAAGAAGTACACATTGGAGGGAGGACCAGGAGATCTCACAGGGCTTTGGTATGGGAGCAATGTCTGTCTCCTCCAATTCTACAAGTGGGGTCGGGGCGAGAATCCCACCCTACATCAACCCAAAGCTGACTGGCACCGGGCAGACGTCAGATACACTAGCCCCTCCGTCCTTCTTTATCTTATTCTGGCACCGGCCTCCCTCCCTGGTACTCTGTTTTTCTGCTGTTCAATATTCCATTACTGTTACCACACAGAACTCACAGGCAATGCTCACCATTCTGCCTTAGGGTACAATTCAGGATCAGAAAGGTTAAGGACCACTTCTCTCTGGTCCTCACCAGCTCAGCCACATGCCCTGCTCAAGTGTTAAGAAACAGCCAAAGGGCACCCCAGTTTGCAAGCCAGCCTCCTGCTTTAAGGCACTCGGTTTTACTGGTCTGTGGGCCAGAAGCTCTGTCTCCTGCTCATGGTTCCCTCTGCCACTGCCTCTGCCACCACTCTGTCTTGACACAGGGATCTGGTGGGTCCAAAAGATGTGCTCCACTCGGATTCTACTTTCTTGATGGTGATGAGATCCCCCTTTACTGCTTCTGAGGTGACTCCCTTTACAGCCAGTAGAATGGTAAAATTGACCAAATCCCAAGTAGAAGGCGCATTCAGCTTATCTGCATGTTCCCTTTGCAAGTGGGATTTAGAAAGACCATGTCCTGAAAGGCATACCAAGCAATCCCGGGAGCAGGCGATCATGCTTGAGAGAGAGAGAGAGTCCAGGATCCTGCATGAGGTGGTCTGGCACAGTGGCCGAAACAACGGGCCCCAGCATAACAGCATGCCGTCACCACGGACAACTGGATGATTGCTTCCTTACGAGTACTGGAACTCTGAGACTCACACTAAACTTTCCGCATAAGTTCTTAATGTGGAAATGATCACTATATACCAGATCCAGCTAGTTTCCAGGCTTGCAAGGTTTCTACCTTATCATTTGTGGTTATTCTCACAGGGACCTAATATTTATCAAGTACGAAATCCATATTGCATGCTCACCCTCTCCCTTTCCCACCCAATCATCAGTGACCTTAAGCTTTAAGCATCTTATCATTATTACAGAGGACTAGCCTCTTATCTAATCCTGCCTTAAACTTGATTTACTATTTATCTATAGCATTTTAATCTCTTGGAGGCTTATCATAATATGGGCTCTTTAATAACATATTTTATCACAAGAATAAGCTAACCTTTCTCCATTTCCCCAGATTCCTCTACTTCTGCTCACTTATCTCTCCACTTTTATCCTTCTTTAAATATTCGTGTTTCCTGATTCCATGTCTTAGGCACTGAAATAAACCGAAACATTATCTTGTTATCACAGACATGATTACGTCACCACAATATGTAGACTACTCTCGTTTACTTTTTGGTATCGTGTGTTGAGTGCCCCCGATCTCAGTAAAATGGAAATGCTTCTGTTGCTTGAAGGGTCTGTACCCTATTGAAAAATTCCTATGTGACCCTTTGCCCATGTCCGCAGGTAGAAGCAGCAGAAGTGAAGACGGAGTCATGTGAATACTCCAGGGAAAACTCAGTCACACCCAGGGCCATATGTAGTGTTCTAACCGCTGTGATTCAGATGAGTCCAGGCTTCCTCAGGTTCCAGCCCCCGTAGAATGAGAAAGCATACTGTAAATAAGTGGAGTATTCCCGTGCGATACAGATGAGTCCAGGCTTCCTCAGGTTCCAGCCCCCGTAGAATGAGAAAGCATACTGTAAATAAGGTAGGTTGGCTGATGAGCGCAGCTGCATCTTGGGCACACCACCCATATGCCTGTCGCCAATCTGCTTCTCAATTTTAAGCTTCCAAGCAACAGCATAACAACCAACGTCCTCCCTACATACACTTGCCCTGTCTCCCAAGAAAGACCAGCTGTTCTCGGTGACCATTTCTAGAGAGTGTTGAGTATTCCTTTAGCCCAGTCAGAACACAAGGCTGATGCTCTACAGCAGCGGTTCTCACCCTGTGGGTCGCATGACCCCTGTGGGGATCGAACAACCCTTTCACAGGGTTTGCCCGATTCATAACAGTACCAAAATGACAGTTAAGAAGTAGGAATGAAAATAATTTTATGGTCAGGGGAGTGGGCTCACCACAACATGAGGAACTGTATTAAAGGGTCACGGCATTAGGAAGGTTGAGAACCACAGCCCAAAGCATATAGTCTGAATTGTAGTTAGTCAAAACCCACAAACTTTTAGAAAACAGGGGCAACGGGAAACGAATAACAAAGGAATTGGTTAATCTACGTAGATAATTCATTAAAAAAAAACAAGAGAAAACTGAGTAGTTAACAAGTCCTCATTTACACAATTGATCACAAGTCCATGACTCCCTCAGTAATTAACTCACTGCCAGACACTCAGTTCCAACTCATAGCAGCCCTACAGGGCAGAGTAGATTGTCCCTATGTGTTTCTAAGAGTGCAAATGTTTACGGGAGTAGAAAGCTTCATCTTTCTCCTGAGTAGCATCTGGTGAGTTTTGAACTGCCGACCTTGTGGTTAGCAGCCCAATGCCACCAGGGCACAAGTCCACAGTTAGTTTTTATAGTGTCCGTCTTCTCTTTTTTTGTCCCATGTAATCTTGTTCTTTGCTCTTAGCCTGTGGCTCAGCTGGCCAGAGTTGTTTGTCTGGTGACATGATCTTAACCTTACCTCCTTCGGTGTCTGAATTCTAGGGTTGCTGAAGTCTTCTCTAATTTTATCATTAGACGTGGTGGTACTCAAAAGCACTCTCAAGAATCTACTGGGCCTCATTGTGAAGCAGTTTGTACTCAGAAACTACTCCCCAGCCCACTGTGTCCTCCATCACCCAGCTTATTTAGCCCACAGTTTCTGTGTGATTGGTCATAGAAACCTCTATTCTTGGTGTCAGAGTGTGGTGTTTGTCATCTGGAGTGAGTCTGCAAAGCTGAAGCAATCTTCTGTCAGATGGGGCTTGCCGGTGGTACAGAGCCTTCCTTGAGCAGGCACGCTCTTACCTTTGCTTTATACCTTTTTAATGGATATGGATCTCCCTCTGAAGGTATGCCTGAGGAATTTTTAAATAGGAAGAGGAGTTATAGGAATATCCTCCACGTGTGCCTGTAGCCGGGACCATCAGAGCCCGCCCAGGCTCAATGTCTGGCATACTACTATACTACTGAAGGCCAGCTTTGCAGATGAGTGGATCCTGACGACACCCAGTTCTTGATCAAAAGCTCAGGGTGCCCGATCACTTTGTTTTCCATGGTCAAGCACTCAGCAAGAATAGGTTGGTTTTTGCCAAAGCAGATGTAGTCTTGTTCCAAAACAGTAAAATCCTGTGCAGTGACTCTCCGTGGAGCCACCTGGACATGCAGATGCTGTATGCACCAGGAGCTGTGGCTCACAAGAGCCAAGTTGGTGCTCTGGAATAGCCTGAGAGCATCCTCTCGCTCTGAGTGCCCCTCAAAGCTGACAGCCTGAGCAGTGTACTCGGTAAATGAATTAGACACCCTAATACAATGGATGTTGCCTCCTGCAGAATCATGCTAATCCAGCCACGGCCTGGAATCTCCTACAGTTAGAGAGCTACCGCAGTCAAAAACCCTCCACTTGAACTGTGTGGTCGTTAGGGATTAGGTGAACTAGGCACTCCTGGCTAGAGGTGGAGTCAAACCCGTCGATCAATTTGCAGCCCAGTGCTACCTCCTTCCTGGCATAAGCTTGTTGTCATAGTGTGAGGGACTCTGGGAACTGCTCTCTCTCGACCACTTTGCCTTCTTGCATGCTGTGACTCTGCTGCTGAACCTGAGAACTCTGGGTACCCTGACATGTTCCCACTGACTTTGGATCCAGGTGAATCTACATCCATTGGCCTGTGGTCTCTCTGTCTCCTGGTTTACCACTCTGTGTCACTGCCATGCAGCTACGTGAGTCTGAAGAGGACTTATGGACTAGCATTGGACTTGGGGACTTGAGCTGGACTGGGATGGGATGCCTTCTTGATTTATACTGTATATACTCGTGTATAAGCCAACCTGAATACCAGCCAAGGCACCTAATTTTACCACACACACACAAAAAAACGCATTAAAATGTGCTGGAAAAACTCGGCTTATGCACAAGTATATATGGTAATTACTTCTTGATATAAAGCTTTTTCGTATACATTGATGAGTGTTACTGGATTTGTTTCTTTAGACCATCTGGGACAACACAAGCTGCTTGTTCTGAATCACTGTGGCCCGTTGAAAATCCTGGCATAAAAACACTAACTCATTAAATAAAAGGGAATTAAATATTTAAAAAAACAAAAATCACTATACTCAAACAAACTCACTGCCATCGAGTCCATACTGACTGATAGCGATCCCCTGTGGGTTTCCGAGCCTGTAGCCGTCGACAGGAGTAGAAAGCCCAGTCTTTCTCCCATGGAGCTGCTGGTGGTTTCAAACTGCCAACCAGGAAGATCTCTGGGTGCTACTACCACCATGCTTGCCAGAAGATAAGGCAGAGGACCATCTTTGCTTCATTTCTACCTTCCAAATTCTACATAAATAGTGCATCCATGGTTCTAGTTACAAGAGAATCCCAAAGAGGTAGTTTGAAACTTTGTTCTTCCTATGCAGCCCCAGGACATGGACCGTGACCACATCATTTGTGATCGGCACTCCCAGCGCCCCATCAGGAGTCCAACCAGTGTCTCTACTTCTTTTATTGACCATTCTGTGAAATAGCCACTACTGAAAAGGTAGCCTCCCAAAGGGCTTGAGAGGTATAATTGTTTCTTTAATGGTAGACAAATTTTGACCCCAAGAAGATTTAGAACTAAATATAAACATTAAGAAGATTAAACCTCATTCATCTATGCCAGTAAATTTGGAAGACAGCTGACGGGAAGAGATTCATATGGGAGCTGATTCCAAAAAAAAGGTGATCCTTCTGTAAACCTTTCTAGTCGCAGAAACTCACAGGGGTGGTTCTACCCTCTCCTCTAGGGTCGCTGTGAATTGGCATCGATTCAACAGCAGTGAGTATGGTTTTCGATTTTATCATTAATAAGCACATCTTTGCATAAGATAATTAAAAATGGTTGCAGCACTTTATCAATAGGGAACTGTCAAAAATGCAAGTTGGATCCGGCAGAGGACTTGGAATGAAGATATATTGCCATTGTTAGATGGCTCATGGTTGAAAGCAGAAAATACCAGAAAAGATGTTTGTTGTGCTTGATTGACTATGCAAAGGCATCCGACCGCGTGGATCATAATAAATTATGGACACAATTCAAAGAACAGGGAGTGCAGAACACTTCACTGGGCTCCCATGGAATGTATCCACAGACCAAGAGGGAGTTGGGCAGACAGAACAATGAGATTCTTACTGTGTGGTTTAAAATCATGAAAGGTGTGCGTCAGGATGTAGCCTTTCACCAAATGCTTTGCATCCATATGCTGAAAAAACCCTCCAAGAAGCTGGGCTATGTGAAGAAGACCTGAGGGGAAGGCTCATTCAGATCGTGCAATATGCAGCCGACGTAAGCTTGCTTGTTTGCTGGATGTCTAGAAGACCTGAAGCACTTACGGATGATATCAAAGCCTGGATTATATCTCAATTAAAATCCTCACAATGTGACCAGTAAACGAAATCTCCATAACAGCAACCTCAAGAGAAAACATTGATGTGCTCAAAGACTTCACTTCACTTGGATCCACAGTCAACGCCATGGAAGCAACGGTAAAGAAATCAAATGCCATTAAATTGGGCAAATCTTCTGCAAAAGTCCTTCTGTGAGTATTTTTTTTAATGCTTCAAGTGTTTAAAAGGTGTCACTTTGCAAACTAAGTGCCCCTGCCTGAAGCCATGGTGTCTTCAATCCCTCCCTATGTCTTTGAAAGCTGAGCAGTGAATAAGGAAGACCTGAGCAGAGTTGACACCTCTGAATTATGTTGTGATGAAAAATATTGAGTCGACAATGGACTTCAAGAGAGAAAATACACCTGTCTTAGAGAAAGCACGGAAGAATCACTCCTTAGAGTGATGAGATTGCATCTCCAGTGCTTTGGCCAGGTTATCAAGAGGGGTCAGTTCCTGGAGGAGGACATCCTGCTTGGTCAAGTGGAGGCCCACTAAAAATTAGGAAGACCCGCAAGGAGACGGACTTAGGCAGGGCTGCAACAGTGGAGTCACACATGGCAAAGACTGTGAGGATAACACACGCCTGGTGATATTTTGTTCCGGTGAACACAGGGTCACTATGAATGGGCACTTTCTTGATGGCACCTAGCAACAACAACAACACCTCTGATTGATCTTTTATGTTAAGAAGGAATCTGCTCACATTTGTTAATGTGTTAACTCCTGATTAAGAGAATTCTGTTAAACTGGTCCATCTTATGATTCTAATAAAAATGATCATTGGTTTAGAGTTGTGGTTTTATGTGGAAATCTTTCCACATTTAAACAAAATATTGAGGCATTTAAGAGAACTTAAAGCTCAATCTATTTATAAGTTAATTAGATTTACAAGAATGGTATAAAACACTTGGGAAGGATTTTGTTTGTTAAGATAATACACATGAGTTACTTTAAAAGGAAATCCAATACATCAAATATGTAAAGTTGTTTAAAATGTTGAAGGCATTTAACTGAATTTATCAAACCTATTGCCTTGAGTTCATTCCAAAGAGTATTGACCCAATAGGACAGAGTAGAATTACCCCGTAAGGTCTCTAAGGCTTTAATCTTTATGGAAGCAGACAGTACATCTTTCTCCCATGGAGTGGCAGGTGTGTTTGAACTGTGGGTCTTTCGGTTAGCAGCCAAGCACTTTAACCACTGTGCCACCAAGCCTCCTGGACTGTATTAGAGGATCCTTACAAGTGACGCTCACAACTTGCTAGCTTTATATATCGAAAAGTGAGTTCTGGAGGTTGAATCTAAAATGTTGGCAGACTTCTCTGGGAAGAGCTAGATATAATTGCAGGCTTCGTGATCTCTGTGGCAGCTACTCGGCTCTGCCACTGTCGACCAAAAGCTGCCATAGGTGATATACACATGACTGGGTCTGGTGGTATTCCCATAAAGCTTTAGTTACAAAAACCAGTGAGAACTGGCCCAAAGACCATGCATAGCTTTCCAACCTCTGATCTACAAGATTGAAGATTTTCAAATTTGTAAGTTTTAAATATATATATATATCACTAATAAGTCAAATATTCATTACGGCACCTGTAAGCCTTAAATAATCTTTTCTGTGCACAAAAGCTACCCTCAGAGGAATCTAAAATTCCCCTTTGAAATGAGTCATGTGGATTTGGGAAGGGACACGTCACATAGCAGTGAGAGGGTCGTCTTGGAGTCTGAGACCCATTTTCTAGCTCAACCTCTGCTACTCCAGTGGGAACAGATCTCTTTGCTGCCTAATCTTTGCAAAGAGAAAGCATATCATCTCTCCTGAACCGACACCAGGAGCCTTGGCTGCCCAGCAGTTAAAATACTCACTCACAAACTGTTAAGCAAAAGGTCAGGGATTGGAACTCACCACCTGTCCTCTGGAGAAAGCTGTGGCCGTTGGCTCTGTAACAACTGGGAGCCTTAGAAGCCCTGTGGGACCGCATGACTGTCCTGTGGGGTCGTTTGGAGTGACAATCAACTTACTGCCAGTGGGATTGGTTTGGTTTGGGAACCTCCATCACAGATTGGCTGTGATGCATATATACAAATTGATGTTCCATGAATTGTAACATGCATTTTGAATCATTTCCTACTTATCACTCGAATAATTTTATTCCTGTTTGTAACTCATCTGTGATCGTCTGCTAATCAGATTTGAATTTATAATATGCAGAACTTTGCCTCTTTAACATCAGAAATATTCACATAAGCATTTTGAAATTTCAGCAAATTCAACATGGATTCCTTCCCACGAAAAGACAAATTTAATTGATGTTTTTATGTCATGGTCTGTTATGTAATTTTAAGGTTAAAAAGAAAGAAATAGTAGGTTGCTTTCAGGTTACAAAAGAAGATACTGAGAAGTTGATGGATTCGGGGCACGTTATAAGATCATACATATAATTATATTATGTTAGGAATTAAATTATAAAAACAATAATGCTGGATATATTGTAGGACGTGTTTGTTCAGAACCCTCTAGAGGTAATACAACTAGAAAGAGTAGACAAGTGATCTATAGCTAGGAATCCATGGGACTGTCTTTTCAAATCTACTAGACTGAACACTTTGGAATCACATATATGTATTATCACTCATTTTGGGGGTTCTTTATGCTTACTAGTTTATCTTATTATTCCTCTGTAGTTTTCTTAAGTTGTGTTGATAGAAGAAAATAGCTATAAAAAACAACTCTCAAAATTTTCTTTCTGTCCTTATCCACAGAGGGATTGTCTATTGAGTTTACTGTTTTTTATTTAGTTCAATGGGTTTCCTGTAAGAAATATCACTGAGGAAGATTGTCTAAAGTATATGTTTTCCTGCTGGCATTGAAAAGCATTAATAGAAGTTAAATGTGGAAACCCCAACATGCTGAGATAAATTTACAACCGTAAAATATAATTTCCTTCCAGGTCTGTTCAAATCTGGAAGGCTGAGAAATGGCTCGTTAAACTCAAATATTTATGTAGTTTGAGATTATCAGGAAACAGAACCTGCTTTCATTTTATCTTAATCTTGTTACAGAGTTTACAGCACAATCCCCCGAGTTAGGTTTTACCCCATTCAAAGGATGGAATAGCTCATCCATTCTCGCACTTGGGTGACCAGCATGGGTTTATATTGGAACTCTTTTCCTTATTACCGTCCAGTGCCAAATGACCAACAATCTGTTCTGAAGGAAGTTCAACCGGAAAGCTCCTTAGAGGCAAGGATGGTGAGACCGGTCTCATGTACTTTGAACGTGTTATCAGGAGGGATCAGTCCCTGGAGGAGAACATGAAGAGGAAGTTTCTGGACAAGATGCACTGACACCATGGCTGCTGCGTGCGGTGCTTTGCTCTGTTGTTACTACGGTCACTAGGTGTCACTAGGGCTGCTAAGTCAGTGTCACCTCAACAGCCCCCTCATAACAACACCATCTCTTCGCTTCCCAAAGAAGAAATATGTGTGTACTGTTTTACTATAAAATATTCCTGGAAGCATAAGTAAACGAGGAGGCTTCAAATGTTTCTTGAAACATTCAATGATCTTTGATTTCCTTTTTTCTGTCAACTTTTGGGAGCCCTCTCACATACACTGCTGTGTAACCTGCTTTTCCTTGCTTGTCCATCAGCTTGTCGTATGCGGTGGCCGGTGTGTGGCTGTGATACTGGAAGCTATGCGGCCAGTGTTTCCAATATTAGCAGCGTCACCCGGGGTGAGCAGGCTTCAGCAAAGCCTGCAGACCAAGGACAGACAAGGAAGGAGGACTAGGTTACCCACTTCTGAGGGATGAGCCTTTAGAATCCCTTGAAGACATGAATAGCAGCCGAACATTGTCTGATGCAGGTCCTCTCAGATTACAGTTCCGCCCGTTATCTGATGGGCCTCTCAGACGGGAAGGCGTGCACAATATGACTGGGGAAGAGCTGGTTCCGCAAAGCAGAGTCGACCTTAATAAGGTGGGTGGAGCAAAGCTTCCAGGACCTTCGTTTGTTGGTGTGGCATAACTCAGACTGAGAAGACATAGTTGCAAACATACACTACTAATCAGAATGTACAAAATATGAATCTAGGAAATGTCTAAGTGGCCAAACATGAAATGGAATGCACAGAAATTGATATCGTAGGCATAACCTAACTGAAATGGACTCTGGTAGTGGCCATTTTAAATCCGATAATAAGGGGCTTTTCTCTCCTGGGAATGACACATTCTAAAGGAAAGACAGAGCATTCATAATCCAGTGAACATTTCAAGATCCATCTTGAAGTATAATGCTTTCTGTGATATGATAACATCTGTACACCTCCCAGAAAATCCCGTTAATGCTACTACTATGCAAAGGCATGTACCAACCATGAAAGCTAATGATGAAGTTGAAGAATTCTGTCAGTTTCTTTAGCCTGAAATAGATCAAACATGCAATCAAGGTGCATTGAGAATTACTGGTGATTACAATATAAAAATTGGAATCAAAGAGGAGGAATCAGTAGTTGGAAAATTTGGCCTTGGTGGTAGAAAGGATATTTATTGGTGATCATATTATAGAATTTTGCAAGACCAACAACTTCATTGCTAATCCCCTTTCAACAACATAGATGGAAACTATACATATGCACCTCACCAGATGGAATACACAAGAATCAACTTGATTATAACTGTGGGAAGAGACAATGAGTAGCTCAATAGCTAAAAGAAGGCCAGGGGCCAGCTGTGGAACAGACCATTAATTGCTCATATGCAAAGTTCAAGTTAAAGCTGGAGAAACTTTAAACAATTCCATGAGACCCAAAATATGACATTGTGTATATCCCACCTGGATTTAGAGATCCTCACAAGAATGACTTGACAGAGAGCACCATTGACCAAAGACCAGACAAGAGCATCATACATAAAGCAAAAGGTCATTAAGAGACAGAAAGTAAAGAAGAAAACGGATGGTGGAAGAGACTCTGAATCTTGTTCTTGAATGTAGAATAGCTAAAGCACATGGAAGAAATGATAAAGTAAAAGAGTTGAAAAAAATTTTTTCAAGAGGCAACTTGAGATGATAAATAAAGCATTGTAACAAAAATGAAAAAGACTTGGAGTTAAAAATAAAAAAGGGCTGGGGGTGGTGAGAAGACACTCCGCATATCTCAAGCTGAAAGAATTGGAAAAAATGTCAAGCCTTAAGTTATAATATTGAAGGATTTTATTGGCAAAATTATATAGGAAGCAAGCATCAAAAGAAGATGGAAAGAATGCACGGATTAAAAGAACTGGTTGATGGTCAACAATTTTCAAGAGGTAGTATGTGGTCAAGAACTGATGGTATTGGAAAATGAAATCCAGGCTCCACTGAAAGTCTTGGTGAAAAATAAAGTTACCAATTTCCACAACGAGATAAAGTGCTGGAAACATCCACTAATCTCTACTAAGACATTTGGAAGACAGCTACTGGCCTAGTGACTGGGGGAGACCCCTGTGTGTGCCCATTTCGAAAACAGGTGACTCTTCAGAATGTACAGATTGTCAAACAATATGATTAATATTAAATACATGTAAAAGTTTGCCCAAAATAACTCAACATATATTTATCTGTGCTTTTTCCTATGTAAAGGCATTCAACTGTGTGGATCATAACAACTATGGATAACATTGCCCCAAAAAATAGAATTCTAAACACGTAATAGTGTTCATGCAGAATCTGTACAAAGACCGAGAGACCATTGTTCAAATGAAATGGCAGGATACTGCATTTAAAAGTAGGAGTGTTGGGTGTCAGGGTTATCTCTCTTCGCCTGACGCAATCAATCTGTATCCTGAGTAGACACTACCAGAAGCTGGGCGATGTGAGGAAGAACGTGCCGTCAGGATTGGAGGAAGGTTTATTGACAACCTGCAGTATGCAGATCACACAACTTTGCTTCCTGGAACCAAGAGGACATGAAGCACTTACCGATGAAGATCAAAGGCTGCAGCCTTAGGTGTGGATTGCAACTCAGTGTACAGGAAATCCAAACCCTAACATTTGGACCAGTTGACAACATCCGGACAACTGGAGAACAGATTGACGTTGTCAGAAGTTTCGTTTTACTTGGATCTGCAATCAACACTCCTGGAAGCAGCAGTCAGGAAATCAAAGGACCTACTGCATTGGACAGAGCTACCACACGACACCTCTCTCTATAACGCGTCAAAGAGTAAAGTGTCACTTTAAAGACTAAGGTGCACCTGACCCACGCCGTGGTATTTTTAATCACCTCAAATGCATGTGAAAATTAGACAATAAACAAGAAAGACCAGAGAAGAGTCACTGCCTTTGAATTACGGTGTTGGTGAAAAATCTAGAAAGTACCATGGACTGTCAGAAAGACAAACAAACCTCTTTGGAGGAAATATGAGACTTTGACTCACATCCTTTGGACACGTTATTGGGAAAGACCAGTCCCTGGAAAAGGACATTGTGATTGGTAAAGTAGTTAGTCAGTGGGACAGAAGAAAATCCTCAACAAGATGGATTGGCACAGTGGCTGCAGCAACGAGCTCAACCATCACTCCACTTGTTGGGTGAGGCCAGGACTGGGTAGTGTTTTGTTCTGTTGTGCACAGGGTCACCAACACCAACATCAACCACAACAGCAACATGCTTCCATTCATTAATGTGCATGTTATCTCAGAGGATTGTTTTTCTGTAGCATGGTGATTGATGATGGCCACTTGATAGTCCGTGGCATCATCGTGCATTTGTGTCCCCAATTCCCCGTTGTTAACAATAGCATTGTGAGGCATATCCTTTCTCTAAATCTCTGTGTCCACGTCTGACCATTTTGTGTAAGATAAATTCCTAGATACAAAATCGTTGGGCCAAGGAATATGAAAATCTGTAAATACCGTTATACTGAATGATTTCAAGAATGCCTTTCAGTGGCTTCTCTACCTGCCGGGCACTGTTCTGTGGGCTTTGAAAACATGATCTCATGGAATCTTCACAAACACCCCATGAGGTAATGACGATTATGATACACTGTCTTCAAAGGAAACTGAGGCAGGTGTCAGGATTAACAGGAAGCCACAGCTATTGGCAAACCTGGGCTTTGAACCCGAGTCTGTCAGATTTCAATGCAGATACGATTAGTATTGTTAACATTGGCATTGTTAACACTGTCCATGTCGACAAAATGCTTTCCCCAAAAAAATTACTGCAATTTCGACCTATGTGAGCACCATACGGGCATCCCTGTTTCCCTGCTACCATTCAGGATTCTTTGATTATGAGTGGAGTGGAACAAATTGTTCACGCTGGTTGGCTGGTTGTGTGTCCTTTGTGAATTTTCGGTTCAGGTCCTTTGCATAGAGCCCGTGTCTGAGATGTTTCCTCTTGAGACAGATGACGTGAATTCTAACGGCAGCTCTGTCCCTAATTAGCTCTGCAGTGTGCCAGCAAGAAGCTCATGGAGCGTGGGGTCTCGGTTTGCTCTTGAGGAAAATTAGACACTTCCGTGAAACCCATCTCGTGGCCCGTCTCTACAATTTTGCGATTCCGTCCACCAGCCAGAACACCCATCATCGCCGATCCTTTTCAGTGGGCAGTGTGGGTGACAATAGGGGTCGACCAGGTGATGCATCTTCGTTTGAATATTTAACATAGAATCTCCACTCCTGGGATGTAAGTGCCTGGAAGCCTACCCTTCCCTTGCTGAGGATCTGAAAGCTTCCATCCTTCATTCTGCACAGTCCCCGCTTGTTTCTTGCAGTTGGCTTCTTCTCTGGCTCCAGTGGCATCTTTTTTTTTTTAAATCATTGTATTGGGGGCTCATACAACTCTTACCACAATCCATACATACATCCATTGTGTCAGGCACATTTGTACATTCATTGTCATCATAATTTTCAAAACATTTGCTTTCTACTTGAGCCCTTGGTATCAGTTCCTCATTTTCCCCTTTCCTCCCTGCCCCCTCCCCCCCATGAACCCTTGATAGTTTATAAATTATCATTATTTTGTCATGTCTTACACTGTCCGACGTCTCCCTTCACCCACTTTTCTGTTGTCCATCCCCCAGGAAAGAGATTATATGTAGATCCTTGTAATTGGTTCCCCCTTTGCAGCCCACCCTCCCTCCACCCTCCAGGCATCGCCACGATGGCATCTTTCTTATGATACACTCTCACTCAAATTTCTTCATGGGCATCTCTTTTCCCGAACAGTGGTCCTCAACCTTCCTGATGCCACGACCCTTTAATACAGTCCCTCATGTTGTGGTGACCCCCCTCCCAACCATAACATTATTTTCATTGCTACTTCATCGCAATAATTGTGCTACTGTTATGAATTGGCAACCCCTGTGAAAGGATCGTTCAGCCCCCAGAAAGGTCATGACCCACAGGTTGAGAACCGCTGCACTAGAATGTTGGGTCATCCTTACGAACCTTAAAGCCGTCATTCTTGCTCACTGATTTTTTCATTAGATGACTCCCAGTATAATGACCTATCTGTGCTGCCTGTGCACGCCATATTGTCTTGCCATTGAATCCATGAATGTATGTGCTGTTCCACCCTCCCAGACACTGTTCCTCTTGTCTCTGCCCAGTGGAGGTGGAATGTGTCCTCTGCTGGTCAGCCACTTGGCTAACCCTTGGCAGATGGGTTTGGAGACAGGCTTTTATAGATTCAAGTTCAAGCCATGTGATCTCTGGCATATAACGCATCCTTCCCCACCTGCATTGCTTCATTTGCGCTCATGCAATGGGAGTCATGATCGTAAGGATACCATATCAGCATGGTTGTCTGTTGCAAATGATACAGTGTAGACAGCTTAGCATGCAGTGCTTGCTCTTGTGAGATTCCATGCAACTCCCCCCAATGCACATCTACCAACACCTTTGCCACAGAGCGTGCGGCACGTTGACTGAGTCGTCTTCATTTTCCAGTCCTAGGTCTGGCACGTCACCAACATTCAACAGCCAGTTGCTAGGGAAATCAGTGAGTCATGTTGCAAATCCCCTTTAGGAGGCTTGTTGCTTCGTTTTTCTGTTGTGACTGTGGTTAGTTTGTTTGCTTTACTAATACCCTCTCAGGAATTGCTTTCCAATATGGCGTGGAAGGGAGTCCTGGCGGCGTAGTGTTTACTGGTTGGGCGGGGATCCACAAGGTCAGAACCACCAGCCACACCCTGGGAGAAAGATGGGACTTTCTACTCCCATGAACAGTTAGACGTGGAAACTCACAGCGACAGTTCTACCTGTCCGATAGGGTCACTGTGAGTTGGCACTGGATCAATGGCAGCGAGTGAAGGAGGGGAGAGGCAGTGGGAATGATGGCATATCAGGAAACAATTCCATAAGATAGGTAAGCTGTGTCGGGGTGTGGAGCAAGGATGCCCAAACCAGAGCAAGAGAATGGCCTCAAGAGAGGTGAGAGGAATTTGACCCCATCACAACTTTCACTGTGGGATGCTGAAAGAAGAGAATCAAGTCTCCTGGGCTTTCCCCCTAATTCTAGCAGAGCCTTTGATGAGGTTAGTTCATCATAACGGGCAGGGTCAAGACTCCTTACACAGAGTCATCTACTATTCCCTGTCTATGCCTGACTCTCTCTCACACACAACCGCACAAGCAAACTGAGCAATAAAACGTCTCAAAGCAGGCATCCTTGCTAAAACTGAAAACAAAAAGCAGAGCATATGTGCGTGGAAAATGGACTGCCTAGGAAAATAGCCAGAGACACAAGGAGAGCAATGTGTGGGAAGAGGAAGGTCTAGAGACTTATTGAAAGTTGAGACGTCTTTGGGGGAAAGAGACCAATCAATATGGGCTATGAATCTTTTAGTGCAGTCTGATGCTAGTAAAAAAGCCTCACAAATGTTCTTTTTTTAAAAGAATTTAAAAATAATTATCTATGCACATTAGATAGTACTTCTTTTTTTTTCTTCTTTTACATTTTATTAGGGACTCAAACGACTCTTATCACAATCCATACATATACATACATCAATTGTATAAAGCACATCCATACATTCCCTGCCCCAATCATTCTCAAGGCATTTGCTCTCCACTTAAACCCCTTGCATCAGGTCCTCTTTTTTTCCCCCCCTCCCTCCCCATTCCCCCCTCCCTCATATGTCCTTGGTAATTTATACATCGTTATTTTGTCATATCTTGCCCTATCCGGAGTCTCCCTTCCCCCCTTCTCTGCTGTCCCTCTCCCAGGGAAGAGGTCACATGTGGATCCTTGTAATCAGTTCCCCCTTTCCAACCCACTCACCCTCCACTCTCCCAGCATCGTCCCTCACACCCTTGGTCCTGAAGGTATCATCCACCCTGGATTCCCTGTACCTCCAACCCTCATATGTACCAGTGTACAGCCTCTGTCCTATCCAGCCCTGCAAGGTAGAATTCGGATCATGGTAGTTGGGGGGAGGAAGCATCCAGGATCTGGGGGAAAGCTGTGTTCTTCATCGATACTACCTCACACCCTAATTAACCCATCTCCTCTCCTAAACCCCTCTATGAAGGGATCTCCATTGGCCGACACTTGGGCCTTGGGTCTCCACTCTGCACTTCCCCCTTCATTTAATATGATATA
Source organism: Tenrec ecaudatus (assembly GCF_050624435.1). Lineage (NCBI taxonomy): Eukaryota > Metazoa > Chordata > Mammalia > Afrosoricida > Tenrecidae > Tenrec > Tenrec ecaudatus. The sequence continues at coordinate 13,954,753 of NC_134543.1, forward strand.
TATATACATATATACACATACATATATACATGTACACATATATACACATACATACACACACTTATATCTTTTTTTTTTGCATGATGCCTTATACCTGGAAAAAATAAATCACACGTACTAGATTTTTTAAAAAGATTTTAGGACAGCAGTGTTGCCTCCTGTGTGTAAATCCACATCTAGGCACTGTGCAGGTGTGCGTTCAGTTCGGTTCTAAGATCCTCAGACGCAGGGTTCTCATGAAGAGCAATTTGGAGACTGGCACTAACAGTATCTGCTTGTCTAACCTAACCAGTGGTTGTAAGGCTACCAGAGGACATGCGCTTGGTCAACTTACGCTCTAGAAATGCAACGCCCGCTGCTTTTCTGTTTACCTTCCCATCTCCTTTGTGGGGATTTCATCTTCCATGGCCATGACCTGTCAAAACTGTCTGCTACCGAGACCTTGGCAGGTCACTCCAGGCATCCAGGGAAGATAAAGACAAAAGAGGGCGTGGTGGTAAAGGCAGGTCCTCTCCTGTACATGCAGGACTACCTTGCTGGCTGAGGCACACATGGTGGGCCCAGGAGTTCGGTCGGATATAGAAAAACCCTGCACTTCACATGCTCCCATCCTCTATGTGCACCCACACTGCTATCGAGTTGATGTGACTCGAACAGCCCCATAGGTGAGAAGAGATCTGTCCCTTGGGATTCTGAGACTGCAATTCCTTGCGGGAATAGAAAGCCTCCTCTTTCTCCCTCAGAGAGGCTGGTGGTTTCAAACTGCGGACCTTGTGGTTAGCAGCCACGAAGACGCCGGGCCTCCTGATACATACACAGTGAGGTTCCTATGCTTTTGAATTTAGCAAAAGAATTTTCAAAAATCAGTTTTCTTTTGCTACTTCCCAGCATTTCCCCCTCTGTCTTGCTCCACTTCGGGTGATGTTGCTGATTCAGGAGCGCACCCAGTGAAGGATAGGTGGATGCAATACCTCGCTGTACATCTGCGTGTAGGAGCCTAGAAGGTGTTATCAATGAAGGTAACGTGAGGTCATGCTGCATCGGGGTGGGGTGGGGGTTCATAAACAATATGAGTACTGCCCTTGTGAGGGCGAAGAGCTGCAGAAAGAAGCACACAGAGAAGACAACCACATGACGATGGAGTGGAAATTGGAGTGATCTACAAGTCAAGGACCACCCGGGATCACTGACAGCCATCGAAGGTGAGAAGACAGGCTTGGGATAGATCTTCTCTCCGGACCCTCAGAAGCAATGAATGCAGCTGATCGCCCGCTTTGGATCCCTGGTCTCTGTAACTGTGAGTCAAGGCATGCCTGTGTGTATAAGCCATGCAAAGAAGCCTTGGTGGTGCATTGGTTGAGCACCCAACTGCTAATCAGGAAGTTGGCAGTTCAAACCCACCAGTTACTCGGTGAGAGACAAATGTGGGAAGTCCTGCTTCTGAAGGATGACAGCCATGGGAACCCCAAGGGTAGTTCTTCCCTGCCCTATAGTTGGGATGGATTCCATGACAACGGGCTTGTTTGGCCTTATTTAAATAAGTCACCCACCTTCTGGTCCTACTGTAGCCCTAGGAAGCCAACACAGATGGGTAGTTTTCTTTTTATGCGATAAAGAGAAGTGAGGTGGGACAAAAGGCAATGAACCTCCATCCTCTGCCTAGAAATTCCTCTTCCTCGTGACCTCTCTGGCTTGTGTTCATCTTTGGGACTCCTGCAGCTCCAGCCCCGCTCTCAGGGGTCTGCCACCTCCAATCGACACGGCTCCTCTGCTCCGGGGGCCCCTGCTGGCCTCCTTCCTATCTTTTCTCCCGTCCCACTTCACCCTCCATGCCAAAGTTGGGCCTTCCCTCCCTTTCTCCCCAGTGCCACGCGCATGCACTGCCTAGCACACAGTCTCCCTCGATCTGTGTTTAAGTGAGCAATTCGATGGGTGGATATATGAATGACATGGATATAATAAGGGGAAAAGTCGGCGAGAGTGGTAACCAGGTTTCAGACAATCAGACCAAAAGAAGAGCCAAGCACACATTGCAATAATCTCAACGTGGGGCAGCCTGAGAGCGAAGCCTGTATTCCCGTCTCTAGATTGTTGCTGCTCTCACTGCTGTTGGTTCTGCCTCACAGTGAACCTACGCACAGCAGAATGAAAGCCTGAGGCGTAACTCTGAAACATTGGCTGGCCCAGAGTAGAGGTCGATGCTGACTAGAAGACAGCCCCAGTTAAAACAGTGAAATAGCCGAGTGCCATGCTCAAGCGTACAGTCACATTAACGTGGTTGGGATGTAATGCACACTGTGCTTTCCAGAAAACTTTCAGGAGCCACCTTTCCCCTTTCTTTTAAAATGCCAGTCTTCAAGTGAATGCAGCATCCCACGAGCAGGCAGATTTTAGCTGAGTGAGCCCTAGCAGTGGGGACAGGCTTGGACAGCAAGAGCAAGGGGGAACTTACTTGGTGGTTTGGGCTCCAAATGGGTTCCTTCCCCCAAAACGTGTCCGCCTCTTTCCCCTCTCCTAGGACTGGACACACCTGCCGGGAGACAAGCACTGTGTGCTGTTGATGGTGGGGCAGGAATTGTCATCACATTCTCGGAAGCCTTCAAGGCAACTGAAATTCAACGGAAGGAACTGGTCTTAGGGCAAAATACTAGAGACGAGTCAGTCAGTTTGGAGGAAAGGGCTGGGAAAGGTCTAACCCATCCTTCACCTTGTTTTTGAAATTCCCCTTCCAGAATACAAAGCTGATCCTATCACCCGCACCTCAAATGCGTTTAACAACTCCCCGTTCCCTCAGAGCAAGCATCACAGTTCAAGGGCTTCGTTTCCTAGGGCTGTCATAAGAAGATGCCACAACCTACAAGATGACCTGAGAGAGTAGAAATGTGTCCTTGCTTCTCCCCAGAGTGCTGAAACCAGAAGTTCCACTCAGGGGATCAGCCCCATCGATTACTTCTGAGAGCGGAGTGTTTCATGCCTCGTCCCAACCTCCTGGTCACCACTAGCAGCAATCACCCTTCTTATCCTCCTCCCGCCTGTAGGGGCAGCTTCACGTGGCCTTGGTCCCCCACCCACCCAACCCGGTCTGGGGCTCTCTTCCCCTGTCCTTCCCTTTTGTCAGAAACCACCCCTAAGGGATCAGGATTAGGACGCACTCTACTCTAGTTGGATGTCATTGATTTTTAACAAAGGAAAGCTCTATTTCCAAATAAGGTCCCTGGGGCCAGAGCTTCATCTCCAGGACTTCAATTATCTCCACAGCCCTGAATGTCAGAGATGTTTAGCCAGTTCTTATAATGCCCCCTTGACCTCATCCTACTTCAGTGAACCCTCTACTTAAGAAGCAAAGCCTGTCAAGCATTTTTACCAGGACAAGAGAACAGAGGACCGACTGGTGAATTAGCTACCAGTTCTTCAACAATCTGAGTGTGCAATGTCAGAGACGACAGCTCGTGCCTACAGCAATATTCCGGATGACCTCATGCATTTTTCACTGAGTAGCGTGTCAGCAAACATACATTCAGTAAGGCCATGAAAGCATGTATTTGCGCACGGCACATTACCAGCAGGCTCTACAGCTGCGCGCCTGTGCCTGGGCGCACGTGTTAGCCACCCAACTTCTCCGTTGGGTGGGGGCAGCCTCCTCAGCTGTCAGAGGGCACCAAGATGTCCACCAGATCCTGGGTTCACATGGCCATTGCTCTTTCCTCCCATCACTTCAAAATGCCTGCGGTTCTGGAAACCTCTGCAGGTCCACAGGAAATTTATCACCCCCTTTGGTTTTGTGACCGAATGTTCAGCATTAATTGTGGAGAGCTTGTGGGGAGGAGAGGAGCCAGTCAGGGTGCAGTATAGCAACAACGAAATAAACAACTTTCCTCTATTTCCTAAATGCTTCTTGCCCTACCCCCCCACACACACACTATCATGATCCCAATTCTTTGTTACAAATCTGGCTAGACCAGAGGATGTACACTGGTACAGATAGGAAATGGAAACACAGGGAATCCAGGACAGATGATCCCTTCAGGACCAGTGCTGAGAGAGACAATACCAGGAGGGTGAAGGGAGGGTGGGATAGAAAGGGGGAAACAATTACAAGGATCTACATATAACTTCCTCCCTGGGGGGATGGACAACAGAAAAGTGGATGAAGGGAGTGGGTAAGATATGACAAAATAATAATTTATAAATTATCAAGGGTTCATCAGGAAGTGGGGACCAGGAAGGGAGGGGGGAAATGAGGAGTTGATACCAAGGGCTCAAGCAGAAAGCAAATGTTTTGAGAATTATGATGGCAACATATGTACACATGTGCTTGACCCAATGGATGGATGGATGGATTGTGATGAGTTGTACAAGCCCCCAATAAAATGATTTTTTTACATCGAAAAAAAAATTGTGGAGAGCTTTTCAACTCTCCTGTTGGCCATCTCTCAGACCTCAGTCCGTAACAGTCAGCCATTCTGCCCTAGCTACAAAGGGTCCACCAACTATAATTGATAACATATGTCTGTTCCCTGTTCTTGGTTCTTGACCAGGCACTGAGATAACTGACTGGACTGTCACACTACTTCATGTCCCTGCATGCAGGCTCCCTTTTTCCATTGAAGTTGCTATTTGGGTGAAAGATTACAGACAGGTTGACTGGCAATCCCACAATTCATACACATTTTGTTTTGTGGCATGACTGCACTTTGAACCTGCCCTACGCATCCATGCTCCATTCCCATTGTACATTTCCTTTATAGCACATACCCAATGAAGTAACAACTGTTAGCACCAATCAGACAATACTCCATTTGGGGTAGCACACTATGTGTGAGTGGCTGGTCATTGGACCCCCAGCATCTGATTCAGTGCCTGACACTTAAGTTATGCCCAATAAGCATTTTGAGACTTAAGTGGACAAAGACTCTTCAAGCTACCTCCACGTTGCTCACCTGCAATTACCCTGCTCTACACTGCCTGTGCTTTCCCTCCCCTACTGTGTGGCTGATTGTGATGCCTCCTTTCCCGTCGGAGCAATAGTAAAGTCTGCTAAAGAGTAGCCTCTCAAGGCACGTCCATCTTTGGGTGCTGCCAGTGTGCCTTTGAGGAGCATAATAACAGGTATCCATTGTCCTCTTTGGTCCTGCTTCGGCCTGAACTGTGTTAGTGCCATATTCATATGGATCCCAACCCTAACCTAACGGGAGATGATATCCTACCAGCAAGGAAACAATATGACCATTGCCATTGGATGCCTTACAGATGTTACTGATGAAAGGGTTTTACCTACTCAAGCCTCGCCCCTAAAGACTTAGGAAAGGGCGTGTTTACTCAACGTGCCTCATCTACAATGACCCAGGAATATGGAATTGGCAGCAGTCATACATGTCTCTCTCTCGCCTTATGATCACGTGGGGCAGAAACTTCTACCACGGGCCCCACCCAATCCGATCACCAGGTGCTCCCAGCCAGAGCCTCCCCTGGGTTCTGGTTGCCATCTGTTCTAGCATAGTTCTGGAGTCACTAGACGTCCCCTTGCAGCCTCTGTATCTATAGCTTCTGGACTTTAAATGCCCTTAGGAAAATAACTGCAATGAATTGTCTTGGTGGCCCATGCATTTCTCTGTCCTTTGTGGCCATACCCTTCCCCAGCACCCACCCAGGTCCTGCAAATGGCAGCGGCTTAACAGAAACTGACTGTATGAATCTGTGACATCCTGGGAGGTGGGAATGGTTAATGCACACAGCTGCTAACCCAAAGGTTGGAGGGTGGAGTTCAGACAGAGACACTTCAGGGAAAAAAAGGTTTGGAGATCAACTTGTAAAAATGTGGCTATTGAAACCCCGCGGAACATCGTTCTGCACGCACGCACATGCGTGTTCTTTGCTGGCTTACATTGGTGCGTCAGGGAATGGGTGGTTATCAAGGGAGAGCAGGCTTGATCCCCTTCCATTGCATCCATGTGAAACCACAGGAGAGGATAGGAAAAGGGGGAGGCCGGTAATACAAACAACCGTGAGCACCCGAAGGTGCTGCTGCTGCTTCTAGTTGATGCTGCGCCTGCACCTGAATGTCCCTCTCGTTCCTCCTGGTCCCGAGGACACAAAGATGGGAAGGACGAGCTAGATGCTTGCCAACTGAGCTATGGCAAAATCGATCCTTTCTATTGACAACTTCTTTCCTTTCCACTTACTTGTAGGTCTTACAAAGAGGGAAAGGCAGCATGTGGGAGGGAAATCGCCCTAGACCCACAGTCGGGAGAGAACACAAGACGTGAATTTACCAGATTTGTTGGCCAGACTTGTGGCTAAGTTGATGCCACTCCATTTCCCCAAGATCAGATGGCAAAGCATTTACCCTACCCATGCTGTCGCCTATGTCTTGTGGGGCTGCATATTTCCAAAGATAGACTTGTCGGGAAAGGCAGCTATTTTCCCCGGTTTAAATGTGCAAGCAGCGCCATGCTCTTTCCGTGAGCGCTGCCCACGACCATCAGGCAATAAGGTTTCTCACTTCTTCCGAAGCAGCTAGTCTGTTTCATAGTCCCCGCTCCATGGGTGAATTGTAAAACCCCAAAGGGCCCGTGCACTGAAAGCAAGGACTTCTTTGCCAGTCACACTGCCCTGCAGGCGTTCGTGAGGCACTTCCTCTGTGGTCTTGCAGGTGACGTGCGTGGCGGAAACATTTCTCTGAAACTCCATAATCTTTGTCTTACCCACCCAAAGGAAGGTGGCAGGAAGGTTCACCTTTCTAGGCAGTAGGGAAAACAAGGAGCCTCCCCCACCGTCTCCTTGATGGTGGGGAGATGTTGACATCGACATTGTTTTATCCAAGGAGCAAAGTCAGTACCTGCCAAGGCCGCAGTTCAAAACCACCAGCCTCTCCTTGAGAGAAAGATGAGGTTTTCCACTCCCGCAGAAATTATTCTCTCTACTATGCTGCTTCGTTGCCCTCACGGAGACGTTTTTGATGATAGATTCCGCAGCTGAGCCTCTTTCTGAGAAATAAACTCCCCACACTTCTTGGACATCAAGTGGATTTGAATTATTGTGTGGGGTTTCTTAACCTTCTGGAGAAGCCGAAGCCCTGAAATTAAAATAAGGATGCCAGAGTTCTCTATGGCTTTCACCAGCCTTCTGATTTACTAGGGGTGCTTGCACCTTAATCTACGCCTTATGGTTCCCATCTAAAAGCAAAGCACTGGGTTTCAAGGCGGATAGCGATCTGACATAAATCCTCAAACACAATAACGTCCTTTCTCTGGAGGCTGGAAATAGGACATGCATTTGGAAGCCAGACTAAAACTTGGGCTCTGACTTCTCACTGAACGCTGTAGTACCTTCTCTAACACCATCATTTCATCCTCCAAATGGTTGCTGGGAGAGCTACAGAATATCCCTGAGACTCAGCTTGACTCCCCTTGGTTTCTAATATTTGGGGCGCATGGCCCTCTCCACCTGTAAGACACACTAGCAATTGGCTATGCATTTTCCTGGTGTTCCATTCCTTGGTGTAAAAGAATTAAACACAACCCAAACTCGCTGACATCGAGTCGAGTCCGACTCATACCCACCCTGTAGGACAGGGTAGAGCTGCTCCTGTGGGTGTCCACCTGTGGGTGTCCAAGGCTGTAACCCTTTATGGAAATAGGAAGCCTCATCTTTCACCCACTGAGCAGCTGGTGGTTTTGAACGGCTGGCCTTGCGGTTAGTAGTCTAACCTGTGACCACTAGGCCACCAGAGTCCCTCTTTGGAGAGAAGAGACATCCTGAATCTGTTCACAGTCTTGATATAAGCGAGGGACATTTCAGTCCAGATCCAGCCCTTGTCTGCCAGTTCGCTGTACTGTGGTGGCTTGTGCGGAGCTGTGATGCTGGGAACTGTGTCACTGGCACTTCAAATACCAGCAGGGTCACTCAGAGGGAATAGGTTTCAATGGAGCTTTTAGAACAAGGACGGACAGCAAAGAAGGCTTCCTGCTTTGGAGGAAGCGGCTGCTGAAATCCTTATGCATTGCTTCGAAACGCTGCCAGATGCTGAAGACCTAGTGAACGGAAGCAGGAACCTTGTGGGAGAGACTGACACCGTGGCTGCAACAATGGGCTCATTGTGGGGATGGTGCAGGACCAGGCAGGGTTTTGTTCTGCTGTGCACGGACCTGTCTCGGCAGCACAAAATGACACCATCATTCGGAGTGTGACATATTCTTTGTGTCAATTGACAGTGTGGGGAAGCCAGCTCCCTTCTACTGCTGGGTTTGGATCCTGCACCTGGTCCATCAATCTGCTGCTACCTTGCCTGCCGATCCCAGGAGTCATCAGCGGGCTGCTCGCCTGGACTCATTCAGCCGATCCATTCTGCGTGGTGTCCACCAACCTGCGGTCCTTCCTGCTTCCTGTGTATCCGCCCTTGCAGCTACAAGGAGCCAGGGAAAGACCTCAGTTCACATCACTGGTTGTGCTTCTCCAGAGGACCCCGGCTAACACAAAGTGCAGTCGGGGACTCAGCTATCAATGTGAACATCCCCGTTGCTGTTAGGTGCCTTCCCGTCAGTTCTGACTCAAAGCCACTCCGAGCACATCAGAAGGAAACTTGTCCAATGCTGCAAGATCCTCACAATTGTGGTTACGTTTGAGCCTACTGTTGCCGCCACTGCATCAATCCACCTGGTCCATGGTCTCCTTCTCCCTGCCACTTCTCTCCTCTACCCAGCCTGCTGTCCTTTGTCCAGGGACCGGTCTCTCCTGGTATTTCCTCGGAGTCACATGAAAGCAAGAAGCCAAGCAGGAAAATGAAGTTTCATGAAACACAATACTCAATAATATCGTCATGTGGTAATTAGACCCTGTAATAGTCAGGCGGTACGTTCACAAGCTTACCATTTAAACATGAAATCAATATGAAACGGCCCCTGTGACCTTTTGATTCTTTTCTCGCACGATTCACTCGTGCGTTTTCCCCACAGCACATCTTATTTCTGAAGAGCCACAGCCCCGCAGTTCAATCGCTGCGCATGGCTAGAGGCTCCCTGACTGGATGGCAGGGACAGAGAACAGGTCCCTCGCCACAGCAGCACCACTGGGCAGCACACAGTCATCTTCTGCACTTTGTGAGGGGCCTTGGGCAACGTCTCTGCAGTCAGCAGAGTCGGGAGGAAGCCCATTTCCGACTACCTGGACCGTTTCGCCTCAGGGCTCCGGTTGTATTAACGCGCTCTGGAAACGCAAAGGCAGCCCAGGTAAACGCTCTGCAGACGCGAGGCCGCTCTGCTCCCTCAGAGCAGCTTCCTTGCCTCCCTGCTATTGCCCTGTGCAGCTTCCGGGGGTCTGGGTATGAGAGTTAACCTGCACATTTATTCCGCAACATTCCCTATGAGCGAACGCCTCTTCAGCCCTCCTTCTTCTTCTTTTTTAAAAAACCATTTTATTGGGGGCTCCTTGCAGCTCTTACCACAATCCATGCATCTATCTAATGTGACAGGCACATTTGTACATATGTTGCCATCATCGTTTTTAAAACACTCTCTTTCTACTTGAGCCCTTGCTATCAGCTCCTCTTTTTTTCCCTCCCTCGCTCATGAACCCTTGATAATTTATAAATTACTGTTTCTTTTTTTTTATGTCTTACACCAACCGCTGTCTCCCTTCACCCACTTTTCTGTTGTCCATCCTCCTGGGAGGGGGTTATGTGTCAATCATTGTGATTGGCTCCCCCTTACGCTTACTCCCTGCCCTTCCCCTCCTCGTATCACTACTGTCATTATTGGTCCTGAGGGGTTTATCTGTCCTCCACTTCCTGTGTTGTGAGCAGTTATCTGTACCAGTGTACATGTTCTGGCCTAGCCAGATATGTAAGGTAGAATTGAGGTCATGATTCTGGTGGAGGAAGAAGCATTAAAGAACTAGAAGAAAGTTATATGTTTCGGCGGCGCTATCCTACACCCTGTCTGGCTCGTCTCTTCCTTGTGACCCTTCTGAAAGGGGATGTCCAGTTGCCTACAGATGGGCTTTGGGTCTCCACTCTGCCCTCCCCCTCATTCACATCAAGGCCAATCTGCTCCTTCAGAACAGCCTTCTTGGCTCTCTGTTATTGCCCTGTGACGCTTCTGGGGGGTGGGGGTGGGGGAATGAAAGTTAACCTGCATATTTATTCCCTTTGAGCCAACTCCTGTGTGGCCCTTCTTTTAAATGAGCTCACCTTGCACCCACCACTATCCAAAAAAATGCTCACTGCAACGGCATGGTGGTAAATGTGTAAGGACTTGCTTTCAAGAGGATGGAGTTCTAATGTCTATCATTTGCCACTTGCCGTGGTGCAAAATACTCACACAGTGGACGATGATTTCAAGATAAGCATGTGACATCTTTGGATGCAAACGTAGGAAGAAGTGCTCACAATATGCTTTGAGCAGGCGCCAACCTATCCCTGGAGTCTGTTAAAGCATTTGTCCTCTTCATTTCCGGGCTCTCGATATACTGTATCACGGCGCTCCTTAGAGACAAGGACGGGGAGACTTGGTCCCACATGCTGTGGACGTGCTGTCCGGGGAGCCCAGTCCCTGGAGAAGGACAGCAGGCTAGGTAAATTAGAGGGCTGGGAAAGACAAAATGGCCCTGAAGGAGCTGGCTGGCCACGATGGCTGCAACCAGGAGCTCTAGTGTAGGCGCCATTGTGAGGACGGCAGAGGACCAGGCCGTGGTCAGGTCTGTTGTGCACGGGGTCGCTGTGGGTCAGAACCAACTAGATCGCACCTAACAACGTTAACTAGAAACTATCACAGAGCACCCTTCACAGACAAAGCCAAAATGCCCAAAGCCTCCGTGTGTTGGATAGAAGCACGAATTTGAGCCCAGAGCCTTCTGATGGAGGAGGTTGATAAAGCAGCGTGGTGAAGTGGAATGGAGGAAGATTGTAACTTCCTCACTCTTGCATCCCATATAGATGCTGACAATTAGCAGTCCAGCTCCAATCAATATCGCTCTGTCTGAAGGCAGCTGGAAGTGAAGTTAGTTTTCGTTAGCACCTTTTTATGTTGGTCAGTTGACTACTGAACCAGCACGTGTCATAAAGAAACACCAAGTGCATTACTACCTGGAGAGTTTATGGGACTGTCTCGTTGAACCACGCATACTTACTCCCAGAAAAACCAACAAACCCAAAACATGTTCTTTCTGAGACCGAAATAAATGGTCTCAAGGCAAGATGGTCTGTCCTCAGTGTAACACGAAGGCCCCGGAACATGAACTATTGAGTCGGTACCATCTCCGGAAAAGCCACTGATCCTGGGTAAGCCATGAAAGCATCTCATTTCCCTCATCTGCAAAACGAGAACTTGGGCTAGGTTGTTGACCAAATATTTTGTCATTTTCATATACAGAAATCACTATTTTTTCATTTCTAGATGTAGCCTGCATTGACAGCTTCTTCATCAAGCAAATAGCCTCTGTGTCCCTCAGCCACTTGAGCATTCCTTAGATAATGCCCTCCATGGAACCATAGTGTTGATGTGCTAGGGCTTCATGGACGTTACTAATCATGAAATAGAGTTACGTTTGTCATTATTTAGGAACTAAAGTATGGTTTGTATACTATATGCTATTATTTTGGAATAGATGCATGTTGATAGACAAACATGACTATAAAGTTAACATATATGTGAACCCTTCCCAGAGTCTATTGTACACCACATGTGACAAGGTCTGCTGTCATGAGCTAACTGCCTTCTGCTCATGGCCACCCCACGCCCAGTGGACAAGTGCTTACCAAGCCCATGCCATCCTCTTGGTAGGCTGTGGATCAGACCACTGTGCTCCGTACGGTTTTCATTGTTTTGGCAAATGCTTTTCTTTCTTTTCTGTATGCTTTTTGAACTGTTGTTGGCATAGAGTTCACACATCGTACAATCCAATAGTTCGATTGTGTTTTAAAGGGCTGTACAGTCATCCCCACAATCAATTTTAGAATGTTCTTCTTTCTTGTCCTCACGGTTATTAGCTCCACCAACCTCCCTGCTATCCCTCTAAGAATCTAGTAATCCAGTTACAGTCTATTGATTTGCCCGGGTTTTCATTGGCTTGTATTATGGAAGTAGAACACCAGACCTTTCTTCCTAGTCTGACTTAGTCTAGAGGCCATCGTGAAACCTGATCTGTATGACGGAAGCACAAAAGCCTCCACTGACAGACAGGTGGTGGCTTCACATGAGGGGCCCTTGACCAAGGACCAGAGTTCCACAGGTCTCCTCCAGGGAGGCAGGGATTCCACCACGGACCACGAAGGCCCCGTACACCACGTGTCTTCCACTAAAGGTCCAAATCCATACTCACTGAGTCCATTGCAACTCACAGTGCCCCTACAGGACAGGTGAGAACTGCCCCTGTGGGTTTCCAAGACTGTTAACTCATTACGGGAAGAGAAAGCCCTGCCTTTCTCCCTCAGACCGTGCAGCTCGCAGCCCGACACACACCGACGATGCCCCCAGGGCCCCCTGTCATTATCTCAGCCACTTGCTGTGGAAATTTCAGGATTGATTCACATCGCAGTGATACTTGTCAGTCACCAAGACAAGTGAAACTAGCAGACCACTTAGCCACGCTGTGGCCCAGCTCTCTCTTGGCAGATCTACCTGTTCTGAGACTTCTATTCTGAAGCATATTTGCCCCTATACAGATATAACTTCCTCGTTTGTCAAGCAGCAGAGCGATCTGATCAAAAATTTAAATGAACGCATTTTGCATATAATATTTTGTCTCTTACCATTAAGCTTGGTAAATAGGTTGAAATCTGCATATAAATCACTTATATTCGCCTCGTTGTCTCTATGGAGTCACAGCGATGGTGCTTTAAATATCATGCGAAATTTTAAGAGACTGCTGGGCATGGGGGAGAATATGGAATTATTTTAATTTTTTTCTAAAAAGCAGGAATTAGAAAGCAGGACTTTCTTTAGAGTTGATGTGGCTTAAATAATTCCAACCAGATGAACCGCTGTCAACAATTTGCATTTAAAATATAATTAATTATGTTCGTCTGCCTGCTATTATACTAGGAAATTAAGATACCATACATGTTTATAATAGGAAATTTCTCAATTGTCTTCCTTAATCCACTATGAGGCTGCACATTTATTTCCACAGCAGGAAAGAAAAACATATTATGCTGCTAAAGTAATAGCAGTCTTTTCTAGGATTAAGAGTCCGTGGATGGTTTGTGGGATTTGTGATTTCCAGTCTCGAATGAAAACCAGATGGGCTTCGCCAACAGCATAAACAGTTAAGGGGTAAGGAAAAAACACTCATCGGTAGGGAGAAAAACAGTCATATTTGATTGTTCATTTACTGTTACACCTTCTCTTATTTAATGAGACGGCCCAGAAATTTGCTCTGTAAGATGCTGTGACCCTGACGTTCAGCTTCAACCCTGTAAAAGTTCAGCCCCGACTTTGTTCAGGAATAACTAGAAAACAATATGATAATCAAGTCGGTCTTTTTATTAGAGACAGAAGCTCTTGCCCACAAAAGCTTACGGGAAATGTTCATACTGCTGTTTATTTGAACACAGACAGACTCGGTAAAGATAGAGAGAGTGATGCCCAAAGATCCACAGACTGAGCACACACCTTCTGTTGTGTATTAGCAGCGTCCATGCACTTCCTACTGTGCAGCTCTGTCCAGTTTTAGAACACACGTGAGGAATTCATTTACATCTAGGAGCCCTGGTGGTGGAGAGGACTGCTAACAGCCAAGTCAACAGTTGGAAGCACGTTGAGGAAGAAAGATGAGTCTCTCTACTCCCACAAAGAGGTACAGTCTGGGAAACCCACAGGGGCAGTTCCACCCCATCCTACTGGGTCACTTGACATCAGTGAATGCATTCTGAGTATGAATTGGAGTCTAGAAAGCGTCACCCAGTTTTTGAGAGAACATGGTAGTCAAGTAAGAACACCCTTCCTTGGGGCTGTGTATCCCAGGCTCTCTAGAGCTGCTGGACCGGGCATCCACCTCTCGTGTCAGCTTCCTTGGGCTGCGCTCTGGGCTCAGCTCTCAGCGACATTCTCTCAGGACTGTCCCTGCTTGTTGGAGGAAGAAACTGACGCACTGCGCAGTCCTACAGGCTGTCTGTGCCATCGTTCTGCCTTAAATCTGCCCAAGTTTGTGCTTAGGCCTATCCTTTGCTCAAACATGTATGGGTGTCAGTGAGTATGATTACTACAGTTATAGTAGAGATCAGGGAAATGAAATAACAATCGTATTCAACTAATTAATTCTGTTCAAGTAATGCAGTTCAACAAATATTAATCCAGTGCCCATGTGTCGGGATACAGAAAGAAGTGGTGGATACAGAAATAAGACAGTGATGACCAAGGGTCATTGTCCTTGAGGCCTTTACCGTGTCATCCTACTGCCACCAAATAAATTCTGACTCATGGTGGTCCATAGGGCAGGGTAGTACTGTCCCTCTGGGTTTCGGAGACTGGAACTCTTTACCAGAGTAGAAAGCCTCGTCTTAGTCCTGCAGAGCAACTGGTGGTTTTGAACTGCTAAACTCCTGGTTAGCAGCCCGTTGTGTAACCCATTACAACACTTCGTCTCCTTCCTTACCCTGCAGTGGTCATCGAACGTGACTGCGTTACTAAGTGTTTGGTAACGCATATGTCACCAAGTCACCACGTGTCTATCACTTTGTTCAAATATGGTGACTTGCAGATTGCTATGCGGCTGAAAATCATTCCGGTAGTATTTCAATGATCAGCAGGATCACCCGCAGTAGACAGTGATCATCAGAGTGTCCAGGCGAAGACAGACTAGGGTGAACGGCCCTGGTGATTTATTTTCAAAACTTAGCCAGTGAAACTCCTGTGGCCTCCAGCCGAAGAGTGGCCAATACAGTGCTAGACTGGAGTTTCGGGGTGGTGGGAAAGGTTGGTAGTTTGAACCCACCCTTGGAAGACAGACTGATCAATCTACTTCTGAACGACCATGGCCTCGAAACCCCAGGGAACAGTTCTACTCTGCACACACGGGCTCATCCGGAGACGGCAGACTTGGAATGGACTGGAAAGCCATGAGTAATAACTTAATGAGGACAGACGAGCCCCCGAGGATGGACGGCAACTCAAATCACACAGTGGTTGCAACAGTGGGTTAGTGCACACCCATGATCAGGGGAGAGCCCTGTTGGCAGAGTGGTTATGCATTCGGCTGCTAACGGCAAGACCGGTGTTCAAAACCACCAGCCTCTCTGAGGAAGAAAGAGGGGCTCTCTACTCTCATAAAGAGTTACCATCTCACACACTCCCAGGACCAGTTCTGCTCTATCATACGGGGTCACTATGAGTCAGCATGACCCGAGGGGAGTGCATTTGAGTGTGAAGGGTCAGGACAACGGCACAGGCAGTATTTCATTCTACTGGGCACGGGCTTGCCCTGGCTCAGGCAGCTCAACAGCATCCAACCACGTGATGAGGGGTGGTCCAGGTATTGCTGGCTCATAGCAGTTGGACTGCCTCACCCCAGAGACCTTTGATGTTACTCCTGGTTACTGACAGCCTCCCTTGTCTTCTTGGCAGGGCCCCAGCATGTGCCTAAAGGGTCACATCTCACTTCTGGATACTGCAATATTTCACCCCACCTGGTACAGTTGGTCGCTCCATTGCTGTCTGTTTCTTGTTGTTGTTCCCACTTTTGAGTATTTAACAAAATTGCATATTGAAAAAGAGCCTGCAGCTCCCCAAGAGCCTAGTTAACCTCAGCATGTGGGATGCTGGGAAATGCCTTCAGTGTGTTGCTCTCCTTCTTGGGCCACTGTAAGCAGCTGAAGCTGCTGCTGACCAGCCATACCTATTCTGACTGATCCCCATGTCCACTCAGCATCGCTTTGCCTCGGGCTTTCTTTGTCCAATAGAGCCCACTCTTCTGCAGATGCTAGACTAGAAGGGAAGGGAGAACCAGTGTCTGCTTCTTTCTGAGAGAAGACCTCAAATGGACCTCTCTATAGCTAATTCCCCAGGGCCCCAGACTCTCACAGTTGCCTACTGTGGTCACTTGCTGGAAAATTCTCTTCGGACCTGGTTTTGTTTCCATTCTCTGTGTCATCCACCTATAGTTCTCTCGGGACCTTCTGTACCTCCATATAAACCATTTGCATCTGAATCCGGTGTTCTCAGCATCTACTTTGGGGGAGAAACTATATCAGTGATCCATTCTGGTTTGCAGGCCATGGTTTGCATTTGAACTTAACTTTAATGCCCTTGCCACTATCAAACAAGATAGCATCATGCTAGGAAGAGCACTGGGTCATGACTTGGAAGAGCTGGCTCCTCTGAACATGGATCCTACACGAATCTCACATCAGACCCATTCAGCAAATCACTGAAGCCATGGGAGGCTGTGCCCTCACTGAGACAAGGAGAAAAGGCATTGAGTCTGGGCCCCCTTCACACAGTTGATCTACAGCTTAAATCTGCCATATCTGCTTGAAGCCCACACTGTCTGCTCCCACAGCAAAGCATTTTGGATTGGTACCCAAAGGATGGATGATCTTAAGGAAGTTTGTAGACTTGCGGGTTTTCTGTTCTTCCCTGGACATGGTGGCCGCACTTCGAGGATTACAATGCAGGGTTTAAAGATGGTGCCACCCTCCCGAAGATGCCTAGAAGAAGCATCTCGAATATTCGTGGGTTACCCGTAAGCAAAGCAAGGAAAGAGTGTGGCTGCTCAATAAAGGATGCTGCTCCTAAAAGCCAGCCCAGCACTTCTGTATGACCGAGTAGAGTGGAGGGCCCACAATGGGCCTCCTGGATTGATTCCGTGTTTGCTACATGTGCCGCACTGTGCGGTCTCTGTCGGCTGACAGCTCTTAACTGTCGGCTGTCTTGGGGAATAGCCTACACTGCAGAGGGCTGCCTCACCCAAGGTCATAGCCTTCCCCAGGGCAGCCTACAACCAAAGACCAGTCATCATGATAGGAAGGCCTAACCCCAATGTCCCAGCTGAAGACAACTTTGAAGGACCCTCCAGCTGCAGAACTCCCTATGGAGTTGACAAAGGCCTCATAGTGACTACACTACGTAACCCGCCCTCTGCCTTCCCTTCGGCAACAAGAACACTCCCCCAATACGTCTTCTGCAGGCCTGTTTCCACCTCAGAGGAACTGAGTGACTGAACTGGTGGAAAACGTGGGTATTATGAATATAAATCAACTGACGTCATTGAATATAGCCTTTTCTTGGTCGGATCCCACAAAGAAATGGACAATGACTAAAGACTGATTTTCCACACTGAACTATGCTGGTCGCTGGTGGGCAAATGCCTATGTAACTGTTTTTGTTGTTGTTTTAATGGAAAAAAAAATTCACATTTTAGATGACTTTAAAATATCCGTTTATAAAATAAATTTTTTTCCTGTGTGTGTGTGTGTGTGTGCTGTGTGTGTGTGTGTGAAAATACACAGAACAAAACATAGGCCATTTTGACAATTCCTACAAGTGTGGTTCAAATAATTAAGTACATTCTTCAAATGGTGCAAATCAGTCTCTCTGTCCTTTTCCAAATTAGCCCACCACCCGAAAGATAAACCCACTGCCCTGTAAGATGATCATCTAGCCTTCCAAGTTGTTTTCATCCAGTTGATAATTCTTTAAAAGAGCTCAGTGCAGACATCCTTTGTTTCTTAAGCTAAAGAGTGGTTTACTTAAAAGCTAACTTTAGGGTTTAGTTTCAGCTTAAAGACTAAAGATTCTCTCAGGGCAATAGTTTGGGGGGGGGATCTCGCACATCAGGAGTTCTAGAAATCTGGGTTCCATGACAATGTGGGCTAGTGTTCCACATGTTTTCCCTTTCTGCAGACTATGTCAGATTCTGAAAAGAGAGATGGCATGAAAGCACATTTTTAGGACACAAATACCAGAGAAGAGAGTTCTATGCTCTACAGTGGCTTGTTCAGCTGATTTTTCTCCCCAATTATGCCTCATCTATTCTTTCAGGACCCAGACACCACATTTTTTAAGGCTAACGACCATATAGTAGGATTACACAAGAAAAAAAATGCAGGACCATATTATTTGATCATAAAGTACTTGAGTCTTTCTCAATTTCACACTTGCTTCTTTAAAAAATTGCCAGAAACAAGGAAAAAGACATATTAGAGTATAATTTTAAAATGGCATTTAAATGCTGCATCCGAATACATACAGACACAGTGAGTGGATTGAGCATCCATTCATGCCCTCTTCCAAGTTGGAAAGTCTACTATCTGGCCTTTGATTGTGGTACATCCATTCACCTAGCGTTTGACGCTAAGCATCAAGTAGTCTTTAGTAAGACATTCCCATAACTTTTCCTTCTGGGTTGAACCCAAAGACCTAGAATTCCTTGGCAAAACTTACTGGTTTCTGCAGTGACCAACAATAGTGACCTAATTAAAAAAACAAAACTTTTGTAGGATTAATAATTTAAAAAATAGTAAAATAAAGCTGGACTCAGGCTTTGAATCTGTTTGGGGTCTAATTTGATGTCCGTTGTTCAAATTTGAAGGGTGACGTCACGTTGTTTTCCTAAGTACGTAGTTGTACCAATTCACACACTCCCTCAGCGTTGCCGGAAATAGCTCAGTATTAGGCGACCTTCACCACCATCCTGAGTTTCAAAACTCTTTCATCAATTCAAACAGAAACTGCACTCATTGAGCATTGCAACCACTCCTCTCTCCCTTTTCCCCAGCTCCTAGCAACCTCTAATCTGCTTTCTGTTTCTACAAAAAATCCTATCATTGTAAATGAGGGGGAGTGCAGAGTGGAGACCCAAAGCCCATCTATAGGCAACTGGACAACCCCTTACAAAAGAGTAGCGGAGAGCATACGAGCCAGTCAGGGTGCAGGATAGCAATGATGAAACACAACTTTCCTCTAGTTTTTTAATGCGTCTTGCTCCCCGCTATCATGATCCCAATTCTACCTTACAAACCTGGCTAGGACAGAGGGTGTACACTGGTACAGATAGGAACTGGAAACACAGAGACTCCAGGACTCCTTCAGGACCAGTGGTGAGAGTGGCGATAATGGGAGGGTGGAGGAAAGGTGGGGTAGAAAGGGGAGCAGATTACAAGGATCTACATATAACCTCCTCCCTGGAGGATGGACAACAGAAAAGTGGGTGAAGGGAGAGATTGAACAGTGTAAGATATGACAAAATAATAATAATTTATAAATTACGGTGGATGGATGTATGGATTGTGATAAGAATTGTATGAGCCCCCAATAAAATGATTAAATAATAATAATAAATAACAAATTATTAAGGGTTCATGAGGGAGGGGCGTGCAGGGATGGAGGGGGGAAATGAGGAGCTGATACCAAGGGCTTAAGTAGAAAGCAACTATTTTGAGAATGATGATGACAACAAATGTACAAATGTGCTTGACACAATGGATGGATGGATGGATTGTGATAGGAATTGTACGAGCCCCCAATAAAGTGATTTTTTAAAGTCTGTTTCTAGAGATTCTTATCAGTGGGTTCACACAGTTGTTCCTCTGTGCCTGGCTTAGTTCACTTAGCGCACTGTTTTCGAAGTTCCTTTGCGTTGAGCATGTCCTCCTGCCAGAAACGCACTGCCTTTTTAATGGCTGAATGTACTCCATGCCCTGTAAGTACCTATCTTGTCTATCCATTCCTCCGTTGATAGGTGCTTGGGTTGGTGCTACATTTTGGCTACTGACTGCACTTGATCTTGGCCAAAAGGCCGAGAAGCGATGGCTGTTGACTAATGAACATCAAATCAGCTGCCTGCTGGAGTGCCCGCTGTCCTTCTCTGGGGCATATACTTTGGGTGGAATTACCGGGTCATATTGTAGTGCTCCACGAGGTAGATCGACACAGTGTCTGAGGCCAGGGGCTCAAACGCAATCGCAACTGTACAGGTGGCGCAGGACCGGACAGGGCTCGGTTCTGTGGCACCTAGTGTCACCATGAGTAGGGACCGGCCAGATGGCACCTCACAACAACGGGCACAACATGTCACTGTGGGGCTTCACTTTTTTTGAGGAAGTTGACCCCCTCTTGGCTTTACCCCACCTGCGTCTCCTCATCACGTGCTTCCTGGGAGGATGAGCAGTTTCCGCGGGAGAAGTTCACAAAGAGTGCCCTTGGTCTGGAGGGAGAGCACGTTTCCGTTGTAACCAGGAAGCGGAAGGAACATTTGGTGACTCCAGGGGATATGTGAGGAAATTTGCTTGCCGTTTAATAGGGATCCTGAAGATGAGTTTTGAGGATTGGAGAGAGGAAGGAGTGCCCGTCAAAGCACTTCCATGCCATTGAAAGAGTGTGGTGATACAGTGAGAACTGCGCTAAGCCGGCAGTTGGTACGGAGATAGTGATGTTCGCTCATGACAGCATGAGAGCTGTGGAAGGCACAGCATCCTTCAGACAAATCAGAGCCAAAGAGAGCTACAGATGGACCTAATGCACTTTGGAAAATGAGTTACACAATAACAGGTGTATTTATAAATAAATTATGTACCCGTTAGGAATAACCAAGCAGAGAATGATGTACTAATTGGGCTCAAATTGCCATATAAGAATCACCCTTGAAACAAAAAGATGGTGTGATAAGCGGTGGAGGTGTGACATTAAGCTGCGAGTATGCCACGCTGACGCACACGTTTCCTGATTTAGTCGGAAGGAGTCCCTTGCTCTGTTGGCACGGATGCCTCTTGACCCATATCCAAGTTCCAAATGAGCACCGTGAGGTGTTCTGGAATAGCCATTCTCTTCAAGGTTAGCCACCGTTTGTTATGGTCCACACGGTCGGATGCCTTTGCGTAATCAATGAAACACAGCTAAGGATCTTTCTGGTATTCTCCGCTTTGAGCCAACACCCATCTGACATCAGCAATCATCTCCCTGGTCCCACATCCTGTGCTGAATCTGGCCTGACCTTCCGGCAGTTCCCTGTCAATGTACTGCTGCAGCCAATTATTGGGGTGACCTTAAGCACAATTTTGCTTGCATGCAATATCAATGATACCGTTCTATAATTTGAGCATTCTGTGGGTCCCCTTTCTTTAAAATGGGTGCAAATATAGATCTCTTCCCGTCAGTTGGCCAAGTAGCTGTCTTCCAAATTTCCTGGCATTGAAGGTTGCATTTGAATTGTGGGGCCGGCGAAGATCATGGAAAGTATCCTGGTCTGCTAACAGGACACACTGGCCTGTATTGGAAGAAGTAAGGCCCTCGTGCTCCTTAGAAGCAAGGATGACAAGACTTTATCTACATCCTTTGGACATGTGTCCCTGGAGAAGGACATCATGCTTGGTAAAGTAGAAGAGCCATGAAGAGAGAGGAAGGCCTTCCCTGCGATGGAGTGACTCAGTGGCCGCATCAGCAGCCGTGCCGACAGGAACAATAGGAAGAATGACTCAGTTGTGCACTGGGTCACTAGGAATCAGAGCCGACTCGATGGCGCCTAAGAACAATAACAGTAGGGCGTTGGAAGACTTACAAATAGGAGGCAAGCCACTAAAACGAAGACCAAAGTCCCTGCCGTTGAGTCGATTCTGACTCATGGTGACGCCATTGAACAGGGTAGAATTTCCCCTGTGGGTTTCCAAGACGACCTCTTCCGTGGAGTAGAAGGCCTGGTCTTTCTCCCGAGAAGAGGCTAGTGGTTTTGTACTGCTGACCTTCAGACCAAGAGAAAAGAGAAAAGGTCTCACGCTGAAACCATTCTGAACGCCATTAGACGGCGGGGTGACATTTCCATCTCCAGAAAGCAACAAACAGAAGAACCAAGAACAGGCCGGGCAACAGAGAGACGGTGGTGACAGGAAGGGCAGGGAAAGGTTCAAACCACTCTTGTTAAAATGCAGCATGTTTGGAAAAGGCAATCGCTTTGAAGACTGCTAGTGGATGGGATTCCATTTAAGTGGATATTTTCCGGTTTGACCCCAACGTTTTGCCTTTGACATTGTCATGAGCTAAAATGACCTTTCTGGGACAGGTATGCTCGTGGACGCAGCAAAATGTAAAGCGCAAGGCCCTGTTCCATCGTCTCCGTATCTCCGTGGACCGTCAAATTGGTAATTTTCATGGTAATAAGTTCATAGCTGAGAGTGGGCACGGGGAGAGCAGATAAAGGTTTGGACAATAACATTTTGTAATCAGCATGTCCTTTGATTTTGTTTTTTTTAATGGCTAGTCTCGGACTTTTCTTCCTATGAATTTCTCACCCCTTGTGTGAGTTAGGTTCTGAGAATAAAATCCCCTCCTGACCAGGGTGCAACCCTTGTAATGAGTGCGGTGAAATACGTAGGTCATTTGGAGCCCAGGTCTGGTGGGTGATTCACAGCACCACAACCCAAGTCCCGTTAAAGATGATGCACAGGCTGAACCGAGCTTAACGAAGCGGCAATCTCTCGCAGGATAATTCAGACTTTAAGGGCGATATTAACTTATGTAAAATAAGAAAGAGAAGAAAAATCAAGTTCATGGTACACCAGAGATCGTGATCTTTATCCTCGCAGTTCATAAAAGTATATCTATTGCTCACCTACTCTCATTCCGTTATGAGGGTAGCTGCAAAGAACATACATGTATGTAATGAAGGGTCCCTCTGTGGCCATAAAAGGACTGGGCGGGATGCCACAGAGCGTGCCTGTAGAGCTTGACAGCGAAGCAGCAGGCAATGCCCTGCCCTTTCCCCAGGATGGCAGCGTGCATGGAAGTGTGGGCCATAGACGCCCCCCCCTTGCCACCCAAAGCAAGGGGTAGGGAAACTGCAGCTGAGGGACCAATTCCAGCCCATCCCCTGTTTTTGTAAACAAAGTTTTGACTCGCAGCCACGCCCACTCACTTACACCCAATCGACAGCTACTTTCAGGCCCCAAGAGCAGAGTTGCATTGTTGGAGTAGAGAGGCCATCTGGCCCACAAAGCTAAATGATGTAGTAGCCAGCCCTTGGCAGAAAAAGTTTGCTAATCCTTGCTTGAAAAGAAAAGTTTCGCTCCACACCTGTTGGCCATAGACCTAACTGTAAACGGAGAAAAAGACAACACCGAACGACTGGAATGTGATTTCAGAGCCCTCCTATTTAAGTTAGAGAGAGTTGTCCAAGTTTTAGAAATTGCTTGACCTACTTAGAAATATACGATGTCTTTTTTGATCCTACCCTTTGCATTGTAAGCTCCACTCCCCCGTTCAAGAAATGAAATGAGTAAGTACACACAATGGCTCTCTCTTGGTAAACCCCCCTGAAATACAATGTCTCATGTTCCCCTTCTGGCTCTGCGGCAGCTGCTAATCATCAAACACTATTTCGGGAACTGCGCTGACATCAGTTGATCATCAGACACAAAGCTGTTTAGCATGGCACACACTGAGCAAGTTGCAGCCGCTAAACTGGAAACAGCTCAGTGGTGATAAACTCAGCTGGCACTCCGAGGAAGCAGATCTGAAATTGCCACATCGACCCCTGCCTTACCTCCGCGGGGGAAGAGCCAGTTTCCAACCTCTCGAAAGAGGTGATTCAGACAAGGGAGAGCCAGGAGGAGAGAGAAGAGAAAAGGGAAAAAAGGACAAAATTAAAATGATAAAACAAAAATTTGCTTGACAGGAAAAGCACTTCCAAATGGATGAAATTGAATCCAAAACGGAGCCTGCAACAAATTTAACTGACAAGAACGTCTGCATAATGGACTTGGTTTTATTATTAATGCTAATATGGGTTCATTTTTGTCCTCTTGCGCTGATGGCAAGAAGATGAATGACCACTGAAGGCATTAAAATATCTCCACTCCACTGTAGTTAGAATGCAAATACTTATTTTTCACTTCTAAGGGGAGGAAGAGAGGTAGATTTTTTTTTAAGCTGTGCTAGTAGAGAAACCACATCTGAATCATGTAGCGCTTTGAAATAGAATTTCTTATAAGAATTCATTGCAGCATTTAAAAACAATCTGTTTTTTTGTGGCGCTGGAAATGCTGCCTCAAACCCAGAATGAGATTCTTACCTACATTTTAATGAGCACATCTTTAAAACAAACAACCTTATAAAATCCTTGTCACACATGGTTCAAGTTGATGTTCAAGGTGGCCAAGTCAAATGTTGGAAACGATTTATTTTCCTCCCTACCAACTCACCTTTCCAGAATTTAGTACTGAACTTCTTCTTCCCTGAACCCAAGATAGACACACGGCAGGCAGATAGGGTACGATGGAGCTTCTGCCCAAGGGTACCTGGCCAATCTAGTCCCTGACTCCAGAGCAGCAGGATCAAAGCTGCCCCCATTGCTTGCCGTTGGGAAGGCTAAGAGTCTGGAAAGTCAGGGAATTCAGGCCAAAACCAAGGTGTGACAAGCCAGCAAATCAGTGAATCTGAGGCAGAACAATTGAGTTTTGAAGATCCAGGCTAGCAGAAGGTTAGACACGCTGAGACATTAGCAACAAGGACATGGGATGTCCAAATGTCATCCCTAGGTAATGCCTGCTTGTGTTTGCTTAAGGGTCTTGGGGAGACTTGCACCCAAGGAGTCCTGGTGGTGTAGGGGTTACACTTTGGGCTGGTAAAGACAAGGTCAACCGTTTAAAACCACCGGCCACTCCAGGTTACTGTGACGAGTGATGGTTAACAGAGCAGATCTGTTTCCTGTCAACAATCCGTGCACATCTTTTGTGTCACTGACTGCTGTGCCCGCCATGCAGCATCCCACTTACTCCCTGCGTTTTCCATCTTTATGCTTCCCTCTTTCCTATCCCTTACTGCCCTCTGCGCTTGGTCCTGGAGCACAGGTTGCCCTTTGGAACTCATTTGGTGGATTATTCTTAGGAGGCACACTTCACCAGCATGATTGATCCCTTTACAGGCCTCTCTATGATTTGGCTGAGAATTGGACTTCCGGGCTGAGTTCCGTTCCAGATCTGAGAGGTGACTAAGGGTCATCCTTGTAGAGGTTCCATCAATCTCTATCAGACCAATAAGCCTGGTCTTCTTTATGATTTGCCTCTCATAGAAATTCTATCGGACCTAGTAAAACTGCCCATGTGGGTTTCCCGAGAATATAACTCTTTATGGGTGTAGAAAGCTTCATCTCTCTCCCTTGGAGTGGCCGATGGTTGCGAACCACTGACTCCCACAGGGTGGCTATGAGTGCAGTTGACTGGATGCTAGTGAGTGTTCAATGGCATTGTTACGATTTTGAGTTTTGTTCTACACTTTTCGTCCACCCTCTTCTTGACTCTCCATTGTCACCCTCTTCAGGTCAGTCAGCAGCGGGAGTCGGATGCCATCTAGTTCTTAGGGTCTCATGGTCCTGGAGACTGAGGTTCGCTGCGTCCATCGGGCCATTGGGCCAATTGTTTGCAGGTGTCTTTGATTTTAATCACTCTTCTTTGCTCCAGATAGGGAGAGACTCCTAATTGCATCTTAGTTTTTAAGACCTCAGTTGCTACGCACCAAAGTAGAATGTGGAACGTTGTCTTTATTGACTGTGCTACACCAATTGGCCTTGATGTCCCTGGAGATGAAGGTCCTTAGTCCCCAGGCCCATCCCCTCATTTCCTCCAAGTGTTTGGTAATCACTAAGCAGTTTGCTTCCCTTTGCCCTCTGCATGCTCTACTATGTTCATGGATAAATAAAGACACATGCAGACATAGTCAGACCTTTATTTATTGGTGGGTACATCCCATGCAGCTTGATCCTGATTGATCCAAGGGTCCAATTATGGGAAAGCCCACTTTGGTCACAGAGAGATCATTTAGATGGAATCTCTCCTGGGTTCTGGGCCTGTGCTACTCACCCCACATTCTCTCACCACCTGCTTTCCCCAATGCTTCATTTATTTAACAGTTTTCTACTTTCTAGATCTGCTTTCTAGGTCCGCACTGCCTGTATTAGACGACATTTTAAGACGGTCACCTGGAGTCATTGGTTAAGAAGCAGCACCGTTTGTGGGGATAAAAAACTTGGCAATGCTTGTGATGGTTACACAACTTGATTTACGTAATGGATGTCACTGTACATGTGAAATATTTTCATTGGCAACTGTGTGATATAGAGTCAATAAAACAGAAGTAAACACCTTTCTGATACTCTCTGCCTTCAGTCAAGACTCATCTGATGTCAGCAATTCCATGTGTCCACATCCCATGGCCTCTTCTCAACACTGCTTGAATTGCTGGTAGCTCCCTGTGGATCCACCACTGCATCTGGTTTTTAGTTATCTTCAGAAAAAATTTACTCATGTAGCAATGATATTGTTTTTATTCAAAGTATCCATGATATTGTTCAATTATATTTGCATTCAATTGCCTCACATTTCTTTGCAATGGGCATAACTAGGGATTTCTTCCACGAAGTTGGCCAACTAACTGTCTTCCAAATTTATTGGCACAGACGAGTGAGTACTTCCAACGCTACATTAGTTTGGTGAAACATGTCAATTGCTGATCTATCGATTCCTGGAGGCGTGTTTTCCATCAAAGCCTTCTGGGTGGCTTGGACTTTTTCTTTCAATATACTGGGTCTTGATCATATACTTCCTCTTAAAATGACTGAACACCAAACAATTCTTTTTGGTAGACTCTGAGTATGAGGAGGTACACCTCAAAAAAAGGATTTTTCTTTTTCAAACCTATGTATTCACATTTTTTTTGCAAACCAACCTTATAATCTTCAAAGTACTCTCCATTACACTTAATCCATTTGTCAAATCTGCGATTCCATTCTTAGAAACATCTTTCAATGTCATCTGTTTAAATGGCTCACAGTACCTCCCTTGATTTTTCTTTTTTTCACCTCTTCTACATTGTCAAATTGCTGTCCTTTCACGTCCCTCTTTATTCATGGAAACAAAAACAAGTTGCGCAGAGTGAGGTCAGATGAGTCAGGTGCATGGGAAAAGAGGCATGCTCTTTTTTACCCAAATTTGGTGCACTGAGATGGCTGCAGGAGAAGGTACATTGTCGTGCTGGCAAAACCAGTCTCCCGTCTGCCACAAATCAGGGGTTATTTTTGTCACACACTGTTACACCATCTTTTCAGGACCTTTAAATAGAAGCTTAATTAACGGTCTGATCTGGTGGAACTCCAAATGCCCTACCCCCCTCACATCAACAGAGCCTTTTCTCTGGTTTAGTTTTGTTTGGGGTACCTCCCCTTACTGCTTCCTACATCGTTCAATATTTTTCCCATAGAGTCGTTCAACATTGCAGTTTGAGGCTTGGGTTTTTTATTCAGTTCTTGAACGCTCGAAAAATTATGAACTTGTTCCTACCTTTTGGTTTTCTAACTCTAGGTCTTTGCATATTTCGTTATCATACTTTACTTTGTCTTCTCGAGCTGTCCTTGGAAAGCTTCTGTTCAGCTCCTCTACTTCATCGTTTCTTCCAATAGCCTTAACTTCTCTTTGTCCAAGAACCAATTACAGGGTCTCTTTAGACATTTATTTTGTTCTTTCCTGTCTTCTTAATGCCCTTTTACTTTCTTCACGTATGATGTTCTTGATGTCATCCCACGGCTCTTGTGTTCTTGGGTCATGAGTGTTCATGTCATCACATTTGTTGGTTGAGGCAGTCTCTAGATTCAGGTAGGTCATGCTTACTCATAGTTTAACTCTTGTGGATGTGTCATGATTTGCTTCAGCTTCAATCTAAACTTACATATGGACAATTGATGGATGGTGTGCCCCAGTTTGTCCCTCATGGGTTTGACAGAATTTATCTCCTCCACAACTGTGGTCTACTTGACTATCGTGTAGTCCATCAAATGAGGTCCAGGCGTGTAGCAGCTGTATATGTTTTTACCATGAATTATTTAGTCTTGCAAAACTCTATCAAGTGACCTCCAGCTTCATTTCTATCATCAAGGCCATGTTTTCCAACTACTGATCCTTCTTTGTTTTCAACGCTCATATTCCAATCACCAGTAATGATCAATGCATCTTGGTTGCATGTTAGAGAAATTTCAGCCTGAACAAGCTGGTAGAACTGCAGTTGGGCAAGTAGAAACACACACGAACCCTTGAGGCCTAGACTCCAGGCTGATACAACATCATTTCACCTCTTTAGACTAGTCAAATCAAGCCACAAAGTCAAACTCAGAACTAACTGATAGGGTAAGATACTCTTGATTTCCTGTGTGTGGGAAAAGCTGTAATAGCAATTGGCGGGGGACGGGCAGGGGGTGCACAGAAAGGTGAATGACTGGGGTCGGTGATTCAACTTCCATGTTTCCTTAGTTTTTATTTTGTCATTGCCATAATTCCTTAGGGTTGCTATAACAAGTATCACAAGTGAGTGTCTTTAAAAAGCAGAACATTAGTTTTTCACAGCTTAGAAGGCTGGAAGTTCAAATTTATGCCGCCAGCTCTAGGGGAAACTTCCCTCTCTCTCTCAGTTCTGTTTGCAGCTTCTGTTCCTCGATTCCTTCGCAATCTTCATGTGAAGTTACATCTCTCTTCCTCCTCCTGTGCTTTCTTGCTTTTGTGTGTGCGTGTAATCTTCCCTTTTATGGCTCAATAGAATTTGGTTTAAGACCCATCTGCACTGATATGCCCTCCTTTCACACAACCAAAAAAAAAAAAAGCCTACTTCCGAATGTTACCACATCCACAGTTATAGGCATTAGGATTTACAATTCATATTTTTGTGGACACAATTTAATCTATAACAGTACCCCATTATCAATACCTCTCAGGCACTTGCTAGTCTATAAGTATGTATTTATTTGGGAGATTCCTCATTTACTGACTGTCCCCCTGATAGGGCTGTGAGCTCAAAGAGGTCAGGAGTCCGATTTGTTTTGTTCACGGCTGTGTCGCCAGTGTCCATGATACTTGATTATTTATTGAGTAAACAAATGCACAAAATCTCTAAAGGACATTTTTTTTGAAGCTGAATGTGTTTTGATGAACAGATATGTAAAGGTCAAGCTGGATTTTGTAGCTATTATCCGGGCTTGAGGAAGTGTCATTGAATAAATTCAAAAAAGTCAAGAGCAGAAATTGAAGAACGGTCAAATTAAGTCAAATATATATATATATATATATAACTTATGTATCTATGAGGGCAAAGAAAAAGTATTGCTACCAAATCATAGGAACGTGTTCTAAACAGAAAGTATCAAAATGTGAAGCTGTTGTTTCCTGACCTGTCCTCCATCAGGTCTAGAAGGCAGAGTTGTCGTCTTTCCCGGTTTTCCCCCAAAGAAGTCTGCATTCTTCGATTCATACCAGGTCACAGCAGCAGTTTGGCATCTTTGAGGGACTCAACTTGTGTTCCTTTGAAATGTTCTTTGAGTTTGAGAAACAAAAGATGCCTGAAGGGGCAAGATCAAGGGCGGTAGGGTCCATGGGGTAAGGTTTCCCAAGGAAATTCTTGTAGGACAGCCCTTGCTTCCCCTGAAGAATGAGCCGGTGCATTGTCATGATGGGGAAAGAAATCCCACTGCTACTTTTCTGGCCTTTTCCCACTAATGCAGTTTTCTTCAAGCAGCTCCCTAATAAGCCCTGTAATTACCCCGTGCCCCTTGAGAACGTGCACCAAGATTACCTCTTTAGAATTTCAAAAACAGGCCCCATAACTTTCGGAACTGGCCTCGCTGCCTTAAATTGAGCCGGCCCAGGAAGTCAGCCTGGGAGGGAACTGAAGCTACGTTTAAGAAGAACAGGAATTTGACAAGTAATTAAGACTTAAGGGAAACCGGGTAGGAAAGGAGATGGAGAGGTGTCAGGGTCCAGACCAGGAAGATCCGGTTTTGTTATGCTACAAAGTTGGCATTTTCCTATTTAGGACATTCTTCACAAAAAGTGTCATCTCCAGATTAGCAGCATCGCCATCCCCGTCACCTTCCCAGGTTTGAAACGTCCGGATCCTTAGGCCCCACCCCGAGGTCCACTGAACGAGAGACTCTGTGGGTGGTATTCTCCAATCTGGGTTCGATGCTTGCTCAAGTTTGGAAACCACTTGCTCCTGGTGATGAGAAGCCATGGATTGTCTGTGTGAGAAAATGACTTGATTAGATTCAGGACAGGGAACTCTAACTGTGATGATGTGGATGGAGGAGGCTGGGTTGGAATCCAAAGAGAGGAGAGAGGGGAGTGGAAAAGGAGGGAGCGGTGACCCAGAGGAAGATGCTGCGTTTTCTCAGATGCAGAGCCTTCAAGGAGTTCAAGGAGTACAGGGTGTTGAGAATCTTCACGCCCAATTATCATGAGACTTTCAAGGAATTACCACTGGGCCTATGCATCCCTGTACACGACTCAACGGAACAATCATGCACTCAGATATGGACTGTTCTCAAGTGTTCATGGATTCTTTATGAGAAATGATGTGTGCAGAATAAAATATTATAAGCATAGCTTAAAATGTTAATAAAGTTAGCATTTTAAAATGCTCTCTAAATTCTTTGTACTTTTTGGACATTCTGTATTTTTAACCAGCCATTCAAAGATGGCCATCGTTACAGAAGTGAGTGTGGCGAGGCTTAAATACTTTGGACGTGTTTTCAGCGGAGAGGACACCATGACTGGTCAAGGGAAGACCCTGAAGGAGACGGGTTGGCACAGTGGCTGCAACAATGGGCTCAAACATGGGTGCGATTGTGACGATGGTTGGTGCAGGCCAGGCGGTGTTCCATTCTGTTGTGTGTCAGAACTGACGACAGCACCAAACAACAACATCACTACTTAGGGGGATCGCAGAAATTTTGTCAACATTATAAAGCAACATTTATACTTGGGGAAAAACATCAGCACTACTGATTTGCCTGTTTTTGGGGTGCCAGGAGACATCATGAGACCTGGTAAAGGATTCGAAGTAACACATAGACGTAGAAATTTTAATGCCATGAGGTGCTGGTCTGTCTCTCCCTTTATGGGGTTGGGTCTGTAAGCTCAACACTACTCCAGAAGTTCCTCGGGGTACTTAGCTGGTAATTAGGGAAGCGGCCACCAAGTACATGATGACTCTACGAAGGACTTGGTAATATAAAAAAGCCTGCCTCTCCCAGGGGGATGATTAGCCGGGACATCCATTTATGTCGCAACCTAATTATAATTCCTTTACAAAGCAGAGATCTCTTCATTAAAACTGATAACAAGCATCAAGGCGCAAAGACAATAGCCCCACCGAGCAAATTACTGGAGAAAATACACAGCTCCGTCTACTTGCGTCACTTTCCACTCATCCGGAAATCACGTCAATCACGGTTCAGTCGGGCCTTTCTGTTACTCTCCAACTTTTCTGGAAGATTTCTTTCCCACTGAGTTGAATCTCTACACATGCAAGCAAAGCCTCTGGGCTGTGTACTCCGACCAGCGCCCGCCTTTCCCCGGAGCTTCCAGCTCTCGGAGTGAGTAGGGTCTGTGTGGCTGGTGGGACTAAAGACGATGAGTGTAATGCATTTGGTCCTCTGCCGTCACTTCAAGGCACGGGCCATCTGACTGGTCGTATTTTAAATCAAAAATCCATCCTGAACATCCTTGAGTTGGGCTGGGCTGCCACTTACCAGGAGGAGCTGCCTTCTGATTGCTTATTGCGACGTCTCTAAGAGCTGGACTTCTCTTCGAGCTTTGAGAGTGGCCATCTTCCTTGCCACACCACCACCCCAATCACAAGAGCCCTGACAGGCATGGAGACTATGATTCTGTTGGTTCGATATGAGGTTCTTTTCCTAACTGGAGGACAGAGCCTGTGCCTCTTCCCCTGTCGCTCCCTCCTCCCTCCTTCCTTCCTTTCTTTCTTTCTCGCCTTCCTTTTTCCTTTCTGCAAATATTTCCTGAGAGTCCACTCTCAGATCCCCACTCCTGGAAGCCTCCCGATGAAGTTGAGCGGTCTCCTTGGTAACCATCTCTAACCCAGAATGGAATACAAGCTGCCTTTTGGAAGCAGACTCCCTTTGTTCAGGAATCATACACGTATACCCTTTTCCAACGTTAAGCCCTACCTTAGGAGCACATGATTTTCATATCTCTTTAAAGAGAAAAATAACGGTTTCACCACGAGATTAATGGCAGCTGTGACTGTTTAGCTGGTGGGGGAACTCATTTCGAAGCCGCTGACCTGGGATTCGTCATGATTGGGTCGGAGACGGGCCCAGAGATCATGTTTGTATTGCGGGGCTTGTCAGGTAAAATAGATGGTTTGAAAATTGTTTGAAGGAAAATATGAAACCCATTCTAGGAAATCAACTTTTAAAGTAACGTCTATGCTTCAATATATAATTAATGAAACATGCAAGCTACCCTGTATTTTTAGATAAATTAGCTAAATTTATGAAAGCAAAGATATCCTATTTGTCAAAACAAATGGGAAAACTTTATCATCAAAGCTATTCCAGAGACAAATAGCTTGATACAAACTCAGGGCTGCAGCGGCCCATGCTAAGGGCGTTGTGTGAAAATATGCAAGCTTTCATATAGCGTCTTCAGGAGTTCAGGTCTCAACATCTCCCCGACACCACATTAATCATCCACTATGTGTCAACATAAACACCGCGTCTTTCTGCACAGGAGTGGAGGACAGGTGTTGGATGGTCTCTGTATCCGCTCTGCCGGCCTCTTTTGGTCATGCCTGCTTTGTCAGTTGTTGCTAGGGACCGTGGAGGCTGTTCTGACTCAGAGCCTCGGCCGGCACCATCCTGGCGACTGTGGTTGTGGGTGAGCCCATTGTGGCAGCCACTGTGTCACCCATCTCCTTGAAGACCTTCCTCCTGTTCACTGCCCTCCTACTTTACCTAGCACAGTGCTTCTCAACCTGTGGGTCACGACCCCTTTGCGGGTAGAATGACCCTTTCACAGGGGTCGCCAGATTCATAACAGTAGCAAAATGACAGTGATGAAGTAGCAATGAAAATACTCTTATGTTGGGCATGGGCGTATCACCACAACATGAGGAACTGTATTAAAGGCTCACACGGCACTAAGCAGGTTGAGAACCACTGACCTAGCATCATGTCCTTCTCCAAAATACGGGAGATGAAGGAGGATTCTGGCTGTACTTCTCCCAAGACAGAGTTGTTGGTTCTTTGGGCAGTCCGTGGTACTTTCAAGATTCTTCTCCAGCACCATAATTCAAACGCATCGATTCTCCTTTGGTCTTTCATATTCAATATCCAACTTTCACACACATATAAGGCTACATTGAAAGGATCATGGCTTGGGTCAGGCACACTTTAGAATCCAAAGGGACATCCTTGCTCCCCGGTGACTGCATGGCTTTTGTAATTAAAGTCTTATTAGAATATAGGCAGGCTGATTCTTCACGATCCAGTGTCAGTGTGCTCAATCAATCTTGGTGGAAT
Organism: Tenrec ecaudatus; assembly: GCF_050624435.1. Taxonomy (NCBI): domain Eukaryota; kingdom Metazoa; phylum Chordata; class Mammalia; order Afrosoricida; family Tenrecidae; genus Tenrec; species Tenrec ecaudatus. The sequence goes on from NC_134543.1 coordinate 13,988,032, forward strand.
AATTAAATGAATTTAACATTCTCGTTCATTGTTTTTACTTGTTTAAATGTGGCGGTTGGACATTTTAACATTGCTAAAGTCGCTTACATTGTCGTTTGAAAGGATAGCACTGTCATAGGCAATTTTTTTCCATTAAATCTCTCAAGATAGATGGTGACGTGGCTTATTTTTGAAGATTCCTGGAGACAGAGGTAAATAGTTTGGGTTCATTCTTCCTCTGAGTCAAGAGAGGCTCCCTCTGTCCAGCTAAAAGAGTAAACAGGATAGGAGTATCCACAGCAGGGGGGTGCAAATATTTCCTTTACAGGACTAACTAGTAAATATTTTGTGTTTCAAGCACTCAGTGACCTCTGTTCCCACACTCTGTGGTACAACAGGAGCCACAGCCAACCCCTGAGTGAATCAAGCTGCCTCCATGCATGCTGATGATCTGATTCTGACCCATAGAGATCCCATACAAGGTTTCCAAGGCTATAAATCTTCACGGAAGCAGCTAGCTCTATCTCTCTTCCAAGGAGCCGCTGGTGGGTTTGAACCACTGACCTTGTGGTCCCACAGTGCCATCAGGGCACATTTCATGCGCTCAGCAGTCACCTGTGGCTGGTGACTACTGTGTGGGATGGTGGAAGTTGCAGGTGTGAGAGAACAGATGGTCCTTTACATGCACCTTCCTCTATTTCTCATTTGTTCCTTGAACTCTTAAAAATATGCAGAGGTGCTACAAAGGTAAACAAGACAGAGCCTCTCTTCTGTAGGAGCTTCATTCACTGAAATACATATGCAAGTGTACATGACCTAACTATGTTTCATTTTGCTGAGCGCCGATGGGGGGGCCTTAGGAACAGCCTGCTCCAAGCCTGGAGGAACATTCATTTGCCTGAGGGGCCTCCCGCTTAGTGGGACAGAGAGGAGATGATGAGCAGAGCTACCAAAGAAGGAAGGAGGACATTGCCCTCTTATAAGCGCTGGTGTTTCCACCTCGGTCTACCAACAACACTCATGGAAGCAACAGTCAAGAAGTCAAGCACCATATCGCGCTGGTCAAATCTACAACCAGTAGCTCTGGTCCATGAAGCTCCAAGGGCAAGAAAAGAGGACTCCAGAGTCTAGTCGAATCCATCAGGTAACTGAACATAGCTGTAATTTTTATGCAAGTAATATGTGCACGATACAGTTTCGGTTACTTTTCTAAGCGTGCTATGCCTGCATTTTATGTATAGGTACATTACTTACGGGGACAGATTATTTTAAAAAGAGGATGATAAAGACTGGAGACTTGAATATCTGACTGAGGCATGTGTTTTTCCACCTACCTTCCAGCTTAAGGTCTTGGAGAAGGAGTGAAAAGGCATACTTTGGGCAATTTATGCTAATACATAGAAATAGATGAGGTAAGCAATTTTGTAGCCATATTAAATTGGCAAAAATTGATTGAAAAATAAATGGGTAGCACACATGGTGAACTATTACCATTTAAGAAATTGAATCAGTAGTTGAAAATGTCCTCAGAACCTTGGTTACTATACTGGCAAAGGACACCAGAGGGGAGGAAAATTACAGAATACTCTCACAAACATGTGTGCAAAAATCTAAACAAACATTCGCAAATTGAATCCAGCAATATAGTCAATAAATCGTGCTCTTGTTGATTTTCACTAAAAATGCGATGATGGCTTATGTAAGAGTTCTCTATTAAAAATGATCACATTGATATCTCAATAGATAGAGAAAAAGCACTTAAAGGCTTTCAACACAATTTGAGATAAAACTTTAGGAAGCTAGGAACTTCCTTGATTAGTTTAAGAGTACCTAACCCAAAACCCAGAGCAGACTAGTTTCAATGGGAAAATATTATAAGCATTCTCTTTCAAATTAGAAGGTAAAGATTTCTGCTCTCATTGCTTTTAGCCAACATTGCACTAAAGGTCCTAGCTAGTGAGATAAAATAAGAAAGAGAAATAAACATTGCAAAGATTGGAAATCTTAAAACTTTGGCAGCCAAGGGGGTATTTAAATTATTAGAGTTTATTTGCAAATCCCATTAGATTGTTTGATATAAGATCAATAAAAAAGGAAATATACTCTCTATTCTATGAAGCCAACACATTTCTGAAATCAAAGGCAGGAAAAGACACACACACACACACAACAGAAGGAAAGAAATTATAGGCCAAGATCCCTCAAGACTATCGATATAACAATTCACAGGAATTTCTTGCCAATAGAATTCAACAGATAATAAAAAGATACATCATGACCAAGTGGGAGTCACACTAGGTATTCAAGGCTGGTCAAAAATTAGAAAATCAATCAACATAGCACACAGCATATGAAAAATGGAAAATTAACATACTTCATTTGATACAGAAAAGGTATTTCATAAAATCCAACACCAAACTTTTGTGGAAGACAACTTTCCACAAAACAGATAAACAGTAAGTATAATAAAGGGCATTTGTACAAAAACACAGCCAACATTATCTTTGACAAAGCAGCCCTTTATTCAATATCATACAAGAAGTCCTAGCTAGGACAATAAGGTAAGAAAAATACAGGGCATTCAAATGAGAAAGGAAGGAAAACTGTCCCTATTTGTAGGTTATTTGATTCTGTACTTAGAAAATCCCAAAGATTCTACAACAAAGTTACTGAAACTGATAGAAGAACCCCATCAAAGTAGCAAAATATAAGATCCAGAAACTCAAGCAGAGAGTACAATAAAGATGTTTACCTGCGTTCTATTTACTATGCAAAGATTTTCAGGTGTGTGGATCATAACAAATTCTGAATAGCATTAGAAAGAATAGGAATTTTAGAATACTTAATTGGGGACAAGTGGAACCTGTACATAGACTAAGAGGCAGCCATTCAAAAATTGGGGGGCGGGGAGGGGGTGCTCTGTGGTTTAAAACAAGAGTACCTTGCAGATCCAGGAATCCGAACTATGTGAAGAATTTGGCATCAGAATGGGAGGAGGACCCCTTAACAACCTGTGAGCCAAGTTTAACAGACCCTTGCTTGCTAAACGTGAGGCTGACTTGAAGTATGTACTAATGAAGATTAAATAATACAGCCTACAGAATGGATTACACTTCAACATTTTAAAAAATACAGAGCAATTAGTGAAACCCGAATGAAGGCCAAACATGATCGTGGGACAAAGGGAAAGTAAAAAGAAATAGAGGGAAGAATAGGAAGCAAAAGGCATTTGTAGAGGTCCAAATACAGGAAGTACTTATGTAAATATATGTATATATCATGATAGGGGAATAGATCTATGTACACATGTGTTAAGTATTAAAGAGGCAGAGGGACATTGGGCCTCTACCCAAGTCCTCCCTCAATGCAGGAACACTGTTCTAATAATCCGGCATTCTGTGATGCTCACCTTCCCGACACGATCACTGAAGACAAATGGGTACATAAGCAAATGTGGTGAAGAAAACTGATTGTGTCCAGCTATTAAAAGATATAGCATGTGGGGTCTTAAAAGTTTGAAGATAAACAAATGGCCATCTAGCTGAGAAGCAACAAAGCCCTCATGGAAGAAGCACGCCAGCCTGTGTGATCATGAGGTGTAGATGGGATCAGGTATTGGGCATCAAAGACCCAGAACAAAAAAATCATATCAATGTGAATAAGGGTGTATGTGGAGTGGAGACCCAAAGCCCATCTGTAGACAATTGGATATCACCTCACAGAAGGGTCACAAGGAAGAGGCAAGCCAGTCAGGGTGCAGTACAACACTGAAGAAACATACAACTTTCCTCTAGTTCTTTAAAACTTCCCCCAAGCCCCCACTATCGTGACCTCAATTCTACCTTACAAATCTGGCTAGACCAGAGCATGTACACCGGTACAGATAAGAGCTCTCAACAAAGGGAATCCAGGACAGATAATGCCTTCAGGATCAATAATGAGAGTAGTGATACCAGGAGGGAAAGGGGAACATTGGGGAAGAAAAGGGGAACCAATGACAATAATCTATATACAGTCCCCTCCCAGGGGGACAGACAACAGAAACATGGGTGAAGGGAGACATCAGTCAGTGTAAGACATGTAAAAACAAGTGATCAAGGGTTCATGAGGGAGGGAGAGGGTGGATGGGAAATGAGCTGATACCAAGGGCTCAAGTAGAAAGGAAATATTTTGAAAATGATGATGGCAACATAGGTACAAATGTGCCTGACACAATGGGTGGATGTATAGATTGTGATAAGAGCTGTACACGCTCCAATAAAATGATCTTAAATATATACCAGCAGACAATGCCATGATGAATGGAGAAAGATCGAGGTTATCACGAGTTCTCTTTTACTTGAATCAACACTCGTGGAAGCAGCAGTCGAGAAATCAAGCAACATATTGCACTGGTCAAATCTACTGCAAAGAGAATGTTTTAAAGTGCTAGTGTCAGAACTTGGATGTCAGTTTGTCACAGTGTGTGGCATGGGTATGGTTGTGATGCTGAAAGCTATGTAATTGGTATTGCAATTTCAGCAGGGCGACCCAACATGAAGAGGTTTCAGTAGAGCTTACAGACTAAGAACAGACTAGGAAGAAGGAATAGGGTGTCCACTTCTAAGGGAATACCCACTGGAAACCTTGTGAATGGCAGCTAAACATTCTAAGATACAGTGCAGGAAGATGAGGCCCTCAAACTACGACTCAGGAAGAGCTACACCTTCAAAGTAGAGTCAACGTTAATGACCTGGACAGAGTGGAGCTTTAGGGCTTTCATTTGCTGGCGGGGCATGACTCACTGTGAGACTAAACCACTACCAACATCCTTTATAATCAGAGCAGCAGATGTTGCTGTTGTCCAGCTCACAGTGACCCTGTGCACAGAACGAAACACCATCTGGTCCTGAGCTATCTTCACAATTGTTCTTGTCTGAGCTCCTTGCTGCAGCCACTGAGTCAAGCCTTCTTGGGGAGAGCCTTCCTCTTTTACACTGCCCCTGCACTTTCAACAGCATGATAGCCTTCTCCTGCTCTCGCCTGACAAAATGTCCAAAATACCGTAGACTAAGCCTCGCTGTCCTCACCTCTGAGGAGCATTCTGGTTGTACTTCTTCCAAAACAGCTCTGTGTGTTCTGGTGGCAGCCCATGGTACTCTCAGTGTTCTTCACCAGCACCACAATTGGAATGTGATGATTCTTCTTCAGTCTTCTGTATACAATGTCCAACTTTCACATGCACATGAGGCGATTGAAAAATATTATGACTTGGGTCAGGCCTACCTTAGTCCTCCAAGTGACATCCTTGCTTCCCGACACTTTAAAGAGATCTTGTGCAGAAAAATTCTTCCTGTATAACGCAGGAGTCTGGGAAGGTTGGAAATCATCACAAATGAAATGGAACACACAAAGATCTGTATCCTCGGCATTGGTAAACTGAAACGGATGGGTAGCTGCCATTTGTAATTAGAAAATCATACGGTATAATTTGCAAGGAATGGCCGTTTTAGGAGGAATGGTGTTACATTCATTGTCAAAAGGACATTTCAAGACCCATCATGAAGTGCCATGCTGTCTGTGACAGGAAAAGATCCATCTGCATACAAGGAAATCCAATCTATACAACTATTATTCAAATGTATGCCCCAACCAGGAAAACTAGCAAGGAAGAAACTGAAAATATTTACCAACCGCTTTGGTCTGCAATTGATCAAACATGCAAAAAATATGTATTGATAATTATTAGCTATTGGAATGCAAAAGTTGGAAACAAAGAGGAACAGTCGTTGGACAATAGGAATGAAGCTGGAGATTGCATGATAGAATTTTGCAAGACCGGTGACTTCTTCATAGCCAATACCTTTATTTCAACAACACAAAAGGTAACTATATGCATAGATTTCTCCAGATGAAAGTCAAATTGACACACTTCTCTGGGAAGAAAAGCTGGAGAAACTCGATATCAGCAGCTAAAACCAGGCTAATAGCCGACAGTGGAACTATCGATTGCTTGTATCTAAATCCAGGTTGAAGCTAAAGAAAATTAAGCCAAGTTCACGAGAGTCAATACAATCTCGTGTCTATGTAATAGTTACATACTCTGTTGTCAATTTGAGATTATTAAGAGTGAAGGGGTGGAGGTTAGCCTGTCAATGAGGTATCCGATTGATGACCTCATTTGCAGGCACTACGGAGATAAATAGCTCGCTGGAGGTGGGACACATGCCCACTCCCTTGGAGACATTCCTGCTGACAAGACACATGGAGCTACGCTAGTGCTCTGGAGCTGGAGGAGCTCCATGGAGACCCTTGCCAGGACTGAGATGCTTACACCACCACTGGATCCACAAGACTTTCCACCACTGGCCTGTGATCTTCCTGTATTCGGCATCATTGTATGTGTTTCGTGAATCTGAAGAGGACTTTATAGCTTGGCATAAGACATGTGGGCTAATGTCAGACTTATGGACTTGATCTGGACTGGACAGGGCTGTTTTCTCAATATACAATTACTCTTTTATATAAAGCCCTTTCTTATACACATATGAGTGTCTATGAACTTGTTTCTCTAGTCCACCCAGACTAACACAGTCTATCCCACCCAAATTGAGAGAATATCACAAGAACAATTTTGACATATTGAACACTAATGACAGAAGAACTCATGAGCTGTGAGGTGATATCAAGAACATCCTACACAAAGAAAACAAAAGATCATTAAAAAGACAGGAAAGAAAGAAAAGATCCAAGTGGATGTCAGAAGAGGCTCTGAAATTTGCTCTTGCCCAAGAATAACTAAGGAAATGGAAGGAATGATGAAGGAAAAGGGTTGAATAGAAAAGTGCAAAGGACGGTCCTTGATGGCAAAGTAGTATAATGAAATGTGCCAACACCTGGAGTTAGATAACCAAAACCAAGAGCAGACTTGGCACAGCTCAAGCTGAAAGAATTGATGAGAAAGTTCAAGGCTTGAGTTGCGATATCGAAAGATTCTACGAGCAAAATATTGAGCAATTTAGGAAGTGTCAAAAGAAAATGGAAAGAATACAGCCACTGCGCCAAACAGAACCAGTCAGCATCCAACCATTTCAGAAGGCATTGCATGCTCGAGGACTAACGATACTGAAGGAAGAAATCCAAGCCGCACTGAAAGCATTAGTGAAAAACAAGGTTTCAGAAACTGACACAACATCAATTTCAATAAGCTGATGGAGTCCTGGAAGCATACCATGGAATTTGGAAGACAGCAACCTGGCCAACTGACTAGAAGAAATCCATACGCGTGCCCATTACAAAGAAAGGGGACACAATGTACTCTGGAAAATATCTCACAGCATTGATAAAGTTGCATGCAAGTAAAATTTTGCAGGAAATAATTTTTAAATGGTTGCAGCAAATACAATAACGGGAAACAGTCAGAAACTCAACCTAGATGTTTACTTGTGTTTCACTGACTATTGGAAGGCATTTGACTGTAAGGCTCATAACAAGCTATGGCTAGATAGCCTTGAGACGCGTAAGAATCTCAGAACACTTCACTGGGCTTATTCAAGAGCCTCCACATGGATTAAGAGGCAATTGTACTCACAGAATAAGGGAGCACTGCTCGGTTTGAAATCAAGAAAGGTTGTGCCCCTTTACCAAATTTATTTAATTTGTGTGCTGACCAAGTTGAATCAGAGATGCTGGTTTACATGAAAGAGAATGAATTTGGCATCAGGCTTGGAGGAAGGCTTATTAACAACCTGTGATATGCAGATGACATGCCTTGCTTGCTGAAAGCCTCTAGGGCTTGAAGTACTTGCTAATGAAAATTAAGGAGTGCAGCCAGCTGTCTGGATTACAACTCGATGTAAAGAAAAACAAAATCTTCACAATTGGACCAATAAACAACACCATGATAAACAGTGAAAAACCTGAATTGGTCAAGGATTTCTATTTGCTTGGATCCATAATCAGTGCTCCCAGAAGCAGTAAAGAAATCAAAGAATATATTTGGGCAAATCTGCTGCACAAGACCTCTTTAAAGTGTTGAAGAGCAAGGATGTTATTTTGAGAATTCGGATGCACTTGACCCAAGCCACGGCATTCTCTATCACTTCCTATCCAGGTCACACTTGAACCAAGAACAAAGAAGACTCGAGAGGAATTGGTGCACTTGGATTATGAGTCTGGAGGAGAATACTGAGAGTACCATACCACGGGCTGTCAGAAGAACAAACAAATCCATCTTGGAAGAAGTACAGCCTGAATTCTCCATAGAAGTGAGGAAGGGGGAACTTCGTCTCACATCCTTTGGCCACATTATCAGAATCCAGTCCTTGAAAAAGGACATTGTACTTGGTAAAGCAGACGGCAAAGGGAAAAGAGGAAGACTTTAAAGGAGATGGACGGACACAGTGGCTGCAACAATGACCTTCAAAGTAGCAACAACTGGGAGGATGGTTCAGGACCAGGCAGTGCTTCTCATTCGGTTGAACCAACATCCTGGTGGCGCCAACTCAATGGAACCTAAACAACAAAGTATTAAAGAGCAAACATGAAACAACAACAACAAAAAGGGCAGACATGATCCAAGTCATGGTATTTTCAATCATATGCATGTGAAATCTGGACAATGATTAAGAAACACTGAAGAAGATCCGATACCTTTGAATTATGGTGTGGATAAAAAATATTGAGTATACCATGGGCTTTTAGAAGAATGAACAAATCTGTCTTGGAAGACGTACAGCCAGAATGCTCCTGAGAAGCAAGGATGGCAAGACTTCGTCTCGCATACTTAGGACAAATGACCAGATGGGTGCAGTCCCTGGGGAAGGAAGGATCCTATGCTTAGTAAAGCAGAAGGTCATTGGGAAATAGGAACACCCTCACAGTAATTGAAGTCATACAGTAAGAAGTCATACAGTAATTGACTACATGATGGTAAGGATGGTCACAGGACTAGGCAAGCTTTTGCGATACTGTGCGTAGAATCGCTGTGATTCAGAACCCACTCGGGGCCAGCAACCTACTTCAAACTCCAGAATTTTAAAATAATGTAGAAAGGAATTTCTCCATCATCCTTCCCATTAATGTGCTATTGCTGTCTCATGAAGAAGTTTTATAAACTTATTTATGCAGCAATTCGCCCCCCACCCCCACCCCCCACCTATGTAATCTCTTTGGACATTGTGTTTAGCACTCTTGCTTTGTTTGGCTTGGGTGTTGTTTTTTAATTACAAAGGACATCTAAATGAATACTGGCCCTGCTGCTCTGAAGTTCATTTGCTGCTTATTGACTTTTTAGTGTTGTAAGCAAAACAACATTTATTTTCCTATCAACTTAGCTATTCATATACTGTGAGTCCCTTTAGGTCTTCCTCCTGAGAGCATATTGCTCCACCCTTTTTGTTGTCAGGCTTTGTGCTTGCTTGTTTTTAAACAAAGAATCCATCCTACAAAGACAATAGAATTCGCTATTAGCTGCCATCCTGACTTGTTTGGAAGGAAGCAATGCCTTTCTGCAGCAGTCAGTTAGTCACCCAGAGGTCATTTTCCCAATAATCTCAGCCATAGAAAACACAGCTCTGAAAGTTAAAATAAATGTCAGCGCTCATTCAGTAAGCTCTCGAGCTTTACTTGCATCTTCTTAATCCTTTATTCAGCAACTCCCTTCTGCCATTTTAGACACAATCCTAAAAGCTTAGCGTCTTCAGGCCACTGAGTTCTCTGGAGAAGCAAAATCAGTGACACTTACTTATGTGCATAAACAGAGAGGGACATGTATGCCAAGCAAATGGCTCATGCAGCTTCGAAAGTGGGTCAGTGCAAGTCCAGACAGGTTCCAAATCCATGGGCCAGCTGTTAGGCTGGAGAAGTCTCCTGACTCTCATCACTGTGGGGACTGAAGAACCCAAGATCAACAGGAAGACCACGGGCTGGTGGCTGCACAGGTCGATGACACCAAGGTCAGCACATCGGGTTTATGGCTGTGGAATCCGATGAGTCCAGGGTCAGCAAGTTCAATGGCAAGCCTCTGCGGGGGGTGGGGGGGGTGGGAATGATAGGCGTTTGACTCAAGTCCAAACAACTGGAAGTTTTTGGGCCAGATGGGCCAGATGCAAGATCCAAACCCAGGAAAAAGCAAGCCAGCTTGCCCGCATCATCCACTTTTATAGGGATCAGGGCATATCACTATGGAAACTTCTTTTCAGATGCATCAGGACTGTGACCTGAGTGAGGGTGTTACATCCCATCCTAATATCCCTAACAGCTGATTGGCTGATCATGTTGTCATTGTTGTTAGGCGTTGTTGAGTGGGTTTCCAACTCATAGGAACCCTATGTACAAGACTGAAGCCCTGCCTGGTCCGGCGCCCTTCTCCTTGTTATGGTTCAGCCCATTGGTGCAGCCACAGTGTCAATCCAGCTTCTCAAAGAGCCTTACTTTATGGAACATGATGTCCTTTTCCAGGAACTGAACTCTCGCTGTTCTTGCTTCTAAGGGACATTCAGGCTGTACTTCTTCCAAACCAGACTTGTTTAGTCTTTTGCCAGACCATGATGCACCTCGCTCTCTGTCACCAGAACTATTGCTCAAAATGCCTCGATTCTTCTTCGGTCTTACTTATTCAAGGTCCCACTTTCACAGGTGATCGAGAAGACCATGGCTTTCATCCGGTGCCCCTTCGTCCTCAAAGGAACACCCTTGCTTTTAAACACTGTAAAGAAGGCTTGTGCAGCAGATGCCCCCAAATGCAATGCCTCGGTTGGCGTCTCCTCTGTTGCTTCCGTGAGCGTTGACTGGGAATCCAAGCAGAATGAATTCTTGACCACTCCAATCTTTTCTCTGTTTTTCATTTTATTACTTATTGGTCCAGTTGTGAGGATTTTTATTTCTTTACGTTGAGTTGTCATCCATGCTGAAGGCTACAACCCTTGATCTTCATCAGCAAGGGCTTCAAGTCTTCTTCCCTTTCGGCAAGCAAGGTTGTGTCATCTGCAGATGGCAGGCTGTTACTCAGCCTTCCTCTAATCCTAATGCCAAACTCTTCTCCATATAATTCAGCTTCTCTGATTGTTTACTCAACATCTGGATTGAAGAAGTGTGCTAAAATGATACAAACCTGACGCACACCTATTTTGATTTCAAAGCAGGCAGGATTCCCTTGTTCTGTTCATACGACTGCTTGATCCACCTCATAGGTTCCACCGGAACACATTGACGTGTTGGGAAAGTCCCAGGCTCCTCCAGGTTATTCATCGTTCGTTCTGATCCACACAGTCCAATGCCTTGGCACAGTCAATAAAAGCCAAGTAAACATCTTTCTGGGATTCTCTGCTTTCAGCCAAGGCCCATCGGACACTAGCAGTGATATCCCTTGTTCTATATCCTCTTCTGAATCCAGCCTGAACTTCTGGAAGCTCCTTGTCAATGTGCTGCTGCAACTGTTGTTGGATGAACTTCAGCAAAATTTTACTTGCCTGTGATATCAGTGAGCTTGCTCTAGAATTCTCACATCCTACTGGGTCATCTTTCATTAGAATGAGTACAAATCTGGATCTATTCCAATCACTTGGTCAGATAGCTGGCTTTTAAATTTCTTGGCATAGATGAGTGAGTGCTTCCAGTGCTTCACCGGCGTGTTGAAACATTTCAGTAAGTGGTCCATCAACTCCTGGACCCTTGTTGTTGGCTAATACTTGCAAGGCAGCTTGGACTTCTTCCTCCAGTACCAATGGTTCTTGGTCATATGTTACCCCTTGAAAGGCACCGCCATGACTTCCTCCAAAAACATACCTACTCTTGCCGTGACGATTCTGACCCACAGGGACCCCAAGACAAAGTAGAACTGCGCCACAGGTACAACCGTCATGGACGCAGGCTGCCTCATCTTTTCCCTCCAGAGTGACTAGGAGGTTCAAATCACCAAGCTTTTGGTTAGCAGCCAAATCCTTCATCACTGTTCCACTAGGGATCATTCCACAAAAAATGAAATATAACTAATTTGAAGGAGATCAAGAAGGCTATAGACATTGGACTGATATCCGGTAACAAAATTGAAGACAGAAGCATGAAGAATATAAGGCACCAGGATTCCAAAATTATAGTAATCCAGGGGTGATTCTGTAGTTGGTCCAACAGTTTTATGTACAGTAGTATCTGAGCCATCTAGTGTTGCCAGAATAAAAATACCAGAAATGGATGATTTTCACAGACAGAAATGTATTCTTTGACAGTTTGGGAGACTAGCAGAACTTTTCTGTGTTGTCTCCTTTTCTCCATTCAAAATCTGTTGGCGACCATTGACGGCCAGGTGTCTTGTCATTGATCTTCCTCTGGGTACAGGAGTGTCTCAGCGCAAGGACCCTAAGTCCAAAGGAAGCACTCAGCTCCTGGCTCTTTTTCTTGGTGGTCCTTTGATCTCTGCTGGCTCTGCTAGATCTCAAAAGGAATTTACTCGCCATACAACCTAATTCTGTAGATTGCATCCCGCGTCGTTAACGTAACTGCCTCTAATCCTGCCTCACGACCATCCATCGCAGAGGTGAGGATTTATAGCACAGAAGGTAATTAAATCAATCACAAAATAAAGGATACTTACATAATACTCAAAAATCACAGCCTAGTGAAATTGACACATTCCAAGGGGAACATAATGTCGTCTGTAACATGCCGTGATGTTTGTGACCCTGAAAATCAAATTCTAATTTTGCCTTTGAGTCAGCAAGTTGATTGCTTATTTGATACTGTCTACTTAAGCAGAAGTGGGAATATTCTTTATTTTAGGAGTGACCAGGTTCTTAGATGATGGAAAAATTATATGGTAGAATGAATGAAGAGAGGACTCATTTTGTTTTATAGAAGTGTTTTATTTGTTTTTAAAACAGTTTTATTGGCACATAATCCACATATCCTACAATTCAATAGTTCAATCACGTCAAGAAAAATGGTACAATCATTACCCACAGACAGTGTTAGAACATTTTATTCTTTCTTGTATTCATTAATACTAGCTACTCATTTACCCCAACCTTCCCTGCCATGCCCCACCCCCCAAAAAATTAATCCAGTGACTCCCTTATAGACTTACCTATCCTGGATTTACCTATCCTTGACCTATACAAAAAAACATACGCAAAACAAACAAATAGCTAATAACAAAGCAAAACAGAGATAAACCACAATCAGAAAGCAGAAAATGTTAAAAATTAAAACCAAATGTAAAATGAGTCATACAGGAGATCAAATGTTAAGATGTTCAATTTTCACCTAACGGTGCCTGCCGTAATTAACTTTACGTTGCTTTGCGTCTGAAAACAAGGGGATTCACTTCTTTCATGATGGTCTGAGGGGATTCACCTGAGGCTTAATCTGCACGACGATCCTGCTAATAGATTTTGGGCTTCCACTGTCCAACTTAGACTTCTGCAAACCAGATGTTCACATTTAAACTCTGATACCACACCTCCCTTCCGATGGGGATTACACTAGCTGATGTGTTTTTTCCCTGAGGATTTAGTTGACGCCTCTCTTAGATAGCTGCTTGCTTGAAGATAAGCCTTCAAGACCCCAGATGCGATTCTTTCTGGGAGCAGGCACCATCTCATTCCTTTTCCACACTCTGCAATAGCACCCAATATTCAGTGACCTCTTCACCGGATGGCGAGTGCCAAGCAGGGCTATGTCATAAAAGCGAATTGTTCTTAAGTGGAGACTATAATTAAGTGTGATCCCCAAACCATTCACATATCTGTGCTTCATATATGTCTCCGGGTCCCCTTAGAAGGAGGACTCCCTTTGGAGTCAAACGGATTGGGGTTTAAATCCTACTATTGTGAGACCTGACGACTTACTTAGCAGTATCAGTTCTTAGTCTATGAGATGAAAAACAGAGTCAATGATGTGTGCATATTGTGCCTGCCTAAATACAGTTGGGCCCTGAAACTCCCCACTCCTCCTACCCCCAAATCTGAAGCATCGAGTTTAAAGAGTGGGATCCGAAGTGAGGGGTTGAGATCCAGGAAAGGTAAGGGAGGCTGCTGGGTTGGGAGCATCTTCATTTCCTAGATTCCCTTCCAAAGTGAGTATGTTGAAATGACTGACCATATGGAGGCTGAACGTCCAAATGATGGTCTTGGCTGTGCCGTCCCTTCTGCGGACTTCTTCCCTAGTGTCCATTGGCTGCTGGGAATCCTTGGGATTTCTTTCTGTGCAGAGCTGCACCGGCCTCCATCACCACTGGGTATCGCTGCCTGTGGGTCTGTCTCGCTGTGTCTGTATTCTAAGACACCACTCAGAAAGGATTCACCTCAAGACCTACTCTACTCTGCCATTAGCCCAAACAGAATCCCATCCACAAGGGCAGAGCTTAGGCATTTAACATGCGTTTGGCAGACACCATCCCTAACAAGGAATCGGCTAGGAGCAGATGCTTCAAGGCCACAGTTCACAAGGGAAGGAAACCACCTTGTGTATGGGAGCAAACTGTTAAAGTGACTAACTTTGGGACCTTTAAAAGTGAACTCTCTGCCTTCAAATTACCTCAAGCTGCTCATCAGCCCATCCACTCATTCCTTTGAAGACCTTCTGCCTATTGTACGACTACGACACACCATGCACTGTGCAAACGGCTGGAGAGACAATAGTAAGGCAACAGTGGTTGTTAAGTAAAAACAATGATAGCAATAACAGTCTCAAGAATGTTCCCCTGCTACCACTCCCCCAGTCCTGGAAAATATAGGAGCTCCCCACTCCAACACCTTGAGTGGACATGAAACTGAGTGAACATTAAGAGCAACAGTTAGGGTCAAGGTTCATGTTGAGTTAACCCTCTTCCCAATGAGATAGAATTAGCTGGACTAAGTACGATATGAGGAGAATGGCTTTGACCTTTGTGATAGTTAGGGTTTGGGGTGTCAAGGCGCCATTAGAAGATATGGGTGGAATCTAGCCTGCCAATCAAGGGGCAGTCTGATGGTGCCTCCTTGTGGGCATGGCCTTCTCCTGGGAACCTCCCTTCCTTCTCTCTCTTCTTTCACCTTCCTGCTGACAAGCCACGTGGAGCCACGGTGAGATCGTCAAGAGCCCTGGTGATGCTTCCACCACCATGGAATCCAAAAGACTTTGGACCCACCGGCCTGTGATCTTCCTGCATTTTGCATCATTGCATGTGCTGCTGTGTGAACCTGAAGAGGGATTTATGAACTAGCATCAGACTTATGGGCTAATATCAGACTTAGGGACTTGATCTGGACTGGGCTGGGATGTTTTCCTAATATGCAATTACTCTTAAATGTAAATCTCTTTCTCTTTAAAATTTTTTTTTAAATCATTGTCATTCCATACATCAATTGTATCAAGTATATTTGTACATATGTTTCCATCATCATTTTCTAAACATTTACTTTCTATTTGAGCCCTTGGTATCAATTCCTCCTTTTACCTTCTCTCCCCCTACCCTCGGGACCCCTTGATAAGTTATAAATTATTATTATTTTCATATCTTGTACCAACCACTGTCTCTTTTCCCCCACAGTTTCTTCTCTCCTTCTCTCCCCATCTTCCCCCTACCCTCCTGGTATGGCTATGCCCATTCCTGCTCCTGGATTCTGTGTGTTGTGAGATCTTATCTCTCTTTTTTAAAAATTACTTTTATTGGGGGCTTTTACATCTCATCACAATCCATACATTCCTCCAATGTGTCAAGCACATTTGTAGATATGCTGCCTCATCATTTTCAAAGCATTCTCTTCCCACTTGAGCCCCTGATATCAGCTCCCCATTTCCCCCTCCCTCTCCTTCCCTCCCTCATTAACCTTGATAAGTTATAGATTATTTTTTCCATATCTTACATCATCCTCCATCACCACTCACCTTTTCTGTTGTTCAGCCCCCTGAGAGGGGGTTCTAGGTTGATCCTTGTGATTGATTACCCCTTCCTCCCCCCACCCTCTCCTAATCCTCCTGGTATCTACTCTCATTGTTGTCCCTGAGGGGTTTATCTATCTTGGATCCCCTGTGTTGCAGGCTCTTATCTGTAGCAGTGTGCATGCTCTGGTCTAGTCTGAATTGTAAGGTAGAACTGACGTCATGATAGTCGGGGGAAGGAAGCACCAAAGAACTAGAGGAAAGTTGTGTGTTTCATCAGTGCTATACTGCACCCTGACTGGCTCATCTTTTCCCTGTGACCCCTATGTGAGGGGATGTCCAACTGTCTACAGATGGACATTGAGTCTCCACTCCATACCCCCCTCCATGCCCCACCCCACCCCAGCTTCACCTTGGGTATGGTTTTATTCTGGGTCTTCGATGCCTGATACCTGATCCCATCAATACCTCAGATCACACAGATTGGTGTGCTTCTTCCATGTGGGTTTTGTTGCTTCTCAGCTAAATGACTGCTTGTTTATCTTAAAGCCTTTAAGACCCCAGATGCTATATCTTTTGATAGCCAGGCACCATACGCACTCATTTTGTCTTCACCAATCGTGTAGTGAAGGTGAGCATCACAGAAGGCCAGATTGTTAGAACAAAGTGTTCTTGTGTTGAGGGAGTGCTTGAGTTGAGGCCCAATGCCCATGTGCAACCTTAATTCTTAACATATAGATGTGAGTACATAATTCTATTCCCCTCTCATTATATATATATATATATATATATATATATATATATATATATATATATATATATATATATATGCCTGTATTTAGACCTCTATAAATGTCCTTTGCCTCCTGGTTCTTTCCTCTATTTCCTTTTTACTTCCTTCTTGTCCCACCATCACGTTCGGCCTTTATTCAGGTTTAGTAATTCCTCGCTGCTACATTGCCCTTGATTGAGCCCCACTAGGTATCCTACCACCTTCCTTCCATTGATTTTAGTTTACGTGTTCCCTTGTCCCTGGGTTGGTTCCCCACCACCACCTTCTTTTCTCCCACCTCCCCGTCTCTTGTATCCCGCCCCCCCGGAACCATTGGTCCCATTCTTTTCATCTCCAAATTATTTATCCCACCTATCTATCTAGATAGACGTGCAGATACATTAAAAAGTACAAAAACCAGACAAAGCCAAATAAAACAACAAAGGAAGTCAAGGCCAACAAAACAATAACAACAGCAGCAGAAAACAAAAACAAAATAACAATAACAAAAAGAAAGCCACTGGGAAAAAATGGTAAAGCCTATAAATCCTTCAAGGTCTGTTTGTTGGCCTTTATGAGTGTCTTCCAGTCGAGTCTGATGCGGGGCCACCCTCTGTCCCCAAAGTCTATTTTTGGTATTCCCCGGGGGTTTCATCACTCCGCTCCCCCTGGTGCTCCGCTGCATGCCTCAGCGCCTCGCCCCAGCGTGATGGGGCCAGACCGCGCACTGTTCCCGCACTGTGTCTCCAGTGCTGTCCCCCACAGCGTCATGGTTCAGTGAGGGACACCGTGTCCCATGGTGGGGCCAGCCCTACAGTCCTCCCCATGCATTGTCTACTCTGAGAAGGAACATCGTTCTTGGGGGAAATCTCTTTCTTCTACATCTATGAGTGGCACTGGATTTGTTTCTCTAGTCGACCCGGACTGGCACACTCTTCAAGCGTTGTCAGCATATAGAAGACTTCTCTTCCACGCGTCACCTATCATGTCCTAGTGTGGCATACGCTCCTCCAAAGACCTCAGAGACGGGTTTTAGGTCAACAAAGAGGATAAACCCTGGCTTTGAAAAGTGTTGGCTTGTTTGCCACCCTACAATTAGACTGGCTCTTCATCAGCCTGGTCCTGTGGCCTTTTGCCACAATCTGAATCGTGCTTTGAAAGCGACGTAACCACGGAGCGTTGCATCGAAGAGTCCGTCTGAGATGTTTTTTGAAAGATGGATTTGTATGCTCCAGTTACTAGAGAAGGGTGCCTCGTTTGTAAACCGGTCTTTGCCACGCACTGCTTTAAAGATTCAATAAATGCTGAACCAAAGGCCCCTCGAGGCAGAAACGGGGGGTCAAAGTCCACGTTTCAAGTGGCTGATCGCAGCCTTGCTCCAGCCTAGAAAAGAAAATGCTAGTATCAAATTATCATAGCGGGTTCTTCTTCTTTTTATTGATTTTGTGTGGGCCAGCCCTGGAATTATGATTTCAAAGAGCCCCGAGGATTCCCAAGAGATCACCTGCTTCATTTGACTGATGGGGAAACTGAAGCTCAAAGAGGTTAACTGATGCTGAGGGTCATCTGTTGTCTTGGTAGCAGAGGTCTGACTGAACAAAGACCCTGGGAGAGAGCACAGCTGTCGCTTCCTCTTCAGAGAAGACTCACAGGCTGGACAACATCTGGAGCAAACTGCTGGTAGCATCTCTCACAGTTACTGAGTTTCATAAACAAGTCAGCGGTGCTTGCATATAAAGAAGTATTGGATCGGTTATCACCACCTCATTTTTAACTGCAATACTTAGCCTAGCTCTTTCCCTCTAAGTTTTGTAGCAGTCTTAAAATCAATTTCCGCCTTTGCCCCTTTCCCTTTAGTTAAAACATGCCGGCACAAAATGCTCAGAGAGTGACTCCTAGGAATCTCACAGCTTCCTCCTGTACCACTTGGTTTTTACCTGCGGGGCACACACATCCTGTTTGTTGGATAAAATTGAGAGAGATAGAGATAGAGAGAGAGAGAGAGAGAGAGAGAGAGAGAGAGAGAGAGAGAGAGAGAGAGAGAGAAAGAGTAGCCCAGTAGTCTGGAGAATTTTACTGCACAACTTAATAACTCAGTCAATGGAATTTTACATTACAAGTGCCCGATCCCTCCCCCCCATACACACACACACATACACACACACATAAACACACACACACACACACACGAGGATGAAACATCTGGTCTTTTAATTTAAAGCCTTCTCTTAAGAAAGTAGTTGCATCAGCCCACAATAAATTCTGGATAAAAATGTTTCTGCTAATTCATTTTTCACTGAGGCAACCAGCCTGCCAATCAAGCCGCTTCTGTATTGGAATTCAACTTGATGGTGTCGTATTTTAAAGTGAGATAGGTATTTGTGCTTCCTTATCCTTTTTACACATTTTTGACCATTGAAAATTCAATATTGCACAGTGTAATGACATCTCTCTTGCACCAAACATTTACCATAACTTTGGAGCTAGATGGGTTCTATATTAGAGGCAGAAGTAAATGAACATGCATTGAGTCTAAAGAAATCTTAGCTAGTACTGTGAATAAAGCGCTTACCTTCAGTGGGCCTGTTTCCCTACTGATAAAGCCAAACAGGGGGACAAGATCATTTGACACAGCAGCATCATGGATAGGTTCAAACAAGAACAATTGTGTGGACGGCACAGGACCGGCCAGAGCTTCGGTCTGTTGCGCATAGTAGGTCGTTATGAGTCGGAACGGACTCAATGACACCTAACAGCGACAGACCATCTCCAATGTCTCATCGATTTCTTGGATATCATGTTTCCATGCACTTTATTTGGTCCAAAAATTCTAGACTTACTTAATCACAAGGCTTCAAATAGAATCTCGATGCCAATGATTCCTAAACCTGCATCTGTAGCTTAATTTCTCCCCACAATATATCTGTATGTACCAAAATGTCCATTTGAGAGCTCACTTGAATGGCTAGTAGGCTTCTTAGATTTAACTGGGCCCAAGCATAACTCTCTCTCTCTCTTTTTTAAATCATTTTATTGGGGACTCATACAATTCTTATCACAATCCATATATACATCCATTGTGTCAAGAATATATGTACATTTGTTGCCATCATCATTCTAAAAACATTTGCCTTCTTGAGCCCTTAATATCTGCTGCTCATTTTCCCCTTTCCTCCCCACTCCCCCCTACCTCATGAACCCTTCATCATTCATAAATTATTATTATTTTGTCATATATTACACTCTCTGACGTCTCCCCCTGCCTTCTTCTCTGCTGTGCCTCCCTAGGGAGGAGGTTATACATAGATTCTTGTAATCAGTTCCCCCTTTCTACCCGACGTTCTCTCCACCCTCCAGGCATCACCACTCTCACCACTGGTCCTGAAGGAGTCATCTGTCCTGGATTCCCTGTGTTTCCAATTGCTATCTGTGCCTATGTACATCCTCTGGTCTAGCCAGATTTGTAAGGTAGAATTGGGATCATGATAGTGGGGAGGAGGAAGCATTTAAGAACTAGAGGAAAGTTATATGTTTCATTGTTGCTACCCTGCACCCTGCCTGATTCATCTCCTTCCCACAACCCTTCAGTAAGGGGTGCCTGGTTGGCTACCATTGGGCTTTGAGTCTCCACTCTGCACTCACCCACATTTTCAATGATATGATTTTTTTGTTCCTTGATGCTTGATACCTGATCCCTTCGACAGCTCGTGGTCACACAGGCTGGTGTGTTTCTTCCATGTGGGCTTTGTTGCTTCTGAGCTAGATGACCACTTGTTTATCTTCGAACCTTTAAGATCCCAGACACTATATCTTTTGATAGCCGGGCACCATCAACTTTCTTCACCACATTTCCAAGCACAACTCTCAATCCATCTCACCAACCAAAGTGTTCTTCATCCACTCTCATCAGGTCAATTGTAAGTCCTATCAACCCTGTGAGAGAGAGTAACAGTGTCTCTGTGGGCTTCTGATACTGCAAATCTCTTCATGGAAATAGAAAGCCTCATCTTTCTCCCAAGAAGAGGCAGGTGATTTCAAACTACTGACCTTGAGGTTAGTGAGCAGCCCACATGGCAACCATTGTGCCAATGTCACGTTGGTCCCGCCTTGTGGTAACCCATGCATACGGTGTGAAAAGCATGTGAGGCTCTTCACTACAGATTCTTCAATAAGCACAAGTAAACCTGTGCTTACCTTGTTTATTGGGTCCGTTTGCCCCGTTAACATTGCCAACAGCATTCTTTTTTTAACTATTTATCAGGAATCAGGTGAAGGTTTTGGAGCAGCTAATCCATTTTACGTTCAAACATTCATACACGTGTTGGTGCTCCATCTCTTAGCCCATTCCTCTCCTTGTTTCCAGCTTTCCATGGTTTTTATTTCCTAACCCTCTGAACTTTATCCTTGGGTAAAGGTTTTGTTTTAAAATCTTAAGTGGGGTGGGGTGGGGTGGGGTTTGTAACATGGGGTTGAGTTCAGTGCCAGACCAGAAACGTGATGGGTGTCTATCAAATGCTTAAGCCTGGTCTTTTACCAACATCCTTCTCTTAAGGTCTATGCATGAGCTCTTCCTTCTGCCTCAAATGGATGGCCCAGGGGCCCATGACTGGTCCCTTCTTGTCATTCCTTTACCATCTGAGAGTCATCTTCCCCCACCTTATCTTCCACCCTGCACTAAACAACATTCTCTTATGACCAATGGGCTTCTCATTGACTGGTTTTTGAAAGTAGACCTCCAGCCCTTCTTCCTAATCTGTCTTAGTCTGGAAGCTCCACTGGACCCTGTCCATCATGGGTAACCGTGCTGGTATTTGAAATGCTAATGGTCTAGCGTCTAGCGTCATAGCAACGTGCAAGTTAACAGGATACAGGAACTGTGTGGGTAGATATGATTAGGTTCATTTTACAAGGGAGAAAACTGAGGCTCAGAACCATTCATGATGCCTGCAAACTAAATGTCTTGCCCTCCACGCTGCACCAGCTATGTTTCTGCACGTGGGTCCCTGTGGAGGGGCCTCAAAACGTTTGGAGGAAAATGGAATGAGAAGAACATGGAATTTTTCCAAGAACTTTTGAAATCTCTTCACAATTTTTCTGCCTTACTGACCCCACACAAGAGCTCAGTTGATCTTCATTCTGGATCTGAAGTCGTGTGGAATCACTTAGGCACACCCAGGCTCTCCGTGTGGTAGAACAGCAGAAGGCTCTGGAAGACAGGATCCAGTTTCCACAATAATCCGGGAAAAGACATGCTTTTTCTCTGGAGAAAATCTCTCATTTATTGACACAGGTCGCCTAGCCTTTAAATCCGACTCACCCTATTAAATGGGACATGAAATGTAGCAGGAGCTTCAGATAAAAGTACCTTAACTCATGGAGTCTGTGGGACAAATACCCAACACTCTTGCCCCCTCGCTTTTTTCCTTACAAACGTGTATCATTGTAGTTATGGATCCCTGGGTAGCACAGCCAGGTACACATGTTCCTCCCAAGTAGCAGCTGGTGAGTTTGAACTGCCGACCTTGAGTCTATCTGTTCAACGTTGACCCAACAGGGCCATTGAAGGATTAAAAAACAGAGAAATGAGGGAGGAAACAGGAAGAGGAGAAGAAACCAAAGATGGTAGAAAGCTAACAGGAAGTGAAGCCCCAAAGGCCCCAGATGACCTGGAAAATGGGGAACTTGTCCCTGAAGACCCGGTGCGCTGTGACTCCATTTGGGTTAGCAGCACAGCTGTCACTTCACTTCTGAACTACATGCTTGACCAAAGCAACGGCATGTTGCCACCTACCGGACTTATCGTTCTTGCTTACTGCTCCCCAGCACATCTCACCTCCCATATGCCAACCCTAATGATGGAAGAAGCCATGAGCTGGCTCCGACTCACGGGGTTCCCAAGTCAGAGTAGACGCTGCTTATAAGGTTTTCTCTGGCTAGTTGGTCACCAGGAAGGGAGAGAACATTTTGATGACCCCCCAAAGGATTTTGTTTTGAAGCCTGAAGGTCAGAGAGTCCATGATTCTCCTAAAATAGTTGCCTTCGTGTGTAGGTCTTCCCATCTGTCTGAGATGACCACAGAGTCCGAGGGGAGAGCACTATAAAAGCAGAGGTCGCATTGGAAACGCGCCTGGGGGTCCGCTCCCGAATGGTCTATGTCCCTTTGCCCTGCATCTTCCTGCCCGTGGAGAGCAAGGGAATGCTGGTGTTCTGAAGCACCATGGGCCACCCCTCCCTGCAGCCTGGCAGAGAAAGCCTGCCTTTTCTCACTTTGGAACAAACACCCCCACCAAAGTGCAGTCCTCATCATTTCAAGGCAATTATGAGAAGTAAGACATGCATCACTACATTTCTGACAGGTTTTTACAATCTAGTTTTATTATTCCGCTCTCACTAAAATGCTAATCCCTTGGGAGGGAGAAGGGGGGAGGGCAGAAAACCAACAACAACTCTGCCAGTTCTTTAGCGTAAACAAATATCTCCAGGGAAATGTGAAGTTACACACTGCACTGCAGTAATTTCAGAAGGAACACATTGGAAGGAACGACCATGGGGCCTTCACTGTCACTTGAAGGACAGAGAAGGGGGAGAGTCTAAAGCCAGCCGGCGTCAAGTCGACCCCTACTCATGGTGGCCTTGGGTGCCTGGGTCTAAAACTGCTCTGCGGGTTCTCAGGGCTCATTCGTCAGAAGCAGATCACCAGACCTGTGTTCTGAGGCACATCACACCTCCAACCTTTCAATTAGCGGCTGAGCCCATGCACTGCTGCACTGAGGGAAAAGGCAGCGGACTTTTCTACAAAAAGAGGCAGTAGGTAGCAACACAATAAATGGAGAGAAGATAGATATTTTCAAGGATCCCCTCTTGCTTGGATCCACAATCAATGGTCGTGGAAGCAGCAGTCAAGAGATCCAACGACTCCTCACATTGAGTAAATCCACTGCGCAAGATCTCTAAAAATCCTTCTTTTGAGGACTCAGGTGCATCTGACTCAAGCCATTGATCTTTTCAATGGCTCCTCTGCATGTGAAAGTTGGACGTTGACTAAGGAAGACCAGTGAAAAATTGCTGTCTGAATGCTGGTGCTGGCGAAGCATCTTGGAAGCACCACGGACCGCCCAAGAACCAACAGCTCTGCTTGGAGGAAGTACAGCTGGAATGCCCCCTAAAAGGCCAGGATGGCAAGAGTATGTGCTTTGGACATGTGGTTGGGAGAGACCTGTCCCTGGGGAAGAACGTCATGCTTGGTAAAGTAGTGGGGGGCAGTAAACAAGAGGAAGACCTTCGACAAGATGGATTGACACAATGGCAGCATCAATGGGCTCTAACACAAGAACAGTTGGGAGGAAGGCCCTGACTGGGCAGTGTTTCATTCTACTGTGCAAAGGGTGGCGAGGGTTGGACGGCACTTGGCAGCTCCTGCAACAATGACAGGGTGAGCAGAACTGGGAAAGTGGGAGGAGGAAGGGCACCTAACAACTTCTGTATTCAATAGTTGTTTGACTATCGAGTGGGCCACTAAGGAGAGTTGAGGCGAGGCCTCTCAGGTGTCATGTCCTAGTCTGATGACTGCCCAGCTATAATGTTTTTAGAACAAGGACAGAAACACACTCACCTAAAGAAATGAGTATGTCAAGTTTGACATCAAAAGAAGCAAAGCCCATGACATGGCCCAGCCTATAGGACCTGCTGACAACAAAAATGATAAAGCATATCACAAGTACTGAGCAATCATGAAGTTTCACATTTTCATTTTCCTTGGTAGCAGCAGTAGACCTGCACTGGCCTTTTGTTCTAGGAACTCAAGAATGAAGCTGTTTGGAGCCCCGACTCCATCACAGAGCTGGCCTAGATGGTGAGTCTGAAGGATCTCACTTCCACCAAAGCCCTCTAAAAACGAAACATTTCCAAAAAAAACCAAAAATGAAACATTTCCCGAAGGAATACGTTTGCAAATAAAATGGCATTCCTAATTTTGTTTCTAATTCCATTTTCCCCCTATGTTGCTTAGCAGGAATTCTAAAGAAGTGCAGGCAATGAGCCATCCCAATTTGTGAGAACCAAGGCTTGCCCAAATAAGAAAGTGTACTTTTTTTAATAGTAAAAAGTGTTAAATAGTGAGAGCAATGTTTGGCCTTTGGATCCAGGAGGCAATTCAGGGGTCCCTGGTGTCCCCTCTGATGGGACATTGTTTGCTCTGCCCCATGCACAAGAGCGTCACAGACAGGTATGTTGACTAACCTATACCCACACTTCCACCTCTCCTCTCGTTTTGCTCCATGTTCGGAAGCTGCTGAGCTCCCGTTGACCAATAGGTCCAGTAACTGGATTTCTGCGTTGCTTCTCCATCTTGCTAAATTCTCTAGGAACAGTCCTGTGGTTGCTGTTGGTAGTGGGTCCTTTGGAGCTGTCTCCTGCTCATGTTGGGATCCTGTAGGAAGAATACAATGGTGCCTGGTCTTGGGCCATCTTCATGACTGTTGAGTAGACCATTGCATCCCCGGGGCATTTTGAACCCCTTTCAACTGAGGGGTTCATCTTGCAGAACTCTCTGCGATCAGAGCTGAGAAGTCCACTGGTGGATAGCCACTTCCTGGGGATGTGAACTGCCTTCTGTGCTTAACGGTGCATCCCCAAAGATTGGGAACTGCAAAGTAATGGGATCAAAATGGTGTTATAGGACAATCCATCATCCGACCATGGGCGGGCTGCCTGTGTGTAGGAAGCAAGTGTAGGCACACGGCCATGTGGAAGCCCCGGGAGTAACAAGGAGTCAGCGCGGTCATGATTAGAGACAGGATTTACAGAGGGGCTCTCTCACTGCCTTCTATTCAAGCATCAGAGGCATCCCCGGTCCTTTGGCCCGACCCCTGGAGACATCTTTGTTCGGCTGCTAACTCCCATCTGCTCTGATCCCATGTTTGATTGAGCTTTTCTCCCTTGGCTGCCCAAGCAGTCCAGCCCAGCTGGAGCAAAGATAGGCGGGCAGCAGAACAGCGGGCACTCTGGGCCAGTCCAGCCATCAGGAGAGGGAGAGAGAGGCGGGTTGGGTGGAAGAAGAACATCTGAGGCCAAATCTACAGAATTTGGCGGTGAATGTGGAGGAGAAGGGAGGGGTGTATGAAGGATACGTTTGAGCTTTCTAGACAGTGGCTCCAGGAATATTGGAAGCAAGATGGTGACTCATTCAGATGGGAGCAAGGTGACTTTCAGTGACAGCAAAAAATAGCCAGGTTGAAAGATTGGCACACTCCTTGAAGACAGAGAATTGGAACTCAGGAGAAGGAGGTGGTTGCTCCTTCTTGGTAACCAGTTGTTATGAATTGAATTATGTCCTTCCAAAACAATGTTCACAGTCTGACACCGGGTATCTTTGAGAGCAGAGCCCTGGCTGCTGGTGCTGATGCAGTTGGAACCCTGTGGAGCGGTTCTACTGAGTCCTGTATGGTCTCTCTGAGTTGGAATCCGCTTCTCCACCATCGTTTTTTTTCAGAGACCTATGAATGTTTGGTATCGGATCTTTGAGGATGTCACCATGAAGTTCCCATGAAGTCCTACTGGGGCAAAGTGGCTCCTAATAATCCCTCTTAAGTGGTGACCTTACAAAAGAGAAGCAGAGACATCCAGAGGGAAAACAGCCCTGGGGAGACAGGATGCTGCAGGTCAAGGACCACCTGGGACTTCCGGAAGATGGACATCTTTGCTGTTTGTTACTCTTGAATCCATTCCGACTCACAGTGACCCTGGATGGGAGCATGGGAACGGCTCCATGGGGATTTTCAAAGGCGACCTTCAGGGAGTGTTCCAACCACTTGCCTTTTAGCTAGTAGTTGACAACAAATTTCGGTTGCTTAAAGGCACTTATTTGGTGTTGTTTTGTTATGGTAACACCAGGACTCCACTGCATCGCTGGCCATCCAAAGACATGCAAATGAAGGTACTTAAGTAGAGAACTGAGATAGGACCATCGAATCCCAGCCTCCAGAAGGGACAGAGGAGGAGGAGCCTGGAGGTGGACTGGTCCAAAGGTGCAAAGAAAGGCAGAAGAAAATAGCTCAGGGAAGCAGGTGTGTCAAGTAAATGGAAGTAGCCAAGTGACAGGAAGTAGTACCTGTCCTACTGCCATCAAGTTGAAGCCAACCGCTAGCAATCCTGTATGACACAGAGAGGTATCCCTTAGGGTTTCTGAGACTGTAAAACTCTATAGGAGAGAAAGCCTCGCCTTTCTCCCAAGGAGCAGCTGGTGGGCTTGAACTGCTGACCTCGTGACCAGTTTGACACTTAACCCACTGTGCCTCCGGGATTTATTTGACATGCACAGAGAGGTGGATTAAGCCATTGGGGAATCACTGGAGGACCTGTGAGAGTAATGTTGATGGAAGCCAGGGTGAGGTAGTCCTAAGAAGGTGCAAACCAGGCCCCCCCCCCACTTTCCCTTCCCCCTACTCAGTCACACAGTGCAGAGGGAGGATCGCCTTCCTCTGAAGGCAACAGAATTCCAAATGAAAGGCAGAGGGTGGTGGGTTTCCTTGAAAGCCCCTGTCTCTGCCCCCACCCCCATGACATGCTGGGTTTTATAACTCAGAGAGCCCCTGGGTAGCTCAGAAGTGCTCAGCTCCTAACCTCGTGGTTAGTGGAAAGCCCCACCCCGACTGGGGATGGAAGTAAAAGCCTGGTGGTCTGGAAGTTCAGCGTGGAGACTCCCACGGAGTGCAGATCCACAACGCATGCATTGGTGTCAGCACAAAACGATAAGTGTTTTGTTGTTGTAGTTTAGCTTGGTTTCATTTAAGACCCTGGCCTTTGCCCTTGGGCGTATTTTCTCATAAGCACTGGAATGAAAGGGATTGATTATTCCACTTCCATGTTGAACTTGCTAGGAGAACAATATGAAAAACTCTCCTTCCTGTTTTGTTTTGAATGAATGGAAGTTCAGGATTTCTCTCTTTTCTTTTTTTAAAAAAAACAGAATCGCCTAAGTTCTTTGCTCTTTGAGACAAGAAGATCCATCTCACATGGGAAGATCCTTCAATGTCATCAAGAAGTGTTGATGATGAATTATAAATATTCACCACAGTGTCGATTTCGACAACTCAAAGAGAAAAGGTTGAATAAAAGGGATGAATGGGATTTTGAAACTGTTGTTTTTCTTTATTTAAAAAGGAAGTGAAAATGCTATGGAGTGTTTTAACATATTACATTCTTCAGCATCCAGAGAAGACTCTTGCCAGAAACATGTAGACAACACATGCCCCGTCTTCCCTCTCCAGAAAGGTACTGTGATTGGTAGCTCGCGGACTACAATCAGCATAGCCACTGCTGCCACCCCATTCTGCAACAGTGTGAGGTCAGCTTCACGGGGAGAAATGCCACGGATCTCCGGGAGACCCTGGAAGTCGGAGAGGGGTTCACAGAAGGAACAGGCCCAGCCCAGAGATCCTGATTTGGACCATTCCAGTCTCCAGAAAGGCGAGACAACATTTTCTTGTACTGGCCACCCATGGACGATGGTCGGAAGACCCTAAGAGAGTATGGAACGAGGCCCTGTGTCGGTCAACAGAAGCTGCCTTCGGCTGATCTAAGCAGAGAGGACATTTACCTACAAGATGGCGCATAGCCCACAAGAGTCTCAGGTGAGCTAGAAGATCCGTTCTGAGGTGACAGAGCCCAGATCAAGATGTAAAATCACATGACAGAACGGGTCAGGTCTGTCTACTGATAGCCACGGCACTGAACTCCGCGTAGACGCTGCTGCCGTCCCTGGCACTGGTGCATTCTGCAACATCCCCCTCTTGTATCACAAGCTCTCGGTGGACCCTAACTTAGGAACCTCTGCCTCCTACTGCAAATGCAAGGAGGGCTGTTGTTGGTGCTGACTGACAGTAAACCTTCTGTACCACACAACAACACACTGCCCAGCCCTGTGCCAGCCTCACAATTGTCTTTAGATGTGAGCCTGTTATTGCAGGTAGTTTCTCAAGCCATCTTGGGAAGGTTCTTCCCCACCACCATTTACTACCAACCATGATGTCTTTTTTTCAAGGACTAGTCTCTCCTGATAGCATGTCTCCATAGCATGTCCCTTCTAAGGAGCATCTGGGCTGTATTTCTTTCAAGACTGATTTGTGGGTTCTACTGACAATCCATGGTCTTTTCAGTATCCTGCACCCACACCATAATTCAAATTCATTCTTTCTTCCGAAAGCTTCCTTCTTCACTGTCCAGCTCTCACGTGCATGTCGGATGATTGAAAATACCTGGCTTGAGTCTGATGTACCTTGTCCTCCAAATGACATCTTTGTTTTTTTTAACCGTGTAAAGACGTCTTATGCAGCAGATCTGCCCAAGGCAGTATCCCAGGGCAAGTGTAGCAGTTACATAATCTCCTGTCAACTTGAGCAAAAGGGTGGAGTCTAGCCTGTCAATCAGATCGCAACTTGATGACCTCATTTGGAGGCACTATGGAGATAAATAGCTCACTGGAGTCTGGACTCACTCTCTGCTTCACATTCCTGCTGACAAGCCACATGGAGCCATGCTGATGGAGCCAGAGCCCTGGAGCTAGAGGAGACCCACGCCAGCACTGAGATGTTTCCACTGCCGCTGGATCCTCAAGACTTTCCACCCACTGGCCTGTGATCTTTCATAGCATGCGTTGTTTGAGGCTGAAGAAGAATCTATAGATTGGTATTGGACATATGGGATAATATCGAACTGATGGACTTGATCTGGATGGGCTGGTTTCTTTATATACAATTGCTCTTTGATATGAAGCTCTCTCTTACACGCATATGAGTGTCTCTGGCTTTGTTTCTCTAGTCTCCCTGACTCACCCAGCAAGAAAGCTGAACAAGTGGCATTTTCAGACTCTTTAGTGGGGAGGTAGGTGTTGCCTCTGGGGGTTGGACAATCCCCACGCACAGGAAGGGGATCACATCCTAAATAAGGTGACCAGACGTCCCGTTTTTGGCGGGACAGTCCCGATTTTTAACAATTTTTCCCGCGTCCCACAGCATTTTTTAAAAAGTCCCGATTTTTGGAAAGAATGCACGACAAGCCAGGGCATACGGTTTTCGGCTGCCGTGTGGCTATTTCGCCAGGATATGAGTTTCACTCATGGTGTCCCGCTTACCAATGTTAAAATCTGGTCACCTTAGGCTAGCAAGAATGATGGGACTGTGGTATGCTTCTTTCTAGGTCCAGAATTCCATACAAGGCCCTGCACACGCTGCACAGAGTAGGTGCTCAACAAGCTTTGAACGTGACTGTGTTGGCATCCTGAGCCCAGGTGCTGTACCTCATAGATCTCTAACGACCTAGTTGTTCCTGTTCTCAGGTGCCAGCGGTTCATAGTCCTAACCTTACGGACCACAGAACACAACCCTGCCCGGCCCGGCGCCATCCTCACAACGGTCCCTGTGCCTGAGCCCCTGTGGCAGCCACTGTATCCGTCCCTCTTGTCGAGGGACTTCCTCCTCACTGCCTAGAGAGCTGAATAACTTGATGACATCTGTAGTCTTTCTGTTTTAAAACCGTGATTCTTTCGTGGTCATCTTTAGGGTCTCTGCCGCGATAGCTCCGGGAAGGCCCTGAAGGGGTCACACCGCCCACTTGCAGGGGACACACCACCCACTCGGGGACACATCTCCTTCTGAGCCCACCGAGAGCACCGCGATGTGCAATGTCATTGAGAACACAAGGACACGGCAGCGCTTTCCACCCCAGGTCTCGCTGAAGCCCGAGGGAACGCAGAGACCCTCCGCATTTGAGAAAGATGAACATCTCTAAAACGGCACTCAGGGTGGAAAATGGGAAAATCTGTGATATCGTTTGACAAGATGATTCCTCCTCGTCCCTGCATGCCGGAAGGGAGAGTGTTGAGCTGATTGACAGGCAAGCCACTCGTTTTCTGTGGGGCCGGGAAAGCACCGGGGGCTTAAATGGTAAAGTTATCAAATCTCTTATATCCCCACAGCTCCCTTGAAAATGGTTCCCACCCAGGCAGTGGTATTCTCCAGACGATAGTGTTTGCTATTTTAACGTGCACTGTGTACGGTGCCGCACAGGCTCCGGGAAAGCGCGGATTTTTCTTGGTGGTGATAGCAGCCAGAGATAACATCAGTGGTCTCTGATTTTAGTAACAAAAAAACTTAGCGCGGTTTGGAACTCAAAGTATGTATTTTCATACCGCACACTAAAAATATAAAGGAACCTTGAGGGGAGACGATGTTCAGCATTGGGTTGAGAAGCAGAAGGTCTATGATTAGAGCTCACCCACTGCTCTGTGGGAGATGAGACAGTCTGCCTCCATAGTGATTTACAGCCTCAAACATCCTGGGGGTCAACTCTCCTCTGGCTTCTATGATTACTACGAGCCCAAATAGACTTGCTGGCAGTGGGTTAGTTGGTTAAACCAAAGGTCAAACTCATTGAATAGATTCGGATTCATAGACATCGTACAGGCTAAAGAACTGCTCCTTGGGATCCCCAAGATTAAATGTCGAGGGGAACCTTGTCTGCCTCTCGCAGAGCTGCTGGCGTGGTTGAACCGTGGCGTTGGCGGGTCAGGCTTCCTCTGCTGTCCTGACGGAGGTCCTTGGGTGGCTGGTTAGTTCTACTGGAAACACAGGTGGAGGATTAAACCTAAGTGCCGCTGGTACTGATCATGATGCAAGTTAAGTAAGGTTTTTGTTATTGGCAGGTGACCATTCTCCATCCCTTCCCCCAGCTCCCTGGTGCATTACTATCTTGAAAAATTGTCACATCGCTGTTCCGAGGCCGTGCAGGGAACAATGTCATACTGCTCTCCTTACTGTGACCTTGTTTTCCTGATGGGTCTGGGCAAGGTGGGGTGGGGTGGGGGGGGTGGAGATGGAGATTGGATGATATGAGGCAGCTGTTAGCGATTGTTAACAGGGTTCATTGTGATTGCCGTCCTGCTGGGCATGAAACAAGCCTTCTCAGAAGAAGGGGGGCTGGGGGTGGGGTGTTGCTGATCTTTATTCCAGTGAGTGGAAGAGCCAGGAGGGAAATGTGTCCTTCGGACCCAGGAGACAGCTGTGACACCAGAAGAGCCGCAGCAGCAGAACCAGGAGCAGGAGCCAGAGTGATGGATTTCCGGCGCACAGAGCAAGTACAGCTGAGGGCTTTGGGGCCGGAGGCTGGCTTGTGGAGTGGGGTGCCTCTGGGCACTTAATTGAGGGAGCCTTCAGATTAGGCCTTCAGTGGAATGGCCTGCCCTTTGGGCATTTAGTGACAGCCCTCAAAGAGTTTTGTATCATTGCCCGAGCAGGAGGCTGGAGGCCAGACCAAGAAGCTGAGGGCCAGAGCGAGAGGCCTGCCTGCGGACACAGCAGAGAAGAAACCGTCCTGACGGAACGACTGTCTCCTGACCATGTCTCACCTGAATTGTAACCTGTCAACTTCTGTAATAAACCTCCTGATTGTGAGCAGTGTCGGTGAGTAGAGTGTGGCCATCGCAGTGAGTTATTGAACCCAGCCACGGAAGTAGAGGGCTGTGGGAGCGGCGACTGGTGTCAGGATAAGGTAAAAAGGGATGGAGGCTGGGGACATCTCTGACCTCGGTCTTGTGACAGTTGGCCTTGGGAGTCAGAGGAAGTCAGATGTGGCCCCTGTGAGCCAGTCCCTATTCATGGTAACCTCATGGTCAACCAAGCTGTATCCCACCTGGTCACACACCACATCCATGATCGGCTGCAAATTGGACAGGGCTCTGTTGACCGTGCCATAGGATTTTCCCTGGCTCAGTTGTGCAAACAGATCACCAGGCGGTTCTCCCTAATCCATCCCCGTTTGGGAGCTCCCTGAAATCACATGGATTCAAATGAAAAAATTACCATGGCTATAAATGGTCGTCCCAACTACTGACTTTATTCAGATTTCCCCAACATTCCCTGTCAATGAGGTATGTGTATGGTGCATGTGGTTTGTGCTCAGCTGCGGGTCACAGGTTGGCAGTTCAAAGCCAGGGGTGCTGGGGAGGAAAAGTGTGTGGAGCTGCTCCGTAAGGCAGGGAAACGCTAAGGAGCAATTAGTTCCATGCTATCACCCAAGGGGACGAACAGGTCAAAGCAAAGGTTTGGTTTGTTGGTTTGTTCTTGTCATGGAAACACTTCCACACCCATACGAGCTAGTGAGTCCAACACATTCTGACAATAGAATTGTATGTGTTGTGAACATCATGCTTTTAGACTGACTGGGATTATGCATGTCAGACATGGTGTGATGTAGTTACATAACTGATGTGAATTTTGAATTTGAGAGCATTAAGAGTGAAGGGGTAGCGTCTAGTCTTTCAATTGGATCATAGCTAGTGAGACCTCT
Source organism: Tenrec ecaudatus (assembly GCF_050624435.1). Lineage (NCBI taxonomy): Eukaryota > Metazoa > Chordata > Mammalia > Afrosoricida > Tenrecidae > Tenrec > Tenrec ecaudatus. The sequence continues at coordinate 14,020,961 of NC_134543.1, forward strand.
GTGTGGGAATGGCCTTCTCCTAAGAATGCTAGGAACTCTGGGTTTTTCCTCCTTGGAGGTGGGGACACCCTCTCTCTCTGCTCACTCCCTGAGTGACGCTCTACTGACAAGACACAGGACGCTACACCCTGGGAGCTAGAGAAGCCACATGAACCTACCCTGATGCAGCCAGATCCCTGGACCTGGAGAAGTCACGTGAAGACCCCTGCCAGCGCTGAGATGCTTACAATGCTACTGGATCCACAAGACTTCCAACCCACTGGTCTGTGATCATCCTGCATTTGGCATCATTGCATGTGTTTCATGAGTCTGACGAGGATTTTATAGATTGGTGTCAGACATAAGGGGTAATATCAGACTTAGGGACTTGATCTGGACTGGACTGGGATGTTTTCTCAATATTCAATTGCTCTTGTCTATAAAGCTCTTTCTTATTCACATGAGTCTCTGTGAATTTGTTTCTCTAGTCTACCCAGACTAACATACATGAGATGTTGAGGACTACTCTTGCTAATGCCCCGAGGGTCTTGGCTGAAAGCAGAGGCAAACAGAAAGGTGTTTCTATCGTCTTACTAATGTGTTTTCTGGACCGTGCAAAGGTTTCCAAACGTGTGGCTCATTCACAAATTATGAATGACCTCGTGAAGGAGGGGGAGCTCAGAACACTTCATTGCGCTCCGGCGGGACCTCGACATAGACCAAGAGGCAGTCGTCTGACCAGACCAAAGGGAGGCCGTGTGGTTTGGAATCAGAAAGGTGTGGTCAGGCCTACGTCCTCTCACCACATTTATTCAATCTGGATGCCGAGCAAGTAGCCCGAGGAGACGGAGTATCTAAAGAAGACCACAGCATCAGGACTGGAGGAGGACACACAGGCAATGAGCAACATGCACATGCCACCACGCTGCTTGCGGAGAGCAAAGAGGACTTGAAGCCCTTCCGGAGGCCGATGCAAGCAGACCACCCTCGGCATGGATTACACGCCAACGTAAAAGGAAAGAAGACATCTCACCCCTGGACCAGTAACCTTCCCGATGAAGGGAGAAAAGATGGAAGCTGTCAGGGATGGCATCTTGCTTGGCCCCACAATCCACCCTCAGGGAAGCGACAGTCAAGAGGTCAAAGCACGTATTGCTTAGGGCAAACCTGCTGCCAAAGATGCATTGAAGGGAAAAGATGCCACTTTGAGGGCTCAGGTGCACTTGACCCCTTGCCACGGCATTTTCAGTGGCCTCAGAGTCAGGTGAAAGTAGGAGGAGACATAAAGAAGACGGGAGGAAAATGGATACATCTGAACTCTGGGTGAGGAATGCGGTCTCTACCGTGGACTGCCAAAGGGTCGCTATGGGTCGGGGCCAACTCGCTAGCACCTAACAACTACAGTCCAAAGGACGAACACATCTGTGTCATGGTAATGACAGCCGAATGCTCCAAAGAAGCAAGGAGGGCGAGACTCCATCTCATGTACGTTAGGCATGCTCTCAGGAGGGACCAGTCCCTCGGGAAGGACGTCATGCTCGGTGAAGAGGAAGACCCTCGACAAGATGCTGCCACCAGGGGCTCAAACCTAGCATGGATTGTGAGGACGGTGCCGGACCAGGTGGCGGCTTGAGTTCTGTGGATTGCCACGTGTTGGAATCCACTTGGTGGCACTAACGACAACTGGGATTATAGAGAAAGAGAGTCTCAGAGAGACGATGGTCTCCACCGATGACTCGGCATTTACTCTGTGCCGAACACAGAGCCGAGTTGCATGCATGACCACATCTCATCTTCTCCAGAAATCGGGTGGAGACCACTAAAACCCCTCAGAGTCCAAAGCCCATGAACTGGATGCGGCAGGACAGACCCAAAGGCATTTATCAAAGGCCTGACGCACACGCTGTCTCTCAATCTGGCCAGATCCAGCCTCCCAAGCTCTCTTGGATCAACTGGTGGGTGGCACCCATTGGGAGGTGGCCCAGTAACTCTGAAGGTTGACACTCGGGGACATGGCCTGGTCTGTGATCTGGGCAAACCATTTTAATACCATACACCTCAGGATTTTGCACTCCGTCTCTGGCCGGCTACCCCCCGCCTTCCTGGGTGGTCCTGCGTGGGGGCTTCCTACATGCAGGGGAAACATGGAGCTAGCATCCCGGAACCGCCGGCTCACTTCCTCCAGAGTCCTTTAAGGCTTCATTCGCATGGGCAAAGTGCTCTGCCATGCTAGGCGAGGAGGCGCTGGGATGCGGAAAAGTGTCTACCTGAGGCCAGACAGCTGGAGAAAGGAGGCCTAAGGAGGCCAGGGGCTCCGAAGGGCCTTGGCGAGGCCTGCTCTTGCAGCCAGCTGGTTGGCCTGGGTCAAATCGGGTTCCTTCCTGGAAACTTCTGCCTGGCAGCTTTCCTCGCTTGATTGGCATGGCATTTCTCCTGGGGGTAGGGGAGTGTCAGGCCCCAGGAGAAAGATTTCATCACTGGCCCTAACGGAGAACTAGGGGAACACACACACACACACACACACACACACACACACACACACAGTTGCTATCCACGTGGTTCCAGCTCCTGGCTACACCCCATGTGTCAGAGTGGAACTGTGTACACATTAGTGTTTTCAGCAGATGAATTTTTCTGAAGCAGATCGCCAGACTTTTCTTCATGTCCAGGTAGTTACATCTGGACTGGAACCTTAGACTTTTGAGTCAGCAGCTGTTTGCGCATCCACCACCACCACCACCACCCAGACTCCATGCTGAGGCGCCTTCTGGGCTCAGCCCAGAAGAGAAAGGACATGGGTCCTGCTGCCCACCCCACTGCCAGGGCAGGACTGGATTTCCTCGATTTAGACGGGCTGCATATCGGGAGTTGGCATGGTTTTGATTTAGCCTCACCGCCATGGAAGGCCATGAATCCCCTATAAAGCAGTGGGTGACATAATGAAGTGGCCCTCCCCAGTCTTGTGCAAATTTCACAGTCGCCTATGAGGGAACCCTCCCCCCTCTAAAAGGGAAAATTTCCCCCAAAAACTATGTATTTAAATTTTTTTTACAAAACAACCTTATCGCCTCCAAAGTACTCTCCAGGACACTTGACATATTTGCCAAATCTGTGATTCCATTCGTGGAAACATGTTTCATTCCTCTCTGGGGATGGCTGACAGGACCGCCCCCTTGTTTTTTTTCCTTCACTGCTTTTCTACGTCATCAAATCGCTGTCTTTTCATGTCCCTCTTCATTCACGGCAACAAAAAGAAGTTGCACGGAGTGAGGTCAGGTGTGGGGGACAAGACAGGTGTGCTGTTTGTTTTTTTGCCGAAAACTGGTGCACTGAGATGGCTGCTTGAGCAGGTGCATTGTCGTGGTGGCAAAACCAGTCCCCTGCCTGCCACAAATCAGGCCATTTTTTATTGTTAAAATGTGCTGAACCAAACTCCAAGATAGTCCAGGTAACTTCCTGTGGTAAGTATACAAGTTCATGTCAACTTGATGAAAGGGTGGAGTCTAGCCTGTCAATCAGGTCACAGCCTGATGATCCCTCCTGTGGACATCACTTTCTCATGAGACTCCTGGGAACTTCCTCTTTTTCCGCTGGAGGTAGGCCACATTCTCTCTCTCTCTCTCTCTGCTTAATCTTTTCTGTGGACAAGCCACATGGAGCCACGCTGCTCCTCTGGAGAGCATCCACTGCCACTGGATCCACAGGACTTTCTACCCACCGGCCCGTGATCTTCCTGCATTCAGCATCATTGTATGTGCTGTGTGTGTCTGAAGAGGAATTCATAGGCTGGTATTGAACTTATGGACTTGATCAGGATTGGGCTAGGATGTTTTATTGATGCATAATTACTTTTTTGATATAAAGTTTTCTCTTACACAGATATGAGTGTCAATTGGTTTCTCAACCTGGTCTAACACACTTCCCCATCTCGTCAATGGTTCATTGTCAGTCTTTGAGCACAAGTGCACAGGTTTTGTCAACATTTTCTTCTGTTCCAGAAGTTGATGGATGTCCAGAACAAGGTTTGACATCCATCAACATTTCACCTTTTTTGAAATGAGAAAATGACTCATACTCTTGAGTTTTACCCATATCTCTGTCTTTGTAAGCTGTGTTCAACATCACAACAGTTTCTGCAACATTCCCTGCCTCCCACCCACAAAGCCCAAGCAGGAAACAAAATTTCACAGTCACACACTGTTCTCTGAAATCGAGGTTCAAGTGAAACTACTTTCATGAGAAAATTCACGTGACCAGAGAGAACCTTCCAAGGCAATACCACTGGGTGCACTAACTCAGAGTGAGTTGCTAGATGTTTGCCTAGCAGGTAAAACACGTACTATGAAAGCTCCACTTAGTGGAGTGTTTTTCCGGGGTGGGGGGGAGTGTGGGGCTGGATAGCCCCTTGTATGTCCCTGCTTGTTGAAGGAGCCCTGGTGGTACAGTGGTTATACATTGGGCTGCTAACTGCATGATCAGCAGTTTGAAATCACTAGCCACTCCACAGGAGGAAGGTAAGGATTTCTAATCCCTTCCAGAGTTACCGTCTGGGAAACTCACCGGGCCAATTCGGTCCTGTCCTCTAGGGGCTCTACAGGTGGGAACTGACTCGCTGGCCATGAGTTTGGAGTCATTTGGAGAGCTTGTTCAAGGACAAGACTGTGGGCGTCAGGGAGAAAACGGGAGCTTCTGGCGTCAAGAGGTGAGGTCAGGTGGCATTGGATTGCAATTGGAAAGACAGGAAGCGACCAATGGGCAATTCTTCTTTTCAGATCATCTGTTGCCAACTGTGTCAAGCAAGTTAGAGAGCTGGGGAGGGGGGAAGCCGCCCCAGTTTCTCCAAAGTGGCCCTCTTCTGTGTGTGTGTAAACAGAGGTTCTGCTTGCTCTCACAGCTGACTCGCACTGTTTGTGAGCCCAGGGGGAAGAAGGTTTGTTATGTTTGACTTTTGTCATGCTTTCAGCTCCTGCTGGGGTTCCAGGAGGAGTTCAACCCATCGCCCAGATCCACAAACTGAGAGCCTGGCCACAGCCACCTGAAAGGAGGGGGCGCCTCCCCCTGAGTCCAAGCGGAGCAGGGTTGGGAGCCTTTTCTCTGCCCAGGGCCATTTGGATAGTTACCTCATCACTCACAGGTCAGGCAGCACTATCAGCCTACAAGTCAGCTCGCTGTAGTCGGCCAAACATTCAACTAACTCACATCTTAATGTGATGCCTAAGGAGCCCTGGCTGGTGGCAGAGTGGTTATAAGTTGGGCTGCTAACCGTAAGGTCAGCAGTTCAAAACCAACAGCTACTCCTCTCGAGGGAAGACAGGATCTTCTACCCCCATAAAGAGTTACAGCCTCAGAAACCCACACGGGCAGTTCTACCCTGTCCTATAGGGTCACTCACTAGGAGTCGGCAGTGAGTTTTTGAGTTTGGAATGTGATGGCTCTTTGGGGAAGTTAGACCTTTCAGCAGAATTCCCCACCTTCGAGGGTAGGGAATTCAAGGGAAGAAAGCTAACCATCCCCACCCCTCACCCCCCAGGGCAAGAGGTCAGGCAGAAAAGATTGCATGTCTGGGTCAGCAGGGCATGCATGTGGGGCTAGGGAACTACCTCCCTTAGTGTCCATCTGAGCAGTGACAAAGGTCAAGCCATGTCCCCGTCCTGGGCCAACAGCAGGGTCATCCTGTTTGCTCTTTACTCCTGCTGCCTCCCGGGCCATGTCTGTGTGGTGCTTTTGGGATGAGGGGCCCATCTCGTGTCGCTCACAGGCTATGAGTGGATAGCTGAGGCCAGCAGGGCCACTTATGTCATAGCTACATGGAATCCTGGCCTGAAAACACGAAACAGAATAGCAAACCAACACGCCCAGCACCCCCAAACTCGCAGTCACTTCTACTTCAGAGTGTCCCAAAGCTCCCTGGAGTCCTGGTGGCCATGAGCTTTGGGGGAGCAAATACCAGGCCTTTCTTTACCAGGCCCCACAGGGGGTGGGTGGGGTCAAACCACCAACTCTTAGGTTAGTAGTCAAACAAAAGCTGTCTTCTCCATCCTGGGACCTTCACTGGGACTCGAACCTGCTAGCAAGTCCCCCTGATTCTGGTTTTATTCCCCCCTAACCCACCTCCACACGATCCTTGTATGACACCAAGCTCACCACGATCGCTTCTTTTGTCTTTTAATGAATGAATTCATTTCTTTATTGCGCTGTCTACAGAAGAATTCTGTCCACTGAACAGTATGTGTGCTGTCTCATTTGGCAACCAGGAGTTGTCCAACCTTCTCAATGTAACAACACTGTCCTTCCTGGGGTCCCCCCCCCTTCTTTCCTGCTCCTCCCTCTCTTCCAAGCTCTGTTTTGGTGCAGATGCTGCCTCTCTCATAGCTTCTTATTAGCTAAGGGTAAAAAAAATAAATAAACCGAACCACTGAGTTACTGCTGACTCATCGGTCCCCCTGTGGTCTCTGAGCCGGGAACTGTTTATAGGAGAGGAAAGCCCATTCTTGTTGCCCAGGAGCTGCAGATGGTTTCAAACTGCTGGCCACATGGATCAGAGACCAACACATAACCAGTACGCCACCAGGGCTCCACAGCTGAGGGTAAGCCATCTTTTTTTAGGTGCCAGACACTATCTTCCTGAAAGTGATCACTGGACAGAACAAAGAGTGGTTGGCCTTGGGGTGAGACATCGAGTAAGAAACATAATAAACAGTGGAGGTGTTAGGAGGTAATAAGCACAGAGGGTAAGGGGGAAAGTGGAGCAAGATTGGAAGGGCCATTTGAGCAAAGGGGGTTGCAGTGTGGAAATACTGACTCTGGCCCCTGCAGGCCTTGCCTGGGGAACCTGCAGGCGCTTCCTCCTGGGTGACCTGGGTTTGGCGTGTCAGCCTCTCGCTCCCTGGGCAGTACGCTACCTGCCTGTGTTGCCACCCTCCAGGCCTAGGATGCTCCCCCTTCCCAGGGGTCCCTTCTCCCCACTCCTGGGGACTTTGACCCTCCTTGTCCCAGGGGCGCAGGACACCTTTCCTGGTTTCCCTCAAGGATGCCAGCATGTATGTCGGGGAAACTTTGTGGGTGACCAGCAGACCAACATGGAATTGAGCTGTGATTCTGCTACTTGGTAACCCGCGGCTTGGAGCAAATTGGCCCATCTGTCCGTTGGGATTCAAAACAGGGCTCTCCTTAGCAGGTCCCTGAGTGGGGCAAGATGGCTCTCTGTTTGAGTAAGCACGTAACAGTTGGTACTTCAGAACCACCCAGTTGTAGTATGGAAGGAAGACCTGGCAACTGACTTCTGTAAAGCTGACGTTGAGCCAAGAAAATTCCATGTAGCCATTCGGCTGTCACCATGACTTAGAATCTACTCGGTGGAGATGGGTTTGGGTTCTTTATTTTTTTTCCTTCCTTCCTCCCTCCCTCCCTTCCTTCCTTCTTTTCTAAAAAAGAATGCTATTATTGTTCGTGGTGCCCTGGTGATGCAGTGGGCTAAGCACTGGGCTTGTACCAACCACTGCTTCTTGTAAGAAAGATGATGGAGCCGTCTGCTTTCCTCACTTTTAAACCCATGTCACAGTCCCGCTCTGTCCTCTAGGGGCGCTACAAGTCAGAACCCACTTGTCCCCATTGGGTTAGCGTTAGGTGCCATTGGGTCTACGTCAACTTACAACACCACCCCCCTTCCTGAGACAGAGCAGAATTGGCCCCATAGGATTTCCTAAGCTCATCCTAGTGAGGAGTCCTGGTGGCTTAGTGAGTGATGTGGTGAGCTGCTAGCCACAAGGTTAAACGTTCGAAACCTCCGGTTACTCCAAGGGAGAAAGATGAACGCGTTTTCTACTCCCGTGAAGGCGCATAGTCTTGGAAACCCACAGGACCTGTGGGGTTGCTGTCAGTCGGAATTGCCTTGATGGCGGTGAGATTTGGGGAAGAGCTGGGAGAGAACAGTGACCAGCTCACTAAGGGCCTGTGACTATGAGTTAGAATTGTTCCCATGGCCATGAGCCTCGATGGCTGTGAGTTTGGTTTGGTTTGGTTGGGATTACTATGGGGCAGATGGCCAGGTCTTTGTCCTGGGTTTGAACTGCTGACTTTGGGGTGAGCACTCTAATGCCTAACCCACAGAGCTACCAGGACTCCTTCTCTAACCCCCAGAGACGTTGTCTCAATAAACTGGGACCGCCACTCCCTAGGGTCCCACCATCACCCTGGCTGGATGATTAGAGCAGCTTCCTTCTCTGATGGTGCCCTGGGGCCACCAGCCTTCTCTCCCCACCCACACCCCCAGGGTTCCCAGATCTGTTTGGTCTCTTGCTTGGATATTTCTGGATGTCTCAACTGTTAAACTACCTGCCCCAGCAACTCCTTGAAGTGCCAATGGCCTTGGACCCAGAGGTGCCTCAGAAGAAAGGCCTGGTGATCAACTTCTGAAGACTCGGCCCTGGAAACTCCTAGGGATCACAGTGCTATTCTGCCACAGACCTGTTGCCTTGGTTCCGGTTTGGTTCTGGTCTCCTGCAAAGGAACCTCCCGGGCCTACTGGGCTAGACCTGGCTCCTTCCTGGAAGAGAGACAGGGGGATTTCTGGATCCCAGACACAAACACCACTTCAAGTATTCACCACAGAAAGGATGTTTTTAAACAAGAATTTTCAATTTATAGGAAACTGGAGCGTTCTTTGCGTTGCCCCTGTTCCCTATTACCATACGACTGTGCATCTGTCGCGGTGAGGGGACATCTCTGCTGTAATGGAAATCCATACTTTATTCAGATTTCCTTAGATGCTTCCTCCTAATGCCCTCTTCCTGTCCCAGGATCCCATCCAGGGCATCAAATTACATCCAGTCATCGCGTCTGCCTTGGCTTCTCAGGGCCCTGCCAGTTTCTCTGATGACCTTGGCAGTGTTGGGGACTGGTGGAGTTCTTTGTGGGGTGCCCTGCGAGTAGAATGTGCTGATGTACACAATGGACGGCAGGAGACTGGTTACACAGGTGATGGGGGATCTGAGAAGCAAACAGGAGCTGGTAACAACAGCCAGTACTGTCTTCACTGGTCATGCTGGAGAGTTAGTGTGGAGCCATGGTGGTCCCTGAGGCCAGGGGCCCGTAATCGGGCAGAGGCTTCAGCCAAAGGCAGACCCTGCAGGAGAGGCTACAGGGAGCCAACACACCAGGGGAGGGGGCGAGGCATGGCGGGGAGGGGAGGGTCGGCTGTGAAACCCAGCATGAGAGTCAGCTCCCAACAATACAGAGTCTCAGGCAGGGTGGAGAATGGCCAAGAGGACAAAGTGGCCCAGGCCCAGGCCAGTGACATTTGAACCCAGAACACTGGGACATGGTTTTATTGTAGCATTTGCACCCTTGCCCGGCAGCACTCTGTCTGTTCCAGTGTACCATGTGACATGGGGGTCTTTGAATCACAGTTTATTTGGTTAGCATCTAGAAGAGTGCCTGGCTCAGATTAGATTGCAGTGCTTGCTAGCTACATGGGTGAGTGAATGAATGAGTGAACAAATGAGTGAGTGGCAGTTTCTTTTGGCCACTGCCTTGCCTGCTGTGCTCCAGTCCTGAGGATTTACTAACTCCCAGCATTCTGCGTCTCTTCCCATTACCTCCTCCTATTGGCACAGATAAGGTTGAGCCTGTGTTTGCAACATGTGAAGGCCAAGGCCAGAGTGGATGGCGCAACAGGTCAGTAACGCACTAGTGTTTAACAAAGGGATCCAGTGAATCCAGCCAAGTGGGATCTGCTTACTGACAGGCAGGCTGCCCACCTCTGCCCTCGATGCCTCCGGGCCCAGCATCATCGTGGGAGCCACTTAAGCAAAGGAATGAGCAATAACTGTGAGGAATATAAATTCTGCACCTGTCTTTTCAGTTAAAATGTTGCCCAGCGTTTTCACTTACTGGTATTCCGGTGGGTTGGGGCACAGTGACAGAGCGCCTACATTTCCTTCCGAGGGAGGGAGGGGGAAGGAAGTGGAGTGCCACAATCGAAAGTGACTGGAAGATTTCCCTTGGGGGTAGATGGGCTGAGCTGTGATGCCCTGGAGTTCGTTGAAGCTTCTGTTGTCACCTGGCCTGAACAGGAGTCTCAGAATGAGCTGCCTCGGGCTCCAAACCCCAGAGATCCCAGGGCTTGGGCAGGCTGCCGGCATCACCCAGCCCCACCTGAGAAAACGCCCCTTGCCCAGGACATCAAGCAGTTCTTGTCTCCGAGGAGAGCAGAGAGCATCCATCGCTGACCTCAGCACTGCTCAGTCCCATATTTTAGGCTTTCTGTCTCCCAGGCCGCCCCGGGGAGTCTGGGTACAGAAATCTGACCTGCAGCCACCTTCCCTGGTTAGGAGAGAAGGAAACAAGCCCAAGCAGCCACACTTTTCCATTCTGGTAAATTGTGGCTCTGACGTATGTCCCTCCCACCCCCACAAATGTCCAAGGTCTTATCATTTCAGGAGGTAGCATCTGATCAAGAGTCAATGGTCTCCGGCGAGGAAGTCAGAGCCACACTGAAGGAAGGCATTGGTGAAAAGCCGGCTCCAGGAACTGTGGGACATCTCAATGTTTCCATGAAGCAGATGCCCTGCTGGAAGTGCCCCGCTCTTCTCTGCTCAGAACTCGGAAGACGGCTAACTGGCTAACTACCTGGAAGAGATCCATACCTGTAGCCATTCCACAGGAATATGATAGAATTATTAAACAATATAATTAATATTAACGCGCACGTAGACGTAGGCGGAAGATCATTTTATTTTTTTTTATTTTTTAATTTTTATTATTATTTTTTTTTGGAAGATCATTTGAAAATGGTTGTAGCAGTACGGCAGCAGGAAGCTGCCAGAAATCCAAGCCGGATTCAGGAGAGGACGTGGAAGGAGGGAGAAAGAGAAAGCCCCTCAGTGAGCAGCATTGACCCAGTGGCTGAACCAAGGAGCTCAAACCTAAATGACAATTGAGGGTGTGGCCCAGGACCGGTGTGCTGGGTAAGGTTTATTGTGCCAACCTGGCTGATAAACATGTGGGAGTAATTGAAGGGCGGAGAGATAAATGGCTCAGTGAGCCCCACCTTTCTTGTTCTCTGATCTCTTGCTCTCTGATGGTCCGACCAGGGCGCGGCTGCCTTAGCTAGTTCTCTGCCTCAGCTGGCAAGGCTCACTTCCTGTGAGACATCCCTGAGGAGAACCACATGGACCTACTCTGATGCAGCCCTGGGTGCTGGAGCAGCCGCATGGAGACGCCTGCCAACACTGAGCTGCTTAAACGCTCACTTATACGGCTTTTCTCTTGCGCTCAGTGTCATTGCGTGTGTTTTGCAAGTTTGAGGCCGACTTTGTAGATCAGTGTCGGACATATGGGCTAATGTTGGACTTATGGGCTTGGACCGGCCAGGGTTGGGATGCTTTCTTAAGGTACACTGACCTTTTATATAAAACCGCCTCTTACATACATCTGAGTTTCTGTGGATTTGTTTCCCTAGTCTACCCAGACTAACCCAACCAGGTACTGTCTCGTGCTGTTGGCCATAAGGGGGCCCTGCAAGCTAGCACTGCCTCAGGATTCTGACAACGGCACAGCAACATGGCACATAAGAAATGATGGCTAGGAAAATGCATCCGCATGTTTATTCAGGGTGTCTCCTGTCTCTCTCTGTGCGCAGAGAACGAGCTGGGAGAACAGGTGGTCTCAGAAACAATTGAAGGCCAAGGCTGAGACTCTAGCGCCTGTGGTCCTGTGTGTGTCGTTTGGGTCAGGTCACCCACACTTTCAGGACCCCGTAGTTTCTCTTTGGAAAATCGGGGATTGTACTGTCTTCTCATAGCATGTGATAAAGATCATACGATATATGTTCCCATATACCTATGTACAGGGACAAGTGTAACATTATCAACTCATTCTTTGAAAAGAAGCAAGGCAGCTGGCAAGGTGCCTTTGATGTTTAATTAATACTAAAAATCTTCCATTCAATTTATTTAGCTATAATTAGAAAAGGGGATGAGTACTTTTCAAAGGGGCGCTTTTTCTGCACCTAAAATAGAACCCAGAAAGCACGTATTTGATTTTCCTTCTGGCGACATGTCACCCGCCATTGTTACTAGCAGTTTCACCCAGAGCGTGACCTTCAAACTTGGTGGTGGTATCAGAGTCTCACAAGCAGGCTCAGTCTCACAAGCAGACTTGTCCAACGAAAGCAGTTTTACTTTAAATTCAGGTCTTGTCCGCCTAGATAAACACTAACAAGTTTAGATCTTGTTTCCTGGGGGAGGTGGGGGGAAGAGGCAAGAGTTCTAGTGGTGTACTGGGTTACAGGTGGGCCTCCTAACCCCGCCTAGGTCAGCAGTTTGAAACCACCAGTGGGAGAAAGATGTGACTTTCTATTCCCATTAACAGTTACAGTCTTGGAAACCCATGGGAGAAGTTCTCCCCAGTCTTAGCGGGTGACTATGTGAGTTTGACTTCTGGTTTCGGGGAAGGGGTTGCGGAAAGCCCGTTGGGGGCCAATGAGGGGACTTTATTTTGGGGCTTCCGGTAACAGTCTTCTTACTAAAGAGAAACCTGCAACTTCCATTTCCCCTACTTGTCCACCAGCTGATTTGTGGATCCCACTCTCTAGGTCCACCCTTTACTTTCGGTTTACAGAACGTGTGTGAGATTCTCCCATGCGTTTTCATTTGTAATGAAGTTTTCTCTACTTGGGGGTCCGTATGCCACCGTTCATTCTCTCACTACGATTTCTGAGGGGATCCAGGAGTGCATATTTTAAAGCAATTTTGGAGGTCTTTTGAAAATCAAATGACGACACGGGTAGCCATATGGGGCTTTGTTATTTAAAATAGCATATTAGAAAGGAAGAGAAAGTAAACAGGAGACCAAGGCTTGTTAACGGGGCGGGAATATCATTGGGAAGCTGTTCAAAGCCTTGGTTTAAACCCAGACAGGTTCAACCTTTTTTTTTTTTTTCCCCTAAAAATTGCGTCATCTTTCTGAAGTCGCTCGTTATTGATCCCCGACTATCTGCCTTCCCGTGGACGCACTCTAGAGCCGGCGCACGCGAGAACCGGGGCCCGGGCGCCACGCTCTCCGGCCGGGCTGCAGACAGGAACGTGTGCTTCGGGGAGGGCAGTGGCAGCCCCAGCTTCTGCCCTTGACCAGCCCAGGCCAGGAGCTGACTTGGAGCTCCCGAGGCTCGGTGACCACCGCGGCCGCTTTGGAAGGCGGGCGGCGGGGTTGGCGGGGCTCCGCGGGGTTCCCGGGGACCCCTCTCCCCGCGCCCCGCAGCCAGCCGCTGGCGGGTACGTGCGAGGCTGCAGCCCGAGCCGCCGGCGCGCGCGGCGCGCGCTAGGACCCAGCGGGGCCCCGGGCCGGGAGGGAGCCGCGCCGCCGACCCCGGGCGGGCGCCGGGCGCTGGAGCCGGGGTTCCGGCGGCGGTCGGCTGCAGCTCGGCCGGGAGCCTGGCGACCGGGCAGCGGGTCCAGCCGCGAGTCCAGCGCCGCCGCAGCACCCCCAATGCAGCCCCGGGAAGCAGCGGGGGGCCAGCGATCGCAGGTAAGGAACGCGGGGCTCGTCTCCTGCCTCGCAAGCCGCTCGGGTGCAGCATATTGTCAGGAGGCGCCCTCGGCGTGCAGGCTGCTGCATTTTGGGGCGCCCTGTGATTTTTTTAAGGTGCCCGCCCCTGTGTTTCCACCTGGGTTTTCCAGATCGATGCAGCTCCCGAGTGGGGGAGATCCAACAGCATGGCAAGTTGCTTATTGTCATTAGTTTGGTCTCCAAAGTAAGTTCGTTGAAAAAAGAGAAAAGAAAAAGTTTCCCAGGAAATGCGTGGGTCGTCGTTTAAAAAATATTGTGTCTGTGTGTGTGTTAAGAAAGATCGCGCCGATGACTCTGCCTTGCAACCGATCCCAGCCTGGGTGGCCTCCGCGGCCGAGCTCGCGGGCAGCCCCGTGGCGTGGCGCGCCCGCGGCCGAGCTCGAACCTCCCAGGACCCGGCGTGGTGGACGTGGAGTTCGCCTGGGGCTCCCTTTGCAGCCTGGCTGGTGGCGCCCGCTCCGCCGTGGGTGAGCAGCCAGCGTGTCAGCTCCGTGGGCAAGGCGCCGGCAGCCTCTTCCCAAAGGCTGGCACTGGCTTCTCCCGACGGAGTGAGTTCCAGTGGAACCGGGGAGTGCAGACCTTTCCCTTTGGGGACACGCCGGGATTGGGGGAAACCCCTGATCGCGGCCCTCTCCAAGCTGCAGGGTCTGGGTTTGGGGGATTTTTTTGTGCTTTGTTTATACTCCCGGTATGACATTTTGGGGCAGAGAGACGCAATCCTTCGCGGCCGCTTTTAATTGTGAGGTTGTTAATTTCTTTTATGTATGCGTTTCCATTGGCTGGGCTGGGGGGCGGGGGGAGCCCTCCGTCACACGCCGTGGCTGTGCTTAAGGTGACACATTTGCTGGCAGTTGGGACACACGGTGGCACACGTAAGCGGTGCCCGATCGGGAAGGGCTGCTGAGCTGCCAGCCTCCCGTGTGGAGCTGGCGCGGGCAGGGCGCGACCGCCTCACGGAGGAGAAAGGAGTCTTTTTCCTGAGCGAAGAAAGACATCCTGTTACACTCCTTTTGTTCCATGTTTTTCATTGATCGCCCAGCTCAGCCTTAGAGGGGAGAGGCGCTGGGGAAAGGAGGGGGACCCTCACGGGCGATTGGGGCCCCCCCACTTCTGTTTGTACCCTGATTGGTCAGTGCGATGGAGACTTAGGAAAACAGTCCTCCCCAAAGCCTCCCTTAGAAACCCAGCCGTGTCTTTTTCCGATTCGCCTTCTGGTGCACAAATTTCAGTAGGATTGATATTTGAGTCGGGCGCCACTGGCGTGGGCTACCTCTATGTTTAACTTGTTGTTGTTTCTATCCAGATAATGTAGGCCATTTTGGTGACACATGTCTTGGCAACCATCGGGCCGCTAGCTTGTGTTTCTAGACAGATTGCTGCACAACGCATTCCCAATTACGTCCGCTCCTAAGTTGTCGAGTGCAAAGTTGTGCAACTTAGAAGGAAATCTTCCTGACCACTATTGGTGACGTGTGAGCATTTACGCATCGCCGTCGGCGGCAGATGGGTGCTTAACTGTCTCATGACTTTGGTCTCCGAAGTGGTTGGGGCATTAGCTGCCCCCCACACAGCGTTCCAACCGGAGATGGTGGCGGGGTGCTGGGAGTGGGGTGTGTGTGATTGCACTTAGCTTGTAAAGCGGGGAGAAGAAATGGTGGCGGCATCTGCATTGAGGACGAGGCGTTTTATCTCCAAGGACAGCCTTGGTCTTGTGCAGAAGGGTAAGGCCCGTGGATGGCTTCACTGGAGTGCGAAAGCCCCTCATTCAAGAAGCCCCCGGCCAGAAGTTGTTCAATCTATAAACACTTTTCTGATTGGCTCAGGAATTTAGAGACAGGGAGTGGATGGTGGAGACATGGTTGTCATGGAAACGGAGCGGAGTAACTCCACCCCCCCACCACACACAGTCACACACGCACAGCCACAGTCAGGTCTCTCTCTCTCCCTGCATGTCATCACAGATGCTTAGAAAAAAACGCCCTAGTCCTTCTCCCACCACATCTGTTGAAACCTGAGACTGCTGCCTGTCAAACCAAGGTCATTTCACAACCAGCACCCCAAACAATGTGCCGTCGCCTGGATTTCATAACTCTAGATGTACTCAAAATATGGGACCCAAAAGCCTAAAAGCAGGCCTGGGTATGGCACGAAGTCAGCAAGGTGTGAATTTTTTCTTACTTGAGCTAAGACTGTGCGTGAGCACTTGCAGGAGGACTCCCACAGACTCAGATGTCTTCCCTTGGAAGCTAAACTCAGGCTTAGAGCCCTGAGGACTGGATGGATAGCTGTGGACCAAGAGCCATCCGAGGGCAGGGGGTGGGGAAGCTTCCTGTCTTGTCATTTGCTGGTTTGCTAGAGGGTTCGGTGTTGGCCTGAAGCCGTGGGACTCTTGTGGGCCCTTGAGTAGCCTGCTCTCAGGCTGCCTGCTGCTTGGGAAAGTCTCAGACCTTGGGGGAAAGTCTCAGAAGCTGAAGGGGGCGTGGGGGAAAGAGAGAATAGTTTCCCTTTCTTGTGAAAAAAAGGATGGGAAAGAGAGCTTCCTTTACAATATATGTATTAGGGTAATCGAGATGTCCTCAAATTACCCTTGCAAAATATTTCCAGTGTCTTGTGCCTTGGCCATGGTTTCAGAGGGGACAAGAAAGACAGGGAGAGGCTTGTATCTCCCCCCCCCCCCCCCCCCCCCCCCCCCCGCCGAATCACTCACTGGCCCTCTGCTAACTGTTGACTTGGGGATTGAAGTTGGAGTGAGTGAGTTTGTAAGTATGACATGAAGGTATTCCCTCTGCTTTCCGGTCTTGCGAATGGCAGTTGTTCTATGGGAGGTTCTTGATACTCTTTTAGAAATCTCTCTCTTTAGAAACTTAGCGATTTATTGTATTGTCCCGAGTGAGTTGTCTTCCTTGAAAATGGCCAGTTTAAAATCGTATTCAATTAGCATGTTGATCTTTTAAAAGCAGCCAATTTCCCTTGTTTTCATTGACTAATAGGGAGAGGGGGGAGGGGACGGGGGCAGGGTGGGACTTGAGGAGGTGGAAAGAGTTCTCTATTTTACCATATATTAAAACGCTATACCTCTGTTGTGGAGAGTACTGATTCCAGAAGGCACGTAGCCTCATTCTGGTGGTTTAGCATCTATTTTGGGATCCCAGGCTGTCCAATATTTAACTGATTGGAATTTGATAAAGAAGGTTAAGTTTAACGACGCCAGCGATCTCTTTTAGCAAAGGATTTCCTGGAGGGAGTTTTCTTATCTGCAAGAAAGTAGTTTCATTGGCAGGAAACCTCTCCGTAGCTTGTTTTTACAAACTGAAGGAAATGAATGGGATCCGTTATTTTGTAGAATCAACTTTCGTTCCCTATCTTCTGTCAAATAGTATTCTCCTGTACCTCTCGAGGGACTTTTCAGGGGTACAATGAGGTTGATTTCTTCTGTTGATTTCTTCTGGACTGGGGGATTTGACAATAGATCGTTGTGTGATCGTACACAATTTATTTTACCAATACCGATCGACAAGGCAGTCAATAACATTCCACTGCATTTTCAGTTGTTACACACAAACTCCTGGAAGCTGGCTTTTGTGTTATTTTTTAATGGTTCTACCAAATTTCAAACAGCGATTCCAGGATGTCAATCAAACGCCAGCCTTGATGTTGGTCCTTCTGTTGGCTTGTGAGTAAGGAAAAGGTGCCCAGCACGGCTGAGGCCACAGGGATTTGGGGAGGAGTGTGGAGAAAGGCCCCCATTGGGTTTCCAGGGCTGCAATCAGAAGAGGAGCCCTGGTGGTGCCATGGGTTAGTTTCCCTTAGGGCTGCTAACCACAAGGTCAGCAGTTTGAAACCACCAACCATTCCATGAGAGAAAGATGAGGCTTGCTACTTCTGGAAAGAGTTACCGTTTCAGAAACCACAGAGGCTGTTCTACCCTGCCCTATAGGGTTACTATGAGTCAAAATAGACACCATACCAGTGAGTTTTTTTCTTTGCTTGTCTGTCTCTGTGTGTGTGTGTTTATTGATCTTCATAGAAACCTTTCTCCTGAACAGCTGTCAGGTGGATTAGAACTGGCAAGTTTTTGGTTAGCAGCTGAGCACTTCACGTTTGTTCCAGCAGAGCTCCCAGAGGGAAGGAGCCTACAGAGACGAACACTTCTTAACTGGGCAGGGATGTACCCTGCAAGGCTCAGGGTTGCTTTGGGGATGCTGTAAATAAATGCATTGGGTGCTTTCCACCCGAGTTGTGCTTGGAATTCCACTCGTCCAAAAGGAGGAGTCTCTTCCCAGGAAGAGATCTACCTAAGGCTCCTTGGGAAGGAGAAAACTTGGAGAGCAAGAAGGATCCTGGGTAACAGGTGTCTGAAGGAGAGCCCTTGATTGAGATGGTTTGCACACATTTTCTCCGACATCATTTTTGGTCTGTATTTAGCACCCAACATGTTAATAGAAGGGTCAAATAAAAACAGCCCATCAAGCAAAAGGTCACGGGTGGGGTCAGTAGATGGGAGTCAGGCCCTCTTTTGCCCCGGGGGCCAGGCTTTCTCTTAGACTCCTAGTTCCCTGGACAACACAGTTGGAAAGTCTCTGCTTCCAGAGTGCCGGGAACTTTCTCCCCTGGTGGCCTGAAGGTGACCTGAAGGTACTGGACACCCTTGGAAGCTCTTTGCTGAAGGTCTAACTTTTGCCTTGACCATGGGAAAAGGATGCCTGTGTGCAAGCGGGAAAGGTCACAGGGATGGAAGTCACACTCAAAACCAAACTCGCTGCTATCGAGTCAATTCTGTCTTATGGGAACCCTGTAGGGCAGGGTGGAACTGCCCTGGAGGGTTTTTAAGACTGTAACTCTGCAAGGGAGGGAAGAAAACCTCATCGTTCTCAGAGTGGCTGGTAGTTTCGAACTGCTGACCTCGAGACTGACAGCCCAAAGAGTAAGCACTACGCCACCAAGATTCTTAGCATTTAAATATGCTGACTTGTATTTACCCAGAGAAAAAGGGACAGCTGGTCCTCTGAGAATGCCCCACGCTGAATGAAGGAAAGGAGAGGGTGCTGGGGTGACTTATAGCCCGGGCCTCCACGAGGGAGAAGAGGTGGCTCTTGTGTATTCAGATGCGAGGACTTATCCTCTTACCACCTCTGGATCTATTGGATCATTGTTATCAGAGTGAAACGAATCTCACAGTAAGTGCCATTCATGGACTGAAAGCTTGGCCGCTATGGAATCTGCCGGAGTCGAGGGAGTTTTGAGCACCGCATACAATGATCGCACACGGATGCTGTTGGAGTCCCATCAGACATATTCATCGAATCTCTTAGGAGATTGTTCTGAAGTGGCAGTGTAGAGATGGGGCTCGGTCCTCCCCTCTGCGTCCCAGAAGCTATGGTATTCAGTGGTTGCCAGGGGTGGTGCTGGGTGGAACAGCTGACCGGTGAGCGCTGCTGACTGAAACCTTGGGGGTACCTTGGAAGAAAGACTTGTCAGTCTCCTTCTGAAGCATCATCTACTAACAGCCTGATGAGCACAGCCCTACGCGGGCACCGAGTTGTCAGATGAGTTGGAACAGACTTAATGGCCCCAGTTCTTGGCTTGCTGACAAGGGAAGCCAGGTCCGTGGCCCTCGTAGCTGACCATGGTATTGCCGTGTGCATGCTCGACAATCAGGACCGGTGTGCCTCGGGGTTGGGCCCTTTCACCGTAGTCAGTGTGTACACCGAGCAGGTAACCCAAGAAGCTGCCCTGCCTGAAGAAGAGCCCAGTGTCAAAAACGACAGCCTTCCCAATGGGTCACAACGCAAAGGGAAGGAAACTCAACACACCCTGCTGCTGGACCGGGGAGCAACATCATGTTAAAGGGATGGACTTGGAAGTTGCCATGGATTTCATTTCACTGGGGTCCCCAAACAGTGCCTATGGGAGCATCACACGCACACACACACACACACACACACACACACACACACACACACAAAGAGGAGCTGATACCAAGGACTCAAGTAGAAAGAAAATGTTTTGAGGATGATGATGGCAACCTAAATATAAGTGTGCTTAATACCATTGAAGGATGGATCGTGATAAGATTTGTAAGAGCCCCCCCCAATAAAGTGATTTTAAAAAACCAAAAAATGAAACAAAATAATATATTGAATTTTTACAGCAAATCTGATGTAAAAAAAAAATTTTTGAAAAGAGTCTTGATGGCATAGTGTTTACACAATGGGCTGCTAACCACAAGGTCAGCAGTTCGAAACCACCAGCTGCTCCGTGGGAGAAACACATGGCTTTCTACTCCAGTAAAGAGTTACGGTTTCAGAACTCACAGGGGAATTTCTCCCCCTTTTTACAGAGTCACTATGAGCTGGCATCGACTCAATGGAAGTGAGTTTGGTTCCACATTAGTGACATACGCACACCTTAGGAGAATCAACTATTTGCTATCCAAAGGGTAGCATTTACTCAAGGTTCAGAAGGGCTGAGAAGGGGGAAGGGAAACCGGAAATACCAGGAGGAAGTGGAAACGTGATGTGACTTTGAAGGGATTGCAGTGCATTAAATGAAGCCAACCGTGTTTGTGGAATCTAAGACTGATCATATGCACTGTAAACTGTCGCCCAATTCACAATAAAAAATGACCCCCCCAAAAAATGTTGAGGTACAAAAGTTCTCCTGAATCAAGTCATGATATTTTTCATCTTCCATGCCTGGGAAAGCTGTGCAATGCATAAGGAAGACTGAAAAAGAATGGACGCCTTTCCGTGAGGACGGTGGTGGGGCTAGTGCGTATCCCCTAGATTTCCATAAGAAGAAACCAGTCAGTGTTGGACCAGGTGAAGCCAGAATGCTCCGTAGAAGGCGAAGAATGGTGAGGCTTCATCCAGTGTCCTTTGGACATGTTGTCGGGGGGCAATAGTCCTTGGAGAAGGACATCATGCCTGGGAAAGTAGAGGCTCAACAAAAAGAGGAGGCTCCTCCGTGAGATGTCAGCATCCTGCAGGACAGGACAGTGCTTGTGTTGAGCATAAGGTTGCTGTGGGCCAACCAACTTGGCGTCAGCTACAACAACAAAGGCTGTGACTACAGAGGCCATATTAAGTCATTCACAGTACGCAGGGCTTCTTCAAATGCGTTGCAGTGTGGTACCCTGTAGAGGTTACTTCCTTCACACCCAGAGAGCAGCCAGCCCCTCCACAAGAGGAGATTTTAGTGTCTCGCAGAAGGTTAGATTTTGAATTACCTCAAACATTTCCCTGTATTCTGAAATGATTGGATTTAGTGAACCAAATGTGTTTGTAGCAGTTAAAGTGAAATGAATTACTATTTAATGCTGAGTTAATACATTGTTATCTCTACATTAAGAAAATCATCTTGCTCTGTGTGCCTAGACGGGGCATTCAAGGTGTTTCCGTAAAAAAAGAAGCACACGGCTTTGGGTAAGGTTGGCAATCTCGGATAACGTGGGGAAGTCACATCGCCAGGGTAAGAAGCTGTCATTTATCAGGCACTGGGACCCTGGTGGTGTAGTGATGAGGTCAGGCCACCAGCCTCTCCACGGGAGAAAGATGGGGCTCGCTATCCCTGTAAAGAGTTACAATCTTGGAAACTCAGGGGGGGGGGGGCGCGGGGTTCTACCCTGTCCTGTAGGGTTACCATGAGGCATAACGGACTTGATGAAAGTGGGCTTTTTTTGGGGGGGGAGTATTCATTCTCGATTAGGGAAACCTCAGGATCTAAAAAAGAGAAAAATTGATAAAAGGAATAAAATCTCCCAAACCATTGAACCATCACTTTTGAGTGAATCCCAACATATGGCACCCCATATGTTTAGTGTAGGGGTGCTGGAGTGCTTCATGAATATTCTTTACAGATCAAGGGGTGTAGCCTTCAGTATGGATTGCAACTCAATGTAAAGAAAACCCAAGTCCCCCGAACTCGGCCAATGGACAACTGCCTGATAATCAGAGACAAGAGTGAAGCTGCCAAGGTGTCATCTTGTTTGGATCCATAATGTGCATTGGCGATAGTAGTCGTGAGATCCAGTGACACACCACATGGAGTGAATCTGCTGCACAAAACCGCTTTTAAGTGTTACAAAGGAAGGATGTTACTTTATGGATTAAGGAGCTCCTGATCCAAGCCGTGGCATTTTCAGTTGCTTCCTATGCATGTGGAAGTTGGAGATTGAATAAGGAAGACTGAAGAAGAATCGATGCATTGGAATGGTGATGGCCGGACTATTGGAAGTACCGGGAACTGCCAAAAGGACAAACAAATCCGGCTTGAAAAAGTATAGCCAGAGTGCTTCTGAGAAGCCAAGACGGCAAGACTTCGTGTTACCCTGTTGAACATGTCTGGAGAGACGGGTGCCTGGAGAAGGACTCCCAGCTTGGTAGAGGGGCGGCAAAAAAGAGAAAGACCCTCAACCAGACGGATTGACGACCGTGACTGCAACAATGAGCTCACCCAAGAACAATGCCGAGGGTGCCCCAGGACTGGGCAGGGGTGTGCTCTGTTGGGCACAGTGTTCTATGTGTCGGAACCAACCCGATGGCACCTAACAACCACAGCAGCAGCATCTTTGCAAACATAGATCATCAGAACTTCTTGCCAAGACACTGTTGGATGGGTCTGAACCTCCAGCCTTTAAGATAGTATTCAACCATAGACGATTTTCCCCACCCAGGGACTTTAAAGGTGTTGCGGAATTGATTGATTCTGACCCGTGGCCAGTGTAGAATTGTAACAATTGACCTTGGCTGGCTTCTCCTTCCATCAAGAGTTACCATCTTGGAAAACCACCCTCTGCCCCCAACCCGGGGCAGCTCTACTCTGTCCTGTCAGGTTGCTATGAGTCAGAATCGAAGGGGTAGCAGGGAGTGGTTTGGAAGTCAATGGCCAGGCCTTTCTTCCAGGTTGCCTCTGGGTGGTTTTGAACTGCCACCGTTTGGGTTAGCAGGGGAGCGTGTTACCCGTTACTCCCCCATGGCACCCTCTTGTTCCTGCCTTCTACTTCCTCTGTGTACATGTTACAGTCGCCAGTTTCATCCTTCCCAGAACTCTGCTCTGCAGAGAAAATGCGATGTCTTCACTCCATCTCCCTCCTCCCCTCCCCCCGCCCCAGCACTCAGGCAATGACAGGCAGGTGCAGAATGATACCCATAATGCCGTTGGATCTGCTCTCAGGTTATTCTCGGTCTCCCCAAGAAAACAATGTTCTTTTCCTCAGGTAGTTTCACCTGCCCTGGACCCCTTCCTCTGCCTCTGGGGCTTCAATGTGAAGGTCAAACTGATTCACCCCTTTTCTGTCCTATGGAGAACGGTAGACTCAGGGTCCCTGGGCTTGGTCACCTGGGCTTGACCACCTATACTCTCAGAGGCAGTGGGTGTCTCCTGTCCCCAGGTGCTGCCTAACTGCTCCACTGTCACTGGATGCCTGCCACTCTTGCCACATGTGGTCTAGGTAGTGGCTTGTTTCTTTTGTGTTTCTCCATGAACTACAGCAAGATACAGTGTACGTGAGATTCCAGTAGACACAGGTAGACATATGTCCACATGGTCAGATGATGCACACCCTCTCAAAATTGCATGTATAACCAGAGCACAAGGCTAATAACTTATTCTTACTCTTCCTACTGACGGATTCTGTCTTATTCCAGTCTCTGTGCTTTTAGAAAGTATCCACATTCAACAATTTCTACATGTGCAATTCCAGGACATGTTATTCTATTCAAGTAGTACCCCCATTCTCGCCCTCCTTTTCCTAATTATCCCATTCAATTTAATTAGCTTAATTCCATTTAATTAGCTTAACCATTTAATTGTCGTAAACTCAGTGCCCCCAAGTTTCCCAGCCCTCCTTTCAAAGCGGCCAGTGTCAATTTGATCTTGCATGGACTCTTCTTCAACCGCTGTATGCCCCACGAGCACCCTGCCCACCAACATTTCCAGGATCTCGGTTTCTTGGGGAACTGCCGTCCCAGCTGCCCACCTGGCATGCTGCCACCTGGTGGAGAGAGACCTGAGCATAACTTATGAAGAAATAGGTCCCACCCCACCATTCTGACCACCAGAGTCCACTGGGACAAATATGCCCACATGTTGTTGCATCAAAAATCAGTACTAACTCAAAACAAGTTTGGTGTCCCTGTCTGTCCCCCCCCACCTCCCTATCCCCCCCACACTTTGATTTCAGCAGGTCTTCCATTACTGGAAACACATGATATCAAAGAAAAATTTTGAGGCAGAAAATAATTCCGTCAAGCCAGGGTTAAAAAGCAGCAGTGCTTTGCTGGTCAAGATGAGTTATTTGGGGTTCCAAGACGATTTCATTTACTTAATGAGGAAAGCCTGCAGTGGGACTCACTTGGGGACCCACAGTTTGCGAAAGAGGTTGATGTGGTTCTCTGGGCTTCGTCAGAGCCAGCAGGATGTCATCCCATACCGCTCGGCCCCACCTCAGCAGCCTGTGGGGGCCGACCCTGCCAAGTAGCCGCACCCTCCATCTCTGTAAGGAGTCATCTCCTCTGCAGACTTGCGGCAGGCCCACTGTTGTCTACATCCTCACCCCCACTGCACATCAGCATCCTGGCCTGGAGAGTGCCATGGTGCCCGGGTGAGGAATCTGTGCTGGTGCAGGCTCCATCAGAAGCCAACTCTCAGGGACAAGCGCAAGGATGCTCTGTGATAGCTTCTTTAGCTGAAGACGCTTCCATCTGTGGGGCTAATCCAGCCAGAGGGGGGAGTCCCACAAGCTCACTGGCCTCCTTTCTTCTCGCCTCGATTTTTCCCATAATTACCTGAGCTCATCAAAGGGTGGGCTCTTTTATAGCCCCTCGACCTCCCCATCCTTTTGCCACAGAGGGAGAAAGTTTGGAGACTGCACTGTAAAGATCAATTCAATCTGTCTTACTCCATTTCTCACACCAACTGAACGAAGGAATTACTTTTCTGCATTAATTGAGATAATTATAAACTTTGCTCCTTTAATGTGGTGAATGGCTTCCATTGCTTTCCTGAAATGAAAGTCGCCACACACTTCTGGAATAAATGAACTTGGCAAGAGGATAGCCTGTGGTAAGTATTGCTAAGATTGCTTAGGCAGTACTTTTTAGTATTTTAGCATTCCTGAGCGAGAAATACTACGAGTCCCTTACCAAATTTTGAGCATTAAGGTGTGCTAACCTTCTAAAATAAGTCAAGGAATGTACTTTTTCTGTTGTCGGTCGGGAATAGTTTGTATCAGAACTTCATGTCCCTCAGAATGTTTGATAATGGTCACCTGCTTATATTTTATTTTAGGAAGGTTCATGCCTACTAGTTTAGTTTCTTTTATTGTGAGACTACTCCACTGTTCTTTTATCTTGAATTCATGTTAATAACGTATTTCCAGGAATTTGCTCATTTTACATGGAATTTAAATTTTGGGGGCACAATTATAGTTGCATCTTGTTATTTAAAGAATTACATAATCATAATCGGTAAAGTTTTTAATTTTAGTGTTGCATACATATTTTCAGCCTTTAAAAATCACTGTCATCATAATTACCATATTTTTGTTACTTTTATTAGCCTGTTCCAAAACTTTTGCTTTTTAGATAGTTTCCACGCTGTTTATATCTTTTAAAAATTATCTTGATTTTTTTAAGTTACTAAGGTATAGCACAGTTCATTAATTCTGAAGTTTTCATTTGTAATATAAAGATGTAAGCGGTAAATAACTCTAGGTATTAAGCTAGCTCTCTCAGTAGTTTTAATATGTAGTAGTCTCGTTATTGTTCAGTGCTAAATAACTTCTGAATTTATTACGACTTTTCTTTTTCCCCTGAGTTATTGAAAAGGTTTTTATTTTTCCAATTTCTTATTTTTCCAATTTCAAATGTATGGCATTTTCCAGGCTATCTTTCTGTTATTGATGTTTAATAAATTCAATTTTATAATGTCAGTCCTTGACCATAAATGTGTTGAGTGGTTTAAACCACTGTCTTCCTGGCTTACTGTTATTTTACTGAGAGTAGTGTATTATCTCATTCAGATAGTGGATTACCACTTTTCTTGTTAAGTGACATTATTTGGTAAATATAAATATAGAATTGTCCAATTTTTCTGAAGAATAGACTATTTTAGTATTATGAAGTAGTACTCCTTAATCTCACAATTCTTTTTGTCTAAGAATGTACTCTGATGCAAATGTAATAACACAAGAAAGCCGGACACAGTCCTCTTCCTTCTACCTCATGTTTGTTGATATTTGTCTGCATCCTCTTCCTTTCTCCCAAATTCTTTGTACCCTAATATCTTAAATGTATTTTGTATATATAATGAACTACTTTTAATGCAGTATGTAAATTACTATCTTTTGATTAAAATATCTAATTCATTACACTTATTGTAGTTACAGATATATTTGGATTTTCCTTATCATATAACTTTATACTTTCCATTTTTGTTGCCCCGTTCATGTTTCTTTTCTTGCCTACTTTGAATTGAAAATGTTTTTTCTTAATTCCTATTTTCTCCTCACCCCTTCTACAGTTTAGCTCCCATTTTTCTAGAGTATTGTGTGTGTTAATAATTATAGGTTAGTCATTTTTTTTCTTTTTTTTAACATTTTATTAGGGGCTCATACAACTCTTATCCATACATATACATACATCAATTGTGTAAAGCACATCTGTACATTCTTTGCCCTAATCATTTTCAAAGCATTTGCTCTCCACTTAAGCCCTTTGCATCAGGTCCTCAGGTTAGGCATTTTCATTACCGTTGTAAAAAGAAAACATTTGTTCAGATTTACTCACATATTTACTATTTTGTTTGTAGCTCTTCCCCCTACTCTTTGGAATACTTATCTTCTTATATTTCACTAAAAAAAAAAAGGCTTAGTTTTCCTAAACCTTGCATTTGTCCTTCTACTGCTTAGATAGATCAGTGGTTCTCAACCTTCCAATGCCATGGCCCTATGATACAGTTCCTCATGTGGTGGTGGCCCCCCCAACCATAAAATCATTTTCGTTGCTACTTCATCACTGTCATGATGCTACTGTTATGAATTGGGCGACCCCTGTGAAAAGTTCATTCGACCTCCAAAGGGGTCGCCATCTGCAGTTTGAGGACTGCTGGCTTACATCTTATTTTCATGTGCTGTCAAATTAACTCCAACTCAGAACAGCTCTTTAGGAAAGAAAAGAATTGTCCTGTGGGATTTCCTTTGCTATCATCTTTATAGAAACAGAGCACCAGCTTCTTCCTTCTCTTGGACTGACTGGTGGATTTGAACCAGCAACCTTTCAGTTAGTAGTCCAGCGTTTAACCATTGACACCACCAGGGCTCCTCTTATACTTAATGTAGAGAGGTTAAGTTGATGGCAAACTCAGTTCTTGCTTGTCTGGAAATATCTTTATTTTCCCTTTGTGCTTTAAGTATAGTTTTACTAGGTATAAAACATATCTTTGCTAGGTATAAAAATAGCATATGCTCCCCGCCCCCTCATGCCTGCACCTTACCATATTGTTCCGTTGATTTGGGATTCTACTGGTAAGAAAGCGACTCTAAATCAAATTGCCACTTTGTTTTGAATGTATTCTCCCTTTAAGAGTTTGTGACAGCCGTTTATCAGACATTCTCTTTGACTTCAGTATTCTTTATGTGATGTCACCCCAGAGTTGTGGCAATGCTTCATGTCATTTGCCCCATTAGGATGGGGCAATGGGGCAATCCTAGTCTGTAAGATACAGAATAATTTGACCAGCACCGGTTTTTGATGCAGGCATTTAAAAAATTGCTGGGGCCACTGGATGGCCCATCTTCAGCAGGGTGCCAGGACCCGTCAAGTTTGTCTGCTGTCCCCTGCTCGGTGCCTTCAGGGCTCCCAATTTGTCAAATGCTTGTGGATGTGTGTTCTGCTCCATGTATGCCTTACTTCTTGCTAGCTCATCAAACATTTAACACTATATATGGAAAAAATACTTTGCCCATTAGCTTTAATTGTTATCCATGGAAGATGAGTCAGGTATCTTATTTTATGATCCTGCCGGAAATGGAAATTCCATTTTTGGTTCTCTTTGTCTTTTTTCTTTCATAATCCTAATGCCCCTGAAATTTATGTATACTTCTGGCCAACTAGTGTGCAGGTGAAATGTTCAAAAGGCAGTAGAGAAAGAGCCCGATCATTATTTTAAAAACATTACCTGCTTCCACAAAGATATTTTAATTCTTAATTTGTGTTAGTTGAGGCAATCCTGGGTGCTTCAGCAAACTTCAGTCTAGTTCAGTGAATCCAAAGAATGAAACTGTATCTCTTATAGTCAGAATGGTGTTTCTGGTTAAGGGATGGTCCTTCTTTAGGTGGGGATTCAGGGCAGCAGCCATTCTCCACCTGACAGCTCTGCCCTTCTCAGATTAGGGCTTTCAACGTCACTGTGATTCTGTGGATCACACTCGCAGAAATGGAAAGAGCGTGGCAATGAGCGCAAGGCCAGCTTTTGTAGGCAAGGCCTTCGTGCGACATGCTTCCTTTCTATTTCCATTTTGCCTTCTGGGAAATTTCTATTTGTGTGGCTACCCAAGGAAAAAGATGAAGCAGATTTGCTAACTAGCTCGTTGACCTATGCCATATAAAAAAAAAATCTCTGAAATTTTAGCCCCAACTGAGCTTTCACTTCTTCGGCTTCCTAGTTCACTTACAAATACGTGCCACCAAATGTACACTTGATTCCGTCTCTGCTTACACTGTCCATAGTGCTTACGAATTGGGCTGCGATCGACGAGGTAGGCAGTTGGAAACCACCAGCTTCTCAGTGGGAGAAAGATGGGGCTGTCCAACTCACAGGGACAGTTCTCTCTTGTCCTTTTGGGTCACTCTGCGTGGGCACCGACTTGATGGCAAGAGAGGGTTTTTGTTTTCCCCCCAATATTGTTTAAGCCTCTAATAAAACTAATAAAACTAAATGGCGGGGTGAATTTTATGTTGGACTTTTGTAAAGGTCCTTTAGCAGTTAATTTTGCATTTGTCCTGCGGTTTAAATAAGACAACCTCTGAAATGAAGGAGATGTCCTTCTTCCTGGGGAATATCTCCTGGAGATATTCAGGATGCTGTGGTACAGTAGCTGCCACTAATACAGTGTACTCCTTTTCAAATTTTCCTTAGGCTTCAAATTCATCGAAATACAAAGTTGGAGAAAATGCTAAACCTCTGCAGTTCGGAGAGGCCCCTGTAAATAATACTGAGGTTTCCACGAGGGGGTCAGTTGACTGTGCATCCATTGTTTCTTCTGAAACTGCGTGTGGAACGCAGCATGTTCTGCGTGTGTTGTGGTTGACAGTGTGCCAGGTGTAACCGAGGCACTGGACCTGGAAACCAGAAAGACCATGCTTTGGAGAGAATTCCCCATGGGAGTGCAGACAAATGACCTACCACACCAAATGGGGAAAGAACTTCATCGTTGACTTTGCGACGGCCAATATTCGTGGTGAGGGGCTGGGTTATTTTTAGAATCTGAGAGAAGGCCTTAGGCCTTCTGTAGAGAGCTTGCCCTTTTTCCTTTCATTTTTATGTCTTGCTTACGCAGGCTGACCTTTTTCTAGGCCAGTGTTTAGCAAACCCACCAGCCATGTTCTTGGCTTTGGAATGTTCCTAAGGGCTAGTGATCATTGCAGTTGACCCTGGGTGATTAGCCTCATCATCCTGCACTTGACTTTCATTTGTCGCTTTGTTGCCAGCCTCACATTTTGTCAATGCTTCCTTTTGGCATCTACTGTCTCTTTTGCGTTTGGTCTGGGTAAAGGAGCCCAAGATTATGGACCTGAGCTCAACAGTTGGGCTCATACTTTGTTTTCTTCTACAGTGTGGTTTTCTTTCGTGGAGGGGAGCAGACACAGGCTGCTCAGGAACTCTATAATCTATTGTCCACCTGCTGAGCTGTAAACACAATCCATGTGGCAAATTACTTTAGAGGCTGATAAGGCCTCTGTTTGGGGGAAAATTTTTTTTTTAAAGGTAGGCTGTTTTGTATCCAAAACATTGTTTTGAATCAAGCCATCTGAACTATGCAGAATTAAGAAAAGGAAGTGCTATCCTGGAGAGCACCGTCAAAATCCCAGGAAGGGTCCAGTTACTAAAGGTAAGCTGTGGTGAGTCTGTACTTAGCCATCGACTCTGCATTATTTTACTGAGTACCTTGTTGGGCTTGGCTCTGGCACTGGTCCAGAGAACAACTCTCTAACCCAGAGTAGCAGCACTTTAGAAGAGTGGTTCTCAACCTGTGGGTCGCGACCCCTTTGGGGGTTTGACCAACCCTTTCACAGGGGTTGCCCGATTCATAACAGCAGCAAAATGACAGTGATGAAGCAGCAACAAAATTAATTTTATGGTTGGGGGGGTGTCCCCATCACAGAACCCCTGCTCTAGAAGACGAACCCGAGTCAGCTCTGGCTCCCCCAGGAGGTAAGGCAGCGTAAGCACTTTACTCATTAAGTTGGCTCCTTATAGAAGAGGGCATCAGATGCGTGGGGCGGAGGCTGGGTGTCCTGCCTTTCTCATCAAAGAGAACATGGGTGGGAGGTGGGTGAATACTGTATTCACTTTCTTCGCTGTTCTAAAGCTTCTGTGTTATCTTCCTTTCTTTTAAGAAAAAAAAATCATTCTGTTTTTTTCCTATTTCCCAAACTCTGTTCCTCTGGAGGCATCTCCTCTCAGCCAAGGGCATGAATGAGATACCAGGCCAACGAAGCGGGCAGCCCTGGATGTAATAGATAACACCCCCACCCCCCCACCCCCGTCGATACAATGAGTTGCCGGCTAGGCTCTTCCTGCCTTGAGCCAGGACTCATTCCTTTCTGTAACGCCAAATGTTCTGTCACCAGAAAGGGAAGAGACAAGCCTTCTATAGTCTTGATTTTGCCAGTGCAATTTCTTAAATTAATTTGCACGTTCATCAACGGAGCCTGTGTATGGCTATTGGCGTGACCATGCACCCTGATTTGCTAGTGATAGTTCTACTTTTATGTTTACAGCTTGGTTGTCATTACTGATAGGTGCCTTTTGATGTCAAAACGTCCCAGTTTATATGTAAATGTGCTCACCATGCTTACAGTGATCGTCAACGTGTCTAGCGATCGCAGATCCAGTTTGTTTAGCGTTAGACCGATTCTTCTGTGAGAGATAAGCTGCCAAAGATTAAAAAGAAGTTAATACGGGAGTATCGGGGAGCCATGAAGGCAATATAAGAAATAGTAAAACCAAGATTCAGAAGAGGAGGCAAGCCTGGGGAGGTGAGCCCAAACTTTGTGTCTTCTTCTTCTTTTAGAAGGAATTGTCAGTTCCAAGAGGAGTGGCTACCAGACGTAAGAAATTGACCAGACCTTTCAACCAACTCAAGGTTGAGGCCTTGCTAATTGTATTTGGGTCTAGCAACCTGGGCTTCCATCTGGAACCCCGGGTCAAAGTAAAGTGAAACAGAAATAGAGAACCTCTCAAAGCAGCCCAGCCTAATCCAGATCATTCCAAATAGCTAGTGCCCCTATCCTAGATACCTGCCAGACCTCCCCAAAAGTAAAATGCCATCATCTAGGGCCTCATGTTATCATGACAGCGCATCATTGAAAACATCTGTCGAGCAATTAAAAACCGATAGATATATAAAGAGAGACGAAGGGGTCAACATCAGCTAGGGCAAAGCAGACAGATAAGAGAGTGGGTTTGTCAGATATGACTTAGGCACGGACTATGATCGGTGTACGTTCAAGGAATTAAAAAATGAAATTGAAAACTTTGCCAGAAACCTGCAAACTGTAAATAAAAGAACCAAATGGAACTTCTGAAGCTGAAAATGATATTTAATGACATTAAAAGTTAGATGGGGATGGGGATTCTTTGAATCTGGATGTGGCTAGGGTGAGCTATACAAGTGTACCCATGCTAAAAATATTCATCGATTGTACACTTACAATAGGTGAATTCTATGAGATGTAAATGAGGCCTGTATAAAATGAACTAGATGGGTTTAACAGAGTAGACACAACTGAAGAGAGAACTAATGAACTAGAGGATAGGGCAGAAGGAAATACCCCAAACAAAGGATGAAAATAAATGTGGGATTGTGAGGGATGTGAATCTTGCTGGGAGAGAAGAGAGCACCGAGCAGAATGATCAAAAACAATGACTGAGAATTTTGTAAAAAGACCAATTTTGGGGGTAAAACAAAGCCAAAGAATCAAGAAGCCAGAGAACATGAAGTAGGATAAACTAAAGTTACTACATCTAGGAATGGTGTATATGTATTTTCAGTATAATTTTATTTTGTCTTCGTTGTTGAGGATATACACAGCACATGTTGTTGTTGTTAGGTGCTGCCGAGTCAATTCTAATTCAGAGCTCAAGAGCCTGAAGCACCGTCCAGTCCTGCCATCGTCACAGATGTTGCATGCGAGCCCGTTGTGACAGCCTCTGCCCATTCGTCTCCGGGAGGGTCTTCTCTCTCTCACGCTCGACTTCAGCCAGCACGATGTCTTTGCCGACACTGGTGCTTCCTGGAAAACATGGCCACAGTGGCTGAGACAAATCTCACCGTCCTCGTTTCTACGAGCATTGTGGTAGCTACGACAGATTGATTTGTTTTCTGCAAGCCCCCAGCACTTTCAGATTTTTCCAGCAACACTCTAATTCAAAGGCAGCCATTCTTCCACTGCTTTCTTTGACGCACTTGCTGTTTGGTTTTCGCAGGCCTGGGAGACGGGCCTTGAAAACACCACGCCTTGGTGCAGGCCCACTTTCTTCCTGCGAGGGACAGTCTCGCTTTGCAGCCCATCAAAGAGGTCTGCACACCGCATTTACTCAATGCAGAATTAAACGATGTAGTGCGCTTTCTAGATGGCTGCTCCCGTGGGTGTGGCTCGTGGATCTAATCTTTAATCTTTTCTACCGTGACCATGGCGTTGTTTATTGGCCCAGCTGTGAAGGATTTGGGTTTTCTTTCAGTGAGCTGGACTCCAGACCAGAGGCTGCAGTCTGCTCTTCATCAGCAAGGGCTCAGTCTTCCTCGATTTCAGTGGGGCGGGTTTGTCATCCGCACATCACTTTTATCATCTCATGCCACTTTCTTCTCTGTAGAAGCCAGCTTCTCTGGCTATGTGCTCCGCGTGCAGGTTGAATAAGTGTGAATAAAGGAGACTAACAACCCTGACACACACCTTGACTGATTTTGCACCACACAGTGTGATATGCCCTTGGTCTGTTTGAACGACTGCCTCTTGGTCTGTGTGCACGTTCTACGTGAGTACAATGATGTGTTCAGTAGTTCCTATCCTTTGCAATGTTTTCCGTAGGTGGTTGTGGTCCACACGGTCGGATGCCTTTACGTCATCAAGAGCATACATCTCTCTAACATCCTCTGCTTTCAGCCAAGATCCACCTGACGTCAGTCAGCAGTGACAGTCCTCGTTCCACGTTATCCTCCAAGCCCTGCTTGGGTTTCTGGCTGCCGCGGGTCAGTAGACTGCTGCAGCCCTTTTTGAATTGTTTTCAGCAACATTTTACTTGCAGGAGAGGTCAGTGATCTTATTCAAGAACGTCTGCACTCTGTCAGATCGCCTTTCTTTGGAGTGCGTACAAATGTGAATCTTTCCCCCCTTGGTTGGACAGCCAGCCGTCTTCCAAATGACTAGCATAGACAAGTGCCTGGTCATCAGCTTGTTGAAACGTTTCCATTGGCATTCCATCTATTCCCGAAGCTTTGTTTTCACTACCCCCTGCAGCCTGCCTCGTCCTTCTTTAAGTACCATTGGTTCTTGAGCATACGCTTGCTACCTCTTGGACCTGTTAAATAGCAACCGATTCTTTTTACTCGTTTATCCCTTCCATTTCTGTGGGTATTTCCTGCATTGTTCAATATTTTGCCAACTCAATTCTGTGATATTACAACTCGAGTCCTGAGTTTTTTTTTCTTCAATTTTTTAGATTGAGATATTCTGAATGTGATTTTCCTTTTAGGATTCCTAACTCCAGGCCTGGGCACATTTCATTCTCATGCTTTACTTTGTCTTCTCCAACTTTGAAATGTTCTGTTCAGCTCTGGGACTTCACCTTGTCTTCCTAAGTTTAAGAGCGAGTTTCAGAGTCCTTTCCGATATCCACTTTGGTCTTTATTTTCTTCCCTGTCTTTTTAAGTGACCTTCTGCTTTCTTCTTGTATGAGCGTCCTGTGTCATCCTCCCACTTGTCAGGTCTTTAATCATCAGTGTTCAGTGCATCCGATCTAAACCCACGGCCTCATCTTTCCCCCATGGAGCAGCTGGTGGGTTTGAACCACTAGCCTTGCTAAGAGGAGCCCAATGCCACACCTACAGCACCTGAAGAATATTTTAAGAAAGGATAATTCTAGGCCAGTAATCCTAAATAAATTGCTAATGAAGGGACTCCCACAATTAATTACTCCATCACAATCCAGCTACCTGTCTCCTACAAATGAAAGGTTACTTTAATGTAGTTACAAATCAGATAATGTGATTAAGTTTTAACAGGATAGAGGAAGAATAGAAGTAACTTGCTCATCTCAACAGATGCAAAATTCTGTGGTTAAATCAACAAATATTCATAATGCTTTTAACCAAGTTCTTTTAAAAGCTTGTTTACAAACTTGTAAACAAGAGGACATTTTCTCTCTCTTTCTTTTTTAAATCATTGTATTGGGGGCTCGTACAACTTTTATCACAATCCACCCATCCATCCTCTGTGTCAAGCACATTTGTTGCCATCATCATGCTCAAAACATTTTCTTTCTACTTGAGCCCTTGGTATCAGCTCCTCATTTTCCCCTCCCTCCCCCACCCTTTCTCCCTCCCTCCCCTTTGATAATTTATAAATTATTATTATTTTTCATGTCTTACACTGGCCGATGTCTCCCTTCACCCAGTTTTCTGTTGTTCGTCCCTCAGGGAGGGTGTCATATATAGATAATTGCGATCGGTTCCCCCTTTCATCCCCGACTAAGGACATATTCTAAGAAGGTTAACTGCCCAGAAAACCCTGAACATCATTAAGAAGTAAGACCCATCATACTTCCCTTTGGAGTTAAAAAAAAAAAAAGACAAATGTGTCTCCTAGCACATCTATTCATCATTGTACAGGGGTACTAGCTGGTTCAATGAGGCGAGAAGGTTTTGGGATTAGAAAGAAAGAATTAAACTGTAATTACCTGGAGATTAAACAACCACATATAGAAACTATAAAGGATTTTCTAATGAATTAATCATATTAAAAAGTCAATTTTCGTTACATTTTCTGGGAACAAGGTAAACAGGAAACAAGAAATCGTATTCTGTTTAGCAGCCATCTATAGAAAGTGAATTTCCCTAAGAACAGAAAATGGTCACATTCCTGAGAATGAACCATACAAAAAGATAGGAAGAGGAGCTATATTGAAAAATAAGGAACTTTGGTAGCCCAACAAGGAAGCGCTTGTTTGCGAAAGATGGGACTGGCAGTTTGAACCCACCAGTTGCTCTGACGGAGAAAAGACGCGGTGAACCGCCCCCATAAAGATGCCAGTCGAGAAACCCGCTGGGGGCAGTTGTAGAGGAGCCAGGAGCCAGTAGCTCCTCGATGCCTTACAATAATGTACTGGAAACTATTAAACATCATCGAAAGCAATGTTTAAAGAGAGGCCTAAATAAATGGTGGATGTAGCTTGTTTATGCACTGGAAGACTTTAAAAAAAATTCACGTGAAACTTTGGAGTTTATGTAATCTCAATCAAAATCCCAATTGGGTTTTCATGAAAAATGATTAACTGATTCTAAAATGTATATGCAAATGTCAAGGTCCAAGGGTAGCCGAGACACGCTTGATGAATCAGAGGAAGATGTGCTTCATCAAGTGTTAAGATTCGTTGTTAGGCGAGAGGAATTGAGACGGCGCCGTATTGCTAGAGGAATAAACACGTTGACAAGTGGACAAGCATAGATTACAAGATCATATCCGTGCACATGTGGGTACATGATTGATAACACAGATGGCACTGCAGCAGAGTGACGCTAGGAAGCCTTTTTTAAATAAACAGGGCAGGAATAATTGGATATCATTATTGAGAAATAATACAGCTTGACCCGAGCTGTATCTGAATCAGAATCAAGTCCAAGTGACTGGAAAACACAAAATAATAAAAATTCCAAGAAGAGAATATAGGATAATGTACTCACAATTTTTGTTTAGGAAAAGAAGTCTTAGCTAGAAGTCACAAGAACGAATCCTAGAGAAGACAGACAGAATGGAACGATACTAAAGCAAAGAACTTGTTTTCATCAAAAGACCCAACTGAGAGAGTCAGAAAAGCCCGTGAGGGATATTTACAACTTAGGGCTCGCTTCCATCGGGTTCCCAGGAAGAATGTCTAAAGCATTTGTTCAAATCAGTAAATGCCAAAATAACCCAGTGGGAAAATGGGCAGGCGACTTTAATAGGGACTTCCCAAAAGAGGAAATCCAAATGAGGAAAAAGAAACAACCCAAGAAACATGTGAAGAAATGCTCTCACATTCATAAGTCTTGGGTGGAAATGTAAATTAGAAACCACAACGAACGAGGAAACTTGGTCACCCTAGTGCCTCAAATTTAAAGACAATCTACGCCTCTCCTCCGAGTCGGCGTTTCTCTTCTGCTTTGTCTATACAGCACACACGTGCACACATGTGCTGGAAATCCTCACAGCAGTCTGGTCATGGATGAAGGCTCCAATGATGGAAACTAAGCAGTACCTTTTGAAAGGAGAGAGCAACACACAGACCTGCAACACACACTTTATGCATATTGTAAAAATGAGATATGGGGCCGCATCTGACCTCTGTGGGTTACACGCTGGAGGAGGGAATCCAACCCCACACCAACTCCAGGCCGATAGCCACCCGACAGAACTGAGCCACGTCTCCCGCCTCCCTCCTCCTTTGCCCACAGCACTTCCCTGCCGGGTGTGATCATTCTCTGCGATCACGGTACAGCGTTCACAATACTCACAAGGATGGGAGTTGATAGGTTACAGGCCAGGATTAGACAGGACACAGACTTTGGCCCATAACAGCGCCTCTTCTCAGCCAGTAGCCAAGTCTCTCTCTGGACCTCAGTCTCTCGATCACACTTTAGACTTGGCCTCTGCATCTCCCTGGGCCAGGAGGCCTACCTGCCGTTCCACCGCACGGTCTCAGGGATACAGTCCCCTGGTCTCCATGCCTCATTCTCTGTTGTCTTTGGTCCCAGCCTCTGCCACTTCGAGCATGCATCTCAGATGTGCCTCTCTGGTGGCTCTTCTGGTGGTCCCAGAATTCTCCATTCCTGCTTTGGAGATGCTGTATTCCTATACCCACTTGCCTCTATTACAGCTTCACGCACCCTATTTGCATGGCCCTATTTCCATTTGTGTGGTGAGAGTTACAAAGTAATGAGTCAAGGAGCTGGTCCTTGGAATTCCACTTCACCATCACTGTCCTCCGTCAAAGCCACAGGCTGGCTATACAACCTGGCGAGCCTAATGAATATCGCCGAGAAGTGAAAATGGTGGACGTGGCAAATGCTTCGCTCTCTGTATTTTTTTTTTTAATCACGATGAGAAGACCCAAGCAAAATAGACCAGAGCTGCAGAAGAAGCCGGATAGACTCATAATTTGTGGAAGAACACACGTGCACACACACGTGCGCGCACACACACCGTATGTATGTAAAGCTCGAAACAGGCACAGTGAGACTTTCGGGACACATGCTTGAGATCTTAAAACGATAAGGGAAGCGACAACCAGGAAAACTGAGAGTGGCTGTGTGGGAGGGAGGACCAGGAGGCTTAGTTAGGGGAGAGAGTGATGAGGTTTCTGGTGCTGGTGATGTTCTGTTCCTTGACTTGGATAATGTGTACATGGATCTCCGATCTGCCTTAAGTCATTAAGCACTGCCTGCCGTGTCGCGCAGTTTTCTCTATGCTGTGTGTCTAAGTTTCAGTGAGTGACA
This sequence comes from Tenrec ecaudatus, assembly GCF_050624435.1. Lineage (NCBI taxonomy): Eukaryota > Metazoa > Chordata > Mammalia > Afrosoricida > Tenrecidae > Tenrec > Tenrec ecaudatus. The sequence continues at coordinate 14,058,483 of NC_134543.1, forward strand.
TGCTTTTCCCACTATTTTTAATCATTTTCATTATCGCCCACTGACTTACTGTTATGAGAGAGCCATCAGACTGTCCCTCTTTCCCTCAGTTGAATTGATGCTCGGTGTTTATGTCATTAGAATTTAAACACGATTCATAATTGAGAGCAGGGATGTACTATGATTACAAATCCTTTCTTGTACTACTTTTAGCTTTTTTGCAATGAATAAGTGTCTCTTTTTCACTCGTACATGTGTATTTGTGTATGAATAGATTGTATGTGTCTGTATATGTGTCTGTGTCTGTCTGTATGTGTATGTATATGTGTCTGTATGTGTCTGTGTCTGTCTGTATGTGTATGTATATGTGTCTGTATGTGTATGTGTCTGTATCTGTTTATATGTGTATGTATATGTCTGTATGTGTATGTATATGTGCCTGTGTGTATGTATGCATCTACCTCACTCACTGCCGTCATAAAGACGATTTCAACTCATAGCAACCCTATAGGACAGTGTAGAGCTGCTCCTGTGGGTTTCGGAGACAACTCTTTAGCGTTTCATAGGAGTAGAAAGCCTCATCTTTCTCCCACACAGAATGGTTTCAAACTGCTGACCTTGTGGATAGCGGCCAAATGTATAACTCACTAGGCTACTATGTGTCCACTTACCTACCTACATCTTTCTGTCTGTTTGTGTATCTGTCTAACTGCCTGCCTACCTATGTTTTGAAGTCTTTCTGCATACCTACCTATTTATCTACTTACATCTATCTATCTATCATTTATCTATCTCTCTATCTATCTACCAACTCACACACTCACCCATTCATCCATCAGCTAATTCTTCTTGTAGGTTTCAGTAACCTCCCAATCCAAGTCTACTCTTGCTCAAACTTATCAGATAACGTCCGAGTATCATTTTTATTTTTCTTGCTCTTATTTGTACTAAGCTTATTCTGGCCTGTCCTTTGTCAAGGGGTTTCTTTGCTCCTGTCTCCTGTATTGGAGACTCTGTTTCTTGGACTCGTGTTTTGTTTTTCGTTTGTTGGCTTTTTTGGGTGATTTGGTGGAGGGCCTCCTCAAGGTGTGACCTAAATAAGCAGGGGAGGGACATTTTCTAGGAATCTCCTCTCCCTTGATCAATAGTTTAGCTGGGTATGTAATTATAAATTGAACAGCATTTTTTCCTCCATATTTTGATTGCAATTCTCACTGGATGCCAAGCTTCTATTGCTGTTGAGAAATCATTTTCTATTTGGATTCTTGGTCTTTTGTCTGTGCACAGGCTATTTTGCCCCCTCTCCTTTAAGAATTTTACTTTCCTCTTTTGGAATTTTAGTCTTATCCCTGGGATTGTGAAATTCTGTACCTTTGTTGTATCTTTTCAAAGAAATTCTGAAAATAAATAAACAAATAAAAGCGACTCTACCCCCAACTTAAAGAACAAAACAAAAACGATTCTGTTTTGAAGTTAATCAGACCTTCCCATTTAAAAACTGGTACTCCTGTTCCAGGAAAGAGTCTTAGGGACCTTTTTGTGTGTTTATGTCTCAGTTATATATATATATAATTTTATTGGGTTCTCTTACAGCTCTTATAACAATCCATATATCAGTTGTATCAAGCACATTTTTCTCTTTAAAAAAATCATTTTATTGGGGGCTTATACAACTCTATCACAATCCATCCATCCATTGTATAAAGCACATTTGTATATTTGTTGCCATCATCTTTCTCAAAACATTTGCTTTCCACTTGAGCCCTTGGTATCAGCTCCTCATTTTCCCCCTCCCTCCCTGCTCCCCCCTCCTTCATAAACCCTTGATAATTTATAAATTATTATTATTTTGTCATGTCTTACACTGTCCAACGTCTCCCTTCACCCATTTTTCTGTTGTCCATCCCCCAGGGAGGAGGTTATATGTAGATCCTTGTAATCGGTTTCCCCTTTCTACCCCACCTTCCCTCCACTCTCCCAGTATTGCCACTCTCACCACTAGTCCTGAAGGGATCATCTGTCCTGAATTCCCTGTGTTTCCAGTTCCTATCTGTTCCAGTGTACATCCTCTGGTCTAGCCGATTTGTAAGGTAGAATTGGGATCATGATAGTGGGGGAGTGGGGGGGAAGGAAGCATTTAGGACCTAGAGGACAGTTGTATGTTTCATCGTTGCTAGACTGCACCCTGACTGGCAACCTGGGACCCTTCTGTAAGGGGATGTACAGTTACCTACAGATGGGCTTTGGGTCCCCAATCTGCACTCCCCTTCATTCATAAGTATCAAGCACATTTGTATATATGTTGCTATCATCATTAAAAAAAAATTTACTTTCTACTTGAGCCCTTGGTATCAGCTCCTCTTTTTTCCTTCCCTCCCCCACCCTCCTACCCTGTGAACTCTTGATAAATTATAAATTATTATTATTTTTATATCTTACACTGTCTGCTTTATTTAGAATCTGTTATTAGGTGAACATTAGATTACCCCCTTTTCCCCCTTCTGTGGTATCGATCATCTCTTTGTCTGATTGCCTTTTTTCCTAAATGGTTCCCTTATCATAGATGACCTTCCAGATCATCTATTGAATGTTTAATTTTGTTCTACATATAGTTAATAGCCAATAATTTTTTTTCTGTGAGTGTTTCTTATGACAATATACGGGTGTGTTTTTTTAACTAAAGCAGTGCTTTCTCTTTTAGAGAGGATTGATGCATTTTTAAAATCTTTTCTTTCATTTCTGTTCTCTTGAGACTCCTCATTTTTTCCTATGCAAACGTAAGTTTATAGAACATTGGCTGGGAGTTTCTGTGCCTGGGAAGGACTTAATGGCTGAGGGACTTCGCTGTGAAGCAATTGGATGGTATGCCAGAATTTCTTAAACTTCACGTCTCTCTTATTCTTTTTCTCCAGCCCATTGCATTTTTCAGAGAAGACTTATCTAATAGTCGTTAGGGATATGACCCTGGCTATTAATCAACTGGGAGCCAGGTGGGGAGGGGTTGCATGTACTTCCACTGTTTAGGTTTTAAACTTTTAACTTTTGCTCTCTGATTTTGTTGTTGTTATTATCTGGTGATTCATCTCAGCTCTCCTCTGTGCTGGGATTTCCAAGACCTGAGCTTCCTCTTTCAATTTCTTGAGCACTAAACCCAGTTCCCAGGGAGGAGGAGGGGGAGAGCGCTGCTTGACTGTGTAGTTGAGAGTGGGAATGGACGGATCTGGGCACTCTCTAGTCCACATCTCTCTGCCCCCCTCCACAGTAGCTGAGCTCTCCAATTCCTGAGCCTGCTGGGAACCCTGGTGGCCCAGGGGTCACACATTGGGCTGCTAACGACAAGGTCAGCAGTTCGAAACCAGCAGTCACTCAGAGGGAGAAAGATGAGGCTTTCTACTTTCATAAAGAGTTATGGTTTCTGAAACCCATTGGGGTCACTCTACCCTGCCATCTAGGGTCCCTATGAGTCATAATCAGCTCCATAGTAGTGAGTCTGGGACTTCTTGCATGGCCCAAAGAGTTAAAACTCTGACTAGCTGAAAGGTTAGTGGGTCAAACCCGCCCTGAAACCCCTCAGGAGACAGGCCTGTCGAGCTGCTTCTGGATGGTCCCAGCCTTGTAACAGCTGTGGACCAGCCTCCTCACCCAAAGGGGTTGCCGTGGGTCAGAAATGAACCTAAAGACAGCCACAGCAAGATTATTGGGGCCAATGGCCGTGCTCGCCTGCCACCCAAAGACCCCAGCTCAATTCTTGCCAGTGCCTGTCTGTGGGGGCCGGCACATCGCTATGATATGTACCAGTGTACACAAAAGGAAGTAGGAAGAAAGGCCTGGCGGTTGCTTCCAAATATCAACTAACATAAGCCCCACACTTAGATCCGAAGCCCATCCGGAGGGTGGCACGATCTGGCAGCCTGTCGTCCTGCTGTGCCCTGGGGGTGACATGAGTTTGGCACTCACGTCTCCATGGCAGCTATCAATACGGGGTTCAGATCAGTGTTTTCTCCTGCCGCCATTTTCTTTACATTGCCTCACGTCAGCTACCACCTCCAAGGCCAGATGTTGCTGATGTCTGTTGTGCCCTCTCTCGTGCTGTGTCCTTGTGGGGTGGAGTTCATACTGTCAGGCAGCCACCCTGACTTGTCCATGGCCGGTGCCCTTGCAGAACCAAGACCTGGGACCTGAGCAATAGCTGCTGATGGGTGGATGTCCACGTCCCTGAATTACCAGCATCGCCGCCCCCTCGTGAGTTTCCCCCGCTGCACGCTGTTGTATGTTCTTGGCAGGGGCTGCAGCCACACGCTAGTATCTTCCTGGGTGCTGTCACTGACTCTCAGAAGGGACATTTCTTATGCTTGGGTGCCCAGCAGACTTTCTTGGGACGCTGCCAGCCATCCTTCCAGCCCCTGTGCCAGTCCCTTCTGCCATGTCTAGCCAGACTGCCTCGCTCCCCGACTTGTCGGGGCAAGAGGACCAGAGAGGGGTTCTACTTCGGAGCTGTCGCATGAGACCTGGGTTTCTCTTCCTCTCTTCAAGAGAAGTGACATTCTCCTAAAATAGCCCTCGGGGCCTTGTGATGTGACTATAGTCTCGCAGCCCTTCTCAAGGCGGGTGGGGTGCGGGGCGGGGTTTGTTGTCGACTGTAAGAACCCCTGTAAATGGGCACCGAGCCCCCACACAGACATGGAGAAGCTGCAGCGTGACAGCGGTGGCTGAGTGGCTGCAGGTCGGAGGTCCTCGAGCCCTGGACTCACTGCTTTACACGGCCTCCTCATTCATGCTGGGCAGCCCCGATTGGGGGCGCTCTCTGGCCCCTCTCTCCGGAATGTCCCCTCAGGAGGTGGGATGCTCCAAGCCGGAGGCATCCAGGAAAGTCTCAAGGATTAGGAGAGCCCTTTTTCTCCCAATCCACGAATCGAACTCCACGGCGGCCTTTGAGCCCACTCTGCCTCAGGGAGACTGTGTGTGTGTGTGTGTCAGGGCAAAGAGGTCTTTCTTTCTTTTCTTCCCTCCCTCCCCTCTCTCTCTCTCACCTCCTTTTCCCCTCCAAACTTTCTTTCCCCTCCCTCCATTTTTCTCTCTCTTCCCGCTTTCCTTTTATGCCGTTTGGCTAAAAGTTTACAGAGCAGATTTGTTGGCCGTTCTAACAATGTCTGTATGCGGTTCTTTCCAGAACACGAGTGCCTGTGCCCTTGTGTAGAGGCACCGTGCCTGCTTCCTGGGGGTCACTGAGCCATTCGCCTTCCTCCCTCGCCTCTTCTTGAGACTGAGAGTTGTGTCTGGGCGGATGCTGCCCTGCGTGACCCACTGCGTGACCCATTGTGCTGCAGAGGGTGCTTTGTAGGCCTGTCTGTTGTTCGGCTAAGAGGTTAGCCCCTGGGGCGAGTTCAGTCCAGGTTTGAAGGGTGTTCCTGGTGCCACCGGATAGGGTTTCTGTTTTCTCTGTCAGACCAGTACACTACTAGTCTGGTCTTTTTTCAAAATGATTAAAAAAAATGTTTAACTTTGTTCAGAGTGGTCCTGTGCGGGAGAAGGGCACCATCTAGTTGTTCTGGTCTCTGGTCGTGGGCACTGGGGTCCGTGTGTTCCATTGGCCCTTTGGACTAGTTATTTCCTTGAGGCTTTGATCCCCCCCTTCTTTCTTTTGGATGGAGAGAGACCAAGAGTTGCATCTTTCATGGCCCCTCGTTCACTCTGAAGACCCCAGTTGCTACTCACTGTAGTAGGGGGGTTCACATGGTCTTTGTGAACTTGGTCATGACGATGGACTTAGCTGCCCTCTGAGACTGTGGCCCCAGGACCCCCCAGGTCTAGTGACTCCTCCCATCAAGGTGTTTGATTAGGCCTGAGAAGTTTTCATAACTGTGCCCCCATCCCTGTTTGCTCTACATTACATACAAGTGAATATGCAGGGATGTCTTCCGTCCGCCCATGTATGGTCATGGGGGCGGCCCACTCACCTACCGCCAGCTGCTTAGCCTGCCTGCATCCACTCAGATCCTGTGTGTTGTTGCTGGTATGGCAGCATTCACCTTGTTGTCGGCAATGGTCTTCCTTCGCCCTCGTGGCATTGTGCCCATCTCTCCTTAGGTGGTCACTGACTGAGCTTTCGAAGTCGATGGCCTGGCCTTCTCTCCTTCTTAGTTTGGGACTGAAACCTGGCCGGCATCACAGCGACACACCAACCTCACAGACAGTCCAGTGGCTGCGCCTGCTTTGATGGGGAGAGACCAACTGTTGTGCCTTACACGGGCATGCATGAGCTCTTTCAGGACCCCAGTCAGTCACTGAAGTAGGATGTCGAACATTGGCTTTTGGCACTACGTTCTGTTCTTGTGACCTGGGTGTCCCCTGAGACCATTGTCCCGAGGGCCCAGGTCCAGTGGCTCATTCCCTATCTTATTAACTTGTGGCCTGTATGCTCCACCACGTTCATGGACCTATAAATACCTGTATACAAGTATCCTTGATCAGACCTACCTGTATTCACGAGCACACTCCTGTTCTGCTTCCCACACCCACTCAGCCCGAGGGTCTATCCCTGCTTCTCCTCGGGGGTCACTGTGGTACCGATGTGTATGCAACAATGTTTACCTCTTGCTTTGAACTCTGGCTCTTCCACTGTCTTCCTCTGCATCCATCCTTGTTTGGGCTGACACCCCCCACACACCCCCACACACACCCTTGTACCTTGCCATCTCATTGGGCTGCGATCTACAAGGTCAGCAGTTCGAAACCCTGAGCTGCTCCTCCGGCGAAAGATGTGCTTTCTACTCTTGTCAAGAGGAACAACCTCAGAAACTCACAGGAGCAGTTCTAACCTGTCCTTTTAGGTCACCATGAGCTGGCAGCGACTCGATGACAGTGAATTTTCACCCACGTGAACAAGTCAACTTTCCCAACAGGAATTTACTATCCCTTCGCCTCCCACCCATGGTACACATCAAAGGGAATCTCTCCTTGTCTGAAAATAATTTCTTTTTCTTTTTTGCTCTTTATCATAGTACAGGATTTGTCCTCTAGTGATTGACTAGATGACTAGGGCAGGGCGAGGTGAAAGCATGGAGCTTCCATCTGACACATGTTGAAGGTCGATTGCCAGGCCTTTCTTCCTTGTCTGCTTTAGTCTGGACGTTCTGCTGACACTTGTCCGTTATAGGTATCCCTGCAAGAATTTGCAATACTAGTGGCCTCGCTTGTGACATCGTTACTTCTGAGCAAGCTGCTGCTGCACAAAAAAGTGACAGACACTCCTTTATAGAGACTATCAAGGAGGTTGAGCTGGCCAATCGATCGTGAAGGAACCCTTATTGAACTTGAAGGAAAATAGGGTGTGTGGCCTTGAGGAAGGCAGGGGAAGAAATGTATCAGCCTGCCAGTTGACCCTCACCGAGACGGGCTTCCTCTTGGAGAGACGATCATCCTTTCACTGCAGCTCTTTGCAGCTCTCTCAAAAGGATACAAGATTGCCTTTCCCCAGTGGCATTTGCAATGCATTCCCCTTCACATGCCCTTCAAGCGAGAACTGCGTGTCAGTGGGGTTGGCCCCTCTATTCTAAAGTCCTAACTCGCCAGATGAAGATTTCTCTTTCCTGCCTGAAGTTCATGGGCTTTGATTGGCTGCAGTCACCTTCTGTCCTAGGTTTCCGTGCAGCCCTGCCATGGAACTGAGGAATTAACGCTGTCGGCTTTTAGGAGCCGTTTCAGGTTTTTATTAATCACTGTTGTGGTTGCACATATGAATTATGAAGGAGTTATTTTGGTAGTTGAATAGCCCCCTCAGAAACATTTCCATATGTGTTCATTCTGAACAGATAGCCCGAAGAAGAGTAAAAATGGAGCGCCTTTTCCGGGTTTTATGCAGACATTTCGTAATTACCCGGTTAGGGATTCCTCCCGTGTAACCAGAAGACGTGTGAGTTGTTGAATACTGAGAGTTATGTGTTTATCTCTTCCCCTTCCTGTAAATTAATTAGAGGTTGTATGTGAGTGCCCCAATGTATGGATTTCGTGAACTGGTGACAGATGTGTGAACCTTAGAAAGAACACGTAAGATTTCTTTGATTCCTGTCTGCTTTCCATCATTGGAGGACCCTGCGTTCATACGCTGTTGTGTGTGTGTTTTAGGAGATAGAGGTATCTAGGTAACTAGAAAGAAATCGATGTTTGCTTTCATAATTCAGTGTATACTTTAAAACTCCCTGGGGGGTATAAACTATTGGTGTTCCGCTGCAAGCCTGCAGGTTGTTGGTTCAATTCCACGCATCGGTACTGCAGAAGAGGAGGCCTGGGGATTGATGGCTGTCCAGATGACAGCATGGAAACCCTGTGGAGCAGTTCAACTCTGGCACGGTGGTCGTCACGAGTCAGAATCTATTCTACACCAACTCTCAGCAGCCGCCACATCCTTCGACCATAGTCTCGGGCCCAGGTTGGTCCACTGACATAGCATCATTCCTGACCATGGCCCTACAGCCTCCTCTGGGGAGTAGCCACTGGGGGGTCTCAAAAGCTTGCTAGCAACCCTCTGAAATGCAGCTATTGGTCTCTATCTAGAGTATAGAACAGTAAAGCCAACCACAGATCCAAGGAAACAGTTCATCCTAAAGATGAATGGACCAAGGGAACTACCTCCTTTCCTACCTGGAAGCCAAGAGAACTAGACAGTACTCCACTAGGACATGATAGGTTACAATTGGGCTGCTAATTGCAAGGTCGGCAGTTCGAAACCGCCAGTTGCCCCACGGGAGGAAGATGAGGCTTTCTGCTCCTATAAAGAGTAACAGTCTCAGAAAGCCACAGGAGCAGGTCTACCCTGCCCTACAGTGCCCTGTGCATCAGGATGGACTCAATGGCTGTGAGTTTGGTTTGGGGTTTTGTGACATACTGACTATTAGTATCACAGAAGGCCCTGGACAGAATTGGGAAAAGTAGAACAGAATTCAAGATCTTCTCTGAAAGGCCAGAATTATAGGTCTGATAGAGCCTGGCGGGATCCCCGAGACTCTAGCTGTAGAAACCCACCCCAAGGTGGTCCTACAACCAACAGGCCCATAACGTGAATACTAACTCTCACGGAGGACATCACTGCTTAGAACAAGGAACCAGCCACGTGACACCAAAGGGACAGCATTTGTCCCCAAAACAAAGCTCAGAAAGTGGAAAAGGAGGGCATGTGTTAGACCAGGTGACTAGAGAAACAAATTCATTGACACTCACATATGTATAAGAAAGAATTTTATATCAAGAAGTAATTATGCATCAATAAAACATTCCCACCCAGTCTAGATCATGTCCATAAGTTCAATATTAACCCATATGTCTGATACTAGTTCATCAATTCCTCTTTAGGCTCACGCAGCACATGCAATGATGCTGAACACAGGAAGATCACAGGCCGGTGGGTGGAAATCTTGTGGGTCCAATGGTGGTGGAAGCATGTGCAGGGCTCTGGCTGCCTTACCGGGTGGCTCCATGTGGCTTGTCAAGCAGGAAGTCCAGGGCAGAGAGAGAGTATGTCCCGCCTCCAGGGAGGAAGAGAGGGAGTGCCTAGAATCCTCATGATTAGGCCACACCCACAAGGAGGCCGCTTCAGGCTGTGGCCTGATTGACAGGCTAAACTCCACCCCTACCTTCTTTTCTTAAATTGACATGAAATTGTATAACTACAACAGGGCAGGAAGGAGGTGGGGATGAAAGAGAATCCAGGGAAGAATCTGGAAGAGGGCTGTTATGTAGCAGGAATTGCAACTCAGGTTTGGAAACAAATGGGTAGGGATTGAGTGGGAAATCACTTACTCTGCCAACGCTCACCCAAACCACAACCAAACAAAACCACAACAGCATCCGTATAATTTTATCTCAGGGAAGACGTGCATTGGGTCGTAGTGTGCTCCTGAATCTTCAAAATGATGTGCCTCCATCTGAGACGGTCGTTGCTAGGTGCCGTCCAATCGGTCCTGACCTTGAGTACCGCCGAACCAAACACCACCGTCCTCGCAGTGGCCCTTGTGTTGAAGCCCCTCGCTGCAGCCACTGTGTCCATCCATCTTGCTGAAGGTCTTCCTCTTTTTCACTGCCCTCTCTCTTACCAAGTACGATGTTCTTCTCTGGGGACTGGTCTCTCCTGATAATGCGTCCTAAGGATGTGAGACCAAGTCTCGACCTGCTTGCTTCTGAGGAGCACCTGGATGAACCTCTTCCAAAGCAGATCTTTTTCGGGTGGCCCCGGGTACTTTCAATAATCTTTGCCAGCACCGTCATTCACAGGCATCGATTGGAGATCAGGATCTGCAAGAGGAATGGGTACGGTCCCGAGGATGGAATTCTGAAGGAAGAAGAAGGAAACACAATTAAGAATGTTCCCAGAAACGCCACTTCTTCCGGAGTCTGCTTACACACTCTCTGAGGTCTTCGTCCCACTGCGGGGACCCTCGTGGGCATCCCAGGCCCCGAGCTAAGTGCAGGGCCCCCCTGTCTGGACAGGACAGTCTGTGCCTAACTTTTTACTCTGACAGGGGACAACGAGCTGCCGCTTTATTTGGAACAGGGCCCCTTTCAACGATTAGAGTGATTTTCTGTGATTCTCCCGTACTTACGAGAGATTCTTGAGACGACAAGTGAAAGACCCCATCATTAGATCAGCAGACGGATGGAGGCAACTCACTCAGCTGAGCATCCGATGCCTTGGCTTTTGAGTGAAACCACCTGCCATTGCTTGAACTGTCTTTGCTGCTTACCCAAGTTGTCCCCCGGAACCGGGACCGTGAGGGAGGGACAGGGATGGAAGGAGCTGCGGAGGTGGGGGAGGGGGCTCCCATATGCAAAGTCAAATGGGACCTGAAACAGTATAGTTTAGGGAGGGTTTCAGCCCTCAGCTGCCTGACATACCCCACTGCAAATCCCCCGAGCCTGCTTATGCACTTCCAATCCGCTATATTATTTTCATCGTAATTTACTCACAAGCTGCTTTTTTGTGTTATTATTATTGTTGTTCTTGTTCCTTTTTTCCCCCTTTTTCTTTTTGTAGGTAACAGCATTTCTGACAAAATTGATAAATTTCCTAAGGCTAACATGCGGATTCTTGCCTCTTATGAGAGTTACATAATTGTATCTACATTTGGGCTCAAAGGTCCCCGTCTAGCAAATTCCCTTCACAGGCGTCCCATCCGAAGGCCCATTCTCTCATTAATTTTATTTGACATTTATGTCAACATCGCATTCCCGGCGTAAAAGGAGGAATTGCCTGGGTCCGCAGGGGTGTGTTTTAAACGTGAGTATTTAGGTTGGCAGTGCAACACAGCCAGCTAAGTCTTGCTAAAGCAACACTTTCTAAATTAGCTAATAGAAAGCCATCTAAGTGCACTAAGTTTAAATAGCTCTGCAAAGTGCTAACTGCCGGCCCAGGCGGCTGTTTTGATGTCTCTAAATTTTCTTTTTGCCCCTCCTCAGGGGCTCCCAGAGTGGATGAAAATGGGAGCCTCTGGAAAATTAACTCGAGAGCCCTCCAAGGGGAATGGAACAGACGGAAAATCAGTCGCTGCGGTGCCTGGAGTGGGATTTGCGCGCCCAAACTCAGAGGCTTGGTGCTCTTCTTTGCCGAGCTTCATTCAGAGGGATTTACCGGTTCCTAGTTGAGCTGAGTGGAGAGTTTCCGAAACACTTTGCTTGAGATGGGAGGCTGTAGCCATTCCCAGAATCCCTGAGCCGCCTATTTCTCTGATCACTTTGCCACGTGGTGATCCCATGCTCACTGGATGGAAACATTACCCGGTTGTGGTTGTCACATAATCTGGTGTCAATTTGTGACGATTGTGAGTGAAGGGGTGGAGTTTAGCCTGTCAATCAGGTCACAGCTTGATGACCACATTAGAGGTGCTATAGAGATAAATAGCTCACTGGAGGCCAGACCCATGCGCTGCTTCATCTTCCTGCTGACAAGATGCATGGAGATACCCTGATGAGACCAGAGTCCTGGAGCTGGAGGGGCCACGTAGAGACCCCTGCCAGTGCTGAGATGCTTCGACTGGCACTGGATCCACTAGACTTGCCACCCACTGGCCTGTGATCTTTCTACATTTGGCATCCTTGCATGTGTTGTGTGAGCCTGAAGAGGACTTTATAGACTGGTATCAGACATACGGGCTAATATTGGACTTATGGACTTGATCTGGACTGGGGTATTTTTTGGGGGGGTGGGTGGGTATTTTCTTAACATACCTTAACATACTGTTTTATATAAAGTTACTTCTTGGACACATATGAGTGTCTATGAATTTGTTTCTCTAGTCCACCCAGACTAACCCACCAGTCGTGTACCAGCCTCAGTGGATTGATAGCCCTCGGGCAAGCCGTCATTGGCTGATTGGTGGATGCAGCTCAGCAGGCTCGTACTGTGTCAGATCTGCTGAAACCCGCTCTGCGTCAGGATTCTGTTGTTGCTGCTGCTTTAGCTGTCATGGTGCTGTGAGTGAACGCATGCACAGCACACTGATTTTCCACCCGCTGATTCCTGCAGATTGTGTTTGTTGGCCTTGATTGTGATCCTGACAGTGTAAAGGCAACCTTCCCCCTTCCTTTCGTTTAGCATCTCCCGTCATCCTTCTTCATTATCCCTTTCTTCCTTTTGAGCTTTATGCCTTTTTGAGCTCCTAGGGTAATTGTTTAATGCAGCGGTTCTCCACCTGTGGGCCGTGACCCCCTTGGAGGCTGAATGACCTTTTCGCAAGAGTTGCCTAAGACCATATTTCCGATGGTCTTAGGAACCGAGACACTGCTCCTCTATCTGTCTCCAGGCGGGCCCACCCACACGCAGACATGCTCACATATGGGGTCACCACCGCATGAGGAACTGTATGAAAGGATTGTCACATTAGGAAGGTTGAGAACCACTGGTCTAAGGAGTCTTATCTCCCTCCTGTTATGATGACTGAATATGCCTGTCTATGTTTAGTGTCAGTCGAGCCTTGGTGGTGGTGGTGGGCACAGGGAAGTTCATTTCTAGGCCCTTGAAGGGTGTCTAGGGGCCATACCTGAGGGTTACATGCCAAGCCAGTAAGCCAAGTCTCCTTTATTATTGCAGTTTTCTCCTACACTTCCCAAGACCCCCTATTGCGATCCCTTTCAGAGCAGTCAGCAGTGGTAGTTGGGCACCATCTAGTTCTTCTGGGTCCCTGTGGGCTATTGGTCCTTTGAACTAATTGTTTCCATTCACCTTCAGTTTTCTTCACGCTTCTTCGCTCTGGATGGAGAGAAACCAATTGTTGTACCTGAGATGGCCGCTCACAAGCTTTTAAGGCCACATCACATACTGTGCATGAGGGGACTTCAAAAAGTTTATGAAAAATGGAATTTTAAAACAATTGGATTTTTCCAATCGGATTTTTCCACTCAGATTTTTCCAAGCCCCTCTAGAATATTGTATTTGTAGACTGTGCATGCCATTTAACTTTGATGTTCCCCTAACTACAGTCCAGGCTCCCAGGCTCAGTTATTCATTGCCTCAGGGTGTTTGATATGGCTAATCTACTCCCCCAAACAGTTACAGCCTCAGAAACCCACAGGGCTCATTAGGAGTCAGCACTGACTTGATGGCAGTGAGTTTGGCTGACAGTGTGTACCCACAGGTGGATTAATGTTTGTTGTCACCGACAATGCAGCATTGCGTATGTCATATTGTCTACCTTTGTTGCCTGTAACTCTTGGACACCTCTCTGTAAGCTTCTCTTCTTTCGTGATATTCTACTGGTCACCTCCTTATTGCATGTGGTGCTGTCTTTCACACAAATTAGCATGTGTACATTACCAGACCCAAATCCAACCCCACTGCCGTCTAATCAACTCCAACTCATCTCTTTCTGCCAGAGAGTTGATTCCAACTCATAACGACCCTGTAGCACAGGGCAAAACTGCTCCTGTGGGTTTCAGAAACTGTAATTCTTTATGGGCGTCCAAAGCCTTTCTCCCAGGGAGGGGCTGGTGCTTTTGAATTACTGACCTTGCAGTTAGCAACCCAACTTGTAACCACTCCATCACCAAGACTCCTTCCTACTGAGAGTGACTCTCGATTGGACGTCCAAGCCTGTAGGTCGTCAGGGAAGCAGAAAGGCTCATCCTTCTGTGGAATAACTGGTGGGCTTGAACCACGGACCTTGTGGTTTGTAGTCCGAGACTAACTTGACAGCGCCACCAGATTCCTTGTCTATTATCTAATGAGTGATTTTCCCTCCCCTCCCATCCCTGGTAACCAACGAGCAATACCCCCCCCTCCCGTGTGTACACTTTAACTTTTTTTTATAATAGCAGACTCATACAATATTTGACCTTTTGTGAGAGACTTACTTTACCAGGTTCTTCCTCCATGTCATTTTTTAAGGTTGCGTAGTATTCCATTGTGTTAATTGCCACAGTTTGGTTATCTGTTCATCTGTTGAGCGGCACATAGGTGGTTGCCACCTCTTGGCTATTGTGAAGGATGTTGCAGTGAACTTGGATATACATGCATCTGTCCAGGTCCCAGCTCTGACATCTGTCTCTGTTGCCCCAGCCCCCACCGCCTTAGCGAACCCAATATCCGGCCAACACCAACTCAGAGGGACATTATAGAACAGAATAGAACTACTCCTGTGGTTTCTTGGGCTGTACTTCTTTGCGGGAACAGAAAGCTTCATCTTTCAGCTGGCAGGGCAGCTGGTGGGTTCAAACTGTCGACCTTATGGTTAGCAGCCCACCCATAACCCCTTTCACCACCAGGGCTGCCTTCAACTCAAACTCACCGCCATCACATTGAATCCGACGCGACCTCGTAGGATGGGGTCGAAGTGCCCCAGTGGGCTTCCGGGATGGAATGGATCATGAATTTGTGATGGATTCCTTTTGTGTTCTGGGCCTTCTTTGAGTAGCTGTCTGACTAGCTGTCAATCCACGGATGCCCTAGCGAACTCACCAGGAGGCTGTGTCTAGTCTAAGACTTGCTAAGTGTCCTGACATTGACCCTGAGTCCGTGCTGACTCATAGTGACGCCCTGTGGGTTTCCACAATGGCCACTGTTGATGGGAGTAGAAAGCCCAGTCTTTCTCCCTTGGAGCTGCTGGTGGTTTCGAACTACCACCCATGCAATCTCAACCCAACAAGGAACCACTCTACCACCAGGGCTCCTCTTAATGCCTCTGAAAGCCTTCTGGCATGATGGGGGGAGCGTCCCCTGGTTGGACCCTCCTAGTCCATGCAGCACCAGGTCTGGGGCTTGGCCCAGAACAGCAGTGCAGGGAGTGAGGGGAGATCTCCCAGTGAGCCTCTTCTGCTGCCACTGCGGAGACATGGCTAGAGGACTAGTGTGAACACACGGAATCCCGTTCCCTCTGTGTATGGGAGCCTTTCTCCCCGGGCAACAGGTGGGCTGTCTTCCCCGTGGGCCCCTTTATTGGCATTTGGCTCCTTGCAGCCTATTTTTAATATACTCTGTATGCTATATCTGAGCAAATCAGCAGGTGTGTTTTGAAATTAAATATTTGCTAAGGGCTTGGCTCTCCTTGTGTTAAATTATTGATAACAAGCCTCCCCGACGCTGTAGGAGGCTTGCTGATATATGGTTTTTGAGTGACCTGCCATTTATGAGGCCTTATCTGCTCATGAAATCCATTTCCAATTCAGACCCTATCTGCCCTATCAGGTTGGCCTGCCAGAAATCTGTTCCTGAGGTTTTTTCCTTATTTCAGGGAGCCATCTCTGGCTCAGCACCTTCTCAAGGTGGCTGTTCTGATGGGGCCCGATCATTGATCGATTCTCATTTCCTTTGGCAGGTCTGTCGACCTGGAAAGTGCATCTAGGGGATTTCCATGAGCCCTTGGCGACCCCCACACCCCTCTATCCTTTTCCTCTTCAGCAGAATTCTTCTCCGGGGAGCTGATCAATCCAAACTGGGGGCCCCCGGCTGGGCTCTGTCAGCAGGAATTGGGTTACTTTTGTGGTCAGGGTAACCCTGGGGCCCTTCTGTTGGCTCTTGCTGCCCAGAGCACTGGGAACTCATTTGCATAGCATGGTGGGCCCCCTGACCGGAATCGCATTTCCCACTTCCTCTCTCCCTCCCCCCTTGACTTCTCCCTAGACAGGTGCTTGGGTCTGGCAGCTACAAGGGCCAGCTGGTGGGCAGACTCAAGCTAGTCACCGCAGAAATGCAGCTTGTCACCTCTGTGTCCCCAGCTCTGTCCTCTCATGTTTAGCCAGCACTCCGGATCTGTTTGTACACGTCGGCGTTTCTGTTTGTATTTCCCAATTACTTCGGAAAAGGGACAGAAGACTTTGCTAATAGTAGGCTCAAGAAAGGCTCAGGTAGGGCTGTGGGTGACTTCCCTGCCCTGCACTTGATGTGGCCCTTGCATGACTAAGGAAAGCCCAGCAAATTGAGAGATAAGTGGGGGGGTGTAGGGGGGGCAGCCGGACACCAGTGCCTTGGCCACTGTTAGCTCACCCTGGTCAGCATTTAGAGACGTGTTGAACCTTTCCAAATCCGATAGCAAGCCGGTCTTCCTCAACAGACAGACATGGAGACCTCATTGCTCTAAGCACCAGGGAAGACGAGAATTTGCGCACACTGTCGTTTTTTGTTGTTTTTTTAAATTATTTGAAATTTATTCTTTTTAGCCCGGCATTTGAAACGATATGCTCAGAGCACATTAAACCTAATTTAACCTTTGTCTTGATGACTCAGGATCATCTCTCTAAACATCCAGAACGATGTGCTTTAGTGATTACAGAGCCTTAACGATCTCAAGGGTGTAGCGCTTTAATTAAATGAGAATAGCCCCATTTCATTGTAATGGAAAGAGCTAGAATGATTGGCATTAAAGAAAGGGTTTTGAATTTAAAGTCAGACATGGTTCTAGTTTAAGTGAGTCCTTAGGTCCCTGTGTGACCTTTAGCAAGCCTCTTAACCTCTCTGAGCTGGTACTTCATTTGTACAGGTGCCAACTTGAACTACAAGATGCCCAAAGTTGATGTACTAAAAACAAACCAACTCACCACCATTGGGTCATTTACGACTGATAGTAAGTAGCCCTTAGCGACAGGGAACTGCCCCTGTGAGTTTCTGAGACTAACTTTTTTTTTTTCTTAGAACAACTTTATTATCCTTGAATGACATTTTCCATGAACTTTTTAATCCCCCTCATATTCATGTTATTATCTATCTATCAATCTATCTAATTTTTTCCAGAACCATTTTATTGGAAGCTACTATAGATCATGCCATTCCATAGTTTAATCACATCAGGTAGTATCAAACAATTGCTACCACAACTTGTTAGGGAAGTAGACAGTCCCATCTTTCTCCTAATCAGATTCCTGAAATTCCCTGGTTTTATGACCGGTGGGTGACCAGGGCTCTAGTCTGTAATGCCCAGTTGTGTTGAGGGAATTTGAGGTTTGGCTTATTTGTTTCATTATGTTAGGGCCTCAGATCACTTTTTTTTTTTTTTTTACATTTTATTAGGGGCTCATACAACTCTTACCACAATCCACACATATACATACATCAATTGTATAAAGCACATCCATACATTCCCTGCCCCAATCATTCTCAAAGCATTTGCTCTCCACTTAAGCCCTTTGCATCAGGTCCTCTTTTTTTCCCCCCTCCCTCCCCGCTCCCCCTCCCTCATGAGCCCTTGATAATTTATAGATTGTTATTTTGTCATATCTTGCCCTATCCGGAGTCTCCCTTCCCCCCTCCTCTGCCGTCCATCTCCCACTCACCCTCCACTCTCCCAGTATCGCCCCTCACACTCCTGGTCCTGAAGGTATCATCCACCCTGGATTCCCTGTGCCTCCAGCTCCCATATGCATCAGTATACAACCTCTGCCCTATCCAGTCCTGCAAGGTAGAATTCGGATCATGGTAATTGGGGGGAGGAAGCATCCAGGTCAGATCACTTTTCTAAGGCTTTTTTCTTAGGTATCTTGTTGACCTTTTCATTTTCTTCAACTCCAAGGATAGGCCAAGTGTAACGAAGGGCCCACCTTTGGCCCGCCACCTGTTTTTGTGACTAAAGTTTTATTGGAACACAAGCACAATAATTGCCATGTTGTTTATGGCTGCATGTTATTCAACTCCAAGGCCAGAGCTGAGTAATTGCAACAGAGACCACTTGATCCATAGCTATCCTCTGGCCTTTACAGATACCACGTGCTGACTCTATTCTTTATTTTTGCTCTCGGCGGATTGCTTTCCATTGTAATGACTCTTGCTGTCTCCAGGACTCCCTTTTCATTTACTAGCTACAGGCTGAGAAGCCAGATTTCACAAGAAGAATTATGTTCAAAGGAAGACTCAATAGGCTTTAAACAAAATTTAAATAGATACATATATTTTATTATTTTTTTGATGAAAGTACGTGTAGCAAAACCAGTTCCTGTTCTCCATATGTCTGTGTACGCATTCAATCTGAGCAGCAGATAATCCGAGAAGCTGGATTGGGTGAAGAAGAACAGGACTTCGGAGTTGGAAGAAGACTCGTTAATAGTCTGCACCAGGCACCGGCATGACCTGGCTTCCTGGAAGCGATGATGACTTGTGGAACTACCTGATGAAGATCACAGCCAACAGCCTTCAGTACGGATTACAACTTGATGTAAAGAAGACAAGAAAAAAAAAGAAGAAAAAAAATTAAATAAATAAAATAAAAAGAAGACAAGAATCCTCCCCAGCGGGCCCGTAGACCACATCACGAGGAAACAGAGGAGCTATTGAGCTCGTCAGAGACATTGTTTTACTTCCATCATTTATCTGCACCCAGAGAGGCGGCAGTCAACGATATCAAAGCATGTGTTGCATGGGGCAAACCTGCTGCCAGTGATCTCTTTACAGCGTCAGGGGATGACGTCGCTCTGATGACTCAGGTGTCCTTGACCAGGCCGCAGTGTTTCCAGTAGCTTCCTGTGCCTGTGACAGTTGGACAATGGAACGATCAAAGAAGATGGGACACATTTGAATGATATTGTTGGCAAAGAATATTGAAAATGCCCTGGTCTGCCGGAAAATACAAATAAAATCTGCCTTGGAAGCAGAACACCCTCCCTAGAAGCAAGGATGGGGAGACTGCTGTCTTACTTCCCTTTGGGCATATTGTCAGGAGGGCCAGTCCCCGACGAAGGACATTTTACATGGGAACTTACAGGGTCAGCCAGGAAAGAGGAAGATCCGCAACGAGATGGATCACGCCAGGGAATGGTCACGGCTCGCGTTACCGTGGCTGTAGCAACCCAGTGCTGAGCTGAGAGACAGGGCCTTCTATGGTCCCCGGCATCTCTGTGATTGGCCCTTACCTGATGATATCTAACAACAGATGTCCAGTGACACTGGTTGCGTCCTTCGCTTTGTGTCCACCTCCTTGTTATTTCCACCTGCTCCACGCCCGTGAATTTAGTCTGAACCAAAACAATGAAGGAGCCGTCTCTGAGTGTTGCTGAGTCCAGTCATAGAACGACTGTGGAACGACTGTGCAGAGGTGCTTCTAACTTGATGAGGTTTGTGGGTCCTTCTGGGTCCTACTGAGTACTTGAAGACTGATCCAGAGGTGTAATTCCTAGACACACTGCTTTGATCTTCTGACAGGGGTTTTGGGTTGTGATGCCGTGGCTCTGGACTTGGACGAAGGCTGTGGACTTCATCCTCGTGGTATTGCTACCACAGTCACACTGGGGAATAGCCGTCAACAGCCGCACTGGAAAGAAGAGACCTGTGTTTCCATCTTCCTCTGCTGCCCATGGCTGTGTGACCTCAGCCTGCTTCCTCCTCTGAACAAGAAAGGGAATACAGGCATGATACTGCTGGCTGCAAAGGAGACGGAGGATGTCCGCCGCCTCCCCCACCACGTGGGTAGAGTGGTTTTGCAACTGGCAGGTCCGATTAGAAAGCTTGAGATGGGCCACAGGCACATGGGGGCAGGCTCAAAGTACCCAGTGAGTCGTGATGATGGAAGCAGCGTGGAGAACCACGTATCCCATGTCACTCAGCAGCACGGGGAGAAATTGTTTAGTGCTTTGTTCTGTACAGTGTCACCAAAAACACTCCACGTCTCTGCTGGGCCCGATAATCCCTGCCATGGTCATGGGGAACTCTCAGATAGTACTCACTAGGGGGTCTGTCAGAGAATTTGACAGGTTCCAAGTCAGGATCAGAAACATCAAGGATACAGCCCCTTTTCTGAACCACTCTTCGAAGCTTGCCAGCAGGTATATCTCTCTCTAATCCTGGTCTCTCAGCCACGTGGCTCTTTGTCCTCTGCCCTACTTGGGCAACGGTTACTAAGCTTCCTTAAGTGTTTAAAAGGCACCCCACTCTGCCAGCCAGCTTCTTGCCCAAAGGCGCTTGATTTTACACATTCCGTGGCCTGGGGCACCCACCGCTCTGTCTCACGGTCTCAGCTCAGTTCCTCTGCTATGTCCAGTGGTCTTGGTACTGTCTCCTCTGCCACTTTGGGCAGTGATCTTGCACATGATTCAATGGTGGCTCATTCTTGATGGTTTCGAGAGTCCTCTTCCTACTGCTGAGATGGTTCACCTTTATACCCAATGGAAAGACAAAGTGGACCTGTCCCCAGGTGACAGCCTCCCCTACTTTGCTTGCGTGCACCTACTCAGCTACTGCGTGAGAGTTACAAAGACTGTGGATAGAAGAACCATAGCAAGTAATTTCACTTCCCTGCAGTTGCTACGAGTCCAAATCAACTCTATGGCCGTGGAGTTGGCTGTTAGCTGGTCACATATAACATCAACACTCCACCCATTTCCTTCCGGGTGTTGATGTATTGATAATGGTGGTGTCTAGCAGGCTTGGAGAGATGTGGTAGAGGTGATGCGTCCCACTCTGATGTGTAATTAAAGGTAATCACTCAAACTCACTCCCATCCTGTCGATGCCGACTCATAGCGACCCCTACAGGACAGGGTAGAACTGCTCCTGTGGATTTTCGAGACTGAAACTCCTCATGGGAGTAGCAAGTCTTGTCTTTCTCCCAAGGAGCGGCTGGTGGTTTTGAACTGCTGACCTTGCAGTTAGCAGCCCAAGTCGTAACTGCTACCCACCAGGGCCCCTTTAAAGGTAGAGGTTGTTTATTATTTTAGCTCCAAATCTCCACTGGCTGCACCTGGCTCCCACATATGTCTGCGGGATGAATTTAGCATGACCCAGGTGCTGTGGCGGCAGAAAGATTTTCTCAGACGTTGATTATGCTTACTGTATGTCTGGGTGACTCTGTAGTCGTCACACATTGAAAACCGACACCCTGTCTAATGCTCAGTGTAAAGACCAGAGGAAGCAACCCTTCTTTCAGGAGAAAGAAATAGGAGGCAGGCCCGAGCATCAGCTACAGCAGAACTGGGCTGAACGCTTCGGGGATGGCTTGCCTTAGCCCACTGATCACCCAAGATCACTGTGGCTTTCTAGCCTTCACCCTTTCCTTCCACGACTAGCCTCCTCTCCCCCCTGCCTCCAGCCCCCTGCCTCTCTGCTGTCACTAGATAATCTAGGTCACAGAATGAGAGCTGGATGAAGACACCTCAAGGATAGCACCCTTTAAGCATAATGGACAAGTCAAGGAAAGGGCCAAGCCATCCCTGATCCAAACCTCATGTGGTTGTGACACATGGGAACTTCCTTCTGCCGGTGTGCAGTCCAGGAAGCAAATACCAACGACTTTATTCATTTAAACAACACCACTACCAGCAACAAAACACCTGGCCCTCCCAGGTGTGGTAGGATGCTAGTCATCCGGGTTACAGCAGGGAACAGGTCAGAGGGAGCCTGGGACTGCAAGGCATTTACATACGACCAACAAGTAAACAGAGCAGGGCAGTCATTGCAATTTGCGATGAGAAATGACAAAAATAAAACGAGAAAAAAACAAAACAACAAAAAAAAAAAAGAAGAAGAGAATGTGTCAGAGTGTGGGTGGAGGTGGGACCCAGCCTGGAGGAGGGGACATGTGGGGAAACTTAAAAAACCCAGATGGAATTCATTCTAAATGTCGTGGGAAGGAGAGGCTTCTGTTCTTGGAGGGCTGCAGAGTGGAGGCCCGGGGGCTGCTGGAAGAGCTTGGGGAGCCTTCTTTCTGCCGGGGGCCAGTTGGGATTTATTTGAGGGCCACATTGTGAGCTAACATTGAATTAGCTCACCCTGAATGTGATTGCTGGAGCCCTGCTGGTGAAATGGTTATGCATTGGGCCGCTAACCCCAAGGTCAGCAGTTTGAAACCACCAGCCATCCGTTCCCTGGGAGAAAGAAGAGACTTTCTAGTCCCATCAAGAGCCACAGTCTTGGAAACTGAGAGGGCCAGTTCTGGCCTGTCCTACAGGGTCACTAAGAGCCAGAACTAGCTTGATGGTCGGGAGGGTTTAAGGCTTGTGTTGTCAACGGGTATTGATGATCTCATTGGCCTTATACGGCCTGCAGGGACTAAGGTGTGCCTGACCCAAGTCATAATATTTTTCTTTGCCTCCTGTGCACGTGAAAGTTGGACATTGACCAAGGAAGGCTGAAGAAGAACCGGTGCTGTTGAATGGCGGTGCTGGCGAAGCATGTGGAAAGCGCCTTGGACGGCCAGAGGAACCAACAGCTCGGTGCTGGCAGAAGCACAGCCAGGGTGCTCCTTCGGACCACGGACGGCCAGACTTCGTCTCATGCTTTGGACGTGGTGTCAGGAGGGACCGGCCCCTGGAAATGGACGTCATGCTCGGTGTAAGAGAAGGTCGCCAAAGAAGAGGAAGGCCCTCGGCAAGATGGATTGACACCGAGGCGACAAAAGTGGGCTTAATCACGGGAACGATTGTGGGTGGCGGACCTGGCAAGCTTTTGTTCTGTGGTAGAACCGACTCCACGGTGCCCGACCACAAGAGCCTGATTTAGAACATCGCTTTCGCTCTGTGTGCACTGGAAGTGAGCCAGGAGACTAGGTGAGCGTTGTCCTGGCCCAGAAGAAGGTCGTGGCCCTGAAGGTGACGAGGAACTGTCTAGTGGATGGGAATGCTGGAGACAGCATTCCCTAATACAACAGGAGAAGTTTGGGGTATAGGAGGGCATGTCTTGGGGCTGTCTTGAAACTAAGTGTCCAGGGACCCAAGGCACCCTTTGGAGCCAGTTGCTGGGAGGCACTGCGACTCTCTTGTCCTTGCCCCTCATGGACCGCGCCGTGCTCCCTTAAATGACCAGTTGGCTCCGTCCTGCCACGTTGCACCTGGGACTCTGCCACGTTGTGCCCTCCGTGCCGTGGGCTCGCAGTAGATCCTTGTGGATGTTGCTGCCTGCACCAGGCGCCCCCAATTCCTGAAGTACTGGCTTCGATGACCAGTGTGGTTGGAGGGGGAAGGAACCCCTGCCGCGTTGGGTTTCTGCGTGTCGCTGGCAGTGACGGTGCCACATCTGGTTTTCTCCATGGAGGCTTTCGGGAAGGACGAGCCAGACGGGGCAGCAGGAGGACAAGCCAGTTCTTGGGAATGTATGCAGATGTCTAGCTTTCGCATCATCTTCCTTGGCCGCTGTCTCCTTGGAAACCTGGCCTCTGGCTCCCTTTGCCTTCCTGCCCTGCTCTGGTTTTCTCCGTGCTCTCTTCCTGGAGGAGGAGGAGGAGGAGGAGAAGGCGGGAGGAAAGAGGAGGAAGAGGAAGGAGGAGGAAGAGGAGGAAGGAGGAGGAGGAAATAGAGAAGAGGAAGAAAAAGAGGAGGGGGAGGAGGAGTGGGGCAGGGCTCTGGGCTTGGTTCAAGAGCTCTGGAGGCCTTTGGCTGGGACTCTGGGCTCACCTGTAAGAACACTTGTGGGACGGCCAGGGCAGGGCAATGTTCTGTTGTCTGGGAGTCTACTGAGTCTGAACCTACTGTTTGGCATCTGAGAACCAGCGCCGCTGGGGCAGGGCGTGGTGTTGGGAAAACATAGCCAGTTGTCAAACACCAGCATGAATGAGTCACGCATCATCTCGGCCTCCTGAAGCTCCAGGACAATGGACCTCATTGTCACTTCCTCCTTTCAGGGACCTGGAAGCGTGTGACAGTGGTACCACTGAGCGACACAGAACGCCATCGCTGTGATCGTCGGGTTTAACGGAGCCCAGAGAAGGGCTGGCTTCTAAAAAGCCAAGCACACGCTCCGTTTCATTTTACTATTTTATTTGAAGTTATTTCTTCCCTGTAGGAAAGTAAAGAAATCTGTGGGAAAATAGTAATTAAATGCTGACAGTGCTAAATTTCTGCCCAGCGTGAGCCGGCAGCCGCGCAGTACCCAGACGCTGGGGCATTTGAGGGAAAGATCAGGTTAAAGACCGCTGGAGGCTTTTCTGATCCGCCCTTCCGCACAGAGCCGGGACAGTAATGAAAGGGTGCGATTTGACGGCACGATGGACGTTTGTAAAAAAAGGTAACTTAGTGGAGTATGTGTGTGCGGCTTCCACAGGAATGTCTTGCGGGTCTGTCGCCTGAGCGTGGTTAGGCACCCAGGAGCCCGAGCAGCCAGGCATTCTGGGAGATGAAAGGCCGGTCGTGGGACTGGGGCCGGGGTCACTTCAAGGGCAGCCTTTCTTTTCTTTTTCTCTCCTTCTCTGTCCGGCAGGTTCCATCTTTCCAGGCTCCCCTGCGCTGGAGGCAAACAGGCTTGGGATGCGGAGTGTAGGTTCAGAGGCGACTCTTTCTGGCCAGGGTTGATTTCCCACGGCGGGCAGTCCCCAGCATCTGTGAGCGAGCTCCCCGGGGCTGGAGCGCTGCCGGCCAAGACTCCTGGGAGGCGGCGTGAGGCTGCATGGACCACGCCACACCTCGCTCTGTTCATGGGCTCCGTGCCGTCCACGGTGCACCGTGGGTTTCTGGAGTTTGCGGGGGACTTGCCTTATTTTCTGAGAAAGAGTTTTTGGGTGGTGGTGGTGGTGATTACCGTGAAGGTCTTGTCGAGTCGGATCTGACCCCGTGTACTACTGAACAAAACCCTGTCCATTCCTGGGCCATCCTCCCCAAACGCAGCTCCATCCTCTGCGTCCCCACCATTGTTCCTGTGTTTCAGACTATCGCTGCCACCGCTGTGTCAGTTCATCTCACTGGGGATCCTCCTCCTGTTCCTGTTGTGCGAACTTGACCTTTCTTCGCACCAAATGGAGCCACGTCTTGGTCTCCAATCATGCTTTGTAGGTTCCTGTCCACCTGAAGGCTTTGCTCGGGTGCCTCTTGCCACTTGAAATGATGTCCCGACACGCTCCTCCCATCTGATGACAGCCCACGTCTGAGGGGTCTGCATCTGTCACCCCTCCCTACAGATACTGCCTGATGCCCTAACCAGGAAGTGATCTCTCCTCTGTAAGAGAGCTCTGTTAACGTATTTTGGATCCCGGTATCGCTGCCTTCTGACGCCTGTCCTTCATGGAAGGGGTGGATTGGCAGCCGTGCGACCTGCCACGGAGTCCTGGCTCTCTCCTGACCACTGTGTGGCTGGCAGACCAACGACTAGAGCGAGACATCTGTTCTGCAGAGTTACGCGTCATCAGAAACCAGGGACGCCTTCCATGTGCTGGATGGACAACGAAGTTTCCCACAGTGAACTCCGGCACACCAAAGATGGTGACGGCGGCGTAGGACCAGGCGACACTTTCATCCTGTTGCACATAAGGTCGCCATACTGGGAGCTGACTCGCTGCCAGGGAACGAGGGCAATGGCAACAAGGAATTCTGGGACATTTCCAATACTACCCGCCACACAGAGGTTCTATGATTCTCAACACCATCAAAATGATTTTCAACTCATCTTGGAGAAATATGATATGGATATTTACAGGATCTGCTTTGATGGAAGCTAACAACAAGAATGTGCCCCAGCGTGCTAGCCCGTAAAAGAGCAATCGTACCAGAGGAGAATTAATTTAATACAGATAGGCGAGGGCTTGGCTTATAGTAAGTCTGGGAGTTACATAATTTCATGTCAGCTTATAAATAAGGGTAGGGGTGGAATCTAGCCTGTCAGTCAGGTCACAATCTGGCAATGCCTCTTTGTGGGCGTGTCCTTCTCGTGAGGATTCTGGGAACTTTCTCTCTTTCTCCCTGGAGGTAGGCCACACTCTGTCTCTGCTTCACCTTCCTGTTGACGAGCCATGTGGGGCCATGCTGAGACCTGAGTAAGCCAGGCAACGGAGACCTGCACCAACCCCGGAGAACCATCTGGATCCATGAGACTTCTCACCCACTGCCCTGTGATCTTCCTGCATTCTGCATCATTGCATGTGACCGTGGGAGTCTGGTTTGAGATTTATGGACTAGCATCAGACTTAGGGGGCTAATATCAGACGTGTGGACTTGATCTGGACTGGACTGGGCTGTTTTCTTGATATGACTGTTTCTCTGTCAGCCCAGCCTAACACGGTAAGTCATCGGGAATGGTCCTCGTTGTTACCGTCAGCATGCTCATCATCAGTGACCCTGTAGGTTGAAGCCTTTGGGACAGAGCTTGTGCGTAGGATGGAGCTATGTCCTAGGAGCTGCAGAAACACTGGCAAGGTAATTAGATCGTTCCGTTCTGGCTAGGAGCAGTACTCCGATTCCCTCTCTTTGTCTTCGTTTCTCTAAGGCATTAAAATTCCTACAGATCTCTTTTTGCTTGGAAGTTTCCAAATGACTAGAAATCAACTCTCTGATTTTGGCTCTAACCCTGCATTCGTGTGAGAGGGGAATGGCTGTGAGGCAGATGTCACCCTTCAAGTGTGGTCCAAACCCATGTGCTTTGATGCCTCGTTGTCCGGATACAACACGGGCATGTTTTGAAGTGGAGCAACCTCTGTTCGTTTAATTGAACCTAGTTTTGACGTGTGCCAAGATATGTATGATATCCTCTTTGTAACCCTTTAAAAGGGGTGTGTTGTGTGTGTGTGTGTGTGTGTGTGTGTGTGTGATGTACACAGCATCTTTCTGTAACTGGTAAAACAGAACAATTTCTGCTCTCTTTTTCTATTCAGTACTCTTCCACAATTTTCGGTGTAGGCTACCTGGGTCAATGATGGTAACTAAATGAAAGGAAACAGAAAAAACCAACAGAGCAGCTGGTGGATTCGAACTGCTAACCGTACGGTTAGTCCAACATGTAACCGCTGCACCACCAGGGCTCCCGTAGGGACTAGAAGGTAAACATGAGCCCTGGTCCTAGTTGTAAGGGTATCATGAGCTCTCTGGTCAAATCCGCTAACTGCGCTGACTGTGAAATGCATGTTTTTATGGCTTCTGTTAGGAGGATCATAGTAGGCACTTCCGGAATGGACTCAGAAAACTGCAAAGCCATATGGCAAAGACCAGCCTGGGTTTGGTTTGCCAAAGAGACCCAGGCAAAGAACACATGTGAAAGTCACCGAGGGCGTGACCACTGAGTTGGCCAGAAGGGGTCATCCGTCCTGGATTCCCTGTGTTTCCCGTTCTTATCTGTACGACTGTACATCCTCTGGTCTAGCCAGATTTGTAAGATAGAATTGGGATCATGATAGTGGGGGGTTGGGGGACGGCAGAGGAAACATTTAGGAACTAGAGGAAAGTTGTATGTTTCGTTGTTGCTATACTGCACCATGACTGGCTCATCTCTTTCCTGTGACCCTTCTGTAAGGGGATGTCCAGTTGCCTATAGATGGGCTTTGGGTCCCCACTTGGCATTCCCCCTCATTCACAGTGATATGATTTTTTTGTTCTTTGATGCTTGATACCTGATCCCATCGACATCACGTGATCACACAGGCTGGTGTGCTTCTTCCATTTGGGCTTTGTTGCTTTTCAGCTAGATGGCCAGTTGTTTACCTTTAAGTCTTTAAGGCTCCAGATGGTGTATCTTTTGATAGTCAGGCTCCATCAGCTTTCTTCACCACATTTACTTATGCACCCACTTTGTCTTCAGCGACTGTCAGGAAGGTGAACATCATGGAATGCCAGGTTAATAGAACAAAGTGTTCTTCCATTGAGGGAGTACTTGAGTGGAGGCCCAATGTCCATCTACTACCTTAATACTAAACCTATACATATATGCACATAGCTCTATTTCCCCATCCTCATATATAATTATATTTACATATGTACATGCCTTTTTTTATACCTCTATAAATGCCCTTTGCCTCTTAGCTCTTTCCTCTATCTTCTTTTACTTTCCTCTTGTCCCACTATCATGCTCAGCCTTCATTTGGCTTTCAGTAATTCCTCTCGGTTACATTACCCTTGATCAAACCCTACCAGACCTCCTACACCCTCCTACCACCGATTTGGATCACTTGTTGTTCCCTTGTCTCTGGGTTGTTACCACCACTACCTTTCCCCCCACCTCCTCCTCTCACATGTCCCCCTGGAACTGTCAGTCCCATTGTTTTCTCCTCCAGATTGTTCATCCAGCTTATCTTATTTAGACATACCTGAGGAGATAATAACATGCACAGAAACAAGACAGAGCAAAACCAAGCAACAAAACAACAACAAAAAGCCAATGACAAACAAAATAAAACAAACCCAACACACCAACAAGAAGAAAGAAAAGCTTGTAGTTAGTTCTAGCACTGTTTGTTGGCCTTTAGGGGTGTTTTCTGGTGTGGTCTGTTGGGGCACCAAGCCCTGGCCCCACAGTCTATTTTTGGTATTCTCTGGGGACTTCATTGCTCTATTCCCCTTGCACTTAGTGTTTTGCCTCGGTGTGGTAGGATCAGATCGGGCACAATTCCCACACTGTGTTTCCAGTGTTGTCCCCTGTAGGGCTGTGGGTCAGTGAGGGATGTCATGTCTCATAGTGGGGCCGGCCAGATGGTCTTCTCTTTTTTATATACATATGTGTGTTTATGAATTTGTTTCTCTAGTTTACCCAGACGAACACAGACTAACCTGGGTCATAGCAACCCTAAAGGACAGGGTAGAACTGCCCCTGTGGGTGTCCAAGACTGTACTTCTTCACGAGAGTAGAAAACCTCTCTCTCCCGAGAAGAACTGCTGCCGTTGTGCTGAGCAGAGCATCCACTGTGGCACCGGGACGCTTTAAGTAAGAACGTGCGTACTGTCTTCACAGGTGACGTCTGAAAGGATGGAGCAGATTTAGGTCATCTCTTTAGACCGTTAAAAGTCATGTTCAGGTGTAGGATGAGTATTTCGCTGCGGAAGGTGCCGCATTTACATTCACTGCATCTCCTTTCGGAACTTTTGGATTTTGCAGCTAGGGCCATTCAAACACAGAACTAGAGAAAACTCAGAACAAAAGGAAATTCTGTCCCCTACTCCCACCCACATGCCCTATCCCCCCTGTCCTGGCTAAAAGAAGAGAAAGGGACAGAGGGGAAATGAAATCAATGAAAGGGCGAATGTCCCTTCGGAAGGCTTGCCTGGCACCTCTCTCCGTCCCCTCTGGCTTGTGTGTCTGCTGGCCTCAGCTCAAGCCTGGAGCATCCTCACCTCGGGACTCTTGGGGCTCTTGACGGACTTACGGGATTGGTTCTACCCTCAGCCCTGCCTCTCCTCCTCTCTTTATACCTGCCAAGCTGAGATCTGCGGGACCCTCGAAAGTTCTGAGCTTCAAATCTAACCTTAAAACCCAAATCCGGCCCACAGCCACGAGTTGATTCCAACCCACAGCGACCTGTAGGACAGAGGGGCGTGCCCTGGTCGGCTTCCCAGACTGTGCCACCTTCGGGAAGCACCCTCCCCTGTCTTTCTGCCACAGGGCGCCACAGCCAAGCACTTCAACCACTGTGCCACCAGGGGCCGTCCACCTGCCGTGATGCTTGCTTTTTTCGGGGTCTTCACCAGCGAGGGGAGCTGGCTGGACCCTTGGGGCTGCCTCCAGGAAGAGGCTTTCTAGGCGAGGGGACAGTTCAGGACTCAGGCCCGTGTCATAGCATTGATTCAGTCAGACAGATTGGCTAGGACAGCGGGGACGTGCCCCTGTCGGCTTCCAAGACTGTGTGGAAGAGGAAAGCCTCTCTTTCTCCCGCGTTGCTCAGGACCATGGGTCCCAGTGGAGGAGGTGAGATTTTTGGGAAGTGACTCCACCTTTGTTTGGAATGAAATGCTGTGCACTTGGGGCTTCTTGGCCCCGATGTTTGCCGTCTGTCCATGTCTCGTTTCCGCTGTCATGGGCTTTCTTTCTTGAGACTTGCAATGGACCCCAGTGCATGACTTTATTGTCTTACCTCTCCAAAGTGTACCTCGCATCTGATGATGCCCAAGAGCCTTGGTGGCAGCCTGTGGGATCATGAGGTGTCGATGGGATCAGGTATCAGGCATCAAAGATCGAGTGTCTGGGGTCTTAAAGGCTCAAAGGAAAACAAGCGGCCATCTAGCTGAGAAGCAACCAAGCCCACATGGATCCTGTGTGATCACAAGTGTTGAGGGGATCAGGTATCAGGCATCAAAGACCCAGAACAAAAAATCATATCGATGTGACTGAGGGGAAGCATGGAGTGGAGACCCAAAGCCCATCTGTAGGCAATTGGACATCCCCTTGCAGGGAGGAGATGAGCCAGTCAGGGTGCAGTAGAGCAACGATGAAACATACAACTTTCCTCTAGTTCTTTAATGCTTCCTTCCCCCACTATCATGACCCCATTTCTACCTTACAAATCCAGCTAGACCGGATTTGTACACTGGTATACAGATAAGAGCTGTATCATGACCCCAGTTCTATCTTACAAATCCGGTTAGACTGGAGCATGTACACTGGTATACAGATAAGAGCTGGAAACACAGGGAATCCAGGACAGATAAACCCCTCAGGACCAATAATGAGAGTAGAGATACCAGGTGGGGTAGGGGAAGGTGGGGGGAGAAAGGGGGAACTGATCACAATGATCTACATATAACCCCCTCCCAGGGGGACGGACAACAGAAGAGTGGGTGAAGGGAGACAGTGGTCAGTGTAAGACATGAAAAAAAAATGTTATAAGTTGTCAAGGGGTTCATGAAAAAAAGGGGGTATGGGGGAGATGGAGAAATGATACCAAGGGTTCAAGTAGAAAGCAAATGTTTTGAGAATGATGATGGCAACAAATGTACAATGTGCTTGACACAATGGATGGATGCATGGATTGTGATAAGGGATGTACGAGCCCCCAAGAAAATGATTAAACAAACAAACCAAAAAAGGAGCCCTGTTGGCACACTCGGATAAGTGCTGAGTGACTAACCACCCCATAAGGGCAGCGGTTCAAACCCACCAGCTGCTCCTGGAGAGGAGGATGAGGCTGTGGGCTCTCAGAACGATTTCCAGTCTCAGAAGCCCTGTAGAGAGAGGGTGGTGGGGAGGCGGAATCACCTTGGTGGCAGTGAGCGAACCCACTTGGCCCTGAAGGCCACATGCAATCAGCTCTGTGGAGTTGACCCTTGAAGCCTGCACGCCGAGGGCCCTTCGTGTTGCCTTGTGGTTTGACTCTGGTTTGACTCAGAAGTCATTTCAGAACTTGGGGAGTGAGCTCTAACCCCCGCCCCCACCCCCGTAAGAGCTTGTATTGTTCAGCTTGTAGACAGGCTGGGACGGTGTGTCCATTCCTGTTGTCAACTCACAACA
The DNA here is from genome assembly GCF_050624435.1 of Tenrec ecaudatus. Classification (NCBI taxonomy): domain Eukaryota; kingdom Metazoa; phylum Chordata; class Mammalia; order Afrosoricida; family Tenrecidae; genus Tenrec; species Tenrec ecaudatus. The sequence goes on from NC_134543.1 coordinate 14,089,986, forward strand.
CTGGTCTGTGCCCACCGGGCTCCGTGTGCTCCCACGTCACTGACACCCTTCACGTCAGTGAGTCAGCGCTGATGGGTTTGGACCAGGACACACACCTGTGAGTGGTTTGCTTGCCGTTGCTGGGAGGGACACGCTTAGCTGGTGTTTTTGCGGAATGCGTCAGAAATCCCCACAGCTTCCCTGAAGCCAACACACAGTGACATCCATCACCAAACAGCGACACACCACTGAGTGGCTTGTCAGATACAGGCCACAGTGAGTGGCCCCAGGCCCAGCCGAACGTCGGCTCCCAGAGATGCCCCTGTTGGTTCTTCTTTGAACAAAGAGGTACATCTCCAGGCAACAGACTTCCTTCTGTTCCCCTGCAAGAGCTGGGTGCCGAGTCAGTAATCGGTTTTACAGACATCCTCGCATCTGTCTCTCTTACCATGGCGCGTCGTCACAGGCTGCCCTTGGCTGGTCTGTAGATGTCGAATTGGTTCTGGTTTGTGGCCACTTTATGTCCAGGAGAATGAAATGCTGCTTGGCCCTGGGCCATCAATGGGTCTTTTCCTGAGGTGGTTACAAGGGGGCTTCAAGATGTTCGTGGAAAAATGGAACAAAAAAAGGCAAAGGACATTTTTCCACAAGCTTCTCATAGACCCCTCATATTACTGAATAGGTTCCCGGAACGCCTGGATCCCTACCTTTCGGGGGTCTTGCATAAAGGCTTGTCACGGTACAAGGCCCAAACAAAAAACAAGCAAACCACAGAAACAGCTTTGGCCAGAGAGGGTTCGGGTCTCCAGGAATGAGCCACAGGTGGGTGTGTTAAGCAGTGCACCCCAAGATCGGCAGAGATCTGGGAGAAAGGAAGAGAAGATGCTGGGACGTAGCCTGGGCAGATAGATAGGATCTGCCGTGAGGAGACGTACTCAAAGGCGGCCGTGGTGGGTGGTCCCAGCATGGTGGTCTCCCGCACCAGAACAGCAGTGGGAAGTGAGCCGTGGTATCTTTGGGTGGAGGGCCGGTCTGGTGCAGAGTGAGGCTGAGCTTTAATGTACTGAGGGATCTGATTGGTGAGAACCGTTAACAGTAAGGGGTGTGAACCTCGGGGTGGGGACAGTTTAACCCTACATCTGTTGTTGTTGTTTTTTAAAAAAAATCATTTTATTGGGGCCTCGTACGGCTCTTATCACCATCCATCCATCCATCCATCCATCCATCCATCCATCCATCCATCCATCCATCCATCCATAGTGTCAAGCACATTTGTACATTTGTTGCCATCATCATTCTCAAAACATTTGCTTTCTAATTGAGCACTTGATATCTGCTCCTCATTTCCCCCTCCCTTCCTGCTTTCTCCTCCCTCATGAACCCTTGATCATTTATAAATTATTATTCTTTGTAACCCGACATCCCTTGAGGCCTTGGCACCCTCACGGGCACGTATGCCCCTGCCTTCCCACTCCACCATCATTTGCTGACTTTTGAAAAAGGCTCCTTTGCCTTGTGCTGCAGTGAAAATATTTCTGTAATTCTTGGGAAGTCAATGGAACCTTAAACCTCAACCCTCTGCCCCGAGCAAGGAACCAAAGGGTGTCATTGTGCATGACTTCAAAGGCTGGTAAGATGTGAGTTCTCCGCTTGCTGAAAGAGTTTCTTTTATGGCTGGCCAGCATTGTAGGCGGATGCGCCCGGTCCCAGCGTTACTGCCCAGGGAAGCGTGAAGGCTGGTCTCCCTCTCGGAGGCTCTCATTGGAAGACACACGGTGCTTTGGATGCATTGGCATGGTGCTTTGGGTGGCAGGTGCCCAGTCAGCATGATATTAAAAGCAATCCCTGTTCCGTCTGGAGGAATTGGGAAAACCAAACAACACGGAAAAAAAATCCCAGTGGGCTCCTTTGCACGGTTTCAGGATTTGCCTGAAGTGGAGACTCCAGATTCAGAACTTTCACATTTTAAAGTTTTGGATGATGATAAATGGGGTGCTTCCTCACTGTTTGGGGTCATCGGCCGCCCTTTAAAATCTCTGTGGGACATGCCATACAGGTGCCCTTGGGAGTCTGCTATTGGTTACGTCATCTGTTCCATCCTTGGGCCATGCAGAGAGTGTAGAGGTCACTCTGCTGACTCCAGGGTTGGCACAGGGGTGGCACCTTCCACCTGGGAAAGACTGGCCGGGAGGTTTCCAGGCTACTGGGAATGCTGGCTTGCTGTTGGCTGGCCATCCGTCACACGGAACCCCTTCTACCTGTAACAAGTCAATTTTGATGTTTCGAGTTTGAAAATGAAGTCCTGCATTCTCAAGATGCAGCAGAAGGAGTTGGAGCCCCCTTGGAGATGCCTACCCCAGCGATGGGTGGAGAGCCAAGGGCGGGACAGCTCCTCTGTTGCCTTTCACAGTGCGCGGCGCTACCGGGAGCTCGGTGCGAGCTGTGGGGGCTTCCTGAAAGGCTGCTGTAGGGAGGTGGCCTCTGTCTGTGGTCCCCTTGTCCTACGTCTGATGCCCCGGCCCTGCAGCGCCAAGCCAAGCTTCTCAGCTTGCATCTTGAAGTCCTGCTGCACCGCTCTGGCTCCCCGGCACCACCTCGCCTTCTGTAGAGGGAGCATCAGCCCGGTGACTAGAACAATGGCAAGTACCTGGAGACTCGGGCACCTCCCAGGCTGATGCCCCCATCCTGGAATTCTAGACTCCTGGACCCCTCTCCCCCTCCGAAGCTGGCTTGTCATTGGGAGGTGGCATTGAGTTAGTTCTGACTCAGAGCCGCCCCAGGCACAGCAGAAGGGAACTCTGCCCAGTCCCGGGCCATCCTCACAGTTGTTCCTGTGTTCGAGCCCATTGCTGCAGCCACGGGGTTAGTCCATCGGGTCGAAGGCCTCTCTCCTTTTCGCCGCCCCTCTGCTTTACAGCGTGATGGCCTTCTCCAGGGGCTGGTCTCTCCTGACAACATGTGAGACGAGGTCTCACTCCCCTTGCTTCTAAGGAGCATGCTGGCCATCCGTTTTGCAAGACAGATCTGTCTGTCCTTCTGGCAGTCTGTGGCACTTTCAGTGTTCTTCTCCAGCACCACAGTTCAAAGGCATCCATTCTTCTTTGTCTTCCTCATTCAGTTCCCAACTCTCACATGCATATGAGGCGGTTGAAAATACCCTGGCTCGGTCAGGTGCACCTTAGTCCTCAGTCACCTCGCTGCTTTTCAACACTTGTTTGATCTGTTGCCTGCTGCTTCCATGCGCACCGACTGTGGATCCAAGCGAGAGCGTCAATCTTTTCTCCATTGATCATGATGGGACCTATTGGTCCTCACATTGAGTTGTCATCCGCACTGAAGGCTACAACCCTTGACCTTCATCAGCTGGTGCTTCCAGCCCTCCTCCCTATCAGAAAGCAAGGCTGTGTTGTCCGCATCGGGCTAAGGTTGCTAATAAGCCTAACTCCGATCCGATGGCTTGCTTACTATATTTGTGACACTGGAGTTCCACTGAAATCTCAGAGCAGAGAGCCTGCGGGGACAGCTTCTGAGATGAAGAGTGGACACTAGAAGCCAGTCGGCATGCCTTAGCCATGGCCTGGCTCAGATAGAAATGCCAGGCCCCTCGTGGATGTTTGAACTGGCACATGGAGACTGGCAAGTCTCGTTGCCTATAATAATTTGGATTCAATTCCTCCATCACTTCACACCCACCTTGGATGAGTTCGAGTTGGGGCTTCTCAAGTGGCATTTCTGGTTGGGGTCGGTGGCGCACACGTTACACAGGCAGCGGGGTGGCGGGAGCCAGCGAGGGCTCTGTACGGAGAGCAGATACTCGGGAGTGCAGTGGACAGTGTTGTTATTGGGGCTCCTCTTGTCATGGGCGGTCATTATGAATGGGGATCAACGGACAGCACCTGACAACAACCTGGGGAACTAAGGAGTCCCTGAGTGAGTCAAACTGTTGATGCACTTGGAGGCTAACTGAAGGGTTGAGGGTTCGGTCCCACCAAACGGCTCCTCAGAAGAGAGGCTCGGAGCTCTGCTGCTGAGAAGCCAGTCTGGAAGTCCCTGTGAGCACAGCTTCCATTCGGAAACGCACGAGGTCCCCAGGAGTGTGAGCCGACACCACAGCAACCTGTGAGAAGAATTAAAAGCAAAGTAATGAGGCATTGCGCTTTCTTTCCTCAAACCGAACAAGGAACTATTTGGTCCTGATGTGGCTCCACTGCTTTCCTAAGGACCGCTGACAGTGCTGTGGGTTAGGCAGTGGATTGCTAACGGAGCAGCAGCTGTCTGCTCTGGTAAAGACTTGTCGTCTCCAAAGCGGAATATAGATAGGGTCACTGTGAATCTGAATAAGGAGCCCGGGTGGCATAGTGAGCCACACGTTGGGCTACTAACCACAAGGCCAGTAGTTCAAACCCACCAGCCGCTCCTTGGGAGAAAGAGGAGACTTTCTACTGCCATCAAGATGGACAGTCTCAGAAACACACAGGGCGGTTCCACTCTGTCTCATGGGGTTGCTAGGAGTGGGATGGGGTCAATGGCAGTGAGTTTGGTTTCTTGAGGCTTTGAGTCAGCAGTGGGTCTGGTTTCTAAGTCCTACGGCGCCAGGATGGGCACCTGGGGGCCCCCAGTGAGGCCTGGTTCTTTTGTGGCTGTGGTCCTCCTGCTGTTGCCTGGATAAGACGATCGCATGCCGTGCAGTTTTAAAGATACCGCTTCCCACTTTTTCTTTGAACTTGAAAGACTGACGTTGTTATCACTATAGTTAAAAAAAACAACCAACCCACCCACCAAAGGGCTTTTCAAACACTATACAAGTCAGAAAGAATGTTATTTCAGTATAAAGAACCGTCACTTATTTTATTTTATATTTTTACAGTGGCAAGCTTTTCCTCTATTTATTTAGAAGAGTCTTTAATTTGGAATACACTTTTCACAGAATTCCAAAATGCTTACTTTAGCCAGTTATAAGTTCTTTGTTGCAAGAGGTATGTTTAATATTGTTAGATTTTCTTTTTATATATTAAAAGATCCTTTTATTGGGGCTCTTACACGTCCTCTAACAATGCATACATCAATTGTATCAAGCACATCTGTACATATGTTGCCATCATTCTTTGCTAGATGTTTACTTTTTAATGAGACCTTAGTATCAGCTTCTCTCCCCCTCTGGTGACCTCTTGATAAATTATAAATTATTATTTTTATATCATTCACCAATGGCTGTCTCCCTTCCCTCATGGTTTCCGTTGTTCGTGCCCTCGGAGGGGGCGAGGGTGGGGTTTTGTGTCGATCATTGTGATTGGTTCCTGCTTCCTCCCTTCCTCTCCCCACCTGCTGCCTACCCTTCTGGTATCACTATTCCCATTCCTAGGAAGCGTCCTTTAAATTTGTACAGCATTTTATACATTGTTCTTAATTTTCTCATTTTGCTTCTGCCCATTAAAAACTGTGTTGAGAAGAATCGGTCAGGGATCGATTATATTGGATTCCCTAGATTATATATGCTAAGGTAATCAGAAAGTTAAAACACTACTATGACCATCATGTGCATTTACATCGGGCTTTTCATGACAAAGTACCATGACGTACCGTATCCTCTATAAGTTAGGCTATACCTTTAAAACAAATTCGTCTTAATAAAAATGCAAACCAAAGCCCACTGCAATTAAGTCAAGTTCTACCCATGGCAACTCCTCAGGATACAGTCGAACTGGCTTTGTGGATTTCCAAGATTGTAAATCTGTAATGGAGCAGAAAGCCTCATCTTTCTCCCTCAGAGTGGCTGGTGATTTCAAACCTGTGAACTACTGGCGGATCAAAGCCCAACGTGTAACCACTATGCCATCAGCACTCCTACACTTGATAGCGTAGGAGGGGAATCACAGTGTTTAAGCAAACTGTAAGCATCCCAGAGTTGAACGTGAGAAATTTTCAAAATTATCTACTGTTTTGATGTTTCCATATGTCTTGCTAGCTGACGTTATTAGCCAGAGAATCTAAGCAGATAATGCTCTGAGGATATGCACATGTTCTTCTAACGATGCAGATCGCCTCCCTGAAAACGGGCATCGATTTTTGATGGTATTTCTAAATTTAAAAAATCAGGACATATATTCTGATAAGCATGAATATACATGAGGGAATAATAAAACAAATTGAACTGGAGTATGAGCAAGCTGAGAGCCCTGGTGCCACTGTGGGGCGAGCGCTGGTACATTGACAGGACTGCGAGCAAGGCCACGAAGCCAGCTATGTATGAAGCATTAAAGGGGAAACTGACTGTGGTCCGTAAAGTCTCCCCCAGCCACAGTGAACGGAACTTCTATGCAAAACAACAACAACAACAACAACAAAAAACCCAAAGACTGTGATAGGTGCATTTTTTTGTGCCAACCTGGCCAATAGGAACACGTGGGATTAACTGGTCGCAGTTTGCTTGGAGGGCAAAGAGATAAATGACTTGACAAGGCCTCTCTCTCTCTCTCTCTCTCTCTCTCTCTCTCTCTCTCTCGATCACACCAGTGTGTGGCTGCATTAGCTATTTCTCTGCCTCAACTTCTGAGTCATGCTACCTGTGGGACAGCCAACCCATGGATCATGTCACTAGCACTGAGGTTCCTTCGAGACCTGCTTGGCCACGCTGCTGGTGTGTGCACTGCTTGAACTTGAGGCTGGTGAATGTTGTTTTGCATTGCTTGAGTTCAATATTCCGTGTGGGACTGCTTTGCTAAGCCCCGGAGCTGCTGACTGCTGGTGAGCGGCCCGCGATTCGCTGCCTGTGGGTGGACTCTGCCTGCATTGCTGGAGGGAAGACTCAGCTGTCTGCTTCCTTGACCTTGGACCCAGCAGCCCTCGTGAGTTGAAGGACTTCCAGTATATTAACTGTTCCACGGAAGTGAGTTGAACTGAGCCCTCTGAACTGCTGTGTGGATTAATTAGCTGTTATATTCCTTCATGCTGTAAAAATCTATCTATCTATCTATCTATCTATCTATCTATCTATCTATCTATCTGTCTGTCTGTCTGTCTATCTATCTATCTATCTATCTATCTATCTATCTATCTATCTATCTATCTATCTATCTATCAAGTGTGCTGCTTTTGTTTCTCCAGAGAACCCTGCCTAACACAAAGACCGACACAGAACCATCACTGTCTCGATCTGTCGCATAGGCTGCATTGAGTCAACATTAACTAGAAGGCAGCAGGTTTCTGAAAGGGCCTGAGGTCTCTGGGGACAGGAATTAAAGAGAGTTGCCTCCGCAGAGCAAGAGGAAGCAAGCCAGAGACTTCCCTCTAAGTGAAGAGGGGTGTTTCTAGTTCCGGCCTTTCATTTAAAGCAAATGCTCGTGCTCTCGGTTCACATGGACTGGTCTATCATGCCCTAGTTGGGGTGTTCTTTTTCAACAAGGAAATGCATTTGGTTCCCTTTCCCTGGCTCCGCCCCTTGGCTCCTACTTACTCTGGCAGGGTTACAGGCTCCCGAGTGCTCCTTAAAGTAGCTCCAGTGGTTAGCTGTTGGGCTGCTAAGCACAAGGTTAGCAGTTCAAAGCCCCCAACCGCTCCTCCCCTAAAGAGCTACTGTCTCAGAAACTCACAGGGCAGTTCTACCCTGTCTTATAAGGCCGCCGTGAGTTGGAATCAGCTGTGTGTTCCGTCAGTGAGCTGGGGTGGCACCATGACTGAGTGCTGGATGCTAACCGAAAGGATAGTGGTTTGAATTCACTAAACCACTCGGTTAGAGAAAGAGGTGGCAGCCTGCTTCTGTACCAGCCACAGACTTGGAGACCCAATGCAGCATGTCTACCCCGTCATACAGAGTCGCTATGATGGTGTGGGACAGCGGCGGCGGCAGCCTTCCTCAGGGGACAGCAGTGGCTCAGTGGCAGAATTGTCACTCTCCATGCAGGGGGCTGGGTTGAGTCCTGGCCCAGACACGTCATGCATAGCTACCGCCATCTGTCGGTGGAGGCTTGTGTGCTGCTACGGTGCTGACCAGGTTATTGGAACTCCCTGTCTTCTAGGCAGAAAGGCCTGGTGGATTTTAAAAATCGGCCAGTGAGAATCAATCTGCACTCAATCATGGGAGTAGTGCAGGACTGGGCAGTGTTTGGTTCTATTGTGAGGGACCAAGTCCAATTTAGCCCAGTTGCTAAATTGACGATCTTATTTTTGAAGACTGGCAGTCAGGCTCCTATGTCACTTGTTGTTGTGTGTTGTTAGCGGCTGTCAATCAGCAATGGCTCATAATGACCCTGGGCACAACGGAAGGAACCGTTGCCCACGCCCACACCATCCACTTCATTGTTAAACTTGAGCCCATTGTCGCCATCACTGTCAGTCCATCTCATCGAAAACCTTCCTGGTTTTCACTGCTGTTCTACTTAACGAAGCCTGGTGTCCTCCAGGGCCTGACCGCTCCTGATGACCTGTCCAGGGTCCATGCGACAAAGTCTCATCTTCCTTCCCTCTTTGGGGCATTCTGGCTGTACCTCTGCCAAGACAGATCCGTTTGTTCTTGTGGCCGTCCGTGGTGCTTCCATCGTCTCCACCCAGCCTGCAGTTCAAATGCATCAGCTCTTCTTGGGTCTAGGTCTTCCTCGTTCATTGTGCAAAGTTTGCATGCACATGAAGCGACTGAAAATACCGTGGGTTGGGTCGGGGACACCGTACTCTTCAAAGTGTTACCCTTGCTCTCAGCTCGTTGCAGAGGTCTGTGCAGCAGATTCACCCAGCGGTGCAGGGCTTCCATGGATCTCTGCTGCTGCCACGAGCACTGACTGTGGAGCCAAGCGAGGTGAAATCTTTGACAACGTTCATCTTTTTCTCCGTTTATCATGAGGTTACCTACTGGTCCACTTGTGAGGAATTTGGTCTTCTTTAACACTGAGTTACAATCCACACCGAAGACTGTAATCCTGGATCTTCATCAGCAAGGGCTGCCTCCTTTCAGCAAGCAGGCTGTGGCGTCTGCAGACTGCAGGTCGCTACTAAGCCTTCTCCAATCCTGGCCCTGTCTTCTTCTCCATCTAATTCATCTTCTCAGGTTGAAGCGTGTAGTAGTCCCTTGTTCTGTTGGCAGAGTTGCCTTTTGCTCTGTGGACAGCGAGGAGAGCGGGTCCACACGAGTGCAATGCAGTGTTTGGGGATTCCCGTTCTTCGCAAGGCTGTCCGTTAGCGAGCCGGCCAGTGGTACCCAGTGTGCGTTGCTGTGGTGCTGGAAGCTGCGCCACCGGTGGTTGTTGGGGGTCGAATCCGTTCGAATTGCAGCAGTCTGTGCACAGCAGAAGGAAACACTGCTGGTCCGGGGTCACCCTGACGACGGTTTGTTGCGGTGTCAATCCATCGTGCCCAGGGTCGCCTTCCTTTTTCCTGCCCCCCAGTCCCCAAGCATGATGCTCCTTTGCGGGGACTTGTCTCTCCTGATAACGTATCCAAAGGAGGTGAGACGACGTCTCTCCATTCTCATAAGGCATATTTAATTAGGCATTAATTGATTGATCCCAGCAGTTATCATTCACCAAATAAGGGCCGGGTGCCTCCTCCCCGTTAGGCTTAGTGCTGGCTGAGGCCATGACATCACTCAAGAAGGCCATGACATCAAGCCAGAAGAAGCTTTGCTGTTACAACGCGCCCTGTCTACTGAGACTCAACCAGAAAACCGCAGAGAATTCCCTGTCAAGAGTGTTATCAACAAACAGGAAAGCCGCCTCGCAAACTCCTCAGACAAGGACAGACAGCATTCCTTTGTTAGTCAGCCATCAGGATTGCTATCCCTTAGAACAGTTGTCTGGATTATGCAAATGTCTATTGAGCATCAGAAAGGTAATAGACGGAAAAGCCCTGGGAATTTGAAGCCTCCCTTGTGTATCTGTCTGGAGATCGGCTTGGTTCAAAACCATGAGCAGCTCCTCGGGGCACTTAGATTTCTACTCCCAGAATCAGTGACGGTCTGGGGAACCCACGGGGGCTCACTGGGAGGCAGCACTGATGGGATGGCAGTGAGTTTTGAGGTGTGTGTGTGTGTGTGTGTGTGTGTGTGTGTGTGTGTGTGTGTGTGAAGAAGCCATCATGGTCAGGTGCTGTGGAGGCGCTTTGCCCTGGGGGGCCCTGTGGATAAGCACCCTCCCAGTGGCAGGTACGCTTGAGCGCCTGGTTGCAGCTGCCCATCAAGTTCATGATGGTCTCTTAGGAATGGAGACCTTTGACTTCCTCTACCTCCTCAACTTCCTACCATAAGCTTGTCTTGCTTTGACACTGTAAACCATCACACCTGCAAACACATTCAGCAAAGGAACTATAGCAGTAAAGCCCACGAGCTCTCTGTTTGCTCAAAACCTGGATTGCCAGGTAATTCACAGGGAGCTGAGAGCACATTCGGATGGACCAGAGGGAGAGAGCCACTTGGTTCACTCCACACTCAGACCAGAGATTCTTCTTTCCATGAACTGGAGTGAATTGATTTGGCTAGGTCCCCCAGGTTAGCCATGAAGTTAATTTTTCAAAATTCCTTTTTCTGGGGTTATGTTTACATGCTACTTCTCTCCTCTTCCATGAAGATAAAACAAACCCCTCAAAGAACCTTCTGGGAAAATACCGACTGTCAAGTAAGAAAGGGGTGGGATGGGGTGCCTGGGAGGAACTCAGTGGGGTTTCTGGAGTTAGCCTCAGTTGCAGACCTTGCCCCCCCCCCCAGAAGGCACTAGAGATTGGCACCTGCTCCATCACCTTTACACATGTATAGGAATGCCCATTTAAGCCTCTTTTTCATCTGAAAAGGAGCAAGCTCTTTGTTGCCTGGGGCCATATGTCTTATCCGGGAGCAATAATAATATATCTGTTTCCATCAAGTTGCCTTCTATCATCATAATGGTTTCGGGAGGTTGCTCTGGGCTCCTGCAGCGCATTTTAATGTGCTGCAGGAGATACTGAAACCAACTGCCGGCTCTAGTGGATCCAGAATGGATGTGGAGCTGGCGTGGCTGGGAAAGAATGGGTTGGGGTCTGCCATGGCTGGAACATTCTCTGCATTGGGTGTCATCGACCACCGCAGGGGAATAGGCCTGGTGCTTGTTGGTCTCCTCCAGGCCAGCCGGTGCCCCTTGCCTTCACAGTTCAGGGCTGGGGGTGGGGTGGGGGCGTGCCCATAGCTTTCTGAAGGGGCTGTTGCTGAAGGGGGTGGTCCATTGTGAAGGCTGGCAAGGCGTGCTTCTAAACTGGAAGGGAATGTTAGAGGGCAAGTGTGAGTGTGAAGCTGGCGAGCCCAGGGAAAGAACAGACGGGACACCGGCGTGGTCGGCTCGGGACCACGTGGGGATTCATAGTCGGACGGGCCGTCTTGGAGGTGGTCTCCCCAGGAGAACACGGTATATACCATCCTCACCTTCCGAGGTGATGGTTGCACCTGATGGTTGAGACGGAGCCATTTTTACCTGCACGTCTTCATATTTGTGTTCCAGCTCAGACACGGCCCCACAGGGAGCGGCATCTAGAAGCTTTCAGACCAAACTCCTTGCCCCCAGTCAATTCCGACTCACCGCGACTGTGTCAAAACAGCTCCGTGGGTTCCCAAGACTGTAACTCTTTTTTGGGGGGGGGCGAAGAAAGCCCCCTTTTTCTCCTGAGGAGTGGCCGCTGGTTTCACACCGCTGACCTTGTGCTTAGCAGCCCAAAGCATAACTACAAGAGCCACCAGGACCTCTCCCTAGAAGAAGCCCTTGGAAGGGCTTAATGTCCCCAGGAGTTCCCCAGACAAGGTGCTGCTCAGGGATTGTGGCTGAACTCACGAGGGCAACAAGCATGCGTTTGAACCGGAAACTTCATATTACTTTGAGGCTCCATCTTTATTACACTAGTTTCCTCCCCAAAAAATCGTCTTGAAAGCCGAGCCCCCCACTCCCTGACCCCCACCTCCACCCCTTGACATTTGCATCTTCTCATCTTAAAGTCATCTGTCTGCAGGACATGAGGTTTGTAGCCCAGGGCAATGCACTTGTGGGATGGATCCCCGTCTTTCTGCCTAGTGATTTCCTATATAGTTGGGTGCCGGGGTCTTTTCTGTCTCGCCTGGTCTGTACATTTGGAAACGAGCGAGTTACAGTTGCTCTAGATTTGGCTTTAATCCATCAAAATCAAGTTAGTGGTGAGGGATGGAGCGGCTGACTCTGGGTAGCTTGGGCTGCCAGCAGACAGCAGCCACATGCCAGAAGCTTGCCCGTTGCCTAGCAACCTCAAAAAAGAAATAGATTTTCTGCCACGGGCTCCCTTTTTAGTGAAGCGGAATCTATTAGCATTCCCATTTGAGCCCAGAGAACCGGAGCCAGGATGCAGGGGAAAAGGAGGGTCAGGCACTTTTGGGTTTGTTTGTTTGTTTGGGGGGTTATTTCTAATAACCAGCTTCGTGTTTCTGACCCCCAAGGCCCCCTGCTAATTTTATTGACTTCGAAATAAAGACTTAAAATCAAAACTCCCCTGTGCTACTGGACCCGGAGCGACCGTGTCAGACTTCCAAGGGGCTCCCAAGGGGGTCAGTCGGCTTCTCAAAGTAGGAGATACTGCGTCCACGGCGGGAGCACGCAGGGGCGCAGCAAAAGCAGCTACCTGCACTTGATCCTGGAAGATGACCTGTAGCACACAAGTTTTTAAGCCCAGGTTAGTGCTGAACATTTCCCCCCGCCTTGAAAAGAGGGCAGTAGGCCAAAAAAAGTTTGGGAACTTATGGTGTGCGTGTTTATGGAAGCTGATTACCTCGTCCTTCTGGTGGGTTTGAACTGCCCGGGTGTTTCCGTCTGCAGCCGAGTGCTTTCATGCCTGTGCCACCAGATTCCTTCCTAAGAGCTCCTCTTGGGGCTCCTTCATAGCCCTGAACCCACTGGGATTCTTCAGGACCGGGGGCCTCTGAGTGAGATGCGCAGCAGATCAGAGGGATCTCATTTGCCGCCAAACTTTCCTCTGTGCACACTGGAGATACCAACCCACTTTGGCAGGTGAAGCTGGCGGCTCTTCGAGGGCGCGCACACACACTCTCCAACTCGGATGGGGAAGCTTGCTTCCTCTTGTCTTTCAATCACCCAGTGTCTTTGCTCCCTTTGTAGCTAAATACTTCCAGGCTTGGATGGATGGTTTCTGTCCACTGGGGAGTTTGCGGGGTTGTCGGCCCCATTGTTTTGCGTAAGCTCTTAACGTAATGGCTTTGGAAGATAGAAGGCCCAAGCCTAGCGTCAGGTGGCTGGAGCGATTTGCCGCTGCAGAAATGCAATTTTCATAATGGACTGTATCAGCTAAATGGGTTTCCTAGGCCCCCTGTCAAACCCAGGGAGGGGCGCAGCTGATTAACCCTTGGGTGGCGGGAGGAATCTCAGTCCCCAAGAATGCCACTCAATCAGCAGTGAGGCAGATCAGCCCTCTCACCAACAGGTTTCAGAAATTCTCTGGCGAGGACAGTGAGGACAGCTCTTTATCGGTGACTCTTCGGTTCCTTTCTCTCTGAGGGCCAAATTCAGGAAAGCACCCTTAGAGACCTGGGCAGGGAACTACAGGGGGCTTGATAAAGCCGCCACGGGCTTGATAAGACAGTCTTGGAATGCTTCGGCTGATTTGTCCCGATCCTTCTAAACTTAATTTGAGGGCTGCAGCATTCTATATTTGCCCAGGGAAACCTGCACGATCACTGAGGCAAGGGGCCTTTGAACTCACAGTTCAAATGCCCGGTTTTACAAAAGGCAAGAAGGGTGGAGAAGAGAGGGGAGGAGTGGAGAGGGGGCCCAAGAGAAATCACCGAGGTGAGAATGCATGTTCACAAACACCCAGCTTCCCCCCCCCCCCTCCCCAGTAGGGGAGAATTCAGCCCATTGCCTCTGAATCACAGCCCTCCTCCGTCCCTCAGCTTGGAGTGCGACCCAAGCCCAGGGCTGTCAAGTCCATGCCGACTCCGTGACGGAGCAGCTGGCAGGTTCAAACGGCTGACCTTGGGGTGAGCAGCCCAGTGAAAGCAAATTTAAGTCATAGCTAGTGATGACTATATTAGGGGCCCTGGTGGCATATTGGCTAAGCGGCCAGCTGCTTATCACAAGGTCAGCAGTTTGAAACTGCCAGGTAGTCCAGGGAGAAAGACAAGGCTTTCTTCTCCCACACAAAGTTGCAGTCTCGGAAGCCCACAGGGGCGTTCTACGATGTCCTAAAGCCATTGCTATGAGTCGCCATCAGCCCGATGGCAGTGCGTTTGGGCGGTTTGCACGGTGACACGGTAAAGGCCATGGTGGCCGCAGTTGGGATTTTCTCCTCTTTGTCAGAGGGCCGGGTTTGACCCCAGCCAGGGCATTCCTCAGGCTGTCGGTTGCACGTTTCTATGGCCCCAAGTAGGTTTCAGCAGAGTTTTTAGGCTACACTAAACTAGGAATAAAGACTGGCTACACTGAGAATAAGGAGCCCTTGTGACATAGTGGTTATGTGCCAAGCTGCTAACTAAAAGGTCAGCAGTTCAAAACCACCAGCTGCTCCGAGGTAGAAAGACCACGGAGCTTTCTACTTCCCTTAACAGTTACAATCTCGGGAACTCACAGGGGCGGTTCTACCCAATCCTTTAGGGTCGCTATGACTGGGCATTGACTTGATGGCAGTGAGTTTGGAGTCTGAGAGACTAGGAATAAAGGCCTGGTAACCTACTTTGGAAAATGAGCCAAGGGAAACCGTATTGTGGTTTGATCTGAAGCCATTCTTGGAGATGGCGCACGCCGAGGTTGTTTTATCAAGTTCAGCACATTTCTCTGCACACCCCACCCCCTTTTTTCAGTTGTGTATGGGGTTGGCAGGAGGAGTGGGGGGGGGCTGACTGAATGCTACAATAGTTAACAAGAGCAGCGGCAACTGTGTTTGTGCAGGTACTGAGTGAGGTGCTGGGAGCAGGTAAGGTTCTAAGAGACTGCATTCAGGAGGTGGAGAGCCCACAGGATATAAGGAACCAGAGAATTGCAGGTTGTGGTGAGGGCGTAGCTAGGGTAGGAGTGATGTGGACAGAGTAATAGTGGTGGAATTAAGGTGAACAGTGTCAGTTCATCCCTTCTTCGCACCTGCCTTCCTACCACTCACAGCAAGGATGTGGAATCAAAATGAAACCTCCAAAAGCGATGCATTGTGACACATTAATTTGTATCACAATGCAGAGGCCTGGCCCTTGAGCTGAGGAGTTTCCGTTCATGCAGCGTACACGCCAAGGTATAAAAGATCCCGTGACTCAGCCCCTTGCCAGCCACTTCATTCACACTTTCATTCTTAGATGCTAGTTACTGCTGAAAATCTCTGCTCAACAAAAATAGGTCAAAGATGAAATTGGACTCGCATATATCAAACAAGGGGAGCCCCGGTGGCAGAGTGGATTTACCCACTGGGCTGCCAACCTCAAGGTCAGCAGTTTGAAACTATGAGCTGTTCCCGGGAGAAAGATGGGACTTTCTACTCCTTTATAGAGGTATAGTCTCAGAAACCCACAAGGGCAGTTCAGTTCTGTCCTACAAGGTCACTAAGAGCTGGAATCAACTCAACGGCAGTGATCGAGCCAGGGAAACCTTGGTGGTACAGTGGTCTATGCATTGCACTCTTAGCCAAAAGGTACATGTGGGTGAAACCCATAAGCCATCTTCAGGAGAAAGATGTAGCAGTCTGAAATTGGGTGGACATTGGAAATCCTGCCTTCTTGGGTTGCTATGAATGTGAATCTACTCAAAGGGAATGGGGCTGGTTTTAATGCTCATAAGAGCTCACTTGGCTGGAGCGTGCTTTCCAAGAGGACTAATGGGTTTGTACACCTTACTCTCGGGGGCTGTGGTGGTGGTTAGGTGCCTGCGAGCAGATCTCGACTCACGGCGCCCTGAGTGACAGGGTGAACTTCCCGAACTGTCACCTTCAAGGAAGGCAATTGTCAGGGCTGTTCTTCTCCAGAGCCAGTGGGTGGGCTTATTCCTCCCTGTAATTGAGTAACAAGAAAGAAAATACAATGTCCTAGGCCCCCTAAAGATGACAGCCCCCTCCCCCCAACTCTTTCAACCTGCCCCACCATGCAGTTCTGTTCTTAGATCATTTGTATCCGCAGCCCTCAAGGGTAATAAGCCACGTGAGTCTTATTATCCGCATCCCCTCCTGGGAGACGTTGTATGTGCCTGATCTATGACGAGGTTTCTCGCCGTCTGTCCACCTCCCTGCTGCTGGACCCACACCCTGTGCACCAAGCTCCTGGAGGGGAGGGACTGGCCTCCAGCACCATTGTGGCCCGATCGGGGCCCGAGCAGTAGTGACTCAGTCACTTTGCCACAGATGGGCAGCCTGTGTGGTGCATGCCAGGCCAGCTCCATCCTCAGGATCCGCTTTCCTGAGTTCACTCCAGTCGAGCGGATCACCCCTTCTTTGGGCGACAGTGAGGAATTTGAGAAGCTGTGGTAACTCATTTAGATCACTAGGGTTCCATTTGGAAAATGATACCTCCTGTTGTCTAATTTAATTAGTAATTGTGTTTTCAGTTCCAATTGAAAGCCTCCAAAGAAAGGATGGTAATAAACTGTGGTATATGGTATTATTGTTTTTATTTCATTATATTCGCTTTTGTGACCCATTCAGATTAAGGCACGTTTCAAGAAGGGACAGTGTCAGTATTATCTAATAGTGGGTTCTCTTAGGGCCTCCCCACTATCGTCTGAAGTTCAGTGTGAAGTCTGAGGCCTTCCTTATAGACGTATCAATTGATAAGCATCCTGCTGTTATTAATGCTTGTCTTTTAATGTCTGGCCTAGGATCCATGACAGAGCCTTTCTGGATCCACAAGTCTTTTCTGAAATGTCACTCAAACGTTGGCAAAGGCAGGGATCCAATGGCTCAAGCAGGGGCTGCAAGACATGGGATCCGCTTTGGCTGTGCTTTTTACTCATTGGATGGCTTTGGCAGTTCATCCATTCCTCAAGCCTGTTTGCTCCCAGGTGGCCAGCTGCTGGGATGGCAAAGATCAGTAGGACAGGGCTCCTGTTGGCCCACTCTGTGCCTGGCCCTGTTGCCCGTAGAGCATCAGCCACGTAAACCAACCCACTCACCTGTGCAGGTGCTTCATTTGAAGCGTGTCCGGGTAAAATAGGAGCCCAGAAGAGGGCAAAGAAGTTGACTTGTGGTCCTATTGAAAGAAGGAACTTTAGTTGAGTTTTAAGCACACAAAAAGTATACATACACACATAAATATTTATGTATGTGTATGTATATATATATAATTGAGGTGACTATGGTGTGATAAGGAATTTGGACATTACTTGTTGGAAATGTCCCGGGAATGGGAGCCACTGAAGGACTGAAATAGAGATCAAGGCAGCCAGGCTCGCATCTCTAAAGAGAGTTACCTGTGGAAGACAGGTATGCGGAACTTTTGGTAATCTTTACTTTCTTCATCTGTAAAAACCCAGCCAAACTCCTGCCATAGAGTTGATGCTGACTCATAGCAACGCCATGGGGTAGGGTAGAACTGTCCCCTGTGATTTCCTAGACTGTAACTCTTTTTTTTTAAATTAATAAATCTTTTTATTGGGGCTCATACAACGCTTATCTCAATCCATACATACATCAATTGAGCAAAGCACCCTTATACATTCGTTGCACTCGTCATTCTCAAAATTCACCTTCCACTTGGGTTCCTGGAATCAGCTCGGTTTTCCTTTTTTTCCGCTCCCCCCTTCCCCCTGGTCCCTCAATAGTTAACAAATAATTATTATATCTTATCTTACACTGCCCGGTGTCTACCATTACCCATCTCGCAAAGAGGAGGTCACACATAGATCTCCAAGATTGGTTCTCCCTTTCTACACCCCCTTCCCTCCCGGTGTCGCCACTCCTACCGCTGGTGTTGAGGGGTTCGTCTGCCCTAGACTGTAACTCTTTTTTAAAAAAAATAATATTATTGGGGGCTCGTACAACTCGTATCACGATCCATACATCCATCCATTGTGTCAAGCACTTTTGCGCATAGAAAGTGTCTTCTTCTGTGGAGCTGGCTGGTGGCTTCGAACTGCCGACCTTGCAGTCAATAGCACAGCACATAAGCAGTCTGCCACCAGGACTCCACTGCTTCTCTGTGGGATGTGCACAAATAATCCCTATTGTTTTACCTCTGTTAAAAAGGCAGTGGAATTTAAAAGAGCAGCCTCTGCCTAGGGGCAGAGCTCAGAAGACATGAAAGGCTGTTGGGCTGGGGGGAGTAAGGGGAGTGGTAGGAAATGATGAACAGAAAGGAGACCCAGAGGCTGCTGGGAAGAGTGCTGTTACATTGTGGGGATTGAAATCCATGTCAGGAAACAACTGTGCAGGAATTGTTGAACACCGGTGTGCTCCATCACGCGCTCCGCAGACCACAATGCCAAGTTTGACTGTGCAGTCGGGACTCCCTAACCCCGCCATGCTGGTTTGCTCTTGCTCTGCATGTTGTAGCTTAGGGCTTGAACTCTTGCCTTCCAGGTGGGAGGTCCAAGTGCAGTCCCTGGCCATTGCACTTCATAAAGCAGCCCCACTTCTCTGTCAGTGGCAGCTGTGGGGTACTGTGCATCCAGTAAGGTTTCAGCGGAGCTTTCAGACCAATATGAACTAGAGAGAGCGGCCCAGTGACCTACTTCTGAGAAATCCCACCCAAGAAAACTCCATGGATCCCCAAAGTCTAATCCTGCTGTGCATGGGACCCCTCTGAGTAGGGTCCTCCTGAGAAGAGTGAACAATGGCATGGTTACCAAGACTGGCTCCGACCCAAGGACACACAGCTAGGACAGAGGCACAGCTCGGATTCGATTCCAGCTCTATCAGGTTCTGGAGAACATCCTCTTAGTGAGGAGGCCTGGTGGCATGCTGGGCTTTGCGCTGATAAACACAAGGTCAGCAGTTCGACTCCACTGGCTACTCACAGGAGAAAGACAAAGCTTTCTACTCCTGTAAATGTGTATAGAGTCACAAACCCTACCCTGTCCAATACAGTTGCTGTGAGTTGGAATTGACCCAGTGGCAGTGAGATGATCTTAGCGGCCGTTACAGTACTGTCCAGATACTTGGCAGGTCTTCACAGGTCTCATGTCTCTCCTGAACCATCTTTGAGGGTGGCTGCATATTGTCTCCCAGGACCCTAGCCAAGCGTGTTATGCCTTGGAAAGACCCAAGGTCAGCAGGAAACAAACGTACCATCCTTCCCATCCATTGCCCCTTTGCCTTCAATCACGAGGTCTTCACTG
Source organism: Tenrec ecaudatus (assembly GCF_050624435.1). NCBI lineage: Eukaryota > Metazoa > Chordata > Mammalia > Afrosoricida > Tenrecidae > Tenrec > Tenrec ecaudatus. The sequence continues at coordinate 14,109,194 of NC_134543.1, forward strand.
GGGCAGGGGACCAAATGTATGGGGTCAGATATGTGACTTTAATTCTCAGGACAAACAGGTGTCCCTATGGGCGTCTGCACTGATCTTCTCTTTGATGTTAACAGAAAAATCAACCGTCAACTGGACTCCATCCTTTCAGGGGGCCGTTCCTCCGAAGATCCTTTGTATGAATGGGTGCTATTAACACTGGAGAGGGGCTAATGAGAGACCTGAGAGCAGGGCAGAGGCCTTGAGAGGGTTCAGCCTGTCAAGAGCAGTTGCCAGAGAGCAGAGGAGACAAAGGCACAGTCCTTGGATTGGCAAACTCAGCTAGCTCTCCTTGTTGAAAAGGCAACCCAGAGAATAGGTCAGGGGTTCACACTGGGGAGATTGCCGGCCAAGGACAAGTTCACAGCCTCTCTATGGTAAGCAGTTGATTCACTGCATTGTCTCTGGAGAAGGCCACGTGGGCTGGGAAAAGGCTGTATTGTGTGCTAACCATGAATGAAAGCCCTTCCACAGAGATCCAGGAAGTGCAAGGATAATCATTAAAATAAACCCCCTCACCATGCCCTACATTCAGTGTGCCAAGAAATGGCCCTAAAAAAAAAAACAAGGAAAATAAAAACCAGGGTTACACACTGGGAGGCTTGCGAGGAACTTTTTTTAAGACCATTTTATTGGGGGGGGGGTGTGTGTGTCTTACAACGCATCACTCATAGCTGGCATATTTGTACATATGTTGCCATCATTACTTTCTAAACATTTACTTTCTATTTGAGCCCTTGGGATCAGCCCCTCTTTCTTTTTTTTAAATCGCTTTATCGGGCTCTCGTACAACTCATCACAATCCATATATACATCCATTGTGTCAAGCACATTTGTACATTTGTTGCCATCATTCTCAAAACATTTTTTTTCTACTTGAGCCCTTGGTATCAGCTTCTCATTTCCCCCCCTCCCTCCTTCCCTCATGAACCCTTGATAATTTATAAATTATTATTATTATTTCATGTCTTCCACTGTCCGATGTCTCCCTTCACCCACTTTTCTGTTGTCTGTCCCCCAGGGAGGGGGTTGTATGTAGATCATTGTGATCAGTTTCCCCCTTTCTCCCCAACCTTCCCTTTCTCCTTCCCCTCCTTGTATCTTTACTCTCATTTTTGGTCCTGCAGGGTTTCTCTGTCCTGGACTTTCTGTGTTTCCAGTTCTTATCTGTACCGGCGTACATCCTCTGGTCTAGCTGGATTTGTAAGGTAGAATTAGGATCATGATTTGCGGTGTGGGGGTGGGGAGGGAGCACTAAAGAACTAGAGGAAAGTTGTATGTTTCATCATTACTACACTGCACTCTGAGTGGCTCGTCTCCTCCCCGAGACCCTTCCGTGAGGGGATGTCCCGTTGTCTCCAGATGGGCTTTGGGTCTCCACTCCACACTGCTCCTCATTCACAATGATATGATTTTTTTCTTTGATGCCTGATACCTGATCCTATCAACACTTTGTGATCACACAGGCTGGTGTGCTTCTTCCATGTGGGTTTTGTAGCTTCTCAGCTAGATGGCCGCATGAAGGTGAGCATCATGGAACGCCTGTTTAATAGAACAAAGTGTTCTTGCATTGAGGGAGTACTTGAGTGGAAGCTCAATGTGCATCTGCTACCTTAATACTAAACCTGTAAATATATGCACATATATCTATTTCCCCATCCTCATATAAATATATTTACATATGTACTTGCCTTTATTTAGACCTCTACAGATGCCCTTTGCCTCCTAGTTCTTTCCTCTATTTCCTTTTACTTTCCCCTTGCCCCACTATCATGCTCAGCCTTCATTTGAGTTTCAGTAATTCTTCTCGGTTACATTGCCCTTGATCAAGCCCTACCAGGCAAGGAGCATTCTGACCAGCCTTCCGCAGCTCATGAAAAATCAATGCTGAGATGGGCTGTTTCTTAAAGATCTTTCCGAGTAGATTTCCAGCTGAAATTTCACCTCAACTTAAAAGAAGATGAAGAAAAGATGTTGTTGTGTCTTCCTTGACTTCCGACGCTGGGTGCGTCACGCCACAGGAAAATAACAAACCCATAACGGGACCATGCTCCATGAAGATAAAACCGCTGTCCTTTATACTCACGGCCGAGGCGTGGTTCCCCCTCTGTCTGTGGCTTGTTCTTTGGTGGAAGCATGATTAAGGGAAGGAGAAAGCATGCCTCTATTCAGTGGAAGTAAACACACCCGGACTCACTGCCATGGAGTCCGGGCCAACTCATAGCGACCCTGGAGGACCAGGCAAGACTGTCCCTGTGATGTCCTGAGACTGCATCTCGCGGTGGGAGTAGCGCGCCCGTGTTTCTCCCGAGGAGAGGCTGATGGTTTCAACTGCTGACTTGTTAGCCCCCACCTCGTAACCACTGCGCCACCGGGGCCCCTCAGCCACCGGAAGAGGAAGGCAGAAATAAGCGAAGACCCTCGGCCATTGAAGCAGCTGTTTGGGAAGAGGAGGGTCTGGATCCATCGTTGGAGAGCGGCTGCTCACCACAGACGGTAGAATGGACTAGGCCCGGGACAAGGGAGTCATGGACAGAACTGACCACCAGGCTCTGGTGTGAGATTCAGCAGGCCTGGCCACCCAGGTCATTGGTCCTCAAACTCGGACGGGCCTGGCATCACTTGGAGAGTGGAAAGCACAGTCCCTGGGTTCCCCGCCCAGAGGTTCTAGGGTCTCCCCTGGGTGTCGGCGCTTTCATAGCCAGGGAATCCTAAGGAGCATCGTGATGGGAGACCCGCTGGCCTAGAAGATGAGTCATATCTTCCTCTTCATTTGTTGCTTGCAGTGGGCTGGAGGACGCTTGGCTGGGGTGGGGTGGGGGGTGTCTCAGTCTGGCACGCCCCAGCAGATGTACCCGGAAGCAGGAGCCTCAGAGCCTGACTCTTGAGCGCACTAGGCCATGCCTTCAACCTGGTTGCTTCCTTTGCATGGGCCCAAAAGGACAACTCCTGCCCAGAACTGAGGCTGGAGACTCCTCCCTCTCAGAGAAGGGATAGGTCTGCCCCCATTAGTACCAGTCCCAGTCCCAGCCCCATCCAGAAGCAGGAAATCCCTAGTCAGGGGCTAGTGAGGGAGGTGCCGTTCCTGATGAAGTGGTCTTCACCCTGACTCACCCCCAGAAATGAACATAGAAGGGGAAGGACATGAAGCCTGTACAGCCAGGTGACAGGCTGGACACCAGGCTGTGGGGCATCAGAGTAGGGTGTGATCCAAGTAACATGAAGCAATGCTGTCTGTTAGCCAGCACGGAACTAGTGATCAACGTGGACGCTAAATCATTCACCGAATGTTTAGGGGGCTGGCTCTTCTCCATAAGACAGACGAACCCCTTCTCCCTTCTGCTCTCAAATCAGCTACAGATTGGTCAAGGATGTGGCATTCCTCACCAGGAATGCCTTCCCAGCCTGGGTGTTATGGTAGTTATACAATATGTTTTCAATTTGAGAGGATTATGAGTGAAGGGGTGGAGTCTAGCCTGTCAATCATCATGTAGCCAATGAGGTCTCTGTGTGGGCATTGCCTTCCCCCTGAGGATTCTGGGAATTCCTGTATTTTTCCTCCTTGGAGGCAGGAGACACATCCCTCTTTCAGCTCACTCCCTGAGAGATGCTCTACTGACAAGACACATGGCACTACGCTGATAGACCCTGTGCCCTGGGAACTGGAGGAGCCACGTGGAGACCCACGCCAGCCCTGAGATGCTTCCGCCACCCTGGATGCACAAGACTGTGATCTTCCTGCATTCGGTATCATTGCATGTGTATTGTGAGTCTGAAGATGACTTTACAGATTGGCATCAGACATATGGGCTAATATCGGACCTATGGACTTGATCTGGACTGGGCTGGGATGTTTTCTCAATATTCAACTGCTCTTATGCATAAAGCTCTTTCTTATACACATATGTGTGTGTCCATGAATTTGTTTCTCTGGTCTACCCAGGCTAACACAGGTGTCACTGAGTTGATTGAGACTCAGAGGGTCTCCAAGTGACAGAGAATTGCCATATGGGATTTTATGGGCTGTGGTGCAGTGGTTCTGGGCTCAGCTGCTACCTGAGAAGCCAGTGGTTTGAACCTACTAGTTGCTCCTGGGATAAGGATGTACCAAGTCTGTTTCCAGAGAGATTTATAGCCTTGGAAACCTGATGAGGTGGTTCGGAGGGCTGGAGCTAGTCTATCCTAGAGGGTCGCTGTGAGTTGGAATTTGACTTGAAATCAGGGGGCTGGCTTTTGGTTTCATCTTTATAGGAACAGGGTGCCAGGCCTTTCTCCCGCCGAGCTGGCGATGAGTTCAAGCCAAGGAGCCAGTTGCTCGGCAGTAATCTGAGAGCATGCAGAATGAGCGAGCATCTGTACCTTGGCAACAATGGCCGTGAGTTCTGAGGGCCAAGGACAAAGCTGGGAAGTTGAAGGAGATAGAAGGCTGGAGCAGTGGGCCGCAGGCCTGGGAACTCAGCAGTTCCCCGGTGGGGCCCAGAGACTGCATTTCCCACCAGCTCCTAGGGAAGGCTGGGGCTGCTGGCCCCTGGCCCACACTCGGAGAGGCCGACACTTTAAACCTTCGGCTGGTATCGCTGCTTTTCATAGGGAGGAGGGTGAAGGTGGGGAGTTGGTTGGATGGAGAAGACAGGTGTAGTGTCAGTGCCCTCGGTGTGCCAGGTGGCTGGAGCAAGAGCCCAGGTGGACTATCTGACTGAGTCCATGGTCCCCAGCAATGATGTGGCCAGTGCCTGTCTTTGTCCCCATTTGGCCTTTGATCGTGAGCTTCAGGAAAGCCTGAGTGTATGGGTCTAGTGCATCCGAATCCATGTCTCCCCTGGATTCTGGAACTCCTGTCTGGCCTGATCCTGTGATACTATCTTATGCATCTCCCAAGTCTTTTTTACCTACATGTCGCCTTTCAGCCTCCATCAGAGTAGAGCTGTTCTCGGTGGGACTTTCAATAGCTCCTTTTACTGCACTAGATTGTCAGCCCTTCCTTCCAAATTACTCGGTTTGGCAGGCGTCCTCACACTACGGCCCGCAGGCCACATGAACCCCGCCGAGGACATTTACCTGGCCCGCCGGGTGTTTTTGCTCCGTTTTTTTTTTTTACTTCAAAATAAGATATGTGCAGTGTGCATAGGAATTTGTTCATATTTGTTTTATTTTTTAAACTATAGTCTGGCCCTCTAATAAGTCTGAGGGACAGTGAACTGGCTCCCTGTTTAAAAAGTTTGAGGGCCCCTGGATTAGGCTGTGTGGCACAATGGATGGTGCTTTGGACTTTGGGGGCTCAACCTTTTTTTTTCTCTCCCGGTTAGTAGCTGAGGCTATGAACTCTCCTAGGCCAAGATTCCTACATGTGTTGTTAGATCTCTTCTACCTGGTACCTACAATAAAACAAACACGAAATCTCAAGGCCTTCAAGCCAGGGCCAACACACAGTGACCCTGTAGAGCAGAGTAGAATTGCCCCCATGAGTTTCTGAGACCGTAACTCTTTATGGGAGTAGAAAGCCCCATCTTTCTCCCGAGGAGCGGCTGGTGGTTTCGAACTGCTGACCTTGCGGTTAGCAGCCCAACTCGAAACCGTTACAACCCCAGGGCTCCCTGGCACTACAATGGCGATCTGATTTTTTTTTTTTTTTTTAAGTATCTCTAGGCAAGTGGCAAAATGATTCAAAAGCATCCTCTGGTTGAGCTAATTAGGTGAAATGCCGGTCACAGATTGGAGGTGAAATAAACTTGCCAACGCCATCGGCACCCTGTCATTCTGTGGCTTGCCCCTGCGGACGGAGTTTTGTTTTGTCACTCTGAATCAGAGTGGCCACACCGCTCTCCCGATGGCTTGTAAATGTTCTCACACGTTATTTAAGGTTTGGAAAGTTTCAGAATAGATGGGGTTTTGTGCGTACTAATTTAGACCCAGAGTTTGGAGAGGGAAGAGGATTTTCAAAAATATGCCTGGCATGTTTATTATAAACATGTGAAAATGGAGCCTGTGATTATGCTGGTGGTGTGTGTGTGTGTGTATAATATATATTGTACCTTGTCAACAAGAACGCTTTTGTGTTTACGCAGTTTAACACAGTATTTTCTTTCTGAAAAAAATGGAAAGGAAAGCCTTGTGGACGTTAGACTGAAACCCAGCCTGGACGGGAAGAGTCCTGCCCAGCCCGGCTTCTTCCATAAAGTTTCCCCGGATTTCTCTACAAATCGCTTCTCTTTTGAAATCGAGCTTTGTTCTTCCCCAGCTGCAGTCATTTATTTTCTCATTTGCTAAGCCAGCTGTTCTCACACATCAGCATGTCTCCGAATTACCTGGAGGGCCCGCTGGGCCTCCCCACCAGGGTTTCTGGCTCAGGAGTCTGGGATGGGGCCAGAGAATTCGCATTTCTGAGAGCCCTCCTCGCTGCTGCTGTTCCAGGCACCACACCTGGAAACCCCTGCAGGGGAGCCCTTGCTCAGTGTCTCCAGGCGCCAGCAGTAGGTATGTTGTACCTTCTTCTTGCCTCAACTGGGGCCTTGTCAGAAGTGCTCATTGTTAGGTGGCCCCCCCAGACCCACTGGATCAAACCTGATGGAATTGTGTGGCAAAGCCCTTCCAGGGACTCATTCCTGCTTTCATGAAAGCACTGGGAGTTTCCAAGTGCCCAAGCGGGGAAGGACACAGTCCCATAGAGAGGAGGACTCTGGGCCTTTACTTGATCTTTCTGACAGCATCCTCTCCAAGAAGCGGAGAGGTCCTGCCACGTTGAAACTGCCTTAGGTGAGTTCAATTCTATGCCATTCGCAAGAGTGATTTTGAATGGCGCCTTACTGTCTAAAGCGACAGGGATGTGTACTTGTTTAAGATCACTTGCCTAGAAAACTTTATAAAAGGGTACACGTCTAGCATAAAACATTAAAAAAAAAAAGAGCTCAAATGATGGCCCGATTCATTTGTTGCTTGTTCTGCACCCAAGCTTTGCGAGGGCTTAAGAGCCGGGCGGGCAGATGCGCCTGAAGACATGGGGGAATTGCTAGCCGGCCTCTCCTGTGAGAGTCCTTTTAGCCTTTCTCTCTGGCCACTGGGCTGTATAATGAGCTCTGAAAGCCGTAATCATGACCCCGAGGTGTTGCATAATTCAGTGGCACATTTTTTTTCTTAAAAATTTTTTTCTGGACTATCTGGACTCTTCAGTTAATCAGAACCAAACGTGCCTCCTTCCTGGGGCAAACAAAGAGCCTACATGCTTTTTACAAAACAGCAACACCAAAAGAATCCGTCATGTGACACAGAAACATCTGGACTCCTTAGATGTTGCTTTTAAAGACGAGGGGCGGGTCTGCAATTGGCAAGTGTATCTTCTAGCCCGATTTCCCAGGAATTAGAAGTAGCAAGAGCAGCGGGAGGAGAGAAAGACTGTAGGGCTGTGTGTGGGGGTCAACGGGGTGACAAGGTCACTGAACCTGAAGCTTGTTTGGGGAGAGGTGTGAGAGTTTATCTGGTAGCGAGTATTACACGATGTGCGTCTGTGGAAACACGTGTGTGCTGATTCAGAAGTGGTTTGTGTGCTATTGAGTCTTACCATCTGTGAGCCTAGTTATTGCTGGGGTTATAGGCCTTGGTAAGGTGATTCCAACTCAGGCACCGTGCGGACACCGGCAAGAAACACGTCTCAGTTCCAAACCATTATAAACGTTGCTAGGTTTGAGTCCGTTGTCACAGCCATGGTGTCAGTCCATCTCCTGGAGGGACTTCCTCTTTTTGGGGACTCTTATTTTACCAAGCGTGGAGTCCTCCTCCCGGAATTGGTCTCTCTTGATACGATGTCCCAAGTGTGCGCGATGAAGTCTTGCCCCACCCTCCCTTCTACGGAGCATTCTGGCTACACTCTTCCCAACACGGGGGTGTTTTGTTCTGGAAATCTCTGGCAGAGTCGATCTGCTTTGCCAATACCTCCATTCAAATACATTGATTCTTCTTTGGTCTTTCTTAGCCCACCCTTTGCCGACACACGAGCCGATTGAAAATATGGCTTGGACAGGTGAAATCTTTAAAGGGCGGGTTCATGAGCCTTCTTCCAACCCCAAGGCTACCTTCCTCTTCATCGAGTTCAGCTTCTTGAATTGTTGGCTCGGCATACAGATTGAGTCGCTATCTTAAAGGATACTTATTTCCAGGCAATATCCTCATATTCTGTTCGAATGATAGTCTCTTGGTCCATGTGCGGGTCCCACACGAGTTCAAGGCAGTGCTCTAGAATTCCCGTTTGCCACAAGATTATCTGTCATGTGTCATATTGGATAGGTCATGAGCTTTCTGGTATTTTCTGCTTCAGTCAAGATCCCCATGCCCTCAGTGATGAGAGTCCTTGTTCAGAACCTGGCTGGACTTGTTGGCAGATCCCTGTCAGTGTCCCGTTGAGACCATTTAAAAATTATCTTCAGCAGAATGTTACCACTGCTTCCCTGTGTGCTGCTCATGGATCCAAAGGAAACAAGATCCTGGATAGCGTCATTCTTTTCTGTATTTATCATGATGCTGTTAGTGGTTCCACTTGCATGTACTGTTTCTTTTTTTTTTCAGTTTTGAGACAAATATTTATTCACAAATATGAAGGCTTCAAAGTTAAAGATTGTAAATAGTGTGTATAAAAGTCTATCAAGGCATATTTCCAGAGGACATATCTATGTTTGATCCCAAAGAAAAATATAGACATTTTAAATGACTAATATGTTTTTCCAATAAATATTCTTGGTATTTGGGGTTTTTAAATCATTTTATTAGGGGCTTATAGAACTCTTCTCCAAATACATCATTTGTGTCCAGCCCATTCGTAAGTATGTTGCCATCATTATTCTCAAAACACCTGCTCTCCACCCAAGCCCTTGATATCAGCTCCTTATTTTCCCCCTCCCTATCCGCTCCCCCCTCTCCCTGATAATTTATAAATTATTATTATTTTATCATATCTTACACATTCCGACGTCTCCCTTACCCACTTCTCTGCTGTCCGTCTCCCAGGGAGGAGGTTATATGTAGACCTTGTCATCTGCTCCCCCTTTCTCCCTCACCTTCCCTCCACTTTCCCGGTATCGCCACTCTCACCACTGGCCCTGAGGGGTTCATCTGTCCTGGATTCCCTGTATTTCCAGTTCCCATCTGCACCAGTGTACACCCTCCGTTCCAGCCGGATATGTAAGGTAGAATTGGGATCATGATAGTTTGGGGAGAAGGAAGCATTCAAGAACTAGAGGGAAATTGTATATTTCATCGTTGCTACACTGCACCCTGACTGCCTCTCTCCTCCCTGAAGCCCTTCTGCAAGGGTATGTCCAATTTCCCCCAGATGGGCCCTGGGTCCCCACTCTGCACATCCCCTCATTCACAATGCTATGATTTTTTTTTTTTGGTCTTTGATGCCTGATACCTGATCCCTTTGATGCCTTGTCATCTCATAGGCTGGTGTGCTTCTTCCATGTGGGCTTTGTTGTTTTTTTCAGTTAGATGGCCCCTTTTTTATCTTCCAGCCTATGGGACCCCAGATTCTATATCTTTTGACAGCTTGGCACCATCAGCTTTCTTCGCCGTATTTGCCGACTATTAATGATACTGCTTGATAATTTCTGGATTCTGTTGAGTCACTTCAATTAGGAATGGGCACAAACATGCATTTCCCCCAGGTGGTTGGCCAGGTAAGCTGTCTTCCAAATTTCTGGCATAGGCGAGTTCCTCTAGTGTTGCGTCCTTTTGCAGAAGCATCTCCATTGGTTTTCCATCAACTCCCGGAGCCTGATTTCGGCTGCGTTTTGCTGAAGCTCATTCAACAGCAGGTGCAGCAGTATCCTGAGGAAATGCTGCCAGGAATCCAAAGTGCTGGATGCAGAGGAGGACACGGCCCCAGGGGTACCACTGCGCCCCCAGAACACTTCATTGAGCTCATGTGGAACCTGTCCGTGGATCGAGAGGCAGTTGTTTGCCCAGAACAAGGGAGTCCTGCATGGTCATAAATCTGGAAAAGTGTGGGGCAGGGTTGTCTCCTCACACCTTATTTATTCAACCTCTGTGCTGAGCATATGAAGGGGTATGCCTAAAAATAAGCCAAACAAACAAAAAAGGATTTTTTTTAGGGTTTCTGAAACTATGAATCTTTTTTTTTATTTTAACAATTTATTGGGGCTCATACAATTCTTTTCACAGTTCATACATATACATACATCAATTGCATAAAGCACATCTGTACAGTCTTTGCCCTAATCATTTTTTTCTCTTTTCTTCTTTTACATTTTATTAGGGACTCATACAACTCTTACCACAATCCATACATATACATACATCAATTGTATAAAGCACATCCATACATTCCCTGCCCCAATCATTCTCAAGGCATTTGCTCTCCACTTAAGCCCCTTGCATCAGGTCCTCTTTTTTCCCAAAAATGGATTTTTTTTCAAAGCTATGTATTTAATTTTTTTTAAACAAAACAGCCCTATAACCTCCAAATTGCTCTCCATAACACTTAATACACTTGCCAGGTCTGCAATTCCATTCTCGGAAACATGTTTCAAACTCATCTGTTTGGATGGCTGACAGCACCTCCCTTGTTTTTTTTCTTCACCTCTTCTGCATCGTCAAATCAATGTCCTTTCATGGCCCTCTTCAATCTTGGAACCAAAAAGAAGTCACACAAAGTGAGGTCAGGTGAGTAAAGTGTATGGGGAAAGAGAGGCATACTGTTTTTTTTGTTTTGTTTTGTTTTGTTTTGCCAAAAACTGGTGCACTGGGATGGCTGCATGGGCAGATGCATTGTCTGGTGGCAAAGCCAGTCTACCACCCCCCCACCCCCACCCCATCCCGCCCCAATCTGCCTTTTTTGTAACACACTGTTACACAATCTTCCTCGAAATAGAAAGCTTGATTAATAGTCTGACCTGGTGGCACACACTCCAAATGTAACACAAGTCCACATCTTCGTCCGTACAGGAAGTTGCCAGACGTCCAGAATGAAGTTTGTCTTCAATCGACATTTCACCAGTTTGACATGAGAAAACCACTGGGATGCTTGAGTTTCTCCCATAGCGCTGTCGTTGTAAGCTGTGTTCAACATCGCGACAGTTGCTGTGGCGTTTTTCCTTGAGCCGGAAACAAAATTTCACCGCCACACACTGTTCTTTTAAATCACACACACACAAAAAACGAGGTTCAAGTGAAACTGCTTTTATGAAAAAATTTACCATGCCCAGAGAGAACCTTCCCAGGCTATGCCACTAGGTGCACTAACTCAGAATGAGTTGCTCAATGCTTGCCATGTGGAAAGTTCCACTCTACCTAGCGCAATTCCATTGTTGTTTTTTTTTAGGGGGGGGGCGGGTACCCGCTTGTATATACTCCAAGAAGTTGCACTATATGAAGAAGATTGTGCTATCAGGATTGAAGAAAAGTTTATTAACACCTTAGATATGTAGATGATTCAACCTTGCTTGCTGATCCGGAAGAGGACTTGAAGCCCTTGCTTATGAAGATCAATGACTGTAATCTTAGGTCTGGATTACAACTCAATGTACAGAAAGCCCAAGCCCGCACAACTGGATGTTGTGATCCGCTGTAAAGACTCTTCATTCTCTTGCTTCTGGAAAATGTTCGTTTGTTTTGTTTCAGTTTATTTTGCTTCCTCTAGCCCTTATCTTTCCTGCATGGGCAGCAACTAAAATCTTTCAGTTCTTCCAGCCTTACCTGGGCTGCTTGTCATCACACACACACACACAGATTTGGACAGTGGTTCCACAAAACCGGGGGCGCCCTCCTCTGAGTCTCTCCTTTTGGGGATTCCCCCCCCTCCCATAACTTGCTAGCTGTGGTCACTGTGTGAACGCTGTCTTCGGTTCTTTAGTTTTAGCTGCGGAGTGTGGCAGTGGCTAGAAATGGGAATTTTCTAAATATAAAAGCCCAGTCATTTCTCCTGTTTCCTTTCCACTCTCCTTCGTGGACTCTCCTGTGGGTTTTGTCTGGTGCTGTGCTCTCTGTTGCCTGCGGGCCGTGTTGTCGTTGCTTTATTCCATCAGAGATGGACACTCTGTCTGCAGGAGGACCGGCCTGTGAGAAGCCATGCGTCCCTTACCCAGAGCAAACTCTTTCCTAGAGTCGTCACACCTCACCCCGGGCCCTGAGCTTGGCTATTTCCTTTGGCTTCTCACGGACAGCCTCCAGACCTGATGGTCCCCACTCCCTTCCCTGCGCTCGCCTCTCATTCCCACGGGGCCTGGGATCTCGGCTCAGGCTTTTATGCTTCTGATACCTGGCTTTGGGGCTCCAGCTTCTCCATCTGCCAGCCTTCAACACCCCCACGTCCCCCCATGCCACATCCACCGTCTCCCTCTCGTTCTTGGAGAGCGATGGGGTCGCTTCTCCACACTGCGCATGGTGGCCAGCCCCTCGCTCATAAACGAGGTGCATTGCTTGGTTTTCACCACCCTTTCTCCATGGTTTTCTAGCCTTCCCCCAAGAAGGCAGAGTGAAAAGACGTGGCACCCCAGCTTCATCCCAAGGCTGTATGTGGCCTGGGCCACAGACTTCTCCGCACGCAAGGTTGGGATCCCGAGGCTTGCAACCTAAGCTGGTCAGGCACAGCCAGCCACAGTTGGGCTCTGGTGACTGGTCCAGTCTCCCTGCTTGCTCGCCCTCCAGTTCCACCATTGCCTCTAGCCGGCCCCGCTTCGCCCCTCCGTAGCTCTGTAGAGGAGTGGCTGTGAAGAACTCCATGAAGAAGCGGTTTTAGTTCCCAGTTCTTTTCTTCCGGGCCGTCTTCTCTGACCACCAGGGCTGAAAGCCAGCTCTCTCAGTCCCCAGCCCTTGCATCATGTATGCTTATGCATTAGTAAAGAAGAGAGTCTTGTCAGACACCTGGCGTCTTAAAGTTCTTGATGGGTAGTGAGAAGAATCTGATGAGGGGAGCTGGGTGCCCAGTGGATCCCAAGACCGCGTGTGTGACTCCCTTAGGGCAGGAATCGAGCCGAAAGCCTCAGGCTATGGTGCAAACTCCATCTCTCTCACCAGTGGCTTCTCTCTCTCCACCCAGGAGCGTGGCTTCGTCATTGTTCGGAAGTTCACTTCTTACAGTTCCAGGTGGAGAGTTCCTTGCTGTTTCCCCATCTCTGCATCTGAATGCCATTTTGCTAAGAAGACCTCTCACTGGCCGGCTGTGGTGACTTAGTCTCTGAATACTGCTTTAGCAGTGATCCCCCACGTGGGGGCTTGGTAGAATAGACAGCTATTGTCCTACAGTTCAGGAGGCCGGAAGTCCAGATCAAGGTCTTGGCCTTGTGGACATCCCTCTCTGTGGGTGGCCCAGGCGTTGATGACCCTCTCGGTGTTCTGCTCACTTTAGAACTCAGAAGTCACGAGATTGAGACTCCACCCTACTGGGATTTGATCTTATTAACCCAACTGACGAAGCAGTCTCTCAATGGATCATAACCACAGACACAGCGGCTGGGCTTCCAAGACATGTTGGGGAGAGAGGGTAAGAAGGGGGGAGTGGGGGTGTGGTCAGGCAGTCCCCAAGACGCTCCTGCCAGCCTGGTCCAGGAGAGCAGGGTCACATGATTACAAAGACGGCTGCCAAGAACGTCTCTCTAGCGTTCTTGGTAACAATGGGGTAGTTGGAAGGAGAAGTGGGGCAGCTTCTGGAGAAAGTCAGGGGTACAGTTACTCTTGTAGCCTTTGTCACAGTCATATGGCCATCGGAGGTGTTGGTGTGAGTGTGGTCTGCTAGCTTCAGGGAGACCAAAAAGCATGGCTGGTGGGTTTCTCTCCGAATCACCCGCAACATCCTTGTGTTTTTCCGGGTCCTTTAGAGAAACAAATCCACAGAAACTCATGTATAAGAGAGAGTTTTATACAAAGGGTAAGTGCGCATCAAGAAAACATCCCAACCCAGTGCTGCCCAAGTCCACAAGTCCAACATTAACCCATATGTCCAACACCAATCCACAAAGTCCTCCTCCATCTCACAAAACATACACAATGATGCCGACTGCAGGAGGAAAGCCGAGTCAGTGAACGTGTAAGCATCTCAGTGCTGGCAGGGGTCTCCACCCAGGGCTGCATCGGGGTAGGTCCAGGTGACTTTTCCTTGGGGATGTCTTGCAGGAAGTGAGCCTTGCAAGCTGAAGCAGGGAGCGGCTAAGGCAGCTACACCCTGGTGCGACCATCACAAAGCAAGAGACCCGAGAACTAGAAAGGTGGGGCTCACTGAGCCATTTATCCCTCCACCCTTCAGTTACCCCACATATGTTTATTGGCCAGGTTGACACAATAAACTTACTCAGTCCTGTACCAGGTGGCGTGTTGGTTGGGATCACTTGGGCTTGTGGGACAGGCGTGGGAATGCATTCTGCCTCCAGTGCCTGGGGCCGGTCTGAATCGTTTCCCTGACTGCCCGGGTCCTTTTCTCCGTGTTCTCTAGGACACTGCTCTGCGTCCCTCATTCGACCCCTGCCATCTTTGGAGGTTATGCTTTGGGTACTGCGATAGCAAACTTCTGTAAGGTTGGGGATGTGCATTTCTCTTGCCATTCCTATTTGTAGAGCCCTGCCCTTACTGGAGGAGCCCCGGTGGCGTAGTGTGGGTTATGTGTTGGGCTACCAACCATGAGGTCAGCAGTTCAACTCCACCACAGCTGCTGTACAGGACAAAGACGAGTTCGTCTGCTCCCGTAAAGATTTGCAGCCTGAGAATCCCGAGGGCATAGTCTACCCTGTCCTGCAGCATCTCTGTGCATCGGAATCTACTCCGTGGCAGTGCGTTTGTTTTGTTTTCTGTTTGGGGGCTTCTTGGGGAATGGCAAACCCCAACCTAGTTGATTGGGGATCTTGGAGGCCAATGGGGAGGGTCTGCTCTGCAGATGAGCGGGAACCGTAAGCTGGATCGATGGTCAATTTTGAGGGAAGCTTTTAGGGAAGCTTCACTTGGTGGTGGGAGTCCGGCTGCTGTTTCTGGCTAGGTATTGACGTGCTAATCACAAGGTCATCAGTTCGACTCTGCAGAAGGGTGAGACTGGGGCAGGTCTCCTCTCCTCACAAGTCACTGTGAGTCAGAATCCACTAAGCGGCAGTGGGTTCATTGGTTTCTGTTTGAGTTGCTTGGTGGTGGCCTGCAAGACCACATGTGACCAGTCTGAAGATTCGGGACAAACAAGAGGTCAGGCGATAATGCCAATGCTGAAGCGATCTGGCTAAGAAAGAGGCTCATGAGCCTTTGGACATTTCAGGGTGAGCAGTTCAGGACTGAGGCTTGAGAACTTTGGCTACAGCCAGAGCCCCTTTATAGTTCAGTGGTTTGAACCCACCATCCGCTCCATGGGAGGAAAGCATGGTGTCTGCTTCCCCAGGGAGGACAACCTGAGAAGCCTGTGGGGTGGCTGTGCTCTGGCCTCTGGGGTCACCTGCCCTCCAGGGTCACTATGAGCCAGAATGAACTTTGTGGCAGTGAGTTTTACTGTTAAGCCAGGGTCTCGATGAGTCACAATAGACTCTGTGGCAGTGGGTTTGGTTTGGGCGTTTAAGTGGCATTTAAGCTGCCACAGAAGCCAGACGCATGTCACAGCAGAAAGACAAGCTATTGCACATGGAATATTAAGCATGTATTCCTGCAACACCAGTGTGTCTGTTACATTCGCCCCCTTTGATGGGTGGGAGCGTCCCTTCCCATCTGGCCCCTGTGAAGATATCAAAGATGAAAGCAACAAGGGGTGTGGGGGTGGGATGGGGTGGGGACACTTCTGCTGAACCCCAGTTTTCTGAAGCTCCTAAAGCATTTATCTGCAACAGGTCGCTGGCTTGCACACAGATGGGGTACCCTCTGCGCGCAGGGGCTTCCCCCCACACGCTCCCCAACCAAGAGGCAAGACCTGTGGGTTGAGACCACCACCTCTTCTTTACCGAGTTGACCGTTTCATGGTCGAATGTTTAATTTCACTCCGTGGGGCATCTTGAAATTCCTGCAGGTATTTCCAGAGGAAGGTTTTCTGCCGAGGCTCACGGGGCATGGATGCCCTGGGTCCCAGGGGTAACTGAGCTCTAACATGATGCACACACACCCTCCGCCTGGACCAAGAGCCGGGGGTGCTGCTTGTGGTGCCCCCCCCACCGGGGGCCTTCCCTTTGTGCTTGTCTAACAAGTGTGCACTTTTGAATCCATCCCAGCTGTTGGCTTCCCAGCGTACCTGTGCCTGAAGCCACAGACACTGTGCTTGAACTGGAAAGTAGAGTAAAACCCCCTCTAAACGGCAGCGCCCCGCCACGAGCCCCAGTGGCAGAGCGGTTCTGAACTGGGCTGCGATTCCAAAGTCCCACAGTTTGAAACCACCAGCCAGGACGGTCCCCCTGTAAGGAGTTGCAGCCCTCTAGGGTGTCTGTGACTCGGCCTTGAGTCAGCCTTCACAGGGGGAGGGGTGACCACCTTCTTGACTGGCGTCTTCCAGCCGGGGGCTTGTCTCACAGCAAAATGCTCTGCTGCATCCATCTGATTCTTGCAGGCGACTTTTCAGCATTTCCAGTGTGTGAGCGCTTCCTTCCTCATCTCTTAGTCTGGAAGAGATTCTGCTAAGACCCACGCACTATGACTGACCCTGCTGGGATTGGATAGTCCAGTGGCGTCGTGGCTTCCAGCATCCCAGCCACACGCACGCAGGCCACTGCAGGACAACAGCAAGAGACCTTATTCTTAATGGGTGTCCGTAAAATAGGGGAGAAAGCTTCTTCTGTCACTACCTAAGTAGGGTTGGGACCCAAGCCCAGCCCACTAGTCCCTTGGAAACACAGTGACCCAGTATGGGGTTTCCTGAAGTTGTCAGTCCTGACGGGAGCAGGCAGCCTCAGCTTTCTCGACCAAAACGGACTGGTGGGTTTGAACCACCAATCTTGAGGTTCTTAATTCAACGTGCCGGACAGCCCCACCAGGCGGACATGGATATTTTAGCTGTCCTATGCCGTCAGAGGGAGTCTGCTGGTGCAGATGGATTCAGTGCTGGTGACTACTGCGAGTGACGTTGGCAGTGAGACCCGACAACCGGCTCCTGAAAGGGCCTGCCTTTGCACACCCCGGGGAGCACTGGGGTCAGAATCTCCAAAGCAACATGAAGCGGTCAAGATGACCCCCGGCTGATGGTCCAAGGAGATCCCCGGGCCTGGCTTCCCCTCTGAGGAAACCGTGGCAGAGAGCCGCACAGGAGGAGCCGTGTGCCGGGGAGCTCGGGGGACCGCAGAGCCCACAGATGGAGCGGGGACTCAAGTTCCTCGAAAGCACACGCTGAATGTGTGACGAACTAAAATTAAATGTCGCTGTGCTAGGCGGTGTGAACAGTGGGATGCATGGCCCGGCCTGGTTCCCACAGACACCAGCTAGGCCCCTGACAGGCCCCGGGGGGCCTCGGGGTTCGACTCTGTAACGACTGGTTCCATTGCATGGCTTCCGCCTCCGAGGTCTAGAATTGTAGCTCCAGGATTCGGTGATTTTTTTTTTTTTTAAAGCATCCTTTTGACTTGAACAGAGCTTTCTGGAGGTACCGTCACTGCTGTTTAAAAGTGCGAGGGACTCAGAGGTGAGCCCTGGGAGGCGGTGAGCACAGTGGCCGCTCACCACCACAGACTCGGGGGTGTCTCGTCCCACTGGCGCTCAGGCTAAGGGCAAGTCCATTGACAATAGCCTCGTCCTCTTGAGACTTGTGGCTGAAACGCACAACCAGGAGCCCCTGGATTTACCATTGTTTCCGGCGGCTGCGACAAGGCCCTGCATCATTGGGGGGCAGTGGGCTTTGGTGCCAGGCTGATGGGCATGTCTCCTCTTCCATCACTCCTCGTTTTCCTGACTGGCCTGGCTTGTCCCCTTACTGGCTTGTCTTCTGCTCTTGGCGTCATTACCCGGTCCTCCCCAGCCCGACTGCTTCAGGCTCTGACATCGCAGAAGCAGCAGAGAGAGAATTCCATCCTCCCTGCTCCTGCATCTGCGAGGAGCCTGATGGCTTAGAGCTTACAGTTGGGCTGCCAGCCCTTGGAAACCACAAGCAGCTCCGTGGGAGAAAGACGAGGTTTTTGACTCCTGTAAAGAGCTGCCGTCTCGGGAACCCACGTGACAGTTCAGTCCTGTCCTGCAGGTTGATTAGGAGTCGGCACCGACTCGATGGCAGTGAGTCCTCCCTCACCTGGAATGCGGTGGACTTTGAAAGTAGGGCACAGGTGTGTGTGGACCTGAGAGCGAAGGGGAGCTTGTTCAGCTGGTGCTACAGTGGGTAGAATGTCCATTAAAAGTATAAATAAACTTGAAAGTGGTCATAGTGGAACAGAACTTGGTATCTGAGGGGCTGCGTTTGGGAAGTGGGGTGCGGGGACAGCCTGATGGCCCAGTTTCATGCTCATGTTTAAGTCTGACCTCTCTCCACATGTTTACTTCTACATCAGCCCCCTAGCTGACCCCACCCCTCTGCCCCCTCCATGTGGCTGGACTCTGACCCACGGTCACCCCAGAGGGACAGAGCAGAACTGTGCCCATGGGGTTTTCAATGGCTGGGGTTTTTCCTTCCTTATTTAACAAGTCGATCTCCAGGCCATTTTTCCTAAATGCCTCTCAAAACCCCAAACCAGACTGCCCCCCGCAGCGAGTCGGTGCCAACTCATTGCGACCCTACAGGACAGGGTAGAACTGCCCCCGTGAGTTTCCAAGACTGTAACTCTTTACCTTGGTAGTTAGCGGTCCGCTCTGTAACTACTACACCACTAGGGCTCTGGTTGAACTGACACCTCTAGCCTCTTGGTGAGCCTCACACAGTTGCTGCTTGGATTGTCCTAAACCAAAATCCAACCTCTGCCACGGAGTCCGTCCTCGCCCATGGCAGCACTCTTCAGAGTCTCAGAGACACTGAATCTTGGCAAGAACAGAGCCTTGCCTTTCCCCCACCCCCCACTACCACCCACCCCCCACACAGAGCGGCTGCCGAGTTTGAACTCCCATTGGCAGGACTTCAAAATCTTACCAGGGCTGGGCCATTTCGGACCAGTGCCTGGAGGGGTGGGTGGGGTACCACTGCGTCTCCAATAGGATATAGATGGCAGACAGGTAAGCTGACTTGTGCTTGCGAACTCTGAAAACAAACAAACAAACAAACAAGCCATGAGCAGTGATTCATTCTAAGTATCAGTGAGGCCAGGCGAGGGGGGCCCTGGTGGTGTAGTATAGGTGGTGTAGCGTTGGGCTGTGATCCACAGGTCAGGTGTTCAAAACCAGCAACCGATCCGTGGGAGAAAGACATGGCTTTCTGATCCTGGAATGAGTTATTGTCTTGGAAACCTGCTGGGGCAGTTCCACCCTGTCTGATAGGGTCACTGAGTCGTTATCAACTCAATGGCGTTGAGTTTGGTTTTGACGGCTGGGCTTACTGGACCTTGTTTCCAGAGTACTTTGTTCCTGGTCAGGGACTGTGGATTCGAAAGAGGCTTTGATTCTTTGGGAAGGCGCTTTGGTCTGGGAGGGAGCAAGGATGCCAGCCAGGCCTGGAAGCAGAATCTCTGATGTGGTGGAAACATGGGAACGTGTTCCCCATGGATTTGCAAGCAAGCACAAGCCAGTCTGTGCTTACCTTGCTTATCAGGTCCCCTGGCACTGGCTGCAGAGCTAAATCTAGGGCTTGGGAACCAGCCTCCTTGAAGTTCAGGAACATGCCTGAAGCTCTTGGGGACTGGGCATCTACCCCCCGCCCCCGCCTCCAGCCCCTTGGACCACCAGGATGGAGGCTCTCTGACACCTCTCGGAGTGTGACGTCTGTGATGGATGGAAGTGCTTCCTGGCGAGCTCCCAGCCAGCTAGGGCACCTGGTGAGATACGGATACTTGAGGGGCTGGTCCTGAGCACTCCGGGTGCCAGGTCACCCTGCAGGCAGCTCCCTCTCAGGGGGAAAGACCACAACTGCTCTTGTGGTCAGAACTCTGGGCTGTACGAGAACAGTGGTACTATTCCAACATATCACCTTCCCCTCCCTTTGTGCCAAGCTTCCAACAAATGGGAAGCTGCTCCTCAGAGCTTCCCCCCACCCCCGCCCCAGCCTAGGGCTTGGCTTTGGGCTGGGGGCTGGAACATTGGAGGCCTCACCAGGTGGTTGTGGACGTGCCAACAACCTGCCCTGCACACAGGGCCCAGGGTCTAAGGCCCCGGGGCAGAGGGGAGATCTAAACTGGGCCAGATCCGAGGGCGAGGCCCGACTGAATTATTGCCGGGACCCATCCAGAAGCGGCACCGGTCATTGCGTCCTCTCCACTCACCAATGAAGCGCTCGGCTATGGCTCCCTCCCCTTCCCACTTCTCCGTGCACAGGAATGGAAAAGGTGAGCCTGGGACTTCAGACCGCCCGGGTCCTGGAAGGTTGAGTGAACCTCTGAAGTGACTGTCTCAAGATCATCTTTGAACTTGAAACCAAAAACTATCCTCTGGCGTCTTCTGAAAACCTAATTAACCATCCTTGAGCTTCGCTCCTGAAGGACGGATGCCTGGAGCAGCGAACACTATTAAGAACTTCTGGCGCAGAATCGCATTGACAAAGAGTGGACGGGGAGCTTAGGGGGCAGTGGGTTTATGATAAGGAGGGAGAACCGATGCTCGAAGAAGGGCGAATGGTTGGCCAACTCAAACGTGTAGAATCAATGCCGGTGAATTGTACGTATAGGAACCGTTGGCCCGCTGGGTGCTCTGCTTGTGTTTACGCTCAACAAGTCACTCAGTGAAATTGTGTCTTAAAAATCGAGTCTGGACTCCCCTTGTGGCCCTGACTCCCCTTGTGGCCCTGTAGCCACTCCACAAACACAAGATGGATCGCAGGCAGTCAGCCTCCTGCCACTATGTCACACGCCCATGGGTGGGTGCTCTCCGATGACATGTGAGTGCATCTGTGTGGCGTGTAGCCCCTTGGCATGTGTGTTCTGGACTGAGTCACCCTGTCAGAGGGCTGGCCTGGGGACAGGATGTGCAAGGCGAGCTGGGCGCTGACAGGGCTATGTCCGGCTGGGACACGGGGACCTGTGCGGCCCCAGGCAGGCCTGCAAACAGTGTCCGAGTTCTGGGGGCAAGTCCCCGCTGTTGCTCTTCTGGCCCTAGACGCTGCGCTCCTGGCGCTGTAGAAAAACAGGATGAGGTCAGCGGGCAGATCCCTTGGGGAAGCTGTGGGAGCTTGTCCCAAGGGATTGCATGTGTTCTCCCAGCGGCCACTGTGCGTGGTCTTGTGGCTTGCTTTACACGTGACCCTGCCCTGTGAGGCCGAGTCACCAGGGCTCCCCCACCAAGGACCCAAGAGAGCTTCAAGGTGGCCAGGCGTCTGCTGACAGTCACATGCTCGTTCGTAGCCATCCAGGCCGCAGTTGGGACCCACCTGCGGCTCTGTTCTGCTCCCCGCTCGCTCGCTCGAGAAAACGTGGGGTCGCCATGGGTGACGGCTTCTGTTGGTAAGGAGAATGGACAACACCCTCATTTCTAGATTATCTTTCAGATATTCAAATTCATGCACCAGGATCACATGGCCAGGGATAACCCCCCCCCCACCCCTTCACTCAGATGTGACTTCCAGTGTGCTGCTCTGAATTCCAAATCCACATCAGGTTGGAATTCTGAAAACGCCAACTGTGTACTAAGCGAACGTGAGAAATGAAGAGATAAATAAATTAATTTAATGGCTTATTTTTCCGAGTTGAGGTCAGCCGAGCTGTGTGGACGGGTTCCGCTTTCCACCCCACCCGCAGGCGGTCCATTTGTCTCTTGCTGATGGGGCCGGGAGACAATACTGCCAGTGGCGAAAGACAGAGTGGACAGCAGTCCCTGGGGTTGTAGTGGCCCCCACCCCTGCTGGCCGGGAGCACGGGTGGAGGGAGGAACTGCTGTGTCCCCTCAGGTGGCTGTGCCTGCCAGGTCAAAGAAAGTGGGTAGACCACCCCACAGGGAGACCCCACATACTGTGCTCGGACCTCCGCTAAGGACACGGCCAATGGCCTCCCCCCTCTGGAGGGAAGAAGAGAGATGGAAATGGAAGGTACCTTTAATCAGTGGGCGATGGTCCGTGCAAACATCTGTCTCTGTTCAGAAGAAGTGAACGTGCCCAGCCACCATTACCATCTGCTCTGAAAGGTTCTGGGTAGAACCTTTAGAAGGTTCTGGATAGAGTGGGAGAACAACGTGGAACAAAATTCAAAATCATAAAAGATTCCAGGAAGGCCAGATGGAGACTCGTGGAACCATCAGCACTATGGACCTTCGAGAGTGCTCATGTTGTTGTCAGGTGCAGCCGAGAGGTTCCGACCCATAGCGACCCTGTGAGCAACAGAAGGAAGCATTGCCTGGGCCCACGCCGTCCTCACAGTTGTTCCTGGGCTTGAGCCCAGTGGAGAGTTTTAGCATCCTAAACATTTCCCCTAAAACATGGAAAGGAAAAATAGGAGTCGTTAGGTGGCACAACTAGTTAAGCGCTTGACTGCTAGGCAAAAGGTCAGATGCCCAAGTCCACCCGGAAGTGCCCAGGAAGAAAGACAAGGTGATCTCTTTCTGAGAAATCAGCCGCTGGGTGGTGGTTGTGTGTGTGTGTGTGTGTATGTGTGTGTTGGTTTCTCTAATAGCCAGCTCACTGAGAATTCAATTCTGTGTTGAGTGGTTTCTGCATTCCTGGCAAGTCCCTCCCACCCCCTGAATTAATTTCATTTACAAATGAAAATTGCACATAAATGAAAGTTTTAACACAAGCTGGGTGTGTCCTTAGAAAGCTCGGTACAAAACCAGTTCTCCCGCCAATGGAGAAAGTACAGAAAGAAAGGACATTCCCGTGTAAAAACACTCCGAAGGGCTTTAAACGGCGGGCAAATTGCTCATTTGGTGAACTGGCTGTGGGCTAATTGACAGTCAGTGACATCCAAAAGCCGACACTTCAGTGCTTGGGGACACTTTCTCAGGCCTGCAAAATTCTCATCAACTCCATGCTTTGGCTTCCCAGCCAGATTCACATCTCAGCGCGTTGGATGGGAATCAAAACAGAGGGAAGTGCAAGGGCTGGGCCACTGGGGCCGAGGTGCCAGCTGAGGCCTGGCCCGGGGTGAGGGATCGGGGAGGCCAGAGCCAATGGGCGTGAACATACTCGGCCTGGAATCTCACCCTGGTGGGGAGCTTTTCCTGTGCACCCCCTACCCCCACCCCGTTCATCGTGTGCAGAAGAATCAAGTCATGGTGCCTCTTCTCAAGCACAAACCACACACACCACCATCAGGTCAGTTCCAACTCATGGCGACCCTGTGGGGTTCAAAGTCTGAAACTCTTCACAGGAGTAGAAAGCCTCTTCTTTCTTCCATGGAATGGCTGGTGGTTTTGAACTGCTGAGCTTGTAGTTAGCAGCCTGACGCGTAACCACTCCGTCACCAGGGCTCCTTCGTGGACACTGCTTAGAAGAAGTTACCTATGTTGGCCATGTGGGCATCTCGCTTTCTCTGGGTAAGTGATTTTAGAGTGCAGCTCATCAGACGGGGTCAAATCGTTGGCTCTTGAGTCACGGCGTTCTCTCCCAAGTCCCCCAGTTGTAGCCTCCGCCCATGAAGCGGCTCCTGAGGTCCCAGCCTTCGGGGATGCCTTCTGCCGTACTGTGTGCACTGCTGGGCCGACCTTGTGAAACCCGCCCCCTTTCGTCCAAATGCAGCTCGACCACATCCAGTGTATCCTCTTTTTTTTTTGTAACAGATTATTTTATTGTGGTAAAAATATATAACAGTGCAGTTCAGTGGGCCTACCGTGTGCTGCAAAGCAACCAGGACCATTAACTGTGTCCAGAGGATCCCATCAGCATCCACAGAAACTCCCCTTCCCGCTTCCCTCCCTTCTTACACTGAACCCCTCTGCCATGAGTCTGTTCCTGTTCATAGCAGCCCTATAGGACAGAGTAGAACTGCTCCTTCCTTAGGGTTTCCGAGGCTGTAAACCTTCATGGGAGCAGACAGCCTCATCTTTCTGCCAGGGAGTGGCTGGTAGGTTAGAACTGCTGCCCTTTGCAGTTAACAGCCCTGTGCTTTCTCCACTGCACCACCAGGGCTCTGTCTCCACACCTCTTATTAACCACTCATTTGGGGCTCTATTCCTTTGCCTGTTTCACCTAAGTTGGCTCAGACAATAGTTGTCCTCGTGTGTCTGGCTTCTCTCACCCACAGAATGCTTTCATGGTTCGCTACTTAATTTCATTTCTTCTGACGGCAGAGTAGCATTCCCTCAGAGGCAGGTATGGGAGGTTTGTTGATCCACTCACCTGTTGCGGGACCTTTGAGTTGTTTCCTTCTGCAGGGAACATTGGTGTGCAGCTTCGGCTGAAAGCATTCGGCTTTCAGTTGTTTGGGGTCCACCCCTAACCATGGGTCCAATGCTCCCTCTGTCCTACCAGAGGGATGTGAGTAGGAGGTTAAGAGTAGCCCCAAGCCATGATGAAAACAATGTTTTATTTTCTGGCTGTTGCTGATACACAACACAGCTGCCTTCCTAAGGGAGGCTAACTTATTCATGCCTGCATTTTGCTGCTCCCATCTCCCTTTCGCCTCCAAGGCTCAAGGAGGCCCCAACCGGCTGGCTCCTCCTGCGGCCAGGGCTTAGGTCTGTGGCACCTGGGTGAAGAAGGAGAGGGCTCAGGAGGGTGTGAGCCGGTATGGGCAGTCTGAGATGAGCTCGTTCTGAGGGGCAGGTTCGGAACTCACTCTAAATGGTCAGGCAAACACAGCATTCAGCCTTCATTCAACTAGCAGCCATGGTTATCCTCAGATCTGTTGACATGGCATTTAGTATCTGTCCAACGGGGGCCAGTTGGGAGCCCGGCTGGGTGACCCATAGGATTTTCATGCCTGGTCTTTGAAAATAGATTACCAGGCCTTTCTTCCTAGTCCATCTGCTTCTGGGAGCTCTGCTCTAACCTGTTCAACATCGCAGAGACACGAAAGCCTCCACTGGCCCATGCAAAGCGGCGACATGCCTGAGGGTGATGTCTTGGCCAGGGATCGAACGGGAAGCCAGGTCTTCTTCGTGGCAGGGAGACTGACTTATCAGTGTTCCTTACTAAGCAGCACTGCCATAGCTTTCGTACACCCTTTGCTCCATCTGTGAACACGTTTGGAGGCACTCATGGAATGCGTGACCAGATGGACACGCGTGCATCCTGACATTCAATGCGCACCTTGGGCAGGTCAGTGATTTGTGTAGCCTCACTGTTCCTGTCTGTAAATTGGTGATGGGTGAAACAGCCTCTGGGAAAGTGCGTGGTCACTCTCCACAGATGCACATACAGTAAGGAAGATGCCGGGCTGGCTCTGTGGGTGAGGCGTTAGGCTGACAACTGCAAGGCTGGTAGTTCAAAGCCACCACGCTGCTCCTCCAGAGAAAGATGAGGCTGTCCATTCGTGCAAAAACCTAAAGTCAGGGAAACCCTCGATAGGGTCTCTAATGAGTCAGGATTCACTCGATGGCAGTGTGTTCTGTTTCTTTATACGTCCAAAGCCAGCCACTGTCCTCCAGCCAATACTGACTCACAACCACCCTCTTCCGGGTTTCTGAGGCTGTACCTCTTTACTGGGCAGACAGCCTCATCTTTCTTCTGAGGAATGGCCGGTGGGTTTGAACCGCTGACCTGTGGTGACCAGTCCAGCGTGTACTCAACAATGCCACCAGGTACATGCTGGACTGCAAAGTACTCGGCGACCAAGTGTGTTTACTGCCAGGGTTCTGCCCCTTTGTAACTGCTGGCCAAGATCAGTCCCAGGTCATCTCTACCTGCCCTGCTCTTCTCGGGAACTAGGTTTTAAAATATGTTGTGGGGGGGCGACGAATGTACAAATGTGCCTCACACAATTGATGTGTGTATGGATTGTGATAAGAATTGTATGAGCAAAAAAAAAAAAGAATTGTATGAGCCCCCAATAAAATTATTTAAAAAAATGTTTAACCTGGATTTTGACTTCATTCTGAGATTGCTTTTAAAAAGGGGCCCTCTCCTTACCCAGCAAGGTGTCGCTATCCTGTGCTTTGTTTTGCTTTTCTCTCCAAGATGTATGTATGATGATCACCACCACAGTAAATAGCCAGGGATGATCCAATTTAGATAAATAATAGAACCCTTTGCTTGTCGTGTATAAGACCATCTCCCCCTAATCCTGCACCTAAAGCGGAGCTCTGTGTAAGACAGGCCAGTTCAGGGTCATGCACCTGCATGGTTAAAGGCGGGGGATGGAATGCTTAGTGAGAAAATTGTGTTCGAGGGGGGAGCCCATCAGCATGCAAATCTAAAACAGACCCCCTTTCATCCAGACGGAATATTATTAACTAGCCCAAGGGATGGGATGTAATTAAGATTGTGAACAGCTTTACTTTTGTCTCCTGGGCCCCGCTAGTGACAGGGGTTTACCGATGGAATGACGGGAAGCTGGCTCTGCAGCTCCGGTACGGACATGACTCGGCTTTCCGGGACCTGGTGACAAAGGGGCGTGTAGTCGCTGCACAGGCTCAGTCATGGATCTGGGCCCAGGTTTGAACTCAGAGCAAATGAAAAGATCTCTCCGTCCCAGGGAAACCGCGAGTCAGCTCTTTCTGAATGGTGACCGAGTCCATTCAGGACTCACGAGCTCAATGGAATATCTTCTTCCAGGGGCTCAGGGGACCAAGGGAGCGTGGGGGCTGGTGAAGCCGTGGGGAGGGAGCCAGGTGCTGCCTAGGGAAGAGGAATTGGATGGACAGTCGGGAACGCTGCTCTGCTCTCATCGGCGGGGAAGAGCGCCTCTCAGAGCTGGGCGCCTCTGCAGGAAGTTTGCCTCTCGCCATGCTGACGGGGCATGTTCCTGAGGGCATCTTCCTCGGTGAGGAGGCTTCAGGGAACTCACCTCCCTCTGTCTGACCCCCGCCTTTAAGAAACACACACACACACACACACACACACACACAAAGTTCTCGGGGGTCTCCCAGGAGAAGTTGGCGGAGAGCTAGCTCCATTGCATAACCCAGCAGGCAAGGCTGGCCGCACGGCTCACCCCAGCCCCCGGCCGGCTTCAGGTGTGCCATATGTATTTAGTACATCATTTGATAATGTTTAAAAAATATATTAAAGCAGTGTGAGACGAAAGGAGATGAATGTTAGCATTCCCCTGGGGTTCATGGGTGAAGGAATTAACACAGCGTGGCACTCTACCCTAGCTGTGTTTGTTTCTATGGCAACAGCTACGTACATGCTTCAGACTATCTACGGTGACACAGTTGCAGAAATAGTAGCTTGCAGGTTTCTGATATCGCATCAGTGGACAGGCGGCACGGCACGCACTATATTAAGTAAGTGTAAAAGAATGTAAAAATCCAGCTCTGGATTCAGGTGTGTTATTAGCTCAGCTGAGCAATGCATGGAGGGGCGGGGAGGGGGGGGGTTCCTGCACGTTGCTGCATTCTTCTGCATGACCAACCGCAAAATCTGGGCAAAGTTGAAAGTTGCCAGCTCCCCGGGAAAACAGCTGTCCTTGCTGGGGTCAAGATGATCAGATGAAGCCACGAGTCCCAAGGGTAAGGGGAAGCGGGTTTGGCAGTTGACATATTTCACAAGGAGATTGTCGGGGAAGCTTACGCTTTGGAGGGCAGGCAAGGTGGTGGTGAGGGGTGCGCAATAGAAGGCTGGGGCTGGAAATAGCCGAGTCTTAAAGCAAATCTCATGTGCACGAGCATCTCTTAACTGCCGCCCGAGTTTATTGGCACCTAAGGTCTTTGCCTGCGCGCTGCTTGGAAATTGCTCTGATGGGGAGACCAGCCGGAGGAGCAGTTGATTGGGTGTGCGGTTAAAAGCGCAATTGGGGCTCCATTGTCTCTCACGGCTGTGTGTGTAAATAGCTGCTGTTCTTTCTGGGACGACCCTGGTTCGTCTGTGGCATCTGCGGACGCTTTTTGTGACCTGCCTGGGTTGAGCTGCCTGCTCCGATCATCACCCGGGATGACTCCGGCGTTGGTGACAGGGCAACCGAGTCGAGAGGCTCGGCTCTGCAAGTGCGTGAGTTTGCCACCAGACGGTAGAGTCCCTGAGGAGGCAAGATCGTGCCAGACCTCTGTGAGCAGGAGCAGCAGCTTGGGTATTAGGTTAATGGCTTTCTGCGCGCCAGCCCTGTGATTGGGGAGCTTTCAAGGACACCTAGCTCCGTTAGTAGAGCCTTGTTATTTCCCCCTCTTTTCCTTCTGTTGCCACAATCTTGTTCACTTGTGCCCGTTATTCAGTTGAAGCAAACGTTTGCCTGACCACCCTCCGCCCCACCGCTCTGTGTCTGTGGAGGGCGTGGGAAACAGCGTGGCCACGGGAGCTCCTCTGTTTAAGTCTGAGGAGTTTTCTGGCTGGAAGTGGACTCGGAGAAGAAGTGGCAGCCTTGGAATGTCCCAGGCTGGTTTTTAACGTGCGTCGGGGACTGGGTGACAGCAGGGCTCACCCTCCTGATGTGAGGTGTGCCGTGAGCACTTGTGGGGGCGGTGGGCGCCAGGAGCGTCTAAGCACCAGAGGGTCTAGACCGTGGGCGTGGGTTGAGTGATAGCTCGGGGACTTGAACCCTGGGATGCTGGGAAACTCCTATGTGCAATCAGGTTCAACTGTCTAAATCAGGACTCTCAGGCCGCAGCCCTTGGCGCTGCTCCGGAGCACAGGTAGCAGCAGACGGCAGAACAGCGCACTGGGAGGGGTGCGTTCACCTGCAGGTGCCTGGGAAGAAAGGCCGGGAGATCTTCTTCCGAAGAAAGCATCCACGGAAAAGCTTGTGGAGCACAGTTGCTGTTCTAACACACCTGGGGCGGCTCACCCCTGGAGCCAGAACTGAGTCCATGCCAACTGGTTTACTGGTAGTCGGACCAACCCAGAGATGGGGAAGTTTTCACGGTGGCTCTGGTCAAGGGCAGCTCCTTATAAGAAGGAGCTCACTCTGTGGAGTTGGGACACCACTACTGCCCCCCCCCAACAGGCCCCTCCCCCTGACGCTGACTTGCCTAGGGAAGCCACCTGGGTCACAATGAGTCGAGTCTGCGACAGCTGCATGGTGCTCTGTCCACACCTGTGCTGGGCTGCCCCCCCTACCCCCCAAGGCAGAGGAGCCAGCACCATCCGTTAGGGTGGTGGGTGGTGTCCACGTGATCTTCTGTCCCTGCGTCTGAGAGGCCCCGAGCACGCTGGCAGCCATTGTGGTGACCGATCCAACTGTATGTGACCAGGAGCACCGAGGGGGAGCAGCCACAGCCGGCCGTTCATCTGTCTCTGCCCTGTGATCTACGATTCCAGGCATATTTTCCAGTGGAAATGCCTCCCCCACTAAGAAAGCCAGCCCGTCTGTGCCGTGTTATTTTAACTCTTGCATCAGAATAAAATAACACAGAAACCTACATTTAAAGCCAATTCCCAGCTCCAGGCCAAGCAGTGATCTGAATGTGAAATCCTGGCAGTGGATGTAGGAGACTCAAGGGCTGCATTTGAAGGGCCGGGAGACTGATTTAGAACAACTGAAATGGAGGGATTCCCAAATTGTGGCAGCATGGGATGGCTGCAGAAGGAGCCATCGTATTGCCGCTGACCGTATGACCGAGCTTCTGTGGCAGCAGATGGACGTGCCTCGATTCACTCTTGGAGCAATTGCTCCCTGGTGACTGCCCAGTAGCGTCCGGAGTGTCCCTGTCACTCTGGGATAGAAGCCAGGCCTTCCCCTGGCACCTGCCAGACCCTTCCCAGACTCCTCTCTGAGTCTCCTCCTCCTTGTCCATCCTGTGTCATTGCCCTGGGGTGCCATAGCCCTGAGGTTGTCACTGCCCTGGCGTGTCACTGAACCTGGGAGTACCACTGACCTGAGGTACTATTACCTTAGGGTATAGCTACCCTGGGATGTCACTACTCTGAGGATATTATGGCTTTGGGGCTACCACAGCCCTGGGATACTACTGCCGTATGGTGTCACTTCTCTGGGGCGACACTGCCTTACGCCACCAAATACTGTGTCCCAGCCAGACACAGGAGATTCTAGTTCCTTCTGCTCAGACGCCTTTACCCTTTCTCGTGGCATAGCGGGTCCAGTGCCGAGCTGCTAACTGACGAAGGTCAGGGGTTTGAGCCCACAGCTGCACCTCGGGAGAAAGATGGACAGTATACTCCCATGAAGATTTACAGCCTGGTGAACCCCAGAGCCATCCTACTGTGTGCTACAGGGCTTCTGTGAGTTCGAATCGACTTCGTGGCTGCAGGTTGTGTTGGCTACTTGGAAAGGGTGAGCTTCAGTATAGTTTCCACCTGTAACCTTATGATTCCTCCCTCTTCCTATTCTCCTAACCGAGTCTCTCCAGTCCTAGCCTTACATTCTGATGAGTTGTGGATCTCCCTAACGGAGCTGGAGTATGGGCTTTTCTGCTGATGGAAAACTTGGCAATGGATCCTGGTGATGGTTGGACATCATGATTAATATAATTGATGTCACTGGTACATATGGAAAAAAAGTCATATTGACAAAGGGTATGTTCTATGTCTTGTTCATGACAACAGCGACAAAAGAGTGCCATGGCTTATGTATTTTCAGCGGTCCATCCAATGATCGGCTTTACTTGAACCCCTAACCCCTGGCGAACATCAGCCTTTGCTGAACAACTTTCAAATGCTTATGATCTCTGCCTGTTGAATAGTGAGATTCCTAAGGCCGCCCCTCTCTTAACAGCAAGCACACAGAGCAGAAACTCGGCCACATTTTGATGCCTCTGAGCTTCATGGACATAGCCTCGGCAGCATAGTGGGTTACTGGGTTGTGCTGCAAACTGCATGTCGGCTGTTCGAAACCACCAGCTGCTCTGTGGGTGGAAGATGAGGCTTTCTCATCTCAGGAAGATTTGCCATCTCAGAAACCCAGAGACACAGCTCTGCTATGTCCTTTAGGGTCACTGTGAGCTGGAATGGACAATGGCAGTGAGTTTAGTGATGACATTTAGCCTGATGTAAAGATACCCTGGTAGGGCAGCAGGTAAGTGCTCACCTGGCAACCCCAAAGTTGGCGAGTTGAGCCCGCCCCAGGGAGACAAGACCTGGTGTGAAGAGAAGCATGGAATCGACATGCTGAGCCTCAACAGCGGTTGGTACGAAGCCCAGCACCCCTGGGAAGGGCTTCTCTTTCCAAAGTCTTAAACACCCGTTACCATCGAGTCAATGCAGGCTCCTAAGGATCTCCAAGGACAGCTTAGGATCCACAGGGTTTCCAAGGCTCTATGGAAACAGACAAGCATGTGTTCTCCCTCGGAGTGTCAGGTAGATCAGAACCACCAACCTTGTGGTTGGCAACCAAGCACTTAACCCACTGTGCTACCAGGGCTCCGCTTCAAATTCATCGAATCAGGCAACCAATCTCCAAGCCGAACGGAGCCCTAGGGAGTGAATACCTGATACTGCAGAGAAGTGACCCGGAACCTGAGCTGTTAACTAACTTTTCCAGAGCCACGCGGTTGGCTTGTGACCCAGGGGTGTGGACTCTCCGGGTTCTGGCCACAGAGCCTTCCTGGTGGGCCAAGACCTCAGGTCCCTGGATGATATCACCAGCCAACTTCTGCCTCCTGGCCGGCTTTGGATCGGCTGGCTCTCCACATGGAGACACCGCCCTCCCACTCCTGCTTCGGGAAGGCCTCTTTGCGGAGGGTTGATCTCGCCTGCCCAGGACAGAAGGAAAACCCTAAGTGGAAGCTGAACTGGACTGAGGACCACGAGCAAGGCTAGGGAGTCATTAGCCATCAGCTCACCAAGGGCCCGGCAACTGCTGAATTCAGTTAAGTTCAGACCCCTACAAAGAGTAGAACAAGAAAGGACACATACTTTGCAGCGCCTGGGCCCTGCATGACCAGGCCAGCTGGACGCAGCCCCGCTGCAGAAAAGCCTCTTCGATTTCAGAAATACGAGCCCCAGCCCTGCACACAGGGAGGGGAAGGCGGTGCCACTGGGCCTGGCTCTACCCTCGGGTACTTCTGACCTAGCTGCAATGTGCATGAAGACCGTGGCGGGCTCAGAAGGGAGCCAACCAATCAGAGTGACTCGGGTGACACGGGAGCAGGCCGTCTCCTGCCAGACAGATTGGGAGGCTCAGACGCAAAGGTCTGGGGGCCGACGGCTTGGCAAGAGGAAGTCTTGGTTCTCTGTGCTCGAGAGTTCGCCGGGGAAGGGAAGGAATCCCACTGCAGGTGCTGGGCTTAGAAGCCTGATTAATCTCTCTGCCAGTTACATATGGAAATAAGCTTGTGAATGGTCCGTCTGGGAGAAGACTACTGTGGAGATGATGAATCCGCCGGTAGAGATGTCGGTGTGCCTGGAGGCCGAGCTCCCTGGGAGATGCTGTAGCCAGGAGGATGAACCAACAACCCCAACAACAAAAAGGGGGAATTTGCCAGGGACTCTTTTTTGGAGTAGTATTTTGGTGGCTGGCCGGTGGACACCTCGGCTCGGATTGGCTGTCTCTACAAATATTTAGGCTAGTCTTAAAGGCACAGGGAATGTTGTTCTTTCGTCTTTTCAAAGGACCATCTGATCACAATCATTATCCCCCCTCTCCCCCAAATATCTCAGTGGGGAGAATGGCCTATGCCTTCAGATAGGATTTTGCTTTATAAGTCCCATAGCGACCCTGTGGACAACTGAATGACACACTGTCCATGCCACGGCGCCATCCTCACCACTGTTCCGGGCCCATTGTTGCAGCCACTGTGTCCGCCCATCATATGAAGGGCCTTCCGCTTTGAAAGGCTCAAGACCCGCCTGCCCCCAGAGTGCAGAAAGGACTCAGGATCCAGCCACTGAAAAGGCTTAGCTGCACGGTCTACTCTGACATGCCCGGATGTGGTTGCCACGTGTTGGAACTGACGCCGTAAAAACTGGTTAGTGGTTCGCTGCCTGGCTGAGGAGCCTGGCTGCTAACTGAAGGTTCTGTGGTTTGAGCCCCCCCACCCACTCCTCACCCCGGGGTTCTGAGAAAGGAAGATCTGGCAGTCCATTTCCATGAGGATTTGCAGCCTTGGGTAGGTCCTAGGGCAGTACTACCCTGTCCTGTAGGTAGCTCCGCTTCAGAGCCAACTAGGTGGCACTCAACACAGTGCCTTGCCCATGTGGTGAAGAGGGCGCACAAGACAAAGTAGTCCAAGCAAGCAGCGGTGACTGATTCTGAACCCAGCACCCTGACAATCAGAGCTTTGTGTGAGATCGAAAACCTCCCCAGGGCCTGTCCCCTTTCATCGACCAGCACTGGGAAGGTGAGTGTCCTATTAAAGTCAGCCTTCCAGAAGCCAAAACCCACCTTCTTGACCATGAGAAGTACCTTTTCTCTAAGGGAGAGGTTGACTGATCCTAGAACTCTTCCTTGTGGCTACGGCCAACCACCGTCAACCTCAGCCGTGGTTGCTAGTCAGACCCTCCTCACAGTGACTACACACACAACAGAAAGAAACACTGGCCAATCCTGCACCATCCTCACAGGGGTTCTGTTCGCACCCACTGTGTCTGTCCATTGTGTTTGCCAAGGACTTCCCTCTTCTTCCGCTGCGCCTCTATTTTACCAACCATGATGCCCTTCCCCGGGGTCTGGTCTCTCCTGAAAACAGATCCAAAGTTCAACGTCAACTATTAAGTGCAATACAGCGATGCCCTTGGGGGCCTTCTGGGAGAGATGCTCCCTTGTGGAATGGCTTCAGGCTGCTGTGAGCTCTGGCTACTGCCGAGCTCCTGCTGCTTGCATCTGCTTGAACTTTTCCCCTGTGCTCCTCCTCCGGGCAACCCTTCAGCTGTTAATCCCAATACACTTGAGGTGTTCCCAGTCGGAAGTGCAGACTGGGCCCAGAAGCCTTCAGGCCCTAGTTGCTGTGGAGCTGATTCCGACTTGTAATGACCTACGTGTCACAGCGCAGAACGGCAGTCCCCAAGGTGTTCTCCATGTGTTGGGCTGCTAACCGCAAGGTCAGGAATTCGAAAGCACCAGCCTCTCCTTTATGGGAGCAGATGTGGCCTTCTGCTCCCATGAAGCTTGCAGCCTCGGACAGGCCTCCTCTGGCCTGTGAAGTCCCTGTGAATGAGAATTGAGTGCCAGCCACGGGTTTGGTTTGGGGGGTGATCCTCAGAGTGAACGTTTCTTCTCTCTCCGGCCCTCCCTGCCTCTCCAATCCCTCGCTCAAAGCTTTGCCGTCACGAGAGGAACGGGCAGTTCCAGTGAAGCCAGGTGCTCTCAGCTTTGGCCCCAGGTGCTCCCTAGGCTTTTTAGGGCTGTGACCTTTTCACCACACCTTCCTTTGAAGGTGCTCCTTCTGGTGCGCTCAGGTTGCCAAATACTCAGCCTATTTCGTAGATGCTGTCCAGTGGATTCCCCGTCATGGCGAGCCGGTTCTAACTGATGACTTAGCGTTGTTCGCTGCCCGCAAGTCGATTTCAACTCAGCAACGCCCTGTGATCTGACCAAGCACAAGTGCTGCCCAGGGCGTCCTGCCCAATGAGCTTGCTGGGAACAGATCACCGGGTCTCCCTGGGGGCAGGCCTGCCAGGGTTCAACCGCCACCTTCTCATTAATAGTCCACCACTTACCTGTCTTTAGCAGCCAGGGACTCAGCCCAGGAGCCCTGGTGGCAGGCACAGTGGGTTATGCATTGGGCTACTGACTGCAAGGTGAGCAGTGTGAAACCACCAGCCGGACAGATTTCGTCTTGGAACCTCACCCGGACAGTTCTAGTCTGTCCTATAGGGTGGCTGTGAATCAGATTCAATTCGATGGCAGGGAGGGGGCCTCCTAAGACAAGACAGCGAGGTAGCTTTATTTGACAACAGGTCCTCTCTGCTGGGTGGATGGAGTCATGATCTAAGGTGTGGCGGAATCTCTGGGGTGGCTTTTTCAAACAGCCTCTGCTCTCCACCAATAGGGAGCCGGCGTCGGTAGATCTTGGGCGGAGCCCACGCCTCTCTAGCACAGCTCTCTGAAGAAGCTCGTTCGCGCTGCTTGTCTGGGGCCCGCAGTTTGGGAACCACGGGCCTAATGCGTGCGTGGCCTAACATTTTCACGCTGCCGCTCAGAGGATAATGCCATTCTTTATACTAGAGAGTCTATCCACTTGTCCCCATTGAGGACCACGCTAAAAATCGCGCAATCTTCCATCAAAAATGATCATGGGATCTGTCTCATGTAGCAGCTTTCACTTTATTGGTTAACTTTATTGGTTAACTGTTATCCAATGACGTGCATCTCGTAGCGTGGGCGTTAGTGTGTGAGATCGCTGAGCCAAGAGCACTTTGTTGTACAATGGCAGGGATCCCAGCAGGCCCAGAGAGTCTGTGACTTTGCTGCCTGTGCACCTGGTCTACCTAGCGGATAAAGCCTGGTCCTTTGGGGGATGCTGGCCTTGGAGGTACTCCGACTTTTGCTTTCCGAAAGAAAGGTGCTTCACTGCTGCTCGTGGTGGTGGTTGGGTGCCATCGAGTCGATGCCAATGCCCAGGGACCCTACAGGATGGAGTAGAACTGCCCCATCGGATTTCCTAAACTGTAATCTTCATGCAACCAGACCCACAGGTCTTCTGCCTGCAGAACAGCTCGTCTGGTCAAACTGCCACACGTTCAGTGCTCAGCCAAGTGCTGAATCATTGTGCCGCCGTCTCACCTCTAGTTCAATGGTAGTGGTAGTAAACCTATCTCACCCACGTGCCAGTGACCGTTGTAGTCAAAGAAGATGATTCTGCAGTGTCTACTGCCTGTATTTTCTAATTTCTGGGACCTTTTGGAGGCACTTGCAAGAAGACTTGGTCATTAAAGACCCAGTGCTTCTTTAACGACCCGATACACAGAGAGGTGCTGTTGCGACTGACTTGCCATGGAGGGGCGCCATTTTTCAGAGTCAGGACAGAGAAGACACCCATTGCAGTTAAGAGGGCTGCCCTCCCTCCTGTGTCCTAATCCTTCCTTCTGTTTCTTCCCACCAGCCTCTAGAAGCATCATCTACCAGGAGTCCTGTGTTCTCACGATGAGGGAGACCCTTCTGTCCTTTCTGTGACCGGAGCAATGCTGACCTCGGTTTCTTGGACCCATTCCAACTCAGGTAATCAGTCCACCTTCTCCTGCTCCCTTACACCGGACGTGGGTTACATTTAATACATGAAACACTCGAGCTGTGTTTAAATGCAAATACCGAATGGATTGTTCCTGTCACTTGGTATGCGCTTCCGCCTTCTCCCCCATCGTCTTAATGATCAATTTATGCAGCTGATCAGACTGACTGTGTGGTCAATCAATTTAGGCAGTAAGATCACTGAAACCCCTGAATCGCCTCTTTACTTGACATTGTGGTCTCTGTCATGGACATACCAAGAAAAGGGGAGATGACTGGAATTTTCCTGGAGATACTGGTTCCACAAGTAGTTCCTCTCATTGTCTTTCATGCCAGATTTCACGTTCATCATAGACATCTTTGTAAGGTTGTACCTTTTGGTCAAGTGCCTTTTGAACATCAAGTTCAGTATTTGCTCTGCCTTCTGGGGACGAGTAGGCATCAAAAAGTCTAAAATTGTCCCCGTGGAGTTCACAGTTTAGCAAAACGTCCCTGGAGTCCCCTGCAAGGGCCTGGTCCTGGTGGCTCTTGGTTTGGGGCTCCGGTCAGTGTACTAACAGTAACTCTCTGCTTTGGGAATTGAGAGACTTCGATGAAGGAATTAGGGAAGAATCATGGAAGAGGGAGGACTAAGCTTTGATACTGGTTCCATTTAGCCACCAGAGAAGAGAGAGGTGGTACTGTCGCTTGGCACCGAGATGGGAGTGAGCTACTGCATGACAGGCCGGTGGTGGTGGTGGTGGTGGGGGTACGGGACTGGCTGCCTGCGCACCAAAGGGTTTTCAGGACACCCTTTCTCAAAGCCTGGGTCCATCAAGGATGCTGGAGTAGAGCGTCTGGGGCCTGTGGGAGGGAGGACCCAGCCTCCCTGTTAGAGAGGTGCCCTCATGGATTTTGTTCTTCAGGGAACAGCAGTCACTGGTGCCCCAGTCCAGACTTGGCTGCCACCTTGCTGGCCTTTTCTGCTTCTTGGAGGGCCTCCACACGCTGCCTCTGCCTGTCACGTGACGGTTCACTCATCTTCTGCACGCCCCCCTGCTCGACATGCCTGGCTTGCCAGGCCCCAGGGTCAGAACGACTGCAATAGGCCAACACCTGGTGATGTGCAAGGTGTGAGTCAGAGCCGAGGTGCCAAGCTGAAGGTCAGGAAGCAAAATCCAAGAACACGAGTTTTAGTTGAGGTCAGGAACGTACCCAGAGTTCTTACCTAAGCCAGACGCCAAAAGCTGCAAGCTGGACTGCAGACAGAGTTGGGGACCCCGAGCGCACTGATGAATTTGGGGTGGCGTGGTGGGTCCTGCTTGTGTGTAGCTCTTTTTTCAGCCCTGCCTTCTCTCAAGCTTGATAAAGCAGGGGAAACTGTCTCTGCTCTTCCCACCAGCACACCCAGCCCTCTGGGCCTGGGCCTGGCCCTGGCTGATGATCCCAGGCCTTCTCAAAGCAAACTCTTGGGTCACCAGCCTCCAGGAAGCAGCCAAAGATAACCGAAAGTGGAAGAACCCGAATGACAGTCTTTCTCGTCTCCTCCCACCGACATGCTGACCTCATAGACTATGGCCCCTTCTGATGCTTGGCTGTGGCCAGAAGTCTACAAAACAGTCGCCAGGTCCAGTCTGTTTGTGTGCAACGGGCCGGTGATGGGGGTTTCTTTCAATGAGCATTCTTTTCTAGAGCACTTCTGGGTTCACAGAAAAATCAAGTAGAAAGGATAGCGGAGGGAGGGAGCCCCTTTGTGCACCATCTAGTCGCTTCCTCTATTATGTACATCTTGGTGTTCCCATGAGAAGCCCTGGTAGCATAGTGGGCTACTCACTGGACGGCTAACCTGAAGGGCGGTGGTTCGAACCCATCATCTGCTCCACGGGGAGAAAGGTGAGGCCGGCCATGCCAGGAAAGACTTAAAGTCTCAGAAAATCCAAAGGGACAGTTCTACCCTGGGCTACAGGGTTGCCATGAGATGGAATCGCCTTGGCAGCAGTGTGTTTCCATGGTACACTTGGTGCAGTTGACGAACCAATCTGATCTAATATTATTCAATCGTGTCCACAGTTTACAGGAGGGCTCATTTGGTGGTGCACAGGTCTGTGGGTTTGGGAACATGCATAGTGTCCCCTATCCACCCCTGCTGTTTCATTGCCCTCAGACTCTCCTGTGTTCCCTGTTGAGCCTCCTTCTCTCCCAGGGAACCCAGGGCACCTGCTGCTCTTCTCCCTGTCCTTGTGATTTTGTCTTTTCCACAATGTCAACTATTTAGAGCAGTGGTTCTCAACCTGTGGATCGTGACCCTTTTTTGGGGGGTGGGGTGGGGCCGAACGACCCTTTCACAGGGGTCACCCAATTCATAAGAGTAGCGAAATGACAGTTAAGGAGAAGCAATCAAAATAATTTTATGGTTGGGGGCTATGAAAGGGTCGTGGCCTGAGGAAGGTCAAGAACCACTGATGGAGAGCAGCAGAGGCATTTCCAACTGGCTTCTTTCACTTAGCAACGGGCACTCAAGCTTGCTCCGTGGCTTTTTGTGGCTTGTTGGTGCAGTTCTTTTTATTGCTGAGTAGGGGCGTACCGCCGTTGGCCCGTTCGTTCACCTATTGAAAGACATCTTGGTTGCTTCCAAGTTTGGGCATTCGGTAAGACAGCTGCTAGAGATAACTTGCACCAGTTTTATGTGGCCCTACATTGGTCAACACGTGAGGAAATGACTAGGAATACAATTGCCGGGTCGTAGGTCCCCCCTGTGTTGGGCGTTGGAAGACAATGCTGCAGTGGTATCCAAAATGGCGGTGCCGCTTGCAATCCCCGCCAACATTGGATGGAGTTCTTCTTGCTGCGCATCCTCCGCGGAGTCTTCATTGCCAACGCTTTGAGCCATCGGACCGGCGGCTCCCTGTTGTTCTGATGTGGCAATACTCAAATGACACGCAGTGCAGAGCACCTTTTCCTCGGCTGATTTGCCATCTGTAGATCTTTGTGTTTCCGTGTCCAGATTCTCTGTCGTTCAGTAGTTTGCTTCCTGGCTGTTGACTTTGAAGAGTTCTCTGTATATTTTGGACACAAGGTATTTTTTTTATTGGATATGTGTTTTGCAAATATTTTCTCTTCGTCTGTGGTTTGTCTTGTCTATGTTGGTCTATGTTCGTTCTCTTGTCTTGTATAGAGCGGACTTTAAACATTCTTGTTTTAATGAGTTCTTACTTTTCCCTTTTTCTTTGCGTGGGTTGTGCTTTCAGTGTTAGATATGAAGAGGCATCATCAGCACACTAGCCCGCGTGATCCAAGGATTGTAAATAATATGATCCCAATCCAAATGAGGGATTTGGTATCAGTGCTTAAATTGCGAAGGCAGTGGATGACAAAGGAAGCCCAAAATTATGTGTCGGGTCCTCACATTGATTAAGCCTCTGGTAAACCTCTTCTGACCCTAGTTGAGGGCTGTGAACAGCCTTATACAGACAGAGAGCATTGTAAAGTCAATTATGGTAGATACAGTTGGGTTAAAACATAGTATCTCCTTTGATAGTCTTTTTGATCCATTTAAAGGTTGTTTTTGTTTTTTTTAAGTGAAGGGGAAATATAGGTTAAAATTTAACACCTTATCATTTGCTCTCCGTTATGACAAAATTGTTCTGTTTTTAAATTATTTTCTTTCTTTTTGATTGAGATTTTTCTGTTTTATTTTGTTATTGTTGTTGGTATTTTTTGGGGGGGATGTTTTTCTGCACATGTAATCCAGGAGAGTTAAATCTATACTGACAGTAATTGGATTGATCATATTTTGGGGGTCTGGAAGTGAGGGCTGAAGGGAAATGAGGCGCTAATACCAATAGGCACAAGAAAAAAGAAAATGTTCTAAAATTTATTGTGGTGATGATTGCACAACTCTTCTTGATATGATTGAACTATGAATTGCTTGACATGTGAGTTATGTGCCAATAAAACTGTTTAAGAGCAAACAAAATAAAATAAATGTAAAACTCACCATCAAATCCAAGGTCATTAGGATTTTCTACTACGTAGGTTTCTAAAAATTGTGTATTTTTCATTTAAATCTAGGATTCCTTTGTAATTTCAGTGAAAGCATAGGACCTGTGTCTAGATTCATTTATTTCTGCAGGTAGATGTCCAGTTGTTCCAGCAGCAGCTATTGAAAAGACTATTCTTTCTTCATTGAATTGCCTCTCCTCCTTTGTTAAAGATCTATATTTGTATGGGTCTATTTTGGGGCTCTCTATTCTGTTCTATTGTTCTATTTGTCTATGAGATGGCAGGTACCACGCTGACTTGATTACTGTAACTTCATAATAAGTGTTAATGTCAGCTCGTCTTCCAACTCCGTGCTTCTCTAGTATTGTCCTGCCTATTGTGTATTTTGCCTTTCCATATAAACTTGAATCCATTGGTCAACATCACAAAACAACGTCCCGAGCTTGCATTGACTTGATAGATCAACTTGGGAAGAGTTGCAATCTTAATACTAATGAATCTTCCTATTTAAGAGCAAGGAATATCTCTTCCTAATGTTCTTTGATTTCTTTCAATAGAGTTTTGTAGTGTTTCTCATATTGTCCTTGGGGTATTGATTTCTCATATTTTGTTAGATTTTTTCTTAAGTATTAAATTTGGGGAGCCTTAATATAAATGACATTGTGCTCTTATAGTATTGTGATTACCATTGTTTAGCGTCGTATGACTTTGCTGAAATTGATGATTGATTTCAGGAGTTTTTATTGAGTTTGAGATTTCCCACACAGACAATCAAATTATCTATAACCAGATAGTTTTCTTTATTCCTTCCCAATCTTGTTTTACCATTTGTTTCCTTTTCTTGTCTGATTGCATTAGTTGGAATTTCCAACACGATGCTGAATAAGGGTAGTGAGAGGGAATACACCCTTGTCTTTTTCCTGAATCTGGGGGGAAACATGTCTAGTTTTTCACCATTAAGTGTGATATTAGCTAGAGGAGTTTTATAGACTTTTTAAAAATTAGCTTCAGGTACTTCACTGTATTTCCAGGTTGCTAAGAGCTTTTATCAGGAATAAGTGTTAGACTTTGTCACAGGCATCTTCCGCATCCATTCATGTGATCAGTCGATTTTCCTTCTGTAGCCTGTGGATGTGCTAGATGGCATCAATTAATGCCTCACATACCTGGAGTCAGTGCTGGTGGTGGTGGTGGTATCATTCTTTGTCACACTATTAGGAAAGCACTGTGTTGCAAATTCTTTTGCATCTGTGTTTATGAGCAATAGTGTCTGCAATTTTCCTTTCGTGCGTTTTCTCTCTCTGGCTTTGGTATTAGGGGAATGCTTGCCTTGTAAAATGAATTAGGGAGCGTTCCCTGGGCTTCTGTTTTCTGCAAGAGATTGTGCTTGGGTTTTTACATTCTCAAATGTCTGCACGGAGACAAAAAACAAAAGAATAAAAAGATCTTTGTGATTCATGAAAATGGTGTGGAATCCGAATTTCAATTTCTCTAAATACATGCTTTGAATGGTAGCCACATTCACCTGTTGGCGTGTTAGGTATGGCTGCATTTGCACTTCAGTAACAGGGTTAACTAGTTCACCAAAGACCATCCTATATCCACTCTCCAGCCCTTTAGAGCACTATTGGCCACCTCCCAGCCTACGCAACTGTGTAACACAAGTTTTTGCAAAATTTTAAGTTTGGAACTTTTTCCAGGAAAAAGGGATGCATAGTATTCAAATAGGAAGGACAAGGGGATTGCGTTCATCTGGGTTGACTAGAGAA
Organism: Tenrec ecaudatus; assembly: GCF_050624435.1. Taxonomy (NCBI): domain Eukaryota; kingdom Metazoa; phylum Chordata; class Mammalia; order Afrosoricida; family Tenrecidae; genus Tenrec; species Tenrec ecaudatus. Next base: position 14,151,069 of record NC_134543.1, read on the forward strand.
GCAAATCCAGAGAGACTCATTTGTGTATAAGAAGGAGCTTTATAGAAAGAGTAATTGGGGGGAGGGGAAGGAAAATGAGGAGCTGATTCCAGTAGCCCAAGCGGAAAGCGAGCTTTGAGAATGATGAGGGCAACGAATGTATAAGTGTGCTTTACACAATTGATGTATGTGTGGATTGTGATAAGAGCTGTATGAGCCCCAGGGGGACCTGATTACACGAATCTACATATAGCCTCCTCTCTGGGGGAGGGACAGCAGAGAAGAAGGCAGGGGAGATATCGGACAATGTGCTATATAACAAAATAATAATAATTTATGAAGGATGAAGGGTTCATGAGGTAGGGGGGAGTGGGGAGGGAGGGGGAAAATGAGCAGCAGATATTAAGGGCTCAAGTAGAAGGCAAATGTTTTGAGAATGATGATGGCAACAAATGTACATATGTTCTTGACATAATGGATGGATGGATGGTGATAAGAATTGTACGAGCCCCCCCAAAATGATTAAAAAAAACAAATACCACTGTAAAAAATGTTTTTAAATAAAAATGAATGCAAAAACTCCATGATGAACAAAATATCAGTTTTTACAGTACCTGTAAAAAAAAGAATTGTGGGCACTTTGTAATGTTGATTAAATATAAGACAGTTCATCCAAAATTTAAAAAAATAATAATTGTATGAGCCCCAATAAAATGATTTTTTTAAGTGTAATTAATTGTATATAGAGAAAACATCCCAGCCCAGTCCATATCAAGTCATAAGTCTGATGTTAGCCCATATGTCCAATATCAATCTATAAAGTCCTCTTCAGACTCATAAAACACATGAAATGATGCCAAATTCAGGAAGATCACAGGCCAGTGGGTGGAAAGTCTTGTGGATCGAGTGGCCATGTAAGCCTCTCCGTGCAGGCATGGGTCTCCGTGTGGCTGCAGGACGGTAGCATAGCTCCATGTGTCTTCTCAACAGGAATGTCTCGCAGGGACATTCCTTAGTGTCCTGCCTCCAATAAGCTATTTATCTCCTTAGTGCCTCCAAATGAGGTCATCAAGCTGTGACCTGATTGACAGGCTAACCTCCACCCCTTCACTCTAAAAGTCACAAATGGACACCAGGCTATGTAACTACCACAGGAATGAACTTCCAGTTTGGGACAATTCACTGGTCATTTGCTAGTGGTTACATTTGTCCTTTGTAACCACTGATCTGTGCAATCCATTCCACTTCTGATACTCCTGAATGAAAGAATGCAGTCAGTTCAGTCTGGACCCAGACTCACAGGGAAGGACTTCTTACCCCGACCATAGCCATTGCCACGGCTAGGTCTGATCTTACAGAAAGAGAACAGGTCTCTAAACTGTCAAGTCTGCCCAAGACCAGCCACAATTGTGAAGAGACCCTTACCTACTGCCACCAACCCTGGCTCATCCTGACTTAAACGGGGTTTCAGTGACTTTGGGAATCTCGACAGGGAGCAGACAGCCTTTGCTTTCTCCTGCAGAGCAGCTGGTTGGTTTGAACCCCAGTCCTTGCAAGGAGCAGCTCAGCACTTAACGTGATGGTGCCGCCAGTGCAGCCTCATTCTGACCTGCTGGCTATAAGTTCGGGGCCTTCCCACCACACTGTCAGAATTGCAGTCATAGCTCAGGGGTCTCCAAGCCTTGGTCTGCACTCCCAAACCGCTGGCTCCCACCATTCCCTCTGGCTCAATCCTTTGTTCAAACAGCTCCTGGAACTCAGGCAAGCCCTTAGCATTGCAGTTTTCTTATCACAGGAGGATTCCAAGGAAGAGGGCCAGAGGGGAAGGCCTGAGAGGGTTCCCATATGGAGCTTCCGTATGCCCATATGGAATGGGTGCTCTACCTTCCCACCTGCATTTGTGTCGATCACCAACCAGGAAGCCCCTGGAGCTACATGGTTCAGAACCTTTCGTGAGACCTCATGGCTGGCAGCAGTGATTGAACTCAGCCTCCATCCTCCCTCCCTTGAGGTCCAGCTGTTTTCACCTGGGGTTTATGCTAATGAATTTTACCAGTCTGGCCAATCCCCACCAAGGAGCATATTAATAGCCAGCCAGGTGTGCTCTGGAGGTCTCGTCAAAGATGCTGCCATGACTGGAGACATCCCAAGGATTTAGAGGTTCTAAAGGTTCTCTTTTAGGGCCAAGACCAAGTTCTTTGCAGAAAATTGAATTAAATCCCTTTAACTTTAAATTAAATCTGGAGATGACACCAAGGCTGTCTTTCACTTCGGAAACCTACACACACCAGGCTTATCTTTAAAACGAAGCACCCAGACTTCTTTGATTAATCTAAATTGGAATGAACCAGCCCCAAAAGAAAACAAATCCTGCACTTTGGCACGTGATTTCCCTTTTATGTCTACTTGTTACTGGGTGGGAACTATAGTATTTACAACCAAATAAGTGCTTTGCCTTACATCCAGTCGACATTGAAGATCGACGGTGGGAAAGGGATGGTATCTAGTTTGGCACTGTTTTCCCAGTGGGCTGGGACCTTGTGGTGCCCTTGATTGAAAGCTGTGGTAAGACCATGGAGCCTTAGATTCTAACCTTAACTAAACAGCTGAGTCAGACCCCCTGAAATGTTGCCTACGGGGTGGGGTGGGGGGGTCTGCCTCTGTGAACATCAATGGCGATGAGACTGGATGAAAGTAGAAGGAAGGAAATGGCTTTGCTTGGCTGATCAAGGAGGGAGCAAGCCAAGACTGGGTGGGGCAAGCGCCCCCCCAAGGGGGGGATTGGTGGTTTTATTGGTGTAGTCCAGGAAGGTAACGGAGGGACGAGGGATGTGTAGCAGATTTCCGAGGGAGGATAACGCATATGCCTTGGTGTGGAGTTCGAATTCTTGGCTAAGAAATGACTCTGTTCTAAATATTGTCCCTGTTGGTTTAGTGACGCGTTCTGGAGACATAGTTCCTTCACCAGTTCTTTGGGGCCAGGGTGAACTGTAGGTTCCAACTGTCCTTTCTCTGCATGTCTGGTGGGCAGTATCTGATTATCACGGAGACTCATTAGTGGAGGTGGGATACTTCCCAGGGAGCAAAGAGCTCAAACGGGCTGGAAGGAAGGGACTCGCTGCCGTTGAGTCAATGCTGACTCATAGGGACCCCCAAGTGGGTTTCTGAGCCCAGTCTTCCTCCTGAGGGGCTGCTTCTGGTTTAGAACTGCAGATGAAGGTGATCACAGCCCAACTCACAACCACTACACCACCAAGGCTCTGTAAGGAAGGTGTGTTAGTCTGGGTGGACTAGAGAAACAAATTCATAGACAGTGATGTGGATGGAAAGAGCTTTATATAAAGAGAATTTGTACATTAAGAAACATCCCAGCCCAGTCCAGATCAAGTCCATAAGTCCGATATTAGCCCATATGTCCAGTACCAGTCTGTAAGTTCCTCTTCAGACTCACGAACACATGCAATGACGCCGAGTGCAGGAAGATCACAGGCTGGTGGGTGGAAAGTCTTGTGGATCCAGTGGTGGTAGAAGTATCTTAACACTGGTGTGGGTCTTCACATGGCTCCTCCAGCTCCAAGGCTCTGGTTGCCATCAGCATAACTCTATGGGGCTTGTCAACAAGAATGTGTTACAGGGAATGAGTGTGTGTCTTGCCTCCAGTGAGCTATTTATCTCCTTAGGGCCTCCAAGTGAGTCATCTAGCTGCGACCTGGTTGACAGGCTCAACTCACCCTTTCACTCTTAATAGTATCAAGTTGACAACATATTATGTAACTACCACAGATTAATTATGGACAACATATGAGGTATCTCTTGTAACACCTTATAACAATAGTTTATATCATAAGGGCAAGCTGTGGAATTTATAGCATTGCACAAGGCTAAGCTAATTGGGGAGGGGTCTCAGTAATAAACCAGGGTAATGAACACACCTCTTAGATCTTAGGACTTAGCACAACAAAAGTTTCTTTGACCCAGTGTTGGGCTGAGCCAGTGTGGCATTCTCTCTCCAATGTTGAGGGTTTCCACGCCTCCCCCATTCTGTGACAACTGGACTGGCAAAATGTGGCTGCCATGGTTGATGGAGCCTGGGAAAGAGAGTAAGAACCCATGCTCATTTCTATCTTTTCATGAGACTGGGGCGAAAGAGAGTTTGCAGAGCACATTGGTTTCCCATTCAGCAGTCATGCACTTTTTGTTTTAGGACATTGATTGCCATCCCCACAATGTAGCAGCACTCTTCCATTTCCATTCTTCCTTCCTTTCCTGCTGTTTGAGCTCTATCCCTGGGCCAGTGCTGCCCTTTGGATCATGTACAATTGATTATTCTAAAGACTACGTACCTCCCTGGTGTAATGGTTCACCTTATAGATGAACATTTCAGGAGGAAGCTGGACACAAGACAAAGCAAAGCTGTCTAATGAAATATACAAAGACCTGGAGTTAGAAACCCAAAAGAGATGAACACCAGCATATCTCAAACGGATATAAATGAAGAAAAAAGTCAAGCCTTGAGTTGCAATGTTGAAGGAGTCTATGGGTAAAATATTGAGTGATGCCGGAAAAGAAGGAAGGAATACACAGAGTCACTGCACCAAAAGAATTCGTTCATTCAATGATGTCATGAGGTACCATATGATTAAGCACCAGCGGCATTGAAGGAAGGTGATCAAGCAGCACTGAAGCTAAAATGGTTCATATGACCAGTTGGCCTTGGGTTGCCTCCAACTCATGGTAACCCATGTGGCTGAGAGCAGAACTATACCTTTCAGGTGCTTATTTCTCAGGTGCAGATCTCCAAGGCTTCCTTCCAAGGCACTTCTGGGAAGACTCAAATTTCCAACCACTCAAAAAGCTGCAAGCATCTCAACTGTTTGCACTACCCAGGAGCATCATGTTGGATACTGTTTCTTCATCCTTCCCAAAGAGTCAGATAGTGTGCCAACCTTTTATTTTTTTCCCTGAATGGCCTCACTTAATTCCCCAAACAAACACTTGTGAGATAGGGACAAGTCCTGTGGTACTTAGATGTTTTGTCAACTTGAATTTGTAGGAAAGTGTAAGGGTGAAGTCTTACCTGCCAATCGGGTCACAGCCTGATGCCTCCTGAGCAGTATTTTCTTATAAGAGAGACACTGGGAAGTCTTTTTTATGAGAGACACTGGTGGGGAAGGGTCCCTTCTTTTCCTCTTTGGCCCTCTGCCTTCTGCCAGAACGGAATCTTGCACCTGGTTCCATGAGTTCCTGTTGGCCCCCTTCCCATCCCAAGAGCCATCAGCAGACTACCGATGGTGGATTCATTTGGTTGCCTTCGGTCCTTTGCCTCCACCAGTCTGTGCCCCTCGCTGTCTCTGCTTTGTCTTTCTACTACTTCCTGTTCATCGACTTCCTGTGTCAGGAGAAGCCTGACTTGAACAGAAGTGGACTTACCTATTTCTATAACTCCATGAGCTATTTCTTAATATGAATCTCTGCTTGCATATAAAAAATATATGCATCACTGGGTTCCCTTTCCCAGGGAACTAAATCTAAAAGGAGGACCATTCTCATCTTAAGATGAGGTGACAAATACGGGGAAAGGTTGAGTTGTCCACAGTCACACAGCTAGAGAGTGGTGGTCCTTAATTTTAACTTGGGGGTGTCCAACTCGGTGTTGCTGCCCACCCACCCTTTGCCAGTGTCCTGCCTTTGACCCAGGAGGAGGGGAACACCGCTGTCCTGACCCCCTGGCTTCAGACCACAGACCGTGGCCCTCCCGAACAAGAGCCCAGCCTTGGTTCCACAGGGGAGGAGCCAGCCTTGGAGTGCTCTGTAGGAGTCCACAGAGCAAGCCAAGAGCAGGGCCAGGGCTGGCCTGCAGGGCTGCGCTCCAGCACCGACACGTGCAGCTTGTTGTTCATCTAGAGCCGGCTATTTACAGGCAGAGATTGTATTTGGAAATCTAGGGTGGAGTACACTCCACTAGTGAAGACATGCTGTGTTACGTGAATCCAGATGGGCCCCTTTCCAATGCAAACAACTAAGAAGGCTAAGATCTGATTTTCAGGGAGTTTGCTGACAAATTTGTTTATTTAAAAAAATGTTTTATCGTATCAAAGGCCAATTTGCTTACAGATTCATAAGTAGAAAAGCCATTGTGTTAGTCTGGGTAGACTAGAGAAACAAATCCACGGAAGCTCATATGTATATAAGAGTTTTATACAAAAAGTCAGTGTACATTAAGAAAGCATCCCAACCCAGTCCAGTCCAAGCCCATAAGTCTGACATTAGCCCATATGTCCGACACCGATCTAAAAAGTCCTCCTCAAACTCACAAAACACACACAATAACTCCATGCAGGAGGAAAGCCGAATCAGTGAATGTGTAAGCGTCTCAGTGCTGTCAGGGGTCTCCACGAGGCTGCTCCAGCACCCAGAGCTACATACGGATAGGTTCATGTGGCTTCTCCTCAGGGCTGTCTTCCAGGAAGTGAGCCTTGCCAGCTGAAGTGGGGAACTGGCTAAGGCTGCTGCACCCTGGTCCAACCATCAGAAAGCAAGAGATCCAAGAACTAGAAAGGCAAGACTCCCTGAGCCATTTATCTCTCCGCCCTTCAATTAATCCCACATGTGTTTACCGGCCAGGTTGGCACAATAAACCTTAACTATCTCAGCCATCCACTCACAAGCCCGAACTGCAGTGTCCCAGGTCCCTTCGTAGTCAGAGTTCAAACACAAACCCACAGTCTCAGAGGTGAACAACTCCTGTAGCCTGACCCAAAACAGGGGCATAGTCACCGAGCTCATGGCTCGCTACAGGAAGACGCCCCACACTCCCTGAAAACTCAAAGCGTGGCTTCTGAACGGATACGAAGACTGAAGGAATTCCATTGTGGAAGGGAAATTTGAAGGTGATTTCTCATCCCAGCTCTTAAACAATATAGGAATAACTTTAAAATATTCCGCTGTAAGCATGCATTTAATTTGTGCTCTGGGAACCAAATGATGGTGTGAAGCTAAAACATCCTCATAATGATGTATGCAAATTTATTTGTACAAAGTTAGGGTGTAGTTGCCTATAGCAAATTGTTCGGCATATGAAAGGACACTTGGGAGTTGGTTGTTATTTGCGCGTCACCCCCTCCCCCAGTGAAGAATGGAGAAGGAAAGAGACCCTGGGGAGAATAAATAAAGTGTGTTCACAGTGGCGCCCTCTGTCTGTCCAGGCAGAGGCAGTTGGGTTGTGGAGGGTGCAGATGGACAGACAGGACATTCCCTCACTAACGCACGACATCTGACCTGTGATTCTTTCATCAATTTTGAGCCATTTTTTCAAAAAGGTCACACAGTGTATGGGATGTGCTGGATCTTAGACGATGGAACCACCCCCGCACGGGTGCTGGGAGTAGCACTGGGTTCCAGAGAGTTTCCCATGGCTGTTTGGGGGAAATATATTAACAGACCTTTCTTCCAAAGATTGCTCTGTGTGGATTTGAACTTCTGGTTGGCAGCTAAACGTGTTGACCATTGGCATCGCACTGAGGCTCCCTTGAGAGACTAGAATCCTCTAATTCCACGGCCACAACGTGAGTGGACGGCAGCGCTCTGGGCATAACCAACAGAAGCTATGTGGGAGGTGGGGGGCTGGTTCCAACTTGGGGCACAAGGAAGACAGACGTTGATACGAAACAGCCATGCATCCCGGTTTCTGGGTGCTTCCCTTCCAAGGAAAATTATGTTTTAGTCATAAAGGGGCCCACATCTTACAAAGATCGAAAATCAAAATCAAGTCCACTCTCCCCGAGGTTGACTCATGCTGAGATCTTCCCCATCAGTGACTGTTCTCTCAGAACCTTTGACAGTGTCTCTGGGTGTTTACCATAAACGTGTCATTCAAAGGAAATCCCCCAACGTCAGCAAGAGAGTTTCCGGATCCGCGCGGGCTGCAAGTGCCCTGTGCAATTTGCCTGCCATCGGGGATGCTATTTGGGAAGTAGCTCAGGTGGCTCAGAGAAGGAAGTGTGTAGCCACTCACCTGAAGTTGAGCAGTTTGGATCCCTGGAAGACAGGCCCGGTGATCTCCTAGAACAGTGGTTCTCAACCTTCCTACTGACGCAACCCTTCAGTACAGTTCCTCATGTTGCGGTGACCCCCCAACCATCAAATTATTTTCGTTGCTACTTCATCACTGTCATTTTGCTACTGTTATGAATCGGGTGACCCCTGTGAAAGGGTCATTCGACTCCCAAAGGGGTCATGACCCACAGGTTGAGAACCACTGTTCTAGAAGGTCACAGCCGTAAAAACCAGTGCAGGTCACAGTTCTGCTCTGCCACCCATGGGTCGGCAAGAGTCAAAATTACCTGGACCCCCCAGCAGCGAACCTGCTCCTGGGGGAAGGTAGCTGGGCAGCACCTGTGTTTGTTCATGTCACCTGGTTTGCATCTCTTACTTGGTCATCACGGTCACTTTGTGAGGCAGATACAATTCTGTCTGTAGAGAAACTGAGGGCCCCAGACATCCCAGAGCAATGTCTTGGGAAGACAGCAGAAGAGTTGGGGGGATAGCTCCCCCCGCCCCATTTTTGCTATTGCAAACACGAAACCGATGAAAAAGACCTGTGCGTTCCGGGGGGCTGGTTTGATTTACATCCGACTCAGAATTTTCCACGGCTTGCACTCCCTCTCCCGAGAGAACCCGCTTTGTCTGAGTGAGTGGGCGCCTTTAAAGCAGAGCCGTCAGCTGACTGGGGCCAAGGCCTGCGGGTTGAAGTTAGCGCTCCTGAGAGAGAAGACAGGGCCACTGAGCTGAACTTGTTAGCAACAGAATGAGGGGAGTCTGCATGGGCTGGGAGGGAAGGAAGCCTGGCCTGAGTCTGTAGCCGGTACCACTGAAGTACCAGCCGTGTGAAAACGAGCTGATGGCCCAGCAGGTTTGCGTGAGGTGACCCCACACCCCCATGGGGAAGCTTCCGAACAGCAGCTTGAGTTACCTCCTTCCCTGTCTAGTTGGCAAACACGGGCGTGGTTTTCATCTGTGTCATCTCAGAAAAACAGGGTCTCTGAGTCTCCATGTCTCGTGGTGCAGTGACTTAAGCATGGGGCTGCTAACCCAAAGGTGGGTAGTTCGAACCACTGGCCGCCCCACTGGGGAACGATGGACAGTCTGCTTCCATATGCATATTTTCAGCCTTGGAAGCCCCGTAGAATAGTTTTGCTCTGCCCTGTAGGGAGGGTCTCTGAATTATGATGGGAGTGTGTGGGAATTAAATGACCTTCACTTGGCATAGGGCCTGGAAGATAGTAAACACTCATTCAGTGGTAGTTCTCGCTATTATTTTAACAATTGCTATGTAAGAATGCATGTACTTGAGGAGGCATTGTGGCGTAGCGGTTAGGCGTTGGGCTGTTAACTGCAAGGTCAGCAGTTCAAAACCACCAGTCGCTCCGAGAGTCAATGGGGCTGTCTACTCCGGTAAAGAGTGGCCGTCTCGGAAACTCACAGGGGCAGTTCTACCCTGTGCTGTGGGGTTGCTATGAGTCAGCATTGACTCGGTGGCAGTGTATTCGGTTAAGGGTTCTTAATCCCTTAACACAAATGGCATGGTCTTGCAGCTGGATTCAGAGTTTTCCAGGTTCCTATAGCACATTTAGGAAAACACCTGAGGATCAGAGGCAGAGGGGGCGCTCCAGCCAACGGAGCAACTAGAAGGCATACGTGATTTGCCCTAAGATACACCATTACGGCTGAAAACGCGCGATTCACTTGGAAATGACGTCCTCACTCAAACCCCACCTTCCAAATGGCACACGCTGACCTTGCTACGGGTTTGCCCACCGGTCCCTCTACCTGCATCTCCTTGCTCCGTGCCCCTACATACCATGAGTAGCCACCACCAGATGCATCTTCATGTATACACAGTCAAGGTGTCCTGGCCAGACACCAGCACACAGAGGAAGGGGTACACTGCACCCCCAGGCACAAGAGGGGCACAAAGGAGAAGAGCCTCCAGTCTGTCCGTCCCCTGGTCGCGAGTGGGCTCTTGCTAGCAGTCCGCTCTGCCCTCCCCTCGACGTGTTTGTTTGTATGGGGACCACGCGTGCCTACAAGTGACTGAACCCCTTTCTTCAGCTTTCATTTATTCTTGCTGCCTGGAAGAATTGTCTTTTCCCTTTGGATTCTGAAGACCAGAGGAGTGTGTCCACACAGGCGTGTGCATTATCCCAGGTGGACAGAGAGACGCTAGAAACTGGTGGGAGCTGCTATCAAACCCCCCTGCTCCCCAACAAACCCACAGTCTGCCCTATCCAACTCACAGAGACCAGATAGCACAGAATTGCTGTCTGGAGACAGACGACCTCATTTTTCTCCCGTGGAGCAGTTGGTGGGTTCAGACCACTGACCTTGTGCTTCACGGCTGCACACTTTCAACTCTGGGCCACCAGGTTCTCAGCAATCCAAAACCCACTGCTATTGAGTCGATTCCAACTTACGTTGGTGCTGTTTGGTGCCGTCGGGTCAGGTCGGGTCGGCCACATTGCAAGCCTGTGTGCAGCAGAATGAAACACCGCCCTCACAATTAGCCTTGGGTTTGAGCTCCTTGTACCCCGGTGTCCCCACCTTGTCGAGGGCAGCCAGAGACCGCTCTCTCCTGGCACCATGGCCCGACTGCGTGAGTGCACGATTCCAGCTCACCATGGCTTTGAACGGCAGAGTAGAGCGGGCTCCGCGTCACATGGAAATCGCCACAGAAATAGCTGGTGCCACTCTTGTATCAGGTGCCACTGCTGCCCTACCTCTCCCACGTGGCACCCCCTCCGCGGCTTCTGGACATCGGTGGGCTTGATGGGACAAAACTGTCCACCAGCTGCTGTTTATTAAAACAGCTTGAGCAGAGCGGTTTCGGTGTGATTGCCGGAAATTGTTAGCTTATCACTGAACTGTTGGATGGCTCTTATTATTCAATTTGCGTTGCTTCCAATAATCACTATGACTACACAAAAGAGCAGGGTGCTTTTCTTTGTTCAGTTCTTTCATTAATAATTTAATTGACTATTACATGCAAGTGGTTCTGTGGCACGCACGCCAAGGTACTTAGTGGCTTGGGAAAGCAGGAGTTAGGTGCACGATGTAGGCCCGGGGCTGGGTGGGAGTGGCAGGCGGTGGGTGGCTGTGCATTTCCCACTATGCTTAGTTCCAGGCATCTGGTTGCTTTACCACCAGTGAGTCCAGTTTTGGAGTCTTAGGAACGTGAGAAGCTACATTGTGCTATCGTGGGATTTTCTTGCAGCTGCGAACCCAAAGGCTGACAGTTCACGCCCTCCCATGGGGCACCACGGAAGAAAGGTGTGGCAAACTGTTCCTATCAAGGTTACCCTAAAACCAAACCAAAAAAACCTCGGACAGTTCTGTGTCAAGCATGGGATCGCCCTGAGGTGAGAGAGCCAACGACAACAGTACAGCTATTTTGGTCACTAAAATGACTAGGTTGTTCCTGACTCATACGTGCAACAGAATGAGGACTAAAACAATAGCCAAGCCAAGGCCCTGGCTGTCGAGTTGCTGCTTCTGGCTCAGGTTGTTGTCAGTTCTGACTCACGGCAATCCTGCGCACAGCCGAGCAACAAACCCGCCCACCGCTGCATCGCCGTCCCCATCGTCCCTGCATCGGAGCCCATTGCTGCAGCCACTGTGTCATCGTCCATGTCCTGGAGAGCCTTCCTCCTGAGTGCTGACCCTCCCCTTTGCCAAGCCTGGGTCCTTTTCCAATGACTGGTCTCTCCTGCTAACATCCATCGTCTCCCATAGGAGAGTTCTGACTCACGGTGACCCTGGAGTGTGGCACAGTCGAACGGCCCCATGGCGTTTGCAAGACGGTGAACTTTTTGGAAACTGACTGCCAGCCACGTCTGTCTCTCTGGGAGTGGCTGGTGGGCTCACACCTTCAGCCTCCCGGTTAACAACCCAATGCTCAACCACTGTGCTTCCAAGGCTTCTTGTGCAACCATGAACTTGGTTGAAAGTGCTTGAATCTGTGGCTTCTTCTCAACATCACCTGTTGCGTGGGCCTGTTTTGTACAAAGAATAAAGAGGCTCTGGGTCACTGGTGTAGTTGGCGTATAGACGGCATCACCGCAACGGATCTTTTGCATATATTTTGACGGGAAAACTCAGTTTGGGCATTTCTTAGTGCCACAGTACTGCACGTTTTCTTCCAAACTGTGGGCGGTTGTTAGGTGCTTTCTGGTCGGCTCCGTGATTCCCAGCGGCCCCATGTACAAGACAAGGAAACACAGTCCAGCCCTGCACCCTCCTCAACTACAGTGCTTATGTTTGTGCCCATTGTGGCCGCCACCTTGTCACTCCATCTTGTCCACACCTTCCTGTCTTTTTTTTAAGAATCATTTTTCAGGGACTGCTCTTTCCTGAGACTCTGTCCATAGCATGTAAGACCAACGCCTCACTGTCCATCTGACGGGGTTTCCTCCAAGTCTGATTTGATTATTTGTTCTCCCGGCAGCCTTCAGTACTTTCAACAGTCCTCGCCAGCATCGGAAGGTAGAGGCATTGATGCTTCCTCAGGAGTCTGTATTCATTGCGCAACTTTCACGTGCATGTGAGTCCATCGCCAACATCGTGCCTTGGGCACACCTTAGTCCTCCAAGTCACCTGCGTGCTCTGCAGCGCTCTACAAAGGTTTACTCAATGCAATACACGATCTGATTTCAAAACAGCCAGGAGCCTTGATTGTGGGTCCAAGTAAAGTGAAATCCCTGGCAACTTCAATGCGTGGTTTATGCATTGAATAAAACGATGAACTGGAATATGCCCATGGAGGAGCAGGATAATGGGTTGAACCTGGCTCTCCCGGTCATCAACCCGGAGTGTCATTCAGGGAGCTGCATCACACACTCAGGATTCAGTGCTGGGAATCGAGTGAGCCCAGGGATTCCCACTGGACGGGATCTGTCAGCCCAGCCTGTGTTCTGAGAGAATGCATATGCCCGTGGGTCTAGATGACATGGATAAATCGTCCAGGTCAGAAGTCGGGGCTTATTGAAGTGATCATGGCCTCCTCCCCTGATGGATGACACAGGTGGAGCAGGTTATACTGACTTGTCCTTGCTCCTGATAGCATCTTTGCTGGGGCTGAAGAAAGGGAGAATCAGTTAATTAGGCTCATAGATGGAATACGAGAAGGTCTGAAAGCTAAGTTCTATCATTTATCTTCTGGGAAGAGCTGGCTTCTGCTGAGTGGAGATTCCTAGTACTGGGAATTCTGAATACTCTCTCTGTTCATATGACTAAATGCTTGGTGATTCCCTGCTGTTAGGTCATGTCCTAGCGGTCAAGGTCTACATACCGGTAGCTAGCAGTCCAGAAAGCCTAGGTTAGAAAGTCTTGGCGGCCTCCCAAGTTCAGTGGCATAAAAGAGTGGATGGAGGTTTATGTCTTGCTCAGTCTTCGCACCTGTTGATGATCAGCCGGGGATTGTGCTTTGTGCCATCCATTATCTCCTGGTCCGATCCAGGGTGGTAGAGCAGTGCCCATCATCAGATCTGAGGGGAGGAGACAATGACGAAGCACATGGTGGCTCTTGAAGCTGCCCAGAGGGACACATGGCATTCCCACCATGCTAGTGAACCAAGCTGGTCACACCCGTTTCCGTGGATGGAGTGCATGCCTGGAGGGAGCTGGCATCATGATAAACAGACCTAACATGTCCAGGGTGTGTTGCTGGTTGTTGTCAGATGCCATTCAGTCCATTCAGACTCACAGCGACCCTGTATACAAGATAATTAAACCCTGCCTGGTCCTGTGCCGTCCACACAGTTGCTGTATGTTGGAGTCGTTGCACCCATGGCAGAGGATCTTCTGCTTTCCATAGCATGAGGTCCCTTCCCAGGGCCTCTTCTGTCCTGATAATATATTTAGAATAGGTGAGACCTAGTATCGCCGTGCTTGCTTTTAAGGAACCTTCTGGCTGTACTTTTTCTAAGATCGGTGTGTTGGTTCTTCTGGGTCTGTGGTGTTTTCAGTTCTTCATCAACACCATGATTCAAATGCATTGATGCTTCTTCAGTCTTTCTTCACCCAACCTTGGGGGCCATGGAAAATACACCCACATGCACCTTCTCTATCACAGATGAGACTCTAGAAGTCTAGCTCAACTGAAGCAAGTAACTGGAGTGCATTTGAGAATTCTTCACATCCCGTGAGGCCATCTGCGCATTAAGAAAAGTTGCCGTCTCAAACCCTAGGGAGCCGTTCTAGGCTGTCTTACAAGGTCAACTAACGAGTCCCACTCAAATTAGTGGCAATGGTTTGGGGGTGGGATTTTTTGATTCTGAAGACACTGGAAAACCATCTAGTCCCTGGGTTAAGCGTTGCCTCATCTCTTTATTACTGTCTTTTCCAGGGATTTAGCCAAGGGCTGGCTTGGAGCTAAGTCTCTGTCCCCACCCCCATAATCTCCATTGCACACCTCCATCAGCTGCTCCTAGCAGACATTCATGAGCCTGCTCTGCAGGTTCAACATCACACCCCATCCTGTTCAACAAGGTGGTCACCCGTCAGTGCCTCCTAGACAGAAATGAGGGAATGACCACAATCCCTTGCTCATGGTTTTGAGTCATCATTCATGTTTTATTCTCATGGAGACGTGGAGGTTTCTTCCAAGAACAAACCGTAGTTGGTAATGACCTCCATCTGTGTCATTGCCATTCACTCGAGTTTCCTTATTTCTCTCAGCTTGCGTTAGGGTGGGCTCTCTGGTGAAGCAAGCTGATGGTACGTGTGTGTGTAAATTTATATAAGGTGTGGAAGCAGTTAAGCCCAGATTGGTCCAAGTCCATGTGTCACATGCTAAAGTTCCTGATTCAGATGGCTGCTAGGACTGGGAGGCTAGCAAGTCAGAAAATGAACCGGAGGGCAGGAAGATGATGCAAGAAGACAACAGCTGGTGGATATAGAGGCAGATCAGTAAATCAGATGTCATGCAAGCCACTGATAGCTCCCAGGGTTGGCAGGCCATCAGCAGGTGGTTGTTGGCTCAAGTTGAAAGGACCAGACGTTGATGAGACAAATGTAAGACCCACACTAAAGGGAGTTCTCCACAGGCTTCTTTATAGAGATGAAATAAGCCCCCTCCCACCCCCGAGGATCTGTCATTAGGGTGTGACTTGAATAAGGAGTTGTCTTAGCTACACAAGTTTTTTACTCTATGTTAAGTCTAAACTACTGAGGATCCTGGCCTAGCCGAGTTGACACAAAACTATCACCCAGCTCACAGATGTTCTACTCTGCCAGGCTGCTCCAGGGCACCCAATGACTACTGGCTGGCACTCTTCTTACCTGGACTGTTGAGATGTAGATATTCCATTAGGGCCTTGGTTCTGTTCTTCAAGGCTCTAAAAGGAGTTTATGTCCACAGGAGAACCTCACATAGTCATTACACCCAACTGCTTGGTATCTGAGCCGGAAGTGTAGCAAAACATAATCTCAGAGAACAAAATAAAGTACAAAAGTCAGTTGCCACTGAGTCTTCTAACACCTGGCCACCCCACGTGTGACGGAGTAAAACTGCGCTCTGTAGGGTCTTCGATGGCTGATTTTCTGGACGTAAATGGCCAGACCTTTCTTCTGAGGTGCCTCTGGGTAGACCAGAACCTCCAACCTTTTGAGAAGCAGCCAAGAGTGCTGATCTCTTGTATCGCCAAGGGTCTCCACTCTAGTCACCTCCAAATCTGTGCAGTAAACTTTCAGTTGATCCTCACCGGGTTTTGTGCCTTTAATTAGCCACCCTCCTCCTGCGCTTGCTTTTCTGATTCTCTTTACTTTCTAGAGGAGAAAGCCTTGGGCACAGAGGGATGACGTGATTCGTGGGAGTGGTGGAACGGGTTCTGATGGCTCTCAAGTCAGGAGATGAGTCTGTGCTTCTGCTGGGGATGGTGAGATGAGCAAAAAGCTTCCCTGCCATGTGTTGTCCATTGCACTGAATAAATCCGCTGCACAGGTCCCCTTCAGAGCGTTGACAAGCCAGGATGTCACTTTGAGGACTCAGGTGTGCCTGACCCAAGCCATGGTGTTTTCAGCTGCCTCGTATGCATGTGAAAGTTGGACCTCGAATAGGAGGGCTGAAGAAGAATCCATGCATTTGAATGGCGGGGCTGCTGAAGAATATTGAAAGGACCAGGGACAAACCTAGCTGGCTCAGGAGAAGAGTGGGAGTGCTCCTTACAGGCAAGGGTGGCGAGACTTTGCCTTACATACTTTGGACATGTTGTCGGGGGGACCAGTCCCTGGAGAAGGACTCATGCTTGGTCTTTAAGTAGAGAGGAGTGAACAAGAGGGGGGCCCTCAAGGAGATGGATGGACGCAGTGGCTGCCCTTATGGGCGTGCGCCCGCACACCCCCCCCCCCCAGAAGGAGGAGGAGGAGTAAGTACAAAGACTCAGCTAGTCACAACAGGAACTGCTTTGCTCCGTGACAAAAGGGAGCTTGCTGCATAAGAATGCCTTGGGACCTTTCTTTATCTGCCTGCTTCCACCAGCTGCCTTCCTGTGGGAGGCACCCCACAGCTATGCTGGGAATTCTCTGTCAGGGATTGCTAGCTCAGAGAGGAATCCACCCTAACCCAGGACCACAGAGCCTCACCTGCCTCCCTGCCCAGGCCACCTGGGGGGTGGAGGGGGAGGGGGTGGAGGAGGAGGAGCCTGTGTTCAGGGACAATTGGATGGTGACTGGAAGTCTCTTCTGGAACTGTTTAGTGACACATTCTGGGGAGGGTCCCAGGCGGTGACCTGCCCTTAGGCTGCCCCTGCTACTAATTAGCTCAGGGTTAGACTTAAAGTCACTTATGGAACCCCTGTGTTGTGATTTTTCTCAACCTCAAAATGGCAGTTACATCATCTCCCGTCAACTTGAGTGAAGGGGTGGAGTCTAGCCTGTCCATCAGGTCATAGCCAATGAGGCCTCTGTGTGGGCATGGCCTTCTGAGGATTCTGGGAGCTCCCATCTGTCTTCCTTCCTGGAGACGGAACATACACTCTCCCTGCGAGACATTCCTGTTGACAAACCACATGGAGCTACACTGATGGAGTCAGAGCCCTGGAGCTGGAGGAACCATGTGGGAGACACATGCCAGCACTGAGATGCTTCCACCACCACTGGATCCACAAGACTTTCCACCCACTGGCCTGTGATCTTCCTGCATTTGGTGTCATTGCATGTGTTGTGTGCGTCTGAAGGGGAATTTATAGACTGGTATCAGACATATGAGCTAATTAATATCAGACTTATGAACTTGATCTGGGATGTTTTCTTAATATACAATTACTCTTTTATATAAAGCTTCCTTATGTACATATGAGTGTCTATGAATTTGTTTCTCTGGTCCACCCAGATTAACACACTCACTCATTATCAATGCTCACAGAAGAGCAAGAATGCCTTTGGTGACCTAATCTGACAGGTCACTCTTAAAAAATTGGGTAATGCCCACTCTTACCACAGAGGCTGTGACGATGGCTTGGCCAGGTGAATGGTGAGGATGTTACAGGATCTGGAAGTGCCGTGCTTCCTCCTGTTGTGCGGAGGGCCGACCTGCTGGCACCTAACAACAACAACCTCCTTTAGAGAGGGTATGGGAGTAAGCACGGTCATTCAGTTTTGATGGCCGGGGACTTTTGAGTAGCGTCTCCGGGGGACATTTGGCGCTATCAAAATTTATGCCTAGAAATGGACCTTAGTCAGGACTCCAACAATATTCCTACCTTTTGGGTTCTGTGTTAGCGGGCAGAGCAGTTGTTGGGGGCCCCAGGAAGCACTAGAAAGCCACAGACTCCCAAGATATACCCCTATATCTACCATCAAGGTCAGCAGTTTTTCTACTCCTGTAACGAGTTAACAGTCTTGGAAACCCACAGGGGCAGTTCTACCCTGTCCACTGGGGTCGCTGTGAGTCAGCATCGACTCGATGGCAGGGAGTATCTGCCATCAATTGGAAGAGAGGAGACAAAGACAAGAAATGAGTTCCATCCGAGTGTAGACCAGTCATGTTAGGTAGCAAAATGGCAGCCCTTGGGCAGGGCTACCGCCTAACTGCTCCCATCTGCTGTCAGCAGACTAACTTGGATGCTTTGCTGGACTGAGTTGTGGTTTAGGAGAAGCTCCTCCAAGGAAACGAGGTGAGAAGGAATCATTAGAGCCAGTGATAGCCCCGCGGTGGTCAGAAGCTGCTGGAAGCCGCAGCACCAAGGGACCCCTGTGGCGGGACAGACCTTAGTTCACAACCTGCATGTTCAGTGGGACTCCCACTGAGACTCGGGGGGCAGCGGGGAGGAGCTCTTCTGTTTTGTTTTCAGTCTAGAGCTTGTGAAAGTGAGTAAAACTCCCGAGATGGGGTGTGGGTGACGCCAATCATCTGTCTGAGGAACCAGCCTGTAAAAATGAGCGTGGGTCCCCGGATCCTAAAACCAGTCACTTCCAGTGACTGACGATTCCAGCACACCCTGGAGACGTGGCCTAAGCCTGCTTCGTCCGGGGAGCTCCAGAGCTGCCATTTCCGTGGGAAATGTCTAGACTCCAGGGGTTCTCAACCTGTGGGTCAAGACCCCTTTTGGGGGGGGAGGGTTGTTGAACAACCTTTTCACAGGGGTCGCCTGATTCACAACAGCAGCAAAAGGACAGTGGTAAAGTAGCAAAGAAAATAATTTTATGGTTGTGCATGGGGGGTCACCACCACATGAGGAACTGTATGAAAGGGTCGCGGCCTGAGGAGGGTGGAGAACCACTGGTCTAGAGCATCTCCCACCTCATCTCTGTCCGCTGCAATGTGCGGCGGGGTCTCGGGTCCTGAAACAGCAAGTTGCGTGTTCTACAGGCTCCCTTAGACTTTCAGGCAGCCCCTTTGCACGTGCCGAAGGCTGCGAACCCCACCATGCGGTCATCTTGAAAGGCTCCCCCCAGATTTTACTGGCCCACCCCAGCTGTTGTTGACTAGATTTCAATCCGGGTGATCCCTTGTGTGTCAGAAGACAAGAATAGACCAGTGGTCCCTCTGGGCGTTCAGGGGCGGATTTGTTGTTGTAAATAGATCTCCAGGCAACTTCTTTGGAGGCACCCCTCCAGATGGCAAGTTTTCGGTTAGCAGCCAAGCCCATTAACCTTTCACACCACAGATAGGCAAAGCAGGAGAGACCCTTTGAACTTCTTAAGCTCCATTCAGGAAGCATGCCCAGTAGAGGTTTGTGAGAATGGAGGGGCTGTTCACTCTGAAGTTTTCCAGGAGCTGTTGGAAAAGCAGCTTGGCATCCTGGCTCTGTGCACGGCCCCATGATGACTGTGCCACTTGCTGTAGGTGGGGGCGGGGGTGGGGAGCCCTTGGCCAAGGCTCTGAGCTGCCCTGTATGCCCCACGCTAGCATGGGAACTCCCTAGGGCTAGGAAACAAGGCAGGCCAGGCCAGGCCTGGGGAACCCAGACAGACAGACATCCCGGGATCGTTCTCATCACTCGGGCCCCCACCTTGCGCCCACATCTGCACCCAGCTGATGGCATCTGGAGATGCTGGGGTCCCCTCCATGGGGTACCAGCCTGGGAGTCTGCCTGAGTGAAGAACCACCACCCTGTAGATCTCTGGTCCAAACCCAACCTGCAGGGAAGCTCCAACACAGCGCCTGCCTCACAGTTCAGTGTGTGGTTGGAATCAAACCACGCAGGCGCCTTTGCCTTTGTGGGATGGCGCCTTTACACATGGATCGTAATTTATTTTCGCTCTTGTTGAGCATTTTCTTGTTGTTAGGTGTTGCTGAGTCGGTTCTGATCCATAGCAACCTCATACGCACAACAGAACAAAACACTGCCTGGCCCTGCGCCATCCTCACAATGGTTCCCGTGTCTGAGCCCATTGCTGCAGCCACATTGTCAGACTCTCTCCTCGTGGGCCTTCCTCTCCCATCGCTGCCCCTGGACTTTACCACACAGGATGTCCTTCTCCAGGGACTGGTCTCTCCTGACAACACGTCCGAAGTATGTGAGACGCAGTCTCGCCGTCCTGGCCTCGCAGGAGCAGTCCGGCTGTGCTGTCTCCAGGACAGGGCAAGTTGTCATTTGGGTATTTTCAGTATTCGCCTCCACAACTCAGATGCAGCGACTCTTCTGTAGTCTTCTTTATTCGGGATTCAACTTCCCCGTGTATATGAGGCTGTTTGAAAATACAGTGGCTTGGGTCAGGCACACCTTCGTTGTCAAAGTCACCTCCTTGTCCCCTTAGCCCCTTGCTTTTCAAAGTCACCTCCTTGTCCCCTTAGCCCCTTGCTTTTCAAAGTCACCTCCTTGTCCCCTTAGCCCCTTGCTTTTCAAAGTCACCTCCTTGCTGCCGAACATACAGGACAGTTTCTGCACGCACCGTTCCACGTCGTTGATGATGTCCTTCCAGTTGTACAGCTAATCTCGTCGTCCTTTTCCGACAGCTCCTCCCCTGGGAACATAAGCTCACCCCCCCCCAAGCTTCCTGTCTCACCGTTCACGTTGCCTGTATCCATTTGAACCCAGAGCTGCCTCTGCAAGGAGCCCCGTGCTCAATGCAGCCGTTTTTTCACTACAGAAGGGCGGCTTTCTGCCAGCCCCCGGTCTCTGTTCTCGAAGAACCGAGAGCTGTGGGAAGAAGTGGGTACCACCTGCTTGGTGAGGGAGACTGGTGTTTTTAAAGCTAGGACGCAGGCAGTAGGCAAGACAGGTGTGTTCCCAGCCATGGCGGAGAAGCCATGAGAGGCTGGGTGTTTTCGGCATCTGCTTCCTCCTGGAGCCAGACTCTGACTGGGCTAAGCATGTGCTCCCCCCCCACCCCCGCCCGCCTGTCCGCCCCTCAGCTGCTGGTGCGATTTCTGTGAGGAGCAGGGAGGGAGCAGAAAGATGTTCAGCTTGCATCCAGAACTTTTTACCTAAAAGAACTGGTCACATTGTAGGTATCGATTTTCGTAAAACTATAAAAAGTCTACCCCTTCTATAGCGGCAGAAAACAGATTTCAGTCACCACCGGGGTCGGTGGACCAGGAAAGTTGGTAGGGAGATGCGAGAGGGAGCAAATGCAAACCCCAAGCCAAACGCACCACCATCAAGTCAACCCTGACTCTGAGCGACCCTAGAGAGCAGAGTGGACCTGCCCCTGTGGGTGTCCATCTGCTGACCAATGAGAAGGCAGGAGGCCATTCTGCTTGGTGACTTGCTGGGCTGCTAATCAGAAGGCCAGCAATTGGGAACCATCAGTCGATCCTCCAGAGAAAGGTGAGGTGTTCTACTCCGGTCAAGATCTACAGTCTTGAAAATCGACAGGGGCAGCTCTGCTCCATCCTGCAGGGTCGGTGTGGGTTGGCATCAATTCGATGGCAGTGAGTGAATCAGTGAGCGATCTTGGTTTTGTAGGCATCCTAGTGCGCAGTTGAGGTAAATACCCACCAGCCGTTCCACAGAGAAAAAAGAGGCTGGCACACTCTCCCAGAATAATGTACATTTTTGGAAACTCCCGTGGGTCACCTCTGCTCTGCCCTACAGGTAGGTCATAATCAACAGTGGGTCTAGATTTGGGTGTAGTTGGTGGGTGCTAACAAGTATTAGGACCTGTCTGATGATGTATTTTGAGCATGTGCAATTTAAAACAAGTCATTTTATTGGGGGCTTATTACAACTCTAATCGCAATCCATACATCCATCCAGTGTGTCAAGCACATTTGTACATTTGTTGCCATCATCATTCTCAAAATGTTCTCTTTCTACTTGAGCCCTTGGTATCAGCTCCTCATTTTTCCCTCCCTCCCTCTCCCTTATGAACCTTTGATAATTTATACATTATTATTATTTTTTTCATGTCTTACACTGCCCAGTGTCTCCCTTCACGCACTTTTCTGTTGTCCATCCCCCAGGGTATATGTAGATCCTGGTGATCAGTTCCCCCTTTCTCCCCCACCTTCCCTTACTCTCCTGGTAGCTCTACTCATTATTGGTCCTGAAGGGATCATCTGTCCTGGATTCCCTGTGTTTCTAGATCCTATCTGCACCAGTGTACATCTTCTGGTCTAGCCAGATTGGTAAGGTAGAATTTGAATCATGATAGTGCGAGGGAAGAAGCATTAAAGAACTAGAGGAAAGTTAGATGTTTCATTGGTGCTATACTGCACTCTGACTGGTGATCTCCTCCCCACGACCCTTCTGTAAGGGGATGTCCAGTTGCCTGCAGATGGGCTTTGGCTCGCTACTCTGCACTCCCCCTCATTCACAATGATATGATTTTTTGTTCTTTGATGCCTGTTACCTGATCCTATGTACACCTCGTGATCATACAGACTGGTGTACTTCTTCCATGGGGGCTTTGTTGTTTCTCAGCTAGATAGCTGCTTATTTACTTTCAAGCCTTTAAGACCCCAGATGCTATATCCTTTCATAGCCGGGCAGCATCAGCTTATGTACCTACTGCATTTGCTTATGTACCCACTTTGCCTTCAGCAATCATGTCAGGAAGGTGAGCATCATGGAAAGCTAGTTTAATAGAACAAAGTGTTCTTGCATTGAGGGAGTACTTGAGTGGAGACCCAATGTCCATCTGCTACCTTAATACTAAACCTATAAATATATGCACATAATTCCCCAGTGTCATATATAAATATATTTACATATGTACATGCCTTTATTTAGACCTCTACAGATTCCCTTTGCCTCCTAGTTCTTTCTTCTATTTACTTTTACTTTCCTCTTGCCTCACTATCATGTTGAGCCTTCATTTGGGTTTCAGTAATTCCTCTCAGTGACATTGCCCTTGATCAAGCCCTACCAGTCTTCCTACACCCTCCTCGTCCTTGTCCCAGGGTTTGTTAACACTCGCTTTCTTTCCCACACCTCCCC
The DNA here is from genome assembly GCF_050624435.1 of Tenrec ecaudatus. NCBI lineage: Eukaryota > Metazoa > Chordata > Mammalia > Afrosoricida > Tenrecidae > Tenrec > Tenrec ecaudatus. Next base: position 14,173,925 of record NC_134543.1, read on the forward strand.
CTCTCCCATGTCCCCCTGGAACCTTTGGTCCCATTGTTTTCTCCCCCAGATTGTTTATCCTGCCTATCTTATCTAGATAGACAGCTCATACAACTCTTATCACAATCCATCCATCCATCCATTGTGTCAGGCACATTTGTACATTTGTTGCCATCATCATTCTCAAAACATTTGCTTTCTACTTGAGCCCTTGGTATCAGCTCCTCATTTTTAATCCCCTCCCTCCTCTCCCTTCCTCCTTCATGAACCCTTGATAATTTATACATTATTATTTTTTTTTCATGTCTTACACTGTCAGAAGACTCCCTTCCTCCAGTTTTCTGCTGTTGGTTGCCCAGGGAGGGGGTTATATGTAGATCATTGTGATCGGTTCCACCTTTCTCCCCGACCTTGCCCTTACCATGGAGCTTGTGCAATTTGTACGACAAGTGTACTTCAATAAAACTTTAGAAAGAACAACCCAGAAAACGGGGCGTGGGAGGAGATAGCACAGAAAGGGCTGCAGGGCTGCAGCTGACTTGCCTAAGGCTCTGCTCTGATTTTTCCTCGTATTCAAAACAAAACAGAACCAGCTCACTGCCTTAGTGTCCATGGTGACTTACCTTGATCTCCTGTAGGTTTCCAAGACTGTAACTGTTTATGGGAGTAGAAAGTCCAGTGTTTCTCCGGAGGAGCTGATGGTGGTTTCAAACTGCCAACCATGGGGACCAAAGCCCATCTTGCAACCACTATACTAGCAGGGCTTGGAGCCCCTGGTGGCTTAATTGGTTATGTGAGTCAGGATGGACTTGATGGTCACAAGTGAGTGAAAAGCTAGGGGCCCTGGTGGCACCGTATTTAAAGCATTCGGCTGCTAACCAAAAGGCTGGTGGTTCAAGCCCACCAGTTGCTTCCACGGGAGAAACATGTTGTAGTCTGCTCCTGTGGAAGACGTCTGACTGGGAAACCCCAACGGACAGTTGTCCCTTGCCTGTGGGATTGCTGTGAATTGGAATCGTCTTGATGGCGGGATAGGGGTTTTATCTCTCTGTGAATCTTCCTTCTCCACCTCCCTCTCCCCACCTCCACAGGAGTGAGGGGTGGGATGTCCTAGTTCAGCCCTAGCTCACTCCTTGCTACAGAAGAGGGGTGGGCAAACTTTGGAGACGCAGGAGCCAACAACTTAAACAGTATCCAAGAGCCATAAATATATCTGTACAAACATATGAAGTCACCATTATCTGAAATGAAAGTCTGGTAGTTTTGCTTCATTTTCAAATTGACTTCTGAGTCACATGTATTGGAAGATCTGCCTGTGCCTCAAGGGCCGCAGTTTACCAAGCCCAGGTCGAGAGCCTACATTTCCAAACTTAGTTGACCTACTGCCCCTTTTTTTGGGAAAAAAAAATTGTGTGTGTGTGTGTGTGTGTGTGTGTATTCAGTGCTACCCAGGCAACAAAAGACTTTTGTACTGGAGCTCATCGTCCAGGATAAAGTGTAGGGTCTGCGGCCCCCTTGCCTCGTTCAGTGCCCCCCACCGCCACCCCCAGGGACAGTATCTCCCTCTTTGGGAACCACTCACTGGGTTTGATCAAGCTGTTTCTCTCCCACGTTATTCTCTGTGTGAGTCCAGGTAGACTAGAGAAACAGATCCATAGACACTCATATGTATATAAGAAAGAAGTTTATGTACAAGAGCAATTGAATATGAGAAAACACCCCAGTCCACATGTAGCCCATAGGTCCGATTTCAGCCCCTATGTCCAATACCAATCTATAAAGTCCTCTTCAGACTCACATAATACATGCAATGATGCCGAATGCAGGAGGATCACAGACCAGTGGGTTGGAAGTTTTGTAGATCCAGTGGTGGTGGAAGCAGCTCCGTGCTAGGTCTGGTTGCATCAGGGTAGGTCCATGTGGCTTCTCCAGCTCCCAGGACGTAGCACTATGTGTCTTGTCAGTAGAGCATCTCTCAGGAAATGAACAGAGAGAGGATTGTGTCTCCCTACTTCAAGGATGAAAATCCAGGAGTTCCAGGAATTCTCAGGAGAAGACCATGCCCATACAGATGTCTCATTGGCTATATCACGATTGACAGTCTAGACTCCACCCGTACACTCTTATTTCTCAAATTGACACCAGATTATGTGACTACCATGATCTCACACACTGCCATTGAGTCAATTCTGACTCATAGTAATCCTGCAGTGCACTGTAGAACTGTCCCCATGAGTTTCTGAGACTGTAACTCTTTATGAGAATGGAAAGCCTCCTCTGAGAAGCTGGCTGTGTTTGAACTGCTGACCTTGTGGTTAGCAGCCTGACTGAAGCACAAGCCCCAGGTCTTTAGTTCCCACTGAGATAAAACTCACATAGCTCAAAGTTCACCCTTCTAAGAGTTTTCCACTCAGCGGCGCCGAAGGCCTTCCAAGAAGTTTGTGCAGACATCAACAGTTTTCCATTCCTGAGCAATTTCACCCCTCCGAGAAGGAATGCCGTTCTGTCCTTTTGAGCCCTGAAGACAGTTCCTACTGCAGGCGGATCTGATCTGGGGGTGCCTGGATTGTGGCCCAGAGCAGGGAGCTTGCCTGCTCCCAGACAAACCAGCATCCGATCACTGACATTTGTTTCACAGGAAGAGGCTGTTGAGGTCTTACCTCCGCGCCTTATGTCGGGGGAGAGAGGTGCTTGCTGGTCAACGGACCCCTCCCAGTTTGAACAGCACCCCTCCCTTATCCTCACCCCACCGGGAAAGGAGCATTGGCATTTGAGTGGAGCCCCTGAGCCCTGAGAATGTCCTTTGTGGACAAGAGTCCTGTGAGACACAGCAGAGGGTCTCCATGGGAAAGTAGCACCTGGTCTATTGCTGCTTTTTAGCAAATAAATGCCAGAGAGATAAGGCCCTTCCTTTGTGAGGCAGCTTGGCTTTATTAGACTGGGCTCCCAGGGAGTGTGCTGGGAACCCCTGGGAGAAGCACAGACTGAGTGGCCAGGGCCCACTGTGACAGGCCTTAGCAGTGGCTGGCCATCTTCCTCATTGTCCTCCCCTCCTGATGCCCCCCTCCTCCCCCAACACACATACATGCTTGCCTCCTGGCTCGCACTTGGGTCTTCTGCAGGCTGTTTATCTGGCCCAGACACTTGTCCTGGAGAAGACAGCTCTCAGGAGGGAGCGATGGTGCCCACACTAGAGGAGCGGGTCTTGGAGGGTTGTGGGATATGAGGGTGGAGGTGAGTAGTCTCCCATCTTTGTGGTGCGCAGGATGGAGCTAGTGTCCCAATCCAGATAGCTTGTGGGAGACACAGGAGAGGCAGCGCTGATGTGACTGAGGTCATGCGTGCTTCTGTCTGGTAAGCAGCACTGGGCTGGGAGTCTGGGCATTCTCGTCTGTTCAAGAATGTTCTAGGCTCCTCTCGGCCCCAGCTTGCTGGATGTTGTACATCAAGTTATTTCATCTCACTGGACCTCATGCAAGGAGCCATGCAGGGCTGGTGGGCTACGAGTCGGGCTGTAAGCTGCAAGGGCAGCGGTGTGAAACCACCAGCAGCTCCTTGAAAGAGAGACGAGGCTTTCCACGTCCGTCAAGCGTGACAGTCTGAGAACGCCCCTGCTCTGTCCTGCAGGGTTGCCGTGAGTCAGAATTGATCCGATGGCAGGGAGTTTTTATTCATTCGGTCATCTGTGTTTCAATTTCGTTTCATCATCCTTCCGTAAAATGATGGCTGTGGACTAGGCGCGCCTCCTGTGGGCCCCCACCCAAACCTGCCACCCTTGGGCATGAACGGCTCACAGTGTGGGTGCAGATTTCATTTCACTCCGATGACAAAGCTGCCTTCTGTTGGGGACCTGACTCCTTAGTGGGTCTTCAAGAAGCAGTGTGGTCTTTGCGATGTTCCCTCCAGAGAGGTGGGGTCCCCAAGTCTTGGCTGGTTGGAAGCAGGAGCAGCGTGGGACTTTATTCAATGGCCCTGTGGTCTCCCCGTCTCCGCCAACCCCATTGACAGTTGGTGAGTCTGAAGCCCCGGCACTGGTGGGCAGACAGCTTGGTGTTTCTCAGGGCAAGGAGGAAAAAGGCGGGCAGGGCCTGGAGGACTGGGGAGGTCTTGCTGTTTGTTCCCTGTCTCTCTGGAGAGGTTGCAAAGGAAATCCCTTTCCCTTTGTCCTGCTCCGCTCAGCAAATACCCACTGTGCCTCTTGGCTGCGAGCAGAGCTGGAAGGAGCGTGGCTAATCTTGGGCTTTATCTTCTTCGGGTCAGATTTGCCAGAGCTTTGGGCATCTGCCTCTGGACGGAGACCTACAGGGGGCCTTGATGGCTCCATTCTCTGAGGTTCAAAGGGTAAAGGCTCCACAGCCCAGACATGATGCCCGATGCCCGGCAGAGCTGGGATGGCGGCTGGATCACTTTGCGGGGGGGTGTGGGGGGATGGGACTTGTTTTCAGGCATGCCAAGGCTGCTCTTGAAACCCAAGTGATTCAGAAGCACAAGGACCGAACTTCCAGCTGGCACAAGGCCTCCCTATGGAGGACAGGCGTCTTGGGGGCGCTTTTCTTGAGGGGGGACATTGTACGAGCCTTGGTTGAATGGTATCCCAGAGGCAGCTGGCACCCCTGGTTCACCCCACATGCTGACGGGGAGGGGAGAACAGTGTACTAAAGCCGAGACTGTGTACTAAAGCTTCAGCAGAGGGCCCAAGTGCAATCCACGTGGCTCTCTCCCAGGGTGCCCAGCATACAAAGCGGGAGCAAGTCGAGCCATGGCTGCGGAGCCAGACAGAGAGCAGGAGGGCCTTGATCCAGGCATGGGGAGGGAGTCAGATGAGGAGAAACGAGGGCTGTTTCTTGATAAGGAAAAGCCCTAGAACATCCAGGTGGTAGAAGCTGGGGGAGCCACAGCCACGGTCCTCTTTTCGTGGGATGTCAGACCACCCTGCCTTCCTCCAAATCCCCAGCTCACTTATACAGAAAGAGCTGTGTGCATGCAGGCAGACCGGCATGGTGTCCTGCGTTAGCCTCATGGCTGAGCCCAAGTGGGCCTGCTTATGGTTCCTCCCAAGTCTCCCTTGCTTTCTGCATTCACTCTTTACACCACCAGCCATGCCAACTTGACCTCTTGCGGTGGGTTCCTGTTATCTCGCTCCTGCTGGACGCTCTGCCACTCACATGTCCACTACTCACATGTCCACTACAGACTGGGAAGCAAGTCCTGGCGATGGATGCTCTAAACTTGACCGTGGAGACCGTAAGAATGAATGACGCTGTGTGTGGTGATGAAGCAGAAGTTCGGCGAGGTCGAGAGAGACCCTCGTTGCCATGGTAGCCACAGCAGTGGGCTTGACCGTGGTGGTAGCTATGAGGAGGACACAGGACCGGGCAGTGTCCCACGCTGCTGCACCGACGGTTGCCCTGAGCCACAGTGGCAACCCTCTTCTAAAAGCCGGTTGGACAGGTAGCCAAGGAGCATCAGGAAACTTAGGTCCTGGCTCAGGTGTGTCCATCTTTCCTTCCCGATTGTCCTTCCTCTTAGGCAGGACAGGGGCCCTGGCTTTCATTCACTTTTTGGTCCATGCAAACTTTTGTTTCACGTGTATCTGTTGAGCTCTCGCTGCACGGTGGGCCCTGCAGGTCCTAGAGACCTGGCGTGAGCATGATGGCTAGGTCTTATCACATATGTTCCTTTCCGTGGTAAACATTCCTGAGCCTCAGAGACTGTCACTAGCTAGGTCTCCCTACCTTCTCTGGCTTAGCTGCCCACAGCTGCCCGATCTTCAGGTGAGGAGCATGCCACTGAAAGTTATAGTTTTCCTCCTACAAATCTTTCGTTTTTTAGTCCAGTATTTCAATTTGGCCTTGGCTATTGTAAAGGGGAGTGCCTTTTTAATCGTCGCTTCTGTGATCTTGTCTGATGTGTAGAGCAGTCCAATAGACTTCTGTTTGTTGATTTTGTATCCTGCTATTCTGCCATATTCCTCTATTGCTTCCAACACTCTGCTTGTGAAGTTTAAGGGACCTTCAATATATAGAATCATATCGTCTGTGAATAATGATAATGTAGCCTCTCCCTTCCCCAGGTGAATACCTTTGTTGTCTTTTCTTTGTCTTATGTTGTTAGCTAGGACCTTCAGTATGATGTTGAATAGGAGTGGGGACAAGGGGCATCCTTGTCTGGTCCCCTTTTTCAGTGGAATTGTTTTCATCTTTTTGCTATTAACTACCATGTTGGCTGTTGGTTTTTCATATATGGCTTGTATAATATTAAGGAATTTTCCTTCTATTCCTATCTTCTTGAGTGTCTTAAACAGTTTTTCCTGCCAATGTGGCAAATAATACTGATGGTCTTTCGTATGTCGAACCATCCTTGTGTCACTGGTATGAATCCCACTTGGTCACGGTGAATTGTTTTTTAAATAGGTTTTTGTATTTTATTGGCCAGTATTTTATTAAAGATTTTTGCATGGGTGTTCATTAGGGATATTGGTCTGTAGTTCTCAATTCTTGTGGGATCTTTGCCCGCTTTAGGTATCAGAGTTATACTAGCTTCACAGAAAGAGTTTGGGAGCTTTCCGTCTTTTTCTATGTTCTGGAAGAGTTTGTGTAGGATTGGTGTCAGTTCTTCCCTGAATGCTTGGTAGAATTCTCCTGTGAGGTCATCTGGCCCAGGGGATTTTTTGGTGGGTAGTCTCTTAATCACCTTGTGTATTTCTTCCATTGCTATTGGTCTGTTGAGGTTTTTGACATCCATCTGGGATAGTCTAGGAAGAGATTGTGTTTCCAAATATTTGTCCATATCTTCCAACATGTTGAATTCGTTAGAGTATAGGACTTCATAGTTCTGTGTAATTATCCTTTTGGTTTCATTAGGGTCCGTTGTAATGTCCCCTGTTTCATCCATCATCCTTGCAATTGTCATTTGTTCCTTCCTTTCTTTGGTTAGGTCTATCAATTCTGTTAATTCTTTCAAAGAACCAACTTTTAGCTTCATTAATTTTTCCCATAGTTTTCTTCTTTTCCCTCACCTCTATCTCAGCTCTGATTTTATTATATCTATTCTCTTGCTATTAGTAGGGTTGTTCTGTTGAATGTGCTCTAATTGGTGTAAGTTTTGTGCTAGTATATCATCCATGAGTCTCTTTTCTGCCCCCCCCAGTCTCTTTTCTTTTTCATGTGTGCATTTATTGCTATCAACCTTCCTCTGATAAATGCCTCTGCTGTATCCCAAAGGTTTTGGTATGTTGTCTTTTCATTCTCATTGGTTTCTAGAAACTTTCTGATTTCATCTCTGATCTGTGTCAATACCCATTCCTGTTGCAATAGAGAATCGTTCATCCTCCAAATGTTTGCCCTTGTTTTCTTTACTGTCTTTCTTTTAATTTACAGCCTTATGGCATAGTAATCGGAAAGAGACGTCTGTTAATCTCTATGTGTTTGAATTTACTCAAGTTCGACTTGTGGCCCAGTATGTGGTCTATTTTCAAATATGTGCCATGTGAATATGTGCCAAATTCACAAAGAATGTGATTTTTTTGCATGTGTGTGGAGAGCTCTGAAAATATCTAGCAAGCCCAGTCGTCCAATTGTGCTGTTTAGATCTGTAGCCTCCTTGTTGTTTCTTTCCCAGTCATCTGTCTTTTTCAGGGAGTGGTATATTAAAGTCACCAACTATAATTGTTGAGCCTGTGATTTCTTTTTTCATCTTTTAGAGTGTTTTATTTACAAATTTCACGGATCTCTTTTTGGGCACATATATATATATATTATGCTCACTGGTTCTTGGTCTACTGTTCCCTTGAGCATTACATTGAGCCCCTCCTTGAGCCCCTCCTTGTCTCTTATTATGGCCTATATCTTGAGATCAATTTTGTCAGATATAAAATTTGCTACCCCTGCTTGTTTTGCATTGCCATTTGCTTGCTATATTTTTCTCCAGCCTTTAATTCTCAACCAGTTTTTGTCTGCAAGCTTGGGATGTGTCTCCTGTAGGCAGCAGATTGCTGGGCTGTTTTCTGAGCAATTCTGTTAGCCTCTGCCTTTTAATGCCAGAGTTCAGGCCATTGATATTCAGTGTTATTACATCCATCTGTGGACTCTGTGATGTCATCTTGTACCTTTTGTGTTGGATATTTTCCTACCTAGCTATCTTATCTGCTTTTGTTGTGTGCGTGGTTTATGTTTGCCTTTTTCCACTATTGAACCAATGCTATCTTGGAGCTGTCGCCCTATGGGTGGAGTTGTTCTATGTAATGGTCTCTTATTTGCCCTTGGTGAGTTTTGATCTTCTGCCCATACTGGATTGGAAAGGATCGTTTGTAGGGCTGAGCTTCTTTTTATGTATTCTTTGAGGTTATCATTGTCTGGGAAGACTGTTACTTCTCCATCTATTTTAATAGATAATTTTTCCGGGTAAAGTATTCTTGGATTTGCGCTGTTTCCCTTCAATTTTTGGAATATGTTACTCCTTTCCCTCCACTTCTTCATCGTTTCAGCTGATAGGTCTGAACATACTCTTATCGGAGTACCTTTATACGTGACTGTTTGCTTTTCCCTAGCTGCTTTTATGATCTCCCCCTTTCCTCATAGTTGGATAATTTGACAATTATGTGTCTTGATGACTTTTTCTTGGAATTTATTCTGGCTGGTGTTCTTTCAGCCTCCTGAATGGTTGCTTGATTTTCATTTATTAAGCTGAGGAAGTTTTCCTCTAAGAATTCCCTTGCTATTTTCGCTGTTGACTTCCTTGTTGTGTCTTGTACCAGTAGTCCAATTATTCTAATTTGTTCCTCTTCATAGCATCAGACATGGCTCTCAAGTTTGCTTCAGCTTCTCTGGTTGTCTTATTTGACTGCTTTTCCCGTTTGCTGAGGTCTACTTGGTTATCCTCTAGGTTACTGGTGTGATTCTCTGCCTCCTCAAGTCTGTTGGCCAAGTCTGTCAATTTGCCACTGGATTGTGTTATTTCATCCCTTAAGTCTTGTATTTCCCTTTGGTGTGTTGCCTTTATCTCCTCTACCTTTTCATCCCTTTTCTGTATTGCCTCCCTCATATCCTGTATGGCTTCAAGCAGCATTATGAAAATTTCTGTGGCAGGTCAATATCTGCTTCTTTGTTGCACATCGTTAAGTTTATGACTTCTTCAGGCATTGTCCTCTGTTTCTCCTTATTTTTTGTTGAGGCTGTTAGGACTGGTTGCTGTTTATGTGTTGTTTTAGAGGAGCCTGGAGCCATCTTCAAGAGTTGAAGAACACTGGGCTCTCTCTTGGGGGACCCGTATGAGTGCTTCTATGAACTACCTGCCTGTAGCTGTACTGAGGGGTCAAGCTATCGCTATATCTTCCTGTGGTTTCACTCTTACCCTATCCGACCAGTATTCTGTTATTTGGAATATGTGTTGGATAATCCTATCATGTGATGCTGGTTGGGTTGTTGTGGGCTCCCGAGGGTGTCGCTTCACTGGCTGGTCTCTAAGTAAGCCTCTCAGTGCTTGGAGCACCTCGGGTGGCCTGTGGTGTTTCCCTCTGCAACTGGAGTGCTGAGGGTGTGTGGGCGTACCTCCCTTGGTACAGAACACTGTAGCTGATAAGGGGAATTAGCGTAGTCAGAGAGATCTCCTTGGAGGTTGGGTGGATGTTCCTGCAGTAGCATGGCGCTCCATCAGTGGTGGGCAGGAGTTTCCCCCTGTCACTTGTAGGGCCTTGGGGTTTAGGCTGGAGCTCCCCTCCAACTCTTTGAAGGGGAGAACCCCCTGCTGCTTGGTATATGGAAGAGGACAGCTGTGATTTCCCCAGATGCATGTAAAGCCAACAAATGCGGTGGGGAGCTCCCCTAGTTGGGCCTTCAGAGTTGCCTTAGGCAGAAGTGAGTTGCCTGGAGGCGCTAGTAGCTTGTGAAAGGAAAGATAGGGAGAGGAGGGGGGAAAGAGAGAAAGAAGAAAACACAGTCTGGAGCCACAATGCCAAGCAAACTAACACCTACTCACACACACAAATAAAATGCACAGACTAAACAAAAGTGAAAACAGTTAAAATAAAAACAACAAAAAAGGAGAACTGAATCTGCTGAGGCTGTGGCAGGAAAGAGAGAGGAGATAGAAGAAGTGGAGTAAAAGAAGAAAAAGTGAAAGAAGAACAAAAGAAATAAAGAAAAAGAAGAAACAAAGAGAGCAAAGGAGAGAAAATTTTAAAAATAGACAAAGAGATAGCTGAACCCTGTGCTGTGCCATGTGTAATACTGTCTCGTGCTGTGTGCAGCACTGTCTTAGGGGGCAGGCTGTAGCTCTCCCCACTGGGTGGGCAAATTTGCCATAGGCAGAGGGTAAGGGTCTGGAAACCAACAGTGGCATGTGGAAGGAAAGAGGGGGAGAGGAGAGAATCATAAAAGCAGAGAGAAAGTAGAAGAGAAGAAAGAAAGAAAGAAAGAAAAAGAGAATAATGAGAAAGAAGGGGAAAAACTCAATTGTGCTCACTAAGATTGCCTGTGAATGGTAAAGAGGGAAGAAAGAGAGAAGGAAGAAACAGAATAAAGCGATAGCTGATCTTTGATTGCCTAAATGTGGGGACAGGAGGGTTTCAACCCTGTTCCACAATGGCAGGCTGGTGTGCCCTTTTAATTCAGGGACCCAGTGGTGCTGGTTGGAATTGCCCTTGTTGGTGAGATCACCTTAGAGGTCAGACGGAGGTTTCCTCAGCAGCAAGGCACGCTGTAGATGGCTGTCATAGCTGCCTCTTGTGGCGTACAGCACTCCCACAGGGGGAAGGCTGGAGTTCCCCCTGCTATTAGGGTTGATTTGCCCTAGGCGGAGTGTAGTAACCTGGAAACCAGTAGTGGTGTATGGTAGGAAAGAGCGGGAGAGCAGAGGAGACAGAGGGAAGAAGAAAAAAAGAGGGAAAAGGAAGAAACAGAGTGAAAAAATCCCCAAACAAACCTGAGCTTGTTTAGACCGAATGCAGTGGGAAAGATAGAAGGGCGAGTGCATAAAGTGAGAAGAAATGGAGTGGTAAGTAAGGAGATACCTGAGACTTGATCATCTGTCCGCGAGGCTGGAGTAGTTCCAACTCTTCTTCAAGGTAGCGGGGTGGTGTGCCTGTTTAATGTAGGGTTCCACAGATGCAGGGTGAGATTACTCTTGAAGGCTAGATCGCACCAGCAGCCAGGTGTCAGTTCCCACCGCAGTACTGAGTGCTGGACTTCACTGGTATACCTGCTTTGTGCGCTATATAGCACTACAGCTGGGTGATGTGTTGGGGGTGTTCCCACTGCTTCATATGGGGCTCCAGGACAGGCAGGACCTCCCTGACTGTGTGTAGAATCACTGAGAGGGAAGCTAGGCTTATTGGCCTAGCTAGACTGCTGGTGCCTTACTAGATCAGAGCATTTTATTTTTTTATTCCCCCCACTGGCCAGCTAGAATAGAATTAAATTAAATTGTCTCCTTGGCTCTGAGTTCTAGCTCCATGTTCTGTTAGATGCTTACACTTGCTTCAGCAGGTCTTTGTTATACAAAAATCCTCCAGATTCTAGCTAAATTCTGTCATTCCTTAGTGAGGGCATCTTCTTCTACTGATTTATGTTAAGGGCCCTGTCTATGTGCTCTAGGAGCTGAGCAGCAAGGCTGGGGTTTGAGTTTTTACCAATAACATATATTCTCACTCCGTTTTATATTATGCTTGTGAGGTGCTCTGATTTGGGGGCTGTCACGCTGACCCCAAAGGGCAAGATCCAGCTTATCAAGGGGGTTGTTTCCTTGGAACTGATTTTGCCCCTTGGACTCTGACTGTCCACTTATTTTCTCCCACACCACAATCTGCCTCAGTTAAAAACTGCTTTTTCTTCTACTCCAAATTATGGCTACCCGCCACCCCCACTCCCCAGGCTATGAGCTCAAGGCAGCCAACCCTGTGGAGAGGTCTGGTGTGGGGTTCCCCTATTGTCTGGGATCATGTCCCCTTTAGGGCATCAGCCTGGAGAAATCGCTACTCCCAGTGAAAGGGCAAGGGTGGGAGGAGATTTTTAGCGGGAGCCCGTGAGCCCATGCCAACCCTAGAGTGATTTAGAGCGTTCTTGGTTCGTTTTGTGAGTGGAAATCACACACAAAAAGGGGGTTCAGGAGAGACCCTAGTACCCTAATTCTAATTTCAGGACTCCTCCTAGTTTCCTTCACCTTACTTCCTAATTTTCTGGTCTGGCAGCAGGAGCTCGGGATGGGTGAGTCTTCACTAGTCGCCATTTTCCCCGAGTCCTGGCAAATGTGTATTTCAGTGATACCACCAAGGTTCATTTTTTCGGCGCTGATTATTTTGCCTAGTCACAGAGCGGCATTTTGGCTAGGTGTTGAATATCGGGTTCACATGGTCAAACCTGAAACCAAAGTCCAATTGCTTCCCAATATTTCTGTTCAAGATTCTGGTCAGAGATGATGTGCTAACTGGCCTCTTGCCCGAAGGCTCTCAAATCTGGACACAGCTATTTCTGTCTCTGTTTTTTTTAGGGTTTCATAAGATGATGTAGCAGATGCCCTGGGTACCCAGAACTGAGGAAAGTTCTAGAATCTGGCCCTCAGCTAAGCTCCCGACAGCACGCATTTCCTGAGGCAGGTTAAGAATGCACAGTTCCAGATGGCCTGCCAGGCAGGACACCTGGAAGAGGTGGATGCACCTGGCGTCCCGAGTGGGCATCTCAGTGGTGCCTGTTCCCGTCCCCCCTCAGGCATGCAGAGAGGTGGGGGTGGACCTGGCAAGGGAGCCTTTCCAGGGCAACTCCAGCCAAGCAACTGAGGATGCCATGGAGGTGGGAGGGCAAATCAGCCTTCCTCTGGAGCTCACCATGATGAGATTGACCTTCTTCAAAGCCAAATTAGGAAGAAGCAAGGTCATCTCTAGGGAATTGTGCAGGCTCCGGAGGGATTCCACTCCCCCCCACCCACCCCACTTTGCTTCTAGGCCCTTCTCTTGCAGCCTAGGCCTCTTTGCTTGCTGGCAACATGGGGATTCCCCCTTCCTCCCAGCTCCAGCTCTCCTGGTTCTAGGATATGCCCTATCTCAGTCATTTGTGCATTAGTAGCTACTTTAAACTGCCGACCATAGTCCTTATAGGCTTAAGAACAAGTACAAGCTCACCGCTCTCGCGTCAATGCTGACTCATGGGTCTCAGACTGTCACTGTTGAAAGCCCAGTCTTTCCCGAGGAGCTGCTGGTGGTTTTGAACTGTGGACCAGCGGGATGGCAGACCACTGCATAGCCACCGTGCTACCAGGCCTCCATCGACTTCAGGAGCTGGGGGTCAGGAAGGAGCATGGCTGTTGTTCGCTGCTGTCTCGTCGTGTTTGGTCCGTGGCAATCCAGTGGGTGCCGAGTGGTCCTGCGTCTCGGCGTTTGTGTCCTTTGGGGAGCAGTTCACCAGGCCTGCCTGCCGAGGCGTGCCCCTGGGTGGTGTGGAAGGGCCACCCATGTGGTCAGTCATCAAGCATCTAACCATTTGTGTGACCCAGGGGACCGGAACGAATTTTAGATGTATGGTTGTGAACCCTGGCGGTGTCCTGATTATGCTCTGGGCTGCTAAATTCGAGGCCAGTAGACGGAAGCCCCCAGCTGCTTGAGGAAGACAGATGAGGCAGTCTATGCCCATAGAGACGGACAGTCACGGACACGACTGAACGATGGACTGATTTGACATTTGTGTTCATCCCATCAAAAAATATAGAGAAATTTACAGTCATGGAGCTGGTTTTGGTTGGCTAGGAGTTGATTTCGCCTAACCTCCTAGTAACCCCGTGTGGCACAGTAGCACCAGCCCATGCGGTTTAGAAAACACCTCTTTATGGAAGGAGGTCACCAACGTTTTCTTTTGTGGAGACACTGGGTCCCTTGACACTTCCAACCATTCCGTTACCAGTCAAGAGCTTAACTGTTGTTGCCACCAGACCTCCGCTTAGAGCTTTAGGTGTGACTCCAGAGATGTGATTCTTTGGGCTCTTAGAACCCCCACCCCCTCCCAAGGACACAGTCTTCTCCTGGGGCTCCGGGGTGGGCGAGATTTAGATGGGGCCGGGGGTGGGCTAGTCGTGTCTGTATTTGGAATCAAATGACTCTGGAAACTTCCAAGTCAACCCACCAGCAATAGTGCTGTGGCCAATTCTGTTCTAGAGCCCCAAAAGACCTCTCAAATTCATTTTTGGGGAGCGTTTAAGTCTTAAAAGAGACAAAGACAGACACATCGTCCAGATGAGGAGGTCATTAGTATTAGGTCAAACTGATGTCGGGGAATTCAGATCGGGGCACTGGTTCAATAAGGCAGAGGACAAAAGAAGCTGCCACCAATTCATGATTGGTGGCAGATCAACACATCAGAGTCACAGGTGGGACCACAGGAGCAGGAACGGGACCATGATTGGGACAGGTACATTGTGTTATTTAAGAGCTTACAAAATTGGTCCATGGCCTTCAGACCAAGGTCAAAATCAAACACTGTTGTGGAGTCAATGCCGACTCAGAAGGACCTTATAGGACAGGGTAAAACTGCCCCTGTGAAGTTTCTCAAACTGTAACTCTTTATGGGAGAAGGCGGCCATCGCGAAACTGATAGGGCATGATTCATGACTCATGACCCCTGTATTGTCCCCAGCAGGGTGACCTCCATCAGGACACACCCAGGCAAGCCCCTAAGGGCGACTGCCCCTCCCTGGGCTGGCCGGAGATGGGTGGAGCTCATTACTACATTCCAAGGCCCTCTACCATAGGACAAGATGATCTAAGACAGTAGTTCTCAACCTGGGGCTTGCAACCCTTTTGGGGGTTGAACGACCCTTTCACATGGGTCGCCTAATTCATAACAGTAGCAAATTGACAGTGATGAAGTAGCAACGAAAGTAATTTTATGGTTGGGGGGTCACCACAACATGAGGAACTGTATTAAGGGGTCGAGGTATTAGGAAGGTTGAGAACCTTGGTTTATGATCAGAAAGGATTCAATGGGTGGGGGCTTACTCTACGTGGGGACTCTGCCCATGAATTTCGGGCTGTCACCACCTCCATGACCTTTGCAAACCGGGGTACAAACTGAAGCTCCAATACACTTCTGAAAATACCTGCGCCTTTCTCATTTAACCACGTAATATACAGATACAAGCCTCCAAGAGTTTGTAAATGGAAGAGTGAGTGGGTGCACTCAAATATTTAAATATGAAACGGAAAAAAAGTTGAATCTGAAATGTTGGGACAGGAAGACGGGAGTGAGGAAGCTGTAGCATGGGGGAAATGTCACCCACAAGCTACATAAATTCTCCTGAATGAACCTGGGACATGGCCTGGTGGCAGGCTCTGATGTGTGCATGGTAACGGGTTACTGACAGGTCATGTGCAGATGTATAAATCCACAGGCCAGCCAAGGATAGCCTTGTTAAATGATCACATGGCCTGGAGGCTCCCTCTTGAATGGTTGGCTGAGTGCCTTTATGCAGGCACCCAAGGTCAGCTTTAAGCCTAGAGCATTGGTCTGAGCATTTTCATCTCTGGACCATCATGCTGGCTCCTTGGTTCCCCATGTTACCAGGTAGTCTGTAACCCACCCATCCTCACAGGGCTTGGCTCCTGGAAAGCAATGGCCGGCCTCTCCCATCCCTGTTTGGACACTGTCATCATCGATACCAAAATGAGGGGCAGGTAAAGTAGGTGTCTAATTTGGGGGTGTTGTAAAGAGCCCATTGAATCAAATTGGGCTCTTTTTGCTTCCATAGTCCAGCCCTTGTTAGAGAGCTAGACACTTCTGCTTGGAGAATCTTGGGCTCTTTCCTCTGAAGTGGCCTCCGGAATTTTGCAGTCCACCTCCTTGAATTGCAGACCAAGAAACTGAGGTCAGCACTTGAAGGCAGTGGTAGAAGAGTGATATGTCCAGGCCATACAAGGTTGCATAGACCTCTAGAGAGGGAGGGCCAGCCCTGGGGGATGTCAACCTTAGGCTCTGAGTTCTAAATTAGCGTCACAGGTGAGTCTTGAAAGTTATTTCTTCCAGAGGCATGGGAAGCCAAGTTTTTCAGGAGATCAACTAGAGAAGAGGCATTGTTTTCTGAGCTGGAAGAACTTTGGAGACGAGCTCTTCCTGTCTGTCATTGACTGGGGAGGGTACTGTCATCCAGAGTGGATCCTGGGCTCCTCCATGCGAGAGCCCAGAGCTGGAAGGGACATTGACAGTGAGGTTGACGAGGCTACAGGTCACTGCTCAAGGCTCAGCCTGCGCAAACCAGGACCTGGAGGGAAGCAGACGAGAAGGATCCTTGGGAGCTGGGAACTCAGAGCCACCTGGGAGAAGGTGTTCATGGCAGCAGTGGGCCATGGCAGACTTCAGATCTGTACCCCCAGTGTGCAGGTACAAACAGGACACTTGTGTATAATGCTCTTGGCCTGTCCTGGCATTCTGTAAAATAATACACCCTGCAGAATACAGTGCATGCAGCCCTGGTTGAAAACATTCCTGGGGAGATGGGAACAATAGGCAAGCATCATATTAGGGGCGGGAATTGGGTTTTCAGAGAAGCGGTGCCAGCCACCCACCTCAGCACTGTGCTCTCTTTTCACCAGTCCCTTGACTTAGGAGGGCAAGAAATGAGTGTCAAGAGCTGCATGGGGTCAAGTACTTCACCAAGTTACCTCAGCTAGGGGAGGGAGGGGGGGGAGGGAAATCGAGCTGATTCCAGGAACCCAAGTGGAAGGTGAATTTTGAGAATGACGAGTGCAATGGATGTATAAGGGAGCTTTGCTCAATTGATGTATGTAAGGATTGTGATGAGTTGTATGAGCCCCAATAAAAAGATTTATTAATTAAAAAAAAAAAGATCTGCATGGGGACTGCTCTGCTGGTTCCAGCGAAATTGGCCCTGGGAGGTAGAAACCAGCATGGTCAGAAGCCTTGGTCCCTCCCCATGGTAGCAAGTGGACCTTAGTATCAGAGTGCCGCTATCAGGGACTTAGGGACAATGGGAGATGGCCAGTGTGGCTTGAGGGACAAGAGTCCTTGTGTTGGTTTTCTGCTACCTCTCTTCCAGGACCATCCACTGCAAGTCCAGAGCTTCTGTTACACTGCTCTTAACTCAAGTCTGGCTCAGGAAACTGGCCTTTTGGCCAACTGGGCTTCTTGAGCAGACTGTGTTCTGGCTCTCCCTAGGAGCCCACTGTCCAGAGAGGCTTGCTGATGGCCATCTCCCTTTCTGTCGCTGGGGGGGGCGGGGAGGCAGAAGGCCCCAGGCAAGGCTGCCAGGGCCCCACGGTGAGTGGGCTGACTCCTTCTAGTCGGAGCCTGGGGATCTGGCACTAAGCCACCAGGGGTGCACTGCGCCGTAGGCCTTGGCCTCCTGACCCCCACAAACAAGGTTATTCCAAACGGCAGCTTGGCCTTTCTCGTTCAGATGGATTCTGTCTCCCATCTGTCACAAGACAAGTGGCAATCGGGAATTCAGAATGGCTGTGTGTGTGTCACAGTCCTCTGATGGGCCTGTTGGGTCACACAGACAAGTCTTAGATGTCATTCACAGATAAACGTGAACACGGGCTTTCAGATGTTTGTCTCTTGAGTTGAAGAAAACAACGCGGACTTCTGTACGTGTGTATACTTGCTCTTCTAAGTGGCGCGTAAAACGGAGAGCACCCACGCCTCTCAAATTGGTTCCAGCCACCGTGGGCTCTACAGGACAGAGCCAAACCGCCACATGGGGTTTCCCGGTTTGTCGTCTTTATGGCAGTAGACGGTCCCATCTTCTTTCCCATGGAGAGGCTGGTGGATTTGAACCACAGACCTATGGTTAGCAGCTAAATACTTAGCCACTGCGCTACCAGCATTCCTTAAAGCAGACAGGAACAGATGTTGATTGTGAAGGTGCAAGTAGATTTTTTCCCCCCTCCTTTTGAAATCACAGAGGCCTTATGAGGTTAGGGAATATCATACTATCCTGAAAAAAATGGCACCAGAAAGTAAGGTAGCAAGAAGATGTGACTACTCAACAAGCACACTCACTGCCATCAAGTCGACCTTGCATCACGGCGATTGCATCCTTGAAGAATAGAGCTGCCCCTGTAGATTTCTGAGACTGTGCACTGTTACGGGAATGGAAAACCTGCCTTGGCATGGCTGGCCATTTCAAACTGCTGACCTAGTGATTGGCAGCCGAATCCTGTACCCACAATGCTACTGGGGCTCCAGAGAGGTAGGTGTTCTTGCCACCAAGCTGGTTCCGAGCCAGCCACCCTAGGTAAACAGAAAGCAGCGCGCCTGATCCTGCGCCATCCTCACCAAGGCTGCGCTTCAGCCATGGCTGCAGCCACGGTGTCCAGGGCCTTCCTCATTTCCACGGCCCCTCTACTCTACCAACCGTGATGTCCTTCTCCGGGGTCTACTCTCTCCTGATTGTATGTCCAAAGTATGCGGGACAAAGTCTCCCCATCCTTGCCATGAAGAACTATTCTGGCTGTATGTCTTCCCAGGCGGGCTTGTTTGTTCTTCTGTCAGTCCACGGTACTTTCCGATTCTTCACCAACACCCTCATTCAAATGCATGGATTCTTCTATGGTCTTCTGTATTCAGTGTCCAGCTGGCTTTCACAGGCAAATGAGATGATGGAAAATAGCTAGGCTTGGGTTAGTGCACCCCAATCCTCAAAGGAGCATCCTTGCTTTTCAATGCTTTAAACTGGTTTGGTTTCTTTTAAAATCATTGTATTGGGGGCTTGTACAACACTTATCACAATCCATACATTTATCCATTGTGTCAAGCACACTTGTACATTTGCTTTCTACTTGAGCCCCTGGTATCAGCTCCTCATTTTTTTACCCTCCCTCCCCGCTCTCCTCTCCCTCATGAACACTTGATAATTTATAAATTATTATTATTTTTTCATATCTTACACTGTCTGACATCTCCCTTCACCCACTTTTCTGTCGTCCGTCCCCCAGGGACGAGGTTATATGTAGATCCCTGTAATCAGTTCCCCTTTCCTACCCTACCTTTGTTCCACCCTTCCAGTATCACCACTCTCAGCACTGGTCCTGAGGGGTTCATCTGTCCTGGATTCCCCATGTTTCCAGTTCCTATCTGTACCAGTGCATATCCTCTGGTCTAGCCAGATTTGTAAGGTAGCATTGAGATCATGATAATGGGGGGAGGAAGCATTAAAGAAGTAGAGGCAAGTTGTATGTTTCATCGTTGCTACACTGCACTCTGACTGGCTCATCTCCTCCCCGAGATCCTTCTGTAAGATGTTCAGTTGCCCACAGATGGGCTTTGGGTCTGTAATCTGTACTAGCCCTCATTCACAATGATATTATTTTTTTGTTCTTTGATGCTTGATACCTGATCCCTTCGATACCTCGTGGTCACACAGGCTGGTGGGCTTCTTCCATGAGGGCTTTGTTGCTTCTGAGGCAGCGGATTTACGCAGTGCAATGCAATGCATCCTTGGCTCTCTCAGCTGCTGCTCTCATTAGCATTGGTTGTAGATCCAAGCAAGACAACCCCTTGACAACTTCAACCTTTTCTCCCTTATCAGGTTGTTGTCTATTGGTCCAGGTGGGAGGATTTTGGCTTTCTTGACATTGAGTTGTAATCCACTCTGAAGGCTGCAGTCCTTGACCCCCATCAGCAAGTGCTTCAGGTCTTCCTCACTTTCAGCAAGCAAGGTTGTATCATCTGCATAGTGCAGGTTGTTAGTAAACCTTCCTGCAATCCTGGTGCCACATTCTTCTTGCTGTAAGCCAGATTTTTCTGATTCCATATTGACTCAGCATGGAGCTTGAATAAGCATGGTGAATGGTTACAGCACTGATGCCCACCTTTCCTGACTTTAACCCATGCAGTATTTCCTTGTTCTGTTCATTCAGCTGTGTCTTGTGCCATGTACAGGTTCCACATGAGCACCACAAAGTGTTCTGGAACTCCCATTCTTCTCAAGATTTTCCACAGCTTGTTATGATCCGCCCAGTCGAGTGCCTCAACACAGTTCATAAAACACAAGTAAACACCTTTCTGCTATTCTCTGCTTTGAGCCGAGATCCATCTGACATCAGCAATGATATTTATTGTTCCACTTCCCATTCTGAATCCAGCCCGAGCCTCTGGCAGCAACTTGTCAATACACTACTGCAACTGTTATGTCATCGGCAACACTGTACTTGCAGGTGATGTTTGTGTAGAAGGAGCATTCTATGGGGTCACCTTTCTTTCTAATGCACTCAGTTGACCAGGTAGTTGTCTTCCAAATTTCTTGGCTTAGACAAGCGAGTGCTTCCAGCGCTTTATCAGCTTGCTGAAACATTCTATTTGGCATTCTTTCAGTTCCTGGAGCATTGTTTTCGGCTAATGCTTTCAATGGAGCTTGGACTTCTTCCTTCGGCACCATTGTTTCTTGCTCCTGTGCCTCCTCCTGAAATAATTGTTTGTCAGCTCGTTCTTTTTGCTACAGTGACTCTGTATTCTTCCCATGTCTTTGGATGCTTACTGCATCATTCAATATTTTTCCCATAGAATCTTTCATAACTGTAATTTTGCTACTGTTATGAATTGTAATGTGACTACCTGATATGCAGGATGTTTTTTCATTGTTACAAATTGAACAGAATTAAGCATAATTAAATCACAGTAATTAAGCACAAAACAATATGTAATTATATATTGTGAAATGTTTGTTTTCTCATGGTCTTAGGTGACTCCTGTGAAAGGGTCATTCGACTCCCAAAGAGGTCGCCACCCACAGGTTGAGAACCGCTGGTCTAGGAGATTCTCAGCACAGGGACACTGGGTCCAAACGATAGAGTCTGCTGCCAGCTCTTCTATCATGGTGGTAACAGGTTCTCTGCTTACTTCTCTCTCCTTTTACCTCTTTTAAGCTAAAAAATGTTGAGGTGACACCCTAGGGAAATTTCACTTAAAGGGGATCAGGATTATGACCTAAGTAAGAGCATTGGTTGTCCCAACAACTAATGGGCTGATTACATCAGACCCCTTCATGGGAGATGATTATTACATCATTACATAACTGTCAAATTACATAGTCACATAGCTGTCTATCGACATCATGATACATGGCGAGATGATTGAAGTATTGGGAATTTCATTTTGCTTGGATCCATAGTCAATGACCATGGAAGCAGCAGTCAAGAGCTCAAAGTCTACACATAGAATTGGTTAAATCTGCTGCATGAGACGTCTTTAAAGTCTTGCCAAGCGGGGGCAGAGGTTGCCGCATCGACTGGAGTCCTGAGGTGCATGCTGTTTGACGCAGCACCCGCTGCCTCAGCAGCCAGAACCATAAGACCGTTGGCAGGGAGGTTTCTCACCTGAACCAGAAAGGCTGGGTGCGAACATGCTAGACGCACGAGGCTGACTGCTCCCATAAAACATCACAGTCTAGGCAGCCCAATGGGGCAGCTCCGCTGTGTCCCGCAGGGACCTGAGGAGGAGCATGGGATGGCTGGATGGCTGTTGGTAGGTGGCAGAGTATTGTGCTTTAACTATTGCGGGATCCCTCTTTCTCTACGTTCCAAAAGAATGCCTTGCAGTTGGAAAAACAGAAATGGCTGGACAAGCCTCCGGTATGTGTGCCGGATACCGTGAGGGCCACGGCAAGAGACTTCCTTTGCGTGGCTCAGCCTCCAATGCCAGTGGAAGTCCCTGCATGATTCCTCCCCTGGGAGGGAGGGTCCCCAGTCCAGGGCCCTCCATTTCTCCTGTGCCTGCAGTTCTGCCACTTTCGCGTTTGGTCCCCCAGAACCAATCTGGGGGGGATTCGGACCCGGGTGCTTGCCGTGGCTCCCTGGCGGCCTTTTGTGCAAACTGTCCAGCGCATTGGAAAGATGCCTCATGTCTGGTCATTTGACCAGAGGCTATATCTTTTTTTTTATGTTATTCGACAGGTTTGTAATACTGTACTCCCGGGCTCTTGGAAAGAGAGACGAAGTCTTACCAAAAAGACAGGACATGAGCCCCCTCAGTTCCACAAGCCGCTTTAAGTCGCTCTCCCAGTGGCAACTCGAAGTTCTCAGAAACAGCAGGGCCCGGATTCGTTATTTAACATCAAACAGGAAACCGGAAGTCTCCGGCTGCAGCACCGGAGGGTTTTGCTCAGCTTTGCTCTACGGTTCCTCTCTGCGGCAGACGTGGTTTCTTGTAGGCAGGGATCCTCGATGGGGGTTCATGACCGTCTTCAACCCGAACTTGACCGCTCAGACTGGGTCCGTAGTGCGAGGCTTTCCAGTCGACCCAGGGCGGGGGTCGGCGTGGGATTGAGCAGCTAGCTCCTTCTCAAAAACGGAGACGCACATGGGCACTTGGGAAGGCTTTGTGCAGGGCTGTCTTGAAGCCCGACATGTGCAATATGAATTTACTGCTGAAGACCTGGGCTTCATTTTAAGGTCAGGCTTCAATTTCTAGAGAACATAATTTGCTGCTATTTTTAGAGCACCATGATTGCTCGTAATAACTAATGGAAGAAAAAAAAAACCTAAACAGAGAACTACATGTGTAACAGCTGTGTCTGCTTAAACTTGATTAAAGGCGGCTTAAAAAAAAAAAAAAGCACGTAAGTAAACAGAAGATTGAGCGACAATAGAGACGGGGAAAAGACAGGGACCCCTCTCCTTGGGAAAAGTGGTACCGGCATCACTTGCTCCACTGCGAAGGCCACGCGTTGTCTGTGTTTAAAGTTTACTTTGTCTGGAGTGGGATCAATGTTGTAGTGAATAATTTATAGCCAGCATGAATGAGCTCATTAGTCACCTTTTCAGACTTTAAATGAGTTTTGTGGTTGTCATTACACGAGCCTTCTGTTCAGCCGCCGAGCAAAATGGCAGTTTGGCAGTTGGCTGCCTTCTCACCAGGCAGCCCGCCTCCCTGCAGCTCTGCACCGGCTTGATGGTCCTCTGAAGCCTTCCCGCGCTCTCCCCCTGGGCAGGTCCAGGAGCTCTCCCATTTCCGAGGCCTTTTGCACCCCTAGTTTCAATGAAAAGTCTCGGGGCGATTAAAATAATAAGAAAGCATTCCCGCTTGTTTGCTGGCGAGAATAAAGCGGACGGAGTGAGCGATCCAGCAACTCTTGTGTATTTATCTCCTTTGTGCTTCCTTTGATATTGGGTGCATCCAGAGGCAGTACGCTGAGGTGTACCTGGGGAGCCCTGGAGCCTGGCTTCCAGAGGAGGGCAGGCATTTCGGGTGAGGGGATGTTTCTGGTGTCTGGTTGCTTCTGAGTAAGTTGGCATTGGGCCAGCGCTGAACATTCGCACAGTGGTGAAGTGTGTGGCTGCGAAGGGGAAGCTCTGCACGTAGGAAGAAAGGTCTGGCAACCCACGGCTTCTAAGAGCTCACAGCCCCAGGCAGCCTTATCGAGCGCAGTTCTGCTCGGGAGCCTCTACGGGGATCTCCATGGGGAAGGAATTGGCCTGACCATTTCCAGGGCCATTAAAAACCACATGTTGCCAACAGTTCAGTAGACAAAATGCCAACCAGGGACCTCATCCCAGTTCATCAAAACCCAAACCATACTCACTGCTATCCAGTCAATGTTGACTCGTTGCGACTCTCTCGGACAGGGTAGAACTGCCCCCATGGGTTTCTGAGGCTCTAGCTGTTTACGGGAGTAGAAAGTTCTGTCTTTCTCCTAAGGAGCGGCTGGTGGTTTCTAACCTTGGGATCGCAGCCACTATACACCAGGGTTCCTACTCCGTAGTCCTGAGGATCATGAAAACCTGAGTGATGTGGCTACTTCCTGGCTATCCCCCTTGGGGGGGGGGGCGGGTGGGATTTCTGTAGCCAGGCGTGGACCATTTCCCCAGTGGGTTTGGCCCACATTCCCCTCTCCCAAGAATGGCCAGGACACTCACTATCCCTGCCCAGCTCAGCCCTTGCTGGCACTCCTGGTGGACAGACGCTTGCGCAGGGGTGTCTCGGCCAGGTGCCTGGACCTTGGTGCGTCTGACGTTCGCATTGAGCAGCAGGCACTCGTGGCTCCCGTCCCCAGCATGGGCAGGCCCCCCATTCCGGGATCCATATTGTTCGACAGCTGGCCCAGCCCTGTGTGAGGCAGGCAGGAAAGATACTCCGTATTCCTCTCTGGAAGAAGTGCCAACTGGAAAAGGGCGCCTGCTTGTTTGGGGGCCAAATCTTTGAAATCAGCCGGAGCCACGTGTCTGTGAGAAATGAGGTGCCGTGGAGGCTGGGAATTAGCAATCCATTTGTCCTGCTTGGCAGTTCTGTGGGCACAGGCACCGCAACATTAAAGGGGTCAGAAATACCTTTTCTGGAAAGAAGGAGGGGGAGTCCTGCTTAACACCCCCTCCCCCTAAGGAGCAGCAAGTCCTTCAGGCCTGGCTGTTGTACTAAGTTCAGTGAGTCGCTCCTCCCCGCGTTTCAACTCTCGCCCATCAAGGAAATCCTGCTGGTCATCATTTCACCCTCGCCATTTCCCAGTGAGTTTATCAAGGTTGGAGCATGTCCTCGGTTTAAAAGCAAACAAACAAAATCGAAACGAGAAGAATGGGTTTTTGTTTTTATTTTGTCTTTCCGGTCCCTTCTGCAAAAGCAAGAGGGGAGAAGTTCGTTCTTTCTTGGCGTGGCGAAGACGCTGGCACAGAAACCCACGCGGCTGTGCTTGCCGGAGAGGGAAAAGGAGAGCTTGTAAAACCCAAACCCAAACCAACAAAACCTAAAACTTGGGAAGTGGAAGGGCTGAGGTTGTGACTGGTGGCTGCTGTCAGGTAAGAGGAGAAGTGTTCATGGGTACTTCTCTTTCTGCCCCGTGAGCTACACTGAGCCTGGGACGCAAGGAACAGGAAGAGGCCCTTGGCCAGCTTACTAACAGTTTACTTGGCTCTCGCTATCTGGTTGATTCATATTTTATTACAATAATTTGTTGTGCGCTATTCGCCCCTGACTGGTGGTGACTCCATGTGTAACACAATGAACTGTCGCTTGGCCCTGCGCCACCTTCAGGGTTGTTGCTGCTCTGTGCCAGTTCCCTCCTGATGACACATCCAAAGCGAGCGAGTTAAAGTCTCGCCCTGCTTCATCCACAGGGTTTGGGGAAGTGGATCACCAGACCTTTGTTCCTTGTCTTCCTCTGGATTCTCTGCTGAAACCGTGCCACCGTGGCTGCCCCTGCCGGCATGTGAACTATGGATAGCGTAGCTTCCGTTTCACCATGAGCGACCGCTGGTATTTGAAATCCTGGCATAGTTTCCAGCATCCTAAGCTGCCACCGAACAGCCAAGCGACAGATGGATAGTGGTGGATTGCTATGTAATGTCACCAAAACCAACCCGACCTCACGGCCATCAAGTCCTTACTGACTCAGTGGTCCTGGAGGACAGGGTAGCACTGCCCGAGGGTTTCTGAGGCTCTGTTTACAGAAGTGGAAAGTGGCGTCTTTCTCCCAAGGAGCAGCTGGTGGTTTCAAACTGCTGACGTCGCAGCTAGAAGCCCGATGTGTAACCACTACGCCACCAGGGCTCGCAAGTGATCAAAACTCAAACTCACTGCCTTCGAGGCGATTCCGACTCATAGTGACCGTATGCCCCCTGTGGCAGAACTGCCCCCTGTGGGTGTCGGAGACGCTAACTCCTTACGGGACTAAAAAGCCTCATCGCTGAACCGTGGAGCCTGTTCCACCACCCAGCCCCATTGCAGGGATACATCGTGCCAGATTAATTGTGACTTTGAAGATGAACTTTGGGGTTTGTGCAAGTAGGGCCTTTTCAGGCCGCCCTCAAGTTCCTCTCCTTCATGTCCTCATGGTCCTCTTTTCCCCTCTGAGCCCCATCCTCTGTCCCCAACGGGTTCTCACTCAAGCCCGTTGTTCTGGATTAATCTAAAGTCTTTCTTGGTGCCTCCATGAAACATAACCCTCCACTCGGCTCCAATCCCAGCCCCATGACTCACCAGCTGGGTGACTCTGGGCAACTGGCCAAACCTGCGGATGCCTCAGGTTCCGCATCCACAGGATGGGGTACTAATCACAGCGACCTCACGGGGTGAATGGGAGGCTGCAAGGAGTGGCTATTTATAAAGCTGTATTACACCATCTGGCACCCAGGAGGAAGTATTGCCTAACTAAATAAACGGGGTCTGGTGGCTAGGCACTGGGCTGCTAACCATGAGGTCGGTGGTTCAGACCCACTAGCTGCCCTTTGGGAGAAAGATGAGACGATCTGCTCCCATAGAGATTTACAACCGCAGAAACCCTAGGTGGGCATGCTATGAGTCTGAATTAAGACAAAGGCCGTCTTTTTTTTTTTTTCTCTCTCTTTTCTTTTTGAGATTCAAGAGATGGACTGCGTTCTCCAGGGTACCCACTTGGCTGCAGGAGATATTGCTGGCAACTCAAGGTGGGCCTGACTGGGTGCAGATTTTTGCCCATCGAGTGTGGTATTTGGTCCCTCCTAGCTGGGAGGACCGTGCAGTGTTTTGTTCTCTCGTCCCTATGGGTTGGAACTGACTTCGTGGAACCTTCACCACCACAATAACAAGCGTGCCTGGCCACTGATGGATGGTGAGCGTGCGTCTCACACACATTGGGCATGTTGTCAGGAGAGAACCTTCCCTAGAGAAGGACGTCGTGCTTGGTCAAGATAGACGGGGGCAGTCAGTACACAAGAGGAAAGCCTTTGTGAGTGAGAGAGAGAGAGAGAGAGAGAGAGAGAGAGAGAGAGAGAGAGAGAGAGAGAGAGAGAGAGAGAGAGAGAGAGAGAGAGAGAGAGAGAAAGCAGCAGTCCATTCTGTTGTAGATGAATCCCTCAGAGTCAGAACCAACTAGACGGCACCTAACAACTACTCCCACCACCACGCCTGGTAAAGCAGAGGGTCTGAAACAGAGGAAGAGCCTCAAGGAGATGGCCGGACACAGGGCTCAGAGAGGGCTGTGACGGCGGGCTCAGAGGGCTGTAGCACTAGCCTTCTACCAGGCTGAGCTCAGAGAGGCCAAGGACTGTGAGGGCGGCACAGGACTGAGCAGGGCTCCCTCCTGCTGGACACAGGGTCACTGTGAGACAGCAGACTGGCTGGCATCTAACACAAGGGTAATTTGCTGTACAGAAACAATCTGGGGACAGAGCGCAAATGGTTCTCGTTGCTCACCAACCATTCACTGGAGTAGTTCCCTCTTCGTGGCGTCTACAGAAGTCTTTGTAGAGAGAGTTTGACACCCAAAGCCTTCACCTTCGGAAGGCTTCCCAGAGCCAAGGATGGGCCCAGCGGGCAGGACCTTTGTCCGACTTAGCCGTTCTCCCATTTGCTGGGAACACCAGCCTTTTCAGGCAGGGACTGCTTTGTGTCCCTCCCGATTGAAAAGGTTTCAAAGCGTTTTGTGAAGGCTTTGCAAACATGTTTTTCCTCCCAAACGCTTACATTCGGAAATGTTTGCAAATTGTATCACACATCCAGCGTATGAGAATGGGAACATGACCAGTGAAGGGAGTGCCTCCTTTCAAATGACTGGAGATTGCACACGGGAGGGGACAAAAGGGGACATGGTCCCACTGCGGCCTGTAGAATACTACTCTGCTGTCTCTGGTGCATTTGACACAGTGGGCTCGAGCGTAGTGAGGGTTGCGGCTGAAAGGAACAGGCAGCGTTTCGTTCTGTTGTACAGAGTGTGACCATGTTGGCACCTAAGAACCACCACCGATTCCAGCAACTTACAAGTTTTCCCAACTTTGAATTCCAGCAACTTACAAGTTTTCCTGACTTTGAATTGATGTCCTAGCAGACGGCTTCCTAAATTCCTGTTGCCCATTTCAGTTCCTTTATCAATACAGACTTATCTAGCATCTTGTGTGTGCTGAGCATTGGGCTGAGGGCACTGAAAACACCATCCAGGAGATGGATGGATGCCCTGGCCTCAACAGCGAGCTCTGGCATCTCCAAGAACAGGGAGGTGGGGAAGGGGACAGGGCAGTGTTTCATTCTGCCATACACAGGGTGGCCAGGAGTTGGAGGTGACTGCACAGCACCTTACAACAACAACATGCTGCTGCAGAACCTACATACCCGCCCTGCTGCTCGTGGCCCCTGGGGAAGAAGTCGTCTGCAGGAAGGTCCGTGAAGCCCCCAGTCAGGGAATAAGTGTCTCCCGCAGTGCGTCCCGGCATGGGGAAGGTCCGGCTGTCCAACGTGCTCAGAAGACAGTGGCTGCAAAAGTTCATCCGACTGCTTCCACAAGGCTTTGCAGAGTCTGATGACACGTGGGTGCCTTTGGAAAGCTCTAGAAAGGGATCCAGAATGTGGTTGTTCCTAATTTGACACCCCCCCCCCCACACACACACCAGCACCCTTTCACCAGGGGTAAGGCACAGAAAGCAGAGTGGGAAGGCCACTCTCCTTTGGCATTCAGATCCAGTGGGGTCCTCATCTCAGCCGCAGACAGGTGTGTTCCACCCCTTCCTTTTCAGGGAGACTGACACCTTCTCACATCTCTTGCCACATCTGTCATGGAAGAGAGAAGATGTTTGAGAAGACAAGAGACCAAAACCTCATGGGGGTTGGGGAAAGAAAGGCAAGTGAAAAAAAAGAAAGGCAAGTGAATTCCAGGTATCTTAACTCAACCCTCTCCCCACCCCCCAGTCTTACTCTGAATTGCCTTTATGACTTTGTTTTGACCAGGGGCTAGGGTGGTTCCACCCAAGGAATACCTATTCAGGTGTTGGGAGATAAGAGCCTCCCTGGAGAGATGTACTACCTTCAACTCCCACCCTCTTTGGAACTCTAAGGTCCAGAGACAGGAATATACTGTGAGGAGATTCCTAGCTGTAGTGTGAATGTTACTTGGGGTGGGTGGGGCAGACCATTTCATCCTCAGGCTGATAAAGGCAGACACAAAGGTTGCTGCTGGGGCCTTGACAGGCCCTAAAGGTACACTTGGTTAAGGTATAGCCACTGACTCAAAGGTTGGCAAGTTGAGTCCACCCAGAGGCACCTCAGAAGAAAGGCCTGGCAAGCAACCTCTGAAAAGTGGCCACTGACAATCCTGTAGATCAACTCTCTGCTCTGATGCAAGTGGTGGCTGTGGTTGCACGGCGGGGGGGGGGGGGAGGTGATGTAGAGATTATCAGTACCCTCTAGGGGTGATGCCCCACAGAGGGAGGGGTGGGAGCTGGGCATTGCCACAGACTAGAGGATCTAGAGACCTTGCGAATGGCAGGGGTGAGACTGCAACTATGCTACCCCACCCCACTCCCACCCCCGGCAGTCAAGGAGGGCAGGCCGGTTTTGCCACAGTGGAGATAGGACCTGCACAGAGTGGGAAAGGCAGCCCCTTGCTGAAGATTTGCCACCGTCTGGGAGCTTAGTGAAGGGGAAATGTCTCAGATGGATCTGCCTGGCTTTCTTTATTGTTTGGAATAAAATAAATAACAAATCTAGAAAAGGGGGGGGGTTCTTCATCTTGGAGCTGAGTTGAACTGGGGCTGCAGAGCTGATGGGTTTCTGAGGAAGCTCCTACCACCCTTTGCCTCACTGGGAGCGCTGTTCTCCCTAGGTCAAAAACCGGCCCTCAGGTGGGCTCAGGTGTGAGGGGGAAGACTCCTCCAGTCTTATTTTGATCCTATCACCACCAGGGTGCCCCGTCCAACTCTCCTCAAAGGGTGGTGTGGCTTCACTGGTAGGTGGCCCTTCCCTGAGGGTGGCTAGATTTGGAGTGGTGGCATTGCTGGGCGCTGTGGGGCCCTGGGAATTGGCAGTCGGGTTCCTAAACTACCCCAAAGTCAAGAGGGGACCTGCTTTCTCTTCCAGCCTAGAATGTGCCTTGGGTAGATCACAGACCCTGGAGAGGCCGCGCCCCTCTAGGGCAGGTCCCTTGCTCCTTAAAGGCCATCCACCCCCCACCCCGCCCTTTCTTCAAGAGACGCAGGACCTGCGCACAAGCCACCTGGAGAGAGGCAGCCAGGCCTTGGTGACTTCCCCTGGGGACACATGGTGGGCGCTGGCGGAGAGTTCTGGAGGGCTCTGGGCGTCCCGCCAGGGCGCCCTAGTTTGGGAGAAGTGGACTCGGTTCTCCCCCTCGCGAGCCTCGGCCGCATAGTAATTCTTTTTATTTTTACTTTCGAGCCATGTAAGGCATGCGGATGGGGTAGGAGCGTTCCGGCGACACGTTGCCAGCGGCAGCCCGCCCGTGTGGCCTGAGCTTGGGGAGGGGACAGGCCTAGCTCCGTCGGCCCCACCTGCCCCCGCCACCCACGATCTCGGGGCCCAGGGCGCAGCGGGCGAGTGGCGCGGCCCGCCCCCGGCGGCGCCTCGGGGGCCCCAGGCCCGGGGCGGGGGACCGGGGTGCGGGCACGGTCCTCCGGCGGTGCGCGCCCCGCGCCGGAGGCGCCGCCGGCCCGGCCCACGTTTTCCCTCTCTCCGGCTCCCTCCGCCCTCCGCCCCGGCCCTCCCTCCCTCCTTCCTCCCCGCGCTTCCCCTCCTCCTGCCTGGTCATGTGTCGCCTTTTTTTGTTTGCAGTGGAAACAATTTCTCGCCGCTCGGCGCGCCCCGGCCCGACGCGCCGCGGCGGAGGCGAGCGGGAGGCGGGACGGGGCGGGGAGAGCGGCGGGGCCGGCGGGAGGACGCGGGCGCCCAGCGGACGCTGCAGGTCCCATGCCGCGCCGCGACCCCCGCGCCCCTGCCGCCCGCGGCCGCGCCCGCCCCCCGCCGCCCGCCGCCCCGGGCTCGCCGCGCCGCGCCCGCGCGCCCTCCCCGGGGCCCCCCAGCGATGCCCGCCGCGCCCCGCCAAACTTTGTCGGCTCCCGCTGAAGGGCCGCGGCGACCCCGCGCCCCGCTCCGGCCAGGTGAGTCCGGCTGCTCCCGGGCCAGCGACCCGGCGGGGCTGGGGCGACTCTGGGAGTCACCGGGCGACCCCTGGCCGGAGGCGGTCCCGGAGGCCATCTGCTGCCCGGAGGAGCGGGGAGACCCCTTCTCGGGGGGAGGGCGCGGGCGAGGGGCCTGGGCCAGCGGGGACGGGGACCCGGAGCCCAGAAGTTACCCGGCTCGCAGAGTTGCTGCCTCGACGTGCAGCCTCCGTCCCGGCGCCTCGGTTTGGGGGGGACGCCGACGGGACCGAGTTGGTATTGTGCATGGAGGATCGGCGCCGTGGCGGCCGGGGAGGGGGGTGCCGATCAAGGGGCGACCCCAAGATGAGAAACAGGCCCTTAACAAAGATCCCTCCTCCCCACACAAAGTGTGCAGGCTTGGCTCTGGCCAGATCGTCTCCCAGGGCCCGACCCCAGAACCCCTCTTTAGGCCTTGGAGAAGTTGGGGGACGGCGGGCTTTTATTGATTTGTTGGTGAGGCTCGCCGCAGCGCGGCCAGTAAAGGTTTATGACATCTGACCGGCAGTGAAGGTATGCGAGCTCCCAATTGCCCTGTATTCGCGGAGAAGAGCAGTTTCCCTGTTGCCTGGCAACGGCCCCTGATGGACGCGCGCCGCGGCCAATCGCCGCGCCCGCAGGTCCCCTTGAAATGTTTTTGACAAGTACAGTAGACGCGAGTGCGGCGCGTGCGCGCGGCGCGGGGCACCCGGCCCCCCACTCGGGCCGCCCAGCTTTCTCAACTTTGTCAAGTTCACGGAGAACATCTGTTCCGAGCCCGGGCCCGTCCTGTCTTTGTCAGTTATTTGGAGACCTGCTAACAGCCGGCAAAACAAAAAAAACCTCAGCGTTGCAGCAGCATTTTCTCCGTGTCAAAAGGGAGAATCGTGAAAAAGCCAAGCAAAACAACAACAAAGCCTCACAGCAGGGGGGGTGGGGACACAGGAAAGACGGTGTGTGCGTGTAAGTAATGTAACCAATACCCAACCTGAACATTTGTAAAGAGGTCACCAGTGAGTAAGGGTTACACATCTGATGGAGCCCTGTGATTGGCAGCAGATTAAGAAATGTTTGCTTAACCGCAGACTCACATACTCATATGACCCAGACACCGCCCCCCCACCCCAAAATTGGAAGAGAAAAGATTTGGCGAGTTCTGTGGAGTGTAATCATGGAAAACTCGGCTGTGGTTTCTGGGCACTGCTTTTTAAATGGAACTGTAGCGATCAGCAACTCTTAGATGATTGTTCACAAAAAACGCCAGGCTTAGGGGGGTGCGGTTAACAGTTGGCATGGGGTGGGGGCGGGTCGGCCCAGGCGGCAGCCTGGGACCGCTTTTCTGGACCACGTCCTTTCTTTTCCTCACAGAACCCCATTGCTGCCGTTGTTTGTTTAAAACAAAAGAAAACATGGAGAATTGCGTGTTCTTTCCTTTGGGAAGCTACTGACAAATAAGCAAATTAAAAAGAAAGAGAGCAGCAGGTTGTCATAGCAACAGTGTGATTAAATTACTTGACTGTCAGCCATGATATAATTTTCCTGTTGGGAAGCTTTGGAGGCATGAAACTTTCCCCGGGAACCGAAGTTGACTTCCGTGGTTGGGCAGGGCATTTTGGACTGGCTTACAGGGGCTATTTCTGGGCATCAGGTAATCGTTGTTAGGTGCCAGCAGCTGGTCAACTCTGACTCCTAATGTCCCCCCACCCATGCACGGGAGAGGGAGACTACTTCCTGGTCACAATTGCTAATGTCTGAGCCCACTGTGTCAGCCCATCTCATCTCATGAGAGAATGCTTAGGTTTTCAGACATTCCTGAGGAACCTGAGCGAGACCAGACAAAGATTTGCTGGGCCCACGGGGAAGTCAAAAGCAAATTGGGGTGCACTGGGCCATATCCCCAAACCTAGAGATACTATCTTGGGCACTCATTACACTCTATCCTGTGGTGCTTAAGGAAGCCTTATCGTTTGGTAGAGAAACAAAACAAAAGTTACAAATCGCGAGTCTGAGGTTTCCTGGCCCTCTGCTGGCTCGTGGCCCCACGGGAAGTGGTCAGTGCTCCCTGTGAGCAGGTCCTGGCTGCCTGCCTTGTGGGGAGTAAGAGTGTGGCGGGTCGCCTGGTACCTGGCAGGCTGTTGAATGGCTCAAGGTGGTCCCTTTTCTAGAATCCCGTTGTAGCACTTCCCCAGCTGAAGTGGCACTTGGCTTAGCATTGTAAGTAACAGTGCACTTGGAATGGTCATGTCTCTGCTTTTGATGGGTTTATATTTATTTATTTCCTAAGTGGAGTCCTGGATCATCTCAGTCAGAGAAAATCAAGCACGCACACACATGCACACGTGCGCGCAGAGAGAGATGCTTTTTCAACTCAATACCTTTTTTTCCCTGCTATGCCTAGACAGCAAAACCCGAAACCAAATCCACTGCCGGTGAGTTGATGCTGACTCGCAGTGACCACCCCACGACCCCACCCTCCCCTCAAGGTTTCCAAGACTCAATCTTGACAGTAGCAGACCAACTTTTTAGGGGAGTAGAAAGCCTCATCGTTCACCTTCAGACGGGTTCGTGACCTAGTAGTTAGCATCCCGACTCAACCATTACACCCCGGGGCCTCCTCCAGGAGCCGACAGACAGCCTCATTTGTTTCCCCGTCAGGTCAGCTGGTGAACTTGAACCACCGGCCTTGGCAGTGGGGCCCCTTTCCCAGTAGGTCTCGTCTGTCTCATACTGTGTGCTGGAGGGCAGTTTGCGGACCTGCCCTCCCCCTTGTTTCCAGTTTCCATCAGATACTGTTTTACTCTTTGTTCTAGGTCATTGATAAAAAACGGGGTGGAGGCAGGAGATTAGGGGTGAGGAGGGACTACTGTATCAATTTTTGTGGCGTTTGCCTTTCTGCCTTGAAGCTGCCAGTGGCCAGCTTGACTTTTGTCACCCATGTTCCTGTCTTTTCATGGCTTGTCTTCACATTCCCCTCCTGTTGATGTGTTTGTGGTGCCTGAACTGTTTTTTCCTTCTGGTGGCCCGTGTCCCAGTAAAATTAAATGCATCTTTTCTCCCTTTCCAAAACACACAATTCTTCATCATGGGTCTGTAGACTTGCCCGGTGCAATTCAAGTTACAAAATGGTGTGTGTGTGTGTGTGTGTGTAGGGGGAGAAATAAAAGAATAAAATAAAAAAATTAAAGAATAGCAAATTGATACTGTGACCACAGCTTTAATTCCAAGGCAGTTGTGATGGTTTTCAAATGCAAGCAGCTGAACTTAATCTGAAACAACTGGCTTGAAACTTACATGCCCCCTGAAACACCCCCCCCAAACACACACACACACACACACACACACACACACTTCTGCAGAGGGCAAAATAAATGTAAGCACTGAGCCGCAGAGTCCTAACTGCCTCCTTTGGTGGCCTTGGCAGACTTTCCCTGTGTCTGCATGCATTCATGTGTTGCAGGTGGGACAAATGAAGCACCAACAGATAACGGATGTCCCTGCATCACGGTGACTCCTCCCAGATCTATAAAGATGGCACTGTGATGCCTTTCTCCGTGGTTTTCTGATGTGTTGGGCTCAGCTCCTGGTGACCTCCTGTATGCCTGAGTAGAACCGTGTGCCCATAGGGTTTCTTTCAGAGGCTGGTTTTCCCCCAAGTAGATCACCAGGCCTTTCTTCCGAGGTACCCTGGGTGACTGAACCTCCGCCCTCATGGCTAGCAGGCTAGCGTATTCACAGTGCGCACGGCTCCTGGGACCCCATTTGCACAGTGAAGGTGCAATAACCATTTTTAGTCATGTCTCACTTAAGGAACCTCCGCCCCCCCAGTCCCTGAACATGGCTTGGGTCACTCTCTGACAGCATCTCTCTCAGGGTCGAATTGTAGGGCTCTGTGACTCTGGGTGGGTGAGTGCCTAGTGGTGGCACACCGATGGGGAGGAGGGTGGCAGCAAGGGGTACGGTGGGAATTAGGGGGACACAGAGAGGTCCTTTTCTCCTGGTTGTAACCAACTCCTTTTTTTGGCTGTGTTTCCCAGGAGCCTTCACGTAGATGGGCCCAGTCATGCCTCCCAGTAAGAAGCCGGAAAGCTCAGGAATCAGTGTTTCCAGTGGCCTGAGTCCGTGTTACCGGGGCAGCGGTTTGTCCAAGGCCCTCCAGGAGGACGATGACCTTGACTTTCCTCTGCCTGATCTCCGATTAGAAGAGGGGGCCATGGAAGATGAGGAGCTGACCAACCTGAACTGGCTGCACGAGAGCAAGAACCTGCTGAAGAGCTTTGGGGAGCCGGTCCTCCGGAGCGTCAGCCCCGTGCAGGACCTGGACGATGACACGCCCCCGTCCCCCGCCCACTCGGACATGCCCTACGATGCCAGGCAGAACCCCAACTGCAAGCCCCCCTACTCGTTCAGCTGCCTCATATTTATGGCTATCGAGGACTCCCCGACCAAGCGCCTGCCAGTGAAGGAAATCTACAACTGGATCTTGGAACATTTCCCGTATTTTGCAAATGCACCCACTGGGTGGAAAAACTCAGTGAGACACAACTTGTCGTTGAATAAGTGTTTTAAGAAAGTGGACAAAGAGAGGAGCCAGGTAAGCCTTGCGTGTCTGGAACTAAACCTTGTCTCCGTTCCGAGCAACAGACCCACCTTGACGGCGTGTAAACTCACCATCCTGAAGGAGCAGGTGGCAGGAGGCCAAACTCACTGCCATCGAGTTCGACTTGCGCCAACTCATAGTGACCCTTTGGCCAGGGTAGACCTGCCCCTGCGGGTTTCTGAGACTATAACTCTTTACTGGAGTAGAAAGCCTTGTCTTTCGCCTGCGGAGTGGCTGGTGCTTTCTAACTGCCGACCATGCAGTTAGCAGCCCAGTGCTTAACCACTGCCCCATCAGGGCTCCTGCAGTTCTCTGTAGGCAGTTTTTATTTACTTGGAAGGAACTTGCTCTCCTGAAACACTCTGAGTTAGACTAGATACCATTTCTGGTCTTCGGGTTGCTTTGTAGGTCATCCACCATAATTCCGATATCTTATCCCCAAACACTGGTCTGCGCCCTTGCGTTTGGTTCTCATTCCTGAGCACGGATGAGCTACTTTGGTTTATTGTCCCAGGAAAGATCTGTCTTCCAAGGGCAAGTCACTAACCTGCGTGTGTATTGGTGGAGCGCTCCCACCCAGGGCTGGAGGGAAACAACAGGCCTTTTTTTGCTGAGGATGAGCTGGGAGAAGTGGTCCTTTCTGCGGGTGGATTGCCAGTGCTCAGGAGTAGATGGGCAGCACTGGAGATTGGAGGAAGACGTGAGGAGACAGAGAAACTCCTGAGTGAACAAGTAAAGACATGAAGTGCCCAGGCCACTTTCTGTACACTGGGTGTGTGTCTAAATGTGTGACACCTTTGAAACTCTGGGTGTGGAAAAGTGACAGAGCAAAGGGTCCTGCCAGACTCTTGTTTCCCAAAGCGGTCAGTAACCCCAAGGGGAGCTGGTTAAAGCAGATACCTACACTCCATCCTGGATGATGGGGTATGGGGCAATAATTTGTAATTGTTGAGTAATTTAATTGCCCGGGGGAGGTGCATGGGCATATGTATTAGATGCTGACAGGAAAAGTGATTGTACCTTGGCCTTGTACAGCCTTAGCTCTGGCCTCTTGTTCAGCCAAAGCCACCCCATGGCCAGCTGAGTCGATACCGACTCACAGTGACCCTCTTAGAGCAGAATAAAGCCACCTCTTGGGATTTGAGAGACTTTAAATCTTAATGGGAGCAGACAGCCTCATCTTTCTCCCACGTAGCATCTGGTGGGTTTGAACCACGGATCTTCCAGTTAGCAGCTGAGCACCCGTAGCCACGTATATCACCAGGGCCTAGCCCCTGGCCTCTGTTTCCTTCAGGAACATAAGGTACCATGGAAGGAACCGTGGGGGTGTAGTGCATTATGAGTTGGACTCCTAACTGTAAGGTCAGCAGTTTGAAACCACCAGCTGCTTCTCAGGAAAACAAAACAAAACAGAATGCAGGGCTTTCTACTCCCGTAAAGAGTTACAGTCTCGGAAAGCCACAGAGACAGTTAGTTCTTCCTTGCAGGGTCTCTGTGAACTGTCATCAACTCAAGGGGAATGCGTTTGCATTGGGTTTGGTCAAAGCTGGGGAACAAAACATGATCAGGCGCTGAGTGTTGAAAAGGAGTGTTACCAGAACACATGCGCATCTCTACCCCGCCCCCCAAGGTTTCCCATGTTGCTTTGCCTGTTAGCTAGCTGCTACAGCATGCTTTTGGAAGTTCAAGTTCAGTGTTGGGGCCACTATTGTGTGACTAGGCGGGGTTGCACCCTCTCATTTCTGTCTCTCCAGAAACGTGTTTCTAGGATAGATGTGAGCTCTTGGGAAAGCTGAGGCATGCAGATAAAGGAAGCGCCCAGTCCTTTTGCACCGATTGGACTGTCTGCCGATGCTGGGTACCCAGTATTTGCATTGAGGGGAGCAAGACGTCAGCCTCGGAGAGGGGCTCTGCTTGGGGAAAGCAGAGACGTGGGCACCCACTAAGGAGCTTTGCCTTTGGTTGCCGGTGCAGAGAACGCCCAAATCAAAGGTGCAGGTGGAGGATTCAGTCGCATACCGGAACTTGTCCCCTGATCCCATTGTTAGGTCCTGGTGGTAACAACGTGACAAAGTGCCCATGGCTCTTCATTAAGGAGGAGTCCCAGGGACAGAGGACTCTGCGGCCCCACCTGACCGCTCTCCTTCCTCTTCCTCCCTGCCCTGGTCACTGGAGGTATTTACAATCTCACCTTCCCATGCGGGCGTGTCCAACGAGTTAGATCAGTCTGCACTCCCGCCCTGCAACGCGCTAAGTCTGCAGGGTTAACGAGCATGTCTGCCTTCCAAGGATCATCTTGGAAGACAGTCCTGAAGTTTAAAGATTGTAGGGAAAGTGCTGACTGGGTCCCCAAAGCCATATGTCACCGAGCTCACCGGACAGGCGTTTTCACTTGCTGTGAAGTGGGTCTGCAGATGCCCACTTGCCACAAAAACTCTGAGACGAGTGTGTGGCCAGGCCTGGGAGGAGGCACCCGCAGGGACACCCCACCCCCGATTCTGGATGGCAAGCCTTCTGTGTCCACCGAATGTTACTGTCTGATCAGCTGTGGCTACTTCTTGAGACTGTGGCTGCCTGTTGCTCCCTGGGTACTGGCAATGCCCCGATCATGTCCTCTTCACTCCTGGACACAGACACCAGCCAATCCACTCCCTGGGCGCTGGTGCTGGCCCATCCTCTCCCTCGGTTCTGGTGCTGGTCCTTTCCGGTGGTGGTGGGCTGGGTCCTGCCCCGGGGGCTACTGAGGCAAAGGCATTTCCCCTGATTCTGTGCCCAGCGAAAGCGCCTTCAGCTCTGGGGAGCGGCATTTTCCCCCAGGGGATTTTACTTGGTGTGGCTCCTGCAGGCAAGTTGGGCAAAGTGACTACGGGCAGCCTCCTGTGGGTGAGGCCGTGTCGTGGGAAGGGAGCCGGGAGAGGGCAGCCCGCGGGGTGGGGTCGATCCGGATGGTGGGGCAGGCCGCAGCGCTGGCTCAGTCCGTCCAGTGATGTGTGATCCCACGTACATGAGCTGCGTAGACAGAGGTAGTTTTCAGTTGCTACTGGCTGGGGAGGGCGGGCAGGTGGGCGGGAAGCTGCCATCAGACGGGTCCCAGGTGTCCGTCTGGGGCCGTGAAGGCTTGTTGGAAGTAGGTTGTGGTGGTGACTGTACAGCCCGCTGAATAATGAACACCACTGAATTGCATACTTGAAGACGGTAAAAAGGGCTGTCGATCGGGGAGGCTGTCGGTCTTGCTCCCTGGAGTTGGGACGCAGCTCTGCTGGCGGAGCGCCTGTTTGGCCGGGGTGCTGGGAGGAGGCGTGTTCTGATTGCATCAGGTTCACCTGTGGCAGGTAAAAACAGCCACCGTTTCTCAGGCCCCGCCCTGCGGACTCTGATTCAGCAGCTTTCAAGTGGGCCAAGGAGGGCTGTTGGGGAGAGGAA
The DNA here is from genome assembly GCF_050624435.1 of Tenrec ecaudatus. Classification (NCBI taxonomy): domain Eukaryota; kingdom Metazoa; phylum Chordata; class Mammalia; order Afrosoricida; family Tenrecidae; genus Tenrec; species Tenrec ecaudatus. The sequence goes on from NC_134543.1 coordinate 14,212,723, forward strand.
GCCCCACGGGTGGCCTCTCCGTGCAGCCGGGTTTGGGAGTCCCTGAGTCCAGCCTTTGCGCTCCTGCCTAGTGGGAGCACGACGCCCCATACAGGGGTCTGGAGAGGACCAGAAGGCACCTGTGTGCTCCTCACCCCATCAGCCCACACCCAGGCTCAGTCACTTACCGGACATCACCCTTCTTTCTTGTTGTTGCAGCGATTGGAGTGTTTTGAAGCAAATGCTAGACTCACTCTGTGTCTTTGCACCCAACGCAGTTCTTTGTGTGTGAGGGTGTGTGAACACAGTGCCATTTCTTGCCTGACCACAATGCTAGTGTCACTTTTAAAACTCAGCACGGTTGGTTGGCCGTCACTTAACACATACACAGAAAAAGTTGCTGATTCGAGTCTCGGTGACCGCATGTAAGTCAGGGTCGAACTGTGCCCCTGAGGGGCTTCAGTGGCTGATGGTTAGTAGGTCACCAGGTCTTTCTACCGAGATGCCGCTGGGTAAACTTGAACCTCCAGCTTGCCAGTTAGACAGCTGAGCACACTAGCCACCTGTGCCACCCAGGCAACTCCAGTGCACCGTGTGCAGACGCCCAAAGACTTGGCTGACCCACTCCTAGGGGTGCTGAGATGGAGCTCCAGAGCTATGGAGTCTCAGCCTTACCCTCGCCGGGCCAGCTTTTCCCATCCGCCTCTCATCTCCTGGTTTCCTGTATTGGTGATCTCTGTGAGTTCATTGATGTTGGAGCATCGATGTCTAGAATTAAGTTTATTGTACACAGGCTGATTGCTCAGTGGGGAAGCTGAAGGTTGGCAGTTCAATCCCACCCACCACTCTGCTGGAGAAAGACTTGACAACTTGTGGCCTAAAGATGTCCAACCTTGGAAGCTCCACAGGGCCGTTCAGCCTGTCCTATGGGGTCCCTGTGGGTCGGAATCTACCTCTCGGCATTGGGCTTGCGGGGGTGGGTTTGCTTTAGCCATGCCCTTCATCAGGGCCACGGGACTAGTCTGTAATAATCTTCCTGAGTACTTGTAAGTCGGAAGTCAACGACGGGTATCTTTTCATAGGCACAGTCACACAGGTTCAGGTATGCGTTTAAGTCTCCTCTTTGGCCACTCTCGCTAACAACATTTTGTCGTAAGAGGCTTTCGAAAGGAAACACTGTATACAAGTAGCTTTATTAGACCCAGGAGCTGAGTGCTTGCAATACAATTGTAGCCGATAAATAGAGGCAGCCTGTCGTTCGGATGCCGCCAGTACCTGGCTGCCTGTCCAGTTGCGCTCCTGACTCTCCGGGGAAGCAGGTTGTTGCTTGGGGCTTCTTAACCTGGCCGCCTTTGGGTGTCAGGCACCCTCTGAACCCCCTGAGATTGTTGGCAGCACGTCATGCATATTACAAATGGCACTTAGTTAGGGAGAGGATTGGTTGTTTTCAGTTGGAAATACATAGATTACCCGTCAGGGCCTTGGAGCCCCTGAGAGGGGCCCGGGGCCCACCAGTGTCTTAGGGCATTGTTAGACTAGACTGTTAAATGCTTGCTTGTGTGCATTAGCCAATTCCTTCCCCCTCCAATCCTAGGAGGCAGGCTCTCCGGTTTTCCTTCTTAAAATCGATGAGTTATATATATGTACAGGAGTTCCGCCACCTGCCAGATGTCAGACACATGACAATCTGAAGCCTGCCGTGATCTCTGTACTCAGAAGGTGCCACCCAACTCAGGGCTAAACACGTGCCCTTCTGAATTGGAGACACGGAAGGCCAGCTCCTGTTCTGTGACTTGCCGCTGGGCCATCCGTGCCTCTGCCCACCTGCTTGCTTGCCTCTCACCCCCTCCTGTGGGTGCTCTTCCCTCTGATGGTGGTCAACATGCCTGTTTGCCTGATGGCCATTTTAGGGGGAAGAGATGACTTATTATTATTTTTTTAATAACTAATGCTCTTTAGAAGAAGATGCAGTCCAGCATTGATGGGTAAAATCTCTGAAACACGGGTGGGTCATGCCAGGTGGGTGAGAGGCATAGTGAGGTGGGTGAGAGGCATAGCGACGTGGGAGGCCCGAGTGATGCCCGTGTGTTCATCACGAGACTGGCACTGCCCCAGTCTTGCCCAGGTGATCGTTCCAGGTAGTGCTCCTTCTGATTTGTTCAGGCATGAGCTGCTGCAGAGAAAGGAAAGCTGGATGGCTGGATGGCTGGCTGGATGAATGGAATGGGAGGCCAGACTGGAGACCCAGGTTTGATTGTCGTCCAGTGCACCTGGTCCACAGCAACCACCCACCTGTCAGTGTATAGTTCGGAGTTGGCATGATGCGGGTCAGATTCCATTGGCGCTTCCAGACTAAGACCAGGAAGAAAGGCCTGGCAGGCTACATCTGAGACTCAGCCCATGAAATCCCTGTGAATCAGAGTGGTCTGGTTTGGACGGTGTGGTGGCATAGGGTGGGGCAGCGTTTCCTTCCCTTCACGGTGTGACATAGGTTTTCCGGTAGACTCCGGCGCAGCTAACCACAGCGATGGTGTATGCCTCCTGTGGTGAATGCCCAACAAAGGTGGCCGTATCTGCCTTCCACTGCTCTGCAGAGGCAAGGAGGGTGAGGCTTCGTCTCACGTACTTTGGACATGTTGTTAGGAGAGACCATTCTTGGAGGAAGACATCGTGCTTGGTAAAGTGGAGGGGCAGCCCAAGAGGACGGCCCTCAATGAGATGGATGGACACCGTGGCTGCAGCAATGGAAGGATGATGGGGTGGGTGGCGCAGGACCGGGCAGTGTTGCTTTCTGTGGTGCACAGGGTCGCGAAGGGTCTGAACTGACTTGATGGCCCAATAACTGGCTTCCCGATTGCCACGAGGCAGGGGTCAGCCCTACCTTCACCTCCGTCCTCGCTTCTGACCCCAGCCTTTCTTCACACGGCTGTCTTCTTCGTTGCTGGGCTGGAAAAGTTGGTGCAGTGGCCACATAGAACGCCTAGACAATGCTCCTAATTGGGGGGTTATTAGAGATGTTGATGGGGTGCCCCACGTGAGGATCATCAGCAAACCATCAGGACTCAGTCATTGGCCCATCGCAGCACTTCCCCGCCAGCTGCTAAGTCTCTCTCCAGACCTTCTTCTCAGACACGTGATTCCTTGCCCTGTGCCTCCATGGGCCAGGAAGCCAGCCCATCTGTTGTTCTGTCCGGCCAGATGACGAGGGGGTAATCTCGGGGCCACTCCTCTACGTCTCTGGTGCATCTGGTCTTGGGGGGCCTCTACCAGTCCAGGCAGATCTTGGGTCTGCCCTTGAAACCGATGCTGGGATTTGTCTCGCTGTCCGAGATGGCTCTTACACACAGAGGAATGGCTTTGCTGGAGTTGTGGCTTGTCCTTTAGCTTACCTGCCACATCTCCAAGGAAAAGTAAGGATGGTGTCTTAATCCCACCTACTAAAGTAGCCTCAAAGGTGCTGTGTTAGACCGGGTTGACTAGAGAAACAAATTCATCGACACTTGTGTGTGTAACAGAGAACTTTATATCAAAGAGCAATTGTGTATTAAGAAAACATCCCAGCCCAATCCAGATCAAGTCCATAATTCTGATATTAGTCCATATAGCCAATACAAAGCCATAAATTCCTCTGTAGAGTCATGCTACATGTGCAATGATGCAGAATGCAGGAAGATCACAGGCTGGTGGGTGGAAAGTCTTGTGGATCCAATGGCAGTGGAAGCATCTCCAGTGCTCTGACTGCCATCAGCGTGGCTCCATGTGGCCTGTCAATAGGAAGTTGAAGCGGAGAGACTGCGTCCCACCTCCAGGGAGGGAGAGAGGCATCAGAAGGCCATGTCCATAAGCAGGCATCAGGCCGTGACCTGATTGACAGGCTAGACTCCGCCCTGCACTCTTATTTCTCAAGTTGACATGAACTTATGTAACTACCACAGATGCCTTCCAGGAAACAAAGGGTTTGACTTAACCCCTGAGCTGAGTACTCCCTCCAAAATGGAGTCTTAGCCCCAGGCAAGCCTTGGTCCAGAATTATCATATATCACCTAAGGCCAGAAGCAATGTATTAACTGCCTATATCCCACCTACTGTACTAAGCATGGACTAACTCATGGCCATCCAATCTTTTGTAAAGCGTCTCGAGCGGCCCTACTAACCCGAGTAGAACCGCTCCATAAGTTCTGCAAGGCCGACATTTTTTCGGCTGACTGGGTTTGAACCACTGACCTTTTGGTTAGTGGCTGAGAACGTTAGCCACTGTGCTACCAGGCACCTTTGAAACCATTTTAGCACAGGATACCGTATATACTCGAGTATATGCCAACCCGACTATCAGCCGAAATACCTAATTTTGCCACAAGAACTACATTAAAAATGTGCTGAAAAATGTGCTCGGAGTGTATACGGTCTATCTCTGCAGCAGGCAGCATCTGATCTTGGCCCACTAACCTCACATGGGCTTTGGTGGCGGGTTTTACAAATAGTGATGCCTCGTGTAGCTTAATCCATTCTCTGTCAGGGCCCTGGTCATCCTGATGTCATCCAGGAGAGCTTTGGCAAGATGATGGCTTCTCGGCGACCTCTTTCCGCAATGGAGCGACAAGTATTTCTTAACTGAGTGTTTGTTAAAGGCCAGGGTTCACATGGATGCCACTTTGATGGGTGGGCCTTTTGTTTCCAGATTTGGGCTTTGTGATCCCCTACCTCCCTTTTACGGTGTCTTGTCCTACCCCTGTAACTTTGGTTCCGCTCTCTCTTGGTCCCATTTGCTCCAGCATGGAGCGGAAGCTTTTATGACTGATCAGTTTCAGGTTGGATCGCCATTGTCCACAGCTTTCTCATTGGCTAATTTTCAGAAGTTGATGGCCAGACCTTTCTTCCTAGTGCATCATAGTCTGGAAGCACCACTGAAGTCTGTCGAACACCCGAGCCTCCACTGACCGGCGGGGTGGTGGCTTCTCAGGAGGTGCACATCTGAGCATCAGTGTGGGTCCTTCTGCAGGGAAGGTGGCAGCCCACCCCGGAGTCACTGTCAGTGTCGGCTGTGGCTGTAGCCAGTTGAGTCCCTTCTGACCCCGTGACGACTCGGGGTGTGCAGAGTGAAGCTGATCTCTGGGGTTTTCAGAGCAGTGATCTTCCAGACACAGGTAGCCAGGCCTTACTTCCGAGTCACCCCATGCTGAGTTTGAATTGACAACCTTTTGGGTTAGTTATCCAGCCTTTAGCCATTTACACCACTCTGCGGCTCCCATCAGAATCTAATTCTATCAACTGGTGACCCTTGGGTGTGTCCCAGCACACAGTGACAACCCCCCACCCCCCCCAAGGGGTTTCCAAGGCTGTAATCTCAATGGAAACACAGGGTCTCATTGTTTTCCTGTGGGACAGGCATTGGGTTCAAACCAGCGATCTTTGGTGAGGCAGTAAGTACTTAACCGGCACACCACCGGGATTCCATTTGTCAGCATCTCAGCAAAGCAGAGCTCACTGCCATCAGCTCGATTCTAGCGCACAGTGAGCCTTGTGGCTTTCCCAGTCTGCCCGTCCTCCTAGAGCAGACGGCTTCGTCTTTCTGTCTCAGAGCGGCTGCTAGGGTCGAACTGCTGACCCTGCAGTTGACAGCCAGGCAGCTAACCCACTGCGGCTCTTGGGCTCCCTTCCTGGCCGTCTTGTTTCCCTTAACTTGGGGCACCTGGGTAGTCCTTTATTTATTAGTTACTTTACTCAATAGCTTTGTGTGTGTGTGTGTGTGTGATATTGAAGGTAAAGAAAAAAGCAGTTAAGATTAAGCCCTTGCCTTTGGGGAACTTACATATCAAGACAGCAAACACAGGCCCAGTGCTGCTGAGGCGGACAGAGAACTGCTGCCCAGGGCCTCCGACGCCACGCATCTCCACGAGAGCAGACTGTCTGGTTTTCTCCTCCTGCACAGTGGCTGGTGGCTTGCTGCCACCCCTCCACCCCCATCCCCCCGACCTGGGGGTTAGCAGCCCAGCCCTTTACCCTTCTGAGCCACCGAGCCCCTTTTAGAACAGTGGGGTGAACGCAGCACGTGCCGGAAGAGAAGAAACAGCACACCATTAGTTCTGGCTGAGTTTTGATGACTAAGAGATTGGGGTCATTCTCAAGGACAGCTTACTTTTCTGGGGATGTGAAACAGGGACATATTCCTTATGAGGGGGGCACACTTGAATACGTCATTAACAAAGCATCTTTGAGGCGCGGCATGAGCCAGTGGCCTCCAGGCCCGGGTCTGTAATGGATGAGATGGGACCGTTCTTTGGAGACAATGCAAACCGCTGTGCCTCCAAGACAGCACCAGCCAGCCGGTTCTCAGACTCAGGAGAGGGGGTGTGACGGTAAGACAAAAGAGGCTTCTTGGCTGAGTTGTTAGATGCCTTGGAGTCAGTTTAGAGCAACTGATATTCCACCCCCACCCCCCATACCACTCTTGCTTTTATCTCATTGGCTGGAACATGGTCACATGATCTTCCCTGGCTGCAGGGAAAGCTGGGAAAGGTGGTCCTTTTCCTGGGCTCCGCGGTATCTCAGTGAGTGCAGGATTCTCTGCCACCACGGGGTTCTAGATGGGGAGGAGACAGGAGTTCCTGGACCCAAGGAGAGGATGGAGCTCAGTATCAGAGAAAAGGTGGTGGGGGCAGCGTTCATAAAAGTGGGGTCTTGATGGCGCAGCCGCCATACTCAGGACCATTCCAAACTTGCTGTCGGAAGTGACGGGCAGCGGAGCTGCAGACCCAGTTTTGGCTCAGCACGCGGTGTCAAAAGCCGTAGCTCAGCCCAGGTGAAGATGCGGTCTGTGCTGTGTGCTCAGAGGAGCGGCCTGGACGCACAGGCTTTGCAAGAAGGGACCTTGATGGTTTGCTGTGTGAGATGACTGAGTTCCCAGAACAGATCAAAGTCTTAGATTCTCTCCTCCCTCTTTCCCTTGCTTGAGTAACTTGGCTTGTGAACTCAGTAGGGAGCCAGTAAATACAGGCCTAGCCTCGGTGGGGGGTTTCTTGGGGAAAAGGTTCTCCAATTACCCTTCCTTTTCTTCTCTGGCCCCCATGGGGTGTGTGGGTTCCCTCTGGGGTCTCTGGGCTACTGCTGTGACCTGCCTCTTGGGAGCCTGTGGCCACCCTGCTCTAAGAGTGGTTATCATTGGACAGAAAACTAGCCTGTTTTCCAGGTTTCTTTTTGGGAAGAAAAGGCCATGTTTGTGAATGCTGACTCCGAGCATGGCCCTGGGGAGAGGGGACCAAGAGGGATTCTGAGTCTTTGGGAATCCCAGCACAGGCGGCCTGGCCCCACGGCTCCCTGAACACCAAGTCCCCTTGGAGTCAGTCGCTCTTGGATGTGGGAAGCCAGTGCCAACCTCTGGGCCCACAGAGCCCTGCAATGGATAGCAGACCTGGCACCTTGTCACCCTGTTTCAGCAGCAGTTCGTTCACCCTCTACTCTCTGTGGCTTGCTCAGCCCTGTGCTGGGTGCTAGGACACAGAGTGACCTGTGACACATCTTGCCAATTTGCTCGGAACTTCAGGAGTCGGGTGGGGTGGGGTGGGTGGGGTCCATGTGAAGCAGATCGATCTGCGAGTCTGAGAGCGCGTCCCACACAGTGGCGTCTGCATTGAGGAAAATCAAACGGGCACTCCGGAGAGAGGACAGGGGCCGGGGTGGCAGGCTTCTCTCAGGGTTGGCCGGCTGAAGGCATAGTGCGTGCGAGATCGGCTTGCCAGTGGCAGTGACTTACGATGATGCCCCAAGAACTGGAAGTCAGTACCTTCCTTATCTCACACCCCCTGCCTTGGAGTTGATGCCTACAGGACAGGGTAGAACTGCCCTTGTGGGTTTCTGAGACCGTCATTCTTCACCCGGGGAAAGAAAACCTCCTCTTTCTCTGTTGGAGCTGCTGGTGGTATCGAACTGCTGACTGCTAGGGCTCCTGCTTCCCTAGTGCGGGCCAACAAAGGGCACCACACAAGGCACTGCACGTGGGTGGTGGGTGTTTTCTCAAGGTTCAAGAAGCCACAAGTTTGAGTTGGCTTTTCGGGGGAGGCATTTCTTTGTTGGTAGCCCTGGGCATACCTGGAGGTTCCTTGGCTTCTACCACCCTTTGTGTGTGTGTGTGTGTTTGTGTATGTGTGTGTGTGTGTGTTCTCTATTCACTTTTTAAATCAGAAACGAGATGGAGGCCCCATGGGCTCTGTCCCAGCCCCATTAACATCACAATAGAGGCCATCTGCTTCCAAACCCACCCAGGGGTTGGGACTCGCACCCACACTTTTGTGAGGCACAGTTCCGAAGGCCAGTGTGTTAGAGGGAAGATCAGCGTTTGTGGGGGAATATCTATCCCTTTCTGGCTTGTTCCAGGAGTGCAGGATAGAGGTGCTGGTTTGGACCCATCAGAGCCATTGAGTCAGTTCTGCGTCACAGTGACTGTAGGACAGAGGAGAACCGTCCCTCTGGGTCTACAAGCCTGTACATTTTTAGGAAGCAGGCAGCTCATCTTTCTCCCTCGGAGTGGCTGGTGCTTTCAAACTACTGACCGTGAGGTTAGTAGCCCAACTCGTTGCTCAGGGTGCCACCAAGGACTCCTTTGGCCTGGCCAGGATGGAGCAGATGATGGTTGAGAGGTTAGAGCACCCATCCCCTCCTGACCATATTTGAGATCTTTTTTTTTTTTTTTGAATCTCAGAGTGGTGATTTTTGCATTGAGTGTTTGATAGATGAATTTTGAGCTCAGTAGAGAAGTTGGGGGCAGAGGAACCAATCTGGGACGCATTGGTGCATGGATGGCTGAAACGAAAGCGGATTTCTGGATGAATCCTCAATCAGAAAGATGAAATCAACCCTCTATTTCAGTTCTTTTAGGAAATTATATTTCCATTAGCGTTTGACTAGGGGATTCATGCTGGTATTTATGCAGCTTGGTGAATAAAACCAGAAGAGGCTTAGGGTCAGAGGGGAAGGCGAGTAGTGGGGGGGGTGTTCCCCCTATTTCTACACCCAACCCTCTGTAAGTCCTGAAGTCACTGATGCTGGTAGTTTGCAGGCAAAAGAGAATAAACCTTTGCTCTTCGCAAGGAGAACTTCGACGTGGCCCCGCATCTCTGCTCTACTCCTCATTAAGTCTCCTATTTAGCAAAGCACCTCCCCCAACACCCCCCCCCCAAACCCATGGCTTCTGTGAGTTCCCTGCCATCTGGTCCCTGGCTGGAGAGAGGCATTTTTCTTGTATATGTGTCTCCATAGCAACACGTTTGCCGTTGATATGGAAAGTAAGCAGTTGCCGTAGCAACCGAGTTAGTGATGTTGTGGCTCCCTTGCTTGGAGGGAGCGGATAAGCTGAGCAAACTAGTTTAGATGCAGTGTGGAGGTGCCATAATGAGGGCTGTACAGCACCCCTGGCCCCCTCCCCACCACCCCCTTCCCCCTGAAAAGCAGCCCCTGCCAGCTCTCCAAGGTCATCCATCAGGCAGAAGTAGTTGCCATCAGCGGGAATGGTAGATGCTAAGAGAGCCATCCCCCGCGGGTGGAAGGTCTTTGCTTTCGCTGAGAAGAGAATGTTGCAGTCAGGCCCCATTTGGTTGCAAGGAACAGAAAGCCACCCAAGTTGCTTTGAGTAACAGGGTGCTTATCCCAGTGGCAGAATCAGTGGTGAGGCGTGATGAGGCCAGTTTGGGGTCCCTAGTGGCATGAACCGCTTCCCCTGTCCCTCTCTGTCCACTCAGATGGAAGCTGGTCACCGCCACCTATCTCCGACCCCTTCTCCTCCTTGCCGTCTGGCTTCTTTGTTGGTCTTGATTTCCGCCGCCGCACAGTGTTGGCTCGCTGTGCAGGAGCATTGGTGCCAGCCCTTTGCGACAGTGGGGGCACCAGGGTCCAGCCCCAGTAGCTTGACCAGCACTCCAGGCCCCGGGACTTGCTCCTGGTTAAAATGGGAGCAGGGTCCCTGGAGCTGCAGGGACCAGTGTTTCCTGTAGCGTCTGGGCTTGGGCTTCAACAAAAACATTTCTTGGAAACCCTCTGGTTGCTGAACGCGTTCTAATAATACAAGTAAAGAGGAACTGTCGGGCGGGCACCCTATGCCCTCTGTGTCCTTTCCTGTTCCTGCAGAAGATGGATGGCACACAGGTGATGAGGGCTGCATGCCAGGGCCCTGGGGCACTGTCCTGAGCCTCCCTCTGGTTCCCTTTATGTCTCCAGGATGACTTGAGTTCATTTCCACAGAAGTACAACTAGTCATTCCCAGCCCGGTCGAGTTGTTTTCTTTCGTGGGTCCTTCTTCCTCCCTGTGGCCCTCACATTGCCTGTAAGCATGGGGTTGAGTGGTGACCAGAAATGATGACCCCCTACTTTAGACAGGAGGAAATGTCTGCTCTCCTACACGAGTTGCCTTCATCTCAAGAGCAGGGGATTGGGAAGCGTGGCACGCTCCCTGGTGCGTAACAGCCTACACCCTTGCCTGGATGTCCTTGGAGGATCTCAATCCAGCTTCACTGGTTCAGTCATGGCTGATGCTGATGCCGTGACTGGTGAGCCCTTTCAGGAGGCAGACGTGGGAGACTGTATTATGGTCCGGACAGTGGAGAGGAACGCCCATTCACGGTAGCATGGTTGGCTGCCATCTTTGCTTCCAACTTTACCAAGAGATTTGGTTTCTGTGGGACTTGCGTGCCTGCCGCCCTCGGTTACTGACGGGGTTTGTGTTTAGGCAGGGCGTCTGCCTGCAGTGGCCCCTCCTGGTCATTATGTCAGTGCACCGACAGCTGACCAATCTGGGTCTGTCTCCCTGCTGCTTCACCGGCCATGACTACATGGGGAAGAACTGGTTTGAATGTCCCATATTCTTTTCAAAACGGGCGAAAAAAGCAATTATATCTCTTTATATGTCCTGCTGTGGACTGGACACTTCCTGGTTTGGTAGAAGAGACTGGGCCAAGGTAAAAATAGACCGGGAAGGCTTCGGCGTGATATTTACCAATTGCCAAGGGATTGGCTAATTGCCAGGGTGCGTGCTTCGGGAGCCCTAAGGGGAATATGGTCCTGAAGAGGTAGCGGCGCTGGGAGATTGGGGGCCTGGAGAGGAGACAGACACCCATTAGCTGGATCCTTGAGGTTGGCCAGGGCTGGGGCTGGCGACAGGGAGAGGGAGGTCACAATGAATCATCGGGAGAGCAGGGTGGGGAGCCCACAGGACAATGGGGAGGGCCCTGACATTTACACAGGGCCTACTGGACCCCGTTAGGAACAGTGGAAGGCCCTCTTGTATCCTTGATCTGAAAACGTTCCAGCATCCGGGGGGGGTTATAGAGTTCTTTTTACAGGAGGGGAAACTGAGGCTCGGGGGCTCAGCTGCTCACTAGCATGGTGCAACCAGATGTCGAGTCCACCACCAGGATGCTCATCCACTATTGACCCCAGTTGACCGTCCCAGGATTTCCTTGGCACAGAGAGGGAAAGCTAGTCGGGAAGGCAGATTGAGCTGGCTCATAGGGGTCTTGTGCACACCCCCACCCGGCGGTAGGGAGCCCCGGACACTAAGCAGAGACACAGGCAAGAGTTGAATGATTCCTCTTCCCGTCCTTGAGGGTTTGACAGCTATCTTCCTCTACCAGACCTCTGTTTGGGGAATTTCGGGAAGCAAGAGCCAAGCAGTCACCAGATAACTTTCCAAGGACTTAACCAACTTGGATCAGCTGTGTACACACGCAAAAGAGCTCTCGTAACTCATTTTTCATTTCAAGGATTTCGCTGTGGTTGAATCCTATTTTAGTGGACTATTATTTTTTATTTGTTGGTGCCCCTAATTCCTACTAATGCCCCAACTGTTCCTGGAATCCCTACCATTTATAGCAGCCCTGTTGACGTAGTGGTTATGCATTCGGCTGCTAACCCCAAGGTCAGTGGTCGAACCCACCAGCTGAAGGATCTTGCTTTTCTGTTCCTGTAAAGAGTTACAGTCTCGGAAACCCACAGGGGCAGTTCTGCCCTGTCCTCTTGGGTCACTGAGTCAACATCAACTCAATGGCAGTGAGTTTGGCTTAGAAAAATGACCACGAGAGGCCCCACCCCTTGCTTCTGTATTTTCAGGTTTGACAATTTGTGTGTATGTTTGTATGTGTGTTTTTTTCACCCTTTCTCAAAAGGTGGCATCTGTCTTCCTTGGGCATTGCAGGTAAACCTGCAGCAGAGACAGGCCTTCTTGAATCTGTTCCTGTAGAATGAAGGGGCTTTCATTCCTTCTATTTGTTGAATGTGGAGGCCCCTGCTCTGGGTGCTGTTGGGAGGTGAAGAGGTAGAAGACTGGGCCCTTGGGGATACCTTGGGATCATTTCTGGGCCCTTGTTCACCATCCACCTGCATCTCATGTTACAAAGCCTCCCAAATATCTTCTCCTTCTGTCCCTTCTCCATTATTTGCTGGTCCAGCCAAGGAGCCCCCACCTCCAGCTTCCGGTGTCTCTGGAAATCTCTTCTGTTGTGCTCCCTCCTGGAAGGATCCGCTACACCTGTTTATTGATTGCACTTTCGGATGGAGTTTGGGTGAAAGTGCACGGAGCAAGTTGGTTTTCCGTTCACCTCCATCCACTGCGTGCGGGCAGTTTGTTTAGTGCCACGGAGCAGTTCCCTCCGTGTGACATCACTCTTCCCACGTCCTACCCGGGATCCCTATTTCCATTCAGCCTTTCCGGGCCCCTCTTTTCGTCTGCACTGCTGTGTGGGGCAGATGCTGGTCTTCTGGGTTGATTGTACATTCCTCCTTGGCGTTCATATTCATTTTACTGACCTGGGGGGGGTTCCGTCCCAGGTTCAGAAGAATAATTTTGAAACACAGCTCAGTCTTGCCGCTCAGTCCTTGGGTGTTACAAGGGGTTAGCCTACGCGGTCCCAGTCTAGTTCCTCCCAGGGGTGCTGTGCAGGGGAGTCCTGGTGAAGTCTCTAAATAACCGGCCCTGGAAACCCCTGCGACGTGTAGTTCTCCTCTGACCAGATGGAGTTGCGTTAGACCCGGTGGACTAGAGAAGCAAATCCAGGGACACTCGTGTGTGTGGAAGAGAGAGTTTTATATCAAAGAGTAATTGAGTATTAAGAAAACATCCCAGCCCAATCCAGATCAAGTCCATAAGTCCGACGTTAGTCCATATGTCCGATACCAGTCCATAAATTCCTCTTCAGACTCACACAGCACATGTAATGATGCTGAATGCAGGAAGACCACAGGCCTATGGGTGGAAAGTCTTGTGGATCCATTGGTGGTGGAAGCATCTCCAGGGCTCTTGCAGCCATCAGTGTGGTTCCACGAATGTGGAGCAGAGAGTGTGGGTCCCATCTCCAGGGAGGAAGACAGGAGTTCTCAGAATCCTCAGGAGAAGGCCATGCCCACACAGAGGGCCTCAATGTCTATGACTTGATTGACAGACTAGACTCCACCCCTTCACTCAAGTTGACAGGAGATGATGTAACTGCCACGTCCCGTCATTGCCAGTTGGAACCCAAGCATCCACCACTGGGCTTTGTCACTGCCCTTCAGTGGTTCCGGCCTAGGATGCTGTTTCTCTTCTGGACTCTACATTTACAACATGGCAAAACCCAGCTGACCTGTGCTTCTGAGAACAAGATACCCTTTCTGTTTTAAAGTGTGTTCCCTCAGTACTCCCCACTCCCCACCCCCACCCCCACCCAGTTTTTTCACACTTCTTTTGTAATGGAATTATCTTCCCTCCTCTAGACACTCTGAACATGAGGGTCGGGCCGTAACCCTTCTTGCATCTCCAGAGACCAGCTTCCTGTTCCAAGGTCTCAAAACCAAACTCCCTGCCACTGAGTCAATTGTGACTCCTGGTGACCCTTGAAGACAGTGGCCCTGCCCCATGGCTTCCTGAGGCTGTGACTCTACAGGAGTAGAAAGACTCATCTTCCTCCTATGGAGCAGCTGGTGGGTTCTAACTGGTGACCTCCCGGCCAGCAGCCCCCACCAGGGCTCACACTGGGGATCTGGTACGAGAGAAGGGCAAGATTCCCCTCTAAATTTGGCTGGTTTACCTGTGAGATAAAAACATTTAGAATCTGCAGTCCAGCGGTTTGGGAGTAGTTCCTTTGGAAGAAGGTTTGTGGCTCCCGAATGCATTCCTGAGGTTGTGCCACCGGGCTAGCTTCGGCCCAGGAGACCTTGGTCACAGGGCGTGAACCACTGCCCCGCCCGGTACCTTCTTTATAATCATTGGCCTGCCTGCGTCTAATCTGTCACCGCTGGGTCCAGCTCCTGGAGGGTCCCCCTTGTCATTCTCCAGTGACTGGCCCCTCCTGATGAGGCCTCTAAAGTGCATGAGTCCAGGTCTCGGATAATAAGTCTGTGATCCATAGGGTTGTTATGGGCTCCTTTTCAGAAGCAGACAGCCAGGCTCCTCTTCCTCATCTCTCAATCTGGGAACCGTGCCTCCTGAGCGATGGGTGACCCTGTTGGTATTTGAAAAATACCAGCATCAAATGGGCAGCGTGTTTGGCAGGTCGACAGTGTTCCTGACCAACTCCAGCCCCACGTAGCTGGTTGGCCCGATACCTGCCTCCCTCTTCTTTTTGTATCCACACAGGTAGATACACAGACTAAGGATGGGGGTTGCCTGTGGGCACTGTCGCTGCCACTGACTGGGACAGGAACCCACTAAAGGAAGGAGCGCTTGGCAAAGGCCTGCCCAGAAGGAATGATTCGAAGGGTGCAGGGCCCCTCCCTGCTCAACTGACGTCTTCGTCGACGGAGCGCTTTTGTTCGCGGGAACTGCCACACAGCAGACGTTGCTTCCATGAGGGTTTTTGGCTTATTCTTTCTTCTCTAGGATCCTGGCGGGTGGTGCCGCCTCACAGACAAGCCGCCGAAGGCCACACAGTTAGGGCAACTTGCTAGAAACTCCTGTGTGGGCAGAGGGCCCCGGGTCAGCCGCCTGCTGCTCAGACGGTCTTTCCTCTGCCTCATCTTATTCCTTCAGCCGCTCTTCCAGGGCTTCCACTACTGGGAGCCGGGAGAGAATGGGAGTTTTCTTTCCTTCACATGTTTTATTGTGAGCCGCCCACGCGCTGTGTAGAACAGGTCCCTGTGTCCGTGACCTTTGAGAATGAGCTGAAACCTTTGGAAATCTGCTGTAAGCTCATCCCATGTAAGTTCCACTGATGACCCAGAACGCCCGGCGTCTTGGCGCTGCATGGGGGTATCTGCTGATTTATTCCCGAGCCATGGTACGTGCTCCCGGGTTCTTCGCGGTGAGTAAGGGGCCCGATCCAGTGTTGGAGCTCTGACTTATATGTGCAGAGAGAAAAAAAATCACCCAGGAACGGTGGCAAGGATGGACACCTGAGGGACTCCCAGAGGACTTATAAAACATTCCCCCCAACTTTTATTTATGTATTTGTTTGTTTTCTTGTAAAGGAAGTGGTGGTGGTGTTATAGGATTGACCGTCGACTTTGTATTCAGCAGTTTTAATGGCTAATCAGCCCCCCTCAAAAGCTGGCCCTTCACCCACTCCTTGTTGACTGGGGTCCCTCGTGTGGGTTCCTGTCCCCTGCCTACTGTGTGACTTCTCTCTCCGCTCCTTCGCCCCCCTGTCCTTGGAGCCTTGAATGTCTGCTCCTTTGAGTGACCGGGGAGGAGTTTCCATCAACGATCTCTGGGTTGATTAGAGCTGATTCTTTGACTCATTTTGAAAAAAAAAAAGTTCCCTTACCCTGAAGGGTCAGTTTATGTTGAAGCAGTTTTTCCCCCTAAAACGACACAAGGCAGCGATCCCGCTCCAGTGTAGTGTCCTGAGCTTGCTCGTGGCTTATTCATTGACTCAGCAATCGCTGACGTAATGCTTATTAAAAGCAGGTGTTAAGCCAGGCACCAGGGCCTCAAAGAGGATGAGGACATAGCCCCTGCCCTCAAGCAGCATCCAGTTCAGTCTGAAAGACGAGCACGTCCAGACGTAGAAGCTGCTCACCGTGACGTTTGGCGTGTATGTCAGGCGCTATGGGCGTTGGCGAAGATCCAGGAGGCCAGGGACTGTCAGAAGCACACATCTGTCTTGGGAGGAGTTCAGCCAGGTTGCTCCTTAGCAGAGAGGAGGCAGAGTTTTTATCTCACCTACTTGGGGTATGCTCTCTGAAATCCCTAGTCCCTGGAGAAGAACGCCATAAAGTGAGGGGGGAGGGAAGACCCTTCACGAGGTGTATTGACACAGTAGCTGCAACTATGTGCTCAGAGACAGGGAGGATGGTGCCGGCCCAGTCCCTGCTTGCCTTCTGTTGGGTCACTGTGATTGAAACCAACTCACGGGACCCAACAAGAGCAACCACGGCCCGTGTGTGCAGGGAAGGGTTGATCGATTTGTGCGATTGGACATTGGAGGGAGCTTTCGCAGAGATGGATGAAAAGAATCAGTCCATTCTCAACTCGAAACCCATCTCGCCCCCTGAAATCACCCGCGGGTCCCCCTCCGACTTCTGTTGTCCTGGTCCAGTGCCTCATAGTCGGATTCTGAGGTGTTCATTCTGCACTCCACTCCTAGAGCTGTGCCCTCTGTCCAGGCTGAGTCCTGCCCCAGAATGTTCGCCTCAGCGCTGGCTCACCTGTAGAAGGAGCAGACACGCGTGGGGCATGCAGGATGGCTCTGGCTGCCTGGAAGTTGCCTGGAATTGGCATGACTTGTGGTGAGGTGGTGTGAATGCAAACCACTGGACTACGAACCAAAAGGTTGGCAGTTCGAACCCACCCGCACACACCATGGAAGACAGACCTTGGTGATTGGCTTCTGAAAGGTCAAAGCCTTGGACACCCACAGATCAGCTGTACGCTGTGCACATTGGATCCCCACCAATGGGCATTGACTCCACACCTGCTAACAACCGAGAGTCCTAATCCCCGCCGAACATTTCATTGTTGCCGTGTGTGTCACGGTGTAAGCACTGCGTGGTCCTGGGCGCCTTTCGAGATCGGTGACATGACTGAGCTCATTGGTGGGACTGGCACACTATTGATTTTACCAAACACCACGGACGGTGACATGACTGAGCTCATTGGTGGGACTGGCACACTATTGACTTTACCAAACCCCACGGACGGTGACATGACTGAGCCCATTGGTGGGACTGGCACACCATCGACTTCACCAAACACCACGGACGGTGACATGACTGAGCCCATTGGTGGGACTGGCACACCATCAACTTCACCAAACACCACGGACTTTTTAATTAGTCTTTCCTAATGAGACACATGATCTCGGCGAGCCGAAAACTCCCCATCCTTACTCAAAGAAGCATTCCGATTAGGTTTCTTCGAAGACCGTCTCAGCGTCATTCCTGATTTTTGGCAGAGCACAGTAGATTCCGTGAACCTTGGCCGATCCCACAGTTCAAAGCCTCCATTCTTGTTCTGAGCCCCGTGGGGGCCGGATGGCCGTGGACTGCCAACCACCAGGCCAGCAGTTAGAAACCAGCAATTTGGCTGATTCTTGTCTTCCTAGTTCATGGTCCAGTGTGTACACATACACACACACACACACACACACACACACACACACACACATACACATGAAGCCATTGAAATGACCATCGTTTCTTCGGGCTTTTCTAAACTCCCAACATTGTAGGAACTACTGCTCACTCGGAGCATCGTGTCCTTGGGGTGGACACCTGGCACCCAGACCCGGTGTGCACAGCTGCGCATGCTCCGGTCCTGGAGGTAGTGACTTCTGAAGAAGCCCTGTAGAATCGTCAAGTGTGTTGACTGCTTTGTTCACACGGACTCGGGAGGTGTGTCTCAGTTACCCGAAGCTTCCGAAGGCGCTTCCATGTCAAGTACCTTCCATGTGCCCAAGGTAACAAGTCTTTGTTTCTGAGAGGCAGTCATGACCTTCAGCACTGCCCGCTTTTCCAGGGGGCTGACTCGCTGGCCGAGGTCAGCCGGGGGCAGGCAGTGGGTGGCCAGAGAGCCCCGCAGGGTCAATGTGACTTTCTCTCCCCAAGCCTTCCTTCCCCTTAATTGGTCCCTGGAGACCAAAAACCTGCCATTGTTGACCCCTGAGCCCTGGTGGGATGGACTCGCCATTGAGTGACAGTAAAAATGGGAGGAGACTGCCCCCACTGCCCCCACTCAGGGCTTCTGACATCCCAAACATCGTTCTTCAGGGCTGTCTTGCCTACGTGACCTGAGAGTCTGATCTCAGCCTCTGAGAGGGGTTGCCCTCTGGCTGGCATGGCGAGGACGTCAATAGCTTAGGCTGGGCTCCTCTGGGACCAGGGACTGAGAGGCCTTCCAGAGAGAGTGGCTTTATGAATGGACTCAGTTGCCCGCCTTTCCTTTGGTGAGCACTGCATTGTGTTTTAGGTCAAAGTTTACCTAGCAGGTTAGATTTCCCAGTCAAAACCAAAGACCCAAACTCACTGCCTTTGAGTCAATTCGAATTCACAGTGACCCCATGGAGAGAGACAGACTATTCCCCACCCCCACCCCCTGTGGATTTCTGATGCTGTCAATCTGTACAGGAGCAGAAAGCCCTATTCCACCTTGCTCCCCACTCCCACTCCCCGAGTGACTAGTGGGTTTGAACTGCGAACCTGTGGTTCGTAGCCAAATTCATAACCCGTTATGTTACCAGGGCTCCTCGTGACTCTTGGGTAAGCTGCTACCTTCAAGGTCAGTGGTTCTAACCCCCTACTCGCTCCTCCAGAGACAGATGAGGCTGGCTGCTCCCAAAAGATTTACAAAGTCTTGGAAACGCTGTGAGTTGGAATTACCTCGATGGCTGTGGTTTTTCCCAGTCAGTGATCTACAAACTGTTCCTTGACATCGACAGCCATCCTTGCAGCGTGTCCGAAACCCAAACTCTGCCACTGAGTCAGCGCCAACCCATAGCGACCTTACAGGACAGGGAAGAACTGCTCTTGTGGGTTTCCGAGACTGGAACTCTTTGCGAGAGTAGAAAGCCCCATCTTTTTCTTGTGGAACTGGAAGTTTCGAACTGCTGACCTTGCAGTTAGCAGCCCAACATGTGACCACTGTCACCAGGGTTCCTTGCCACGTGTCCAGACTCCCCATATTGCCTCCCTACATTCCCCATTTCCATTTATTTTGGAAACCCATAGGTGCAGTTCTATAATGCCCTATAGGGTTGCTATGAGTAAGAATCAATTCCCTGGCAGTAAACTTGTAATTGCATCTTTGGATAGTTTGTTGTTGTTGTTAGGTGCCATCAAGTTGGTTCTGACCCACAGTGACCCCACATAGGCATACCAGGACAAAACACTGCCAAGTCCCGCTCTGTCTTCACAATTGTTCCTATGCTCCCGCCCATTGTTGCCGCCACTGTCAGCCCATCTTGTCCAGGGACACCGCCTCTGTTGCTGCCCCTCTACCGAACATGGTCTCCCTGTTCACGTCCAAAGTATGTAGGACACAGTCTCACCACCCTTGCCTCTAAGGAGCCCTCTGCCCTTACTTCTTCTAAGACAGATCGGTTTGTCGATTAAGCAGTCCGTGGTAATTTCAAACATTGTTGCCAGCATCACAATTCAAGTGCACCGATTCTTCTTCGATCCTCCTGATTCCCAGACCAACTTTCACATGCTTCTGAGGCCACTGAAAGTACCATGCGTGGCTTGGGTTCGGCGCACCTTACACTTGTGTAGTTTATAGGAGATTAACTCAAGGCACGCTCTTCTCCTTCATTAACACGACCGAGTGGGATTGTGATGACGGGCCCAGACATCAAGATTTACACACGTTTGGGGGGAACAGCGTTCACTCCATAACCCGCACGTGCTTAGTTTCCATCGAGTTGATTCAAACGCATGATGAACTCGTACGTCAGCGTAGAAGGGTTCCGTAGGGTTTCAAACCTGTGACCTTTCTGCTTCTGGGTGGTGGGGGGTGGGGGTGGGAGTGGTATCTATCTTCAGAGATGCTTCTCTGGTTTTGAACTACCGTCTTTGAGCTGAGTCTTAACACTTTAACCATTTCACACTTCAACATTGGTTCCATCCCAGGAGATTAGTAGGTGCATAGATGCAAGGGGGTTTAAAGAAGTTACTGGAAAATTATATATTTTTAAACTCACTTTTCCATGGACTTTAAACCCCTTCCTATATTCAGATAGTCCCTGACGCATGACCGGGATCTATTAACAATGACTCCATCACATACACGTGTTTCTGTGGTGGTGGTGTTTTCATTGGTTTCTTGGCTTTGCTATTGCCATTTATTGGTATCTTGATCAATTATATCTTACAGATAGATATATTTTAACACACGCCTAGATAAAAATACACAGATCATAAGTAAAAGGACGGTTAGAAGTGGCTGTTATACCTGAAGATGGACTATTTATATGCACAGCAAGACCTGTCGCCATTGGGTGGATTCGACTCAGAGTGACCCTGTAGGACAGAGCGGAGCTGCCCCACGGGGTTTCCAAGGCTGTGCGTCTCTACAGAGGCAGACGGATGGGTTCAAGCCACTGATCTTCCAGTGAGCAGCTAAGTGCTTGACCAATATATATATCTATATCTTCCCTCTGGAGACGTGATTGCAGAACTTGTTAGGATTTAGACCCTGCCGTGTGTCACGCCCAACCTCTGCCGTTGACCACAGGCAGAATGTCTCAGAGCCGTCCGCGGAGGCCCGATTCCTTCTGAGACCTCCTTGGTGCGCTTGCCATCAAGTACCAAGCTGGCACCTCCTCACTGCCCCTCAGGCGCCAGACCTGGCTCCCGACACATGGGCTGCACTCTCGCCATCCCGCGCTGGCTGCCCTGCCAAGAGGCAGCCTCACAGCGCTCCCGCCTCTTTGTAGAACTGGCGCATGGGCAAGCATTTGAATGCTTTCCGAACCTTGCCCCCGTCGTGAAAAAGGGAAAGTGGAAACGTGGAAACGCCTGGCGATGAAGAGTGTGGCTCTCCTACAAGCGTCAGTTGAGGATGAAGTGGAAGCCGGCCGTGGGACGCTGGCGGCGGGGTTGGGTCACCCCGGAGGGCAGCGGTGTTAAGGGAAAGAATGCCACGAGAGCATGCGACATGTTGCCGCAGAATGACGGGTGCTCGAGCGGTATTTGGGGATTCCAGGACTTTGATTCACTTGGTTTTTGAGCACTCCAGTCAGGGAGACGCCGTGTGCGAGTGAGAGAATGTAAGATATCAGCGTTTCGACTTGCAGGCATTTTGCTTTCAAATCCAATGTCAGGCAGGCGTCATCGGTGGAGAGAGCAGGCTTGCCGAGAATGGAGCCCAGAGACCTCGCCTGTGAGTTCTGCCCGCCAGGGTCGAACTGCACGTTGCCCTTTCAGAACAAGAGGCCAACAACAGGGCTTCAACGTCAGTCCTCGTCTCGTCTCCTGGCTTCACCCCGAGACCAAGGAACCCTAGTTTTCTTTGCCGGTGCCTTGTTCCCAGAATGCTCCCTTCCAGATAACTGACTCAGGACAGCCTCCCGTCGCTGGGTCCCTTTGTGGGAGCCAGCCTGGTGCCAGGGAACAACCTGGGCCCCGACCTCTGCTGGCCCTCGGAAGCCGCTTTTGACAGCTCTGTCCCTGCCCTGCCTGGAGTCCACTGGATCTGGTTCTCCCTCTTGGTCAGTCCATGCTTGGTTTGCCTGTTGCCGCCCACCCAGTGCCTTCCTGTCTCTTGGGCTCCAGCTCTTTGGTGCCCCATCAGGATGATCTTTCCTGAGCACTGTACCTCTATGATGTCCTGAGCCCCCAAGTCTCTGTTTACGTTTTTGTGTTACTGGTTTGCCGTCTCTCTCCATGTCGGGACTGTGAGCTCCAAGGTCAGGTTGAGAAGAGGTGCACGTGGGGTTCCAGAAGTCTTGTTGATGGAGGGTTTTCAGCCGTCTTCTGTCCCCTGGACTCTGAACCTGGAAATTAATGGTCACCGATGTCTCCTTGCCTCTGTCATCAGGTTATTTATCTACTGTAACATTTTATTAGCATATAGTTCACGTATCATACAATTTAATAGTTCAGCCAGACCAAGACAAAGTGTACAGTCATCACCACAGTCAGTTTTAGAACATTTTCTTCTTTCTGGTACTGATTGTGATTAGCCCCCCATCCCCATGCCTCCCCAACTACCTTCCCCACCACCCCGCCGACCTCCTTGCCACACCCTCAAGAAACCATCAGTCCAATGGCTGTCGCTATAGACTGACCTGTCCTGGATTTCACATACAGGAAAACATTAAAAAAAAACGACCTGTCCTGGATTTCACATACAGGAAAACATTAAAAAAAACAACAACTAACAACTATAAAGTAAAACAGAAATGCGCGATCAAAAAAGAAAGCAGAAAATAATAAAAACTATAGAGCAAGTGTAAAATGGACCAAGAGGAGATCTGAGGAGAAGGCGTTAGATGTTAACCTAGCTGCACCTGCAGTGATGTCATCAGTGTGTTCACTCAGGAGAGCCCAGGGCCTGGCGGCGCACCCATCTTCCTCTTGGCCTGCGAAGACCCCACCCCTTGATCCCTGGGCTGAAGGTCTGCTTTCTTGGTGTCCGGAACTCTGGCCTCTAGCCGGAGCCCTGCCACTGCTTGGATGTCCCCTTCGCATATTGCCACCCAGGAAGTTCATGTCTAGGTCCTCCCGGACTTTCCAGACTCGGCTGTGCCTGTCCTTCCCATTTTGCCATCTTTCTCACCTGTGCTTGTCCACATGGGTTCACCTGAGGACACACCTTCCCCTGCTCTCTGAAATCCACGCATGCTCCATCTTCTGGGCCATTGCGTGCGCTGCTTCTTCACCTGGGCCACTCTTCCCTCTCCCTTCCGTGCACCCCAAACCAACTCTTTCTGAGAGCCTCTCTGTAAAGCCTTCATGAAATCAACAACTCTTGATCTCGTTGGTCTCTCTGTGGCCCTGGACATCGGTGGCCTCTCTGTGCACTCCAGCCCTGAGTAATGAAGCCTGCCATCTCACAAAAGAAGGGGGGCATGTGTGGAAGAGATTTGAGAAGCCAGTCGGGCGTGGAGTTTGGAGGCAGAGAGAACTGGCTCGGAATGCCAGCTCCCCCACTTTCTGGCCACACGTGTCCTTCAGCGAGTCCTTGACTGTGCCTGAGCCCAGTGCCCCCAACTGCGACGTGAAGAGAATGCTGCCTTTCTCACATGTCTTGGTGTACCGATGCCCCGCGAGAATGACGGGACCACTCCTGCTTCATAGTGGACACTCAGTGCGTGCTAAAGCCGCGGCCATCTCCTTATGCTGGCTAGGGCGCTAATTAAATAATGACTTGTTGAGCGAACATTAATTGAGCACTTATTTTGTGCCAGGCACTATCCCCGTGTACTGTTACATCCCTAATCTCCCTTAATCCTCCTAGCAACTGGAGGAGATTGGTTAAGTAATTCACTGAGGATCCCAGAGCCTGGCAGTGCCCAGATTAGAACAGTGACGTCACTCTGCAGCCTTGGTGGTGGGTGCACGCTGGGGGAGTGCAGGCACACCCCAGTGGCCCCCAGGAGGGCCCTGGAGAGAAGGCACTTGGAGCTCCGCTGACTGTGACGTGTGCTGTGTTCAGCAGGAAGCCGTGCCCGAGTCCTGGGTGCCTGGGGACCTGCCTTATATTTATCTCCCGTGGTACTTAGCGGAGTGCTATGTACAGAGGAAGCAATTGAAAAATAATTTTCTGTTGCTTAATTTCGCCCAGACAGTTCAGTCTCTTACTTCGGGGTAAGGTGAAATTTTCAGCCCACCCCAGCTCCATCCACATTCAGGCGTTCCCTGAGCTACCTGCCTGTCAGCAAGAGCCTAAGCATGTACTTTGCCGAGCTAAGGAACGTTCAGAGCAAAGAAAACAAACCGGTCGATCTTAAGTTGAGTCTCTCATGACCCCCCCCCCCCCACGCATGTCAGAGTGAATCTGAGTGATCTCTGGAGGGTTCTTAGTGCCTGTGTGACCTTTGGGGAGTTGATGTGCAGGACTCTCTTCTGCAGGTCTTCTGAGCGCTCATTTGAGTCACCGAGGGTGGGAAGTAAAGGCAGGCTGGAGACTAAAGCCTTTATAACCAAGCCCACTGCCGTGCAGTTGTGCTGGCTCATAGCAACCCTACAGGACCAGGCACAACTGTCACTCTGAGTTTCCCAGACTGTTTCTGTTGACGGGAGTCAGTAGAAAGCCCTGTGGAGTGTCTAGGGGTATTGAACCGCTGGCCTTTTGGATCGTAGCCCAATGCATAACCATGACACCCGCAGAACCCCTTTATAACGAACCTTTAAATCCCTGGACTGTTGGTATGAGACTGGCCCCACCGAGGTTTCCAAAGGCATGAACCACATGAGTGGTTCCTGAGCCTTCTCTTTCTCCTGCCCTTTCTCGTTCCTCTCTCACACGAGCTACATTTTCAGAGGCCGGGGAGAACGGTAACGGACTCTATTTTTATTGTAGTTTTTCCTCCGTCTTTGTCATCCAGTGAGAAATGGGCCTTCACCTCCCCAGGACCCAGCTGGCTGTGCTTGTAATTAATTAGCCCTGGTCCCCTCACACACGGACGGGCTGGGCTTTTGGAAACAGATTAGTCATGCGGAATCTAACGTAGGTCCAAGGTGAGTGGGTCGTAGCTTTGAGTCCTCTCGAGCATGTGCGTGGACCTTGGAGAGCATTTCATACTGGTGCATTTGTAGTTTATCCCCTGCTCCCCTGGGAATAAAGACTATCATAAGACATGTTGCAAGAAGACTTCTCAAACGAAGAACAAAATACAAATCCCATAGAGAGAAGGGAAAGCAATTCTCCCCATGCCTCGAGCTGATAATATTGCTGCAATTGGGTATCCGGGCAAGCAGAGGCACACATGGGCACCTCTGAGTGCGTGACTCGGCTTCCTTGCGGAGATGCCACCTCAGGGGAGAGACGTGCTCTCAAAGGCCAGTTCTTCTAAAAGGAGCTTCAGTGGGGAGCTTGTTTCTCAAGGCGTGACACCCGGGTCATTTGCAGTGTGCCCAGCCACTCCAGATGCAGCTCAGGGAGTCACCCGGCACCTCGATCATGCCATTGGTCACGGCCGTATCCTCCTCTAGACATTGACGAGGGCCTCAGTCTTCATGATGCTTCGTGACCAGGCACTTTTCTGAGCGTACCTCTCCCTGCACGTCCGTCCTGTGGCGCGTTGTCCTTCCTAACTAGACTGGAGTCCCACAGTTAGCACACTCGGTTCACCTAGAGGCGCTTTGAAAAAACACCTGAGGATATTCAAAACAAACCCCCAGCCCCCGAGTGCCCCAGGGCTCAGACGCACACGGGGTACCAAGAGTTGGAAGCAAATTTGGTTTGATTTTTAAATTTTAAACCAACTAGACTAACTGTTCTTCAAACTCCTCCCTGCACGGCGGTAGGTGTGCAGTGTTTGCTGGAGAAAGGCTCTTGTTTGCTCCGGGTCAAAACTGTTTTCCAAGTGGCTGGAACCGGGCTCTGAGCGGCACCATGATTTTGAGAGTCTGAATCGAACGTCGCTTGTCTGAGACACAGGAGAGAGGATGATCCCCCTGTACCTTATTTATGAGTGACGGTCGGAGACCTCAGGAGGCTGGGCCTCCCCCTCTGATTCTTCCCAAGTAGATGCATGGCGTCAACCGTTTCAGTTTCCATCTCAGTCCTTCAGTTGACTCTCCAGGTCCAAGGGGCAGACCCTGGAATCTACTGCCCAGCATCCCTCCTGGAAGCCGTCGCCAAGCGACGGATACCTGAAACCTGTTTATCACCCGCCCACTGAGAAGGTCACCTTTGACTGCCTTTAGGTACTAGTGATTCTAGAAAATTCCCCAGTCCTCCTCTCCTCTTTTATTTAGGAACCATCTGTGTGTGTGTGTGTGTGTGTGTGTGTGTGTGTGTGTCTGTCTTTCTCTCGAGCCAGCCTGCCCCTCCTGCTTCTATCCAGAGAAGTCCGGTGTGTTTCCAGGTGTCGCCTGCCATGTTGGTGTGATATATAAAGAACCAGGCCTTTCCCTGACTGCTCGTAAAACAGAGACATTGATAGAAAGCTCCCTTTCCCAATTAATAGATGAAAGCATGTGAATTACTTTATTTTTTTTGTGGGACATATGTTTGGTTCAGACTCCCTGAGGTCTCATTCAAATTATCGAGAACCTGGCCTCCGCAGTGTAATTCACAGATGGCAGCCACTGCAGCCAAGAAAAGGAAGGAAAAAGAGCAGGGAGAGAGAGACCCTGCTCAAGACGAAGTGGGGTGCCCTGCTGGGGAGCCTGTGCCTCCCCACCTCCTCCACTCTAGATCTCTCGGGGAACCCCTCCCTGTACCCATGGGGGGAGTCTGTTCACTGCACCAGCCACCAAGCCTGTGTGTGTCTCTGCCCCGCCAGCACCTTGTCTTTGCTGAGTGTCGCCCTATGTGCTTTGTCCCGGGGCTCTAACAAGTGGGCGACTGCGGTCCCATTTTGTAGATGAGGAACCTGAGGCCCAGGGCTAATTCAGTAAGTTGCCATGGTCACATGAGTAGTAAGCTGCATCAGGGACTCCTAGAGGGGACCCTGGGAGCATTTCCTCCCCGCCCACAAAGCCTCTCCTGGGGAGGCCGAGGGAGGCGACCTGAGCCAGTGTGAGGATGGGCGTGATTGGCGGTGGGGAGGGGGGGGTTCAGAGAAGCAGTGGGATCAAGGACCTGAGTGTGCAGGGAAGGGGGAAGTACAGAGGAAGCCGAGAAGTTAAAAAGGACCCTATTGTGAAGGCATGATAATCACACCTGATCAGGTGGAGGATGCTCCTGGCAGAGGCCAGGGATGCTTCAATGACCCGTAATGCACAGGGGACTTCCCCACCCCCCATCCCCAACACATACTTGATGGTGCTTTACCATGGAGTTGACCTCGACTTCTGGCGACCCCCTGGTGCAGGGTAGACTGCCCCCTTGAGCTTTCTAGGCATGCCCTTTTTGGAAGGAGGTTGGTCTCCAGGTCTTGGGTGGGTGTGAGACCCTAACCTTCCACAGGTTGTCCAGTGCTTGACTGACAGCACCAGGGCTATGCTGTCCCCAGCACTCGGTCCAGATGTCCTTCCCATCCTCAGGGCTGTCTGTGCTGCACAGCTCCTCAGGGAGACGTGGGGGTGAGGCTGGTGTTCGGTGCTGCCCAGAGGATCCTGGAATGGTAGCGGGTCAGATCCTCAGGCTGGCCTGTCAGCCACATGACCTGAGCCCCTTCCTGCCCTCATGTGTCCCACGATGAGAGTAGCCTCACCTCCCCATCCCAGATTTTAGAATCCACTCTCCTCTTACTCCCAGGCTCGATTCCCACTTGGTGGGACTGGACATGTGATGTGTGACATCATGTCCGTTGCCTCTCACTGGTTTTCATTTGCTCATTCAGAGAACAAGTCCAGACGACACCGTGGTGACGTCCTCCCTTTTCACAAATCAAAGCCGGTACGGCCAGTACACACATGGCACCCTTCATTTCAGGAGAAAGGGCTTTCCCGGCACCGGAGCCGTTTCTGCGCCCTCCTGAGAACTCGGGACCTGACCACTTGCTCAGACTGATGTGACACCCTAGTCCTCCCACTGGGCTGTCGCTGTCCCTTAGGGGAGCGGCCGTGCGGAGGCTGGGGCACCTGCGACTCCAGGCTGGCTGGGCGTTCCCCAGCGGATGCTGCAGACATGAAGTCATCCTGCGTAATGAACACGGCGCCCCGCGCGAGCGCGCATGCACGCACACACACGCACACACATGTGCACGCCCACACGTGTGCACGCCCGCTAGCCAGTCTCCCGGGAACTTGTGAATTTCCGTCTCAGCGGATGCATGATCTGCACGAGGTGGGGCAGCAGGCGCTCTCCCCCTTCCGGGGCGTTTCCTGGGGCGGAAAGGGGAGCACGAGGCCTTTTGGGTGGTGGGCAGCGTTGGCCATCGCTGCTTTTACTTCCAACCCACAGACAGGTCCCCAGACTGGTTCAGTCCCCATCTGCTAGGAGCAGGATGTGTCACATTTTGCCCTCTTCCATGCCATTGTTGTGTACATTTTTTAAAAACCCGCCGCCGTCAATTCAATTCCGACTCTTGGTGACCCTGTGGGACGGAGAGGGACTGCTGCCTGAGGTTTCCAAGACTGTCGATCTTTATTGAAGCGGAAAGCCAGGCTGTCTTCCCTGGAGCCGCTCGTGGCTTTGAACTGCTAGCCTGGCAGTTAGCTGCCCAACTGGTCATCCCAGTTACAGGAACCAGAGAAAGGAAACTTGCGAGCATTGGGCGGCCTTCAACGGTGAGGCTCCTCAGAATAAAGGCTCTCGCTTACATGCTCACAGTGCTTCCTCACCTAAGAAGATTTGCCTTGTTGGGTGCTGACAAGTGGGTTTCAGCTCAGAACGAACCCCTGTGATGGAGTGAAACTGCTCTCCTCTTTAACAATCTTTGGCAATCTCGGCCAGGTCTTTAACCTGGGGCACTGCTGACCATGACCTGGAACCACCGACCTTTTGATTAGCAGCTAAGTGCTTAGCCACAGGGCCGCCAGCACTCCAGGGAGCAGTGGTTCTCCACCTTCCTCATGCCACAGCCCTTCAATACCGTTCCTCCCCCACCAACCATACAACTATTTTCATTGCTACTTCATACCTGTAAATTTGCTGCAGGTGGGAATGGGGCGACCCCTGCGATAGGGTCATTCAACCGCTGCCTTATAGCATGTACTGTCTAGCCCATAGTTTAATTTCCCCATTTGGCCCCAATCACATTTTAAATAGTTTTGTTTTGGTTGTTGTTTTAAACAGTAGGTAGTCAGGGTATCGGTATTTTGATGATTCTTAGATCTCTTTAGCCTCATTTTTTTGGGGGGGGGCGGGGGAGAAGATTAAGGCCAGATCTTTAGAGTAGTGTCCCCAACCTGGAGGCACCTGTTGATGTCCTTGTGATGATGTTCCATTTGTCTCTCCATTCCCTGTGCAGTTAGGACCAAAGGCACGTTCAGATCCAAGCCTGTTTAAACAGTTGGCAGGGGACACTTTTTAAAGCGTCCGATATGACCAGGTAGTCCCGAGGCGATTACTACGAAGTTTGATCGCCGCGTTACGGTGGCGACAGCAGATCTCACCACGGGGTGGTTGTGTTTTCCCTTTGCAATCAGCGTGTAATCTCCGGGGAGATCATTTGCCACGGTGTGTGTATCCATTGATGACTCTTGCCTGAATTATTTCACTGGGGGCTGCAAAGTAGTGATTTTTCTAATTCGATCATTAGCTTGCAGTACAATCCCTATGAAGGAAATGCAATGACCAATTTTTACGGGAAAGAGCTTGGTGTAATCATGGCCTGTGATGGCGGCAGGCGAGTCCCCCTTTCTCTCTCTTTACAGACGCACCAGCATCTCAGTAAGTCAATATTTTACAATCAGTTACAATAATAATTTTGATGCCCCAATTATCCCCAATTTGGCCAAGGAGCTCTTTCAAGCTGCCTCTTAGGTTATTTGAACATATTCCTGTTAGTCTTTGAACACATCCTTTCTTGAACCAAGCATGTCCCCGAGCATCCGAGTCTTACGAGTGGACATTGGTGTGCGTTTAGAAATCGACGCTGGCCACTAGCTGTGCTTATTGCAGCTGGTGCATAGTTATTTGGGGGACACGTTGGTGATATATATGTAAAAGGAGAAGCTCATGGGTTTATACTGTGTTTTCACGTGTAAGACTTCAGCGTGACTCCCCCTCCTTCCTTCCCTTTCTTCATTGTCTCTCTTTTCTTTTCTCTTAACACCAAATACCCCAACTCCTAAGATATCACCATTCACGTTTACTTATTTGCTTTATTCTATCACACGAGGTAACTTTGAAACGATTGTGACTATGACTGTTACTGATAAAATCCTGAGCCAGACACAGTCATTTAAAATAGGTCAATCCCTTCCACCTCCTGTAGTCTCTAGTTCAGGTGAATGTTCAGCCATGAGCCACATGAGACAATTCCTTTTTCTCTCTGTGAGCGTATGCTGCTAGTTTGCTACTCTGTTTAGATTCGTTCCCTTCCTCCTCCTCCTCCTCCTCCCTCTTTCAATGTTGTTGAAGTGTGCACCTTCTTGAAGTGTTTCCCTAAGATGTATACACCTGTGTAACGACTCCTGGCGTCCCCCAGAAATGGCCTTTCTGTGCCTTGCAGTGAATTCCTCCACCAACACCTGCACTTCTTACTTATTTCATTATAGATTCGTTTTGCCATTTCCAGGGTTTCATGTCAACAAATCCATAAACTCGCATTCCTTTGTGTCTAGCTCAGCCAGGCGTTTCCTCCTCGTGGCTGACTCGTATTCCATTGTAGGGACACCCCACACGTGTGTGGCCATTCAGCTGCAGGTGAGAGGTAGCTATGCATAGAAGAGCAGCTCCGAACACTCGTGTACCCAACTGTCCACGGGGGTGTGAATTCATCTCTCCTGGGGAAATGTCCAGGGGGGAGGGCTGCTGGGATGAATGGTACATGAGATAGTTAAAGTTTATTGTGCCAACCTGGCCGATCAACACGTGGGGTTAATTGAAGGGCAGAGAGATAAATGGCTCAGTGAGCCTCGCCTTTCTAGTTGTTGGGTCACTTGTTTTTTCTGATGGTCGGACCAGGGTGCAGCAGCCTTAATCAGTTCCCTGCTTCTGCTGGCAAGGTTCACTTCCTGCAAGACATTCTCGGGAGAAGCCACATGGCCCTACCCCGATGCAGCCCTGGGTGCTGGAGCAGCCGTGTGGAGACCCCTGCCAGCGCTGAGATGCTTACACGTTCACTTCTGCAGTCGGTATCATTGCATCTGTTTTGTGAGACGGAGGAGGACTTTGTGGATTGGTGTTGGACATATGGGTTAATGTTGGACTTGTGGACTTGGGCAGCACTGGGTTGGGATGTTTTTTTGATGCGCACTTACCCTTTATATAAAACTTTCTCTTATCCATATAAGATTCTGTGGGTTTGGTTCTCTAATGTACCCAGACTAGCACAGATGCCAACGTGAGCAGACGACCCAACTGTCGTCGAGAGGGCACTCTGGCACTGGTCTGCATACCCACCAGTAATTTTTAGTGAGTGTTCCAGTTGTGCCAGTCAGCTTCCAGGGCAGCCCTTCGAGCAGAGATGTGGTTTTATTTTGCGCTGCTCTCTTTTCCTCTTTGTTCTTCGGGTCTCTGACACAGACTGGTTCAGAAGTCACATTCCTTGAAAGAAGATGCCGTGCTGAAGCCTCAAGCTTTTCTTGTCCTTTTCTGCATCGGTCGCCACGAGTCAGAACTGACTGGGTGGCAGTGGGTTTGTTTGTGTGTTTGTTTGCTTATATGGTGGAAGACGTGGCGTACATGATTGCTGGGTGTACGAAGCACCTACTGTGTGCTAAGTAACGCCCACAGGCATCTTCAGCATCTTCTGTGTGCTGGGGGTGAGGGGGGTGGGCAGAAACGGGCACTGGCTCGCATATTCATCCTAGCAAGTGCGGAGAAGGAGGTACTGTCCAGGTGCTTGCGCCTCAGCCATGTGCTGTGAACGGAAGGAGTGGGCTGAGGCTGCTGTGGCTGGGTGTTAAGTCATCCCGGTCCCCCAAGGGGGAACATCAGCAGCATTGTTTTACATGTTCGCTCCCTTCATACTTGTTACAGCTCCGGGACTTGTAGAAACAAGCCACCAACTCTGGGACGATAACCAACGCCCGCTCTGGGAACCCAGGTCTCTTAAGGGAAGCTGTGCTCACCGCTCACATGGCGTCGGGCTTAGAGGACGTCTTCTAGAGTCGAATGAAAACGCACTCTTTATACGAGAACCATGCCAGTGGTGCATGGCTTCTGCTTCATTTGTTTATAGTCCTTTTCCATTTTGTTTTAGACACTGTAGATGTCAATACCGGGCTCCAGTCGTAGCCTATGTGATAGCATCAGTACCTTCTTTGTCTGTCATAGGACGCGGCAGCTAGCCAGGGGCTCCGGCTTGGGGACCATTGTGAAGGTGGCGCAGGACCGGGCAGGGTTTCACTGGGTTGTGCATGAGGTCGCTCTGGGTCGGAACCCACTTGATGGCATCTAACAACATTGCATCGTCATAGGCTCCGTGAAGGTTTTCTTTGTGCCCAGGAGGCATTTCACACGTTTCAGATGTGAGACTCTGGGTGAAGTTACAATTTCTCACGGGCCAGTCTGACCCCATCTGTACAGGACATCAACAGCGGTCCTCGCCACGAGGCTACGTCCCGGCGTCTTCAGTTCCTGGGAGTGTCGATTTTATGTTGTTAGTGTCGTCATTAAATGCCCACGTTGTGGTTAATCCGAATCAGCTGAGTAACATGCTTTAGGTAAAGCAGCATTTCAGTCTGCCGTAGATCGTCTAAAGGCGGTGGGCAGCACTGTGAACGTCGCGGCCCTGATTTGTGACTTTTGCGTGTGGTTAAAGTGACTGAGGCCTGCTAGTCATCGCTGACGGACGACGTGATTACAGGAGCCCACCGACGGCAGTTTTAGGAACAGCATTACCCTAGTGATCCTGCAGTCCCATTTTTTCTGTTCTAAGGCGCGTCTCCCTCGTTAAAGAAGGTGAATCCTGCTCTTTCAGAGTCTGCAAACAGGCAGTCTCTGGGCTACGAACGCATTTTATTCCTAAGTCCGTGTTTAAGTTGAATTTGTAAGGAAGTCATTGGAGCCGGCACTGCTTGTATCTAGGTTTGTATCTACCACGTTAGTCAAATATTTGTTTTAGTATATAGGGTGTCTTTTTATACATAGAAAACGTAAACACTTCTAGATACATTAAAACATTTTTGTTTCTTTTTTGACATAATGCAGGAATAATGTTTTGATAGCGTTTATTTGTTATTATGAACCCTTGTTAGCACCAGGAATTTTTTTTTTCATATAATAGGCTTTCCAAAGGTTTTGGGTGAGTTGGATGTTCTTACCCAGAGACTGCCAATAGATAGTAAATGTCTATGGACACTTCTGTGACATTGTTTCTTTCTTACTGCCTGATCTCAATCCCCCCTGACTTTGAGAAATCGTACGGGAATTATCATGCATATTGTGGCAGGCAGATTCCAAGAGAGAAATTCTAGGCTAATCAATTCTGTTTTTTATTTTGTCAGTCACGGATCTGGCGGGAGACAGATGGCAGCCTCACACAGAAGTAACAGAGTAGACGTTAATAAAGGAACTCCTGGGGGTGGGGGGACAGGGATATGGGGCACCAGCTGGGGGGGCGGGGTGCTCCATGTCTTGCTTGGTGGGGGGGGGCAGTGCTGGCAGGACCGGGGCCTGAAGGAGCAAGACAAAAGAATAAGTACCAGAAGTGGAAACGGTCGCTGAGGTTATGGGCCTGACAGGTGCTGTGGCCTTTGGTGGAGGATGCAGCTCCTCTGTTACAACCCCAGCCTGGCCGAACGTCAGCCAGAGGAACATCACTCCGGATGGGCTGTGCCAGTCACAAACTGGTACAACCAGACAGGCAGCCGAGTGAGCAGAGACTTGTTGATCCACACCAGTGAGTGCAGGGTAGAGAAGGAGAAAGATTGGCTCTGGGCCGGATGGCTCCGTCCATCGATTGTACAAGGTAGAATGTGGAAGTGGGGCCGAAGGACCAACACCCATTGCATTGGCTCCCATGCGTCTGAATACCTGGGAGATGGCTGTCCAGGTTTAGGGAGAATTCCATGTGGTTACATCCGTAGAACGCTCTCGGCACAGAGTTCTTAATGTTAATGGTCAGTTGTGATAGTGATGGCCTAGTGACGACGCATCGGGTTGCTCACCACAAGGTCAGCAGTTTGAAACCACTAGCCGCTCTGCAGGAGAAAGATGAGGCTTTCTACTCAGGTAAAGAGTCGGCCGCTGCCCTGCCCTATAAGAGTCCCTGCGAGTCAGAATGGACTGGGTGGCAGTGAGTTTCGCTTGGGATCAGTTGTCACCACCACCAAGCCTTGTCAGCACCACCAGCTGGCTAAGTGTTCAGCTGCAAACCGAAAGGTGGGTGGTTCGAGCCCACCAGCCCCGCTGTGAAAGAAAAAACCTGCCCATCTCTTCCTGGAAAGAACACACCCTATCTGATGGGGTCGCTGTGAGTGGCCGTCAGCTGCATGGCGCACACCATCCACGGCTACTGCCACTACTGAAAAATGTTTGTGTGGGCCCCAGGCAGGTGCACGTTGGGCTGACATTGCAGTCAGGTGACGCAGCAATATGCCAAATGACACCTGGCTGCCTTGGGTGACCTCCACCAATAATGGGGGTGTGGTCCAAGAGTGGTGGTGAGCCTCTGGATGTTGTCACGCCTCCGGCCCCCCTGTGATGGGAAGTGTCTTCCCCTGAGGAGGCCCTCCCTGGACACAAGGGGCCAGGGGACAGTGCCCAGCGGCTGCGTGCTTCCCCTCCCCACCCCCTGTGCTGCACAGAGCTGTGTTCTGGCAGGACTTTGTTCCTCTGTGCTCTGCGGTCACGTTGCGCTTAACCCTCAGCAGAGCTTCTGCCCCGGGGCTCCCTTGTCCCCGATCATGTCACCCTGTGTGATGGTCGGTTGCGGATCAATCACCTGGATTGATGCTCTGTGGTTGTACCAGGTTGCACCGAGTTCTCAGCCAGGCTAAGAAGTCTCCAGCCTCAGGGGAGGCCAAGCTGGGAGGTTTGGGGAGCCGGCTGGTGGCCGGCTGTCTAGACAGCTGCCGGCCATGTCACTCAGGCTTCTCCACAATGGAGATTCTTGCTTCTGTGACTGCTGGGACGGGGGGTGGGGGGGTGGGGTGGGGGGAGCTCTCTTCTTCTCCTGGTTCCCCATCAATCACAGAGTCCATTCCCTTTGGGTCTCAGCCACTTCCGCGCCCTCCATCCCCTGCCCCACCGGCACTCCCTGGCAGGCCGTGGGGACGTAGTGGGAGAGTTCCTGTCTTCTGAGAGGGAGGCTGGGGTGGGGGCCCTGCACCTGTGCTAGTGGAAGGCGATTCAGAACCTGTGTTCAGAGAGCTTCCAGACCAAGATTGAACCCTGAAGACCAGCCAGTGTGACCCGGAGCCTCCCTAGGGTCTGTCTGCAGCAGGTTGTGGGACCGGCCCAGGACCGGGGAGGGTGGGGCTAAGTTCCGCTGTGTCCAGAGTCATCCTATGAGGCATGCAGGGCCAGTAACAGCAGCAGCAAACACTTAACAAGGCCCAGTTGCCCCACTGGGGATTTTCAACTGAACTCTTCTTACCTGTACTTTTTCAGAGAAAGCACACGGGCTGCTTTGTGTCCTGGTCACAATGTAGCACTTAACAGCTGCCTGGGAGCTTTGAGGCCTGTCCCAATTGGGCCAGGAAGATTTAACTTTGTAACTAAAGTCCTTCTCTTCCCCCCCCCCCCCCCCGCCCCCCATGGAATCAATTCTGACTTACAGGAACGGTTTCTGAGACTGTTAACTCTTTACAGGAATATAGTCTCATCTTTCTCCTGTGGAAGCTGCAGGGAGTTTCAAACTGCTAACCTCGCAGGTACCTACCAGCCGGCATTCTGTCTGCTCAGATGCTGGTGAAGGGGCTGCTTGCTCTTGGAACACCTAAAGTAGAATGTAAAGACCTTATCCAGACAATTCCTTCTCATGCATGATTGATTGTGTTCCCAAAGTGGGTGGTAACCCCCCACCCCCGCGGTGCTGGAATGGTCCAGTAAAGCTGGGAAAGAAGATCCCCCACTTCATTCTCGATTCTCCATGAGCGGCTAGAATGCAAACGAGGGTAATTGCTGAGTGCTCCCTGTCCCTGAAAAGCGAAGCGGTGGGTGAAATTCATTTAGACTCCTGGCTTACAGCAAGGGGCGGGGCCTAAAGCCAGCTCCATCAGCCAGGACAGGGGCGACCGGTCCCCTGAAAAAGGGCAGTGTCTGTTTTGTTGAGAGAAAGGCTCTTTATGGTCATTGTTGAAAGAACGAAAGGCGGAGGTCACGCGACCTCCACGTAGCTTCTGTCTGGCCAGGTACCTGCAACTGCAGGTTTTGGCTGGGAAACAGGGTGATCGAACATGGACCCGTTCGATAGGATCGGTGAGTGACGACTGACCTGAAGATAAAGTGGGACCTGGTGGGCCTGTGTTGACCCAAGCGAGCGTATCTGTGTGTTTCAACCCCCCAGGCGCCTCTGGGATCTTCCAGAAACCAGAGCTGTGCTAGTGAGTCTCCTGGAAGCAGCAGAGGGACTAGAAGGGTGGTCTCTCATCTTAAATGCACCTCCCCACCGCCACACGCACATTATGAATGTAATCAATGAATATAAAGCTCTTTGCTGGGCCTTGGACCTTGGCATGAATTGGCTTTTTATTTATATTCTCAATGGTGCGCTGTTTTACGGGTAAGCATTGGATCACTAACCTGAGGGTCCGTGGGTCAAACCCATCAGCTGCTCCGAGGGCGATAGACCATCCGAGGGTGTCTGGTTCATCTTAAAGCCTCGGGTGAGCGTGAGTGGAAGTGAACTCAGGGGTAGTGGGTTTGTTTGGGGGTTTTCTGTATCTTCTAGCCCTAAGCCAAGGTACCTTTTAAACTAGGAAAGGGAAAACTAGCAATAGTGAGAAAGGCAATAAATAGACACGCTTTTTATTCCACCACACATCCTCCTTGTATGTGCTTATGCACCTCAAACGTGAAGATGATGCGTGTGATCCTGTGTAGTGGGGGGACGACACAGGGAGGTGCCCACCTTCAGGGGGACTCTATCCCCCCGCGGCATGGCCCTGCCTCATCTCGGATGACAGACAGAACCTTCTGGATTCACCTGTCCTTGCTTGTCGCTGAAGGCTACTGGCAGTTGAGCGGTCCTGTCCATGTCTACATCCCTCTGTCCGCACGCGTGTGTGATGGGCTGTGCCGCCCAAGTTCTTGAGTTCATGTCATGGTCATGTGACTGTGACGCGATGTCATGGGAGTGATGGCTGTGCTTTCCACTGAGTCTCTTTTGACTCACAACAGAGTCCCACTGGCCCTTGGGGCGTCCAGGACTGTGCTCTGTCTAAGCAGATAGCTGCATCTTTCTCCATCAGAGTGGCGGGGAGCTGCAGACCTCCCACCTTTCAGGCCAGGGTCCTTATGAGTGGCACTCTAAAGCCAAACTTGTTGCCGGTAAGTTGATGACCTGTAGGACAGAGCCGAACTTTCACAAAAGGTTGTCGTCCTAGGCTGTGTTTTTTATGGAAGTCAGCTGCCCCGTCTTTCTCCCCCAGAGCACCTGGAGGGGTGGAACCGCTGGCCTCTCAGCAGCCAAGTGCTGAACCACAGAGCCACTGCGGAACCAGTTTTTTATACTGCTTGTGCTTTTTCAAAGTGTCTGGAAAAAATTTAATAACCCTTCTCAGTGTCTGTATTCCATTTCGCCCTGCCTACATAAGACTGCGAGGTTTCATATAGGGAGATTAATTACCCTTGTTTGGTAAAGGCCCACAAAGGACAGATTAGGGAAACTAATTTGGGAGAATTCCAAAATTTAGTTGGATTAACAACAGTGATTTTAAAGACATCAGAGGTGGAGTATGGGAGTGAGTGAGTGAGTGAGTGAGTGAGTGAGTGAGTGAGTCTGTCTTCTCGGTATTAGAACTCTCAGGGTAGGGCTTGACACTATTGGTAAGTAAATATGTCTTGGGTGTCTGGCTGATCATTTTGTTATTGACTCTTGATCGTGCATCGGCTCTTAACTATTTTGACTAATAAGAAACAACATCCTAAAGAAAACACACACACACACACACACATTTCAACCCCAACAAAGGTTTTCTGGATCTACCAGCCTTTGGGCAATGGCAGGTTCGGTTTTGCCTGTCTGGTCCATGTGGGAACCATGTGGAGGGAGGAGGGGGAGCAGGAGGGGCCAGTAGGCTGCATTCCATACGGGGTAACCAAGGGGCACTTCCTGCCAAACAAGCATCAATAAAGGCCAAGTGCTGACCCAGGGGCATCCCAGGTGGGTCAGAGTGCACCTGTGTACCAGGGCTCCGTCACTGTCCAATTTCTCACAAGCAGACTGCCTGGCCTTTCTTCAAAGGTGCTGCTGGGTGGGCTCAAACCACCAGCTCTCTGCTTAGAAGCCCAGGATGTTCACTGTTGGCACCACCCAGGGAGTCCTGCAAAAGCAAAGTCCCCAGGCACGCTGATAAGCTTTGACTCCTTCCCGGTGCCCCACCATGCTACGCTGGACTCTGCCTGGAGAGTCATCTGGTGCTCAGAAAATCCCCAGGTTGCATTGGATTTCTGGGGGGCTGTTGATGCCTCCCCTCCCTATCAAGGAGTCCTCTCCCCTCAAAGGACACCGGTCCAACATCCCCTCTGGAAAGCACGAGAGATTTTCCAAGAGTCTAGGGAGGAGCCTGTCCCCACCTGCGTCCTTAGATCTCATGCCGGGAGCATGCAGAGATGGCGAGGTGCACGTGGGAGGAGCTGTCGGGCCGTGGAGTCGTGCTAAGCTCTCTTTCCGAGTGTCCTACAAGTGGCACATTCATCATGATTGCTATCTGTGTAAAGTAGCGGCAAGCATATTTCAGGAGGGCAGGAGATTTCCTGGCCTGATAGGCAGAGGACGACTCGTTCCCGCTCCTCGTCTTCCAGTGCCAACTCCACTGGGTTTGCCAAGAGGTGTTGGGACTTGTCCTCCCTGCCCGTGGCCGCTCCCTGGAAGTTGGGACGAGCCTGGGCCAGGCCAGCATCTTGACAACTTCCTGCATGAACCACGGGTGTCAGGCCTTCATGGTGCACACGTTCCTCGTGCTCAGTGCCAACCACAATGTCGGCGGTTCGTGTCGGCCTCTTCCACCCTTTTTTCTACTTTTGGAACAAAACACAAGGAAAACTACTGGGGACTAAAGTGGGGCGTTTTAAAAACTGCCAGAAGTTGATACAGAACTCTTAAAAGTCCAGTGTGGATCCGTCCCCTCCCTTTTCTTTTGGTCTGCCTTGTTTGGGACATGAACATCATCTCTTAAAAAGATCTCTGTCATCCCATCCGGGCCCATCTCTCCCCTACGCCTCCTTCTTTCAAGCCCTTGGCTGGTTCTTCTGATCATTTACCCAATACTGTTAAATTCCACCCCCCACCCATGCCTTTAGCTGTAGATCAAAATCTTTCCCTCCACCTCCTGACTTTAGCTGTAAACGACGACAGGCTTTGGGAGCAGGAGGTTTTCGGGGATCGCTCACTCACTGAGCCCTGCCTCCCGAAGTGGCGGCGGAGCCTCGATGGTGTCGAGGCCAGTTGTTCACATCACTTTGCCCACTCTGGTTTATGTTTTTTGCCCCCCTCTGGTGTTAGCCAATATCTCCTGCGACCTTTGGTAGCAGGAAAGAGGCTCCTGCCTTTTACGTGGTGAGCATGGTGCTGGGTGTGTGTGGACTTTGTTTCCACTGTATCCTCCCGGACACGACAAAGAGGCCAGTAGTATCCCGCAGAGACAAGGAAAGACTCTGGAAGGACAAGGGTCAATCCCTGGTAATGCAGCCAGTCGGTTGTGTAGACAAGAGCCATGCAGGCCAAGACCCTCAGTGCCTTGAAGCTGCAGGTGGGGGGGGGCTTTCTGGAATGTTCCCTGAGACAGCCCTGCACAGCTCCTG
This sequence comes from Tenrec ecaudatus, assembly GCF_050624435.1. Classification (NCBI taxonomy): domain Eukaryota; kingdom Metazoa; phylum Chordata; class Mammalia; order Afrosoricida; family Tenrecidae; genus Tenrec; species Tenrec ecaudatus. Next base: position 14,252,231 of record NC_134543.1, read on the forward strand.
GCCCCTCCCCTTGGCACACTGGACTGGGTGATTTTGTAGCAGTTAGTCCTCGCCAGTGAAAGAGCATATTTGTCTAAGGGAGCAAGACCCCACGGGGTGTTTGGGTGGGAAGGTGCGTCGAGGTGCAATGAGGATCTCAGGGTGGGGAGCCCAGGTGGGAGGTGATGGAGCAGCCCAGGTCCACAGGAGAGCCTGGGGTGAGACCTAAAGAGGTGATATGCAGTTTCATTGTTGTAAAAATATCACAGCTTTTGCCAATTTGACGTTCTTCACTGTGTAATTTCGTGCATGTTACAGTGATCATGGTTTTGGGTGACTGTCGGTCACCAACAGCTGCTCCCAGGCTTTCCCCACCCTAACAAGGCACTGCGTCTTCAACAAGTTCAGGGACCCTGCCTTTACCTTTACCTTTACCTTTCACTCCATTTCCTACGTTCTGTGAAGCCCCCTCATGCTTACTCTTTGTGAATCAATGATTCCATTCAACTCCATGTTTCCAAGGGTCTGAGGGGGGTGCACTTTTCACACAGCCCCCCTTTCCCTTTTCTTCCTTCAGGGGGCTGTACTTGTTTCCTGGGCATCTTCCTCCTGAGGGTCCGTGCCCTGCCTTCACTTCCAGAGGCCCTGCCCAGGACAAGTGGCAAGCATCAAGGGACTGGCTTAAAAGTCAGGACCAAGGGCCATGGGGGTATGCGTGGGTGGAGCTACTGAGATTTGGATATTTACTGTGTCTAGGGGTCAGAGGTGACTTTTGGGGAGACAGAGACTTGAGTCTCTGAGAGGAGACTCAGCCCCACCCCCCCCTCTCCCAACACTCCTGCAGCCCTCACTACCTCCTGCCTCTCTGTCCCCAGAGCCCCCCACTCAAACACTCATTTTCTCTCTCCGTCCCCTCTTCCTCTTGAGGTCAGCTGGGTCCTGAGGAACTTGAGATGATCCTGGCTCAGAGCAGAGGACAAAGCGGGTGGGGGCTGGCCTTGGGGCTCCCAGAGAATTAGCTAGTCTCCATAGGACCAGTCAGGCTGCATCCCAATTCTTCTTTCCATGAAAAGATTGGAGTCACCCTTCTAAGATCTTTTATGTCCGGTAGGGTCGCAACGCGATGAACAATGTCAACCCTAGAATCTCGCCCCCACTTCAGTGAGAAGTGACAGTATGCACCTGATTTCCAGCGTGACCCAAGAAATCCCTAGTAGCAGGTCCCAGCCCTTCCCGCTAGGGAGAGCATGGTATCCATGAGCCTCCTCCCCCCACACGACCCAGCCCAACTTTCCCAGTCCCTGACGGCCAAACCTGGTTTCTTGGGCTTCTGAAATTAGGTAATTTTGACCCCAATTCTCAGGTTCAAAGTCTAGAAGCTATAGGCTAGGAATCAATAAATTATGATAGGAATCAATAAATTATGATAGGAATCAATAAATTATGATTGGCTAAATCCAACTGCTACATGTTTTCACAAATAAAGTTGTATTGGAATATAGCCGTGTTCATTTGTTTTGTGTCTTTGGTTTTAACGTCAACTTGGTGGTCTAAAGTAAGTTTGAAAGTTCTCAGCAGTGGAAAAGCCTGTGGAGTAAATTTCACTCTGAAGCACACGGGCCGCCATGAGTTAGAATGCACGATTTCTTTCCTTTTCCGTTACAGAGTTGAGTAGTCGCCACAGAGATGTCTTGGCCCACAAAAACTAGACTTTCCTTGCTGGTTCCGTATGCAAGTAAGTCTACCGACAACTCTTATAGAGGAGCCCTGCTAGCACAGTGGTTACGTGTTGGGCTGCTAGGCACAAGGTTAGCAGTTCAAACCCACCAGCCACTCCCAGGGAGATACATCCGGCTTTCTGTTCCAATAGAGATTCTCAGCCTCAGAAACCCACTGGGCTAGTAGCACTCTTGTCCACAGGGTCACTATGAGTCACACTTGACTGGTTGACAGTGAACTTGGGTTTTGGTTTGGTGGAGGAGCCAGTTGATGTCAAATCTCTACCAGACCACCTTAGAGCTACCTTTCTACCTCCTGAATTTTTGTTATTGAGGTGGGGGGGTCAGTGTGAATAAGCAGAATTGAGAGGCCTTCGGCTTCAATAAGTCTCCCCCCACCCCGTACTCCTTAATCAGTGAGTGACTCTTACTACAAAGACATCTCAGCTTTCTATGTTTCTATATTCATATGAACTCTGGTTTCCTCCATCTCCCAGTCTTCACACTAGTTAGTTGCTCATCCCAAGCCATCATTTTGGCCTGCCACTTCTAATCCATCACCAGGGCCAGACAGTCCTCCAGAACATCCCAAAGCTGCCCCTATCTTCACCACTGGCCCCTGAGGCTGGGCCCTTCGTCCTCCTGGGCCTGGACTGCTGCAGGAGCCCGGCACAGATCGCTGCCCGTTCTGTTGCCATGCCAACCATTGAATCGTCCCACAGTGGCCAGTTCCTCTGCCCTCACTCATCCCTATCTCTCCTTCCTTCCTAGTAGCTATTGCTGACTTACTGTATTTCTTACCGCACTTCTAGACAGGTTGGGCATGCTGGACAATTGCTTTGCCTTCCCTCCTCCTGAGGTGTTTATTTCATAAGGGCACTATGAGCTTTTAATTTTATATCTTTAAAAAATAATGTCAAAAGTTAGCATGTTTGGACTTAGGCAGAGATCCAGGGCAGGAGTGCATGCACGGATGGCAGAACAAACGCACCCACAAAAGTGTCGAATGTGCACGCAATTTGAATAAAGATAGAGATGCTTCTTTTCTTACCTGTTGACTCCTGCTCCTTCCAGAATCGAAGCTTCAAGGGGGCAGTCAGCTCTTTGCATTCCTGTGGCAGACTCAAGGCCTCCCCCCTGCCTGGTGGGTGCTTGATGCCGAACGAACAAGTGAATGAATGAGTGAATGAATGGGTGCAGGTGGTGTTGTAAGCACCCTCTGAAATGGCAATCTCGGAGATGTCCAAAACATCCTTTCAAGTTCACTAAGCATACCCCCAGTGTGCCCCCTGCCCCCTGTTATTCTGATGTGACCCCTCGCATTGGTTGCATGGGGTGGCCCTAGCCTGCCTCATGGCCCACAGGTTGAAGTGTGACCTGGGGCCTCCAGGCCCCCACAGACACAGGGGAAACCCGAGGGGGAGGTGAACTTGGCCTGCCTGCAGTGGGGTCCATTGAGCCCCAGGGTCGTGGGAGACAGGGGACCCTGCCGGGACCACCGCTGGAGTGAGCCTTCTCAGGAAAGCCCCGTGCTCATTAGAAGTGAGAGTTCATGTAGTTGTTAGGCTTCTCTTTCTTTAACTGTTGTCACCATTTTATTTGGTGGTGGTGGTGGGGGGGTGGGGAGGGTTAGTCTTTGGCTCTTCTTGCCTGTTTTCTCTCATGGGTTCTGGAGTTTTGACCACTAGCAGGTGGGTCTCTGTTGTCCCCAGGTGGTGTTGGTCGTGCAGGTCGAGTGTGACACTAGTGATTGACCGGGCTTTGACCTTACAGTGTAGATAACAAGGTGTCCCTTCCGAGACTCTCATTGGCTGTACTTGGGAAGCTTGTGCGGCCTTCCGTGTTCCCAGGAGAGCTGGGCATCACCCGCTCTGCCTCTGCTCCATCCCACTCTAGACGTCCAGCTGCTGCGGTGTGGCCGTCCGGGTGGCTTTTACGATGGGCTCCATCCTCGTTTCCTGGTGTGAAGTCCAGTGGGGGATCTGAGTTACTCTCCGGAGAAAATAAGGCTCCTCCAGCTCTTTCTTGCCGCAGGAAGCTGACTTCATGGACGGTTCTGATGTGTCTTCCCCACCTGGCTGAGAGGCCAGCTGTTCTGCCCAGACGACTACCGCCCAGAAGACCATGGCGGCCAGTCCATCTTTGCCAAGCAGTGCCAGCAGACACTCTTTCCTTGTTATTTGGGATCCCTTCACTTTTGTTGGTGAACGGCCCCCTCGTTAATTTCTCCGTAAAACAGAATCACCTTCTTGGCTTCGGGATGAGATTGGGATATTTCACTACAAGCTCTGGTTTTCAGGTGCACTACCCAGCGAGGATCAGGTTCCACTGCGTACTTCCTATGGGGCTCCCCTTTGGCGTTCTTAGGTGCCATTGAGTCGGTTCTGACTCATCGCCCCTGGACACAGTGGGACCAGACATGGTCCTCACAGTTGCTGATATGTTGAAGCCCATTGATGCAGCCACTGTGTCCATCTATGTCACTGAGCATCGTCCTTTATTTCCAAGACCCCCTACCAAGCAGCGATGGCCTCTTCCAGAGACTGGTTCAAATTTCTGTGAGATTAAGTCTCACAAAGGAGCATTCTGGCTGCACTTCTTCCAAGACAGATCAGATCTGTGTGTCCTTTTGGCCGTCCACAGTGCTTTTCCGTCTTCTTCACCAGCACCGGCGTTCACACACGCTGCCGACTGTTCTGTGGTCTTCCTCATTCAGTGTCCTATCTTTCCCAGGCAGATGAGGCCACCGAGGACTCATGGCTTGCGTGAGGCATACTCCAGTCTTCCAGTGAGCATCCTTGCCTTTCAATGCTTTGAAGAGGCAGATTTACCCAGTGCAGTGTATCCTTTGGTCTCTAGGGTGGGCAGTGCATGTCATTTTACCGACCTTCAAAACTTGAGCATTCCATCCTCTCGACTTTAAAAGGTTTTCATGCAAACCCCGGTACTGTTCTGAACTGTTACCTGACACCCAAGCAAAGGCTCCGATGAGGTACTGCGCACTCTTTTTCACATACAGGGTCTGGAGTCTCTCGCCCGTGGAGGGATGGTCCGTGTCGCCATGGCGTTTCCAGAAATGCCTTTGATTTGGTTTGGGTGTTTTTTGTTGTTTGTTTTCAGAATACCTGTGATTCAAAGTATAGGCTATTGTGAAATGAGGGTCCGCTCTACAAAAATCTATCCGTACCTGAGACATCTGTAAAATGCAAAGCTGTGGATGGTTGGAGGCATTTTTCATGATCCAAGCCCAAACCAAACCCACCGCCATCCAGTCCATGCAGACACGTAGCACCCCCTGTAGGACAGACTGGAACTGCCCCACATGCTATCCTGTGCAGCCATCTTCATAAAAGAGGATCGATGTGCCTTTTCCCCTCAGGGCAGCTGAGGGGATCGAACTTCTGACCTTTCAGTTAGCTGCATCATGCATAACCCACTCCACCATCAGGACTCCTGGCTTAGGACCCAAAGCCTAGGAAACTCTCCCTCAAGCTCATTGTCATCGGACTGATACCGACTCATCAGGACCCCGTAAGACAAAGTAGAACTGCCCCCGTGGGTTTCAGAGTTTGCAACTCGTTACGGATGTACAAAGCCCCGTCTTTGTCCTGTGGAGTAGCTGTTGGTTTCCACTGCTGACCTTGCAGTTAGCAACCCAACACATTCGTTACCACTGCACCAGCTCCGAAGGATGAATATTTGGAGCCTGGGCAGTATAAGCAGTTACCTTGCTGGGCTGCTAACCCAAAGGTGGTCGGGTCGAGGCTACCCAGAGCTGCCTCACCAGAAAGCTCTACCAATCTGCTTTCAAACATCAGCCATTGGAGTCGACTTGATGTTCACGTTCACGAGGCAATGACTCATTATATTGTGGCAGCACATGGTGACCAAGATTGGAATCAGATCCCTGCTCTGTGGTTGCCATGCAAGAGCCAAAGGCATTGCTAGCAGATGGTGGCTCCCCGCCTGGGGTAACTCTTAAGCCAGGAAGAAGCTGCTGGGGAGAGTGTGCTGGGTGTGGGGCACATAGATTAGGGGACTGATGACAATAAAGGGGTGGTCTTGGAATGTGGGAAATGTCTCCGCAGTGAATTGGCCAAACAAGACGGTAGCTCATAGGTGGAGAAGCCCAGGCCAGGAGGTGCCTCCTAATGGAATGTGTCCCAAACCAAGCTCACTGCCAGAGAGTGAATTCAAACCCATGGTGACCCTGTGGGACAGAATAGGACAGAAACCCTGTGGGTTCATGAGACCGTCAGGGAGCCTCCTCTTTCTCCTGCAGAACGACTGGTGGTTTTGAACTGTTGACCTGGTGGTTAGCAGCCCAACACTTGCTTCACCCGCTGTGCTACCACGGCTCCGTGTCAGTGGAACCCAGTGGGTTTTGTTATGCTTTTTAATGTAGCTCTCTTGAGGAAGTCTCCCTGGCTTTGGTTAATTGGATGTGGTCCGGTGTGAGTCCTTGTGCCGCCCTCTGGGCTCTGGGTCCTGGAAAGGCGATGAACTTGCAGGTGCCGTTGTGCGGACACCCTGTCAGAGCGGCACTGGGCCTCGCTCGGGCAGGGAGGGGTGAGTGTTACCAGTGAGCAAGCTGACATACCCGTCAGCATGGTGGTTTGAGAAAGGATTCCCCACCAGCAGTAAAGGAGCCTATCTGCCCTCACCCAGATCCACAGTGAATCTGGTTAAGGCAGTTTCCCTCTGGGTTGGAATCCACTCCACGGCCCTGGGTTTCTCAGAATGCTTTGGCCCCCTGGCGTCCGCCCCCACCCGTCTCGTGTGTTTGCTGCAGAACCAGCGTCCACAAGCCCTGCAGACTTGGACAGACTAGGAGTAGAGACTGTTGACCTGCTGAAAACCAGCCGTAGAAGCCCAGTGGCTCACAAGTGTTTGAGCCTCAGCCCGTCCCGGGGAGGACGCAGGACCCAGCGCCACTTTGCTCCCCTGGGCCTGTTGCTTTCTGAGCCCCATGCGTCCCAGGGCCCCGCCTGCCCCTCTGCACCTGGGCCGGTTGCCTTGCAAACGGCTCTGCCCGATCCTGCAGTTTCATTTCTTGTTTAGATAGCATCGGGCTGTACAGTGCAATCCACAAGTGCTTAGGATTTGGAAAAACCGCATTCTTGGCTTATCCTTTCCCTAAGAGGGTCACTGACCTTCATTTCCTTGTCATTTGACACGGCCCCACCCTGAGAGCCGCTTTATGCAAACAGCAGCCTCTGGGTTCCCAGGACCTGGCTAGTCACTGCATAGAGACGGGTGGCCTGCCTGCCACACCAGGCCACAGTCTGTCCATGGAGCTTAGTCTGAGGGGGCTGGTATGGGGCCCAAGGCATAGGGGCCTGGGGGTCTGCAGAGCCAGGCCAGGGTCCCAACATGGAGGCCCCTGCTGCTTTTGTGGGTGGCTTTATGTGCGCTAAGCATGCTCGTTCCTGGTCTCTGTGCCTGTACCTCTCCAATCCCACCTAGATTTAGGCTTTCTTTTAAAAAGTGGGCTACACACGCTTCCCTGTGTTATGTGGTGACCCGTCTGCTTGTGGTGGAAAGATGCGCCGGCCCCTCCACCTAACCTGGGCTTGACCACGTGGGCATGGTGACATGAGCTGCAGATGGCCACATGGACGTCTATTGTTTCTCTAAACATCAGGCTGGTTAAACTTGGGGCTCTGAAGCTTTGCATGGAAAGGTCAGCCTGACCTGGCCCTCTGTCTGTGGTTAGCGCCTGTCCCGGGGGCCGAGCAATGGGTGACCGGAGGTTCTGGGCACTGACCATGCATTAATTCACAATCCTGCTCTCAGCTTACCAGAAAGCCCTTTACCATTGTGCTGCTTGCTCAGTCGATAGGAAAGAGGGTCTTATGATGAGTGCTGGTAGCGAAACTTGGAAGCACCCGGCTTCGAGCCAAATGGTTGGCAGTTCAAATCCATCCAGTGGGTTGCTCTGCAGAAAAGATTGGAGCCTCAGAGTGAAAACCCTAAAGATGAAAACCTAGAAACCCCAGCGAGACAGCGCTCCTCTGTCACACAGCTCCTCTGTCACACAGCTCCTCTGTCACACAGCTCCTCTGTCACACAGCTCCTCTGTCACACAGCTCCTCTGTCACACAGCTCCTCTGTCACACAGCTCCTCTGTCAGTCACACAGCTCCTCTGTCAGTCACACAGCTCCTCTGTCAGTCACACAGCTCCTCTGTCAGTCACACAGCTCCTCTGTCACACAGCTCCTCTGTCAGTCACACAGCTCCTCTGTCAGTCACACAGCTCCTCTGTCAGTCACACAGCTCCTCTGTCACACAGCTCCTCTGTCACACAGCTCCTCTGTCACACAGGCCATCACAAGGGACCCGACGGCACCTAGCGACACGCACGTGTTGTAGCGGACTCCGTGAATAAGGTGGGGCCCTGGTGTCTCTGTCGGGTCAGTGTTGGACTGCTAACTGGAAGGCCAGTGGCTTAAACTCACCAGCCGCTCTGCAGGAGCAAGAGGATGCTGTCCGTTCCCAGAAAGATGTACAACCGACTTTAGAAATCCCACACAGGGGCCGATGAGTCAGAGTCAGCTCAACGGTCGTACTCAGCTGCTAGCAGAAAGGTTGTTGCTCAAGGTCACTCAGGGACATGTGGGAAGCAAGGCCTGGTGATCTGATTCCTCCCCGAAGCAGACCCTGCACGTGCTCGGAGAGACAGTTCTGGTCTCACACACACAGGGTCACCAGGAGCGGACAGCAGCTTCCTTCATCTGGTGAATAAAGTTGCCGTCACCTTAGAACCATCTGGTGAGCTCATGACCGAAGGACAACATTGTTAAAGTTTCTTTAGAGATTCTTAAGAAGCCCTGGTGGCATCGTGTGTTCCACGCTGGGCAGCTAACCACAAGGTCAGCAGTTTGAAACCACCAGCTGCTCCCTGGGAGAAAGACGAGGCTTTCCGCTCCTGTCAAGAGTTAGTCTTGGAAACCCAGGGGGGCAGCTCTGCGTTGTCCTGTAGAGTGGCGATAAGTTGGAATTGACTCGATGGCAGTGAGTCTTTCTTTTTGTGTGATAGAAATTTGGGGGAATAGAGTCTTTGTCTTAGATTCTCACTCCCCAGCCATCGTGTGCATTCTAAGTCCATCTTTCTGTGGTCCGATCGCACTGCCATCGAGTCAGTGCTGACTCACAGGAACCTCCTGTGGGTTTCCAAGACTGAACTATTGGAAGGAGCAGAACGTCCCGTTTTTCTCCTGAGGAGCTGCTGCTGGTTTCCAGCCGCCGACCATGGGGATCGCAGTCCAACCCCTACACTACACCACTGTAACCACTGCACCACCAGGGCTCCTTCAATAGTTCTGGACCTGCGGGACGATTGTTCTAGAACTACAGGACACTAATTCTGGAAATACGGGCGTCTGTTGGCTGAGAGCCAGGGTGCGCGTGAGTTTGTGTCATTTTCTCTTCTCTCCAGATGGGTAAATATTTACAAGTGACCTTATCAAATAGCTGGGGGTCGGCTTGGCTACTTGAAAGCATTGAGGGTCCAAGCAGCAACTGCCTCTGGCTGGCTGCCAGGTTCCATGGACCTCTGAGGGAACGAACACTTCACTTCACTTTCTTAAAACAACAAAACAAACAAAACTACACGCAGATCAAAAGCCTCCAACCAAAAGTGGACCTGGGAGGGAATCTCCTTCTCAGTGGGATAGTTTTAGAAAATCAGTGTTTGTCAGATTGACTTCTGAAGATGGGACTCGGGACTGGAGCAAATAGATTGCTGGAAGCTGAGAAATCCGAAAAATAAACATTGGCTCCTGGCTCAGGTTTACCAGGCGCCCACCCTGGGAATCTCTTGATTCTGGGGGGATGGGGAGGAGCGGTGGTGACAGAATCCCCCAGGCTTTCCTGCTGTTCTCTTTTAAGGCAGTTGGAACAAACAAACACACACAAACCACGGGATGACCGTTTCCCTCTTCTTTACGTAAAGTGGGACCAAAGGCGACCTGGTTTCAAACCAGAATGCACTCGCTTTGTGAAACAGGTGTGTCCGGCTGGTGCCTCAGCCTTCCTTTCCGCTCAGCCTTGGCTCTCTGGCAGGAGAGGATGAAGGATTCGGATCTTCTTTGGGCGTACGGGTTACAAGCCCTGCTTGCTGCTCACCTAGAGGTGGGCTGTTTGAGCCCACCCGGCTGCTCCGCCGGAGGAAGATTAAAGAATCCAGCCCGTAGTGACCCTGTGCGGGGTCTTCCCCTCCGCAGACACCTTCATGCCTCTCTCACGCAGCAGCTGGTGCGTTCCAGCCGCCCCTGACCCACAAGGCCGCCAGACCCTCTCCCGTGAGGATCACAAGCTAGCAAACGCGAATGAAGACCAGTTCTTCAGCGTTGCTGTGAGTCAGAATCCACCTGCCGCTACCCAGCCACACGATGAAAACACTAGTAGTATGACAGGGCTGGTCAACCTGGTAAGCACACGCGTCCGCTTTTGCCTGCCCCACGTAACAAGAGGAAGACGGAATTACATGGTATGGTTTCCTGTTGTCAGAGTACAGTCCTTGAGGCTGGTGACTGCCCAGCCAGCCACCGAAAGCCTCTGCCAAGCGGCGCTAACTAGTCTGGTAGCTGTGCATCTGCAGGCCGCAAAATGCTTAACGTCTGTGTCTGTCTTTTCTTTGCAGAGTATTGGGAAAGGGTCGTTATGGTGCATAGACCCAGAGTACAGACAAAATCTAATTCAGGCTTTGAAAAAGACACCTTACCACCCATACCCACATGTGTTCAACACACCTCCCACCTCTCCTCAGGCATATCAAAGGTAAGCAATTCAGACTGTGTGTGTGTGTGTGTGTGTGTGTGTGTACTGAAATTGCATTATTCTGGCACCTAAGGCTGCTGAAGCCCATTTTAACTGTCTGTATGGGGGTCTAAAAATAACCGAAGATAAATGAGGAAGAAATTAGGCAACATTAGTAGGCAACTCCCTCGTTCTGTTTCCCACGAGTCTTACCGATTCAGCTGCTCCGGAGGACCGCACTTCCAGGAGGGCTCCGTGGGTGGGCAAACAAACGAATATCATCTGGGGAGAAACTTTTCCAAGGAAAAAGTCAGCAGACGGGGCATGTCGGGGTGTCAGGTACTGTGGGGTTAGCCGTCCAGGTGGGAGTGAAGTCCGCTAGTCTCTCTTCCAGCCCTCTGACCAGGGTCTCAGCAGGTGTCCCCCAGGGAGGGCTGGGCACCACTGTTGTCATTCTTGGTCTCCATGTGGACCAGCTCCAGGGCAGCCTTTTGTTGTGGTTACCCCAGGCGCTGGCCTGCAGTGGAGGACAATGGGGACGCCCCGTTCCTCCGCCCCAGCCTGCTTGTTTGAAGACAGTGAGGTCACAGGGTGCTGGTTTTATAAAGATATAATTGGCGGGCAGACTAAGGAGCCTCTTACTGTTTTCAGAGGCGGGTGAATGACCGACGCCCCCACCCCCACACCCCCCTCCAGAAAGCCACTTGACACACAACCAGCTTTGTAAATGGAATGTTTTATGTCCGAGGTGCTTGGGTTGCATAGTCACATCTCTCTTGGCCCCACCTCTCCCAAACTCAACCGGAAAAATGTTTCTAGTGTGGACACCCCATTCAGAGAACTCATCCTCGGGCGACCACTCTCTTGCCGTCAGGCATGGCAGGCATTGGTCACTACATCCCAGTGGTCTCTCAGGGTTTCTTTGTGCGTTCTTTGCCCGGCCTGTGTGTCCTGAGAGCAGTGGGGCACAGAGTGACCTTCTGAAAGAGGACAGGGGAAGTGCTTGTGCCTGGCAGGGAGAGGCATTCCATCACAGGCCCCGACCATCAGTCTTCAGCAGGAGCCGGCAGGAACAGCTGGGCTCTCTGGGAAGACTGCTGTAAGTCTGCCTTTGCTGGGCGATTAGCGTGATGGTAGCCATAGCAACGGGAGTGTCTCCATAGTAACGCGTAGCCGAGACAGGTGCAGTTGCATCACAAGGCTGTTGTTGCCTGGCAAAAGGACAGGCCATTAGTACTTAGATGTACGCGGTTGCCTTAGAAACAGATAACCCTGCATAGCAACGAGAGTTGGCTTGAAAGTTGTGGTTTTTCTTCCTTTTTTTTTTTTCTCTTTTCAAATAAGGTTGTCATACCAGCCTTTGTCTGTGCTCCTAAAAATCAATGGATGCATACGTTATTGGAAATGACAACTGAGGTCACATAGCTTTAGGAGATGGAGTGGAATTTTTCCAGAGCGGCAGAGAAGCACCCAGAAGGAAGGGGCCATATGCTTGCTTTGCCCCTGGTGGCTGTAGCCACTCCTGAAACGGGAGGAAACCAGGACTGGTGTGAAGAATTGCCGGTACACAGGGTCGGCTGGAGGAGGACATGGTACTAAATATTGAAGTATTTCCCCATCCTCATGTCCTTCCATCCCGCCCCGCGCCCCAAGCACCACGAAAATACCCTTCCCTTTGCCTCGCAGCTTGCCCCTCGGAACGTGTCTAGACGATATGTTGACTTCTAGGAAGTTACCAGCCTGAGTCTTGTTTAGGGGGACAGGGGGGCAGATCTTGGGTTTCTTTAGGCCAGTAGTTTTGTTCCCAGTTGTGACCCCCACAGGACACACTTAATAATTGGAAGGATGATAGCCAAGCCCTGGGGTTGGCAAGAGGGACCTGAACTCGGGCGAGAAGCGGTGCCCGTTGGACGAAGCGGAATGACCTCATTTGGTTTGTAAGACAGGCATGAAAACGCAGACAAGCCCAGGGCTTCATGGTGAGACTTAACACGGCACACCCTGCCCTGCCCTCTCCTCTCAGGGTCTCAGTGGTCAGAGCTTTCTGGTCTGCGCTGGCAAGACCTCAGATTTTACCTTGGTCACCAAGGTCACTGGCGGAGGAGGAGGCCTCAGATCCGACTCTGATATCGCCTGCCTCTTGTGTGTCCTCACTCGGAGACAAAGCGACTTTCCTGGGGACCATGGGCCTGTCCTCTGAAAGCTGAAGATGTTTCAGTGTCTTGTAGTGTGTGACATGGCACTCCACCACCAAAAACCCAACTCACGGCCATCGAGTCGATGCCGACTCATAGTGGCCCTACCAGACAGGGTAGATCTGCCCCGTCAGTGTCCCAAGACTGTGACTCTTTAGAAGAGTAGAAAGCCTCTGCTGTTAGCCTTGGCGCACTGGTGGCTTCGAACTGCCGACCTTGAGGTTAGCAGCCTGATGTAACCACTATGCCAACAGGCTGCTCTTGTGACATGGTACTGAGTATGCTCAATAGGTAAAAACAACAAAACCGAAAGACCTGTTGCCAATGATTGGCTGCAGGCTCTTAGCAACCCCCCCCCCCCCCGCCCCCCAGTTGCTGGGTAGAATTGCTCCTTGGCTGTCATCCTGACGGTAGCCAACCACAGGTCTTCCTTTCACAGTGCCTCAGGTGAGTCCATACCGCCAACCTGGAGGTTAGCAGTCCACTGAAACCACCGACACCTTAGGGCCGAAATACGGTGTGTGGGGGCCAGTGTGTTCGACTGAAACCATTGCCTTGCACATATGATCGGGCCTTCACAGATCTCCTGAAGCCATGTTTATGACAATGGGCTGGCTTTAAACCGATATATGTATGTACACGGCCTTATGCACCATTGTCTCTAGAGCAGACACTGGGCCTGGGCCACCGTCCTGTACAGGACTTTTCTGTGGCCAGGCCAGGTGTTGCGCTGAACCTGCAGGTGGCGTGGTTGGCAGAGCACTTCCTGTAGCATTCATTTCTCAAAGACATGCAGCCAAACACGCTGGATTTGGAAGCCGGTTTTTTGAGTCTTGTTTGTTTGTTTGTTTTCCGTTTTCATCATGGGCAGCCTTGGGAGATGTCTCAGCATCCTCTGGTCACAGCAGGGATTGGCCACCAATAGGTTTAGGTGACCAAAAACCCTGATAGGGAGAGAGGTGGGAACTTATGTCTCCAAGACGCCTTCTGTTGGTTGTTTAAAAAAAAATCTTCCCCCAAAATGATGTCATTGTATTTTAGGTCAACTTTGTGGAGCCCTGGTGGTCTGGTTAGTTACATTGTTGAGCTGCAGTCCTCGGGGCTAGCAGTTCGAAACCACCCAGCAGCTCCACGGGAGAAAGACTGGGCTTTCTACTCCCGTAAACAGTTACAGTCTGGGAGCCCCACCTGGGGTCACTATGAGTCAGCAGTGACTCCATGGCAGTGAGTATTGTAGCTTACCAAAGAAGCCCTGGAAGTGTAATGCTAATGTGTGGGGGTCAGCTGTTCGAAACCACCAGCCCCTTTGTGGGAGAAAGATGAGGCTTTCTACTCCCGTAAATGTTACCGTCTTCAGAAACTCATCCTGTAGCGTTTGTGAGTTAGAAATGACTTGACGACCGTGAGTTTGTTTTTGAGCCTTTTTTTATTGTACGTGTGACGGTAGAAAAATCCGTGTGGCTTTTATCCGAAACATAGTTACGTTAAAGGTCTAGTTCCTGGATGCTTTTGCCTAAAGTTTGCCCAGTCGATTCGTTTCAGGGACGTTTCTTGAGCTCTCACCTCTTCTTGGTTGTCTTTGTCTTTTCAATACAGAAACTCCCAGACATTTAAACTTATAATTAGCTCTTGATGTTTCTCTGTGCTTCTTTAGAACAGTTTAATGAGCCGAGGGGTGTGTGTGGGGGGGTGCGTTTGTTCAATGGCCTCTGCAAAGATCTTGGCCTTTCAGACATTGGGGTTCTTAATGAAAATTGCTGCTTGTGTCGTGTTGATTCGGCAAATGGTTTTCTTTCACACTGCCTGGTGCCCTCTTCCTCTCGTTATCTGAGGCTTTGTGTGCGTTCTGTAAAGCTTGCAGAGCAGAGCAAAGGGCACAAGATCAAGGAATGCCATCGCTGGTCTTCCCTCCGCAGGTAAGTAAACGTTGACCCCAGGAGGGAGCTGGAGCAGTGATCTGTGGTTATGGCAGATGGAGCAGTGATCTGTGGGCTTTCACGGTGAGAGGAAGTGGGAAGCTGGTGAGGACTCGGAAGAGGAGAAAATCCTTAGAATGTTAAGCTTGTTGACATAACAGAGTTAATTCCCTGCTCTGAGTGCGGAATTTGCACACAACAAGGAATAGCTTATTCATTGCTTGGATGGGATCCAGTAATTTTTTAATTGATAAGACATCTTTCTTTACAGTTATTCCCAGTGCTGTGCGTTTAATAGTTGGAAGAGGACCCGCAAAGCCAGAGCCCGTTTTCACTTGCCTTGCGGGAGTGCAGATGTTCGACGGTTGTCTTGTTGCTAAATTTTTATTCGGTCCACGACGAAGACAGTGTGTGGGTGTAGATGAGTTGCCTCATTCTTACACCCCGCCGAACACTCCGCCAAAGGCACGAGTAGTTTTGGAACGGCCTCCTGGATTCGAGAGGAGGAGGCCAGGTCGACGTGGAACTGCGCTCTGCTGCTAACCTAAAGGTTCACTGTTTGCACTTGACCTAGGGGTTCCTCAGGGCCAAGGTCTGGCGCTCTGACTCATGGCTGTGGTTGTGACGTGCCTTGGAGTCCGTTCCACTGTGAGGTGACTCTTTGTACGACAGAATGAAACGCTGCCCAGGCCGGCCACCATGCCCACACTCGTTCTGTTTGAACTCACGGTGGGAGCCACTGCGTCCGTCTGTCCCTCTTGAGGTCTTCCTGCTTGTCACGTGACCATCTACCCTTCACTGAGGACCTAAAGAGTCTGCATCTTCGGTTCCGACCCATGAGTTGCTTTGATCCCTGTTCGTTCCATCCGTGAGCCCCCAGTGGATAGTCACCATTTTTTATGTCAGTGGGGAGGGGTGGCATTTCTAATCATTAGGTCATTCATCGGTCTTGTAAATTCCTGCCATCTGCTCACCGGGGCCTTTTCTTTCACCAGCGGCAACGCCTTCCTGTTCGTTTTCCAAGTGTGTGTTCCTCTTCGGCGACTGTTAACGCATTTTGATTGCTTGATTAATTGTTGGGATCCATTTCAGATTGCAGAAGTTAGCCAGAATCTTGAGTTTCTCATCTTGGGCATGAGTGGCATGAGTGACTAGTTGTGTTAACGAACTGCCCCTGTAGGCATAAGGCTGTTACCCCATTGCCGATCGCCTCAGGCTTCGGGCTAGGTCTTGGAATGTTCTCTTGCCTGCGAACTCTGAGTGCCTTGCTCTCCCGGGTGTCATTGACAGCACCTGGTTGTCCACTTCAAAACGGCCCACACCGGTCCATTTCGGCCCACGAACACCTAGTGTGTTGATCTTTAGGCCTTCTGTGTCCTTGTTGACAACTTGCGCGTTTCCTACCTGCGTGCGGTTCACTTTCTGATTACTAATGGGTGTTTGCGATGGATGTTCTCAAGTTGAGTAAGAGCATAACCAACAAAGGCCCATTGGGGCAGTTCTGTGTCAGCTGGGGGGGCTGTGGGTGGACCGTCTCCGCGGCCCCTTACAACAGCTTATTTGGTACGTGTAATTTAAGCGGTGACGTGTAGTGTAGTGACGGGTTTTGAACAGGTGTGCTTACACTGCACCTTTTCCCTTAGACTCATTTATAAGGAATGTTAAGGAATCCAATCGGAAGCATCGTCATGCTGAATACATAGCAGGGATGCCCAATCAGTGTAGGCGTTTGAGAGTGATTGGCAGGTTTTCTCAAACGGCACAGTGACAGCAATGTTTTCATCAACTCCGTCGAGAGGAACAGAAAAGGAAGATGGAGAAAAGATTTAAACCCTCGGGGGGGGGGGGCACAGTTCTTATTTTTCAAGGAGAAGCTCTCACGGACACGGTGACCTTTGAACCTCCACGTGCTTGCCTGTTTCTGCGTTTCAAATCCTGGTACCTGTCATTGACTCCATTCCCAGCGTTGGCCTCATCCAATATTTCCATCGCAGTGGTCTGCCTTTGGTCTGTCTCGTTGGAGCCTGCATCGTTTTATTTAAATCGAGAGGCAGGCCCTGTTATCTTTGAGCACTTACCACGTGCAGGCACGCTGCGTGGATGTTCCACCCCGTCATCCCGTGGCCCTCAGTTCTCACGCTCCCCGTTGGAAGGTGAATGTGTAAGCAGCCAGGTACCGAGTGGACCGGCTGGTGGAGGGAGCTGTGTAGAGTTGCGTTTTCATCCAGTGGAACTTCTTCCACCGGCCTTGACACAGTCCCTGGTTTGTCCTCTGATGGCAGGAGGGTCAACCAAAATGAAAGAAGCCAGCAAGTCCATTTCGACCCTCGGCGACCCCACGTGTTTGTGAATAGAACTGAAGGCCGTGGGTGTTCAGAGCTGACCCTTTGCAGGGCAGATGGCCAGGCTTCTCTTCTGAGGGTCTTTGGACTAGTAGCCGCTGCTTAACCTAACACTCCACCCTCAGTCTCCTCAGCAGGGGTGTTCACGTCCCTTTAAATCCCATCTGGACACTCCGTGTGGCTTTCCCTCCTGTTGGAGAGCCCCCTGGCTCTGGGCCTCTGATTAGAAGACAGTTGGAGTGGAGATGGGTCCAGCAGAGGTCTGGCGCCTTCATAGATTCGCTTAGTATCTATTTGCATCTCCAAATTTGCCAGCTGAGGCCTTGGCTGGCCGACCCCCGATCTGAGCTCTGAGCCTCTTGGATGCCGTTGAGGGGGGGGTGGGGGGGTGGGGGGAGAGATGGAAAGGCACGCACCCGTGTTTTCCAAAACCCCTCCCACGTCCATGCCAGAGGGAGAGAGATGGATCTCTGTGTTAGGAAGAGGAAGGATCCATCAGACATGCATGGAACCAAGGACACAGAACTCAAACAAACCACAGAGGTCCTGTTCTCCGTTCTGGAGTCGCCGGCTTAAAAGCAGCAACGTTCTCGGCGCCATAGAAAAGGACACCCTCTCGCCCCACGCCAACTCCAGCTTGCCATTACACGAAGTTCTTCTAAAAGCTACATGAAAAGGTGTCGTGTGATTGCAGGAGACAGTTGGAAGTCATCCTTCACAAGAGATTTGGGGCAAGTAGAATGGGAAAGGGACTCTGTATTAGTCTGGGTAGACCAGAGAAACAAATTCATAGACACTCGTGTGTATACGAAAGAGCTTTAGATACAAGAGCAATTCAATATTGAGAAAACATCCCAGCCCAGTCCAGATCAAGTCCATAAGTCTGATATTAGCCCATAGGTCCCATACCAGTCTATAAAGTTCTGTTCAGACTCACGAAACACATGCAATCACATTGAATGCAGGAAGATCACAGGCCAGTGGGTGGGAAGTCTTGTGGATCCAGTGAGTGCCAGCATCTCAGCGCTGGCAGAGGTCTCCACGTGGCTTCTCCAGCTCGGCACCAGTGTAGTTCCATGTGTCTTGTCAGCTGCAGTGTCTCCCAGGGAGTGAGCAGAGGGTGTGTCTCCGCCTCCAAGGAGGAAATACAGGAGTTCCCAGAATTCTCAGAGGAAGGCCAGGCCCACATGGAGGCCTCATTGGCTATGACCCGGTTGGCAAACCAGGCTCCACCCTTTCACTCATAATCCTTTCACGTCCCAAATTGACACTAGATTATGATGTAACTTCCACACACTCATTGTCAGCAGTGCGTTATGTTTGCCGAGGAGCTGCTGTCGGTAGTCTTGGTGGCACAGTGGTTACGTGTTGGGCTGTTCAAAACCACCTGCCGCTCCTCAGGAGAAAGAGGAGACTTTCTGTTCCCGTAAAGAGTTCCAGTCTCAGAAACCCTCAGAGGGGCAGTTAATCCCTATCCTATTGGGTCGACCTCATAGCAGTGAGCTCGGTTTAAAAGGTGAAGTATCTGAGTGAGATAAGGATGGCCAGTCTTTGGAAGTTTCAGTCAATACGGGAGCCCCTCTGCGGATGAGAAAAGATGTCCAGGGGCTGGTGTGTCAGTCTGGGTAGACCAGAGAAACAAATCCAGAGACACTCAAAGATGTGTACAAGAAAGAGGTTTATATACAAGAGTAATTGAATATTGAGAAAACATCCCAACTCGGTCCATAAGCCTGACACTTGCCCATATGTCCGATACCAATCTATAAAGCCCTCTTCTGATTCACAAAACACATGCAATCACGCCGACTGTAGGAAGATCACAGGCCATTGGGTGGGAAGTCCTGTGGATACAGTGGTGTTGTAAGCATCTCAGCGCTGGCAGGGGTCTCCACGTGGCTTCTCCGGCACCCAGGGCTGCATCAGGGTAGGTCCATGTGGCTTCTCCTCAGGGATGTCTTGCAGGGAGTGAGCCTTGTCAGTAGAGCGTCCCCAGGGAGTGAGCCCAGTGAGAGGGTATCTCCTGCCTCCAAGGAGAAAAATATAGGAGTTCCCAGAATTCCCAGGAGACGGCCAGGCCCACACAGGGGCCTGATTGGCTATGACCTGATTGACAGACCAGACTCCACCCCTTCACTCTCAATCCTTTCAAGTCCCAAATTGACACCAGCTTGTGTAACTACCATGCTGGGCATCGAGTGTCCTGCTGGGAGCCGAGAGAACAGAAAGGCGAGCTTCACCCAGGAGGACTGTGTGCAGTGAACGGAATTGTAGAAAGGTCTGGGCTCGGGTCTAAGAGGAAGCTAATGGGCTCGCAGAGCCCTGAGTGCACAGTGGTGGTTCGGACCCACCGTTCCGTGGGAGAAGGTGTATAGCCGTGGACACCTTGTGGGGCAGTTCCACACTGTCCTGTAGGGTCCCCATGAGTTGGCATGGACATGACGGCAGTACTTTGTTGGTTTGGGTTACCGGAATAGCATCCATTACTGAGCACCAGGTAGGTGATTACGACTCATGGCGTCCTCTTGTGTATGAGAGTGGACCGGAGCTTCTGTGAGTTTTCAGTGGTTGGTCTTCCGAGGTTTCTTCGGAGGCCTCTGGGAGGACTTGAAACATCTGACCTTTTGTTTAGTAGCTGAGCAAATTAGCCATTTGGAATGCCCAGAGCAAGCAACATCGTTCTCTCTGTGAGTCTCAGTTTCCTCATCTGTAAAATGGGTCGGGAGTCGCTCACTGTGTCAGGCCCCGAGACCCTTAAATAGCCCGTGAGAGCACTTGACACAGGTGTGTGTGTGTGTGTGTGTGTGTGTGTGTGTGTGTGTGTGTGTGTGTGTGTCTGGGGTGATGTTTGAGCACCTTCAACCTTTGGGTCAGGAGCCCTAGCCCGTTAATCATTTGCTTTGCTCAAGGACTCTGGCCTCAAAGCAGAAGCTGGATGAATCTTCTGGTTGCTGGAGGCCGAGGGACAGAGAGATAGAAGTCGCTGCCTGCCATCCCTGGGGACGGGGAGGGGGGTGCCAGTCAAGGGTCCCTCGGAGAATTAAACTTGGTGATCTGAAGTTGATCCCTTCCAGCCTCCGTGCTGTTTTGCTCCTAAGCAGAGGCACTGTGTGGGGCAACTAGCCTGCCAACTGTTGGACAGCCTCGTTGACCTTGGTAAAACCTAGAAACCAGACAGGAGGGAAAACAGGCATGTCTCTGCTTTCTGGGAATGAGGGCCAGATTTCTCACTGGACCTGGCTCTCTGAGACCAGGATGGTGCTCCTGTGGTTACTCTTGGTTGATTCACGCTCTGCCATTGCCTCCCTTGTCTTCCTGACACTTTGGGTGGTCGGTGGTGGTCACATCCCTTCCACGGTGACTCCAATGATCGCACCAGGGTTTTGCCAAGCAGAGGTCATTTCCAAAGGCCAACCATCAAGTCCTCCAGCCCACCCTCCTTCCGTGGTTGCCCCTCCTCCCCGAGTTAGGAAGAGCAACACCCACTCTCGGTCAGTCTCCACTGGCATGCACGACTGGGGTCCTTGGTCTGTGCAGTCACCTGTCTCTGGCCACAGTCCCCCATCAGCGGTGCAGCCATTTGAGTTTCTGACGTTAGAGGAATGGCACATTCTTGGTCTTTTGTCTCTGAGGCTGCCGCCATCCCAGATGCGAAAGGTGCCGAAAGGGTGGAGAAGGAAAGCATCATTCATTCATTCATTCATTCCCTGGTAGCTGCTAACTTGGGCTGGCTACTTCCTCCTCCTCCTCCTCCTCCTCCTCCTCCTCCTCCTCCTCCTCCTCCTCCTCCTCCTTCTTCTTCTTCTTCTGACATCTGGAGAAAACACGCACCAACTATTTAGGCACGTTTTTAAGTCCTTATCCCTGTACAGTAAGTTGCGTATTCCCAGCAGTCCAAGTAGAGAAGTGTTCGGTCTCCCCCTGGTTGATCTGCTTCTCAGTGGAAAGTTTGGGTCTATTCACCGGCCATGTCTCTAGCAAACTGACCCTCGCCCCTTCCCCCAGCACACCCCATCCAGTTTGGCCAGCATCATAGTGAATGAGAATCAACACGGGAGAAAATTAAACTAGGCTTCACAACTTTCTCTCCCTGCCTTGTCTCCCCTTCCCTGCCATCATCCGTCCCTCCTCACACCCCCCTGCATAATTGGCGGGCTTCTTACTGGAAGGCAGTTTTATTTTAAGGAAAGCTGAGCTTCTTATCTTAGCATTCCTTGGGATCCCATTTCTTCTACAGAAACTGAGGCATATGGAGAGATTGGCCCCTTTTCACACTGGGCTGGAGGGTACCCCAGGCATGGGGGCACCTGGCCTGACTCTGGTTTGGTCCTTTGGACTCCAGGGCCTCCTTGCCTTTCTGTCTGCCCACACTTGCTGTGCCAGTGGTTCCTAACGTTCCTAGTGCCGTGACCCTTTAATACGGTTCCTCATATTGTGGTGACCCCCCCAACCCTAAAACTATTTTCGTTGCTACTTCACTGATGAATAGGGTGACCTCCTTTGGGGGCCGAATGTCCCACAGGTTGAGAACCGCTGCACTATGCAGTGGGGCATCAGGCCCACCGGTGCAGCTGTGACCCCCCTCAGGCACGAGGGAGAACCCACTATGGGGGTGGAGGGACAGTGGGAAAACAAGACAGTGGTGACTTCCCCTGCCCATCAGAATCTTTCCAGCTCTTGATCAGGGGTCAGGAGGAAGCAAGCTCTTTCTGGGTCTGCCTCTGGATTCTCTATGCCGCCAGTGGGCCCATCCTGCTGCCTCCCTGAGCCTCAGCTCCTTGTGTCTGAAAGGACACGGGGCAGAGCCCAGGCCCCAAGTGCAAACTCCAGGCCATCTCAGACCGGCTCCAGCCAGAACCCTGTCCGGGAGGCTCCCTGGGTGGGTGACCTTGAACAAGTCGCCAGAACCACGCCCCAGGAGGGCTTGGAGGAGGGCATTCAGTCAGGGGCTGTACCTTGTGCCTCATCCACAAAAGGGGTGCTGCGACTCCCTTCCACCGCCCTTACTGTTGCCAGACTTCCGCTTGATAGTTGCCCGCCTGGATTTTTGGAGCCCCTGTTCCTCCTGATCCCCCTGCGTGCGGGTTTTTGCAAGCTCGGGTATCGTGTGAAGCTTTTTGGTTGTCATACCACTAGCGGGAAGCGGGAAGCTCATGGACGACAATGCCCCCCTCCCCCCACTCAGCCCCTTTTTTAACACTCTCTGGCCTAGTTCTTTAAGCGGAACCCTGCCTAACAGGTGCTACATAACAGATAGGAGTGATCTCTCGTAGAAAGCAAAGCAGCCAGGAGGAGAATAGCAAAACTAGTCTGTGTCCACCAGCGCAGCGATGCCAGGAGCCAGGGGCTGCCCCGTCCCCTTTACAGTCACCAGGAAAGGGGCTTATGGGCGCAGAGGGAGACACTGAGATAATTTCGTGATTTAACGCTGCAGGCGTTCCTGGCCTCTGGTCTCCCTCCCCATCTGTGCACAGGCCCTGATGGAGCTCTGATCTGCACAAACAGCCTGATGGCTTGGACCGGGTCATTCTCAAAGCCCGCGAGACCCATCCGGCCACTCTGGTTGGGGAAAGGTCATCAATTCCAGGCTGTTAACTCCAAGGCACCAAGTATTGTCAGAGGGCTAAACAGTGTGCGGCTGCCAATGAGAATGCAAATGCGCTGAAGGTGGCCCAGGCCAGCCTGGTCTCCGCACCACCTTAAATGCATTTGCGTTTTGCCATCTTTTCCCTGGGGCCCCTATGCATTCTCTGCAGACCCCTGGGCTTGAAAGGTAGGGCGCCCCAGCTCTCCCATCCCTCATCATCATGGGGGAAAGTTTGCACTCACTGCAGACCGGCCCAAACATTCCATTGTGGGCTTTCTCTACCAGCGACTTAATCCACATTTATACCGCCTGGCGGTCACTCATTAGTTTTT
Organism: Tenrec ecaudatus; assembly: GCF_050624435.1. NCBI lineage: Eukaryota > Metazoa > Chordata > Mammalia > Afrosoricida > Tenrecidae > Tenrec > Tenrec ecaudatus. The sequence goes on from NC_134543.1 coordinate 14,275,061, forward strand.
TTCTGCACACTCTACCCCTCTTTCTATTCTTTTTCTTCTTTGATGAGAACAAAGCCAGCCCGTCCCCTCCCTACTCCAGATCCAGCTTCCCTGTTTCACTTTGATCCCGGGGAAGACGCACACCCCAAATCGCTCCTTCTCTACCTGCTCACAGGCGTGGCAAAGGTGCGCTCCTGGGGCGTGCATCTTCAGACCGCTGAAGGTCCGTTCCTGCCACACCTGGGGCCTGGGCGGCTCCTCCTCCCAGCTCTTTAATGGCCGTTGTGGAGCATGGGAAGACTGGACACATGGCAACTCGGGTGGAATTTTACTCTTCCGAGAGCCCTTTGAAGTTGCTTCTTGCCAACGCTACCCCTCTTGCCCCCGGCTCTTAGATGTGGTCTATCCTGTCATCAGGGCTGTGGGAAGTCCACAGTACAGAGAAACCAACCTGGATTCTTCTCAGACAACTCTTTGATGTAGAGTAAAACAAAAATCTATTTCTGCCCCGCATTGGAGACTTCTAAGAAATAAGTTCTTCCGCGCTCATGGATTGAAGGAATTTTACATTGAGTTCGGTGCCCCTGCCCCCCTCCGGGTTTTAGCCCCTCCCCTGTTCTAGAGTTTACTGAGCACCTACTGTGTGCCAGACTTAAGGAGCCCTGGGAACTTAGTGGTCACAAGCTGGGCTGTGACCTGCAACATTGGCAAATGGAAACCACTGGCTGCTCCTGGGCGGCGGGGGTGGGTGGGAGGGTGGGGGGTGGAAAGGCAAGGCTTTCTGCTCCCATGACAGTTACAGCTGCAGACACTTACAGGCACAGTTCGACCCTGCCCCTTATAGGGTCCGTATGAGTCAGAATTGGCTGGATGGCAGTGAGTTTGGGGTGTGTGCGTGGCTTCCTAGTACAGATTTCATATATGCACTCTCCCACAATTCTTTGGTGATTGTGCAAAGAGAGACTTAGCACTCCATTGCATTTCAGAGACCTGAGACCAGAGATGCATCCCGAGGTTTCTGAACGGCCCAGCTGAGAGGTGCACCAACCTGGTCTCCCGATTCGCCCTTAGAGCCTCAGCACTTCCACAAACTTTGCCACCCCATCATCACTGCCTTCTCTTAGTCCTTTACCCCCAACCCCACCCCCACCCCCGACCTGGTCTCTGCGTTAGCTGGGAGCTCCGTGTTGGACAGCAAGGTGGCATGTGACCTTTTTCACAGGCACTGCAGTTGTGCAGCACAGTGACCGTGGAAGGGGTGGGTTTGGAATGCTCATGGGTCCAGGCCTTGGAAGAGGGGCATGTCTTGGAGCGCTAGAGATGGAGAGCGGGGGACGGGGGCAAGCTGAGGGGAGCTCTGGTGTGTGGATGGATGAAGACCTGTTGAGGGAAATGGAATGGAGAAGAGAAGCTAAGGACCGTGTGTGTGTGTGTGTGTGTGTGTGTGTGTGTGTGTGTGTGTGTAAGTTTGTGAGTGAGAGTAGGGAGCACTTCTGTTTCAGACAAACTACAAGAGTAAACAGAGAATGGATGTTTTCTCAAAATGGGTGATTTGAATTTAATGATTTTTTGGGAGACAAGTAATCCCTAAATGTTGACTGTAAAGAGAGGGGGAGGGATCATTTCAAGCTTACAATATTAAAGAGCTTACTTTGGACGAAGTCCATTTTCCACAGTCAATATTAGAACAACTAATTATTCTATGAACACTTCTTAAAGTTTCCCTTTTTGCTATGTCTGTAGGGGAAATTGACAAAGCCAGACCTCTGTTTTGAATCCTTGTCGGTGAAGTTTCTTTAAAGTTTATATGGCTTGTTAGCATTCTTGAAAAACGAAGCCTTTCGCCACAGACTTCTTATTTCTGAACCACCAATACTATCCAAACGCAGCAGATATTTGTGAGCTAAAAACAAGTAAACACAAATGAGCATCCTCGATTTAATACCCAAGTCATGACACGGATTAAAGGACACACCGTTTATTTTATTAACCGATAAGCTGAGAAGAGCCTGTCGGAAATGCCGGGCTCGTTCCAGCTGCCCGTGTGGAAATGTGGAGGTCTTCCTCAGAGTCCCCAGCCCTGTTGGCTAAGGCGAGACTGCGATGGAGTGGGTTTCCACTAGTGGACGGCTGTGGGTGACGCATGCAACACGAAGAACGCTCTCAATTGGCTCAACGGGTGTGGGAATGTCAGCAAAGTGGAGAGCCTCAACTAAATGTATGTAGCTTGCTTAGACCGGGGCTTGTTTGGGGTTTCACCTCGGGAAATTCTGTGGTAATCTTGCCTCTCTATCCCCGTTGATAGGGGAAGGAATGGAGGGGCAGAGTCACGCACCCTTCCGAAAGCAGGTCCGTTGCCAGCAAGCCGGTTCACACTCACAGCCACCCGTCAGTCCGTCCATGCACGGCAGCAAGCAACCCTGCCTGGCCCCCGCCATCCTCACAGTTGTTCACAGGACTCAGCCCACGGTGTCAATCTCTCTGTCCAATCGAGGGCCTTCCTCTTTTTTTGCTGCCCCTCTACTGCACCAAGGATGGCCTTCTCCGGGGACACGTCTCGCCTGACAACGTGTCCAAAGTACGTGAGGTGAGGTTTGGCCATACTGGCTTCTAAAGAGATGAGAGGGACGGGGGACTTCTCTGGGCGTGCTTCTGTCCAGACAGTTATATTTGCTCTCTGGCAGTCCATGGCACTTTAAGTGTTCTTTACCAGCACCATGCCGACGCATAGAGACTAGGCATGGAGACCTCGTGTACGATTTCTGTTGGCAGGAACAGACTGCCTCCTCTGTGCCCTGTGCAGTGGTGTGTGGGTTGAACTGCTGTTGTCCTGGTCAACAGTCCAGTGCTTACCCGACTATGCCCCCAGGGCTCCTTAGAGAATCACCCTAACAACCCCTAGCCCAGCTCAGTTGCTATTGAGTCTCTGACAACTCACAGCACCCCTGAAGGACAAAGGAGACCTGTTCTTGTGGGTTTCTGTGGGAATAAGAAAGCCTCATCTTTCTCCTGCAGAGCGGCTGGTGGGTTTGAACTGCTGACCTAGCATCCCAGAATCACTAGAGGGTTGAAATAAAAAATGATATCCACCCTTTTCCAGAACTTGGAGTGTCAATCATGGCATTTAAAATTTCTTCCCCAGCCACATGGTTTTCTGGGGCGTTAGCTTCCTTCTGGGGTGGGTGGGGCAGGGGATGGACAGAGGAGTGGGAGGAGTGGGTGTGTGTGTGCTAAGAATCGCTGTCCAACCTTATTCAACACTGGAATAGAAAGGCCCCCCCACCCCCCCAATCATTAAGTCCGATGCTTCCCAAGTGGTGCTTCAGAGACCTTTCCGGACGCGAGGACTTGGCTTTAGATTGTGAGTTAAGTGTTTCTGGCCACGTCGGTGTGGTAAATGCCAACTTCTCTGGGGTGTGCTAATGCTGATGTCCCCCATTCTTTATTCAACGGGACACTAGATTGATTGTCTGACATATCTCTCAGTCTACTCCAAGAGACATCAGTTTCAGATCCAGTCGTCGGGAGAATTTGTTTCCCAAAGCATAGGTTGCCGCCCATTCATGAGTCGCGAACTGATATGGGGTTATTGCCATCATCGTTCTGTTGCTTTACAAAGAACAACAGTGGAATAGTCATCCGCGTTTGTAAGATAGGGGTGGGTCATCCTCGTGAGAAAGTAAGTATAGGTTCTATGTGCATGCCTGGTCATCACTAGGGGGGAAAATCTACATCTTCCTCTGTCGGTGAAAAGAGCAAGCCCTTGACAAGATGGATTGACATAGGTGTGGCCAGTTGTGTTTCAACAGTCTGGTCTCAGGTGCAGACTGTCAAGTGTATTTGTGACTATGTGGGAGGCCAGGGCCTCTCTCGCTGCTTCTGCTTGGCGCGGCAGATGAGGTCCTGATCGTTTATCAGGAACGGGTAAGCTAAGAAGAGCAAAGCGTACATCTATGTTGTTATTGCTAGTTGTCCGACTCATGGTGATTGGATGGATCGCAGAACAAACTGCCCATTCCGGCGCCAACCCCATGATGTTCGTGTGTTGGAGTCCATTGTCCATCGCAGCATGTGAGTTAATTATAAAACGATCGAATCAAAATGATCTACCAACTACAAAAATGCAAAAATATATATTTATTTTTATTTATTACATTTCTTCATAAATGCGTTGAGAGTTCTTTATATGTACAGTTTACGTTTATAACCGCATGAGTCCATATTGCACAACACAATTAACCATGGACCGTTTCTGTCATTACCTGAGTTGACTCCAGTCGATGACTTGCACTGAATGGAATGAGGCAGGGGTGCATACACAGTCCCCAGACAGCAGCTGCTGACAGCCAGCCTCAAGCACACTTCCAAATGATCATCAGCCTTGGTGGAACGATACCGGGACTTAATGATCTTTCTGTGGGAAAAGGGTGGCCTCATAAATAAGCAGAGCCCAATCATGCCGTCAAGGAGGTAGCACATTGTTTCATGTTTGGGTGCTTTCCCTCCGAGTAAGTTCCAGAACTGTCCATGCACTCTGGACTTAGCTGAATGTCAGCTTGTAGTGTCTTCCTATTGATCCAGCTCCCCCACTCATTTTAATACCCTTTCTTACGTTGAAGAGAAAGAACCAAGGTCTAAAAATTGGCGATGACGTGTCAGTTTTGCTCCACTTGCCGCAGTTGCTTGCGCATGCATGTGACACCTAAAATTGCATCTGATTGGCTGCTCTGTATATCAGTTAAGTGACGGGATGGATGATAGGCTTACGTCAATTTTTTAAAAATCATTTTATTGGGGGCTCGTACAACGCTTATCACAATCCATACATACATCGTGTCAAGCACATTTATACACTTGTTACCCTCATTCCAAAACACCTGCTTTCCACTTGAGCCCCTGGCATCAGCTCCTCATTTTTCCCCTCCCTCATGCGATCTACCCGCACTATGTTTGTGATTAACTGGTAGATAGTGACCGAGTATTGAGCATCCCTGCACTATGGGTTTCCCTCGTTTCTGCCAACACCCGGCTTTCCCAAGCACCGGGGGTGATCTGAGTCGTGACAGGTGCGTCTTGCCCATGGCAGTCAAATCCTCCCCTCTTTCTCATCTGGATGGGCAGGGGGGGACCTGTGCTTGCCTCGTGACGGGCACACCATTCCCTGTGAACCCCTCTTGCTGTAGCGGCTGGCGTTTGAAAGCACAGGTTCTCCCCAGTTAGGCTCCCAGGCTGCTTTTTCTAGTGTGCTTTCATTCATCCCCTGTTGCATGTTACCGGGGCAAGCTAGACGATGAAGCCAAGCTTCATCCACATGTTCCGTCTAGTTGTGAGCATGGAACCCCACAGGAACTTCACAGAGCAAGAAGGGATGCGTCTTCTGCCCCCTGCACAAAGTGCTTTAGCCCGGTTGCCTGCTTCGAAGCTCTCCTTGACTTGTGAAAAACCAAGCTGAGTTGGTGACTGCTTCAGAAGGCATGAGGCAATGGTCTGGGGAGGAGACCGCTGCCCTGGGCTATCCTCTGGTGTGGGGCTTTTAGGTCGATGTCACCTGGTTAGCGGTGCTCACGCCTGTTTCTGGATCTCCCTTCCTAGATTTGTCAAATGAGGGGCTTGGAGGACTCGATCGTCCCGAAGGTGCCCCCCTGGCTCTGCATTCGGTTTATCATAGTGTTTTAGAACCAGAAACCTGGTGATTGATCGTTGAAAATATTTCACATTTTCAAAACCGTGTCTATGCGTGCGCAATTTTAGTAAAGATCTGCAGCCCCATCTCAGGAGCAGATCCCCGAATGAAAGGCCGAAGCAGATGCGTTGTTTTGAATCTCTGCGAGGAGGAGACCCTAGTAAATGGTGCCACCCCTCCAGAGGCCGTTTGGGGCTGTCTTTGACCAGTATGTCTCAGGAGCCCGGGGGTGCTGTGATTATGCATTGGGCTTCTAGCTGCAAGGTCAGCCGTTCAAAACCACCATCCGTTCCTCCGGAGAAAGATCGTTATATTTCTAGCCTCTTCGGGGATTCTATAAACGCATTGCCCCAAAGAAAACCAAACCCAACTGCCATGGAGTTCCAGTGGTGAAGTGGCTTCACATTAGACTGCTAACGGCGAGGCCAGCAGTTCAAAACCACCAGCTGCTCCTCGGGAGAAAGATGAAGCTTTCTACCTTCCTTAAAGGGTTACAGTATCGAAGTGTAAAAGGGCAGTTATCCTTAAGCCTATTGGGCTACGATTGCCCATTTCTTTTGCTCCTGAAGCCTTAGGTAAGTTTGATATCCCGCTTAAACCGCACCCCCACACCTGCCACCACTGTGCCAGCATTCTGGGGTTGTTAACCCCAAAGATGGTCACAGCGAGTTGTAGATAATCCGGGAGGGAAATATTCCGCATGCCCGCCCCTCTTTCTTGCAGACCATCTCAGGTACGGATGAATATTCCAGTGGAGGTTTTGCAGGTCAAGCCCACCTCCTCCCTGAAATCATGGCAGGATCGCTCTCTGCACATCGGAGTGAATGCCCTGCACCACCTAGGTGACAGTGAGCACGGTCGCCTTAGATTGTGGCCCTCTGTGGACGCATGCTGCGTCTCTTACAACACTGTCATCATCGCCTAGAGCCAGCGATGGTATGTTTAGCCACCTGGAAAGGCCCCACAACCCTGCTAGGACGTGTGTGTGTGTGCGCGCACGCGTGCGAGGTACTTGCTAAGTGCCGGCAGAATGAACAGCTGGATCACAGTGTCAGGTGCTCAGAAGCACTCGATAAATAGTTGTTGAATTGGACTGAATTGAAAGTGGCAAAATATTTCACGGTTATCTAGTCTTTGTACTTTATGCCATTTACTAGAGGTTAGAAAATAAGATGAAGCCGTGTGTACCCACTGAAGAGTTCTAAGTGGTTGCTGGTTATCTGAGGAGCCACGGAGCCATTAGCTATTTCCCAGCTCTGGCTCTTCTTTTTCTTCTTTATTAAAGCTATGTTTACTATTTCTGGCCATTATGTACACTAATATAAAAATTTAATTAGACCCTTGCTTTTCAATTAATTATTACAGCCCGTTTTGTTTGCTCTCTCCACAGAGCCTGCGTCCTGGGGACCAGCGAGCTCCCCGTGATTTAACTAGTCATGACTTTGAACTAAAGTCCAGGTGTCTGAGCGTTTCCTTCACTCTGTTGGTGATCGCTTGGTTCCGGGCTCGGTCACGGGCAAGGATTCAAGCAGCCTTAGAGAAAGGGGGCCTTGTTTCATTTGATCTTCTTCCCCACCCCCGGCGGCTCTGGCGTAAGTTAAAATTCCACAGTCCTTGAGCTGGCAAAGAGACAGGTGCCATGCTTCCTCCTCGAGTCTCGCGAGTTTTAAGGACCCAGAGAATGAGAACGAGGGATGTGGGATTTGAAACCACTTCTGCTTTGGGAAAGTGCCGTCCTTGGGTGGTGGTGTCAGTGGCTGCTGTCTGGTCGGCGTCCAGCTCATAGTGTGACCCCGCGCAAGGCGGAGCAAGATGCTGCTGCTTCCTGTACCCTTGTGATTGGCTGCCAATCAAACTGTCCTGAACCGTTGAGGTTTCGTTGGCCGATTTTCAGAAGTAGCTTTTCTTCTAGCTTGTCTTAGTCTAGAAGCTCCACGGAAACGTGTTTATCCCCATGGCGATAAGCCAAGCCTCCACAGACACACATGAGAGGCGCCCTTGAGGTGCCTTGGCTGTGACTCAAGCCTGTGTCTCCCGCATGGAAGGCGAGACTCCTCCCAGGGAGCCACCACGGCCTCAGAGCCCTTTGACCACAGCTTCGGACAGAGATGTGTGCTCCAAGAGGGCCGGGACCGTGGTGGGCTTTGTTCTTCCTTGACCCCCAGCAACCCCACCTTGCCTGACACATACATACTAGCTACTTGGAGAATATTTGTTACAGGAGACTGCGTGAGATCAATCTCTACGTTCACTTTTGATCACTGATACACGTGTGTTCTGGATTAAAATTTCTCTTTGCCTGGCTCACTAAGCCTACATGAAGACGGCCTTGGACCGGGCTGCTTTGAAGGTGGGAAAGGATGACTCGATTTAACTACAAGAGTGACAGCAGGGGGACATCGGTTGGTAGCGGGATGGTCCTGGAGATAAGGCGCAGTGCCAGAGAGTGTCGAGCATCGGTCACACACATATTTCCCGGGAGCCTGTTAGACATTTTAACAAAGTGCCCGGATGTCTCACGTGCTCTCTGGCCTTCAAGAGACACTGACCTCGGATGACTGCTGTGTCCGGGGATGTCTGTGCCCTTGGGAAGCTGGGATGGACTGGAATACTGAGGGTTGTTTGACCAAGATGAGCTGTGGGGGGCAGGGTGGATGTCAAACAACTGCCTCCCTGGGCTTACGGCTCCAAGGACCAAGCTGCCCGGCTTTCTCAGCACTGGACTAAGCACAGTCTTGCTGCTTTCCCCTCTTGGTCACTGTTGGTGTTGGTGGCTGTCCAGTTGATCCCGATTCATGGTGACCCCAGGTGTCCGGAGTGCGATGGCTCCATAGGGCTGCCAAGGCTGTAACCTTGAAGCAGGTCTCCAGGCCTGTCTCCCAAGGCGTCTCTGAGTGGGTTTGGTCCACCGGCATGTCAGCCGAGAGTTGAGGGCTTAGCTGTATGTGGAGCCCTGGTGGCGTCGTGGGTGCCAATAGCAGGCCAGCAGTTTGAGACCACCAGCCGCGCCCTGGAAGAAGGATGTGCAGAGTGAGCATCTCAGAAACTCACCCGGGGTGGTTCTACCCTGTCCTATAGGGTCGCTATGAGTCAGCATCGACTCCATGGCAGTGAGTTTGGTTTTTGCGTTTAAACTTGTCTGCCACCCAGGGACCCCCATGTGCGCGTGGGGGTCACTTGTATTGGAAAATCCAGTGGCCACCCAGTCCATTTCGACTCATGGTGACCCTGGTGTGTCAACATGGCACTGTGTCCCACAGGACTTCAGCAGTTGGTATCCCAGACGCAGGCAGTCAGATCTCTCATCGCACTTCCACGGGTTTGTTAGCAGCGGGGTACCTTACCCATGTGCCCCTCCAGGATGATGCCTGGTATTGCCCTGAGGCACCAAGGGGTTGGTTCAAGCCGTTTCTCACCCAGGAAGGAGTAAATGGGGGGTGGAACCCCTTAGGCTGGGTGGGGAGGGCTCCTTTGACAAAAGCTACCCGCCTCTCAGCCCCCACCCTTACGTTTGGACTGCAGCCCCAGTCTGGGTAACCAGAACTTTCTGTCCTTCTGACCCTCTTGATTAGCCAGGGTCCTGAGCACGTGGTAGAAGCCAGGCCTAGGAGACCCAACTGCGGACATGTACAGGGGACTTCTTGGAAAGACACACCTTCCGCTCACTTTGCTCTCCTGGAAGGCAGAGAGTCCTTACATTCTCTGCCAATTCTCTCTCTCTCTCTCTCTCTCTCATACACACATGGCACACGCCAAACCTTTTTATATGCTGTATGTTCAGGCGGTGGCTGTTGCTGAGTAGTGCCCTGCCCCCTGCTGAAAGCACAAGTCCTCGCCGCCCTGTGAGGGAGCTAACCTCACAGATTGGAAGCAAACTCCATTGGTAAAAACAACCCATGGGTTTCTCCGACGGCCACCACTCAAACCCCTTTGGCTGGCGTGGCCGTTGATGCTGGGCAGGGTCAGGCGTTTAGCTTGCGTATGTGATTATTTTGATGACGACTCTGCTACCAGCCCTCTTTTCCATCTCAGACAGATTACAGGTAGAGTGGGGGGCCGTGGGGAGGGAAGGGTTCTTGCTGTACCAGGACTTGAGGTCCCCAAAAAGACACAGACAACACAAGCCCGCTCAGTGCCGGGCTAAATTCTCCACTCACAGAGGGAAGAGATAGAGTGGCCTCGCTCGTGGGTGCCGCTCTCCCATGACCAGCAGGACCCCCATGTACGCTTGGTGTCAGGCAGACATCCTGGGTTCACCCTTCTCCCAGCCGTAGACTGGAAGGGAATAAAGTGAGTTGACCTGTCCTTCTGTAAGAGGCAGAGAGCAATCCTATGTGCCCAGAGCAAGGGGCAGCTTCTCTGATAAACAGAAGGAATTGGGGTTGTCCAAGAGACCCACTTCCCAGCCTCCTTATCTGGGAACATTCTGGCCCCAGGTCTCTGCTTAAGGGGCTGGTGTAGGAATCATAGCTGCATGCTGTCCTCCTGGATTTGAACTCCCAACCTTGGGGTTTAGAGTCGAACGTGCAAATATCTGCACTATCAGGACACAGTAGACTGTAGGTTGGGTGACATTGGGAACCACAGTTTCCAAGCCCCCTTGCCTTCCAGCTGGGCACTGAGCACTGGGTGGAAACCAGTTCCCATCAGAGTGGCCCCAGCGCCTGGCAACCGCATGTGTTCCAGGGTACAACTCTGCCTTGTAGGCCTCTCAGGGAGAGGGCTGTGGAAAGTAGGTCAGCCCATCTCCCCACTCACCCCTACCCCATGGTGTCTAGGAGTGGGGTTGAACTCCAGGCATTTGCTTAGTCGCCCCATGTGTCAACTGTCTGCACCCCCAGTGGCTCCCAGCACAGAGGGGTCACTTCATGAACACTTGTTGCAGGACACACGGAGCCACTCACTTCTCTGGTAAATCCACACCAACATTTTTGGAAGCAAGTCTCGCTCCTTGAGAATTAAAGTGTTTCCTTGGCAGGGCACAGCCTCCCTGGTCACGCTGTGAGATTTAAAGGCAAAATGCTTCCTGCTAATTATGAACAGTTGCCCTGTACTAGCAGACCCATTATGGGGCCCTGAACCCTGGCATGCTGCCCCCCGCCCAGCCGCTGAACCGTACCGTAGAGCAGGCTCCAAAGGTCAAGGCCACTCCTGCCCTCAACTCGCTAGACCTCAGATTACCCAAAGAGGATTGCCATTTCAGGGCCAAGGGAGTTAGGGAGTGGGTAAAAGGATTTGAAATGAGATTATAGGGCCTAAAAGCTCGTAGCTTTTGTTCAGGAAATAATGTACCATTGTCCTACAAGGCAGGGGGACAATCCCCTTTGAGGGCCAAGAGTGGTAGAGCCCTGCCCTGGGGGCCTTCAGATCATCACAAGTCAGTTGATCTTCAGATGTACTTCCTGGGCTTCTTGTTACAGTCAGGAAATCAGAAGCGGATAAAGAACTCTAAACAAAGGAGCAAAATTGACAAGGAAATCGATGTGAATCATTCAAAAACAGCCAGTCTTTTTGAGAATGTTTAGTTAGCGGAGCTTCAAGTTTGGGAGTCCCTAACTGAAAAGTTGGAAGTTCAAGTCCTCCAGGAAGTGGCTTGGAAGAAAGGCCTGGAGATCTCCTAAGGAAAAGTCAGCCATGGTTAAACTTCGGGATACAGTTCTACCTTGACATACGGCGAGTCACCAAGAATCATATGTCAACGGTTACTGGCCTCTTAAGCCAGAGACTAGAAAGCAAATGGATAGTGTCATCAGAATGCAGTGTCTTAGTGCTGAACCCTGAGAAGAGTGATCCTCACACCTCGACTCCAACTCCCTACCTGGAAGCCTATCCGTAATACCACTCTGCGAGTCCGGCTGGGCCATGTGGCGCCACGCCTACTGTTAGTGTTGGGTTAGTAGCCATCACACCGATTCTCTCAATGTTTCCTGTGTTTCTCAACGCAGGGACTTCCTGGCAGTGTGTTTTGTTGGGCTTTGGACTCAAGTGCCTCTCCACCCTACATCTTGGTTACAGTCTTCTTCCTCAAGCTGCCAGCCCCCGGGCCTTCTCTGATACCTTTATGGAGATGAAATGGCTTTTTGCCTCCATCAGAGCAGACTGTGCTGAGCAACTCAGGAGGGCCGTGTCTCCTTGCTGATGACACTGATCCTTGTGGGATGGCTGGGATGCGCACACTCACAGAGGTGTGCCAGAGAGTGCAAGGCTGTCCGGAACCGCAAAGCTGGCGGTTTATTCCATCTCTGGAGCGGCGATCCAGAAGGGAAGAGGATGCATTCTTCCTCCTGTGGGGACCTTGCTTTCTCTCATGACTTAACTCACCCCCAAACCGTTTTGTTTGCAATCCTATTGTTGGAAATCCATTTTAAGCCGCGCTGTCAAGTTCCTGCCAGCAGAGAGACTATGTTGAGTCTAGATAAGAGCCGTAGGAAGAACCCCCCAGCCCTGGCTCGGCAATGATGTTGGTAGAGATATGTGCCCACCCTGGAAAGGCTCCAGGAAGAGTTTGTTCTCGAGCAATCATCCTTGAAGCTGTTTCTCACGTACCCCTCTCTCCTCACTGGGAGTGGCTTCGGTTTTTCTCCACTCCACGCCCACGTAAAGTGCTTTCTCTCTGAAGACGGAGGCTCTTGCTGGTGTCCATTAATTAAACTTCCATTGTGCTTGGTTCCGCAGTGGATCTCATGTTTACGTATCTTACTGCAGACGTCGACGTGGAGCTCGCCCTGCGCCCCAGCCTGGTCATTAGTGTGAGCCTGATAGTCAGATCTGAGGGAAAAGGTGCATTTTCCCTTTTATAATCCGAGAATGACTCAAGAATTGCTATAAATCTAATCGAGAAAAAGAAAGTTAGTGGTTACCAGAGCTGGAGAGCATGGGGTGGGGGTGGGGGGATTGAGGCCTTAAAAACTACGATGAAATAATTAGGGAAATAATAAAAATTTTAAATCAGGGTCAAGAGAATGGACTTGAAGGGGCTTCAGAAAGTTCGTGGTACAAAATCTGTATTTTTATTCCATCTTTCCATGAACTTTTTGGAGACCCATCCTATATGAAAACTTCCTACTTTTAGGGGGTGGAGTGGTGGGGGAATAAATCTAAACTAGAACTCAAGTAGAATGTCTGTTACTTTTGGGGAACAGTTTAGTTTAAAAACATAAGGGAAGGCAAAGACTTCTGTCTCTGTAAGAGAATAAAAATAAGTGTCAGCTAGACTGCATCACAGAGCATTCAACTTACATAGACTCCGCACGGTGGAGGCAGAAGGTCAGACTTTCTCTTGTGGACGTCACTGTTTTAGCAATTTTTTTGGTACAACGATTGTTTGCAATGGCTCTGTCCTATCCTCATTTCTCTAAATTAATAAGTTGATCGTTTCTCCTCAGCTGTTGCTAAGATCTGTTGTAAAAATATGTATCATAAAGCTAAATGGGGACAAAAGCGAAGGCACGTTCCAGACAGACAAGTCAGAATGCGATAATGTGTGAAATGTGAGCCCTTGTGAGCTAATGATAAGACACTGCTTGTCTACAGCTCAACTCCTTTACTGTCCGTCTGTGTAGACGTGACGCAGCAGGTCTGGGACGGCTGCCCCGAAAACCCTGCTTGTAAGGCTGGTCTCAGTTTGAGTGTGCAAACTTGGGCCTCAGGATGGTTCTCACCAGTCCCAGAATCCAAAAGAGTGACTCACTAAAGCCTCACCTGTTTGTGCATGTGCGGTTGATGCTCGTCCCCCGCTGTCCTGGGGAGCGAGTTTTGTGTGTGCTAGGCAGAGGGTGCTTGTGTGGCTGGTCCGCAGTGAAAAAATTCCGGGCACTACTCCTTCAGGGCTCACGCCTGGGGAAATTGAGCTGGTCCAGAGTGACTCCAAAGGAAAGGATTCTAGAAGCTCGTGCCCGGTTTTCCCCGGAGACTTGGCCCCGCGCGCCTTTTTCCCTTGCGGATTGCGTCTGTATCCTTTCGCTGTGATTAATCACAGTTGTGTGCCTGACTGTGGGCTGACTCTAGTTCATACCGAACCTGGAGAGTCCGGTGGACCCGCAGCACCTCTTCCTATAAACCAGGCCCCTCGTCCAAAGCATCTCCTGAAATCGGACTTCCCCATGGCCTTTGTTGTCCTCCCAGGTGCCACCCTCACCACCTCCCTGCCTGGACTGTCCACAACTCCCCTGGCTGGCTTGTCTGCCTTTGTCCGCCATCCCTGCAGCCTTGCTCCATGGCCCAGTTTGAGTCACCGTCATTAAGGAATTAAATCACAAAGGGCTTGTGTCGACCTGTTGCTGAGTCGATTCTGACTCCTGGAGTCCCAGTGTGCATAGAGTGGAGCTGCCCCACGGGGTTTGCATGGCTTTGAAGAACTTCCAGAGCAGGTGGCCAGGCTGGTTTCTGGGTGGGTTTGAACTGCCAGTCTGTTGGTTGATCGCCCTGGCGTTGAACCATTTGTGTCACTCGGGGACCCCTTGAGGTTGCCATTAGGTGGCTTCATCTGGAGGCAGTGTTGCTGAGTGGTTAGCGCCCCGCTCTGGATCCCAGCACCACCCGCTGTTGCCCTTGGTCGCGGTACTCACCCTCTCTGGGCCTAAGTGCCCTTCTCTGTGAGCACAGACTAGAACTTCCCTCACGGGATTGTTACAAGGATTAGCTGAGTCTTTTCCCAGGATGGCCCTAAACACACCAAAGGGATTCAGCGGCTGGTCACTGAGATTTGTTTATAACTACTCTGGGCCCTTTCCCCACTGGGCTGTGAGAGGCTCCCTGGCATTGTGCCTCAAACTCATGGTCACCGAGTCGATTCTGACTCTTGGCACCCTGTAGGACTGGGTCAAACTGCCCCTGTGGGTGTCCGAGACTCTCACTCTTTCCAGGATTTGAAAGCCATCTCTTTCTCCAACTGGGTAGCTGCTGGTTTCGAACTGCCCGTCTTATGCTTAACAATCCAAGAGGCAACCACTGTGCCTGGCTAGGCCTCCTGACTAATCAGCTGCTGATTGAACGAATGGAAGGTAGGGGGTGAGGGAGGGACCAAGGGAGGAAGGAAAGAAGCCCTGGAAGGCTGGAGATGGGAGGGGAGAAAGGGGGCTAGAATGAGTTCATCCGTGGTTCATGGCGCAGCAACCACCTCGCATGGTTTCGTTGGCAAGGAGAAGATGCCCCGGGCGGTTAAAGTGCCAGGACAGGAGGCCGATGAGACCACCACAAGCAGCCTTTGACAAGGGCGCAGAGGAGAGGAGGGCTTTGTGGGCGGTGGGAAAGAAGACGCAAACTATTTCAGCAAAGTTACCGAACTGCTTTGTCACCATCTCAGGTCCCACGGAGGAGAGAGGGAGGGGCTGCCAGGGTGTGGTGTTCTTCTGAGAATGGGTCACGAGCAAGAAGTCCTCGCCAGGGACGTCGTCGCCACCCCTCCCGGGATTTGTCTTTCTCCCCCGGTGACGTGCTGAGCCACTTAACTGCGTGCACACACTTCCCAGAGTGCAATGCCTGCGACGTGGATTCTGAATAACTCTCCGGGGCAGGTGTCTAGGATCCTTCCTGGGCCCTCTGAGGTGGAAAGGGGCCCTGGGCAAGAAGAAAGCATCTGTCCGCGCCAGTACTGCCCCCAGGACCCTGGCCTACAGCAGGTCTGCAGAAGTTGGGGAGGCTTGGCTGGAAGAAGCTGCTGCTGGAGACACTGCAGCCGCGGGCGTCCACTCTGTGGACAGTGCTGCCGAGACTGCTGTTCCGGCGTCGCTTCCTTGGCGTCAGGCGCTCACTGGTTTACCGTGCGCGCAGAAAGATGGGGCTCTGCTCCTGTGAAGGTGACAGTCTTGGAAACTCACAGGGGCAGTCCTACCTAAAGGGTCCTTCATGACTCAATGGCAGCGCGTGAGTGACCACTCTCAAGTGACAGCTTGCAGCCGTGGGGTTTGTTGGGTTGTGGAGCAGGTACCACCTGGTGCCTCCGCTCCTGCTCCCGGCACTGCACACCCACGTGCACGGCGTCGAAGAACAATGATGTCTTTGCTCGTCCTTCTGTTCTGTGCATTTTGCAGCCACTTGGGCTGGGCTCAGCTGGGTTAGCTCATCGCTTCCCTTGTGCCTTGGCCGTAGTGGGGTGGCTGGGACAGCGGGGACCTCTCTGCATGTTATCCAGACGTGTTTCTGTGGTGGCTGAAGATGCTCCTTCCAGCAAGAAAATAGGTTCCAGGGTGCAAGCACACTTCCACTCTCTGCCACAGATAACTCGCTGGTTCAAGCAAGTTACCATGCCAAGCCAGGTACTGTGTTGGCAGGGAGCACCCAAGGGTGTGAAGGCACAGAGCCCTGGTGGTGGTGGGCCATTGCTGCCATGCTTCGCAGACAGCAGCGAATGTAGGGTCTTGCCTGGAAGGAGGGACTCAGACCGGTCTTTCTACTCCCTTAAACAGTTACAGTCTAGAGACTCACAGGGGCAGTGCTCCCGTGTCCTGGAGGGTCACTCTGAGTCGGCATCAGCTCTCTGGCAGTGAGTGAGTGAGTGCCTGAAAGGCAGCCAGCAGAGTGAGACCGGAGTCTTTCTGTTCTTCTCTTGCAGCGGTGCCTGGGGCAGGTCCAGTCCTGGGCTAGAGCTGGCCATCCACAGGGCCCTCCTTGTCTACCTTGCCACCACGTTCCTCTGCGACCTTGGGCCACACTCAGGCTTCAGTTTCTCACTCACACAATGATGGACAGTCACCGTTCTAGAGGGTCCACCCAGAGAAGGTGGCTGGCGCCGCACCAATGTGATGTTAGGGCTCAAAGAGGGACTCGGAGCTGAAAGCCCACACGAGCGAGTTCTGGGGGAATGACATCTAAAGCCCCACAGTTTTCCCAGCCTGCTCCCACCCCCTTCCCCCCAGTCTGGGCTGCCGTCCTCCCTCTATGCCTGAGTATCTCTCAGAAAGAAGTGCCTTCAGTGCGGGGGGGAGTGGGGGTGCCTGTCCTTCGCCCCTCTCACAGTGCTCTGGCTGGCATTTCAGTCCAGCAGAGCCATGGGGGAGACCATTTAAGGCGTGGGGCAGGAGCAGCAGCTAGGCTTGCCTAGGAGACTGGGCACTTAACATTCTTCACTAAGCCTGTACCCAGTCAGTTGGCTTTGATCTGCTGAGCAAGCAGAGGGCCGGGCTGATGGATTAGATGCCATCTGATTTCATCCTCGTCTTTAATACTCTTCAGTTGTGTGCATAAGTGGATATTTCATATGGCGTTTAGCAATTAATGTTGCCCTCTCCTGAAAATATCACTTAGTGACTCACCGAGAGAGCAGGAATGGAGTGGACGATTTGGGAATGAGAGGGGTGTGTTGATGCAGGACTGGAATGAGTGGAGGGAAGATAAGAAGGATGGATGGTCTTCAGATCCTGCAATGAAGCTGCGTCCCAGGCATCAAAGAAACATGGATCCCCTCTTTGCCGATTTGACTGAGCCATATCCAGGGGGCAGGAGTGATCAGATATCAAAGAACTTCTACCACATCCAAGGAGACGATGGATCCCTTCTGAAATGTGGCACAGAATCACGACTGTTGATGGCTTCCAAGCTGTTTCAGTGAGGGTGAGAAAAGACATGGCAGGAAGCTGGCAAAACAAGAGACCAATGTTCCATCGGTACAATTAAAAACAAACACACACAGGAGCCGGCCCCAAACCCCAGCCCCCACGTCTTTTAGGCTACTGACTGACTGTGGCAGAACACAAGATCTTTTTGTCACGCGTTTATTCGTTGCCAGAATGAAAATAGCCGCCTTGCGTTATCTGGTGGTTATGCATTGGATTGCTAACTGGGAGGGTCAGCAGTTTGAAACCACCAGCAGCTCCTCGGGAAAGAAAGGAGACTTTTCTAATCTCGAAAGGGTTACAGCTTCAGAAACCCACAGAGAATTTTCCTCTCTGTCCCATGGGGCTGCTGTGAGTCAGCATTGACTGAATGGTAGAGAGAGTTTTATATTGCCTGATTAGTCCATTGACCTGAATTGTAGAGGCTACAGATGCTAACGAACGGACTGCCAAGTCTAGGATGGTCACCCCAGTCCTTAAAAAGTGAGAACTTTTATTAGTGATTAATGTGGGTGTCACATGGGGAGTGCCAACAATAGGTATGTTCGTTCGGGGAAGGCACCGTTTCATCCTGCCTGTGCCCAGCGGAATTCTCAACATTATCAGTTAGTCTTTTTCTTTGCAGTTGACAGAAAACAGTGGCTCGGAGTGACGCACAGTGACGCACGGGTGAGCTTTATCCAACTAGAGGTCTAGTCTAGCAGATCTCATTTTAGGCCAGGCCGTCAGAGCCCGGTCCCTGCCTCCTCCCTCTCTAGCCCGTGCCTCCCCTTGCCTTCTCTGGCTCCATTCACAGGGAAGCTTCAGCCCCACGGAGGCAGGAGAGGGCTGCCTGGTCTATCTCGAATCCTTATAGCTTGAAGTCTAATAAAAAACCAGAAACCCTTCTCTGTTGATCTGGCCTAATGATTCCTATTGGCTCAAACTGGGACCCATTCCCATCCCTAAACCGTTAGCCAGGGAGGGCAGGGGGATAGAGGACACCCACCGTTGGGTGTCTGCCTGGTCGGTTACAGGGAATCACTAGACGGTGAATCGCAACTTGACAGCAATAACCACTTGCTTCTCAAGGAGATGGAGGGTGGACACAGTGGCTGCATCCCTGGGATCCAGCACAGAAACAGTTGTGAGGCTGGTGCAGGACTGGGCGGTGTTTTGTCCTGTGGTCGCTATGGGTTGGGACTGTCTCAGTGGCAACTAACAATAACCACCACTGCCGCCACCCCCACGGAGTCGGGGGATCAATGTAATGTTTCACTTTTCGTTTTGAACTCAATTTGAGCACACTCTTCTTCCAGAGCCACTTGGATCTTAAACCCTAAAATCTTCTCTTTCTTAAGTCAGATACAGAGCATCCAAACGTTACGTCTACTTGGTACACCTTCTAGGTTTAATTGATGGGGGGCGAAGGGGCAGGATGCCTTCAGGATGTACTACTCTACGTGATGCTGGAAGGTTCAGTAATGGCGCCTTGTTTAGGCTGCGGTTGACCGCGGGTTTGGAAGAGGTGGCTGCCTTCTCGTGAGTGTGCCAAGTCCCCAGGCTGCAGCATGACGCGGAACACGTGCCCCTTAGGCCCGGGGAGAAGTTCCTGCAGCCAGGGGGCTTCAAGGAAATCCGGGCTTCCTAAGTCCAGAACCGAGGGTGGGGCAGCACAAGCAGGGAGCCCTTCGGCCGGTCCAGACTCGGGCAAGACACGTCCAAGTTTTTCATCAGGGTCAGCTCTTTCTAAGCCAGTTCACGGGACAGACGGCATGATCCGGTGGACGGACTTCTTTCCAAATAAAATGCAGTCCATTCCATGTTCCTCTTGAATCTAAAAACAGTGTGTCCGTGTTTGTTTTTAGTAATGAGAATGGTTTCCGTTTGGAGAGCCGATGGAGAGCAGATTGTCCCATGAATAACAAGCAGAGGAGAAACAACCGAAGAAAAATATTTTGAAGAGTGTTTGCAGTACAGGAGGGGCGGGGGTTGGCTGAACTCTGAGAGATTCCAAGCGATGATAATGATTAAATTAAGTAATAACTTCATTAGCATCCCACAGGGTCCTGGTCAGCTGTTTTGGTAGTGTGGTCCTTGGATGGCTCCCTAGAGCAGCCGGGACTTCTGGGGCAATGGCCTATCTGCTTTGTTTGGGTCATGAATGAGATTGAATCAAAGTCCGATTCTTTTCCCAGAACTGTTTTTTTGTAAAGAAGGCAAAAATGACTTTGGCCTTTGTTCAGCAACCCTTGACTCTAAAGGCTCAGTGGTAAAGACAAACTAAACATGCCACCTGGCCTGACTCACAGCGACTCCTACAGGACAGAGTAGAAACTGCCCCTCTGGTTTCCAAGGCTATAAAGCTCTGCAGCAGCAGTTCTCAATCTGTGGGTCGCGACCCCTGGGGGGGTCCAACGACCCTTTCACAGGGGTTGCCCAATTCATAAAAGTAGCAAAATGACAGTGATGAAGTAGCAAGGAAAATAATTTTATGGTTGGGGGCAGTCACCACCACATGAGGAATTATATTAAAGGGTCGTGGAGCTTCAGTGCTGCGTGGTGGACCTTACAGCAAGCAGTCCAACTCGTAGCCCACGATGTCACTAGAGTGAGCTCTTTGGAGTCAATGCAAGGGGCTTCAAATACTTTGAGGAAAAACAGGATTGAAAGATACAGGGATTTATTTTTCATGAATAGTTTGAAGTCCTATTAGGTTTTCGGAATGGGTAATACTCCAGTTCTTTGCTTTGCATGCTGAAAGAATTCACGCCGAAACACATTTTATAACCCCAGTTAACTTTTTTAAATCACTTTATTGGGGCTCACACCACTCTTATCACAATCCATACATACACCCATTGTCTCAGGCACGTTTGTATATACGTTTCCATCATCGTTTGGAAAGCATCTTCTTTCTACTTGAGCCCTTGGTATCAGCTCCTCATTTTCCCCCCTCACTCCCTCATGAACCCTTGATAATTTATAAATTACTATTGTTTGTTCATGTCTTGCATTGACTGATGTCTCCCTCCAGCCTTTTGTCTGTTGTCCATCCCCCTGGGAGGGGGTTATAGGCAGGTCATTGTGATCGGTTCCCCTTCCCTCCCCCCCCCCCACCTTCCCCTTACCCTCCTGGTGTGGTTCTCAATATTGGTCCCGAGAGTTTATCTGTCCTATATTTCCTGTGTCTCCAGCTCTTATCTGTACCCATGTACATGCTCTGGTGTAACCAGATTTGTAATGTAGAATTAGGCTCATGATAGTAGGGGGAGGCAGCATCAAAGAACCAGAGGAAGGTGATATGTTTCATCGGTGCTATACTACACCCTGACTGGCCCGCTTTCTCCCCATACTTTCTCCTCTTGCTGTAAGGGGATGTCCAATTGCTTA
Organism: Tenrec ecaudatus; assembly: GCF_050624435.1. Lineage (NCBI taxonomy): Eukaryota > Metazoa > Chordata > Mammalia > Afrosoricida > Tenrecidae > Tenrec > Tenrec ecaudatus. The sequence continues at coordinate 14,295,647 of NC_134543.1, forward strand.
CAGATTGACTTTGAGCCTCTACTCTGCACTCTTCCTCATTCACATTATGATTTTTGCTCTGGGTCTTTGATGCCTGGTCCCTGATCCAATCAACACCTCATGATCACACAGGCTGGTGTGCTTCTTCCATGTGGGCTTTGTTGTTTCTTAGCTAGATGGCCGTTTATTTATCTTCAAGTGTTTAAGACCCCGGATGCTATATCTTTTGATAGCCATGCACCATCAGTTTTCTTCACCACATTTGCTTATGCATCTGCTTTGTCTTCAGCGATCATGTCGGGAAGGTGAACATCTCAGGGTGCTGGATTATTAGAACAAAGTGTTCTTGTGTTGAGGAAGTACTTGAATAGAAGCCCAATGTCCATCTGCTACCTTAATACTAAACCTATAAGTATATGTTCATAGATCGATTTCCCGACCATCATACATAAATATATTTACATGCTTGTATTTAGACCTCTATAAATGCCTTTTGCCTCCTAGTTCTTTCCTCTGTTTCCTTTCACCTTCCTCTCAGTTACATTGTCCTTGAACAAACCCTACCAGACTCTCCTCACCATCAGTTTTCGGTTACTTGTTCCCTTGTCCCTGGGTTTTCTAATACCCACTTCCTTTACCCCATCTTCCTTTTGTTGATATGCTTTATGACACAGTGGTCAGAGAGAGAGGTCTGTATGATATCATTGTGCTTAAATGTATGCAGATTTGCCTTATGCCCCAGCATGTGGTCTACCTTCAAATATGTGCCCTGTGGTCTTGAAAAGAATTTTGTCTATTTGTGTGGAGAGCTCTGTAGATATCTATCAGGTCACATCATCTATTTGTAGTGTTTAGATCGCTAGCCTCCTTGTTAAGTTTCTTTCCCATGATCTGTCTTTCTCAGAGAGCAGTGTTTGAAGTCACCTACTATAATTGTTGAGGCTGTGATTTCTTTTCTCGTCTTTTGGAGCATTTGACATATTCTGCTGAATGGTTTTTCAGCAAGTAAATGTTTAGAATGCTTAGTGGTTCTTGGTGTAGAGTTGCCTTGAGCATTATAGTGTCCCTCCTTATATCTTTTTATGGTTTGCACTTTGAGATCAATTTTATCTGAGATTAGGATCGCAACTCCTGGTTGTTGTTTTTTGAATTGGTACCTGCTTGGTATGTTTTTCTCCCACCTTTGATTCTCAGCCTATTTTTGCCTGTATCTTGAGATGTGTCTCCTGTAGGCAGCAGATCGAGGGGTTGTGTTTTCTAAGCCAATCTGTTAGTCTCTGTCTCTTAAGGCCTGAGTTCATTCCATTGATATTCAGGGTTAGTACATCTATTTGTGGACTCTGTGATGTCATTTTATCCCTCATGTGTTGGGTTTGTTTTTTTTTAACCTCCATTTCTTTGCCGTGGGTTGTGCATGTGTGTTTATGATTCATCGTCGAGCCAGTTTTATCTTGGGGGCTGTTTTCCCCTTGGTGGTCTCTGGGTGGAATTGTTCTATGCAGCAGTCTCTTGTATGTGCTTGGTGAGTGTTGTTCTGCCCATACTGGGTCGGCGAGAACCTTTTGTAGTGCTGGGTTCCTTTAGCATATTCTTTGAGATTTTCCTGGTCTGGGTAGACTCACTTCTCCATCCACTTGGATAGATAACTTGGCTGGATAGAATATTCTTGGGTTTGTGTTATTTTCCTGCAATTTTCAGAATATGCTACTCCACTGTCCCCTCTTCTTCATAGTGTCTGCTGGCAGGTCTGGGCATATTCTTATCTGCTTGCCTTTATATGCGGTTGCGTGTTTTTCCTAGCTGCTCTCATAATTTTGTCCTTTTCCTCAAAGTTGTATAGTTTAATAACTATATGTCTTGGTGACTTCTTCTTGGGATTCAGTTCTATTTGGCCTCCTGGATGGTTGCCTGGTTTTCATTCATTAAGTTAGGGAAATTTTCCTCCAAGCATTCCATCACTATTTTGGATTTTTGTTTCCTTGATGTGCATTCCTCCGGCAAGCCGATAATTCTGATGCTGTTTCTTCTTATAGCGTCAGACATAGCTCTGAGGTTTTCTTCAGCTTCTCTGAGGGATTTGTTAGACTTTTTCTCACATTTATTTATTTATTTCTGCTTGTGAGTTCGCTAGGTCACTGGTGCGGTTCTCTGCCTCCCCCATTCTCTGGGCGAAGTCCGTGAGTTTGCTATTAGTTTTTGTTATCTCACCTCTTAGCGCTTGTGTTGCCCTTTGGTGCCTGGTCTTTATCTCCTCTATTATTGCATCTTTTTTCTGTAATGCTTCCCTCATGTACTGTATGGCTCCAAGCAGCATTCTGTGTCCTGCTGGGGTTTCTCTCTCGCCTTGGCCTATGGTTTGTGCTGCAGCCACCCTCCGGTCTCCTTAGAGGCTGTTTGCAGCTGTGCACACTGTGGTCTGATGGAAAGAGTGCAGGAGAGCCTACGAAGAGGATGGGTTGGGGATTGGGTGATCTGTTCCTGGATAGGTAGGCGGGTAGGAGGGAGGGCCCTCTACTTCTGTTAGCATGCAGATCCCCTGCTCTGAGCACAGGGTGGGGAAGGGGGTGAGGATTGAGTAGGGAGAATGCAGTAGGCAAGCCCCAAAGGCTTGGGTCCCTATGCTGCAGCTGCAGAAGCTTCTACCAGACTTGTGTCCGACACCTGGCAGGCCCGGAGTGTTACGGCAGGATGGAAACCTCTGTGGGGCGGGGGGTTGGGTGTGGGGAGGGGGCTGGCTGGCAGATCTGTAGGGAACACCAAGATGAGACAAGAGGGGGGACCTCTGTGTGGGGACCTCTGGTTGTGTGGGGGTGCGGGTCAGAAGCTGGTGCCGTATGCCTGGCTGCCCTTTGGCACCAGGATCGAGCTTCTTTGGTGGGGGCGGTGGGGGTTCCTGGCAGATGGGTCTGTGAGAAGCACCCTGACCCGACTAGCACCCCCGGGGTGGGAGTCTGCCTTGCCGGTCTGTGAGGTCCACTAAGGCAGGGCAGAAGCCTTCCTGTACACCTGGCTGGCCTGTGGCACCTGTCAAGGCAGAGCAGGCAACCTGAGCATAACAAAAGAGACCAAGGGCTTCCTCAGGGAGTCCAGGCAATGGGGGTTGAAGTCAGCTTCTGGTTCAAAGAAGTGCTCTAAGTTGTCTTGGGGATCAACATACAGACTTGACACCCTTACTCGACCCCCAAATCTCTGCCCTCACTGATCTCCAGAGAGCTCTGGGCATGAACTGGTCGCTGTGTTGGCCAACCCCCCCCCCCCCAAGTCAGTTTTTATGAAGAACAGGACAAGTCCCAGGTGTTACAGTCTCACAAGGAGGGTAACCGCTTTTTCTGGAATTAGTGCCAAGTTTCGCGGAAGCTGTGCTGGGGTTCCCAACTCGGCACCAAACACCATGTGGGAAAAAACACCCACACGGCAGAACTGGGGAGTCCCTGGAGCCAAGAGGTCAAAAGAGCAGGTGAACCAGAGCCTAAGAGCCCAAGCACAGGTGGGCCCAGAGCTAGCCCTGAGGGGGCATGCTTACATGTATCCTGGAAGATTGTTCTATTTGGCCACTCCCTCCCATTTGAAAGTAAAAGCTCTCCCTGGCTTTGGACAGAACAGAAACAGTGTGGCCATGCCCTGAGGCCCAGAGTTTGCCAAGCCCGGTTCAATTTCCCAGGGCCCTAGTGGCCCAGGAGGTCGAGTATTGGGATACAAATCAAATGGTCTGCCATGGAAACCCACCACCGCTCCACAGGGAAAAGATGAGGCTCCTGCTGTCGTCAGCGTCCACTGCCTTGGAAACCTGCTTCCAAGTAGTTCTGGGCCCTCCTATGGGGTTGCTGTCGACTTGACACCAATGGGCGTGGTTTGAGGTTTGGTTCCAGCCCCAGTGTGTCACATCTGGTGACCAGCTACAATACAAATGGTTAATGCTCTTGGCTTCTACCTGGGAGGTTGGAGGTTCCAGTCCATGCCGAAGTGTCCTGGCAGAAACAGCAGCCCCCTTTCAGGAAAAGCCAGCCGCATGTGCGCCAGGATAGAGGTGATGGCAACTGGCCTCCTATTTGGTTCTCTTCATCTTTTCCCTCCCGGAGTCTTCCTTTCCAGGGAGCATAGTCATATGCTTTGCATATAAAAAGGACCCCAACCATTACTCATTTTGTGTGCACTGGGCACTGTCAACAACAGTAACAGTGGGGTGTGTGTTAGTAAATTCTGGTGTGTTGGGGGGGGCGGGTATGTGGGTGTTTGTTCTCTGAGCTCCCTTGGGGCACCGAGCAGAGACTTGGCCAGGTTTTTTGCCAGCATCCATGGGCTCTGAGCGGAGAGCCAGCCTTGTGTGCTCTGAAAACACTCTGAATCCAGAGGGTCCTGAGTGACCCTTGAATGGGAGGGCCTTGAGGGGAAGGATAAAGTAGGAATTCCAGAGGGGAGCAGCCAGGCTTTACACATACAGACCTTAAAGCCCTTCACACCTCTTCGGCCTTTCTTAGTCCTGGAAGGGAGGGCAGAGACTGGCAGTCACAAAAGGTGCACAGGTGTCAGGGGAAGCCAGCCCCTAATCATTACGGGTCCGGTAGGCGCAATTGTACAGCGATAATAAGTAACGATCTTAGTAAAGTTATAGAGAGCATGAGAGATAGAAGAGAAGTATTGAAACAAATGGAGTCAGACACATTTCATGGTAGCATGCTCACCTCAGCCCCACTTGATGGTCCATGTGGAGGGAGAGAGAGAGAGAGAGCTTTAATGCTAGCCCAGGCCCCCTTTATATTCTCTGGGGACATGCTAGCCCCCTTATTACAGGTGAGGACATACATCACTGGAAGGGGCTGTTCTATGGGTAATACAGTAATGAGAAGGGGGTGGTCTAGGGACATACACGCAATAGGAAGGGGAGGGATTGGGGTTATACATATGACAAGATGGGCAGATCCTAGATTTAGGATGGTGGCTTAACTTTGACCTATTCCCTAGATCTCCATGGGAACCATTATCAGTAGGGTGTAAACTCCACCTACTGGAACCAAATAGATGGCTGCAGGCATCCATTGTCTTTAACAGCAGGGAGTGGGGCCTGCCATATGGTCTGGCAACGGTTTGGGAGAATGTCTGAGCAACTGGCCTCTCCCCACACACAGGTGGGTCTGTTTTGGAGTAATCGGAAAGAAGGTTATGGAAACATCCTGAGATCATCTTATCACAGGAGGCTATGCAACCTGCATGGATAAGCATTGTATTTCATGAGTTCTGTTTCGTAGGACACCCATCCCCCCCCACCTTTTCTTGTGTCCCTCCCAAATCGCAAATCTATAAGAAGCTTTCAAATAATTCCCCTATTTTATGACTAGTCTGGATTTCTTCTTCTTTTTTTTGGATTAGTCTGGATTTCATAGCAGCTCTTCCTGATTGGGAAGGAAGTATGCTTGACTGTTGACGATTAGCCACTAATCAGGCCTTAGCCGCCAGCAAGCTGTTGGCAGCAACTGCAAACTTTTTTGGTCTTGTTAATCAAAAAATGAGCGTTCAAGACACACAGCAATATGTGAAGTCGGCCCTGTTGTTCAAGCGCATATACCTTAAGTGATCTAACACCGCCATGTAACCTCGATGTGCTGCTGAAGGTCAGGGTGTATTTACAGCGCACCCTGTTCACTCCCAGCCTTCCAGCACAGGCAGTCTGCCGTGACGGGAAGGGGACCGAAAAGGGACTCAGAGCGCAAGGCCACGGTGATGTCACCGAGGCATTGTCTTCTGTGCTTGCTTATGAAAACGCAGCCGGGGCTGGCTGTGAAATGGACGTGAACTTGGGAGAGCCCCGCCGCATCGAGCAGCACCATGACCCCCAGCTAGTTGCCATCCAGTGAGTTGTTTTCCACTCGAAGCCTATGAGAGTAGAATAGTCCTCAGGCTTTTGAAGCCGGTGCGCCAGCCCTCCACCGGCCTCAGTTTCCCTCTCCCAGAGCTCTAGCATGGACCGCATGTCCCGGCAGCCCACTCTAAGCCCCACGCCGGTCTTCTCCCAGGGAGCAGCGAGCGGTTGTGAACAGCCAACCTTGTTGCAGTAACAGCCCACCTTACTGGTTATCACAGAGTTCCTTACCTGTGAACCCCGTACCAGGCATCCAATGAACACCCAGGTGCTACATGCATTCTATTCACGGCCTGACATTAAGGAGACAGAGACAAAAAGCACCCTGCCCGGACGGACGTAGGTTTTCCCAGCGCCTCCTAGATCCCCCGCCTCTGGCAGAGCTGGAAATCTCCTCTCAGGAAGCGTCTGTGCCACCCCACCGCAGTTGTGCCCGCTGTCCCCTAGCTCAGGACGCGTGGTTTCCCCCATCTGCCTTATTCTCCGCCCGGAGTATCGGCCTCACCAAGGCTGCGAGCCCCTCGTCGGCCCCTCTTTCCCGAGGCATTCATCCTCGGTGCCCTGTGACTTCATCGCGGAGACATGCCAGAGCATGCTAACAGCTGCCCCTCTTTGTAGCGGACGCCACCACCCGGGACTGCGGGGGGACTGGACTGCCTTCGGGTTCTGCTGCAGCTCGCCCTGGTGACAACGCCAAAGCTATTTTTAGTGGTGCTCTCACAGGCTCCCAAGGAACGCAAGAGGGGGAGGGGGCGACCCACCGGGGGTTGGACGCCCTGTCCTTGGTCATGGCACCTGCCCAGGGCCCCAGTCACCTCGTCAGAAGCAGATGCCCGGATAAAAGTGAAGGGCGGTTCTGTCCTCACTGCAGATGCCGAGAACACCTGCCAAACGTGATGCTGCCGTATTCTCGCCCAAGTTTCCGTTGATTTCCTAACACAGAGGACAACAGGGCACTCGTGACACCGTGGTTCGGTGGGAAGAACATGAGGCCCAGACTAGCCGCCCGTGGACCCTCAGAAGGAGCGTAACGTCTCCAAATCCAGCATTTTCCGCTGCACGTTGAGGATCGTGGTACCAGCCCATAGAAAGACTAGCCAAACCGGATGCCACGGAGTTGATGTCTGACTCGTGGCCAGAGATCCCAGGCATTTCCAAGGGGAACTGCACACCAGGGATGCTGGCAGTGGCTGTGACCTTCCTTCCAGAAGCCGGCCAACCAGATTGCCAGGTTTTTTCTCCCAATGAAGCTCTCTGTACGTCCATATTCCCATATAAATCTGTCCCAAACAAAACAAACGAACTCGCCGCCATCGAGGCGATTCTGACTCATGGCAACCCTCCAGGACAGGGTGGAAGTGCTCAGGAGTGGACAGCACCCTCCCCGCCCCTCCGTCTGAGCGGCTGGTGGATTTGAACTGCTCACCTTGTGGTCAGCAGCCAGTGAGTAAGCCCTCCGCCACCAGGGCTCACCAGTCTCTCCAGAAAGCTCATCAAGCCTGTGTTGTATGCCGTTCGTCACTGTTCAGTTGGCTCTGGCCCCTGGCCACATTGTGTGAGGCAGAATAAAGTGGGACCCGGTTCTGCGCTTTTGTCACTGTCATCAACTTGGCCCGGTGACACCATCATTATAATGATCCCTGTGTGTTTTGAGTGCCTTCCAACGTCGGGGACGCCATTCTGTTGTGATCCACAGCGCTTTCGTGTATTTGGCTCACTTTGGAAGCCCATTGATCAGCCGTTCTTCCGGAAGCTCTGCTGAAAGGTTTCTATCATGGATGGCTGACCTATTCTTGGTGTAACAGTAAGAGAAATGGTCAGGTGGCTGGTGGTAGGTTTTATTGGGTTTGTTGTTATTGTAGTTGTTGTTATTTTAACCAAACACTGACCGAACCTACTCTGTGCGAGTTTGGGAAGAAGTCAGGGGAAAGGACGTGCCAAGGAGGGAGAGCTGAGGGTGCAGACAGAGCGAGAGGAGTGACTCTCCTGGGGGCCCTGGGGAACCACGAGACCGGAGCAATGCCTGAGTGGAGAAGGCAAAGCAGGGATGGCAGGGGACGAAGCTGGAGCCTGTCACGTCCCTCTGTAGAGACCTGGAGAACAACTCGCAGGAGCAGGGAGCAAGCTGTGTCCAAAACACTGCCTAAACATAAGCGGGCTGTGGTGACTTTTGTCTCGATTGTGGGGGTGTTTCCTCTGAGCTCTGGGTTTATTCGCTAGAGTAAATCAGGGGGGTGCTCTTCGAATGGTCTGTGAGGACCGTGTGTCCCACCCTTCTCCATTGACTTCCCAGTCTGGGCCAAGCTGCTCCTTGAGCTGGGAGGGGGCAGCTGTGTGGTGGATTCCTTGGGGGGCGGAACCCAGCTTTCAGCTCCCCAGGAGCTGTGGTAATTGCTAACAGTTAACTTACTGAGCAGGCACCATGCACCGGGCCCTGTGCTGAGTGAGGCCTTTGGAGCTCTGTCACCTCCAGGAGCAGCTGGGGAACCTCAGGGACAAATTGTGTTGGTGTCAGTTTGCCCAGGGCGGCTCGTTTGGAGTTGAGAGAAGGATAGATGAGGATGGAGGGGTCAGGGTAGACCCCATGCATGAAAGGGGATTGATTGCCCATGGTTTTTGTCGAACAAGACGGTGGTTGTCCAGAGGGTTCTAGTGTCTGGTTATCATTCACAGCATCGTCAAGAAGGAATTCAGAGGCAGTGGTCTTGCAGCTGGGGATCCAGAAGTGGATGGCATTCTTCCTATGGTTTGCTTACCCAGCCACGGTCCTTCCTTTCTAGTGTGGCTTCAACACCAGATACCCAAGTAGCTACAAAGTCTTCTTACTCATTGAATGGATAACTGGAAGACAGTAGGATGGCTATACCACCTGCTTGGGTCTTGCGGGATGCAGTAGTTACACACGGGCTGTTCACTGCAAGGTCAGCAGTTCAAAACTACCAGCTACTCCGTGAGAGACAGATGAGGCTTCCCACTCCCCTAAAGAGTTAAGGTCTTCAAAACCCACAGGGGCAATTCCACCCTGTCCTGTAGGGTCACGATGAGTCAGAATCCACTGGATGACAGTGAGGGGGGCTCACAGTCTGTGGAGTCCACACACTGTCCTTTGGAACCCCTTGGCCTGTGAACAGGGCAACAGATCTAGGAGCCGCTTCTTTGAGCACCTTGAGTTTATCCCAGGGGCTCTGGGCAGATGGGCGGAAGCCCCAGGCTCCTCCTGAGACTCTACTCTGGGAACAGCTGCCTCGCCTTCCCCAAAGCCAGTGTTTTAATTGTGATTAGCGGGTTCATTTGCATGTAAAAGGAGTCGTTTTCTTATCAGCGCCATTGAGTGGAGAACCAGTGAGCTGCATTTATAGAAAGTGGCCCATTTAAAGGGGGGCCCATTAAGCTGTAAAAGTAAATGTGGGTGTTTTACAAATGCAAATATCGCATGCAAATAATGTACTCGGCTGAATGATGCCTTGGTTTTCATATGTAAAATTAGAAACTGTGTAGCACAAAGACAATGATAAACACCTTTGCCTCTGTTCTGCAGCCCCTCCCGGGCTCTCTGCCGCCCAGCCATAGCTGTGGTTTTAGCCGACCTCCTTCAGTGTACCCGCCCCAACAGGCCACAGTAGCCACTAGAGATGCGACTTCTCTAGTTATTTATCCCAGGTAATCGAGGCAACCAGAAAGGAGTAATCTCAATGGCCTAACCTAATCCTTAGGAGCCCTGAGGGTTATGGGTTGGGCTGAGATGCTCAAGGTCAGCAGTTCAAAACCACCAGCTGCTCTATTCCCATAAAGAGTTACAGCCTTGGGAACTCACAGGGGCTTAAGTGGTAGCTTATCAGTTGACACCAAGTTTATGGCAGTGTGCTGTTTGTTTTTTAATCTATTACCATCTATAATGTGGTTGACAATTTTCACCCTTTTATGAAGGTTTTAAAATTTTCATCTGAGATGTGCATAGTGGCAAAAGAAACAATGTTACTATCCAGGCTAGTTCTGTTGTAAGAAATTCATTTATGTATATATAAGCGATACTGTAAAATCCTCAGTGTTTGCAATCACGCTGTTTGGGACTTGTAAATTGCATTCCCACTCTTTCTCAGAAGGACTTAGGAAGGACGAAGGAGCCCTGGTGGCTTAGTGGTTGCTCGCTGGACTGTGATCCTCAAGATCTCTAGTTCGAAACCACCAACTGCTCCACGCGAAAAAGATGGCACCTATTCCTGTATAGGTGTAGTCGCAGAACCTCACAGGGGCAGTTCTACCCTGTGCCGTGGAGTCACTCTGCGTGGGCATGGACTTGGTAGCAGAGAGTTTGGCTTGGTTTTTAAATAAGACAAGGTGCCTAGTGGTGTGGGTGTCACCCATGGGTGTTAGGCATTGAGCTGCAAACCTCAAGGCCAGCTGTTTTAAACCACCAACACTCTGCAGGGGAAAGAGGAGGCTTTCTGCTCCTGGACAAAGTTCGGGTGTCTGGATCTCACTGGGGTGGTAGAGTCAGAATCAGACTGGACTCTAAGGCTGTATTTTCTTGTAAGTGGGACAGAGACGGCTGTCTTTTTGTGCGCTGTGTCTGTGTGCTTGGAGGGGTGTAACTTTAGTCTTTGCCCGCTCTCAGCTCTCAAAGCTGAGGCACCATACAACTGTGGCCTGGGCATGGCAGGTGTGAGTCAGGAAACAACAGCAAAGGGACCCAGGAATCATTAGCAGGGGTCTTCAGAGGAGGGCGCAGCCCCAGAATGGGAGCGACCAGACGTATACCCCAAGGACGTGGAATCTGAGTTGATCTTTAAAGGACAAGAAGGCTGGAGCCAGGAGCCGTCGTGCCACCGTGGTTTAAGCATCAGGCTCTAACCAAAAGGTACAGCCCGTTGTCCGTTCTGTGGGAGAAAGCCGAGTAGCCTCTACCTGTCGAGGCAGTCCTGCGCTATCTCACAGGGGCGCTGTGAGCTGGACTCATCAGAGGCAGTGGGTTGGTGTGGAGAAGGCGCCAGCCCCAGACATGCCGGGTGGAAGTGGACAGGCCCTAAAAATATGGGGGCTTTTGGAGAAGAACACCAGCCTTTTTGAAGGGCAACTCATGCTGGTGAACACGCCCCTAGACACTACTGATTTTCGGCCACTTTGATAAGCCACTTGGGCAGCAGTTTGAAACTACCAGCCGCTTTGTGAAGTCAGGTGAGAAAAAGATGAGGCTTTCTTTGCTGGCCAAGATGTTCTGTCTTGGAAACCCAAAGGGGCAGGTCTACCATGACCTACCTGGTTGCTGTGAGTCAGAATCAACTCCATGACAGTGTGTGTGTGTGTGTGTGTGTGTGTGTAGTCGTGCGTGTATGTGCGCGCACGCGCGTGTTGAGTAGCACCCTATGAAGGAAGCCTGGTTAGGGAGCTGTGAACGGTTAAACACTGGATGGCTAACCGGAAGGTGGACACGTGGATCCCACTAGCTCCTGATATTTGCCTGCTTGGACCACAGCCTCAGAGTCCCTGTCCTGTAAGGTGGTTATGAGTCGGAACTGGCACCCGGCAGCGATAGTCCTCCTTCTCCTCGGAGTGCTCCCTGTGGATCTGGCCTCCGTGAGGTCATCCTGCCCCAGCGACCCTGTGAAGCTGGCCAGTACAGCATGCTATAAGGGAGGCGCAGAAACCCCAAAGAGGGCTGGCTTTCGGAGCCAGCAGCCTTTTTCCCACAGCTTTGAGGCTGGAAATCCGGTCCAGGGCAGTGGCCGCACCATGTCATCTCAAGGGCTAGACCCTTCCCAGGCTCCTTTGGGGTCTCGTGGCCCCAGGCATTTCTGGGTAGCCTTGGGCCATCTTCCCACTCTCCTGGATTTCTTGATTGCGCCTGGCTTCTTTTAGAAAGAAGCTGAATCCACCCACAGGTGCCTCAGAAGAAAGCCTGAGACAGTCGCCTTCCCTTAAACCAACCCACGAGAGCCCCAGGAAGCATGTGCTAATGTGAGTGTGCCGGGCCCGTGCCGGATGTCTACACGGACGCCATCGCAACTGGCTTCAGAACAGTTGAGGATCAAGACCAGCCTACCGCAGAATACTGTTGGCTTGATGGCCTCTGAAAGAAGAACCGTAGAGCCCCAAAGTCCATTCAGGAGTGCTGGTGTTGGTTCTGACTCGCAGTGGCACATGGGGCAGAAGAGAACCAGTCAGTAGTGTTTCCGGCAGCAGACAGCTTCCTCTTTCTTCCGCCGGATGGCTAATGGGTTTGAACTTTGTGTGGTTAATAATCCTAAGTTTACCCCACAGAGCCGCCGGGGCTCTGTCAATCAGAGGATGCGCTTCACCCCATAACAGTGCCTCTTCTTCACCCCATAACGCCGCCCCTTCTTCGAGAGTGACCGATCATACTATCACACCATGAGACACCTTAGCCCTATTGACTCGAGGCCCTTGGGGGAACTCAGAATTACCGCTCTTGGGCCCGGGGCTCCAGGGAGGTGACCTCTGCCACTTGTGTCAGGACTTGCTGTCCCGGCGCTGGGCGTAATGATCATTGTGCTCAAATGCCAGTTTACCCACTGCCCACCTGGCTGGCCCAGCCCCTTTAGCCCATGGCTGGTTTCCTTTGTCACCAAATTGGCTTGGCTTGCGTGGCTGAAGGTCCTGGGATTTCGCTCAAGCAATATTAAAAGGAGACACAAGGGTGCCTGTGCTGTATTGTTTCTGTGCACAGGTGCCTGCTTGCCTGTCTGTCACATACGGATAGCCTGATGGCTTTTCCTAGCCTGGGACTTGGCCTTGGAGTAGCCCAGGTGAGAAGTGAAACTGGGGCAGGGGGTTTCTATGTATCTGTGGTGTGGCTGGCCCAGGAGTCCCCATCAGGTCTTGGTTGGTCACGGTCCTGCCACATGGCACCTTGGGCAAGTCTCTTCCCTCCTGGAGCCTCCTTATATTGGTAAATCTTTATAGGGGTCAAAAGCCTCGTCATTTTCCTGAGGAGCGGCCGGTGGTTTCGAACTGCTGACCTTGCAGTCAGTGGCTCAACACCTTACCCCTTTTTTCACCAGGGTTCCAAATACCTGTGAACTTGTTTCTGCCTGGTTTTGAGCCGGGACCTTGAGCATGTTACACAAACAGGATAACCACTTCAAGGCGGAAGCTTAAGGACTGCCTATAGTGAGTAAGTAGTGTTGACCCAATGGAGAGATGCTTTCGGTTTGTATTTCAAACCTAACCCTGAGCTTTAAAGGTCAGTTAGGCAGAGGTGACCCCACCTGGAAGAAAGTAAAAACAGTTCGCAGCTTCCCTTCCTGCCCCTGGGGAGATGGCTATCAGCCTTCCTGCAGGCATATCTAGCCATCTGTAGATCAAACAGCAGGGGCTTGGATAGAGCTGGTGGCTCTTCATGACAGGAAGTCCCTCGCCAGCCAGCCACTTGCCAGTCAGTGTAGCTACATGGTGTCGGAGCACGTCTGAGCAGAGCTGGGTGCTCTGCTCCTGGCAATGTCTTGCTCCTCTGGAGAGCAAAGAGAGGCCGGTCCCCTCTTCCTTTGAGGCTTTGATGGTGGACTCAAACTGCCCACCTTTGGTTAGTAGCTGAGTGCTTCACCTGAAGTTTGTGCCACCTGGGACCCTTAGAAGCCGCGGAATATTTTGCTTTTGCCTGCCTGCTTCCTCTTTCCCTTTCCTTTGTGCTCCTCCCCAGGTCAGATGGGCTTCTGAGGGTGTCCCAGTGCAAGCCCCTCCCCCTCCCCCAGCACCAATGAGCGGCAGGGCTCTGGCATTCTGATCAGCAACTGGACTTCCTTAGAAGGATGCTGGCAGAATGGCTCCGCAGATTTGGGTCCTGCAGAGAAGTTTCTTATCTAAACCTGCGGGTTTATCCGACCTCACTTCCTCACGTTCGCTCCATCCCCAGCGCCTGCTCAGTTTCCAGCCAAATCAAGGTCGGGATAAAGCGGAGATTTGGATGGCAGTAAGCTGGATATGCAGGCTCCCGCGGTAATACTCAATTATTGAATTCTCTGGAAGCGCAGACTCCCCTGTAATGATGGCCTCCGTTTTTGAATATCTTTATAAATCAGATGATTTCATACTGGCAACAGCCAGCTTGCTGTTTCCCTGCCTTCTTATAAAAATAAGATGGTAAAATCCCGGGAGCTGGCTGGAGTTGTTAAAAGATAATCCTAAGCATTTTCATGCACATCATTCGCCTCGCAACTTTGAGCATTTAAAAAAACACCCCAATGCAGAATGAGAAAAGAGACTCTGGAGGCTCTGTGGTCACAGCTGCCAGGTCTGGGGGTCCGGCTGCAGGCAGCTCTGCTACCTGCCCTGTCCGGTGTCCTCCCCTGGACTAGTTGTTGCTCGTACTGCTTTGGTCCACAGGGCTTTGTTGGCTAGATTTTGGAAATCCATCTCCAGGCCTTTCTTCCTAGACTCACTCAGCCTGGACGCACCCATGAAGTCTGTTCAGCAACAAAGCAACAGGCGAGCCTCTACTGCCCGGGTGGTGGGTACACCTGAGGCGCAGTGGCTTAAAAGGTGAGAATTCTGCCACGGACCCACTGCCTCCTCTTTGCCCCCTGCGTGTGGCATTGGGAGTTGCCGTCCAGTCACTTCTGACTCACAGCAACTTCCGTCTCACGTATTCAGAGCAGAACTGCCCCAGGGTGGGTGGTTCTAAGGTTGTGAAGGTTAGGACAAAGACTGCCCCGTCTCTCTTCCCCGGTGCCTCCGAGTGGGCTGTGCCAACAGCAGGGAGACTGAGCTCACCAGCCTCGGTGTCTACACCCCGTTCAGCCAGTGGCTACAACCCAAGCCAACCCCACTGCCATCCAGTTGATTCTGACTCCGAGCCGCCCTATAGGGCAGAGTAGAACGGCTCCTGGGATTCTGTACAGTGGCAGACAGCCTCCTCTTTATTTGCCCCAAGCTGATGGGTTTCAACCGCCAGCTCTGTAGTTGGTGGCGCAGTGCTTAACGGTGCCGCCAGGCCTCCTTACCCTGGCGGCTCCCCAGACAAGAGTGACCAAAGAAGGCACGCAGACCTGTTGAAGTGCTGAGAGGGTGGGATGATCTTTTCACTGCCATGGTCTTTGCTTCTTTCCTCTATTCCTTCTTCCTGGCCGTGTACTAGGTCCCTCTGTGTGCGCTTCGTGCCTCTGGGAATGACGTCCCAGGCAGCCGGACGTTCCGCTGACACTTCTCCTTATTGGACACCATTGCTGTCCTGCGGTGCTAGTGAGCTGCGTTGAAGGGTGAAGCAGTTGTGTAAGCCCTCGGATGTCACGTTGCGTGTGCGTGTGTGTGTGTGTGTGTAAGAGAAGGAGGCTGTGCATATACCGAACTGAAGATCTATATCATTTCAAGCAAACTTTTTTTTTAATCGCTGAGGGTGATTGGCAATACATGAACCAAGATCATTTCCCATGGGCCTTTGTGGTGAAAGGGATTTATACTGGTTCTTGGGGTTGGATGCCCTCATGTTGGTGACTGAGCGCCTGGCTTTCCCACATTCATCTCAACCAAGCCATGACTTAGAGCGGCCTCCTTTTCCCTCTAAGGATGCTTGATTAAGACTGGCTTGCTTATAGCGTTTTTCATTGGATGTCTTAAAACCAGGAAAATGCTCCTATGGAAATGCAGTAAGTGTCTGCATGATGTATTGATCTTGCTTATTTTCTTGCTTCTCCGGTTACCAGACTGTGTGTGGCAACAGAGCAGCAAGAACGTTTCATAGGGGATGGAAGGCAACATTTTAAAGCAAGAAACTGGAAATGGGATGGGAAACAAGAGGCTGCGGGTAGGGAGGACGTGGTGGAAGACCATTTCTGTATATTAAGCACCCGTGGTGGAGATGCTAAGAAAAGTCAGTGTGCTTTTGTGACTGGGCAAGTGGTACTGAGAAGAGTTGACAAACACCTCTGGTCTTAGGCTACATGGGCAGGGGATCTTGGCCGTAGAAAGTCAGACATTTATGAGTATGTGTCCAGGTACATTCTGAATTAGAAACTCGGCCTTTGAGCCATGTGAACCTGCTGTTTGGTTTTGTGTCCCTGACAGAGATGCTGAGGACCCAGGAGGTAATAGGGTAAGCTAGCAAGCAGGATACTACCGATAAGAACACCCTTGTGGACAGGTAGGTCCTGAACTGTCAAATAGCAGGTCTGCTTATAGTAAAGCCACCCTAGTCTTTAAAGACGTGTTTTCAGAGGTTCAGAGGAGCCCTGGTGGTGCAGTGGTTACGCATTGGGCTACTAACCAGAAGGTCAGCAGTTTGCAATCACCAGTCCACTCTGTGAGCCGGGAAAGATGGGACTGTCTACTTCCGTAACCACCTACAGTCTCGGAAACTCACCGGGGCAGTTCTGCCCTGTCCTGTAGGGTCGCTGTGAGTTGGCATCAGTTTGGGTTTGGGGGTTCGGGGCCTCTAAGTGAGGTATAATTGGAATGGTTTGAGGCCATTTTCAGTGTGTGTGTCTGGAGAAGGCCTGGTTGGACGTATCGATGAATGTAAATGAAAACAACGTATCCTCGGGGAAATGCTTTGAGGCGGGTTTGAGTGCATGTCTTTGCAGAGGGTGCAAGCGAATGCTGCCTGAGCAGGTCAGTAGAAGTGAGATTGGCTGATGTTTGTTTCTCTTCTGTTCCAGCACATCAGGTCCACCCATCTGGCCAGGCAGCACATTCTTCAAGAGAAACGGCTCCCTTCTGCAAGGTAGGTCTCCAGAGATCCTCCCCCCACCCCCCCACCCCGATTGTTGCTCTGTGCCTGGTCTTCCTCAGGTTGTGGCTGCCCTGCTCAGCTATGGGCTCGCTTCAGGGAAGTGAGTGCCACAGGCTGGGCCTGGTCTTCCTCGCCGGATCTCCTAGGAGCTGTGGATCGTTAGTCCGAAATCGGCCTTCTAGGGATTCTGCCTTTGCTCTGTTGTTGCTGGCGCTTACTCCAGCAGCCCTTGGAGCAAATGTGGCTCTCTTGGCAGTCCGGAGGCAACAGTAGCATAAATGGGTCTGTACCAGCATGTATCTGATGCGCTGGGCCGACAAGGCAGGTGTTGGGGGCCTGGTACTCTTTCCATTGTCGAGGTTCAGTGCCTCCTTGCATGTCTTGCCACATCCATGCGTGCCTGGAAGGTTGAGGATGCTCTATTCTGCATCCGTTGCCCGGCCCACCATCTGCAGCTGCCTGTACCATTTCCTTCCCAGAGTGTTCAAGGGATGCGGACTGCCTCGCATCTCTCCGGTGAAAATCTTGGAACAAAGTCAAAGAACAGGCTGTTAAAAGTAGCAATCAGTTGCATTCCGTATACTTTCAGGGGGAATAAAATGTGTGTGTGGCATGGAGATTACTTGCTGTTTGAGATATTTGCCGAGTGGGAAAAGCTGGAAACGGTGGGGGCCCCCGGCTCTCATCTTCCTAGCCTGTTCAGCCTCTGTTCATTGACTAGGGCCTGGGCAGTCTGATGGACCCAAAGCGCGTGGATTTGGTTGGACCAAAAGCTGTCGACCTGTGCTGGTGTAGAGGGACGGTTTTCGTGGATTTGGGTGGGTTGGTTGATGTTACGCCTCTTCTCCTTAAATTGCAAACTGGGGCCCAGCTACTGCTGTCAGGAATCGAAATCAGTTTCAGAAAATGGTGTTTGTCCCAGGCTTCCAGAGAAGCCAAACTGTCATAAAAGAAAATTTTGTCACGCGGTTGACACTGTTGGTATTTTATAGGCCATGGCATCCGATTGTGCTCCTAAGGAGACTGTGAAATAATAATCCGGGGCACTTAGGAGTTTGCTTGACTCCAGGTCAGATTTACGCTGTTGGATTAAGTGGATTGATCCTCGTTTTAATAAGCACAGTTGCTATCTTGAGTGTTTAAGAAAAGGGATTCCCTCCAGTCTCAAAAATGAACACACGATTTAAATATATATACATATATACATATGCATAAATATGCATATATATTTCCCTTCAGATCATAAAAGTAGCATGAGGCTCTGGCTTTTGGAAGTGAATTGCAAAGTCATGGCCATCTCTATATCCTCTCCAGAACAGTAGCAGCGACGTGCCTCTTAATTCCGTCTGGAATCATTTCAGAAAAGGGATTTGCTTTCTCTTTTCTTATAAGGAAGGGGGTTGGGGAACCCTATGTTTATTAAGTTCCACGTTCAGTGACGTGGCTCGAAGCACCTTAGGTTTGCCTACTTGCGTGTTTCTGCAGGGCAAGAGCTGGAGGGAGATGTCAGTCAGATGTCTGGAGCTGAGTGCGTACACGGGGCGAAGGAGTTCTCTTACTTTTGGGGGTTACAAAGCTCCCTAATGATTCTAATTGCTGAGAATTAAACTATTACTGATTTCAGATGTCCCTTAAACCCTCATCCATTAAACACAGCCCATTTGGTTTGGGCGCATCTGACAATGGGAAGGGTTAGGGTGAGAGTTGGGGCGTGAGGGTGCTGCCTCAACTCTGGAAGCTGAATTCTCCTTTGTGATGTCTCTCGTTCGCTGTATCTGCCTGCATGCTTGAAGGAAGCCGAATGGGAGAGCACAAACGCACGTGCAGGACTCTTGGATGCCTGCAGCCCCCAGGCTGTGACTGTTCACGTTATAGACAAGAGGGCTGGTCCTTGAATGTCACGTACATTTGCCCTCTCATTGAACCAGCCCCATGAGCAACCCATTCGTCCTAACAGTCACCGTCACTTCAAATAACTGAAAAGGCTCTGAGCCTTTTTTTTTTTTTTAACTCTCAAGCCCAGGTCCCCAAGCATAGCTGATCATTGGACTCACCTGGAGATCTGGTGAAATTACCAAGCCCTGAGCTCCGTTTACAAGCAAATGCATCATAGTCTTTAGGGGGAGGGGCCCAGGGAGCTGTCTTTTCACGAAATCTCTGGGAGACCCCACTGATCTGCTAGTTGGGGAACTAGGTCTTAAGTGTTGGCTACAGAAGAACCACCGAATATGCCTGTCCTGACTTGACTTACCTATAGATTTGGTTACTAGAGGCAACGACAAAGATGCAGTGTGTAACCCAGGAATGTACATACTCTTTCCAATTCATACCTTTTGATTCTCTTGGTGGGTGGTAGTAGGCAATCAAGCAATTTCTTTGTTATGCCCGCAAACAAGAGTGTTGCTGTCAGGTGCTGTTGACTGGGGAGGGGCATCCAGTGCAGTGCCCCGTGACTGCTGCATCCGTGAGTGTTGATTGTGGACCCAAACAGTATGAGAGAGATCCTTGACAACGCCCATCTTCCCCACGTTGTCATCACTTACCCACCAGTCCAGTGGTGAGCATTTTGGTTTTCTTTACATTGAGTTGTAATGCATGCAGATAAAGCCACAGGTATATAAAGCAGGGCGACACCCTGAATGAAGGCAGGGGACGTTTGAGGGCTCGAGTAAAGAGGAGATACACCTGCTTAGCACCTGCTTGCTGCTTACCTGTATACCTTACAGCAGGGGTCCTCAAACTACAGCTCGCAGGCCACATGCAGCCCACCGAGGACATTTATCCTGCCCACCGGGTGTTTTTGCCCCGTTTGTGTTTTTTTTACTTAACAATAAGATATGTGCAGTGTGCATAGGAATTTGTTCATAGTTGGGTTTTTTTAAAACTGTAATCCGGCCCTCCAGTGGGCTGAGGGGCCGTGAACTGGCCCCCTCTTTATAAAGTTTTGAGGACCACTGTCCTTACAGCTCCTGAGTCTGCACGTGTTCTCTTTCCCCCTCTTTGTAGACAGAAGAGGAGCCATTCTGGGTAATCAAGAAGAGGGGAGAATGCCGCTGATAGGTTCTGCCCATAGGGATGGAAGCCCTGTGGATCTAGGGGGGTAAAACTGCAAGGTTGGTGGTTCAGATCCACCAGCTGTGCCTCTGGAAAGAGATAGGGAAGGAGTGCTTCCACAGCCCCCAGGACAGTGTCACCTGCCCAGAGACCCACCACAGGAAATGCAGCGTGACGTCGGAGGATGAGGTGATGGCTGTCAGGACCTGCAACAAGGTGGGCCAATGGCAGAGGCAGGCCTTGTTTTCTATCCGCTGTTGGTTTCCAAGCTGTTGCCCAGATGCTTCCTCGCATGCTTCTGTTTCCCAGTTCAAACCAACTGCAACAATGTGCTGCAGGGACTCTGCCTTCCGGTCTCAGAACTCTGCTGGCAGGGAGGGAGGAGCTGCTGAATGGCCTCTCAAATTTGAGGATAATGGAAGGCAATTTGGTCATTTTGCAGTATCTATTTTAAATGCCACTCAGGCGGCTAGAGACAAGTGGCGTAGGTGAGTAGTGGCCGTGGACTAGAGGTCACTTCAGCTCTTGGACAAAAAATGCAAGCCCAGCAGAGAGCCAGAGGAGACAATGGCGGGCCCTGGATAGGCCCGGACAGACCGAGCTTATTCCCCACCTTCCCGGCAGGTGTCCACGGCACTCTGCCTTACAGTCTTTCTGGGTCTGAAATACGTTTCCTATTGTCTGCTAACTGCAAGGTCAGCAGTTCTACACCACCAGGCACTCCGAACTCGGGAGAAAGAAAGTTACAGAAACGTCCAGGTTTCCTGAAATGATCGGTGCCTTGTGAGGCTCTGAAACCTGGATGGATAAGCCTTGTAGTTCATGAATTCTGTTCCATAGGAGTCTTTTTAAAATTAGGATTAGAATCTCTCCCAAATCACAAATAAGTAAGAAGCTTTAAAATAATTTCCTCCTTTTTAAATGAGTCTAGCTCTTGCACCAGCTCGCTTCTTAAAGGGTCACTATGCGTCCGAATCCACTTGATAGCCTTGAGTTGGTGAATTCTGTATTTGATGGCTCAGTGTTGGGTTAAGTGTGGGGCTATGAGGGTCAGAGGTTTGAGCCCAGCAGTCACTCAGAGGGAGAAAGACGAGGCTGCCTGTTTCCGTGGAGAGAGAGATACAGTCTCAGAACCCTGTGGGCAGTTGTGCACCCTGTCTTATAGAGTCCCTCTGATACGGGATGGTGTCGAAGGCCATGGCCTGGGTTGGGTTTAGTAATTGGCTTTGCTGTTCTTCCCTGAGAAACAGCCCTGACGCCCGACCCACCCTCCTCTTCATTCCACTCGCCCGTCAAACTAACCAGGATAGTTCTTCTTGGAAACCCTGGCTGAGTTGCTTTAATGAGCAGGGATTCACGGTTAAGGCACTCCGCACCCCTGACCTGATCCTTCTTTTGGCGTCTTCTTGGATGCCTGTGAGCTTCTTTGTGTGAGCCTCTTGCCTGACTGATACAAACCAAACCAAAGACCCTATTGTATGAATTGCTACAAACTCCAGCAGCGGGTTTTGCCCTCCATGGCCGCAAGCTCACCAAGGAGGCCTCTTCAGAGAGAAGTGGCTGCCTGGACAACTTGGCGCCCCTGGCCATTCTGTCAGCTCTTTCTCTGAGCAGACTCCCAGCCCCAGCCTCAGCCCGCCTGCAGGATCCTCACCTGTAAGTCCCAGGCAGTTGCTGTCAGGTGTACTCCAACCCGTGTGTCAGAATGGAGCTGGCCTCCACGGCGTAGATGTTCAGTGGTGGCTTTTATGGAAGCAGATCCCCAGACCTTCCTTCCAACGTGCTTCTGGGGGGACGCCAGCTGCCAGCCCTGTGGTCAGCAACCAAGTCTATAACTGCGCCGCCCTAGCGCCCACCACCTTCACCCCACCAGTAAGCTTTGCTTTATTACACATGTCTGGGTGTCGGCTGTTATATTAGAACTGGAGTTTCGTTACCCAGACACGTGAATTGTCCACCTCCAGCCAGCCGTGTGGTCAGAGCCCAGGCCCTGGCTTCCTCTCTCTCAAACCCACCTACTGCCAGCACCACTGATCAGCTACTGGGTCCTGCAGACCTCCCCGGGGAGCGGCAGCGTGACGCCCGGCCGCGCCCTGCCTCACCTTCTCCCCCGCCTGCCTGCCTTCTTCCTGTCATTGTAACGGGGCCACTAATTATTATGAAATCTGTTCCTACAGACCGCAGTGGCGGAATTAAAATGAATCCTCTAACATGCCTAATAGATTTTTATGTCCATTCACATATGACAACCCACTGGGTGAGCTAATGACATGGAAAGGCATTTGCAGGGCACAGAGTGGGTCCTGCTGTGGCCTACAGGAGTCACCACCAACACACACACACACACACACACACACACACACACACACACACACACACACACACCCCAATCAGAAAGGAGATCTGCTTCTAGTGCTCACTGTGTTCCTGGGTGCACAATGGAAAGTGGATTGCCACCCTTAGGCCAGCTTGCTTTGGGGAATACCGGTTCTCACCTGTGGTGGAGATGTCTGGGAAGTGTTGGGCTGCTAGCTGGAAGGTCGATAGTTCAAACCCACCAGCCGCCTGGAGGGAGGAAGGTGAGGCTTTCTGTTCCCATAAGGATTTCACAACGGTCCCTTGCTCTAGACGTATGTGCATAGACAGTCACGCCTGAAAGCAATCCCTCTCCCTGGGTGCCCTCTGATTGACCTTGGCCTCCGTTGGGCTAAGGCCAGTGTTTTCCAGAGTCTCTGGCTTGACTGCAGGCCAGCTATGCACATGGGGGCGTCTGTCACAGTGCCTGGCACTTAGCACACAGTCCGCGAGAGATGGAGCTTTTTCTTATTTGTTTGTTTGCTTGGTCGGTCGGTCTGTCTACTCTATTGCAGGCTTAACGTGTTGGGTGTTGAATCCAGGCAGGTATCTTCAGGATGAAAAGCTGTACCTCTCTTCAGAGGAGCCGTCTCCCAAACTCGCCCCTCTTTGTCATGAGTTCCATTTCTAAGGATTCCAATACATGAACACCCTAGTCTGGCCTCTACCCCTGGTGCTCAGGTCTCTTTCCGGACCAGGGGCTCTGCTGGCACAGAGGTGAAGTGCCAGGCTGCTGATTAGAAGGTGGGCAGTTCGACCTTACCACGTGCTCTGTCTGAGCAGGATGTGGCCGGCTGCTTCTGTTGAAGATGAGCCCTCCCTGGCAGTTCTCCTCTGCCCTGCAGGCTCAAGTCAGAATTGACTGGATGGGGAAGGGTTTGCCTTGTCTCTAGGAGCCTCTGGGCTGCAGGCTTTGCCTAACCCCCTTCCCGCCCTTCCCCTGCTCTCCCCCACCACTGCCTTTCCATTGGGTTGGAACCGGTACCCCCAGCCCCCGTGGCTTATTTCATCTAATCTGCTCCCCTGGCTGACCCTTTTTTTGTGTTTTGCAAACCAGGCCATCTACTTCAGTGCATAAAGCTTCTGAGGTTTGTCCCCAGGCACACCTGTTTTTTAAAAAAAATTAGTTGTAAGAGAAAGAAGGGTGGGCTCTACTTTTTCTTCCCACATTCTCATTACCTTCTGTCCTGCTCTGGCCCGGGAGCCCCTTTCCTTCAAGGAGTGGGTCCCGTGCCCCTGGCAGCTAGTGTCTTAGAGTTCTGCTTGGAGTTGTCTGCAAAGGGTTTCATGGAACCACACCAGGGCAGGCCGCAAGCTCGTCTCCGAACATGACCGAGGGGGAGGTGACTGCACCGGGCTGCTGTTCCCTGCGCCTGCGTTCTAGTGGTCATGGAGAGCATGTGCTGGAGTTGGTTAAAACACGTCAACCCGGGCGATTTTCAAAGACGCCTGTGGCCAGTGAGGCGCAGGCACCGCCATGCCCCGCAGAGCAAAGCGCTGCCCATGGACCCTAACAGCCTGTGATCCCAGGCTGTGTTGAAAAATGAGCCTCTCTGGACGGAAAGCACTCAGAGTACACGGTGGCCCAGCAGCGGACCCGCGGCGGCCGTGACCCGGTGGTGCCGCACGGGGTGACATTTCTGTTCTGTGGACTTGGGGCCACCCGGAGTTGGAGGCTGTAGCAAGTCACAGCATCACTCTGTAACAGGAGGAATGTTTTGTTTGCAATTGGAGCCACCTTTCATTCTAGTGGAGCCTTGGTCGTGTAGTGGGTTGGGGTTAGGAGTTGGGCTGCCAACCGCAAGGCCAGCGGTTCGAAGCCACCAGCCAATCTGCAGGAGAAAGCTGAGGCTAGCTACGACAGGGTCACTGTGAGCCTGCATCAACTTGATGGCATTGAGTTGGGGGGGGTGTTTTTTGTTTGTTTATATAGAGATAGAAATTGAATACCGCACTTAATGACTCAGCACAAAGATTTTTGTAGAAAGTAACTTTTGGAGCCCTGAACATGTTTTGCTAGACTCTTAAATGGTATCACCTAGGTTATAAAATACAGAGATTAAACTGCCTCGGGTGGCAATGCTCAGCAGAGCCAACGTTATTAAAGTGCTTGCTCTTAAACTGTAATTGGCAAAGCCATGCCCTTTGAGGGACTGTTGAACCACGCGTGAATGGGCATTCAGCACCATTGGGATGCAGCTGTCAGGAAACTTAACGATGAAGTTTCTAGAAGGTGGCCGGAGCAAACTGCACCCATGCAGAGTTTCAGAAGAGCGCTTCAAGCCTCCACCTGGGAACACCACAAGGTTAGGTTTGGGTTTCCCTGTGGTTGCCTTGACGACCGAAGGTGTGACGGCCAGTCTCTGGGTAGGGCCTGCCGTGGGGCCCGTGGTGGGGCCGAGAGTGTGTGCTCGTGCATCTGGGCCAGCCTGGATGCGCAAGCCCCGTGGTGCATTGCTGGGTAAATGGAGCCCAAGCAGCCGCTCTTTTCTAGCCAACCAGCGTGCGCTTCCAAGAATAACTCACTCCCCGAGCCCCACCGCCCCTGCCCCTGTGGAGTTGGCAGCCCTTCCACTGGCCTTTCTAAATGGTGGCCACAGTCATAGCAACCGGTGTCCGGTCTCTGCCTAAGTGCCCAGTGACGCTGGGGAAAGCCGAGCTACTTTAAAAGAAAAGGGGGAAATAAAGACAAGATTTTGCAAGATCAAAGTGCTTGTTGTGTGCACTGGCTGAGGAGGAGCTGTGTCTGGCTGAAGGTGCCAGTGCAGGTGCCAGCTCGCACCTTCCTCGCCCCCAGGTAGGCGGCATGACTTGGAGATGTACGGACATGGGAGCCGGGGGTGACTTGAAGTCACCGAGCTGCTCCGTGTGGGCCGCGTCCCTTTCCCGCCGGTCAGCTGGGCTCTGGTTACTCACTTCGTGGGACTGTTGTGAAAAATGCAGTAACCTGCCTGCAGGACCTGGGGGTTCTTGGGGGTTCCATAAGCAGAAACTGTTCTGTATTGTGCAGCAAGCACCCTAAGGTGTTCTGCACCATCTCCATCCCCCAAACAGCAACCTGGACAGAACAAGAACACAGCACACCTCCTCTCCGGTTGAGTTGCAGCGTTCGCAGCCTGGCAGATGCCTTTACTTCTCGGAAACTCCGGGTAAAGTCAGCTATGGCCTAGAAAAGCTGAAACCTCCGGCTTAGTTTCCAGTGAAACGCCCATCGCTTCCTCTTCCGGCCTTTGATTGCATCCAATTATGCCCTGGACCAAAATGCAAACTCTTGTCTCAGATAAGCCGGAGCTGGGATGGTGGTGGTATACTTACAATGAAAAAGACCTTTAGAAATTTCTGTAGAATCACTATGAAGTCTTCTTCCCCCATCCTAAAGCCAACACAGCACCCATGGGTTGGCCCCTCCTCCTGGGACAGACCCGCCCAGAGTTCAGGATGACTGCTTCTGTTCACTGGACACAAATTGCAGCGGTGTTAGACCCACCCGTCGGCCTTGATAATGTTGGGCGGAGAGGCTCTCACCCAGCCTCCCGGCTTTCCCAGGAGTCGGAGCAAGATTGGGAGGCCACTGTGGGGAGAGATGAAGTGCAAAGCACGTATAAAGGCCTGTCTCTGTTGATCATTCCTTTATGACCTTTCCTGGCTCTTGAGAGACCTCAGTCGCTCAGTTTCCCCATGGTTTGGCCAAGAAGCATGGATGAATCCAGTTTGCCTTTTTAAACTTCGCCAGCTGTGCCAGGCCCAAATTGGATGGTCCGGGTACCAGTGGCTCTATCAGAGCATCTGCCTCCTTTTGGGGGACCCAGGACTCGCCTTTCACGTGTCTGCAATATAAATCCCAGTTGGGGGTGGGGGGTGGTGATGGGGGTGGGGAAACCTCTTATGGGAACTCCCAGCCTCAGCAAGTGGGCACATGACTCAGTCGAAGCCAGGGGCTGGTACTTCTCACCCTGGGTCTGAGAGCTCTCAAGGGGCATGCCATCTGCCTGTGGAATCAGCAGAGGTACAAGCAGGGCCGTAATGCAGAGAAGTGGGGATGAGAGACCAGCTCTTTCCCTGCCGGGCCCATGACCAGATGAGGCAAGCCCACCAAACCCGCCCCCCCCATTTTCTCATCAGAAACCAAACCCATTTCCGTCTAGTCAGTTCCAACTCAGAGTGACCCCATGTAAAGCTTTTGAGGTTCAATCTTTCCAGAAGCCGACAGCTCCGTCTTTCTCCCACTGAGCCGCTTTTGAATTGCCCACTTGGCGGTTGGTAGTCCATCACCTAATCCTCGAAGACGCCTTCCTGTTTGCTTGAGCCACCTTGAATCGTTTCTTTTCCCCTTTGGAACCAAGAGCCCTGGCTAATACAAGACAGCATCTTACGTTAACAGTGAAACTAAAGATATGTCCTTGGTGACTTCTGGGTGCCTGTGAAATGTCAGTATCTCCATAGTCCCAGGAGGCCTGCTAAGTAGCTTGACCGTCCCTTGGAGGGATAGAAAGAGAGCTCCATAGCTAACTGGAGCGAATCCAAGGCTTGTCGAAATACTAGTAACTCCCATTGAAGCAGCCCATTGTCGGCACAGAGCACTGGCTGGCACGTGATGTGCTTGGTGAGGCAGGTGGTGTCAGCTGAAGAACCTGAAAGGCAAAGTAGGCTTTGACTACTGTGTATGTGTGTGTGTGACTGAATGGGTACGCATCTGTATGTCTCCTTAGAACACGCATGCGTGTGTGTGTAATTACGAGGATGTAATAGAATCAGGATTCAGAACCCCTGAATGCTCAGCTTGGTTTATAGTACCAATAGCTGTTCTGAGTCACGTCTTTCTCTTCCAAGTTCTTGACTCACATGCCCAACAAATGTAATTCATAGGAAAGTGGCTTTCCATGGAAAGGAACGTCTCTCTCTCTCTCTCTCTCTCTCTCTCTCTCTCTCTCTCTCTCTCTCTCTCTCTCACACACACACACACACACACACACACACACACACACAGAGTTTTGAAACAGAATCCATTTTCCAGCTCAGCATCTTCTCTTCGTTACATTTTTGATTCATTGTGAACAATTTTGCATCTCTTTAGAAGTACCTTAATTTAAAAATTAAGTGGCCCGCTAGGAAGTGAGATTGAAGAGGCTCCATCTTTGGCTCTGAACTGGGTTTTCAGTACTTGATTATTCTTCAGATTACACGGATTAAGGGATGCGGATGATGGCAGTTTTTCCTGAGTAGCTTAGGCCATGAGAGAAAGGCAAAGGAAATATCGCCGGCAGATGGTGGTTGATGGGTGTAATACTGCGCCCATCTGCCCAGTCCCTTACCACCATGACTGTCACCATCCTGTCACTGCCCCCACCCCACTATTGGTCAACCCCGTGAGGCACTTCCCCCTCACCCACTGGTCAGTTGAGCTAGTCACATGTCAAAACCATCTTCAGACATGGCTGCTACTACACTGGAGGAACCCAAAACATTCCTTTAATCTCCAGCTGGAACACCACCCCCCTACCCCCGGAATCTCCACTCAGCCATCCAACAGGCCGGTCTATCAATAAGCCCACTACTCATCTGTCCATCTGTGGTGCTCCGCCTCTGCTGGCTTGCCTGTTGCCATGATGTTGAAAGCATGCCACCAGTATTGCAGATCCCTGCAGGGTCACTTCTGGTGGACAGGTTTCTGCAGAGCTTCGAGACTAAGATCTACTTCTGGACGAATTAGTCAGTGAAAGGCTTCTGAGTAGCAGGGGAACACGGGTGGAGGACGCTCCAAACAGGGAGGACTGTCTCCTCAAAGCATCGTTGACCGTCACGACGTGGGTGAAGGGAGGCTTTCAGGACCTTCCTCTGCCGATGTGGTCCGACTCTGACGGAAACAGCTGCAGACCCCCTTAAATAGTGGTCATTGGGGAGGGACAAAGCATGAGTGTGAGAAAATTGGAAGCCATCAAAAGTGAAATGGAATACATAAAGATTGTTTAAAGGTGAAATTGGTTGTGGCCGTTTTTAGGTATACTGTGCTAGGAATAGCATATTGAAAAGGACCCGTATTGCATTCATCATCCCAAAAAATCATCTTAAGATCTGTCCTATAGGACACTGTCAGTGATAGGATAATAGCCACACACTTACAGAGAGACCAGTTAAAACAACTATTATTCAAATTTATATACCCGCCACTAAAGCTAATGATGAGGAAATTGAAGATCTTTACAAACTTCTTCAGGGTGAGATTTTTCCAACATGCAATCAATATGCATTGCTATGTACTAATGATCGCAATGTTGAAAAAGGAGGATGTGTACCTGGTGCTAGAAACGACGCTGGAGATTGCATGATAGAATTTTGTAAGACCAACAACTTATTCATTACAATTGCCTTTTTACAACAACATAAACACAGCCATTCACATAGAACTCAGAGGATGGAAGAATAGGGATCCAGTCAGCTACATCGGTGGAAAAGAAATGCTGGAGGCATTGATATCAGCAGTCAGAACAAGGCCAGAGACTGACTGTGGAGCAAACCACAAATTGTTCGTATGCAAGTTCAAGGTGAAGCCGGGGACACTTTAAACAAGTCCACGAGAGCCAAAGACAGACCTTGCGTCTCTCCCACCTGACACGAGAGCAGGCTGGGCCCATTGCACACTAATGGCTAAAACCAGATCAGTTGTGGGATGACAACAAAAAATGCCACACGTGAAGAAAGCCAAAGGTCCTTAAGACAACTGGCAGGAAAGAAAAGATCGAAAGGGTTGTCAAGAGAGACTCCGAAATTGTGCTCTTGAACACAGAGTGGCTTAAGGGAAAGGGAATGCTGAAGTGAAATTGCCACATGGAAAATTCCAAAGGATGGCTGGAGGAGACAGCGTAGCAAATGAACTATGCGAAGACCCGGGGTTAGAACATCAAAAGGGAAGAGCTCAGTCTTCGTTTCTCTAAATAAAGTGAAGAAAGCAGTCGGCACCAAGTTCCAATATTGAAGGGTTTTATTGGCAAAACATTGTGCAGCACAAGAAGCACAAAGAGAAGATGGGAGGGAGCCATAAAGTCATTGCACCAAAAGGAATTGGTTGACTGAATGATTCTGAAGTCCTCGGCAGAGTGCCACGTCTCTGGGGAACGATAGGCTAGACTGTCCATTGAAATGTTTCAAAGACTGGATGTAGCAGTGAAGGCGCCCCACGTGTCTGAGCAAAGAGATTTGGAAGGCGGATGCTTCGGCAACTGACTGAAAGAGATCCTTATTCATGCCCGTGCCATACGAATGGTGAACCAGCAGGGTGGAAATGATCAAATGGTATCATTAATATTACACAAGTAGAATGTTGCTGAGGGTAATTAGAAAGTGGTTGTCGTGGTACAT
The DNA here is from genome assembly GCF_050624435.1 of Tenrec ecaudatus. Taxonomy (NCBI): domain Eukaryota; kingdom Metazoa; phylum Chordata; class Mammalia; order Afrosoricida; family Tenrecidae; genus Tenrec; species Tenrec ecaudatus. The sequence continues at coordinate 14,324,929 of NC_134543.1, forward strand.
CCTCGGGGAACTGCCAGAGATTCGAGGAGGATTTAGAGCCACGGTTCTCAACCTGTGGGTTGCGACCCCTTTGGGGCTCAAACGACCCTTTCACAGGGGTCACCCGATTCTTAACAGTAGCAAAATGACAGGTATGAAATAGCAACGAAAATACTTTTATGGTTGGGGGTCACCACAACATGAGGAACTGTGTTAAAGGGTCATGGCTTTAGGAAGGTTGAGAACCACTGATTTAGAGGAAGAAGGGATCTCAATGCTGATACGAAGTGGATCTTGGCTGAAAGCAGAGACTATCAGAAAGGACTTATGCTTTATTGACTATGAAAAGGCTTTCTTCTGTGTGGATCGTAATAAGAGTTGGTTGGTCAGTGGGTTTAAGAAAAAGTACTCATGTGCAAAGGAAAACCAAGAAGAGACGCTACTGCACATCCACCAGAAAGGCTGAAATGAACACCTGGGGCCCGTAGACTGTTGGCAATGGTTAGGACAGCCAGATCTTGCGTACATACAAGGTGAGAGGGCGGCGAGGGTGTAAATCAGTGTAGTCACTTGGGAAAGGTGTTTAGCAGGACCTGCTAAAGCCATGTATATACATAACAGTGACTCAAATTTCAACCCCTGGACTTGTGTGTAGGCATCTAGAGACATGTACATGTACCTTAATAGCATCGTGATTATGTAACAGCCCGAAACGGGCAACGACCCAAATGCCAATTAATAGTTGACAAATAAGCTGTGAGACATTCACCCGGTGGAATACTACACCTGAATGAAACAGAATACTCTCTAACTCTGTGCACCCTGGGTGAATTTCAGAAGCATAATGTTGAGCCCATTTCTGTAATGTTTAAATTACAGGCACCTGTAGGCTAGTCTCCTGTTAGAAGTTATATTAGGTTCCCAGGGCTGCTGTAGCTATCTGCCCCCAATTGGGGGGCTTATAAGAACAAAAATGTTACTGCCTCACCGTGTCAGCCACGTGGGATTCCTTCTGAGACTCTGCCGAAGAGGCTGCTTCTCACTTCTCTCCTTGCTCGCGGTAATCCTGGCATTCCTTAACTGATTATGCTGCTCCCCACAAGTCTTGTCTTTCCCTTCAAGGGGCTTTCCCACTTTTCTCTCTTTTTTGAAAATAAGAATACCACTCATATTGCATGAGGGTCTCGCTTCCACCAGCATGGCCTCATGCTAACTTAAAAGGTGGCATCTCCAAAGGCACTATTGTAAATAAGTCAAGTTCACAGGCACCAAGGATTAGGACTTCATTGTAACTTCTTGAGAGGACACAATTCAGTTCTTATCAGAGGTCATGGGAAGGCAGTAACTAGTGGATACTGTTTGTTCGTCTGGTTGCCGGTCGCATGGGTAGAAGATGAAATCCACGGGGAACTTACGTGGGCTTGCCTGGGCGCACATACGAATATATGACTTCAGTGAAACATTGAAGAAAAGATTAGGACCAACCTGTTCCTGACGTACTTGTCCTAAACTCAGCCTTCTTATGTGGTTGAAAAATAGGATTGTCATAGCTTTTATTAAATCAATAAGGTAATTTCAAGCGAGGTGAAATACAATGTAACAAGGACATCTCTCACAATTGATGCGTGTTTTATTACAGTCCTCTGAATCTGCTTGCAATATAATATTTAGTTTCCATTTTGAGCATGCCAGCTAGCAGAGATTACTGACGGTGGTTTGTTTTGTTTTGTTTTGCTTTGTTTTAACTCATAACCAGAGAGGAGTTAGGGTCTCAAGTATAGGTTAAGATATGATTTTAAATCAAGTTAGGAAAATCTGAAAACTCGCAATAACTTTTTTTTTTTTTTTTAGTTGTTGCCAGATGGCTGTTCTCACCACGGTAGAGAGTGCATTCCAAATCCCAGTAGCGCCGTAGGGCAGCATAGAACTGCCTCTGTGGGTTCCCAGACCATCGACCTTTATTGGAGTAGAAAGCCCTACCTTTCTGCCAGGGAGTGGCTGGTGGTTTTGAGCTGCTGATTTCATGGTTAGCTGCTCAGCACACAACCCATTATGTCACCAGGCCTCCTTTGGGCCCCACAGTCTTCAGAAGGTGACTGGGTGATGCCAAGACCACCTAAGATCTCCAGCCAAGACACCTGTATGGAGCAGCTCTGCTCTGGACTACCAGAGTAGTGACCATCGGTTGATGGCTGGTTGGCCAAAGTGGTTTGTAGTAATCAAAGGTGGACAGTTTGTTTCTACTCAGCAGTTCCAGAGAGAAGGGACTCCCCCCACCTAAATGGATAATCAGGGGGGTGAAGCAATAAATTAGAAGTCACTCTTCAAACTCGGAAGTCCCCTAGCAACCGTGTCTGTAGGGACAGCTAGATTCTGAGAGTGCTGGAGGTCTCCAATGGAACTTGAACTAACCAGTATCTCTTTAAAGTGGAAACACGGAACCATAGCTGTCCCCCGAAGGGTGACTTAAAATCCAGTATCCTTCTTCCCCCAAATTTGTGGAAATGATTAAGATAGTTTCGGGAACAGAACCATGTATCACCTTCAACTGGGCGGTAAGTGCCCACTCATTCCAGTTCGCTGCTGCAAAGACAGTACTGACTCACAGAGCCCCCACTGGACCCAGTGCAGCGGCCCCCGAGAGCTTCCAAGGCTGTAACTCTATAGGAGCAGATGCTTCACTTTTCTCAGCTTTCCTGGGGTGTGTGTGTGTGGGGGGGTGTTTGTGGGGGGCAGAGGCGGGTAACTGGTGGGACTAAACCACTGACATGTTGCTCAGTCCTTGAGTGCTTAAGTAATACACCGCCAGGGCTCTGTCTGTATTAGCTCGTTGGGGAACGCAACAAACTAGCTACTGCTTTCTCTAACTTCTTAGATGGCATAAAAGTGCATGGTCATTTTAAAACAAAAAAGACCCAGTGCCATTTTTATATGGCCCCCTGGGCATGGGTGGTCTCTTTAGACGGACCCGCAGCAACGCCTGTGCTTGCTTTCCCTCACGCACTCCGACCGCACAGCACGGTGGTAAGTGGGTTGGGTGACTTAGGGCTCGGTTCAGGTTCCAGCATGTTCTCTCACAGTCTAACCCTTCTGGAGGACCTGCGGTCGTGATTGTGAGTGGTCGTCTAGCCGGCAGCAGCTCCGTGGGCTCTTCCAGGCGGATCTCCAGGGCTTTCTTCCTGTCTCTCATGTTTCCATTACCCTTTATTCTCGTCTTCATTTTCCAAACCATTTTATTGGGACCTAATCCAGCCAGCATTCCATCCCATAGTTCAGTCACAACAAGTTGTATTGTACAATTGCGCCCACTGTCGGTTTCAAAACGGGTTCTTCCTCCTTGAACTCCTTGATCTCAGCTCCCCTTTTTGCCCCCAACTCCCCCACTCTGCCCACAGGCACTCTTAATCTGGGCCTTAGCTACCCTATAGATTCATTGAAGGCCTTTCTTTCAGAGTGCCTCTGGGGGAGCCAGCCTGTGGCTAGTGCTTGAAGGCTTGACTGTGCAGCACCCATGTAGTGACACACCAGGGGCTGGTGAGGGACGTCACCCAGACTTTGACCATGCAAGGAGTCTTGCCGGCACTGTTTAACGGCTAGGACAAAGGACTCAAACTTTTATGGCCACTAATGATGTTGGGATGCTGGAGGCTCTGGGGTAGGAGACATCCCTTCCATTTGGAAGACCCAGTTTCATTGCTCGGCCCTGTGCCAGGGGAGGCTGCCCGAGGCTGTGATGCAGGGCAGGTTTGGTTCAGTCTGCTTCCAGACTCCGGCAGGCGAGGAAGTCTCCTGAGAATCGGCCTGTGGGAGCCCTGAGGATCGTGGGGAGCAGAGACCCACACAACAGCCGCCAGCAAGGCAGAAAGCGCAAGCTTTTAGGAGTTCCGGCCTTTTACAAACTACAGTGGCTGTCCCAGTGTTCATACAGTACCCCCATCACCTGATGGACCGGCCAACACATCCCCAGCGTGCGCTCTGACTTCCCGACGCTGGGTGTGCCACGCGGCCAGAGAGAGAAAGAGTCACCCGAGATTGCCTGCCAGTGACCCTATCTAATTAGTCTGTCTAACACATCATGCTTTGGGGCATTTGATTCCAAAAAGAAATTTCTCGACATTTGAAAACAATACAGTACAACGAGAATTTAAACTAGATGGAATGCCGGGATTGACATACGAGGAAGTGTGTGCGTGTGGGATCGAGGGCGAGAGCTTAGATTAGATTAGATTAGATGTATTAATATATTACTATTGTGTGTTATACTCCAGCAGGCCTGTGTCCCACTCAGGCCTCTCCTAAGGACCAAACAAACTCACTGCCATCAAGTCTGCCGACTCATAGCAACCCTGTAGGACAGGGTACAACTGCCTGTGTGCATTTGTAAGACGGAGTAGAGAGCCCCGTCTTTCTCTCAGGGAGCAGCTGGTAGTCTAGAACCTCTGACCTTGCAGTGAGCAGCCCAGTGCGTGACCGCACTGCCACCAGGTCTCCCAGAGTCTTAGAAATAACCCCAGGTCGTGCTGTACTGGGTGGAGAAAAAGCCACTTCAGACGCAATGTCGAGCGCAGACTGTCCGTGTGTGGACGCCGGTTTTGATTGACTTGAGATGTCCCCTAATCTTCGAAACACATGTCATAGGTATGAGGTGCAGGTTGGTTCCAGGTGTTCTGGGACATGTGGAGCCTTAAAGGAAGGTATTCAGGGTGAGGTGTGGGTTGACGGGAAAGCGAGAAGGTGATGAAAGCACACTGAGACTAGAATGTGGAGAGCAAATAGGTGCTGAAATGAAGGCAAAGGACCATCCCATCACCTGTGAAACGGCCTCCTGACCTTCTCTGCTCTGGATCTGCCTCAGGAGTACGGGTCTCAAACTTGAACTTGGCCCTGGGCTTCCTCGGAGGGAGGGAGAACGGGCGGGAGAAGAGTCCATCCTAATGCTGAGAGGTTCAATGGATGGAAACCGACCGGAGCCCTGGTGGCGCGGCAGTGAAGTAGTCAGCGAACAACCAGAAGATTGCTGTTCTTAGCTTAGGAGAAAGGCCTGACCATCCCCTCCGGTCAAGAAGTCCACCTAGGAAACTGGATGGGGCACTTCTCTGTCCCATGGAGTTGCTGCTGGCTGAGCACCCAGCAGGACTCCCCCAGGCCACTGGATATGTGTGAGGCTCGGGCTCACTGCCAAGTCAGCAGTTCAAAACCACCAGCCACACTGAGGGAGAAACAGGAGGATTTCCACTCCAATAAAGAGTGACAGTCTCAGAAGCCCACCGGGGCAGTGCCGCTCAGTCCTGCATGGTCGCTGTGCGTTAGCGTTGACACTCGAATGCCATGAGTGTAGAGTGTGCCCCTGTGAGGCTGGAGGCTGTGCCACCAGCATTTCAAATCGCAGCGGGGTCACCCAAGGTAGACAGGTTTCAGCAGAGCTTCCAGACTAAGACAGGCTGGCGGGGGGAGAGGCCAGGCTCTCTGTTTCTGAAAAGTGGCCAGTAACACTCTAGGGGCCACAGGACTGTTTTCCAGGATAGTGCGGGCAGAGGAGCCCCGAGTTTGGAAGGCACTTGGGGCCCGCAGTGGCCCAGCCGTGCCCCTTAGCTGACATGGTGCAGGACTGGCAGTGACGATATGGCCTTGCAGCGCGGGGCTCTTGTTTCTTTGAGTCTGAAATGTCTGGAGCCCCCGGTAAGTCTCACACTGACAGGCTCAGTGAGCGCGGGGTGACCAGACATCGAGTTTAACTGCTCTAGAGTCGGTTCTAACTCACAGTGACTCCACAGGACAAGGTAGAACCGCTCCCGGCCCCCAGGAACTTCCCAAACTGTAATTGTTTATGGGAGTCCAAAGCCGGGCCTTCCTCCCACAGGGCAGCTAGTGGGTTCGAACTGCGGACCTTGCAGTTAATAGCCCAGTGCGTAATCACTGTGCCACACGGTTCCTTTCTGACTCCTGTTAGGTGGTAAGAAATTTGTACCTAAACCAGGTGAGTGGCCAGAGCTAGAAAGACGGAGTTGTCCATGGGCAGGGGTAACCAAGCATGTGAGCAAGGGAAAACATCTAGACAGACAAAGGAGGTGGGTGAGTACCCCAAAATAGCATCCAGGGCAGAGGATGGGGGGAGGGGAGCCCATTACTGTCGTAGGCTTTCCCTTTCACCCGCATACCTTAAGTCTAGCGTAGAAGAGGGCAGGAAGTGGCTCGGGAAGGTATCACTCTAATGTACATAAAGATACTTGGAGATCTGTCACCCTGGCTACCACAGATTGGCATCTCGGAGTGGTATAGGCCAACCGGCCTAGGGGTCAGTCACAAACGGAAAGGCTTGTGGCTCAAGTCCAACCAGAAGTGCCTCAGAAGGAAGACCCGGTGACCTCTTTCCGAAAAACCAGCCCTTGAAAACCCTGTGGTGCAGTTCTTCCCCCGGCTCACACAGCGCCACCAGGAGTGGCTCCCCCTCGCCTCATCCCTCTCCGAACAGTGCCACGGCTGTCTGGCTCCCGGGGTTGACTGAAAGCCCGCGTGCCACTGGCTTTTTGTGAGTGTTCTGCGGAAAGGTGGCCTCTGGGGACGTGCCCATGGGCCCCCCGCTGGCTCACTGGGTGCTGCTGAGGTGCGAATTCGCTCACATGGCTCCCCAGCAGGAAACGAGCCAAAGCATTTTCATACGTTTTGTGGTGAAGATGCTTTGTGGCTCGATGGCTCGGAGCGAACTGACAGCCGTGTCCTTGGCTTGCCTCTCCCGGAGCGCCAGATTAGGCACAAATTGGTGCTTGCAGGTGGTAATTAGTCCCGGTCTTAGAGATTTCCCTAGAGGATAATTTGGCTGCTTTTTCTCCAGTACTGCCTTTCAGCCTGGATTTTCTGTAAGGCACTTTGTCCGCACTCTAATTTGAACCTCTCTCCTCGTGGTTTGGAGGAGCCCCAGTGGTACTGGCAAGTAAGCATTGGACTGCTAACAGCAAGGTCAGCAGTTCAAACCCACCAGCTGTTTCTCAGAGAAAAATGAGGCTGTCTGCTCTCCTAAAGATTGACAGCCACAGAATCCTCGTGAGCTCACAGAAAATTAGAATCGTCTCACTGGCAATGGGTCTTCCTGCTGGCTTGGAGGAGGCCTGGTGGCACAGCTGTTAGCACTTGGCTGCTAACCCAAAGGTTGGCGGTTCGAATCCCTGCTCTGGGGAAATTCTATGGGGCAGTTCCACTCTGTCGTGCAGGGTCACTCTGAGCTGAATCAACGGGGTGGTAGTGGGGTTCTTATGTGTGCTTCTGTATTCCTTATGCATTAGATATCATTTCCGTGACTTCTGTCCTCTGATTATAGAGAACAGACAACACAAAAGGCCCATTCCTCGCATCTGGTCATCTGCATAGAGTTGGACAGGACCTATCCGTGGTGACGTGTGGGCTGCTGGAGGAACCCTCATGGTGTCATGGGTTGCATGTTGGGCTGCAAACCACAAGGTTGGCGGTTCAAAACCACCAGTTGCTCCGCAAGAGAAAGATGAGGCTTTCTACTCCCATAAAGATTTACAGTCTTGGAAACCCACAGGGGCAGTTCAGTTCTGAGCTGTAGGGTCACTTTGAGTCAGCGTCGACTCTCTAGCAGTGAGTTTTGAGTGTGTCCCTGCCCTGTGATGCTGGAAATGGTACCGCCAAAACTTCAACACCAGCATGGTCATCACAGTGGACAGGTTTTAGCAGAGCTTTGGGACTAAAACAGGCAGGTGGCAAGGTGATGAGATAAAGCCCGGAGCAGCACAGTGGACAGAGGTCCTGCATCAGCAGAAGGGCTGTGGAAGGTGCCTGAGCCCCAGCGGAGACACCTCTTCCTGGCCTTGCCCCCCACCCCAGGACCTCCATCCCTAACCACAGAATGGGGGGTAGTGGTGGTAAGAAAGACGTTCTGTTTCTAACCAAACAGTGAAAGTTTCTCTGGCCATAGATAACCCTTCTATAGAAGGACCCAATCTGTGTCCTAACAGATATTTCCAAAAAAGAAAGAAGGCAAAAGCAAGCCAGTCCATCACATCTGTTTCCTGCACACACACGCTGGTCCTGTGCGTCAGAGTTGAACTCTGCCCTTTAGGGGTTCAGTGGGTGGCTTCTGGTGGCCAGCCCTTTCTTGCAAGGTGCCCTCGGGGCGACTCAAACCTAGGCTTTCAGTTAGCAGGTGCCTTCACCATTTGTGCATTCACCACATGTGCCGGCCCAGGCCTGACCTCCGTGCGGGCCTGCTACACGGACTGACCCGCAACTCACGCAGAAAATAACATGCCCTCACGGAAACGGCCGGGACTCAAGTGAAGTGATTGAGGCCTCACGTCGGCATGGTTTTTGTGGATTCTGATTCTTTTGCGAAGAAGATGTACCGAGGGCCCTCCTGCCCCGCTCCCGTTGGCAGGCTTTCAAAACGTGGTCTCATCGCCAGATTGCCCCTGAATAATGAATGAACCAGTGCTCGAGCAAGTCAGAGAGAGAAATCAATACAGCGAAATTGCACTGAGGAGCGGCAGCCTGGCGGGAGAAGGATCGAGAACATCAAGGCCAAGCCCCGCAACAAAAAGACACGCGTTGCGCCCACAAACTAGGGGGAGGGAGAAAAGGAAGCCCGTCGCTTTGTCACCAGGAATCTGAACTCAGAAATGGTTGTCATTGTTGGTGTTAGGCACCTTTGAATCTGCCCCCATTCAGGGAGACCCTGTAGGCAACAGAAGGAAGCGCTGCTGGGCTGGATCCCGTGGCCACAGCCCTCGGCTTTATTTATTTATGACCTCTTCCCGGCATGTTGGAAGTCCTTGAGACGAAGCCTCACCGTGCGTGCTCACTTCTAAGGAACCGTCTTGGCGGTACTTCCTCCCAGACAGATGTGTTTGTTCTGCTGGCGGTCCATGGTCCGGGCAACGTCCTTCGCCGGCACCGCAATTCGAAGGCCTTGGTCTGCTGCAGTCTCCCTGGTTCCCCGCCCAGCTTTCCCAGACTGATGAGGCCATTGGAAATGCCGTAGCTGGCCTGTACTCTTGAGAATACACCTCGAGAGATGGGCATGAAGGAGGGTGGCCAACCCGTCACATGCCCGGCTTCTCACAGGCTTTAGCTTGATGCTCTCCTCTCCCGGGAGCCACGCACCTAGCAGCTTCCTCAAGCAGAGGTGTGCAGCTGGAAGACCGAAATAGCTCAGTGCACGCACGACTTGTGTGTCCTGGCCTGGTGGAAAGCGACAGGACAGGATTTCAGCAGACAGTGGTGACTCTGGTGCTCTCTGCCCTGGTTGACAAGCCCCTCTGGGCCCCGCCTGCTTCCCTGGGTGGGGGTAGGGGACAAAACGGGCTTTGATCGCTGGTGACCCTGTGGATTGATTGATTGACTGAAGTTTAAAGGAAATTACAGCAGTGTGCGCCGAGCCTTTTCACGGCCACGGTTCCCTGAAAGGCTGCTCAGCTTTCCTTAGGCAAAGAGTACAGGGAGCTTTCAGGAGCCGGCCATGTGGCACGAAGGGCATGGTTTTGCCAAAAAGCTCACTGCCTGTGAGTTCCAGAGACTGTTTGAGGGAGTAGAAAGCCCTGTTTCCTCTCCCGTGGAGCAGCTGGTGGTTTTGAACTGGAGGCCCTGCAGATCACAGCCCTGTGCTTCACCACCATGCCACCAGGCTGATGGGCAGCTCGCCAAGACGGAGTCCTCTTACTGTAGCCAAGCACTTGTGCCCCTGGGGTGCCTCCTGGACTCTTCATGCATCCCCCATCTCTCGAGTATGCTAACTCTTGGATGCACGGGGCCATTAAACGCGTGTGAGACCCAGTGGAGAATGTTCTCGAAGGGTACAGGAATGGGGGTCTACTCAGCGTGGCTCCTCCTCTCATACCCACACGAGCCTTTTCTTGAGGGCCATGATGGGCGTCTTGTCCAATGGAGTAGCCCTGGTGGGCCTGCGTGTGCAGACATCTGAGCCTGGACACCTGACCCTCGGGGGTTGGAGTTCTATTTAGTTGGAATTCTATTTAGGATGTTGTACAGGGTGTCTGTCCTGTGAGGAACACAGGACCAAGAACTGGGAGTTCATGGGTCGTGCAGACTGTCACCACACTCTGCTACTGACCACAGGCTGGAAGTTCTAGTCCATCCAGAGACATTTCTGGAGAAGTCTAGTGACTGCCTGCCATCCAAGCCCTACGGAGCAGCCATTTGTTTTTAATGGCTGAGCAGCCTTACTCATTTTGTGTCCATCTCTCTGGGCCTCGGGCTCTCCGGAGGACGCACCTGCTGAGTGGCCTCCCTTCAGGCTCTGGTCTCTGTGTTTGAGGAACAAAAATGCACCATAGGACTTTGGGCGCTTGTCAACTCATGAGCTCATTGCTGTGTCTCGCAGGAATGAATGGCTGCTGTGTTAGTCTGGGCACCTTAGAGAAACAAATCCACAGAAACTCATGTATAAGAAAGAATTTTATATGACGTTTAAGTGCACATCAAGAAAACATCCCAACCAAGTGCTGCCCAAGCCCACAAGTCCAACATTAACCCATTAACTCATATTCCAACACCAGTCCACAAAGTCCTCCTCCATCTCACAAATCAGACACAACAATCCCAGCTGCAGGAGGAAAGCCACGTCAGTGAACGTGTAAACATCTCAGCACTGGCAGGGGTCACCACACGGGTGCTCCAGCACCCAGGGTTGCATCGGGGTAGGTCCATGTGGCTTCACCTTGGGGATGTCTTGTAGGAAGTCAGCCTTGCAAGCTGAAGCAGGGAACTGGCTAAGGCAGCTGTACCCTGGTGTGACCTCACAAAGCAAGAGACCCGAGAACTAGAAAGGTGAGGCTCACCGAGCCATTTATCCCTACGTCCTCCAATTAATCCCACATGTGTTTATTGACCAGGTTGGTACCATAAACTAATTCATATGCCCAGAAGCAGCCTGTGCCTGAATAAAAGGTTTCTAGGGACCCTGGAGGCATAGTGGGTTACAAATTGGGTTGCTAACCCCAGGGTCAGCAGTTTGAATCCACCAGCCGCTTCTTAGGAGAAAGACGAGGCTTCCTGGTCTGGTGAAGAGTTACAATCTCCGAAACCCACAGGAGCAGTTCCACTGTGTCCTGTAGGGTGGGGACGAGTTGCCATCATCCTGATGGCAGTGAGTTTGATTTTTCCCGTTTGGGAGGCAGCACCACCTGAGAAAACCGTGGTGCTCGGTTACTGTAAAGATTACAGGTAGGCAGACCCTCCGGAGCCACCCAGAATGGGAATCCACCCCAGAGTTGCTGGGGCTGGTCATGCGCCTGCGCAGTGGAAAAGTCACCCCAATCTACACAGTTGACGTGTGGGAACATGAGCGTGCATCTGGGCCATGTCCCTTGCTCTCAGTGCTTCTACTCACCATGACTGAGCTACTGCCCCTGCTGCCCCCCTGGGGTCACGGCAGCTGAGGCCCTGGCACTGACCAACTCCATTGGGTCCACAAAACCCAAGTGGAGGGGGTCAATAACACTCTCAATCGATAGGCAAGCGTGTTTAGGGCACTCAGCTTGCCTGTGGATCCCAGCTAAGTGCCTATAAGTGCACCGTGAGACTGGCAGAAGATCCCAGCCTGGACGGCAGAGCAGGGCAGTCACAGAGGTGGTCTTGAGCTCTCGGGGTGTGGGGCAAGGGCAGAGAGTGCCGGGTGGGCTTTCAGCAACAGCTGTGTGCCCTCACACTCCGGTGGTCCCACGGACTGATGCGCTGGGGCAGGCCCACCACACTGAGATGCGCAGGTGGGTTTTGCTGGGAAATTAGGATGCTTCACCAGCTTTTGACATACTGACCTGGCTTTCTGGGTCTCGTGGAGACCTCAGTCCAGGTGGTAGCAGTGCAGGGCCTTGGCCGCCCCTCGTTGCCCCTCTAGTCACACTTCTCAGGCTCCCAAGTGCCTGCACACGGCGCACTACTGTTGACCAAGCCCCTGGAGGAGGAGATGTTCCCGTCCGGGCGCCTAAGGTAGCACAGTGGTTAGAGCCCTCTGAGTTCACCAGAAAGTCACAGCGTGAACCCACCAGCTGTGGAGGCAAAAGCTGGGCAGTCTGCTCCCATCAAAATGACCGCCTTGCAACCCTTCGAGGCCCTTCCCCTTTGCCCTGCAGGGTCACCGTGAGGAGAATCGACTCCATGGCAGGGGCAAGGAAGTGGAGTAGGAGTCGTGATGGCCCTAGCTGAGCTGTGGCAAGCGGCCTGCTCACTGCCTGTCTGTCTGTGCTAACATTGGTCCAAGAAGGCTGCTCAAAAGCCAGTGACCCATTTTACAGATGAGGAAAATGAAGCACGCATTTCATAACTTGCTATATTAGGGTCTCCAGAAAAACAGAATGAACTCACTCACTCACTCACTCACTCACTCACTCACTCACTCACTCACTCACTGTCAGGCAGGAGTTGATGCTGCTTCTATCCCGAGTCTGAAATCAACAGTGCAGACTGGGAACTCAGGAGCAGTTGACACTGCAAACTTGAGGCAGAATTTGTCATCTGGGAACCCTTTTGCATGTACAGCCTGATCAGATGAGGCCCACCCATGTCATCCAAAGGAACTCACCTTCACTTAAAGTCAACGCACTGAAGATGTAAACCGTACCTACACGATACCTGCCTGATAGAGCCCCAGCCGGGTACTGGGCAGATCCCTGCACAAGACCTCTTAAAAGTGTTCACAAGTAAAGATGTCACTCTAAGGACAAAGGTGACTCCAGCCACAGTAGTTTCTGTTGCCTCGTATGTATGAGAGAGCTGGACAGTGCGTTAAGAAGTCCTAAGGAGAATTGATATCTTGAATTCACGGTGTTGGTGAAGGATGTTGAGCGTACCCTGGGCTTCCAGGACGGAGAAATCTGAGCCTGTGCTGGAGGAGGGGCAGCCATCGTGTCCCTTAGAAGCTAGGATGGTGAGTCTTTGTCTCGCAGACTTGGGATATGTTCTCAGGAGGGTCCAGCCCCTGAGGGAGGACATCGTGCTTCGTAAAATCTCAGCAAAAAGAGCAAGACCCTCAACCAAAGGGACGGGCCCGGGAGCTGTGAAGATGGCAGGGGACTGAGCGGTGTTTCCTTCAGATGAACGCGGGGGCGCTCTGAGGGAGAGGACACAGAAACAGCTGTGTTAGGGTCCTCCAGAGAAACAAAACCAGGACACTGATAATTTCATATATATATTTATATAGATAAACTGTTAACTAAGCTATAAAGCAGTGCAAATGGCTCAGTGCAATCACTTACCTGAGACAGCTACTGCACTGGCAGTCCTTCCAGTCTTGAGGGCCGCCGGGCAGTCCTCCGTGGAGCAATTCAGGCTCTCCGGGCACAGGCAGCAGACAGCAAGCAGGTCACCAACAGTCAGCCAGATGACAGGGTCCAACTGTCCCCAGCTCAAGAGATGTACATTCCAGTAGCGTGGCGAAACAGGTCTTGAAGGAACCTCAAGTTACAGCGACACTGCATGGGTTAGGCGTCCCACAGGTAGTGTAGCTTGCAAACCGAGGCACAGAACAAGCAAGGCAGCCGCACACTGGTCCGATGATCAATGAGCGAGAGAGAGAGAGAGAGGTGAGGCTCACCGAGCCATTTATCCCTCCACCCTTCAACCAATCTCACATGTTCACTGGTCATGTTGACACAACAGACCTACCTATCACAATAGCACAGCTTAGCCAGGAGTCCCCGGGGACAGGCAAACTGTTCACACACTTCAACGTTAACCCAAAAGTTCGAGTCTACCTAGAACAGTGGTTCTCAACCTTCCTAATGCCGCGACCCTTTATTACAGTTCCTCATGTGGTGGGGACCCCAACCATAAAGTTATTTTCGTTGCTACTTCATACCTGTAATTGTGCTACTGTTATAAATCGTCTTGTAAACATCTGATTGGCAGGATGTATTTTCATTGTTACAAATTGAACATAAATAAAGCATAGGGATACATCACAAAAACAATGTGTCATTATACATCGTGAAGTATTTATTTCTAATGACAAATAAATGAAATCTTTTCTTGAAGCCTGTTGTAGCATGGGTGACAGTCTTCATATGTGGACATATCTACATGTAAACGGACCCACCTGGAGACAGAACAGATAGAGGAGCGGTGTGTTGGTTCCGAAGACCATCGGAAACGTGTTTTCCAATGGTCTTAGGCAGCCTCTGTTAAGGATTATTAGACACACCCCCCCCAAGGGGTCGCAACCCACAGATTGAGAACCTCTGTCCTAGGGGCTTCTGGGAAGGGAAGTCTGGGTGATCTCTTCTGAAAAGCATCTCCTTTAGCAACGACTCTTGAAAGAAAAGGTCTTACCTTTTCTGTGCACTCAGCTGAGGCTCCTGTAAGCCAGTCATGTTCGTGGGGAAGAGCCTTTTCCTCTCCCATGTGATGGCGTTTCCAGGACGGAGCATGAGGGTCTCATGAGTGCATGTTTGCGTGGAGGAGCCTGCAGAAACGCACTAACCCTGGGCCGGGCCCTGGGGTGGGGGGTGGGGGCTGGCTTGCGCCTTCGGGAACTATTTTATCCCAAGACGGGAGCCGCCATGTGCCCACCGAGAACTGCCTGTGTGCTCTTCCTTCTGCACACAAGGCCCACATTTCATGTTCTATTTACATGTCATAAAAACCTTCTCTTTTGAATTTTTTTTTGAAAATTTCCTTCCTGATCATTTTCAAAGTGCACAATCCATTCCGGGCCAGACAAAAACAGAGTGTGGGCCAGATGGGGCCTATGGGCCGGGGTTTGCGGACCCTTAATGCTGATCTTTTCCTCCTCCTGGTGGGTTGGTGCCCTTGACTTCGTCATGGTGCCTGCTCTGGCCCTGCCCCATGGGACTTAATGGCATGGCACTGCGGGGAGCGGATCATGTTTGTTCTTCTTGAGCCCCAAGCGGGCAGAGACCAGGTGTTCTCTAAGGCCACCATCCCTAGGGTAGAGTAGGCACCTGCAGAATGTGACCCTGCCATTTTAGGATCTACAAAGAACTTTGGAGAAAGGAGTCACCGCTCTCCCCTACATGCCAACCACCCTGCTGTCCCGCATACTGAGAGCTGTCTATGAGTGTCGGTCAGTGACCACAGGCAGATGAGAGAGGTCCAAACTCCCTGCCATTGAGCTGATTCCGACTCACAGAGATGCTACAGGACAGGGTGGGATTGCCTCCTGCATGTTTCTGAGGCTGTAACTCTTTATGGGAGTAGAAAGCTGCCATCTTTTCCCCACGAAGTGACTGGTGGTTTCGAACTCCTGCCCTTGTGGGTTTGCAGCATAGGCACTGCGTCGCCAGGACTCCCAGGAGGAAGGACAGGGCTGTGGAAAGGAGGAGGGTGGTGGGGAGACAGACGGGTAAGGCACCAGCAGAGGCTGTGGCCCCACAGGTTCTATAAACCCCCCCACGAAGTGCCAGGGGGGGTTTCTCGTTTGCCCCCTCTCCCCTGTTTGGCAAGCGCTGGAGAGCATGGCATGTCCCTTGAGTTCACACCCTCGAGAGACCCATTCCAAGGAGGCCCTGAAATATGTATCGCACCCCCTGTTTGCTGTTCTTCGGCCAGCGCTTTCTCGTTTCAATAAGGGCTGACGATCCAGCTTCAGACATGGCCAGGTTGGTACCAGCGTCTGTGACCGCTTTCGAGGCACTCGGCACTCGGGGACGATCCCTGAGCCCCGAGCCACCGCGTAGCGGGAGGACGCCAGAATGCACAAAGGAGAAATTACTGCCGTTTACTTGTGTATTATTTTCTCAATTTGAGGCACTTGAATTCCAGCGCTCTTAAATCAAGAGGTGGAATTCCTGGCACGTGAAAGTACACCACTTGAAAAAGCTTGTTTAAGCCATTAGAATGGCTATTTTTTTTTTAAGTGGTGGGAAGGGGGAGTCACCCAGTTCTGGGGATCGTTTGCTCTTGAGATTTCCCATAATTGAAGTTGTCGGCTTTTCGTTTCAGTTCAAATCAAAATCATTTCTATAGTTAAGGAAAATTTAATGTGATTCCTGTGGGGCCAGTAGGTTTCATACAACATGTTATTCTCCAACAGGGAGAAGCTGACAGCTCTCCACGTACCTCATGTAGCGCACAGTGCACATACCCACGGCCTTTTCCTTTCTTCCGTGAGAAAGCCAGAAACTGGTCTCTGCCCCAGAGGTCTCAAATCTGTAAATCCAGCAGCTCCTAAATCTTTAGGGTCTCAGGCCCTCTCAGCTCAAGGCGGTTTGAGTGGGGAAGGAGGTGGGATAGAGGGGAGAGAAGTATCCATATTGAAGTTATAAAAGTTATAAAATTGTTCTCTTGGGCATTCTTATACATCCCTTCTGGTGGTGGGAAAGGACATCATTCTCAGGTGCCACGAGTATAGAAGGTGGAGATGTGGGACAGGACAGAGAAGAGGAACTGAGGAAAGGGGGCCCCAATGTTGATGACTAAAATTGCAACGACCTGCTTGTATATTTATTCAATGCTCATTGTGTATGGGTCACTGTATGAGGGTACCCACAAAGTATTTTCCGTGAGGGTTCCAGCTTCTACATGCTTGGACTGACAGTGGATAGATGCAGAGAAAGCCGCCCTGTAATGCACTCCTGTGTTAGTCTTGTCAAGGTGTCTTCCCAAAAAAGATGTGGTCAAAGAGTGACTTCCAAGAGTCAGTTAAATTCAAGGCAGATCAATGGAAGGTTATGGGGAGCGTGTTGTGGATTCCGCTGGGATCATCTTAATGGAGTTCCTTCAAGGACAGGGCCCAGACGATCGCGGGGCGGGGGCGGGGGGCGCTTATGAGGAAGAAGTCGCGGGGCGGGGGCGGGGGGCGCTTATGAGGAAGAAGTTCTAAGAACATTGCAAGTTGCCTTGGTAGGAAAAAAAAAAAAGCCCAGAAAAGTTAGCCCAAGGTATCGGCATAGTGAGGCAGGCACCTCATCGTTCATTCTGGGAAACAGGGCTGTCCTATGAGAATTCCACTGGGAAACTTGGACCTGCTTCAGACTTTGTTCTGGCCCCACGAGCTCAAGGAACAGTTAAAGGGCCCAGGATCTGAGTTCACAGAGGATGTCCAGGTGGGTAGTGTAAATCGAAAGGTGCACAATTCTTTGGGGACGGGTCAAAGAGATGGAAAGCCTTCCTTCCTAAGCGTGTGGGTGCCGGTGGAGAGAGAATGAGAAAGAGTGGTTTCCATTGCTGTCTTTAATAGAGCTTTCTCTACCATAGCTATACTTAAAAAAATGTTTTTAACTTACCCCTCTATTGAGCCTTTAAGAAATCTCACTGATTACATCAAAGTCTCTGCCCTTGTGACATTTCTGTGGTAGCAGAAAGACAGAGCAGCTCGTAGGGGAATAAATAATAACTGATTTCAAGGCGGGGTAAGCACTGTGAGGCAAATTGTAGAGGGTTGGGGTGGGGCAGTGGTGGCCGGGTGCTTTTTGCAGGTAAAGTGGTCAGAGAAGGTCTCATTTGAAAGATGAGAAGATGTAAGCGCGTCCCCCCCCCAGCATCATTATCAGCTAGCATCGCTCCCCTCGCCAGAGAGATGCTGACTCGGTTTCCAAGGCTGTACCGTAACTTTACAAAACCACAAAGCTCAAAAAAAAAAAAAAGCAGAAAGCTCAGACTTTCTCCCGAAGAGCTGCTGGTGGTTTTGAACTGCTGACCATGCTGATCGCATGAGTAACTACTACACCAACCAAGACTTCCAGCCATGAGCGAGGAGTGAGTTAATAATGAAATGTTTGGTGAAACATAGCAGGCTACTTTTTAAGTTAATACTTTCCTATGGCCCGCAAATGATGTTATCAGGATCCAAATGGCTCCTGGTGGGGGTGGGGGGGGAGAGTTTTCTACCCCCAGGCGCCCAGGGGAAGAGACTTCCTAGCAGAGAGCAAGTGCAAACAAATGCCCTGGGGAAAGGCCAACAGTGAGCGTAGCCAGACAAGAAAGAGCAAGACTGGGTTGTGCTGGTAAGACAGCAAGGTAAGTACATGGCTGTGCCTCAGAGGTACCTCTGAAGTGCTTTCGGACACATGGCTTACCCTAAAGGGCCAGCCTCTCTTTGTCTGTGGCTGCTGGTCAGCACCCAGGCCTGTAGGGATAAGACAGCAGGCAGAAGGCCTTCTTTAACTTTCCCCCCAGGAGGGTTTCCCAAGTCCGGAGGGATTATGTATTCAGCCAAAGGGGGGAGAGGGTCTTGTGTCTCACCTCTTGCTCTCCACCGATGCGATTGGACTTGGAGGTGACACTTGCAAATCTTCACAGAAGCAGATTGGCATTGTTGAGTGCTTTAATCTCTGTGCCACCTGAAAGCCTGTAGTATGTCTTAAAAATAAAAAAAAACCCACTGCTCTCAGCTCCGTTCTGCCTCACCGGGGCCCTATCTAGCACTCCTGAGACTGAGAAGCTTGGCCCAGCAGATGGTCTCAGCTGCCTCCCTGGGAGTGATGAATAGTTTGGAACCATGGTTAGCAAGTTCAACTACACTCACCTGATAGCCTCTTTCCCCCCCCCCCCCGCCGCCCCCCCCCGCCAGGACGTCAGCAAGGAAAAGCAATGGGAAGACTCCTCCTGGGTGGCTGCGGGAACTCTGCCCAAGGTTGGCTGCATTTGTGTTCGAAGGTCAGGTTGAAAGATGAGAGGGCCCTGGCCAGTGTGCAATGTCATCATGTCTCTAGAAAGCAGGCGGCCACTTTCAGAAGTAAAATTTCCTCGTGCATAGCTTCTCAGGGGTGGCGTTTGTCTCCGTTCTTCCTGAAAGAGATTTCTGGCTGCCGACTGTTGCCCTTGGTGCAGTGTCGTGGGTGTGGGTGGCTGCTGGGGTTGAAGGTGTCTGTTAGGGTCAGTACAGGGACACATCCCTGTGGATTCAGCCCCAGTCTCCCTTCTAGGAGGTGGAGTTTAAGGAGCCCCGAAGTGAACCAATGTGTCATCATGTGGCTCCATTTGTGGGTGCAGAAGCGCCTACGCTTAGATTTCAATCCCCACAGAGTGGCCTGGGGCTGTTGTGGTTCGTCCCCACCCCAAGCTGCCAGGAAAGGCAAGACAAAGATTGTGGAGGTTGTTTTTATGGAAGCACTCTTACCTCAAGCTGAAATTGATCATCTCCCACTGCCATTGTGCTCTGGCATGTCAGGCTTGCTATATTTACCTGCATAAGAAGGAAACTGAAACCCGCTCAGAAAATAAAAGGGCAGCTGATGATGTGTCTGGGAGGCCATGTCTGGCCTCATCCACCTGGGTTACTCGCTGCATAAGACAGCCGCACCGTGAATCGGATGCTTGGGGTGGTGCTGGGAGAGACCTAAAACTGCCGGAGCTCCATCTACCCCCAGCCCTCCTCAAAAGAAGCTGTTTATGATGTAATGCAGCCCCCCGCCTCCCCGTGAATGCAGAGAGCTAGCTCTTTTAGAAGAACATTTGGAGGTGAAACCATTTTGTAAAGTGCCGCCTGGGCCCCGAAAGGTTTGTGGCTGCTCAGAGTAGCCGCTCACTCGCCGAGGCTGTGTGGGGGCTTCGGTTGGCTGTGAGGTCGTTTGTTTTTGAAGGATGTTACGGATCTGAATAGCCACCTGTCGGTTCTGGACAGGATGAAGCCCAGCCTGTCCGTCTGCCACACCCTGATGGTTCGCTCCCTATTCCGATGCTATGCCATCCATAGTCCAAACACCAGCAGGCAAATGCCATGCTTCAAAAACCATTCAAAGTGGACGGCGTGATAGACGGGTTTCAACCGAGCCTCCAGACTAGGTTGTAAGGCCCAGCTTCCCAAACCTGGTCAGTAAAACCCCGTGCGCGCGTGGGTCACCATAGAACACTGGCCGGCTTGGCGCTGCTGGGACTCCCGAGGTAGGGGGCATCAGAACCCAGTGGCCACCACAATGGGCTCAGACGTGCCAATGGTAGTGACAGGGCCACGTTTTGTTCTGCTGGTCGCCATGAGGTCGCCATGACAACCACCCCCAACAGCCACAGATGCACTTACCTCACTGGTCCTCCGCCTAGCTGTCTGCAGCAGCGGGCTCTCACTTCCCACCCCATGCCTGGCTCCCATCAGGACGCAAGCCTGATTGAAGAAACTCTTAGGTGGTTTGAAAAAGCGAGTAAATTATACCTCAATAAAGCTGCTTAAAAATCCAAGCACCCTGATTAATGGACCCTGTCACCACGATGTACCTACCTTTAAGTGGCTTTTAAGACCAGCTCTCCCTCTCACTGCTGTGTTTCGGCCTGGGGTGTGCGGTCTTGGGCGGGGTTGTGTTGTTTCTCTGCCTCGCCTGCATGAGAAGGTGTCCAGCCCTTACGGGGATGCTGGTAATGCGTGCGGGGCTCACATCCGATGGGTGTCCTTCCTGCTGCCGATTTCCTGACTCTCCTTTGCCGGGTGCTGGCACTTCAGCATCGAGCCTGGAGCTTTCTCCCAGTGTAATTGTTGATTAAGTGCCGCATATCCTGCTATGATTATGAGAAGATTACTGTATTCAGCTTTTAATCTTGTGAGTGTCAAATATTTTACTTTCAGGGTATCTCTTTTATTATTATTATTATGCATAGCTCTCTCTGCTTGAGTAATACAATCAGGCAAAGTTAAGGTGAAACCACACATGCGGCTTTTTTTTTTTTTAAGCTTCTTCTTGGCCTTGAAAGGGAATATACCAGGTACCGGCCGTTCTCACACGTTGATGGGGGTCTAGAAAGATGGGCCATGGGTTCC
Source organism: Tenrec ecaudatus (assembly GCF_050624435.1). Classification (NCBI taxonomy): domain Eukaryota; kingdom Metazoa; phylum Chordata; class Mammalia; order Afrosoricida; family Tenrecidae; genus Tenrec; species Tenrec ecaudatus. The sequence continues at coordinate 14,345,588 of NC_134543.1, forward strand.
TTTGGTCCCAAGTAGATTCCGGTGGCCCAGTTGGTTAAGTGGTGAGCTGCAAACTGGGAGGTTGGTGACAGCAGTGGGCTTAGATCTTGGTGGTAACAGGAAACAACATAGACTGCGGCGAATAGAGAAGCATACAGAAGTCAGTGGGGGGACCTCTCAGGGCCCCAAAGCCAGCACATAGGTAGCTGGGAGTCAGACCTGAGCTGGGAGGCTGCTCAGGAGGCCTGAATGGTGGGACCCTCTCTCTGCTTCCCCCGTCTCTCGTGGATCTTTATTTCGTTTGTCCACCAGGTTTCTCGTGTGTGTGTGTGTGTGTGTGTGTGTGTGTGTGTGTGTGTCCCAAGAGGACTTTGGCCTGCAGCAACCTCATGTGCGCAGTAAAACGGCCCCCTGGAATGTTCTTGACAGTTATTTATACTGAAGCACATCTCTTGCCCTTTCCTCAGCGGCACAGTTGGGTGGGTTCATGAGTTAATTATTTATGACTCACAGTAGGGTTTTCTTGGTTGTAATTTTTATGGGTCCAAATCACCAGGGTCTTTTCCCTGGTGCCCCCTGGGTGAGTTTGAACTACAGATCTTTCATTCTGCAGCTGAGCACTTAACCATGGGTGCTGCCAAGTCTCCGGGTACTTAATAACCTGTGTTGAGCAAAGCAGCCAAAGGGAAGGAGCTGTCTGGGTTCCACGGAGCGGTGGGAATCTTGTTAGAAGCAATGAAGTCGTGTGACTATCAGGAGCCCCTTTGCCTGGTGAGAGGGACAGCCTCCCACTCCACATCCAGGCTCCAGCCGTGAAGACCTTACCCCAGAGCAACAACTTGATTCGCAGTCAACTACCCATAGCTTGGCTGGATGGAAGAAACCAGCAGCATGACCAGCTCCAGTTACTGTAGGTTAGGTACTGATGTCTCCTTGCAGGCGAGCTCTGCGCATCCATGGAGCTGAAAGCAGGAAGCCGGCCCCAGATCTGGCTGCCTCTGCACTCGCTCACGGGGGCTGCCTCCTGGGTGTACGTGGAGGGAGAGCTCCTGTTGTCCTCTGCTGCCCGTGGGGGCTGTTGAGTTTTTCTTGGCTGATTTTCAGAAGTAGAGTGCCAGGCCTTTCATTGGAAGGCCTATTTTTTTCTAGAGAAACCAAACCACCGACACGACACTCAAATATGCGTAAGAGAGAACTTCAGGTCAAGCCCCAGCCCAGTCCAACTCAAGGTCTGATGCAAGCTGAAGGCCCCTTCAGACTCACACAGCGGCTGCTGGAAGAAGCGAGAATGCCGCGGAGGAAGCTGGGAGATCTCAGGCGTTAAGGCAGAGTTGCATAGGTCTGCAGGAACGTGGCGGGGCCCTGATGGCTCCCAGCCTCCACAGGTTATGTGGTCCTTCCGCCCCAGATAAGAGACACAAGACCCAGGCAAGCAGGCAGACACAGAGCAAGAGAGAGAGAGGCGTTCTCAGTTTCCCTCTTATATAAAGCCCACACCCCCAAGGAGGCGTCATCAGCCTGCGGCCTGATTGACAGTTGGATTCCACCCCCACTCTTACATAAATCCATGGGCGTCAATTCTAACTATCACCCCGCCCCATTAAAAAGCTGCTCTGCGTTACAGCAAAACACAAGACTCCACTGCTCTTGGGGTGCACGGGCCAAGAATTGGACCTGGGTCTCCTGTGTGGAAGGTAAGGGTCTGCCATAGAACCTCGAGCAAGAACCCAACCCAACACATGGCCTCTGAATCAGTTCCGACCCCCAGTGACCCCGAGCAGAACTGCCCCCTAGGGTTTTAAACCTTCTGGAAGCATATCGCCTCACCTTTTTCCGTGGAGCTTTAGAAAGGAGGAAGCCCGGCTGGCCATCTCCATAACGACGGCACCCAAGCAAACGCCATGAGCACTTCAGCGCAGACTCAGAAGGGTCCCCCTGGGACAGAATGGACGCTGTGGTTCGGGGTTCATCAGGGAACACATACACACACGCACAATGCCCTGATGAACGCGTTCCCTTCCAAAGACCAGGCCGTCAGGTGAAAATCGGCCTTGTGTGGGAATGGAGGACAACCACATCCGTCACCTGCCCACAGCCGCAGCCTGTGGATCGTAAAGTGCCTCAAGATGCTCAAGAAGGACCATCTGCAGCCCGAGGCGCCCACCATGGTCAGTCGCTGATTTCTTCTCAGCACATGCCTGTTTAGGGGCCCCAACCGGGCAGTCTTTTCTGACCCTGGCTCTTTGAAATTTAACTGAGTACCACGGCGACTCTTCTTGTGTCTGTGCGTGTAAATTGCATGCTCTTCGTATTGGCTCCAGTGTATTTCAGCCGCCCGCCCAGTGTAACACTGATCCAGGGGGGAGAACTCTGCATGCAGTCTAGCAGCGAGCAGGCGTGCCTGTCCCTATGCACAGGTGTCTTTGTTCCTCTGTCCGTTGGGAAATGCCATGTTGCTTCATTTGCGACTCGGACTGCCTGAGATTGAAGGCCCTTTCCATTTGGTTTTCGCACATTTCTTATCAAATCTGCTCCTATGATCCCAGGGCCCGATCGGGAGTGTGATGGGACGGGCATATCCTCAGAGAAGTCGGGCTTCCAGCTGCAGCCGGCCCCTTGGGCTGCTTCTGCCACCCTTCCCAGCGTAGTTGAGGCAGGTGGGACCCGGCAAGTTCTTCAGAAACCTCCTCCTTTGCCTCAGCTTCCTCGTGTAGGGAGGCGTCTGGACAGCAGCGGGGACAGCTGGCCAGGCTCTCCTAGACAAACAGAGCGCAGCTTGATGGGCAAGCATTCGTTTTAGGGCTCAAGTAATCCTATGGAGACAGACCTGGGTTCAAATTCTCCTTGTTCCCGGAATTTGCGAGCCACTGGACCTTTTCTGAACCTGTTTGCATCCTCATCTACAAAATGGGAACGGTTGTCTTCCTCTCACGGAGTGGCTCGTGGGCTTGAACCTCTGACCTTCTGGTTGGTAGCCGAGTGCTTGGACCACTGTATCACCGAGGTTCCTGGGCGGCTTCTCAGAGCATCTGGAACCCCAGGCAGGCAACAGACCCGCCGCACCTGCCATGGAAGAGTAGGCATGATGGAGGTGTGTCGTCTCTAGCCTCGCCAACCGCCAAGGGCGCTGCCTCTGGAAACAGCGCGCAGAGATGGCCTGTGACCAGAGAAGCCCACTTCCACTACAGTTTGGTGGAAATCCCTGCCGTTTTCCCTGTGCCCTGTGAAAGGTGGCCGTGAGCAATACAAGCGAATTTACAGTGTCTAGCACCTGATCCCACCACCTGCCTCTCTTGGACTGTGGTCCACTGCATGTGGCTGTTGTGCTAGACGCCTTGCCACTCACAGTGGACAGGTTTCCGTGGAAGTTTTAGATTAAAACAGACAAGGAAGAGAGGCCTGGCAAACGGCTTCCTCGGGTTAGCCCATGCGAACGTGCTGGCTCATAACAGAACATTATGCAATATCGTGCTATCAGGTGAGCCTTCTATGTTGAAGGGCACACAGAATATATAGCAGCTGCCACGTGGGCTCAGTCATGCATCCGATAGTGGTGACGACACAGGACCAGGCAGTGTTTCATCTTGTTGTGTGCAGGGTCGCCCAGAACCGACTCAGCAGCAACAAGCACTAGCCTATGGCTGGTTTTCAATATCGGCAGGACTCTAGAAAGCGGTGCTGGTGGCGCTGTAGACTAGGCATCAGACTGTTAACCATAGGGTTAGAGGTTCAGACCCACCCTGCTCCGCAGGAGAAAGAGGAGACTCTGCTCCAGTAAAGACTGACATCCTTGGAAACCTCATGTCTGGTCGCTGTAAGTCAGAATCAACTCAGTAGCAGTGGGTTTAGCTTGGTTTTCGGTGTTAGTAAGGCGCCTTGGTGTGGCGGTGCGGTGCGTTGGGGGTTGGGTTGCTCACCAGAAGGTCCGTAGTTCAAACACACTAGCTGCTCCGGGAGTAAAAGATACGTCTACTTGGCCTCCACGAGGATGTCAGCCTCAGAAACACTGGGAAGCTGCTCCACTCTGCCCTAGCTGGTCTCTAAGAGTCAGCAGGGACTTGGTGGCCTTGATTGACATGATGAAGGAGCCCTGGTGGCATAGTAGTTAAGCACTTGGTTGCAAATCCACCGGCCTCTTAGTGAGAGAAAGATGAAGACTAACATCCGTCAAGAGTGCGTGCTTGGAAAACCGGTGAGGCAGCTCAGCGCTCCTCCACCCCGCCGCTGTGGGGCGGAGTGGAGTGGATGGCAGTAGGATTGCCATTACCATTTCCATCATTGTGATCAAGCGCGTGACTCGTGAGTCTGTTGTGCCCCTTGTTTTGGGGTGTCACCCTGTCCATTTTCAACTCAACAGCGGCCCCTGTGAGGGAGTAGACGTGCCCCCAAGAGTTTCCTAGGCTGTCATTTTCGTGAGAGCAGAATGCTGGATCTTCTTTCCGCAGAGACACTGGGTGGGTTTAAACCACCGACCTTTGGCTTAGTAGCACCACCAGGCACGCGGGCTCCACGAACCTGCTGCTCTGGTCTGCAGTCCATCTGCATCTTTGCAAAAGACTTTAGCTGCTGATGTCATCTGCCCTGTGCCTCTGTGAACAGGCAGAATCCCTACTTCCCATCCAGTCTCCTGGCCTTGCAAGGGAAGAGTGACTTGCCTGAATTTTAAGTGAGAGAGGCGTACGGACTTCCTCCCGCCTCTCCATCAGCCAGAAACAGAAAATAGATCTTTCACCCCAGAGCCCTTTAAACCCAGCTTCCGAAATTCACAAAGGAAGATGGATGGGCTGAAATAAGACTCCCAAGAAGAGATGGAAACCTCCTAATTGATCCCCACAAAGCTGCTGCCTATTTACAACTCCGAAAATTGCCTGCTCGGAGGGACCAGGCAGCTCTCCCCGATCCACGGGCTTGCCGAGCCGCATTCACCGCGCCTGGCTGGGGACGCGCGCGCTCGGGGAGGGAGCGGAGTGAATTACATCTGACTGTTTAACACCACTCTCGCTCCGAGATTCCTGCCTTCCCCCAGCCCCCTCGTTGATCATCCGCAGTCTCTTTTTTAGTGTATAATTGTTCATTTTAAATTTTCATGTTTGCTGTAGCTGGGTGTATGTTAATTACCGGCAGTCTGTAATTATGTTGTCTCTCTATTTGTCATTTCCACGGAGGCAAGGGTAATAAGCTCGACTTCTTCCAATAGCAGGGATTTTAATTCATAGTCTCCCCCAGAACCACTTAGAAAGTGATACAGATCGCGCTCACTCTCGATGTAGCTGAGTGACGCTGCGTTACTGAGATGCCCGATGGGGCTTCCAGCTCAGGCTCACTGCAGAGATCCTCCATATTCCGGGGACCCGTTCCGCCCACAGCTGTGTGGAGCATCTCCTGTTCGACTGAGTGCTTTGTGTAAGGGACAAGCGAGCCGTGGGGGACAGACACATGTAAAGTGCACACAGTGTCATACAGTTATGTGTGCTACAAAGAGCGTGTTTGGGTCCTTCTCAGATGCGGGGAAAGCCGTGAGGGTAGAGGTGGTCAACTCTGTACAGGTAACCCGGACCAACAGACAACGTCAGGACAGACCTTTCCAGAGCAGACTGAAGTTGTCGAGGATTGCCTCTTGCTTGGGCCTACACTCAGTCCTCAGCGGAAGCAGCCGGGTGGAAAGCAAAGGGTGTGGTACACGAGACCCCTTCAACGTGCTGAAGAGCAAGGCCGTCGCTTTGAGGACCAAGGTGCACCTGGCTCAGGCCAGGGTGTTTTCAGAGCCTCCGATGCGTGTGGAAGTTGGATAATGAATGAGGAAGTCGACAGAAGAACCAATGCCTTTGAACGAGGGTGTTGGTGGAACGTGTGGAAAGTACCAGGGACCGTGAGAACAGACATCCGTCCTAGAAGTGCAGCCAGAGAGCTCGATGGAAGTTAAGATGGTGAGACTTCCTCTCTCGTACTTTGGACCCATCCTGCAAAAGGACGTCACGCTTGCTGCAGTGGGAAGACCTTCGAGGAGATGGATTAGTACAGTGGCTGCAGCAGTGAGATCAAACCACCATGGGGAGGATGGCGCAGGGCGGCCGGCCAGTGTTCCCTTCTGCTGTCCATAGGGGTGTCTGTGAGTCAGAACCCTATCAACCACACAAAAACCAGGAAGAGAGGTGATTTTGTAATCAGCTCTTGCTTTTTATAGGAAGCCTCCTCTTTTGATCTCACTGTAGATGCAAGTAAGGTTGCTAAGGAAATACAATAGAGAATCCTTGTGTGCTATTTACCTGATCTCCAGTATGGACATCTTGCAAAGCTGCCGTGAAATCAGTCAAGATACAGAACTCTCCCATCAGCACCGGGATCCACCTGGGGAACCTTACATCGCCACACACACTGTGCTCCCATCCCCACCTCACCCCACCCTAGCCGGGGGGTGGCCCCTGACAACAGAGCTCCATTTCTAGCACTTAGCCACATTTCCCTCCTCAGGGACATCAGAGTGTTGTGTTGTGTTGGGGGGCGGGGGGTGCAGGGCGTGCGGCAGGTTCACTCTTTTCACTCTGCAGAATTCCCTGGAATTTCACCAGGCGGTGGCATGCATCCCTGGTTAACTCCCATCATTTCTGTGTAGTGGTCCAAGGTCCACAGTTCGAAACCTGTGGGAGGAAAACGGGGCTTTCTACTCCTGTAAACAGTTCCAGGGCAGCTGTGCTCTGTCTTGTGGGTCTCCATAAGTCAATGACAGTGGGTTTGGAGTATTGGGGTCTAGAGTGAGCTATGCTCCAGTTAGCTTCGCCATCCACCCACGAGAACATCTCGGGTTTGTTTCCGCTTTGTGGCGGTTCCCAGTGAGGTGTCTTAGCAGAAGCCCCGTGCAGGTAGGTGCTGGTGTGACTCGGTTTCCACCTCTCAAGATTGAAAGTCAGGGTCTCTGGCTCATTGATTTTGCTGCATGTTTAGCTTGGGGGACACTGCCATACTGCTGTCTTCAGTCACCTTGGGGAGCCAAGCTACGTGCAGGCAGGGAGGAATTAGCTGGCATAGAGGGAAACCTCTCCCAGCTGAACCCTAGGGGTCTGGAGTTGGGTGTGTGGCCCCATCAGCACGTGCAACTTGGGGGCACATTCTCAGCAACTCCCTCTTCTAGTGTACTGGTGCTATCCCCAGTAAGACTGGGCCTCTCCTCGCTGGTAAAACTGGCACTGCCCACAGCTGTCAGAGGCCCCTGCCAGCTCCCGCCTTCGCCTTTGCCTGACTCCACAAAACGGCCCCTCGGGGGTGTCCTCATCCTCAGCTGAGGGTCAGCAGCCCAGTGACTGTGTCCAGGAGGGGACCTGTTTCCCCACAACAGCCAGGAGTGCCTGCTGGCTCCATGCTCTTCTCTATGGGATCTCCAGCACAGCCCCCAGTCTCTCCGAGGCTGGCCTGCGCTCTCAAGTTCTAGAAATCGGGCCTTGAGTGCCAGCGTCCTGTCCCCTCACCCCCACCCCCACACACACACTCGCATGCCTTCTTGCCACCGCAACCTTGGGCCAAACCAAAGCCAGCGTGGCACTGTGTCCTGTAAGGGATTGACAGCAGTGATCTCGGGGAAGGACGCCGCCAGGCTATTCCACAGCATCTCTTGGTTTCAGTTAGTAGCTAAAGCTACACCATTTGCTTCATTTTACCTTGTACGGGGCTGCACTGCCCGGGGTCATTGTGGAAGGCTGAAGAAACACTGTTGACCAGAGTGCTGCCCTCCCCAGTAGCTGGCTGATCTAGTGGCTGCTGGCTCTGAGTCATCTCCCATGAGTCCCTGCACGCCTGCATTCTGGCATGATTAAGCTGTGAAGGTAGTTAATGTCCCGAGCTTCCTTACGGGCTTCAAAGAACTGTCGCCTGGAGGATAGAGACCACAGAGGCTGGGCGAGGGAATCAGTGTGTCCCAACCTTCCAAAGGCCCTCCCTGGGGGGAGCTGCTTCCTAGTCTCCTTTCAGGCCCCTGCCGTGAGCCCAAGCAAGCACCTACTGTGGGCACGATGAGTAAGGGATGGTGCGTGAGTGGCAGGCAAAGGCCACGAGAGAGCACCCACAAGGCTGGCGAGGTCCGAGGTGGAGCCTGGGACGCTGTCGAAAGTGCTGAATTTGAGCCAGAGCCTGCAGGCTGTACCTACTTTCTGGGTAGAGTGGCACTGAGGATGTGGTAGGCTGGGGTGTGCTTAAAAAGCAGGGCACAGGGCCTCGGGGGTGCTGATGGGGAGTGAACCCGCCTTGCTCTCTGGCACAAACCGGCCTGACCCTCAGAAGTCAGCATCTTCTCCCCACCAGAGATGAAGGACCTACCACTGCCCCACTTAGGCATTTGCTTAGCCTTCACCTTGACGGGGCACCCGTGCATCGTCATCAGTGAAAGACAGCCTCAGACATCTGAGAAGTCACCTGGAGGTTCTTAGGGAAATTGGATCGCACCAGGTGCCCCCTGGGTTTGGGGCTGAGATCTCTGGGAGAGATGGGGGCAGAGAGACCTAGGAAGGCAGACACATGAGAAGGGGCAGCCTCGCTTTGGCTCTTCAGAAGTTTCCATGACACCTGGCCATGACCTGTTTTCCAAACCAGTTGCCATGGAGTCCAGTTTCAAAACATTCCAAACATCTCAGGTGTTCAGAGCAGAACTGTGCTTTACTGGGATTTTCATAACCGTTGTGGGGTTTTGGGGGTGATGGGTAGGGTGAGTAGATCACCAGATCTTTCTTCTGAGGAGGTTCCTTCAGGTGGACTTGAACTCCCGCCTTTCAGACAGCAGCCACGTGTACTGCCCACTTGCACCACTTGGGGTTTCCTACCAGTGGACTTGAGAGGTGACAATTCACAGGTAAACTGCCCCAAGGGCATCAAATGATGGGTCCCCGTCACTCTCAGTGGTCCAGCCAGCATTTGGATGCAGATCTGGGCTCTCGCCATCTCTCATTCTCTGAGGGCTCTGACTCTTGGGCATGCGGTTTTTCCCATCCACCGCTGGTCTCTTCCGTGAGTACTGAACAAGGAACAGAGAGGATTTGGACAGAGTGGAAGCTGAAAGAGGAACATGCCGACCTTCAGGAACGGGATTTGAAAGCCTTTAACGTTGACTTCATCAGCCTCGTGGATGTCCGTGTTTGACTCTGCACCCTTACAACCACCTCGCCCACCATCCCGTGGGTGGGACTCTCCAGTCCGTCACGTCGTGCAACCAGGTGCTGGCAGGTCGCCTATGGCCTCATGTGACCTCATGCCATTCGGCTCCGGTCTCAGAGACACCACCAGGTCGCCCCGTTAGCCTTGTCTCCCACTTTCCTGCCCACCCACGGGTGAAGTGGAGCAAGGAGTACAGCTTGCCAGACCCACTTTCAACCCCGAGTGTGGGGTGCTCGGTCGGTTGGTTCCCCGTGGCAGCAGTGCCGACAGGGCGTCTTGGTGCCTTTAGATCAGTTTCCCTCATAGGTTTGGGAGAATGTCACAGAAAAGGCACACTGCCTGCACGAGTACCCTTTGTGCTGGGTGCCCTCTGACATCATGGCTGCCCGTGAGAGACCGAAAGGCGCGTGAGGTGGGCCCTGCGCGCGAGGAACGGCGTGATTTGCTCTCTGGGTGTGGGGTGGGTGATGTCGTACCAGTGTTGTTTCCTGGCTGCTTCCTCCAACCAAGAAAGGCTGCGTGGCTTTCAAAGACCACTCCAGGCAAACGCTTCCGGCTATGGGCACTTTTTTGGCCATTTTGAAATGGCCAGTGACTTCGGCAGAGTTAGGAAGTCCTCATTGCCAGACACCTTGTTAGTGTCCCTGCTGGGGCTGTGTGGCAAAGAGCCACAAAGTGGGTACCTTACTGAGCACAGGGACCAGCTGCTCCGAGCAAGCAGCCCTCTGGTGGCATCTCTTCCCGTGAGCCCAGGCCATGCGGGTGTCTGACCATGTTAACAAACAATTGCTTTGGGTCGATGGGATTCTGGTTAAACCAATGTTGAGAAATGGTCTGCACAAGCCTGCATGGGAAGCTATGCCCTCGCAGGCCTCGCTGGCAAGCTCCTCATGGGGACCCTGGGTGCCTTCCCGATTGGTGGTATGAAACTGCGACGGGGTCCTGTTTTCCAGGGCCCTGGATTGATCCATTGACGGGGGTGTGGGGATGGGGCGGGGGGGTGGACGGTAGCAACAGCTCAGGGTCTGCAGGAATAGCTGGGGCTTATGCTTGCTCGGTGCCGTGTCTAACGGTGGCCGGTGCTATGACTCTGGGTGAGCCCTGGTGGCGCAGTGGGCGCCAAATTGAGTGCAAACCACAAGGTCAGTGGTTTGAACCCACCAGTTGCTCCATGGAAGAAAGATGAGGCTGTCTACTCCATAAAGATGCCAAGTCTTGGTCACTCTGAGACGAATTGCCTCGATTTCTGTGTGTTGATAAGCTCTGTAGTGCCGGCCTCTGGGTTTGGAAGAAGGAGTAAGTTTTCAGCACAGAAGGACTGACCTTCAGGTTCTGGCCTAGAGGAGCCTTTCATCTGCCCCGTGGCTCCCGCTAGCCGGAACCCCGGAGGAAGCCGAGGATGAAGTGTAGTCGCTGTGGTTGCCCTGAGGTGGCAGCTCCTGTGGCATTTTCCAGACCTTTCTCAGACACAATGAGAAACCATTGCAACCCGAGTGTGGGGAGCATTCACATGTCCCGGCAACACTGAGCTTCCTCGCCTCCGAAGTGGGAGCTGCTAACATTTCCTCTGCTGGAAGGGGGCACCCCTCCCCCTTTATCTACCCAGACAGGTAAGGATCGGAGAACAGGTACATCAATCTGTGACCAACTCCCAGGCACCCTGAGGTAGACCAGAGAACAGTGTGAATTTGGAGCTGAATCCTGTCCTAACTCCTAGTACTTGGGGGAGGCGAACCTTACTGGGAAGCAGTGCCTTTGATGACGGTGTGTGTTAACTTCGACTACCAGAAGCGAAACAAAGCTGTCTTGGAAATACAGCCAAAATTCGCTTTAGACGTAAGGATGGCAACATTGTTGCATGTACTTTGGACATGTTACCAGGAGCGACCAGCTCCCGGAAAGAACGTCATGCTTGGTAGCAGTGAGGGGTCGGTGGAAGAAAAGAAGGCCCTGGCCAAGATGGAGTGGTGCAGGGACCGCAACAGTGGGCTCCCGTGTGCAGCATGGCAGAGGCAGTGAGTATGTGCTGGACCAGGCAGTGTTTTGTTTTGCGTCTACATCTCCCTGCCATCGAGTCCATTCTGACTCACATTGACCATATGGGATAGGAAGCCTCATCTTTTCTCTCAAGGGAAGACTGGTGGTTTCAAACTGTTGACCTTGTAGCTAGCAGCCCCATGCATCACCCACGATGCCCCCGGGCTGTTTGTGCATAGGATCCCTATAAGAACCCGCTCTAAGATGCCTAATGACAGCACGCAAACACTTGTTTGTACTGAGGTGGGGTGGTCCTAATCCCATCAGAATGTTGCCCGGAAAAAGTGGGTCAGAGAGCCGAGGGGCATGGCCTGGATGCCAAGACAGAGAAGTGACACCACAGCTGCAAGCGGAGAGGGGACACCTAGCGTCGCAGAAGGTAGACGAGGCAAGCATAGACTTTTCTCTAGAGCAGTGGGCCCGAAAGCGGGGCATGCCACACCCCCCTCTGAAGGGGGAGGTGCTAGGATAATGGCAGGTGGGGCTGCAAAAGCAGGTGCCTGCGCTTGACCCTGGACAACGGGCTCCGGTACCAAAGTTGCAACACCCGTGTTGAGTAATTTTTTTTTTGTCTGAAAAGGAGCAGTAGGCCAAATAAGTTTGGGAACCTGCACCCTAGCGCCATTGAGGATCCCTGGGGGCGTGGTAGGTGATATTGGGGCCCTAACCACAAGGCAGCAATTCAAACCCCCCTCCCTCTCCCCCCGCTATTCAGCGGGAGACTAATAGAGGAGGCTTTCTACTCCTGTAAAGATGTAGTCTGGGGAAGCCCACAAGGCCGGTCTCCCCTGCCCCAGAGGGTCACTATGAGTCAGAATTGACTGGACAGCAGTGAGCGAGAGCCTTCAGAGAGAGTGGGTCCCTGCTGACACCCTGGATGCAGATCGCCCACTTCTAGAACAATCCTGTTTCAATAAGGTACCTACTCTGTGGTTCTCTGTCCCTCCGCTCATGCTTATGCTAGGCTTCCTATCTCCCAGTGTGCGCTGTGCAGCAAAGAGCACTCTGTGTTCCAACAACAAGCCCAGGGAGCGATTCCATGCTACCCTGCAGGGCCCAGATGGTGTAGGTTAGAAATGACTGAACAGCACCAGATTTGGCTGCTGGTCATTAAGTGGTCAATCGCATCATGACAGAGTTTGAAGAGTGTAAGAATGACCAGTGCAGGGCTCATGTGAGCACAGGCTGCTGGGAAAATGGCGTGGATAAAGGACCACTGCAGGGTGGCCCCACACCTCTGATTTGTTTAAAAACGCACTTTCTATGAGGCACAGTCAAATGGGGACTCACTGCGTCCTCACCGCTGTCCTTGCACTATGTGCCTGGCTGAGGAGGGGGTCTCCACGGTCCTTTGGGAAACATTGGTCCTTTTTTCTTCCAGAGCCCCAGGAAAGAAGGATGTTTGGCTGGTTGGTTAGTGTCATCCCCTGGCCGGAGCCTAGAGTCTCAAGGGCTACCTGTGCAGGTGATCGCCTGCAGCAGAGGTTCTTTGTTTTGGTGTGGGTTGGTGGCTCACCCTGAGGGCTGTTTGTGTATTTACTTCTGTGTCTTTGCTAAATCTTAAAAGAGCGTAAGAATTGCTCAGGGCTCAGGCAACTACTGTTGTCCTCGGGCCAGTCACCCTCCTCTCTTTTGGTCCCCAGAGTGATGAGCGTGTGTATTCGGTCCCCATCCAATGTACTGGTCTGTGCTCGGAGGCTTGCCTGTGGCTACGATGCTGAACGGATGTCAGCCGAGCTTCCAGACCAGGACAGACTAAGAAGAAAGGCCTGGCGATCCACTTTGGAAAAATCAGCCAGTGAAAACCCAACGGACCGAAATGTTCCGACACAAAGTCAGTCAGAGAGGCGACGCAGGACTGGGCAGCATTCCGTTTCGTTGGGCCTGGGCTCACCGTGAGTGATGGGAGAACGGGACAGCGACTGTCCCGGCAACTCTTTTCCTGTCGATGTGAGAATCTGTGCGTGGTTGTCAGAGTTACTGTGCCCGTAGGCAGGATGCCTTTCCTTCCCCGCGGGGCAGTTAAATGACTTCCCTTCCTTTTGCTGTGGCACTGGGGCTCCATTGCTTGCCACGAGGATACAAGATTTCTCTATGGCCATGATTTCAGTTAGTCCTAAAGGAACCCACTTTACAGATAAGAAAACCCAAGCTTGAAGGAGTAACGGACTCCCTACCCAGCACACACTAGAAAAACAGTAGAGCAGGGACAGAAACTCAGTTTGTTGGGGGTTTTTATCTTGGTTTGTTTTCTTTTTAATATATCATCCTGAAGAATCTTTGTATTCCAAAATGAGTTTCTCCCAGGTGTTGTAAGTTCTGAACAAGTTTTCTTTTGTGGGGAAGTTAACTGAGCCTGTCTTTGTAAGCACACCCTTTGGAATACACTGCTGGGTTCCTACAAGGATACTGAATATCAAAAGTCATCTCACATCTTTTGGACATGTGGTCAGGAGAGACCGGTCCTGGACGAGGCCATCATGCTTGCGAAAGTGTAGGGGCAGCGAGCACGGCCAGATAGATGCACAAAAACAGCGATTGCCTCTTCTTTGACTCTCTGCTTCTCTCCCACTGTGAGCGAGTCGTGGACAGGATGGCCGCCTTCAACGAGCGGCTCTCGGTTGCGGGTGGAGGATGGCACTGAGGGTTTGCATTCACATTTTCGAACCCGTGAGACAGGCCAGTCTGGTGTTCCGCCACCACCTCCGTTTCCCAGACCGCACCACGTGATGCAGTAGATTTTATTGACTGGAAGAGGATTCCAGCAGCCTGATGTCCAAGGACTCCCATCCCAGCGCCTCGTGACTGAGAGTTCAAGGCCCGGGAACGCCCCCAGGATTGGGTTCCAAACATTAGGTTTACTGGGATTTTCTTGTCTTTTTTTTTTTTTTTTTTTAATGAGCCTCTTGAAAGGTGATGGCAATAGATTACCACCACCAACTTACAAAGCAACATTGATCATTGCAGGCTCAGGTCCAACAAGAGCAGCTCTCTGGGGGGGTTCCAGGGGACCTCTCTTGGACTGCCTTGCTTTGGCGTCTCGCATCCTGATGGGCTTGCTTTTGGAATTGTGTGTGTAGGGTTGTAAGACTGAGATCCCTCTTCCGTACTGTCACCTCCCAGAGGTCTTACCAGACCCCCTGCCACGTGGCCTCTCACAGCCTCGGCCACAGCCAGCCTTCTGAGACCAAGTCATGAATGGGAGAGGTGACCATCCTCTTTGTCCACCACCTGGGGTCATGTTCTCTTGGGTACATGCCATTGGCATATTTTGAGATACTCAGAACCATGGTGTGGGCAACTAGGAGTCAGCCAGACCCCCAAACAGCTTGAAACTCATCACTCCTGCTGTCAGAGAGCATCCTTGTTTTGAGTATGATTTGGGGGCATCGGTGGGAGGAGTTTGAAATCGAATGTGAGGTGGTCAGCGGCAGGATCCAGTGGGCTATTCCCCGCGTTCTTGCTTCTGGTCCCGTTTACATAGGGAAGGATCTGTTCACACGATCTTGGTGGTCAACACGCCCATCAGATCTCTGACGCACCGACCGTCTGAGGCAATCAGATTGCCCCAACCACGCTCACACTCACGTCAACAGGTCCTCATTGTTGTATTCGCTGGTGCGGGATGTCAAGATTGGTTTAGACTTTGTCTCTGGTTTCTGAAAAAGGCCAAGCGAGGAGATGCTGCCCAATCGGCACCCGCAGAGAGCTGACTCAGGACAGGGATGGGTCAAGCCTGCAGATCTGTCCATCAGGTTGTCATAACTATACAGCAAGGCCCCCCCCATCACACTTAGGCATTGAGGCCCTGGTGACTAAGGGACCCTGGACCTGGGAACGCTCTCTTTAGGGTCTCCTGGATGGACCATTGGAGAATGGGAGACGGTACACATCCCTGGAGGCACTGTTCCCAGAACTCTCCCAATCCTTGTCTGGCCGACTCTACGCTTAGGTCTTCGTTTTCCTGAGCTTTGTGAGCCCAAAGAGAGAGTGCACAAACCTGCAGGGGGCAATGGAAGCCCGAGCTTTGCTCAGGTGGCTGGGTGGCAGAGGTCACCTGCAGGAACTGGTGATGAAGGGGAGGTTAAAGTCCTAGCTTATGAGCAGACCCACTGCCATTGAGTCAATGCCCACTCACAGTGACTCTAGGACAGGGTGGAACTGCCCCTGTGGGTGGCTGAGATTGTCACTCTTCATGGGAATAGAAAGTCCCTGCAAATTAGCAGCCCAGTGCCTGACCACTACCACACCGAGGCCCCTAACTTGTGTGACCTAACCCCGGGGAGTTAGAGGCCGAGAGACGTGCTGGCCGGTGTGAAGTGCAGGATGCTGCACAGAGCCCTGAACCTGTGGCTGCTATCCAGTACTCGTCCCAGCCAGCCAGGGTTGTTTCGACCTAACTTTGGGTGGTTAGGGTGAGAGGAAGTAGCCCAGAAGAAGGGGCTATCGACAAGGATGTGGACATGTGAGAAGGTGGTCCTGGGATCTGGTCCCAGGTTAGTACCCGCTGGACATGGCCTTGCCCACCTTGCCCCTTGCGTAGCACAGCAGGAGGGCATCCTTACACGTTGGACTTGGCTTCCGAAGTGAAGTCGCTCTTCTTCTCTACCTACAATTGGCCAGTCGTCAACTGGTTCTGACCAGTGCGTAGAGTTCACTTGGTTACCTGCCAGCCTCGCCGGGAAGGCGGTGGGGGCTGGATAACCAAAGGCTTGAAGGAAGCAGAGAGAATTCTGCGCCGAAAGGCCACACCACTCAGGAAATCAACTCTTTCAGAGAGCCCTGAGGCCCGTCACTCACTTCTTGTTAGTCTTTGTGGTTGCGGTCACCTGAGAGTCCGCTCCAGCTTCAGAAGACCGCACGTTTGATGGAGGGAAGCGGCGTCCGGCCCTGCGCCATCTTCCCAACCGATGGTCTCTGACTTGGTGCTCACAGATTTCGTGTTCACGCACCTCTCAGAGGGGCTCCCTCATTTTGACTGGTCGTCTGCTTGACCGAGTAGGAAGCCCTTTCCAGCCAGATGGGTCTTTGGGGGATGCTGAGTCAACAGGGGAGCAAGCCGAAGCCTCATCGTCCTCCCTTCTAAAGAACCTTCTGGTTGCCTTTCTTCTGAAAGTGATCTGTCTGTGTGCCTGGCAAGCCAATGGCATAGTGGCATCGCCGTTATCAAATGCATCCGTTCTCCATCTGCCTGCCTTTTTCATCATCTCCAACTTCATGCATAATCCTAGCAGATTTGTAAAAGCTGGATCCCCAGTGCCCAGGATAGTAGGGCATGAATACATGTGTAAGCAAGCAATTTGAAAGCGCTCAGGTGAGCTCAAGGGCAGCAGGTGATGGCAAGGGGAAGGGAGGAATCTCATAGCTCGTCAAAAATAAACTGGGCCCAGGTCTAATAGAACTTCTGCCGTGATGTTGTCACTCAACACCCTTCCCGTGGACTCTCTGCCACCTGCCTCCTCCCTCCTGACAGAACCCTGGTGTGGATACCGACCGGGTGAGCTGGAGAGGCCGTAACTCAGGGTTGGGCACCCTTTCTTGGCCAAGGGCCAGTTGGATGTTTATGACATCACTCACGGGCCAGGCTGCTCAACCTTTCAATGAACTCACCCCTCACCCGATGGTCAGAATTGCTTCTCTTTGGTGAGGTGTGTGGTGTAGCTGGTATTGACGATTAGTACCACCTTCATATTGCGCGGGGGGGCCTGGGCATTTCCCACCCTGCCGTCAATGAACGAACAGCTGGAATGTACCGAGCCCCATACCTGACGCTTTGTAGATGTGTCAATCAATTCCTACTGAAAACCGAGCAACTCTTACTGATGATAATAGCTGTGGCAGGGGTAGGGTTTCAAAAGCCTTTGGATGGGAGAGATGATTGGGGGATGTGTTTCCTGTGTCGAATGAACTTTCTTGAATGTTAGGACTCGTCCGGTCGTTCCTTCAGCTCCGAAGAACTGCCCTCAAACTCATTGTTTTGTTTGTCAGCCTGGCTCAGTGGAGTCACCACTTTGTCCCGGTTTGCAAACCTCCTTCCTTAAACTCTTCTAAGCGTTTTCAATGGCATTTGTAAAGGAAATCGAACAAAT
The DNA here is from genome assembly GCF_050624435.1 of Tenrec ecaudatus. Lineage (NCBI taxonomy): Eukaryota > Metazoa > Chordata > Mammalia > Afrosoricida > Tenrecidae > Tenrec > Tenrec ecaudatus. Next base: position 14,362,831 of record NC_134543.1, read on the forward strand.
TAAATTTACAAGCACTCAAATTGCCTGACTCAACAGCCAACCCTCCCCGTGCGCTGAAGTAATAACGTATGAATCTAATTAATCTTACAAGTATGTGACACCCTGCTCCCCAAAAAGCCCACCCCCATTGAGTCTGCACTGACTGCGAACGGAGTAGAGCCACACCATTGGGTTTCCAGGGCTGTTGGTCTCTCTGGAAACAGCTGCCACATCTTTCTCCCTAGTCCAGCTGGTGACTTTAAACTGGCAACCATTGGCTCAGCAGCTGAGCGCGTCACCCCCGGGGTCCCCCTTTATGTCACACCTTATAATCTTTTATCTATGTGTTCAGTACTCTGTGTAACCCTGAGAGGCCCTGGTGGTGTGGGGAGCTATTCATTGGCCTGTGGGGAGCTATTCATTGGCCTGCTAGCTGCAATGTCAGGGGTTCAAACCCAGCAGCCCTCCAGTGGAGACAGACAGAGGTGATCTGCCCCAGTACAGATGAAAGCTGTGGTTCTCACCTTCCTCATTGCCGTGACCCTTTCAGACAGTTCCTCATGCGGTAGTGGCCCCCAAACCAAAAAAATTATTTCTGTTGCTACTTCGCTTGACCACCCCCCCCCCCCAAAGGGGCATGACCCACAGGCTGAGAACCACTGACCTAAAGTCCTGGCCACCTAGATGGGATTCGCTGTGAGTTGGAATCAACTCCATGGCGGTCAGTTGGGTGTTTTGTTTAAATATTATTTAGTAAGGCTTTCAATTAAAATCTAAATATGTTATTTAATTCCACACTCTAGGCTGACATTTCAAGGCTGGTCTGTTCCTCTAATCGACCAAGTCTCCAGTTTGTAACCACTCTGAAATACTCAATCTGTATTATTCTCTGATAAAGACATGAATTAATTCTGCAGGTTTGAGTTTTTAAATATTTCGGCTCTTTATTTCGAATCTTCCTGGGGTTAGAGGATGCTCACCCAACTGACCTAAGACGAGGAAGAAGGCCTCCTTGAACACAGCCCTCTCCTGGCCCATCAGCAGGTGAGAGAGAGGCCTTTGGAGACTTCTGCACTGCAGCAGCTGCTAATCCCACCTCCTGCCATCAGCCGCCCTCAGGGAGAACTGTCCCCAGGCCCCGTGAAATCTCCTTGCAGGGGGCCTCCCTGGTGCTCTGAGAGAGGAAGACGGAGCTCTTTGAGGCTTCTGGAGGCTGTGCAGGACCACAGTGAACCTGATTTTAGCCCTTTCTGTGCTTGGACAGAGTTCACAGAGATGGACAAACAAGACCCATCCAACCGGGTGATGCTTTGTCCAGAGCGCGCTGAGAGGGGCCCTGGTCCAGCTGAGCCCTGCTCACTGACAGAAAGAGAAGGCCCATGGGGTCTGCCCAGGTGTTCTGCTGACTGCCCAGGAAGCCAGCACTTGGGGCTTTGTTAAATTCCATTTGTGGTCGTCCTGGTATTAGCTGCTCACAAGCCAGTCTCTGATTCCTGGTGACCTCTGAGTGACAGAACACAATAATTCTGACCCCGTGCCATCCTCCCAGTGGCATTCTCAGGTCCATGGTCAAAAGCATTTCCATCGTTGCCATGATTAAAAATGTCAAACCGAAACCCACTGCCACCAAGTTGATTCTGGTGCTGAAAATGTCAGACCAGAATGAAAATCAGTTCCTCCAGGTCACCTTTAAACAAAAACAAAAAAAAACAAAAACAGACCCACATCTAAGGTACAGTTGATCTTGATTTGCCTGGAGCAATAGAAGAAGCCTGCTCTCGAGGTGGGGGTGGGATTAGAGAGTGCAGAACAGAATTTCAAGTTCCCATGTGTGTTAGGCCGGGTTGACTAGAGAAACAAATCCAAGGGCATGCATATATGTGTGAGAGAACTTTGTATCAAAGAGTAATTATATATTGAGAAACATGCCAGCCCAGATGAAGTCCCTGTCTGATATTAGCCCGTATGTCCGATACCAGTCCTTAAATTCCTCTTCCGACTCACACAGCACATGCACTGATGCCAAATGCAGGAAGAACACAGGCTTGTGGGTCCAGTGGCAATGGAAGCATCACAGGACTGGCACACGTCTCTGCTGCCTGGCTCGCTCAGGTCTCAGCATCACTGCACATGATGACAGATGAAGGCAGAGACAGAGAGGCCCCGCCTCTTCTGATGGCAGCATCAAAAGAGGGAGTTCCCAGCATCCTCCTGAGAAGGCCATGCCCACAAGGAGGTATCCTGAGTCTGTGACTGATTGACAGGCTAACCCCCACCCTGCACTTATTTATCAAGTGGACATGAAATGATGGAGCTACCACATCATGGAATCTAGATTCTCTTAAGCCTTGGAGGCTAGCTAAACCCCTGAAGTGGCTGCCCCGAGACAGTCTTTAAACCAGAATGCCCCCCCGCCCAAAGTCTTTGTGTTAGACAGGGTTCTCTAGAGAAACAAACCCAGAATGCTAATAATTTTATATATATTTATACAGATAGATAGATGTATAACATAAGAAACAAACAGTTAATTAAATTATAAAGCAGTACAAATGACTCAGTGCAACTCACTCCCGTGAGACAGTTGTGAGGCACTGGCAGTCCTTCAAGTCTTGAGGGCAGCCTGGTAGTCCTCTGTAGAGCAATTCAGGCTATCCCGGCACAGGCAGCAAACAGCAAGACAGGTAGTTCACCAACAGTCAGCCAGATGACAGGGTTCAAGAGCCCCCAGTTCCAGAGGTGTAAATTCCAATTATGTGGCGAAGCAGGTCTTGAAGGAACCTTAAATTACAGCAACACAGTCCATGGGTGAGGTGTCCCACAGGTAGTGTAGCTTGCAAACAGGCACAGAACAAGAAAGGCAGCCACATACTGGTCCGATGATCAAAGAGCAAGAGGCAAGAAAGGCGAGGCTCACCGAGCCATTTATCTCTCTTCCCTTCAATTAACCCCACATGTGTTTATTGGCCAGGTTGGCACAATAAACTAACCTCCTCAGTCTTAATACCAAACAGTAGTCTTAGCTGAACTGGTAAAGACCCTCTGCCCTGAGCCCTGCTCTTTTTAGGAACTCTCTGTGTGTGGTCCAACCCAGGGTAGCAGCCCAGGGTCATTCAGGAGCTTGGCAGACAGTGACTTGATGCTGACATGGAAGGAAGATTCGGGAACGCGGGTGGGATGGCGTGCACAACTTGAAAAATGTCTTCAGTGCCACTGAGTTGCACGTGTACAAAGGATTGGCCTGGTGTATATATTCTGCCATGTCCGTTTTTAAATTTTGTTTTCATTTTTGTTAAGAGACTGGCTCTCTCTGTGTTGCCCTTGCTGGAGCACAATGGCTATTCACAGGTGTAATCCCACTACTAATTAGCACCAAGGGCTCCTCCACTTCAGACCTGAGCCACTCACCCCTCCTTAGGTAACGCGGCAGTCCCCGCCACGCCCGGTGTCACCCGGTGCGGACACCCGGTTGGCATAGTGCCCTACAGCCCACAGCTCCTTGGCTCGAGAGGTCGTCCGGGCTCAGTGTCCTGAGTGGCCAAGACGACATGTGCGTGCCGTATCATTGGCCGGTTTTAAATGAGCCCACCTGTTTCTTCATTCTTCAGAGACAACGAAGGACTCATTCCATAGTTGGAATATTTTCAACAGAACGTTTGCTCTCCAGTGGGACAATAAGTAATTGTGCACACAGTTTAAAAGGAGAGAAAACAGTCCCTTCCATGACGGAAACCATGTCACCACCTCAAAGAATCTGGAGATTGCTTCTCAGAGAAATCTAGAGGGCACAAGCGCAGCCGACTCGGCCTGTGGGGATTTCTCCTCCACCAGAGGTCTAGCCTTGAACTTGGTTGAGTTCTTTCCCCGTGTCTGGGGCCAGCTGGGCATGGACCCTTTTTCTGGGTCCTTTATAAAGGAGACCACAGGGTAGCAGCAGGGTCCCCTGGCCCACAGGGCTTGGCTTCCAGGTGAGCATTCCCTGCTGCCTGGAGAGAAGTCTGTACCCGCAGCCCTGCCCAGCACTAGACTGAACCTTACTTGAAAACAAAAGATCTTAGCATATGCAAATATCTCTCATCCTGAGCTCATAAACCTTGGAACTCTGTGTGTCCTGCAGTATTCTCCTTTATGTCCTGTGGTGTGGTAGATCAGGCAACTCTGGCAGATGCTAAGAAGAGCCTGCGGATCTTTAGCCATAACTGACCCTGGAGCCCCCTCCCGAGCCCACACTGGGCAACTCCAAGGGTGACCTTGACGCCAGCCCCAAGAACATCCTGTGCTACAGCCTCGTCCGGTGATTGGTTTCCATGGTGACGACGAGGCCCTCAGGAAAAGATTATGTAGGCAGGGAACTTTATAATCTGATTTTTTTTTCACTTGAAATGAAAAGAGTAGATATTTAAAGATGCTGTGCTTCATGGAGGCTCCCAGGGTGACACATATAGTGTGCGGTTAACTAATAACCAAAAGGTCGGCGGTTCACATCCACCCGGCGGGTCGGTCAAAGGGAGCTGCTGCACGCCCATACAGCCTGTGACGTTCAGCTCTGGGGTCCCCAAGAATCGAGGGGTGAAGGCGACTGCAACAAGGCACACTTCTGAGAGCAGAAGATTCTCCTAAAGGGACTACTTGGTTTCCCCCAAAAATAACCAGCTAGGAGAGTGGGGTCCTGGTTGCGTAAGAGACAGGTTGATTGGAAAGCCCCACAAAGGCCCTGGAGCTAGTGAGGAAGGCAGCCAGTGTGTTCTTTGTACCCGTGTGGAAGAGCAAGCCAGCGTGGCTATCATTTACTTGTTGTAAAATGTGAAGGGACTTGCAAGGCACGCCGGCTGGCGCGTGCAATGCCTCTCCTGGAGCTGCAAGCAAAGGTCACATGTAATACGGTGTGGGGACGGAGCCTGGGGAGCGGTAACAGACTTGAAAAGGGAGGGCGAGCAGAGGTGGCTTTTTTAAGTACAGTGTGACATTTCCTCGCCCGCCGTGGTGATACGTGATACAATGCTCGGTGGTGTGCAAAATGTTACCAGTTGTCATAGCGATAGAAAGCGTGCTCTCCTGGAGAGCGGAGCACCGGCGGCGGCGGGCGGGTGATGCCGGCTGGAATAGAACCAGGGTGGTGACAGCCGTGCGGTAGTTTCTGTCGAGCCATCAAACCCAGGCTACATCCCAAAACGCCCCACGGACCATCCCAGGACCGTGTCACAGACGCTACCCTGAGTTCCGGTTTTATACCTGCTGCCGCCTCCGCGCACCGATGTGGAGACAGCGTACGGGTTACACTGCCTCCCTGGTACTCAGTCCAACCCCCGGTCCAGCTCCACAGCCTGGTAACACCTTCTCCGTAACCCAAGAAGCAAAGCAAAGCAACGTGGTGGCCCGATCAGACAGAGGGACTGTCCACTAGGGTGCCCAAGGCTGTCCTCGTTAGGGAATGGGCCGCCACGCCACGGCTTTCTCCTGGGAAGTGCTGGTGGGTCCGAGCTGCCAGCCTCTGGGTTGGCAGCCAGGCCTGACCCCTGAGCCGCCAGGACTCCTTGCCTTCTCCGTGGAGCCTCAAAATTGGCCCCTGTGCTCCTCCTTGCTCTCCAAGTGACATTCATGGTTCATTTTTCAGCCACACTGTATCACGTCAGACCTTGAATGAGCAGCCGTTCTACAGAGGCCTGGTGGCACGGCGGGGACTCGTGGGCCTGTTAACTGGGAGGCCAGCAATTCAAAACCACCACCTGCTCTGCGCAAGAAAGAAGAGGCTTCCTGTCCCCTTACATAACTCTTCCAGTGCCCTGATGCCAGCAGTTCTCAACCTGTGGGTCGTGACCCCTTTGGGGGTCGAATGACCCTTTCGCAGGGATCCCCCGATTCATAACAGTAGCAAAATGACAGTGATGAAGTAGCAATAGAAATAATTTTATGGTTGGGGAGGTCACCACAACTGTATGTATGAAAGGGTCGTGGCATGAGGAAGGTTGAGAACCACTGCCTTAAACTGTCTTGGCTCTGACGAGACGCTGCCTGGTCCCCTGCCATCTTTGGGGTCGCTGGTTTGTCTGAGCCCATTGCTGCGCTCACCTTGTCAGTGGGGCCCCTCCCTCGTCTTTGCCGACCCTCTGCTTTACCTCCATGCTGTCCCTCTCCAGCGGCCGGTCTCCCAGTGACAGGCCCAAAGGACGCAAATAGCAGTCTCTGAGAAGACGCTGTGACCCACAGTCTTCATTGGCTCCTATTCAGAAGGAGGTCACCAGACCTTTCTTCCTAGTTTGCCTAGTCTGGAGGTGCCCCTGAAGCGTGTCCACCAGTGGTGCACTGGTGTCTGCAACACCAGCGGCATGGCTTCCAGGACCTGGGCCACACAGCAACCAGCACAGTGCTGCAGCCCGACAGGTGGACAACGGGCCACCAAAACAGAAATTCCTCTTTGCTTTCTGATGGCTGGCAGGGCAGGTATGTCTGTGCTGGGTGGACGCAGTGGCTGATGGAAAATCACCCGGTTAGACCTGTGATGGTCAGTTGCCTGGGTCAGTTAGCTCCAGACCCAAGGGCCGAGTCCAGAGAGGCCATGTCATCGTCTGCTTACGTACAAGCACTTCCACCCGTGAAGGAGCTTTCTGGATCCAGCAAGGAGTGTGGAGTAGGCAGCGTGGATTGGGGGTGTCATGTGGGTCGACCCAGTCCCAAAGGACCCATCGTGGATAGAAGTCAGGCTTGCCTGTTGAATAAGAAACACAAGTTGCAAAACGGTGTCTGAGTGTTGTGTCGCCCTCTACGGCAGCGGTTCTCAACCTTCCTGATGTGCGACCCTTTCACACAGCTCCTCATGTGGTGGGGACCCCCCCCCAACCGTAAAACTATTTTCGTTGCTACTTCATAGCTGTCATTTTGCTACTGTTAGGAATTAGGCAACCCCTGTGAAAGGGTCGTTCAACCAGCAAAGGGGTCGCGACCCACAGGTTGAGAACTGCTGCTCTATGGAAACACCAACTCAACCACACTAAAGTTTGGAAAGGTAGGGTGCTCATCTGAACAGACAGCGCTCTGGACATGCCCACATCAAGTCGGCTGGTGAGGGTGCCTCCAGGGAAGGGGCTGGCCAATAGGATTGTGTAACCCTTTTGTAAATGACCTAGTTTTTAAAATAAGGGACGAGTGCTTGGTGTCCAGTAGCAGGGCCACATAAGAGAAAGACCTTGACCAGATGGATTGGCACAGTGGCAGCACTGGTCAGCTCCAGCTTCAAGAACAATCGTGAGGCTGGCACAGGACTGGGCAGAGGTTTTGTTCTGTGACGTAGGGTCACCCTGGGTCAGAACTGACTCCATGGCACCTAACAACCAGAGCAGCATTGGGGGATGGGAGTTCCTGGCTGGTGGAAATGTGAATGCACTTGATTGCTAACCAAAGGTTAGAGGTTCCAAGCCCACCCAGAGGCACAGCACCATGCACAGACACATACGCAAAATATATACCTGACGGTTTACAGCACCACCATCAGCCATTGGTTTACTTTGGGGGGTACAGTTCTATGCCAACCCACGTGGTGTCACCAGGAGGAGACGCTGCTTAATCCTGGTGTGACTTGTCAAAACCAAGAGTGAAAAGCAAGGTTCTGTGACTTGTCTAAGATGGTCCACAGTGGGGGACTTGAAAAGACAAAGCCAGGGGGCCGGGAAGTCTCCCCCACACTGCCCAGGTAGTTTTCAGTTACGGAGAGGGGTTGGGGTTGGGGGTGGGAGGAGTTGAGGAAGTGGAATCGAGAGCTCCCCCACCCCCCACCTGTTAGGCAATGCCAAGGAACCCCGGGCACCATAAGAATGTCATTGAGTTAAATAGGGTTTTGCTAAACGAGTGTGTGTTTTCTTCCAAAAAGACTCCGCTTTCTGATGGCATTAGTATTCCAAGCAGCTGGATCCCAGGCTGGAGAAAGGTACAAATGATGATTGCTCATTAGCAAATAGAATACAGATGTTCGGTTCATTTTGCCTGAGCGCACCGGCACCTCGGGGAGCCTCCGATGCCGGAGCCAGGCCCAGGGGCGATGCTCTGAGCTCGTGGCCCCGGGGAGAGCCCCAGCGATGGGGGAAGAGGCATCGGGCCACCTCGGAGCTCCAGCCAGCTGCACTGGGAAGGGCTCAGAAGCTAACATAGCTAAAACAGCCCTTGAGAATGCTTTTATCTGTCTGTCTGTCTGTCTATCTATCCATCTATCTACACACACACACAGAATATTGCTTATCCTTAGCAATTATCCTTTGAAACCAGCTGCGTGGTACCCTCCTAAAGTAAACTAGACTCAGAGAAGTGACTTGTCCAAAGACACACAGCAACTGGACAGGGTATTGCCTCCAGGACTTGACCCTCTGTGGGGGTGTTTCTTGCTGCTACATGGTCCCCAGCTAACCACCGATGTGTACCTGAGGTCACACATGCGTGTCCTCTCCCTCAAACACCTGCTCTGTCCCTGCAGCTTCCAGCACACCGTTGTGCCATTGGCCCAGGACCTTCATAGACGAAGGAGTCCCCGAAAATGAGTCAGCCTGGCACAGGCGTGAGCTGGAGGAGGGAGAGGCAGAGAATACGGAAATACTGCTTCTGCGTGCCTTGTCCCCAAGCAGCACCCTGCCTGGCGGGTTGGGTGACCGTTCTGGTCTGCTCAGAACTGCGTGCACAAACCTGCAGGTGCTAGGGACACTTTCCTTCATTGCTGCTTTGTCCATGCCGACTCGGCTCCACCCTGTCACCCCAGAGGCTTCCCAAGCCTGGCAGCTTTCGGGAAGCGGCTGCCACGTCTAACTGCCATGCAGAGGTTCGAGGGTTGCCACCCTCTTTCTGTTTAGTGGTGAAGCGCTTCACCAGTGCATCACCAGGGCAAAAATCACAGGAAGGTACACTGGTGATCTCTGTCAACGAATGCTGCGGCTCACAGTAGCAGGTTGCTCTGTCTGGTGCTGAAAGATGAGTCCTCTTGGTTGGAAGACACTGCAAACGGGCTGGAGCAGACCAACCTTCATGAAGACCAAGCAGGGCTGCCTTTTTCTGTACACGGTCGATGGCGGGGAGGGCGGCATGAGTTGGAGCCCACGGGACAGACGCTGACGGCAACAACCTGATTTCCTTAGGAAGGCGTCCAGGTCGGTGGTGACATCGATAAGAGAGATGGGAGCTGGCTGGAGAGTCAGGATTGCTAGAGATGAACCTGCACCTGTCAGTTGGCCCTGGAGGCCGCACCCATGGGGTGGGGGACAGCTGCTGGAGCTTGGCAAGGAGTCTGACCCCACGCAGAAAGCGGGTTGATGGGCATAGAGGGATTTTCGGGAAGGCCGGGGCCCAACCTGCTGGAAAATAGAAGTGTGGGTCAAGTAGAGGTTTGGGGGCATGGGGCGGTGCCCTGGATGCATCACAGATGCATTTGGACTATGATTATGTTTTGCATTCCGTACCTGCCAAGGCGTTTTCTCCAAGCAGCCCATGCAGGATCTTCTGCCTTTGGAAAGGGGGTGGGTGGGTGGCTGGCTGGATTGGTTGGTTCTTTTCTGATCTGCAGGATTGATGGCAACTTTATACTCAGTCACAGCATACTGTCGTGACTGCCTGGTTATTCCTCTACCTCCTGTCCTAGTCCCTGTTTCTAAACATGAGTAGCCTACCTGTCCACAGTAAGCCCCTGCAGATGTCTGTTGGCCAATCCGCCTGTCAGCAGAGATTCAGGTGTCACTGTCGAGTGTCCTGGACAGAGTGCTGCTAGAACACAAGGACATTCTGGCTGCACCCCACCCCCGCCTCCCATCTCTTCATCCGTGGTGAAAATGCCCCACTTCTGGCTTTGACCAGAGGACCTAGACATGCCTGTGGAGTCACCATCAGAAATGTGATCAACCTCGTGGAAGGAAGGTCAGAGGAACCCTGGCTCAGTGGTGACATGCTGGGCTGCTAACGGCAAGGTCGGCGGTTTGAAACCCCCAGCCCCTCGCAAGAAGAAGGGGAGGCTTTCTGTTGCAGGACAGAGTTACAGGCCAGGCTAGGAGACCAGCGGGAGCAGTTCTGTCCTGCCCTGCCCCTCTGAGTCGGGATCGAATCCGTGGCTGTGAGTTTGATTTCTGCTGAAGATCACACGACACTGGGCGGAGCTCGGGAGGCAACTGGCGTATCTTCATTGGGGAGTGACGAGTTTCCGACGCATGGGGCTATTTCGCTGTTCCGTCCGCATCTCTGCCAGGCCGTTTAAACCTTCAGACAGCAGGTCCTCAGGGTTTCCAGGCTCGTGTGGCTGGTGTCGCTGTGGGTCGCTGCGTCCAGTGTGTTCTCTCTGATACCACCAGGCCTGCACAGAGGAGCTCTGATCCTCCGCATCTGGCGTGACTGGGATAAGTAACGGAGGAAGAGGGGAGGGGCCCGGGTGACAAAACAAACACCCAAGCTTCCGTGTGGACACCTCTGCCTTTGCCTCTGTGCTCTGGGGATGGGACCTCTCTCCTGCCACTCACCTCCACCAAGTTCCCATTCGATAGCGTTGCCCCTGATGAAGGGGGGTGGGCTTCAGCGTGGGCTCTGGAGACCTCTCTGCCCTCAGGGACCTAAAACTCACGGAGAAAGACCGATTCCATCATGGGAGCGAGGTGGAAACTGTCCTGGTTTTGAAAATCACCATCTAACCTGAAGCGGTGCATCCCTGTAACGACGGCAGATGTCTTGCTGAGCTATTGCTTTGGCTTTCTGCCAAAGGAAATGACCCACTATTTATTCTCCTGACTCTAAATAAATGAAGCAAAAAAGATCTTCGAGGAAGGAGGTGGGGCTGTGATTGCTCGATCGGGAGACTAGCAGCAGGGAGGTTAAGAAAAAGAAGATCAACAAAGTCTCTAACCCAGACAGGGAAAAGCAGTGGCCACTCCCGGAAAACGGGCGGGGCTAGCCGGAGACCCTGCCCACCCCTGACTGCCCTACCAGCCCCGCCTTTCACTGGTTAGACGCCTTGCCACATAATTTTCTGTGGAAAACTCATGCCGTTGGGGTCACACGCCTTCTGCCATCTGGGTTAATCGGCCCTTGGCTAATTCTGTTCACTCGCCTGCGTTTTGTTAAAAGGTTGCCTTTGCCTCAGGAGCCCCGGCGCGGTGGTGGCGGTGCAGTGGATTAAGAAGCATGGGGCTGCGCATAAAAACGTGGATGGTTCAAACCCACCAGCCAGCCTCTCGACGAGAGAAAGAAGAAGCTGTAGGGTCACCGGGAGGCAGAATTGACAGCCAGGCTGTGGGTTTGAGGTTTGGGTTTCAACTTGGCCTCAGAAACAGGGCCTGGCCCTGTTATCCAAACCCCCCCAAAACAAACTTATTGATAACGAGGAAAATTCCAACTGCAAGCAGCCCTCTAGGATGGGACAGAACTCCCTTATTCCAGGCTTGGTTTCCAAGGCGATCCATCCTTATGGAAGCAGCCAGCTTCATCCTTCGCCCACCGAGTACCTGGTAGCTTCAAACGGCTCCCCATTCAGATCCCAGCTGAGCACTTAACCACTGCGCCACCAGGGGTTCCTGGCCTTATGATACGGATCAGAAAGTGCAAGTGAAGTGCCCCCAAGGAGCTGGCAGTGGCCCGTGTTTTCCCTTTTAAGAAAACACTCTGCTTAGAGAGAAGGCATTCTCGGTCCTGGTCCCACAGGGTTGACAGGAGGGGGGGAAGTGTCTGTCACAATGGAGCGGTAGGTTGGAGAAGATCAGAGTGAACGGCCCTCTAGGGGGGCTGGGATGAAAGGGGGCCGTGTGGCCCGTCAGCATGAAGTGCCTGCTCGCCAAAGGGCCCTCAGCGCTCTCCATCTTTTCACTGCAGTAATTGATTGAATGATATCACCAATTTCACTTACAAAAGCCACTGTTTGCTCCCGCCTTTTGCCCCAAAGCAAACAAAATAGGCAGGTTCCCAATTTGGAAGGAGCAGAAAGAAGCTGAGGCCTTTGTTTGCTGTGGGGTTGTCCTGGCAACAGAACAAATAGATGCCAAGAGATTAGCCAAAGGGAAAGGCCCAGCAGCCTAGCTTCCCCTTCCCGTCCAGCTGGGAAAGTGTACCCTGGACCCGTGACTGGCTGGAGGGCAGGCTGTCTGATGGGGACCCTGAGCCCAGAAGGGTACCACCCCTTCTCAACATCAGGCTGGCTGGCCTGAGTGAATTGGAGGATAGAATCAAATTTACAGAGGTGTAGTCCACCCCGGATGATTTGTTCGGATAAGGCCCCTCCCATGTTTCACAGATAAGAAGGTCGGCCATGCTACCTGGCCTGCCAGGCTGGCCAGCGGGTAGATAATGACAGAGGAGCAATCATTTGGGATGAGACTTTGTACACTGAGCTAGTGGTTAGCCTTCAGGCATTTCTAGCTTCTTCAAGAATGTCTTGCTATTTTTAGGTTTTGCCCTTTGCCCCAAAAGATCACCTTATTAAATCTTCAAGGACCTGTGACCTCACTGGACAGAAATATCTGTATGTAAATAAAGCACGGGGGCATTGCCATTTGAGTTCTGAAGGCCAGTGCAGGGTGTCCCGAGTGACAACAGCGTCGTCAGTGATTAGCTACGCCCTCCAGCAACTGCACCAGGCGCTCTGGCATGAAAGACTTTTTTTTTAAGTTAGAAGTTAATATGGCTATCATATCATTCCATATTTCATTCGCATCAAGTAGAATTGTACAATTGCTACCACCATCGGTTTCCAAAAATCCTTTTCCTTCATGGACTTGATATCATCTCCCTTTTACCCACCACTACCACCACTGCACCCCTCCCTCCCCCCAAGCCCCTTATAAAGAGTCCAGTCTCTATAGGTTCATCCATCCTGGGTTTCATAGACCAAAACAAGCGGAAAATCGTGTAACACAACGTTAAGAGGGTGACCTCCATTGACATAACATCCCTGAGATGCACTGTAATAGGAACAAACAAAACAATGCAAACCAAAAATACAGAAAAATTTGGAAACCAGATCAGGTCCAGCCTGCATCATAGCGGGGATCTACTGACGAAGTTTTAACTGTTCGGGTCAGATTCATTCCTTTGATCTTTCGTACTCTCTCCCAAGCGGGGGTGGGGTGGGGGATGAGGTTCTCCGGAGGCTTACTTCCTAAGCAGTTCCACCAATGAATCTTGGCTTCCCGCTGTCATCCATTGCCTCTGCACACCAATTCTCACAAGTTAGGCTCGGATACTGATCACTCCTTCAATTTTGGATTATATCCGTGGTTCTCAACTTTCCTAATGCCATGACCCTTTAATACAGTTCCTCGTCTTGTGGTGACCCCCAAACCATAAAATTATTTTGTTGCTACTTTATAACTGTTGTGTTAGTCTGAGTACATTAGAGAAACAAATCCACAGAAACTCACATGCATAAGAGAGAGTTTTATATGCAGGGTAAGTGCACATCAAGAAAACATCCCAACCCAGTGCTGCCCAAGCCCACAAATCCAACATTAACCCATATGTCCAACACCAATCCACAAAGTCCTCCTCCATCTCACAAAACACAACAAATGACGCCAACTGCAGGAGGAAAGCCGAACCAGTGAATGTGTAAACATCTCAGCGCTAGCAAGGGTCTCCACAAGGCTGCTCCCATACCCAGGCTGCATTAGGTCAGGCCCATGGAGCTTCTCCTCAGGGATGTCTTACAGGAAGTGAGCCTTGCCAGCTGAAGCAGGGAACTGGCTAAGGCAGCAGCGCCCTGGTCCGACCATCAGAAAGTAAGAGACCCTAGAACTTGAAAGGTGAGGCTCACTGAGTCATCTATCTCTCTGCCCTTCAATTAACCCCACATGTGTTTATTGGCCAGGGTGGCATAATAAACTAACTGTCTCACTGTAATTTTGGTACAGTTCTGAATTGGGCGACCCCTGTGAAAGGGTTGTTTGACCCCAAAAGGGGTAGAAACCCGCAGTCTGAGAACTGCTGGATTATATGGATTCCAATACATGTGTGCTTGATGATGGTGTGCTTCTTCCTTGTGGACGTGGTTGATATCTCACTTAGATGGCTCCTTGTTTAGGGACAAGGCGGCCTTTTATTCTTGAATGATGGCATACCTCCACGGAGTGGCAACCTTTCTTAATCTCCCTCACCTCCACCCCCGAATAAAAGGGAAAGGCCCACATTGGTTCCTTTTTGGTATCTTCTGTGTCAGTGAGCTGGGAGAGGCCGTGTCCTCAGACCAATGGCTTACCCAACTTTTTTATTTTATGTATTTATATCACCTGTCTCCAAAAAGGGGGAAAGAGATAGCATGCAATAATAAAAGCCCAAGAAGCAATAAAGACCAGCTTTTCTGAATACAGAATTTGTGTTTTGTTTTGCTTCTAAGTAGCTACATGGGAGGGAATGAGGTGTGGAAGGGGGGTGGACAAGCTCTGTTAGGGACTCTACTTCACAAAGTCCAGGCCATCGAAACAACGGGATTCCTTCAACACCTGGCTCCGAGTTTCCTAGGAGCCAAGGCAAAGTGAGGCATGTGATGGGGCAGCTATGATTTCTAGTGTAAGCGTTTGTGCCGCTGAGGGGTGGGCCGAGGGTGAGGTCCATTTCTGATGAGTGAGTCTGGGGTCATGCTGCTTCCCCTTTTCGGCTTATTTCACCTGTGACGGTCAGGGTTTGTGTCACCTTGACTGGGCCAGGATTCTCTAGCAGTGTGATCTAATACAATGTAATCACCTACATGATGGGATCTTTTGTGATCACCCAAGCCGTTGTAGGAATATTAGGGTGGCGTGCCACCCCCTTAATCAGGTCACAGCCTTGATACAACTGAAAGGAGCTTTCCTGAGGGTGGACTCTTGCTATTTAAGCAGACTCTGTGGGAAGGAGCACCACCACCCCCCCTCCCCCATCTGATTCTTTCAGGGTCTGGATCCTGCGTCTGCCTCATTTGAACTCTGTTCTCAGGACTTGAGCCAGCAGCCCGCTCTATTGCCTATTGACCTGGGGTTCATTCACCTCTGCCTTGACCAGCCAGTGGTGTGCCTGCTTTTTCTTCCTGCTTCCTCATTCATCAGCCCCAAAAGCTACGTGAGTCAGGACGAGCCTACGACTCAACATTTGATTCACGGACTTGAACCTGACCAGGCTGAACTGCTTCTACATCACTGATTTTGCTTCTTAGACAACTCGGCCGAACACTGCACCCTGGGACCTGGATTAAAACTGTGGATTAAACTCTCTAGAAACAGACACAGAAAGTCTCCAGAGTTTGCACCCACTCTCCTTGGGATCGGCTGGGACTGACCGCCCACCTCTGCCCTTTCCTTCTAGACCATTCTCTGCTGTCTCTCCAGTACCAGCAGCTCCTTTTGCTTGGGTGACCTTCAGGACCCAGCCATGATGCCCAGCATGAGATGGGGTGACTGGAGTCGAGACACACTGGTCCGCATTCACAGAGAGAAGATTGGTCTGGGCAGTTGTGTGCACTGCGGTTCTGATGAGGATCTTTCCCATTACCTTTCGTTAATAAACATGACCGAGATGACTAGACCACTTTGGGACGTGAAGATTGTGATAAAAATGAATTACCTGGGAAGCTTAATCTCCAACACTGGCTCGAGATTGGGTTCTCCTCCCTCCCAGCACTGCAGGCCCCAGCGAGCACAACACGTGGGGAGACACTGGCTGGTGTGTTTAGGACATGAGGCGTTCCATCCGAAAGATAAAAATAAAAACATCGGTTTGTGAAACAGTCAATCATGTTGAACCCACTCCCGGCTTAGTTCTGGTTGGGTTTGATTTGTTTATTTTTGCAAAATGTTTTGATGGAGAACATAGGCCCCTAGCGTGGTGGTTCTCAACCTGCCTCATGCCGTGACCCTTTCATAGTTTCTCATGTTGTGGTCACCTCATATGTGGGCGTATGTGCGTGTGGGCAGACCCGCCTGGAGACAGATAGAGAGCTGTGTCTTGGTTCCTAAGACCATCGGAAATGTGATCTTAGGTGACCCCTGTGAAAGGGTCGTTCGACCCCCCCAAAGTGGTTGTACCCCCCAGGTGGAGAACCGCTGCCCTAGAGAGTGTGAAGAAATGTGGAAATCACTTTTGTCTTGGAACCCAAATAGATTCTTTCGTTGGAGAATCAAGTGGTGCCAACTGGAGTTTGGCGTGCTTGTGGCTCTGCGCTTTGCCACAACTGTGTGGCGTGGATGGACCGTGGCGCTTCTATTGTAAGCCCACGAGGTCTTCTGGACCTCCACAGGAAGGGTTGACCTCAGCGCGCTCCTGGGCTTTTTAGCCCGCCCAGGACCTCTGCGACCTGAGGCTGCTTCTTGGCACTTGGCTCCGGTGGCCGGCATAGCGCAATGAAGTGTGCGGTTCAGAACCAAGATGCCGTGGGAGTCGGCAATGGAGATCCCGAGTTGGTGGTTCATTTGTGCGCGTGGCAAGGCAGCCTCTGGTTGACTGAGGCTGGTGCTGATGTACTGAGCAGTGAAGCGGCACTCTGGGAAATGTGGCGAGGTTCCAGTGGCAGCACTGTGGCGTGCTCGGGGCTCCAGCAAGCTACAGTTCTGGGACTGGGACATACAGACTGCTTGGTGGCACACTGTTTGGGAAATGTGGGACGGGAGGTTTTTGGTCAACTGGAGGATAATTTACCTCTGGAATATCGCCCCTTATTCATCACTAAGAGAAGAGGCGCCCTAGTGACGTAGCAGGTCTTTATTGAGCTGCCACCTGCAAGGCCAGCAGTTCCAAACCATCATCTGCTCCAAGGGAAGAAGATAGGGCTTTCTACTCCCTAAGGTCAACTCCACGGCACTGAGTTTGCAGTGTGGGTTGTGCACCCCGCACGGCAACTGTGGTGGCTCAGGGGTAGGCTTCTTGCCGTCCGTGCTGGGGACTCGTTTGGCTGTCGATCAGGGAGGCCTGCATGTTGCCCAGGTGCTGAACAGGCTTCATCGGTTCTTCCAGATGAGGAAGAAAGGCCTGCGATCTGTTTGCACAACACAGCCAGTGGAAACCATGTGGATCGCAGCAGGCAGCGTCGCTGAGAGTCAGGCCCTGGCTCGGTGCCAGCTCACAGCGATTGTCCGTTCCCGTGGTCAGCCTCTGTGCAGTGTGTCCGCCGTGGTTTTTCCACACATTGACTTCCCGTGGAGATGGATGTTCTCAAATGAAATGCCTTTATTGTGGCTTCTATTGCATGCCTATAAAAGTCAAAATCAATGCCACCAAGTTGATTCCAGCTCCTAGGGGCCCTTCAGGGCGAATTAGAACTTTCCGGGGTTGTAAATCTTTACAGGAGCAAAAAAGCCTTGTCTTTCTCACAAGGAGCAGGTGGTGGGTTTGAACCTTGGAGCTTGTGGTTAGCAGCCCACTTCGTAACAGTGCCACCAGAGCTCCTTAAAAGCAGGAAGGCATCGCACTTTCCTTTTAAACTCTTGGTTTGAATGCCTGTGGGTGCTAGTTAAGTTGTTGTTTCCGGACCAAAGAAGCATCCTCCACTGCTGCTGTCCAGCAAAGTCTCTGTGGCAATGGCCTTCTCAGGGCCGTTTATCTGAAACTCACACCCCCAAGCGGGGCTCTCCCCTCAGCTGCACCACTGCTGACGCCGGGCATGGTCTCGTCTCCATTTGAAATGGCTTGTGACCAGCTCTGGAATGTTCTATCCAGATTTATAGGTGGTGCAAGATTAGCTGGTACAAACACATCTCTCTTTACGATGTTGCAAATAATTACAACCAAGGATTTCAAATATGGTTAGAAGACGTTGGCTGTTGGTCAGGTCAGGGATTTTTTAAAGGCTCCTTGTGAAAGGACTGGGCCGCTCACCACTGGGTTGGTGGTTCAAAACCACTGGGCCTTCCAAGGCAGACCGGTGAGGCTGTGTGTGCCCGTAAAGATGCAGTCTCAGAAACCGTCTACAAATAGCATGGTTCTGAGTGGGAATCCACTTGATGACAGTGGGTTTGTGGAGGTAAACAAGCCCTGGTGGTGCAGTGGCTAAAGCGCTCAGCTGCTAGCTGAAAGGCCAGCCATTCCCACCCACCAAAGGCTCCATGGAGGCAAAGACCTCCCCTAAGGTTTCAGGCCAACAAGCCTGATGGGGCCATTCTCCCGTGTCCTCCGGGCTCGGAGTTGACTCGTGGGTGCAGGAGGCCAGTGGGAGCTAAGGAGGCTGACTCGTCCACCTAAGGGACAATGAGGGACAGACGCACTCCCAGGGTTTGTGTTGGCAGCAGGACCACCAAAGAAGGCGCCGCCACCGTTGGCACTCACCACAAATGTTCCCGTGAGTTAGACAGAGCCTCCCCCTAGATTTTGCGGGGCTCATGTGGACTTAGGTAGCACCCCGAGGACTTGGAAGCACTATGAGGTAACAGCTAGGGCAGTCTTCCATGTCTCCGGCAGAGGCGGGTGGGGACCAGTTTTATTCTGGGAGATTTGTCCTCGCACAGTTAGGAAGTGAGGCACTAGAGAGGGTGGGAACTGCATTCTGGTCTCCTGCTGGGCTTCCAGCCAGTGTGGGGACTCCAGCAATCACACCCCCTCTGCGTGTCCCCCACCCTCTCCCCAGGGTTTCCCCTGTGAAATGACTCGAAAAATCCCATGATTCTACTCTTAGAACTAAGACGCTTCGGTAGCGTAACTACTCAGCGCACAGCTGCCACCCGGAATGTTGGCGATTCTAAGCCCCAAAGCTCCTTCTAGCAAGCCACCGTTTTGAAGGTGAAGTCCTGTCTCCATGGGGACTTTACAAAACACCACGCTGGAGAAAGGATCGGATATGGGTCCTTGCAACTTGGTCTTCATGTGGCTAATTCAACAGAGGTTGCACATCATTGTGGGTGTCTTTCATCTGAGCGCTTGCTTTTGCCTTTTCCCCATGGTCTACAAGATCCCATAAAGCTCTGGCAAGACCGGGTCTAATGAAAGAGTTAAAATGAAGTGTTTCTTGGTGTGAAAAGAGGGGGTGGGGCATTCATAAACCCCCAAGAGATGAAAGATCCTCCAGGGCTAGCTGTCCATCCCTGCCCCGTGGACGGTGGGGCCTGGGCCACCCTCTGAGGCAGTCCCCCAGCGTGAAGCCCAACGGGGCCACAGAGGTCAATTTGGACACTATGGTTATGTGTTACAGAGAGCCGTAATTATGACCTCTAATTATGTACAGTTGTGCCTGCTGAGTTAAAGATAATGGCACCTCCCGCTTGGAAGTATAAGTTAATTGCTTACAGTGGTCAGAAGGGCACTTCCTCCCCTCCCCTGCCCTCCCCCTGCCTCTGCACATCCTCCCCCAGACCCAGCCAAGCTTGCCCAGAAGATGGGCTCAGTTGGGCTGGCTGGGTTTTATCGTGCTGCTGAAGCATCAGTTTTAACCACTGCTTAGCACTTACTGCCATGGAAGGTCAGCTGCAACTCAAATGAGATACATCACCAAGTGTAGACATGGTCTTTTTAGAACCAGTGTCCCCAAAGCTGCATAGCTGTTGATTACAGAGCCTGGTCTGCATCTGCCACCAGTGGTCTGGTCTCTTTTCCGCTGCCATGTCTACACTTTCAAGACTGTGAAGGTGGGGGTGATGGTTGCTCATAGCAACCTGAGGTGTTGCAGGGTAGAACTGCCCGGACTGACGCAGGGGCTCCAGCAATGCGCTCCAGCAGCGTAACAACCAGGAGGGGAGCCGGGCAGGGTTTCCTTCTGTTGTACGGTCACTATGTGTCAGCATCTTTTCAGGGGCACCTGGCAACATGTACCCATCTGGGAGTCCAGGTGGTAAGTAAGTCAGTCTTAGGCTGCTAACTGCAGGTCAGCAGTTCAAACCCTCCGATCACCCTGGAGAGAAAGTTGAATGAGGCAATCTGCTCCCATGCAGATTTGTAGCCTCAGAAGCCCCGGATAGTGCCGCGAGGAGTCAGAATGGATTCGATGGCAGTGGCTTATGCAGCTGTCACCCAGTGATGATCACATGCTGGTCACTCTTCTCCTTTGCCTGCCTCTTCTGCTTCTTCCACCCCTACACGGGCCTGGAGCAAATCCCTAGCTACTTTGCCAGTTCTTCTGTGGCGTTTTCATGGGGTAGCCCCGAAACACTGATGTGTTTTTTACAAACAAGCACCAGCGTTGCCGCTCACAACCCACAAATTGTGTTCACAGACACTACTGAGCATTTTGGGCGACCCGGCCGCCGTGTTCCTCCCATGGCTTCCCCCGGTGCCTCGTTCCGGGCGCAAGGCTCTGCACTCTGGGTTTTGTGATCTCGGCTCCCTGGGGCACCCCCTTGGGGAATTCTATGTTGGGTGACTCGACAGGCCTTGAACAGGTGAATTATTGTTATTTTAATATCTTTTAATATCACCCATCTCCCACTGCCCCCCATACGCACCCACTGCAGCGGGATTCTTAGAACCCTCTCCAGCTGATCGTGAAGGGGAAAGGAAGGGCACCCTGGTAGCTCGGTGGTTAAGCATTCGGCGCTAACCCACAGGTTGGCAGTTCAGACCCACCCATCCATCTCTGCAGGAGACAAGACAAGGCACTCTGCTCCTATAAAGATTATAGCCCAGGACCCCCTCTGGGGGCAGTACTATGGGAGCATATGTGTTCAGGGTCGGGGGGTGCACCATGAATTGGCATCAACTGCCATCAGTCAACAACTCCCAAGCGGAGACCATCCTCATTGCCACCGCATCTCGACGCTGCTGGGAAACCGTGGCAGCCGCCAAGACGACTGGCAACCAGCTCTGTAGAAAGGACATTGAGAGGGCGGGGATGGGGGCTTGATGAGGAGCTGATAGCAAGGGCTCAAGTAGAAAGCAAATGTTTTGAGAATGATGGCAGCAAATGTACAAATGTGCTTGACACAGTGGGTGGATGGATGGATTGTGATAAGAGTTGTATGAGCCCCCAAGAAAATTATTTTTAAAGGGCGCGGGGCCATTGATTTGCTTCTTCATTCATTGATGAGGTTGTCTCAACTTCGTAATCGTACCTGGTAAGATCGCAAAAAGGAAGACACCAGGGCAGTGGTGTGTGGCTCAGCCTGGTCTCAGTTAATGCAGAAAGAACAAGGGGCGGGCTTGTTCTACAGTGTCTCTGCATTGACAGCTGACTGTCAGATCCGAAGACACAAGTGGCCCTGTGGTCTCTGGTGAGTGAGCAGAAGGCAGTCGCTCCTTAGCCAAAGCCAACCTGGGCTCCTCGTTCTCCTTCGTTCTTGTGTGTCAATTTGTACCTGGGAGCGCCAGTGCCGGGCTTCTGAGTGATGCCTACTCTCGTGGACACACCTGCCAGTGTCACTCCGAGGTGGCATCTTTGCCTCTGGAAGAGGGGCTTTGCACATCTCCCCAGCTGAAAGCAAGAGCTGGTTGAAAATGCCGTGCAAACGGAAGCATTTAGTCGCCATTGCTGACCCGCCCTGCAAAGCCAGGTGGCCCGGGAACAGATGGAGCTGTGTAAGAAAGACTTGGTGCAGGAGCGGTCCTATGGGGAGTGGTCACATGCAAATGTCCGCGGGGCTTCAGAAAATTCATGGAGAAGTGGGATGAAAATATAATGGAATTTTTCCATGGACTTGCTGAAGCCCCCTTGTATCCCCAAATCCCAAAGGCAGATTGTGGTGCTCCTGCTTCTCAGATCTGGCAAATTCCTTATTTAAAGTTCATGAGTCACAAGACTCACGATAGGTAAATTAGACCAAGTTCATTGCCATCCAGTCAATTCCAGCTCACAGTGACCCCATAGCCACGTGTCAGGGGAAGGCATGGCAGTCTGCTTCCGTAACGATTTACAGCCTTGGAAACCCCAGGGAGCAGAGGCCACCCCGAGCTCTCCCCTAGAGGAGGAAGTGGCCTCCAGGGTGGGGACGGCCTTCCAGTCAGTAGGGAGAAGTGGTGGTTAGGGAAAGTTAGTTGCTAGAGAAGATAAGCTCACAACATAAAAGAATCATCTTAAAAAAAGAGGGCTGACATGGTACCCCGACACTGTCAACTCTGAGGGAGTCCCAATCGTCCTATTGAACTCCCCAAGAGCACACCACCCTCCAGTTCCCTTGGTGACTTCCAGACTTGACATGTCCTTCATCCAAGACAGCGGCCCCTCCCAATCCCGCATGTCAGTGGAAGCTTGCATGTTGCCGTGACACATCCAGCCTAAGGCCGACTAGGAATTAAGGCCTAGGGATCTACTTTCCAAAAGCACTCACTGAAATCGCTGTGGATGACCCACCAGTGGGTGCTCACAACTGCGTGTTCCAAGTGTTTGCTGTAGATATTTGGAGACAGCAGCAAACAACTCTGACAAAGGGGGTTGGCCTTCCAGCCGAGGCCGTAAGAGTGAACATGGACTCCATGGTGTGTTTGTCTGAATGTCCATGAGTCTCTCTTCTGATAGCCCGTCACTTCTGGCTGAGAGCACCATGTTTGTGTTCCAGTGGTGCATACATCACACGCGGGAGTATGTCACAGGCATGCATTCTATTGGAGAAAATGTGGAGCATATTCGCCATTTCTCCTGGTTACACTAAAACCTCTCACCATCCTAGGGAGAAACACAGTACAAAAACACATTAGCTCCACAGAAAAGGAAAGGGTAATGAGTAATGAGTAAAGAGTAATGGGTGTAAGTCTCAGGTTTTTCATGTCTTTCTTAATCCCTGTTGTGTTCACTTGGTCGGTTCCCAGGTACCAGTCCTTTCCAGCAGGTCTGAAGCAGCGATGGTTGACCATGGCTTGTAGATGAGATGACTGCACCCGTCTTCTGCCCTCTGGCCATGATGGGCAGGCGGAAGCCATACCAGGAGCCCACAGAGCAGCCATGGAGGTGGATAGCTCTGAAGTGGGCTGAACAGATGCCCACAATGATAGGTCATGGATTTCCAGGGATAGTAGATTTTGTTCCAGCCTTTACCAAGCAAGTTGGTTGTCCCCAAAGGCTTTGAGGCAAGAGCCCCTCATTTAATAGGTGCGTGCTAGAGCTCTTGGTTCTGATAACCATAGGCTAGACACGGAAGCGGGAATCAAGATATACTGTGTGATGGAATGACTAACCAAGCATGAAGGGATAAAGAATCTGGCAGTTACCGAGTCTGCGGACCCTCTCTCTTCTTCCAAAACAAAAACACCCAGGCCTAGCGTCATGATGAGGCGGCACCAGAGCTTCAACACAGGAATCCCAGTGCCTCGCCTGGTCCTTCACCATCCTGCACACTGGGGAAGGGCCAGAGGAACCATCTCCATGTTTTCAGAAGGTGTGATGCAGGCTTTTGTTGAAATCTAAACAGCTGGGTCAACCTAGGACCCTTCTCCCAGGGGGACGAATAATGGAAAAGTGGGGGGAGGTAACAGAGGATCATGTAAGATATGGAAAAAATAATCAACAACTTATCAAGCGTTCATGGGGAGGGGAGGAATGGAGAGCTGATGTCAGGGGCTCATGTGGGAAGAGAATGCTTTGACAATGATGATGGCCACATATGTGCTTGACACACCGGAGGAATGTATGGATTGCGATCAGAGATGTGAGAGCCCAGTGAGGCTGAGAAAACCCTCAGGCTCCAGCTACAGAGAAGAGACCATGTGAAAACTCAACTGCATTCAAGATGAAATATAAAGAAACAAGCCTTTGGGAACCAGTCTAGAAAAGATGTAAAGATATTTTACTGAAGCATGAGCGACAGAGGGAGGTGTTTTTATTTTGCTTTGTTTTTAATATGAACTTTAAGGCTGGTTCCATTTTGGTGGTGGTCCTGAGTGTACGCGTGTAGATTGGTGTCTCTGAATACACACAAATACTTATATTTGGAGAGAGAATTTTTGGCAGCGCATGAAAGAAGACGGAACAATGTTGAGAACGTGCGACTGGGGAAGCTGGTTGTTTTTCAACTCTACTGCCCAGGGTAGATTTTGTTTTTGCTTTGTTTGTTTTTGTTTTTTACAGAAGGCATACATTGCTTTCATCGTTTTTTGTTTTTATTTTCTCTAAAAGTGGTAGGGAAACGTAGGCTTTTATTAATAAAAGAATAGGCCTTGTCATGTCTTTTCTCTTTGCCACTGAAGCACTAAGCTACATCAGACATTCTTGCTGAGACTAAAGGAGACGCTTCCGTAGTGTGTGCATCACTAAGCCGCTCCCAGACGCCAGGGGTTCACCCAACAAACCAGAGTCAAAAAATGTCTTTACTGATATTTATCTGTATAAGTTGAGGAGGCCTGTCATGATAGTTAGGTTTATGGTGCCAATTAGTCAATGGGAACCTGTGGGCGGAGTTTAATCGGGTTGCAGCTCCGTTTGAGGGTGACCGAGATAAGGACAGCTGGCATCCCATCTACCTCTTCCTTCCTGGTGATAAGTCCAGTGTGCTGCCCTACCTGTGGGCCAAGCCACGTGGATTGTGTCACCAGAGCTTGAGGCTCCTTGGAGACCTGCTCCGCCATGCTGCTGGTGCATACTTCCCTTGACCTTGAGGCTGGTGGGTCCTGTCGCTGTGCATCACTTAAGTTTGAGGTCCCATTGGGACCTGCTCGGCTCAGCAACCGTGCTACTGGCTGTTGCTGACTAACCCTGCTGCCTGTGGGCTGACTCTGCCTGTCTTGGCCGAGGGAAGCCTCCTCTGTCTGCTTCCTTGACCTTGGACCTGGCAACCCTCGTGAGTGGAAAGACTTCCAGTATATTAACTGTAACACGAAAGTGAGTTGGACTGAGCCCTCTGCACTGCTGTGTGGACTATCCCTTCTCCCTGTATGAACTTATATATATATATATATATATCCATAAGTACCCTAGTTTTGTTTTCTGGAGAGAACCCTGCCTAACACACCTGTTCTTAGTGAATAAGGAAAGGCATCCGGTTGATTATACCTATTTTAATTTGGGCATTTAGAACAGATAACATTATATTTCATGTGTTAAAAAATAAGGGGCAGGGAGAAGCTACTTGGGAGGAAATGTTTGCCACTTGGAGTCAAGCAAAGTGTTAGGGCACAAAAAAGCATAAATCATAACAGCAAACTTTGGGAAGTTGACTGTTAGGACGTTGAAAGTACAAGCCAACATACATTTTACAAAAGACTGGTATTCCAGCATATATGAAGAAGTTTCACTTAACAATAAGCTGGACAATTTAATTTTTAAATGGGCAGGATGATCTGAACAGGTCCTTCATAAAAAAATACTTAAAAAAAAACCCGGATGGCCAACAAGCACATGCAAAGATCCTTAATAAGTCACTCGTGCAATGCCAATGAAAACCGCAAAGCGATGCCACCACACACTGATGGCTTCAGTTTACAAGACTGACAGCGTCGAGTGTTGACATAGAGCAACTGGAATTCTCTTGCCTCCTCTTTGGAAAACAGTTTGGCACTTTCTTGTGAAGTTCGATGTGCATTTACTAGAAATATCCCAAGAGAACGTAAAACAGGTCCACAAAAGACTGGCAAGAAAGTTTCAATGCAGTTGGTTTCCTCTAGAATATCTCGTAGTGGAAGCAATGAGAAAAATGCCCATCTGTAGGTGACGGAGAAGCAATTTTTGATGCACCCATACCATGGGACGCTGCTCAGTAACACTGAGGCGTGAACTACATACTCCACAATAGCACACAGATCTACGATGGCCCAAGGCGAGGTGGACAGGCCTGCAAAGGGTCACAAGTAAACTTGTTTTGAGGGGAGGGGGGTCTGTATCCTTAATTGTGCCATCTATCTTGATTGTAGTGGTAGTAACATTGGCGTAAAGTGTGTCAGAACGTATCATAGTAAGTATACTTAGAAGGTGTATCTTTTAGATCAGGGGTCCTCAAACTTTTAAACAGGGGGCCAGTTCACTGTCCCTCAGACCCGTTGGAGGGCCGGATTACAGTTTTTTTAAAAAAAAACAAACTATGAACAAATGCCTACGCACACTGCACATATCTTATTTTGCAGTAAATAAACAAACATGGCAAAAACACCCGGTGGCCGGATAAATGTCCTCGGCGGGCCGCATGTGGCCCCCGGGCCATAGTTTGAGGACCCGTTTTAGAGGACGTACCTTATACTTCATTAAAGCTGATCTCGCTTTAATCCCCCACACTTGCCTGGAAACCTTAATTGCATTTTTCTCTTATCACCCACCACCTTTCCTCCTGGGAACAAAAAAGGGGGCAGGGAATCCCATCCTTCACTTTCATTCCCATCTGCGCACCTGGCTTATACCCACCTGTGCCACCCCAGGACGGATCCTTTCGTAATGCAGGTATGGCTGTCGGAATCATTACGAGGCACCGAGTGTTTGTACTTTCCCAAGATGCTTCAGTACCACGTGGATCATAGCATCAGAATTTTTATCCCTGGAGGCCTCTGGCACAAGGAAAGGGGGAGAGGGCCTTGCCCGTGCCTCAGTTTATGTTATTATCTGGGTGGGCTTCCGGCGGGGGACATTATGTGGGCTTGGTTACAGGGGCCCAGGGAGTCCTTCGAATCGTGAGTGGCACTTTACATGTCTCCAGTAAATTATTCAGTGGGGTGTGTGTGTGTGTGTGTGTGTGTGTGTGTGAGTGTGTGTGTGTGTGTGTAGCAATGACTGGGGGTGTGTGGGAGGGATGGGTGTGTGTGTGGTGTGTGTGTGTGTGTGTGTGTGTGTGGAGCAATGACTGGGGGTGTGTGTGGGAGGGATGTGTGTGTGTGTGTCAGTGTGTGTGTGTGTGTGTGTGTGTGTGTGGAGCAATGACTGGGGGGATGTGTGTGTGTGTGTGTGTGTGTGTGTGTGTGTGTAGCAATGACTGTTTTAGGAATTCCACCCCAGGACTTGTCAAATAAGCTGACTTACCTGTTTCTCATACAATGCACTCATTAAAATAAACTCTCACTCCACCTTGGGAGTGGCGGTAATGGCCCTCCTGCCGACAAATCGTAAAGGCCCGCAGAGGCAAGCCCGGCTCCTTGTTCCCTTGCCCGGCACTGTCTTCCAGCCCCATCGTTACCCATCGCTCACGGCGCTCTAGTTGGCCTCCATTACTCCCTTGGAATTAAACGTGCAGCACCGGAAGCATGAAAAAGGTGCTTTTTCATAAAAATGGGGTGATTTTTATCAAGCCATTGGCTAACACAATACCCAAAATAAAGTGCCGCAGAGCCATGAGCAGTACATTGAGTTTTTGGTTTGTAATTGGTATTAAGACTGACAAGGGCACCCCAGCCCGCCCAGCTTCCCCGGTCGTTAGCCGTCGGGTTGAGCGGACACAGAGGCGGTCAGGGGCAAGGCCAGGCATTTTGATGCCCGCTTCAATGGCATACTTCGTGTGTTTGGACAGGGCACAGGCGGCAGCATCTGTCAGGCGACTTCACCGCCCCGTTAGTGAATTTCGCCCCAGGGCAGCTGGGGCAGATGTTCTTTTCAACTTACTCACTGGCCATTCTTGGGGGTTGTTTACCGTTGCCATGGTGACCGTCCTTTCCATAGCTGCTGCTTCTCAGAGGGAAATGAATTTCGGTATAAAAGGATAATATTTTTCTCTGTCTCTACATAGCCTGCCATCTGTCGACGGGTGGATCAGTTAGGATTCAACAACCTATTAAGAACCGAGGCAGTGAAGCGATGAGTGGGGGGATTGCGTGTATGTGGCTGGTATTAAAAGCAGTAACAGGTGTAGAAGTGTAAACAGTTTACCCTTTGCTGTAATTTTTGTCCTTTATATTTCCAGTCTTCCCCTCCCGCAGCCCCATGCCTTCTTCACCACCTCCACGGTGTGTGTAGTCAGATACATAGTCCAGGAAACTATAATGCACTGTCTAAAATGACCCAGGAAAACGACCGTCTGGCTTGTTTGTATCCGACAAGATGTGGGTGCCTTTAATGCTTTCTCTTGGGCGGTTCTGAGCACGTTCCAGTTTTCATTGTACAGCCGACTGCCAGAGGCTGACCTTCCAATGGACACACACGCAGACACACACATTGCCACCACCCCCACCCCCAATGGGATGTACAGAGCAGCAACTTACCGGACCCAGGAAAGCAGAACTGACTTAGAAGGGGCCGCCCTCTCTGTTGGGAAGCCTCCGAACACCACACCCCGGCCATCTCCATCTAGAATCTTTTTCCTTCCTCCCCATTCCCAATGGGCAGCAAGCAGGCCACCCTTTGGGGGACAGATCACCTGTCTCCTGGATCTTTTTTTCCCCCCTCCTTTCTTCCATTGCATTCATGGACTGTGATCTACAGGGGGAATGCACACACCAGTTCCCTTGTAAATAATGTTATTTATTGGTTGATTTTTCTGGATCCTGACAGTGATGCTGCCACTGCATTGGTGGTTTTGAATCCTCCCCCTGAGATACAAGCAGGTTGTGAGGAGATCATCTCTGTAGCCTACAGCACCGTAGTTTGTGAACTTAATCTTTCCATACACCAAGCCATAGGAAGAACCAGTGCTCGAGCAGGACTCTCCTTCCAAAGCCAAGTGCACAGAGACACACACGTGCATCTAAACATGCGGCCATGCATGTGGATGAAGGCATGATGAGGTGTGTTTCCAGAATGAGCAGGGTTGCGGGGCCTGTGACCTGGGAGGTAGGAGGTCGGCCCTGTCATGGGTCCACGGGAGCGCACCCTCCCTTGCTTCTGCAGGAGTGATTCTTGTGCTGCTGGAAGCGGTGCAAAGGGGCTGCTGAGCAGGGACAGAATAGAGAGCGCCCGATTTTAGAATGGTCTGCCCCTTTGGGGACCTCATAAATGCCCAGCTGCCGCCGTTGTGTAGACAAGAAGTAAGGAAGAGTCTAGTAGGTGAACCTGCAAGGGTTTGGAGTATAAATGAATTGGCACCACCATGCCTCGGTGTGCCCTTGTTCCATGCCCACCCAGTCTCCCAGACTGGCTGAGCCTCGCTGCACTCCCACCTTCCCCGTGTGTCGGACACTGAGCAGCATCTGCGTTGCGTCAACCCTTCTTTGCTTGACCGTCTCTCCCACCCAATGCTGATGTGTTGCCTTGTTTTTCCCTCAAGGCCTTCGCCAAGCTACAGGGCTTTCAGAAAGGTCTCCTGCCAGGGTGTTGGGAAAAATGACTTTGACCTCAGAGATCTGC
Source organism: Tenrec ecaudatus (assembly GCF_050624435.1). Lineage (NCBI taxonomy): Eukaryota > Metazoa > Chordata > Mammalia > Afrosoricida > Tenrecidae > Tenrec > Tenrec ecaudatus. Next base: position 14,391,818 of record NC_134543.1, read on the forward strand.
CCTTTGCCCTCCCTGCTCGAAGCCAGCGCCTCCAACCCCAACCCCAACCCTGTTGAGCAGACAGCTGGTCTACCAGGGTCTCTTGAGCAACTTCTCGGGACACCGTTGCACCGCAGCTTCCTGTTGGCGACAACCCCGGTGTGGAGGTGGTGATGTGAATCGGCAGAGACCACCCAACACCGCCAGGGTGTGAGGCCCACCCGGCTCATTACTGATGGCTGGGTCTTCGTCTCCTTGGGGATTCTGGCCCTTCTGCTGACCTCCAGAGCAGGGGAACCCCACCCCCTCATCCGAGGAGAAGGGTCTTTCCCCCGGAGGATCCGCCAGCCACAGGCCCCCATGTGCCTTTGCCAACAGCGGGCCCATAGGGCATCCCATACCACCCTTCCTAGCCTTCCGACAGCTGGAGAGGATGTGACTCCATCCTTTTCTCATTGCCAAAAAATAAGGCCCCCGGAGAGGCAGCAGAGTGTTCTGAGAGAAACCCGTTCCTGTGCCCGGGGCTGCCACATTCCGCTCCTACAGGTCCGGCATCCTCACGGGGGGCCAGCCACTGAAACAGTCCCCCACAGTGTAGCCGCCAGTGTCACCCCACAACCCAAAGTGAATTTTCTGAAATGGTGTTTCAAGTTACAGAGCCAGGCTGGAAACAAAAACACACCGACCAAACACCCTGAACGCAGTCCAATTGTCGTCAGGTTACAGTCTGAACGCTTATGGAAAAAGCAAGTTACATAACTTTTCATAACCCAGTGGGGCCTTGGCGGCATGCGGATTTCATGAGAGCCGGAGGAAGATGCAAACACAGTCCTTGGCACCAGGACACTGTGGGCACGGGCTCGTTGTTGTTGTTTACACAGATGTTCTTGAAGAACCGCTTGATGGAGTTAAGGAAACTGGGGGTCCGGAAGCAGGCAAGGCAGGTAACCACCAAGAGGCCCTCACGAGCTTCCAGAGAAGTCTCTGTTACGGTTCTTGACTGGCAGGTCAAAGGGGAAAAGGGAAATGAGGAGGAGGAAGGTGCTGGGTAATCAGCACGTGGTTCGTCTGTCAGGCCCTTATGAAGTCCTCCCTCTGCCTCCCTGTCACCGGGACCCAAACGTTCACGTGCTGAGTGTGCGTTTCGAAGGCTCGCTGTTGGCGTGTTAGAGCTAGCGGGTCCTTTGTGGAAGGCTTTTCTTCCTAGCCACTGGGGTGGAGAGAGGACCCCCGGGGGCAGAGTGGCTCCCTGTTGGGCTGCGACCCAAAAGGTCCACAGTTCAAAACCATTGGCCGCTTTGTCGGAGAAAGGGGCTTTCTATCCCCTGAAGAGTCTTGGAAACCAAGGGGCCGCTCTACCCTGTCCTGCAGGGTCACTGTGAGTCGGCGTCGACTCAGCGGCAGAGAGATTTCTTTATGATGATGACTGAGGTGGCCCCGCAGAGGGGCACTCGGAGGCCTGGAGGGAACGACGCAGGAGGCTGCTAAGAGTCCCAGAGGATACCCTCATGGGCAGGAGGGAACAGGTAGTAAGTTTACAGACCCGGAGAAGAGCAAGACAGAATCTTCTTGTTGTTGGCTGCTGCAGACTCCCCTCTGACTGCTGGCAACCTTGAGTCCGGCAGGACCAACCCCTGCTGGCGCCTGCGTCCTCCCCAGCCCAGGTGTGAGTCCACCGTTGTGCCTGTCCGTCTCTTCAAGGGCCTCCCACGCCCTCGCCTGCCCCGATGTCCTCCTCCAGGGATTGCCCCTTCCCGGTCGGTGCCCCGTCTCCCAACAGCGGCCTGCTGTGATTCAGAAAGTTCTCATCCTCTCATTTGAGAAGTACATTAGGGTGCCTTCCTCTGCCAACGCCACTAAAACCGGCCCGCTGTGCTGCTATTTGGAATCCAGCCCCGGGGTGCATCAGATGGACAGGCAGGTGGTAAGCCTGACCCTCCCACCCTCATGGGACCCCCGGGAGGGCGAGCGAGAGCCCTGGCTGAGGAGCATAGGTTGCGAGGCATAGTCCCACTGAAGGAGGTGTCTGCTCCTGAGGCCAGCTCTGTGCCTGGACAGAGCTCAGGAGGCCCAACACCAGGGCCTTGGGTTTCCGTTAGGTCTTCCTGCCTCCCCCCTTCCTCCTCTACTGTAATTTTACATCTTGTCGGGTTTCTTGCCCCGGGAGCCGCCTTGCCTTCTTTAAGGAGCAGTGGGGTAGACGGTGAAGTCCAGCCAGCTGGGGAAGGGGGAGCGAGGCAATTCCTCAGTTGACTTGCTGGCAGAAGCGAGCTCCCAGCCACCGCCGTGCTTGGGAGGGTAAGAGTGTGTGTGTGGGGGGGGGGGGGTGGCCTGCGTAATGGCATGTGTGTGCCTGTGTCCCCGTGTGCTTGGATAATGAGTTCTCCAGCCTCAGGGGGTCTTTCCTGCCCACGAGTGGGTTCAGAGGCAGCATGCTTCCATCCTGCGTGAAGCTCGCCTTCGATCTCCGCCCAGGCTGGTGCTGGGATTCCGTTTATAGAGCCTTCTCGAGGGGTGCTATTTATAAGCCCTGGTTTTCACCTCCTGGCCTGGGCGATGCCCCTGTTGGACAGCAGCTGCCAGCCCAGGCCCGGTCTGCCTAGGACAGTCCCCTCCAGCAGCTGGAAGCTGACCTGGGCTGCCTGAGCATGCCTCCTCTGCCACCCACCCTCCCCAGCCCTCCCACGGAGGTCACTAGTCTGCTGACCCGAGCCTCTTTGCCTGCCTCTGGCCCTGCAGGTGAGCCTGGGGCTGGCAGACAGGCCACCAGCCAGGGTCTGATGTCAAGAACAAAGGAAATCCCCCTCAAGAAGCTGGTGAGACCACACACAGTCAGCCCGGGGTTCTTCCTCCTTTGAAGGTCCCTCCCGTGCTGCTGGGGGATCCCAGGGCCTTGACTTTGGCTGAGATAGCCAGTCTCAAGAACCCCGCTGCACAGGCAGCCCCAGGAGTGTGCATGACCTTGTCTTCTCCAGATTTGCCGGTGCGCAACATGGAAAACCTTCAGCCGGAAACGCTGTCATAGCTCACATACTCCTGAGGTCACGGCTTCCGGAGAAGTCCATGCTGGGGGCGCTTCTGCCACATGATCTCTGAACTTTATGCTTCTGGCCAAATCCATCCACCCAGCCCCTCTATTCCCACCACCCCAATGCTAGTGTCTGCTCATGAACCCCTTTACTTTGTGGTTCCCCTTAGAGCTACTCCGAGTCATCTTTAACACACACACACACACACACACACCCCACTCCTACCCTCTCCAGTGAAGAGATTGGTACTAAGTCAGGAGAGACCCGATCACCATGACCCATCTTCCAAGGCTTATGTAATCCCAGGTTGGACTTCTCCCAGAGATGAACCCCAGATAATAAACAAAACAGCAAGGAGCAGGCCAGGGAAAGGAGGTCATGGGAGGACACGGAGTGGCACACCCTGCCTGGGGTGGAGGCGGAGAGCAGCCCCCTCCGCTGCGTGCTTCCTGGAAGCAGGTGGGCAGGCCGATGTTGGGAAAGGGAAGGATGATTGGAACCCCCTGCCGCCCGGCGTATGGCTCTGTTCACCGCCAGGCAGCCCTCCCAAGGCAGCCGTAGGCACTCGGTTAATTTTAGAAGTTGTGAAAACCGAGGCGGCGATGCTTCGGGAGGGAGGCATGCCGGGAAGCCTGGATGGCCGAGAGAGGAGGGGTGCTTTGCCGGTGCCCTCGGCCCTTTCTCAAGCTTCGCCGGCCACTGCCTTGTCGTCCTTAGATCGCAGCACCTCCCTTGAGTGGCGTTGCTCGATTTGGCCCACGGTTCGTGTTTGTGCATGTGACTTCCTTCCTGGTAAAAGTAAGAATGTTTAGAGTCCCTTCATAGTTTCCGAGAAAGTGGTTGATCAGCCAGGGTGGAGCTTGGTTGCTGACTGAAGCGTTGGCAGTTCGAGCCTCGGGCCCCCCCCCTCCCCGAGTCTCTAGTGCGGTGGTGTCGGCTGGCCCCTGCTCCCAGCCCCTTGAGAGCTTCAGCTATGTGCCTCCTGGGCATTCGCAGACCAGTGTGCAGATCTCATGAGGGTGTAACTGATCGCGGGGCTCCGCAGATCTCTAGTGAGAGCCCCAGCTCCAGAGCGAGGCGTCGATTTTGAATGTCGTTTCTTCTATTTCTTACCTGGCTGACTCCTAACTGTCCTTGTAGTACACTGGATGGGTGGAGGGATGGATGGAGGTTGCTTGCTTGCCGGGTGGTGACGGGGTTGGTCTTTAAGGGCTTGGGCACACTCTGAGGAAAGTACACACTCGGTGCTGGCAGGGCAGCCTGAGGAACGGTTCTTGTTGCCTTCATCTGAATAGCAGTGGATTAGAGATCTCAGAATGCCCCTCTCCGAGACACTTTACATCGGCTGTGGTGTGTTTTCCAGAAACTGCATTTCTGACACTTGGGGATGGGGACGGGAAGGAGGACAAGATGGAGAAACAGTTCAGCATCCCAGCTGCTTTCTGGCAGCCAGTGAGCAAACATGACCCCACCCGCCATGCCCACATGAAGGCCCTGCCAGTGATAGGGACGGAGAGGGGCCAGGATTGGCAGCGCCTAGTTGCAGCTCATTTGAGAACCTGCTCCAGGCTCCCAGGGAAGAGCCTCGTTTACATGCCAGCCGTCTTGCAGGGTGCAGGAAATGGCTCAGCAAAGGCTCTTAATGCTACAGGATGGCTTTGCCCGCCCGCAGTCCCTCTCTGAAGTGAGTACAGTTCATTGGTCAGAACGATGCCGTAATGGGTTAATGCAGAGTTAGGGACAACTACAAAAGCATCATGGGCTGAAAGAATGTCCCCGTGCCCTGACCCCATTAAGCTGCGTTCCTTATAGATAATTAATGAGAGAGTGGTGGAAAGGCAACCCGGGATGGTGGGAGGATGGCGCCGATGAGGATGGACTCACAGAAGGGACCAGCAGTGGAGTGTGCTTCGCTTCTCTGGTTGAATCCTCAAAACACTACCGTGAGCTAAGTGTATGCCGACTCCGCTGGGGAGTGGTCAGCCTGGGAAAGGTTGCAGCAAGGTCACAGACCTAGAGGTGGGGCACCAATTTGAAGTGAGTCTTGCTTCGCCATCACAGCCTGCTGGCTCCCTGGTAGGCTGATTGGGGGGCTCAGTAAGACAGAAGGCAGAAAACGTGCCTGGTTGACCAGTAGGTGCTCAGTGGGTGCTGTAGGCTTCTCATTTCTCTTCCTCTCGGCCTTGTCCCTGGCCCCTGAAAGGACTGTGTGCTGTCTCCCAAGACCACTGAGTGCCCCAGCAGCCACTGTGGAGGGGACATGGGTGCCGTGACTTCCCTTTGCTGTGCTCACATCCCTGGGCACTAGGTGCTGCCCTGGAATTGTGGGTGTCTCGGGCATTGCCTGCCCGGGCGTGACTGGCACAGGCTGCCCCAGGGGAGCGGGACCACCACCATGGCAGTCACTATCTCCTGGTGGCTCCACGTTCTTCTAGCATGGTCTGCTTTCCATCCCGTTGGATCTTGGAGTCTTGCAGTACTAAAAATAAACAAACCAGTTGCCACCCACGGCAGTGCCAGCTCATGGTGACCCCACGTGTGCCAGAGCCGAGCTGTGCTCCACAGGGGCTTCCGTGGCTGGTGTTGCAGGTGTAGATCGCCAGGCCTTTCTTCTGAGGTGCCTCTGGGTAGGCTCCAACCACCGACACTCCAGTTAGCAGCCAAGCTCATGAATTAACCATCTGTATCCCTCAGGGACTCATGACCTTAAACCTCCTCTGCAGTAGAGAAAGCCCAGGCCAACGCAGGGTTCCAGTGTGCAGATTGATACCTACCATGTGTTTTCTGAGTATTCGTGCCCCGTCAGAAGCTCAGGTTGGCCTCCAGACACCCTGTGCGACAAATACCATTTTCACTCTCAGCTTGCACACGAGACAAAACCTGAGGCATAAGAGTTTCAGTAACTGGCCCAGGGGGCACAGCCACTGGCAGAGATGGTGCAGACCCAGGTTCATCCACCCCGAGCCTGGCTCTTCTTCACTCAGCCACAGACCGTTTCTTGCTCAGAACCCGGCAGTGGTTTTCCCGGCGTCCGTGGAATAAAGTCCAAATGGATCTCCTTCCTGAGAGACGCTGTATCACCTCCTGGCCTTTGTCCCAGCCATTTCTTCTGCCTTCAGACCCCAACTCACATGGCAGAAAAGTTCCCAGACCCCCCTGATTGGGGGTTACGGGTTTCGGTCTTTTATTGCCTGTAGGCCCCTCCTCCTCTGTCTGTCCCATTTAGAGGCAAAGTCTGTGCTCACTTTGTGCCCCCATCACTTGGTACATAGGCAGGTGCTTGGTAAAGGTTTTAATGAACTAGTTAATGAATTAGCATGATTCTACAGGTGGGACTATAATAGGTTTTGCTGGCAAGGATTGTAACTGTGGTATAGAGCTTCTATCTCACAGTTATTTCTCAGCGTGCTTCATGAAATTTATTTGCTGCACTAGTGAGGTTACCAATGACCGATTTACTAAGCAGAGCGCTGGTGGCATAGTGATTACGAATCGGACTGAGATCCAAAAAGTCTGAAGTACGAAACCACCAGCCGGTCCGAGGGAGAAAGATGCGTTTGATTTGTTTGTTTGTTTGTTTTCTCCTCTGGTAAAGAATCCGTGTTGGAAACGCACAGGTCCGTTCTACCCTGTTCTCTAGGGTCACTGTCAGTCAGCATCGACTCAATGGCAATGAGTTTGCTTTAGTTTGAGTCTCAGAGGAAACCTGACCCCCGAGGTGCCTTGTCCGTTTCAAGGACGGCCCACGCAGCAAAGTCTCCTGACAGCTGCACCAACTGAGAGCCTGTCTTTTCAGACAACGTGCACATAGACGGATGCACCCACCTGATCTTCTCCATGTCTGTCCTTGAAAATTATCGGTAGTTCTCCTGCTGAAATGCCTTCCAGAAGTTTCGGTGTTTTTATTTTTCTGTATGGTGTGAGGTGAAGGATTGAAGTTTTTGCTTGTTTGTTTGTTTGTTTTTCAAAATGAGTATCCAGTTGTTCCAACCCTCTCCTCTCTCCCCACTCCCCTCCATCAAAAATTTAGTCGAGTGCATACCTGGGTCTGTACCTGGGTTTTTATTCCACTGGTTTATATGTTCAGCCTGACTCAAATACCATACTCTTGATTACAGTACCTTTGCAGTAAGTCTTGAAATCGGATCATAAAAATTTTGTATCATCTTTCTTGGAGAAAGCTCATCTAATAAGCAAAATTGTGGTGATTATGAACCATAAAAACGTATAACCGGTTTCATGCTTCTAAGATCCTTGGCGGACCCCTGTCTCAGAGCAGCTGATCTGTCATTGAAACTCAGGCTGAGGATAGCGTAGGGAAGGTCCGGTTCAGCCCACTCTCACAGTTGACTCCAAGATACTGGCGAGCTTCTGGAATGCTGGGCTCTGCTAGTGGAGCTGAGTTTACACACACGCATGCACACACACACACACACAATTCAGCTTGATCTCCCATTCCACCTTTTGTAAGAGCCCATAACGGGCCTTATATAAACCTGGAAAAGAAATATTGGAATCTTAGCAAAATGTCCCTGGTGGTGTAGTGTTTATACACTGGGCTGCTAAACACAAGTTCAAAATCACCAGCTGTTCCAAGGGGGAAAGACTGGGCTTTCTGTCGCAGTAAAGAGTTGCTGTCTGAAAAACTCACAAGAGCAGTTCTACTCTGTCCTATATGGTCGCCATCAACAGGGAATGACTCAATGGCCGTGAGTAGTAGAGGTAATAGGGGATGTACCATGATTGAGAGACCGTGTAGGGCAGGGTCAGACTGCCCCAAGGATGTGTGCAGTCCTTACGGGAGCAGTCATACCCACCTTTCTTCTGTGGAGTGGCTATTGGACTTGAACTGCTGACCTTTCGGTGAGCAGCTGAGCTTGGAACCCCTGTGCCACCCGGCCCCCTCACGAGGTAAAGGATGCCTAAAAACCAGATGATAAAGTTGCCCATATTCAAAAAGTGCACATTCGTCTTCCACGAAAGACCTTTGATTAAAAGTTTGGATGTCTCATAGAGACCTGCGGGGGTGGGGGAGTATAAGTAAGAAGTATGTGTAGATGAGATGACGTGTTTTATAAGAAATATTTATTCTACAGAAATAATATCAGCTACAAGCTGAAAGGAATAGTATCCATACTGGACTTCACTTTGGGATGTATAATTCTAGACTCGTCTGTGGGGTCTTTGTTCGCAAAGGTACCATTCATCCCCTTGCCTCTGCATCAAGGTGTTGGGGGACGATGTAAACGTGAGCGCAGCTGGGGTTTAGGCACAGCTGAGACTTCAATGCTGAAGGCAGACAGGACCTTGGAGAATACGGTTTAGGAAATAGAAAAGTGAGATGTGGGGACTTGCACAAAGCTGCATGAGAAGTCGGCACCTGGGCCCTTCATCCATGGCGTGCTTCGCCCTTGATGGAGGTGCCTTGCTTGGGAGATCAAAGAAGACCCAATCTCAAGTGGTCCCAGTGGCTCAACTCATTTAAATCTCCAGACAAACTCCGATCGGTGTGGCTTGGCTGGGAATTTGTGTGGGAAAGGGACCAATGTTTGCTTTGGGTTCAGAAGGTTGGCTTCGGGTTGCTCTTCGGTTTCCTAGGGAGTGCAGACAGTTAACCGCTGGACTAGTAGCCAACAGGTGATCCTTTCAGAGGCGCCCAAGGCAGGGTTAGCGATCTGCTTCCAGAAGGTCACACAGTTGTGTAAAACCTATGAAGCACATGGCGTTACCACGTGTTGAAATAGACTCCACAGCCACTCACAACCAGAGTTGCCCCAGGCGTACGGGTGCTTAGGAGAAGGGACAGTGACCTGAGTGACCGACCTGCGGGAAGCTGCAGGCCAGGAGGCCAGGCCTTCCCCAGGGAATGGAGCCTGAGCTCCCCTGTCCTCTTCAGGGGAGGAAGGTTCCATCCTTCCTTCCCCCAGCCGGTGAGATCGAACTGCATTGTGGGTGCTGAGGTGCAAACAGCTTGTAAGCCCCGTTTGCCGTGACTGTCGGCTATATCTTTTCCTTGTTGGGCTCAAGACAGATCAAAAGGTGTCCTTCAGCTGCCGGCCAAGGTCAGACGCCCAAAGTGCTCTCTGGTCAGAGTCTGTCTGGAAGGGAAAGTATAGACACCAGAAATGCCAGAAAATCGCTTTTGAACCCCACTTGTTAAAGCGCTCTTTCTTTCCCTTGACCTCCCCATCAGTCATCTGCCCGTGCCCCCTGGCGCGGACACTGCTGGCCACGTTTCTGGAAGTGTGTTGCCTTCTCCCTCGCCCGTGTCTTTTTCTGTCTGTCTCTTTGCCTCTCCGTTTCTGGTCGCTCTCTGGGTCTTTCTATCTATCTATCTATCTATCTATCTATCTATCTATCTATCTATCTATCTATCTATTTCTTGGGTTTTTCATGCCCCCTCCTGCCCCCCAACTTACTCTTCCTCTCCCCCCCCCCCTTTTCTGGAGTAGCCAAAAATCCCGACTTCAAAGTGAAAGCTTCCCAGTTGGATTCACGGGTGTGTCACTCTCTTTGGTTTCCTCAGTTCCTCCTGGAGTGATCCAGAATGGATCCCGAGTTTTGAGCCGAGGGATGTTTCCCAGCGTCCGGCCGTTGCCAATCACTCCCATCGGGATGACGGCCGCCATAAGGTAAGGGCGATCCCAGCACGGCGGGTGGGGTGGAGCCCCTGTGTCCCACAGGGCCATTTGGCGGTGGGGAGGGGTGGGGTGGGGAGCAGCCTCAACCTCGTTAAGCCACTTGAGCCTAGTGTGGAGATTCAGAGAAATCAGAGACTCCCAGGGCCTCCAGGAAGAAAGTACCATGTTCTCCATGGGCCAGCAACGTATCCTGGCTTCCTAGAAGGTGAGGCAATCCAGGCATGTGGAAATAAGTTTCACGGTCACCCATCCCGTGAGACCTTGGACCGATTTCTGACCTTCCTGGGGCCTTTGTTACCTCCTCTGTGACTTGACCCTGCCCTTTCGAAGGAATTTGCAGCGAAACTCAAATGCGACCTTGTGGGAAGTGGCTTTGATCAGAGGTACATCTGTAGCAGGTCACACTGTTCCTAGGCCTCTTCCTTGGATCCAGATCTTCCATCCCTGCTTCCCACTCCACCGACGGCCTGGAATAGAGCCCACCATTGACTTAGCACCTGTATATAGCTTCTCTTTCCTGAGTCTTAAGTGAGGACCAAACACGGCCTCCTCCGCCTCTCTGGGCCCTCCTCCCAGGACCTCCCACCCAGTCCATTCTACTTGAGCCACAAGTACATCCAGTGTCCGCCTGTCTTCTTTGTAGCGTGGCCCCCGGGTAGATTTAAGATGGTGCCTCCTTCCAGGCTTACCAGGAAGATGTGGACGCTCCCTGAGCCAACAACGGACGAATCACACTCCCTGCGAACCTATAACCACGGTCCCTGGGTGTGGCCCTGGAATGACTTGAGCCGGTGCCACAGTAATTCCCAGTTGTCCCTCTGTCCTCAGCAAGGAGCTTGCTAAGCCCAGGGCCTGGAGCCCCTCGGATTGCCGAGGCCCGTGGCATGCCCCACACGCTGATCGGATTGTGTGGGAAAGAGCCGGCCGGCTAGGCTGCGGCAGATCTTCATAGCGAAGCCTTTCTGCCAGTAGGTCAGGTTCACACCTGAAGGCCCTTTTGTTTTCATAGCCCAAAGTGCAAACCAATGCAGAGAGTGTGTTCATCCAGGGCTCGAGGAAGAGGCAACGCGGAGTTCTCTTGGCTTCAAAACTCCACTGGTCAACCAGCCTCCTCCAGAAGCCTGGGTGGGAGACACTTGATTTCAGGTCAAATCATGGTGTCTGGGAGCTGCTGAGGGAAGAAGGAAGGGAGGGAGAGTGGGGAGAGGGATTGATGGATGGGAGGGAGGGGCCATGGCTCTTGAGTCATGGTTGGCAGAAGGAAATGTTGCCCATCTTGTGTAATTCTCACAATTGCCAGAACGCTCAGCTTCATTGTTGGGACTGGTGTGTCAATTCATCTCACCGAGGGTCTTCCTCGCCCTTCCTTCCCGGCCCTCCGCTTCCCTTCACATGACGTCGTCTTCCGTCCCCAATGGCGGGTCCCGAGAAAAAGTCAGACAGTGCTCTGTTGGGATCCAGAGGTTTTTGTTGGCTAATTTTGGAAATAGATCACCAGATCTTTCCTCTTAAGCTGTCTGAGTCTGAAAGTTATCCTAAGGCCTGTCCTTTATGGAGAGAGATCCTGCTGATACTTGAAACGCTAACAGTACTGCTTCCAGCATCATGCCAACATACAGCCCGACCAGCTGGCAGAGAGCTGGTGGATGAGTAACGAGGTTCGGAGAAATTAGAGTCATGACTGAGCCGTGAAACTGCTTGTCGTTTCTACCTGACACGGTGACACAGAAGCGTCCTTTTTCTTGTATTGCTCCAAGTTTGTTTGGTTGTTTTCCCTTGGTTACCGTTAGAGCCATCATTCTCCTTGTGGTCGTAAATGGTCCGCCTGTGCCACGAAGCCAGATAGCAGTGTCTTTGCTTCTGTCCTCTCACAACCTTTCCTTTCTCACCGCCGCGCCCACCTTTACGCTTGTGAAGAATTTGAGGCTACTCTGACGTGGGGGACCCAGCTATTTTTCATTAGAAGAGCATCTATCTAAGGAGAGGGCTCTATATCTCTTATTGACCATTCTTTTTTTTTTTCCCAACATGACATGATCTTTATTTCCTGAGGTTCTAACCCTTTATGGAAGCACCCACGGTTACATTATGACTGTCACCAGTCCCTTCTTCCATAAAAAATAATAATAGTAATAATAATAAAATAATTGCATTTTATAACGACGTTGACACCAAAGTGGATATATTCATATTGTGTATTAAGATGTTTTCTTCTTTCTAAAGTTTGATTGGCCGTTCTTATGGTGCTTTCAAGCATTGCTCTACATCTGGCTCCAGCCATTCCTCGCAGCAGGGACACAGGGATCCAAACTGAGACGGAAGGAACCTTTAGACCAGGCTGCCTTCAGCGAGAGCTGATCAAGTGGGCTTCTTTGTTGCCTTGGTGACACAATTGATCACAAGTTTACTGGTTCGCCCTCTCTGGAAGCATCATCGATGTCTTTGAATGATGGTACTGGCCAAGAGTATTGAAAGTCCCCTGGGGAGAGTCTTGGCGGAGGTATACAGCGGGAACAGTCCTTCGCAGGAAAGATGGCGAGATTTCATCGCAGATGCTTGAGACACATTGTTAGGAGAGACTGGTCCCTTAAAAAAAAAAAAAGTCCTGCTTGGTAAATTAGATGCGCAGCACAAAAGGAAGGGACTGCACAAGGGCTACAAGCAAGGGCTGAGACGTAACCGCGCTGAGACGGCCAGCAAGGCCTGGGCGGTGTTCCGTTCTGTTGGGTATAAGGTCTCTGTGAGTCAGCATTTACTTGAGAGCTGTTATCAACAACAGCAGCGTCCTTGGAGGAGCCGAGGGGTGCACTGGTTAAAGCACGTGGCCGTGAACTGCACGGCTGACAGTTCACACCACCAGCTGCTCCGTGGGAGAAAGACATGACCGTAAACTTCAGTAAAGATTACAGCCTTAGAAACCTTGGGGGGCTGGGCCTCTTCCATCCTCCCAGTTGCATTATTTACGATATTAATTTTTTTCTCTCATTAGAAGATAACAAAGCATTGTCGCAACACAGTTGGAAGGCTTGCTCGTTAGGTTTCATCTTTTGAGCACCTCACTTTGGCCACCTCTAAACTCAGATCGCACGGTTTCTAGGCCCAAACTTGTGGATCATCATTCAGAGGCAGCCAGGAGACAGACTCCGCACCAGTGATGACAACAGAGGGAATGGAACATCAAGCGCCGGGCACTCAGTGGGAAGCTGTTAGCCATAAACTGAAAGGGTAAAAGGAGAAGGATGCCTGAACTGGAAGAAGCAGGGACAGGAAGACGATACCAGCTCAGGGCCTGAGGCAACAGAGGGAAGAATTTGGAATTGTGCCCAGGGATGCAGGCTCCTGAGGCTGGGCCTGGGCGTAAGGTCTCGGAGCTCCGAGGAGGGGCCTGCGAGGCCATGTCCAGACCTCCGAGAGAACATAAATCAGTTCTGGAAGGGTTAGGACCACTGCTGACTGGATTGGGCAGCTGCTGCAGGAAGGCAAGGCTGCTTGTGAGGGGGCAGGAATCACACGGGAAGGAGCGGGTGTCTTCCTTCTCCGCCGCTTCCACAGTCCCCATGCTCCCCCTGTTGGACCTAACCCAACGCCAGGTGACAAAGCTGAAATGGGACTTGTGGCACCCCAGGCCCTGCATTAAACCAGGTGGGTATGGGGCTCAGAGACAGGCTAGATTAATAATGGCCCAATTGCTTGGTAGTCGGGGACCACGGAGAGCAATGAAGGAAGCCTGTGGGCCTGGCCAGTAAACGGTCCACGTGCCACCTGTGCACCTGCAGGGTTCCGCCTCTAGCCCCTCGGCCTCTGGATTCCGTAAAGGCCCCGCCCAGGCGGCTCTCCGGTGCTTTCAGATTCGGGGAGCATAAGCATAGCTCTGTAGGCTTCTGCAGAAGCAGGATCTCGGCAGAGCCCCCAAAGAGGCATTTGGGAGGGAAAATCGGGGTTTGCTCTCTCACGGGCACTGTAAGGGTGTGATTTAAGTTGGCCACGTGTCCGTGGGACCTGGATTCGGTTGAGGCGGAAAAGAAACCAGTCCCGCAGAGCCCCGAGCAACCCCGAGTGCCTGCCACACCACGTGATGACGGCGTGAGGCCCGTGGGGGCACGCAAAGCCCGGGCAGAGAGGGGCGGCTGGGGGGAGAGCCGGAGTGATTAGCACCTACAAAAGGCGTATTTTCCAATTCCGAGTGATGTGACAGGTTTTCTGTGTGAGTCAAGTGACTTCTCCTTAAGTGACAATATTTGTCTTTAGGGGTGTCCCCCCCCTTCCGCTGAGTGGCAAAGGTCATGTTTGTTTGTCTTAACTCAGAAAGTGTTATTGACATAGATGAAGTGTTACTTTTATTAGCCGATCATTACCCTGCGTTTATTTGCTGGCCTCCTTTGCATCTCATTACGAGGAGCCAGAGTATCTGTCAATAGTGTAATTGACTCTCCGGTGTTGGCTTTTGGCTCAGGAACCCCGGCGAGTGGCCGTCCTTCCACAGGGAAGTCTGGTTCTCTTCGCAACTGCCCGGGGCACGCAGACACGTTCTCCTCCGAATAACAGCTCCCGCGTCTTGCGAGTTTTCCGCCTCTTCTTTCCCTGGGAAGTGTTTGCCAGGAAGGAGCTTAGACAGACTGTTCTAGTCCTTCCTGGGAAGCAGGACCCTCTGGCTTCTCACATTTGTGGGGTTCTGGGGTAGGGGACCCACCTGACTTTCAATTCTCTAGAATTAAATACCTCCTTTTATGTAGGAGGCAATGGATTTGGAAGGGGGAGGGGCTATTTCAATGCTTTCCATTAATCCGCAGAGAACCTTAGGTCTCTTTTTGACCCAAACTCGCCCCTCCAGTGCAGAGAGGGCTCAAGTGTCCAGGTCACGCCAGAAGATCAGGCGAGAGCTGATGACCGTGTGTCCTTCATGTGTCAGCCGGTTGGCATCCAGGGGATTCCAAGTCCTGGTGTCTCCACATGTGTGAGCGTCCATCTGGTCTCCCGCGTGTGGGCGATGGCTGGTTTTCCCAAAGTCGATCCAGACTTTCTTTCCAGCACATCTGATGCATCTGCTTTTTGGTTAGCCGTGCGAGTTAACAGCTTGCCCTCAGGGCACTGGGTCCCAGTGGCATGCTCTCAGGGGCCATGTTCCCTGTGCCCTCTCACTCTGGGATCTCGGGCAGATGCACCTGGGTTGCTGTTAAGAAAAACAGTAGGCGCTTCATAGGGTGGCAGGTTAGCGCCGTTTATGTACCGGACAGAGCAAGCCTGGTAGAGTGGCTGGTCACTGGGAGAGGCAGTGCCGTCATCCCGCCTCTGCGCACCCTCCCTGGTCTTCTCTGGCACGAAAAGCTTGGTTCACAAGCCTTCGGAGAAAGTATCTTAATGCCACCTCCGACTAGTTGCCCTGGAATCAACGCCAGCTCACGATGCCTCCTTTGCTCCACTGGGTGGTGACTGGTTCACTGGGGTTTGGGGACGTAGGTTCCCAGGCATCTTGTCTGAGAAGCCTCGGGGTGGACTCCATCTCCAAACCATCTGGTTAGCAGCCGGGCGCACTTAGCCTTTTGCTCCACTCCGGGTAAACTTGTGGCGGAATCATAGGTTTTTGCGCAAGGACGATCATCCTCTGGACTAGAAACCGATCCCAGGTTCCGTAGGGGAAGTATTCGTAGCTCACGTGAGGAGCTCATGGTCCAGCCTGTAACCGACCATTGCAGTAGGTGGGCCCTGTCCGCTCCCAGGAACAACTGTGTGGCCAGAGCAGACATCTTAGTCCCCTGAGGTGGCTTGGCCTTTGCTGCTGTGTGGTCACAACATTGCAGAATCCCAGGGTTGGCTAGGATCCTTGCCGTTGGGGTTAGGTACCGTCCAGGCAGCCCCGACTCCTGGCAGCAACCTTACACACAGCAGAACAAAGCATCGCGTGCTCCTCCCAGTCAGTGTTACCTTTGAACCTTTTGTGGAAGCCACTGTGTCAGTTCGCTTGATTGACAGTCTCCCTCTTCCTTGGTGTGACCCTCTCCTGATAACACATCCAAAGTATGTTGCATGAAGTCTCACCATCCTTGCTGCTAAGGAGCATTCTGGCTGGACCTCCTCGAAGACGGATCTCTTCGTTTTTCTAGGGGTGGTCCACAGTCCTTTCACTATTCCACAGCAACACCCCAATTCAAAGGCATCGGTCCCTCAGTCTTCCTCATGCATCGTTCAACATTCACATGTACAGGAGGTGATTGACAGTGCTACGCCTGGGGTCAAATGTACCTTAGTCTTTAAAGTGACATCCTGGCTCTTCTTCAACACTTGAAAGAGGCCTGTGCAGCCTCGTTGGATTCCTGATGGCTGCTTCAGTGGGCGTGGATTGTGGAGCCAAGCAAGATGAGAGCCCTGGGCGTTGGTCTTCTGTTAATTTCTCACAAATCTGTCAGCTGGGAGGATTTCGGTTTTCTTTCCATTGAGTTGTGATCCATACTGCATCCAGCCTGCAATCCTGAATCCTGATCAGTAAGTGCTTCAAGCCCTCTTCACTTTAAGCAAGTACGGTTATCCCGCCTGCATACCGCAGGTTGATAAAATGCCCACCTCCGAGGATGCGTTCTTCTTCGCGTAATCCAACCTCTTGGATATTTGCTCAGGATTCAGATTGGCTAAATATAATAAAAGGATACGGCCCCCGACGCACACCTTTCCAGATTGTTCTGTTCGAAGGACTGCCTCTTGTCTGCGGACAGGTGCTCTGCAGGAGTACAATGAAGTGTTCTGGAATACTGTTCTTTTAAGTTATTGATTATAGGACAACTCTTATCTTTTGCTTCTTTTTAATCCATCTTGGAATTTGTTCATTTCAATTCAGTTTCCAAGTGTACTGGCAGAAACTTGTTTATATCTTTTCACCTCCTTAAGTTATATCATTTCATCTCCTTAAGTGTTTGCTGCCTTTGGAGTTGTAGGCTCTTTGAGTTGGGTTGAGCTTTCCTTTCATATTTTGTCTCAACTGTCTTTTTTCTTGATTAATTTTACATGAGGTTTTATATCTGTTTTTGTTCGTTTTTCCCCAGCAATGGACTTTCGTTGTTATTACCTCTATTTTGCATTTTGTTTATTTTGGTTTATTTTGCTCTGTTTCATTGGTTTCATGTATACATATAGTTTCCAATCCACTTTCTCTGAATTTGGTCCCCTTTAAGTTATCTAGATTGGATTCTTTCACTTTTAACCTTACTTTTCTTTTTTCCTTTTTTTATATGTAAGCGAGAACTTTATATCAAAGAGTAATTCTATATTAAGAAAATACCCCAGCCCAGTCCAGATCAAGTCCATAAGTCTGATATTAGCCCACATTTCCAATCTATAAATTCCTCTTCACAATCATGCAACACTTGCAATGACACTGAATGCACGAAAATCCTATGTCAGTGGGTGGAAAGTCTTGTGGATTCAGTGGCGGTGGAAGCATGTCAGTGCTGGCATGTGTCTCCCACGTGGCTCCTCCAGCTCCAGAGCCCTGGCTCCATCAGCATAGCTCCAGGTGGCTTGTCAACCGGAATGTCTCGCAGGGAGAGTGTGTGCCCCACTTTCAGGGAGGAAGACAGGAGTTCCCGCAATCCTCAGGAAAAAGCCATGCCCACACAAAGGCAGCATTGGCAATGATCTGATTAATAGGTTCTACCCCTTCACTCAAGTTAACAGGAGATTAGGGAACTGCCACATCCCATAAAGAGTTAGTCTCCAAAACCCACAGGGCAGTTCTACCCTGTCCTATAGGGTTGCTATGAGTTGGAATTGACCCAATGGCAGTGAGTTAGTTGGGTTGGGTTACATGATAAGGACAATTTCATTTATTTTTGTAATAGATATTTTCTGTTAGTTTTCAGCATGTGTTCAAATTTTGTGCCGGTTAGTTTCTTAGAAAACAGATTTGTCTACCATAAAATAGATCTACTGTAAGTGCACAATTCAATGATTTATAGTACAGCTTATAGAATTGTGTAAGTAGTTATATACCCGTCATACCAAGAACCTGTGAAAGCAGAAGCCTGTCAGAGAAGGAAAACTCACATCTCTCACTTAGCAGAGAGATGGTATGACTGCACCCTGTCAAGGATGGAACAACTCAGTCCGGCTGAATTCTGACTCTCCTGGGTTTTACTGTATAAATACATAATGAAGTTAGAGAATTGTGAAGTGCATTTATATATACGTATATCTCTTTCATTTTATGTAGTGACATCTTTTCTTCTAGGAGTATTTACTTATTTTTTAAACCACTTTATTGTGGGCTCATACAGCTCTTATCACAATACATACATACATACATACATACATACATTGTGTCAAGCCCATTTGTGCGTTTGTTGCCATCATCATTTTCAAAACATTTTCTCTCTACTTGAGACCTTGGTATCAGCTCCTCGTTCCCCACCCCACGCCCCCACACACCCACCCTCACTCACGAATTCTTGATAATTTATAAATTATTATTATTTTTTCATGTCTTACACTTACCGATGTCTCCCTTCCCTCACTTTTCTGTTGTCCATCCCCAGGGAGGGGTAACCTTGCTTTTTCTTCTTTTTTTTTTTTTTAACCTTGCTTTTTCTAAGAAATGTTGTAAATCTCTCTGAAACTGCTACCTGGAGATACCCTTATGATTTGCTATCTTTTCCTTCCATTACTAAGTGCAAACTGTTCTCTAATTTCCTTTATGACTTCTCTTTGGATCCTTAATTCTTTTTTTAGAAGTATGGTTTCACACCTGAAAGCGAGGGCTTGTTTTTTATTTTTGTTTTCAGCTCCCTGGGCAGCGTTGATTAGCAACATCAATACATTGTGATCAGAGATTTTCTCTGGAAGGTACCACTTCTCTGACATGGAGCCGTACTATTTGGCCTCGTCTGATTCACTTTGGGTCAATATTTCAAGGGTGCTCCAAAGGCCAGTGCTTTCTCTGTTATGAGCACATGTCATGTGTGAGCATTTGTTCATTAGATCAAATCTTCTACATACTTACTGCACATGGGTTTGTGTGTGTGAGGGAGAGACACGGACAATAAAGGCATAAGCCTGGTCATGGCCATCCTCACCACAGTGTATAAAAATCTCCCTGATCTGGCTTTGATATAACTACACCAGCATGATGCAACAGTTTCTATCCTTTTGCTTTTAATCTTTTTCTGCCCTTAAGTACTAACAAGATCATTCTTATAAATAGCCTGTAAGCCCCCCACCCACCCCATCCCCTTTCTTCCCCACTCTGATTGCCTCTCTCTTTTTAGCTGGAGATTCTGTGTCCATTTACTGATATATCTGGATTCATTTCTATCTTACTTTAACACCCTACTTTTTTCTGGGTTCTTTTTACTTTCCAGCATTATTTTTATTTTTTAAATAATTAATGATTTGGGGGTAGAGTTCCTACAGATATGTTAACGATCTGTAACTCAATTAGATCAAGCATAGTTGTACAATTGGCTGCTGCCATCAGTTTCAAAACCGGTTTCTTCTTGAACTCTTTGATATCAGCTCGCTCCCCATTATCCCCTCTCTCCTGAGGAGCCCTTATTATATTATACATATATTATTATTATTGCTGCTGTTGTTATTTTTGCCATCTCTTATACCGTCTAGCATCATTCTAAATCGATAGCGATTGTCCCACTCTTTATTCCGTTTCCCCCCTTTAGATTGATTGAGAAGTTACACATTCTCTCTCTCCTCCTTTAGTATTAATCCTAGAAACTTTACCATGAATATTTTAAAACCTTAATCAATATCCTCAACCTCTTGATCAATACAGGGCCCTTGGACTTGGGTTCGGTTTTGTTGTTGTGTATCTTCTTTCAGCCCTTCTTCATCATCATGATCAGGCCTTGAGACCCAGTGCTGGTTCGCGTCTTCTCTTTACCATTTCTTCTCACACCTCAAACCTTTTTAGTTCCTTTTCTTCTTAAGATGCATTCTTGGTTTCCTGTAGTGAAGGCCAGCCTGGTGTTTGTCTAGCACAGCCATATTGCACCCTCATTCTTCAAAGGTGATTTTCTTAGACCTCCTGTTTCAGGTTGACGACGTGTTTGTCTTCTCTCGTTTTCTCTCGACACTTGGAGAATGCTGTACTGCTTTCCCTTCTTTTGTCTGCATCCTTGTGCGGCTTCAGGTCACATGGTCTCGTAGTCAATCTCATGTGATTGGATTTGTTGGATTGCCAAATCTGGAGATGGGCATCTCTCATCAGAACGAGAAGAGTCTCAGCCATTTGCTAGTCAACTCTTGGTTCATTCTTTTTTCCCCTCCTCTTCACTGTGGAACTCCGATTAGACTTGTGTTGGACCTTCTTGTGCTCCACACCGTCCGACCTTTCTTCCTTATTTTCCATCTCTCTCCGTACCTCTCTGCTACATTTCAGTTAAACTTTCAGAGCTCTCTCCCGGTTCACTCATTTTCCTCTGGGCTCGTTTTGTGTTTGTTTGTTGGCTTGCTTGGTTTTGTTTTAATAACAGAGTATATACTTTGCCATTTCTAGAAAATCTAGTTAGAACGTTGTGAAATCCGCCTGCTTAGTTTGAAAAGTCTAGTCTTCCTTTATATTATTTTTCAATCCCCCTTTCTTAAAACATACTTTACATTCTATATCTAATTTTGTTTTCAATATTTGCAGACTTTGGGGTTCACTCTATCGTATCGTTTTCCTGTTGCATCTTCCTTATGGTGGCTGATTTTCTGTTTCTGAAATGATTTTTTTTGTGAACGTGGTTTTTGAAGTCTTACCTGTGGGAATTCTTTGTAGCCTGAGTTTAAAGTGTGTTCTTCCAGAAAGGATTTTCTTTTTCGGTTGGTTGGCACCACTGGACACTTGAAATTACATTTAGGTTGGGTCTTTGGGGCCACTCTCTTAGTAGAAGTTCTGGCCTCGACCCCCCCCCCCCCCCAAGACTTGAAGCTCTGGCTAAGAATTCTTAGGGGAGGTTTCTCTCTCCACCTCCAGCTCATTGTGGGGCGCAGGGTTTGGATCTCTGCCTTAGAGGGAAATTGAGCCTTCTTTGTGGGTGACCTCCTCCAGGCTTTCCAGTTTTGCACATGGTATGTATATGTGGAGACATTTCTAATGGCTTCTTTACTGGCGCATCTGGTGTGTTTTCGGTTTTGAACTTGTATTTGGATAGTTGCTGGTCTGAAATAGGGGTGCTTTCTTGTAGACAGGATTCACCTCTGAAACCTCTGCTGGGAGCCTGAGGGACCAGTACGCCTGAGACACCCCTTCAGGAGTCAGTCAGCATGGACCTCCCAAGAGCAGCCTTCCTGGCACACACATACCTCCATCCCTATCCCCCCCCATGTGCTTGGGTTCTTCTCCCAGTACATGAGACATGTGTGTGTGTATGTGTATACGGGTGGGTGGGCCTCTGATCACCCTCTCATTTTCTAGTGAGCCCAGCAAGGCTTTAAAAATGTGTCGCTTTACTTCATCCTGCTCTTACAAATCCCCATTGGAAGAATGCTTCCCAATGTTTGCCCCTGTGAGGAGAGGAAGGCACTGGCCATGTCTTTCTGCCTGTGGTTGGTTCTGAACAAAAGGCCTGTGCCGTCTGCAGCCCCCACTTCTACAGCCTGTTAGTCCAGAGTCCTTCAGAAGGTGGCTGGACCCTAGATAGCAGCCTCGGGGCTCCAGAGAGGACCGTGGTATGTAAAGCAGCTGAGAGATGGAGGCCACACCGAGTGATTGACCTGTAAAGGAACAAATAGCCGGTAGAGAGGACAGCAGTGTGCATCCTGCTTGAATCGCAAGCTCTACTTGAACTTACCTGGTGCAGCCATTCGCTGCCTGAACGAACGTGATTTCTCCTATTGTAGCTCAATATTTCCCACTTATCTCCGAAGAATTCGTGCCAGTTTCATTTAGAGATCTGCGACACGTGGAATTGCTGAGCCATGGGCTTGCCTAAGCTTGGAGAGGCTTGGTCAAACAAGTGATTTCGACATGTGCTGATACATGATCATTGTGACATGTAAATTCAACTAAAGCCGACTTAAAACACATCCCGCGCTCACTTGAGTGAATTCACCTCCCGGCTCGCTCAGATGGCTGGTGACTTGTGAGCATTTGCTGACCAGCAGTGACATGGTTTAGAGGGAACCCCAGGCAGCAGTTCCACTCTGCCCTGGAAGGTTGCTGGGGCTCAGAAGCTGCTCCACAGCAGTGGATTTGGGGTACTGACAGCCCCTGCAGGGGAGTGTTGGACTCTGTGTCAGTGCAGCCAGCTTGTCAATTTTCTGCCAAGTTTTATGTCCAATGTAGGGATTATAAACCCATGCTAAAAATCGCCAGGAAAGTTAATTTTATCAAATGATCAAAGAGAAGCATTTATGTTTCGATTCTAATTCTCTGGGGGCTGCATCCGTACCTGTTTTTGTCAAGAAATTGTATCCATGGACAGATTGGAGAGGGAGAGGGGGACAGTTCTGCTTACCCAGCCTGGGACCTGGGACCACCAGGAAGTTTTCATTTGCCAGGAAAGTGCTTGAGCGAGACCCCTGTCCCGGCACGCGGTCGGTATGTGATGTGGGGGGTGGGACCACGTCACCTGCAGGGTGGTAGACTGCGTGGACCTGCCGTGGGACGTTGGTGCGATGTGGACCACGTGGCCTGGGGTGCAATTGGTGTGGAACCAGGCAGCCTGCTGGGTGAGAGGTGAGGGGTATGGCTGGGCGGCTTGCAGGGCCGGCTGCATGGGGATCCGTGTAGGACGTGGACCGCGGGGCCCGCGGTGTTGCTGGAGCGATGCCAGACACCTGCACTATGGAGCTGAGTCCAGGGCTGTGGGCGGCTTCTTTAAGTCTTCTGCTCTTGTTCGAAAGTCTTAATCGCCTCAAGGAGCCCTGGTGGCCGAGTGTTTAGGCGCTGACTGCCAACTATAAGGTCCGCAGTTTGAAACCACCAGCCTCTCCTCGGGACAAGGACGGGGCTTTATTCTCCCCAAAAGAATTACAGTCTGGGAAACTCACCGGGGCACGTCTACCCTGTCCTATAGGGTCCCTGTGAGTCAGCACCCATTCGATGGCAGTGAATTTGGTTCGGTTCAGTTTGGTTCGGTTTGGGTACTGCCTGCCTGAGCTGCTAGTGTCGGGCAGTGGGAGAATTCTCCCCTCCCCACGGGAGATGTGGGCTCTGTTCCTGGTCAGGGCATCTCCCACACAGCCATCACCCAAGTGCCCGTGGAGCTGGCCTGCCTTCGTGGGGCTTCTAGCCTCAGACAGACTCGGAGGAAAGGATTGGCCGTCTGCTTCTGGGAAGGCACGGCTGAAGCCTCTCGGTATGATCACGACCCATGTCAGAGATGGCAGAGCCGGGGGTCAGCTCCATGGCAGCTCCCCTGCACCCCTGTTTGAGGAACAGTGTGGCGGGGTTGGGTGCAGGACGTCATCTCAGCAGTACTCAGCTCTGATTTCGGACCCTGGCTCTGGTTCTAGGGCACTGTCTCAGCAAACGCGTTGTTTTCAAAATGCCCAAGCCTCCCGAAGTGAGGTAGCATAGCACACACCACAGACCCTTCGCCTGAAGAGTGCCCTCTCGGCAGAGTCCACGTCCCTGATTTCCTCCTGGGAGGCTCCCCACCGACCCACGGGTAGCAGGGGCACTTCAGCACCACGGGTTCCCAAGGAATGGTCGAAACAGTTCTTTCTCCCTTTTGAAAAAAATGTATTTTCTTTATACCGGACCCAGTGCCCTTTACTCATTCAAACACAGTTGGGTTCACTCAAGCCTTTGTCTGTTTTACGCTAGTTCGGTAGAACTGGTGTATTAAGCCGAGTTTTCCAGCACAATTTTCATGCAGCTTTTGTGGTAAGAGTAGGTGCCTCAGCTGATAGTCGGGTTGGCTTATACGTTATTTTTGCTATTTCGCCTCCAACAACAAAAACCAAGAGTTTGGCACCTACCTGGCGTTCCCCGTGTGCTTTCTCTCGCCCGTAAGACCCGCTGGGCAATTGGTGTCAGCTATTTCTCACAGTGTAGACTCTGGTAACACCTCCAAGTGGCCTTTTACAGCCACTTTGTGCGCCGAGCCCGAGCCAGGAGGTTTGCGTCAAAGAGAGGCCGTGCTCAGGCCATTCCCGGAGCTCCCGGCTGGGTCTGCAGACGAGCCCCAGCAATTCCTCTGTGGGGCCTCTTGACTCCCTTGGTGCTCCATTCCCAGAAGCCTCCTGGCCCAGAGTGGCAGGACACGCAGCGGGGCTCCACGGACAAACACACCATAGCAGCAGCCAGGGCAGCAGCGAGAGGGGAGAGCGGGTGTAAACTGCAGCCTCAGAATCTCCCCGCAGGCCCCGCTCCGGGCCGCCGCATCCCCACTGCGAATCGTCGAGAGATCACAGGCAGACAGGAGTGTGTGCAGGGCCCCGCCACCTCAACAGCCAGGCTCTTTCTAGCCAGCCGGGCGAGAGGCACACCCACCTGACACCGCAGAGCCTAGATGCACGCTGGGAGCCTCAGAGCCTGCTGAGGCTGACACTGCAAAGCCACACTGTACGGTTTGCATTTTGTCTTGGTCACCAAAAGGGCTTCTGATTCCTGGTTGCCCCCACACCCAACAGGGCAAAACGCCGCCCAGTCTGCCACCTTCCCCATGATGGGTTACAGATGAGACCAGTGCACTCTGCCGGGTTTGCATTCTCAGTATACCTGCTGCGTGCCCACCGTATGTCCGGCCAGTCTAGCCCCCGGGGACACGGCAGAACAGGGCCCAGGCTTGGGCACAGACAGGCGAACGGAAAGCACAGTTCCTGAAGACACCACTGAGCAGTTAGTGCCCGTGCAGGAAGCCCTGCTGGCGTCATGGCAAAGTGCTCGGCTGCAGGGTGAGCCCACCAGGTGCCTGCAGGGGAAAGACCCCGTGATCTGCTTCCGGGGGAAGGGGTGTGTGTCAGCAATCCCCAACAACAGTTTAGGTGCGGTCTTGAGCAGAAAGAGAATCAAGGGGAAGGAAAACTGGGACCCTGTCCCCCAGATCACTTAGACACCTTGGCTGGTGGGTCAAGTGTGCAGGAAGAGCGGCTCCCGGTAGGACATGCTTCACCCCTGTCCACGTCCTTCAGCCCCGTGTCCTGGGTCCTGTGATCAGTGCCACATCTCCTGAATTCTGGATCCCTCCTCCCTTGGCTGGCTCCAGCTATAGTAACCCACATCTGCTCTGACTCCCACCTCCCTGAGCATGAGCCGTGTGCCAGGCATGGGTAGAAGGGCAGCCCCAGGGCCTGCCCACAGAGCCATGGCCCAGGCACCTGCCGGCTCTCACGCAGCAGCGTGGGATGAGTCTGGTTGCCATTCCCACTTTACAGGTAAGGAGTCCAGGCCCACAGACACGGAGGAAGTGGTCGCTGATGTGAATATGGGGAGGGGGAAGGGGCCCAAAAAACACAACTGAAAACAGCCAGTGTTATAGCTTCTATGTGCCCCCAGCAACTCTCTAGTATCAGAGGTCAACCCTGCTCCCAGGGGTTTCCACAGCCAAACCTTCAGTAAGAGGCCACCGGGACGTTTCTTCTGGGGCAGCTTTGGGTGGACGCGAACCACTGACTTTACAGATTAGCAGCCATTGGGGTAAACAGTTGTTGGGAGACTGAACTCAGGGGCATCCAGTTGGAGAACTTTCACCCCACCAACTTCAGTGCTTTCAGTAAATTAGTTCCTCAGGCCTTGCCCCCAGCATCTGTAAAGGACGGACTTACAGACCCACCTTGCAGGTCAAGGGCGACCACAGGTCCAGCCCAACAGGACCCAGCAGGTGGAGGCCAGTCTGCAGTGGATCATTGCTCTATTTTTGGTTAGCCCTCTGCCCGGGGCTTTCTTCCCTCTGAGCTCACAAGCAAGCATCTGAGTGGCGGGTGTCTGCACCAGCAGCAACCTTGGGAGCCCCCTCCTCCTTCCCAAGGTCATGCATTTGCCTGAGGGATCCAGCGAGGGAGACACTGTCCCCAAGTGGCCGGTCATGCTCTCCGCTGACAGGGGCCCTTGGCGTTTCAGCTTTGGAATACCCAGCCAGCTCCCGGCAGGGCTGTAGGACCCAGCGCAGCTTGATTTCTCTGCTTTCCGCTGAGCGTCCCAGTTCCTGGTGAGGGGGGCGATGAAACTGGGGCTGCTCGGGTTGAGGGGTTCCGGTCCCTGTCTTCAAAGCCAGAGCCCCCATTCCACTGAGTTTCCCCAACAGGTGCATGTCCGCTCACAGGACTCACTGTTCGCACGCGACCCCAAGCCTGCGCCTGTGGAGTTGAGTCTGCTCCGGCGGGCGACACTGTGAGCTCAGAGTGGGCCGCAGGGGCGGGGCGGCTTGGCTGTGACCCTGGATGGGTTTGAACCGCCGACTTCTAGGTCAATGGTTGCGCATGGACGGTCTGTGCCAGCCACGGACCGCCGAGTCTCCACCGAGGGTGTTTAATCTGTGTCCCCTTTGTGTCCCCTCCCACCCACCACCCACCTGCAGGAACGGCATCCCCAGAGGCCGGATGCGGACTGAGAGCGAGCCGCCGTGCGGCTCCCCGGTGGTCAGCGGCGACCCCAAGGAGGACCACAACTACAGCAGTGCCAAGTCCTCCAACGCCAGGAGCGCCTCCCCGGCCAGCGACTCCATCTCCTCCTCGTCGGCCGACGACCACTACGAGTTCGCCGCCAAGGCCACCCAGGAGGGCAGCGAGGGCAGCCAGGGCAGCTTCCAGAGTCACGAGAGCCACAGCGACACCGAGGAGGACGACAGGAAGCAGGGCCCAAAGGAGGCCAAGGAGGCCCTGGGAGACAGCGGGTACGCGGCCCAGCACCGGAAGCGGCACCACCTGGCCAAGGCGCGCAAGGTGGCCAGCGACACGCTGCCCCTCAAAAAGAGACTGACGGAGAAGCCGCCCGAGAGCGACGACGAGGAGATGAAGGAGGCCGCGGGCTCGCTCCTGCACCTGGCCGGGATCCGGTCCTGTTTAAATAACATCACCAATCGGACGGCAAAGGGGCAGAAGGAGCAAAAGTAAACCACGAAAAATTAAAGCAAAACAAACAAACAAACAAACCCCGAAAACAAGTCACCGGTTTGTTTTGAACTTCCGGCCATTTGGTTTCAGCATGTCAGGAGATTTCTAATGATTTGTGGCAATATCAGCAACTTAGTCATCTTCTTTTCCTTCCTTTGGTTTGGCTTCCTTTTCATTTCGTTGATTTTCTTTTCTTTTGTTCCCCCCACCCCACCCCCACCTTTGTTTCGGACCCTTGCGGATTTTATTTTTAAAGGAGATTGAAGCCATAGAACTCATATATTGACACGCAGCTGTTTTACAAAACAAACAAAAAAGCTTTCCATTCTCTGAAGACAAAAACCGAAAAAAAGCCAAAATGACCACTGCTTCCTCCAGCTTGTCAGAAACACGTGGCTGAACCCACAGGGATGTCACCGTCAGGGCCCCAGGCAGCCCCCTCCCCCCCTTAGGTGACAGGGTCAGGGCAGCCATCTGCCTGGACCCTCTGAGCCCCACCGCGCGGGAAGCGAGTGGGATGCAGGGAGAAGTCCCTCATCCCGCCCTCCAGGCTTCTTAACCGTGGAGTTTGGTACCAACGGCTTAGGGAGTGGACAGCGGGGCTGTTCGTAGACATCAGGCGCCTGGGTCGTGAGAAGATGGGATACAATGTTAGTGATTTGACTAATCATTGAATTCTGTTCTAGATTAAATTAAGAAAGTGTTCTCGAAGCCATAAGCTTGGCCCTGCACACACACACACACACACACACACACACACACACACGAGTGCGGAAAGAAAGGAAAACAAAGAAGCCGATGCAGAAAACAAGCTGGGTCTTCTTACCTGCCCGAGTGAAAAGCGACCACCTGGAAGGGATTAGCAGAGCGTCACGGCACGGATATTTGTCTTTCCGCCCAAAGTATTTGGTCCAAGTGAAAACAAACGAGCTACAAACCCTGCCATTAGTATTACGGTGTAATTTTGCAAGGGCGGAGGCACACGGATGGACAAAGCGGAAGAGCTCGGCGGCCCTCCACGTGGAGTTTCGCAAGTCACGCCAGGAGGCAGTCCCCACGGCCAAATCCAGTGGTTTCCACGTTCAGCTAGTGTAGCCAGCCAGAAATTTCCGACCCACCATGCATGGATTCCTTTGGGGTGGGGTGGGGAAAACCGGGAAGAAAGGAAAAAAAATCGCAAAAATACAAACTTTCTTTTTTTAATTCAAAAATAACCAAGTTCTTGTAAGGTAAATACTGTATTTAGCATGAAGCATGGGTTATTTTCATATACATAGAAACTAGAGAAACGGCTATGCCTCTACGTGTTAAGCCCCTAGGTTTAGGGTTCTTTTGGTTGTTGTTTTTTATTTTTGTTTTTTTGCCTTTTTTTTCTTTTTTTAAATTTGTTTTCCAGTTATTTTTGGTTTGGGTTTTTTTTGAAGCAGATGTTTAAGGTTTAACCTTCTTCAGGGACAAATTCTGACTGTTGGGGAATTTATTCTGCAATATCAAAGTCTCTTCACGTCCTGGTCGGGCTTGCATGGTAGCACTCTCGTACTGCCTTGCGGCGTTCAGCCCCGACCCCCTCTGAGTCTCTGTTTGTAAATGTGCGTCCTTTCTCCTTGTCTGTACGTGTTTAACACGACGCAATAATCTGAGGGCAAGCGTAGTCGTGAGTGTGTCTGATAGAGTCGAGAGGATTGCGGGACTCGGACTTGTAAGCAGTCGCGTCTGTGGTGTGGTTGTAGGCAAAAGGCAGTGGATAAATATGCAAAATCGCCGAGAGAAGGGGAGACGCGCTCCTAGGCCTTATTAGATGAGGGTGCGAGATAGGGTATGCCTGATGGAGGAAGTGAGATCCGTGTCGGGAAGGCCAGCCCCCGTGCCGTGGCCACGCCACTTCACGGCCACAAGGAAGGGCTGCCTGACCCGACCACGGAGACACACCTGGCTCACGTGGATCTAAAGACCACCTAGCTGATGAGAGATGGAATTTAGACAACCGGACAGTGTCACGCGGTCCAGAGACACCTGTGATCTTTGCCTACAAATACGTATTCTCTGTTTAAGACCCCCAGGGAAGTGTGTAAAGGAATCTGATCTTCCGTCGAAATGGAGGGAAATTTTCCAACAACGAACACTCCTGCTAGGGAGAGCGTGGGAACCTGGCTGACACTGAATTTTAAAGCCCATCGGTGGCGGGAGGGACTTGGTGGGCGGGAAACACGCCCATTCCCCAGCAGGAGGTACTGCCCCAAGCGTCCTCCCGCTGCCCTTTTGGGGTGGCTGGTGGGACACCCTAGCAAGGCAGATGCTCATACAAGTCAAATTCATGACCTGAACCCCCGGCCCCCAGTGACCATGGCGGCATTTCCCCCTCCAAGCAACTGCGTTTGGGGCGGGGTGGGGGGCATGTCCCTCAGTGGCGGCGTTGGAGAAGTAGGTGGCCAGGCTCCACCCTCCACCTTTCCTGTTTGCAGCTCCCACAGACCTCCAGAACCTGCATCCTCTCCGCACGTTTGTTCAGGCTACAGGTGGGACCAGGAGAGTCTTCTTAAAATGCTCTCTTCCCTCCATCTCCACAAACTCCCGGACACCCCAAAAGCCAGCCACCCACACCTGTGGGACCTGAGCAACGCGCTGATTTGTATTCTCATAACCAAACCCAAGAGACACCCTCTCCTTCCTCCCTCCCCCATCCCCCAAACTTGACAAAATTCTGACTACCCTCCCGAAAGGCAGAGGTGAGCATTCAGGGCCGTGTCTGACAGGCCACTTCCTGTCCATACTCCCCGCAGTGGGCGGTCTCCCCCTTGTTTCATTTTTATTTGTTTTCTAGAAGGGAGCCTGAGGCCTCTTCTAGAAAATAATAAGATGCAATGCGTGTGATTTACTTTGCTGATCTCTCTGAGACCTAGACGAATAATCTTATAACAGTGTGTTCTTAACTCCAGAACCACTCTCCTTGCATAAATACCTCATCGGGCAGCTTTTTTAAGTGTTAGTTTTCTAACGAAGCCCCCCACCCACCCCCCTGGGTCCCCGCGTTGGACCTGCTGGAGGATGCGTGGGGAGGGGGGTGTCTCTCTTTTCTGTTTTCCCTTCTGTATTTGGAGGCATATACGTGCATAACCAAAAGAATGGCCCCATCGTGTTTAACTTCGCATCTTGATTGTTGGGAAACAAAGCAGAAAGCATCATCAGTGTGTGTGGCCATTTGTTAGAGTCACTGCGGTCTGAGGCTGTCCAGTGTCCTTAAGCCAAGGGCGGGGGACGCCCTCCCAGCCCGTCCTCCAAGAGCAGTCGAGAATTTAAGCACAAGCCTATTTGTGAAAGACTGTTTCGCTTCCGTGTCATTCACCTCCGTCTCGGAATCCCTCCCCCAGCATCCAGGGTCCCGTGTTCCTTCAGCTTCTCATCCTCCTGTGTGATCCATCCATGAGTCTGACAGGTGGCTGAGCCCCGCCAAGCCGGGGAGGGAGGACGGGGATGGTTTTTGCTTGTTCCTCCTGTCAGGGTTGTGGCATTTCCAGTGTCATTCCAGTATCTCACGTACTCACTGGGGGCGGGGGGAGGGGGGAAGGGGAACCTATAGCAATATTCAGAGATGCTTCGGAAAACCACCTTGAACACATCACAGCACGGGGACTTCCACGGCTACTTGGCTTTTGGTCCTCCGATACGTTTAAGGGAAGGCCTCTGGAGCCTTTCGCTTAAGTCACGGTTCTTTTTGATCCGATTGCCAATGTCCTTTATGGAAAGGGTTTGCATCATGGACTTCTTGTTCGTCTCTTTTCTTCCCAGCCTTATAAGACCATATACCATAAATTGACTCCTCCCTTTCTCCCTCTTTCTGGTGAGTAGCCTTTCAGGAGGTCTTTGGTCAGCAAAAGTGAGCCAAGCCCAAATTTGGACGGTGGTTTCAACGATGGGCCCAGAGAGGTGGCAGGTGCCCACCTGGAGGAGTTGAGTTGTTTTAGGAGAGCGTGTACCAGCCAGAGGCCTAACCCATCGGAGGCAACCAACATGGTCACTGGCCATAGTGGTTTCTCCTGCAACAATCAAACAGGCCAGTGGTCCAAACCTGGGGGACGGACGGCTTCAGGCAGTGGCAACCCCCTCAGCAAAGACGGCTGTGACAGCTCCGAGGGCCACCTGGTGCCAGCCCACTCGCACCCAGGAAGCCTCGAGGGTGTGTTCCCCCCCCCCCCCCCCCCCCGCGCTGTGTGGAAGCCCTCCTGCCTCTACCCGCAGGCCTTTTGGGGAAGGACTCGAGTTAAGTCAGAGCGACCTGCACAAGAGGCATTTCCATCTGGGGGGTGGGTACTGCTTGCTGGCTGGCTGATCGGAGCTGCCCGGATATTATGCCCAACTTGAGGCTCCCAGAGGCCAAGTACGCTCCTTTCATAGTCAAGAGTTTTGCCACCAAAAGAAAACATTCAGATTCTATCCTGCCCTCCGCCGCGCTCCCCCCCCCCACCTTGGTTGTGGTCCACGTGGCATCGAATCCCTTAGTGTTCTAGGTCCCAGCCCTCCAGTACTATATCAAACACTGTTATGCACATAAATGCAGCACTGTGATCTAATTTAAATAATACTTTTTTATTATTTATACTACTATATATAATATACATCAACACTTTTGCTATATAACCTAAGTGATAACCCTCGTTTAGTTACCTGCCGACCTCCGGACTTTGGTTTCTATCGCAGTTAACACAGTTACGAAGTTTAATGGTGTCTTCCCTTCCCAGGTTCTACCCCACCACCACCCCCGAAACCTCCCCCCTTTGTAAGGGAATGTGTAAATCAAAGTATATGCATTGTGTGGTGTCCGTGTCCCCGAAGCCTCACGAGGATTTACACACGGCATTCAGTGTTCTGTATAGACCCGCTCACCCTCCTGAATTCACGTCCACCCACCCACCCATTCACTGGGGCGGGCACCAGCCGTGGGGGCGTGGCCCTCGTGTTTTCCCTTGGACTGGTTATTCTTGAATCAAGCACAGACTCATCAGCCCACTTGCTTTATCACGAGCAATGTGTGTGACCTTGCGTTTCTTCCACGGCTCAGCAAAACAAGTGCCGGCTTCACCAACCAAAAAAAGGAAGGAAGGAAAATACAATGTGTTCGCCCACCTGTCTTTGAAGGGCCGAAGCCCAATGTGTCAATGGTGCTGCATCTTGGTGTATCTCTGAAATCGGATTCCTTCTGGCTTCGTGCCCTGTGTTCCCCAGGGCCCAGCCTGCTGGTTGGCGTGGAGGCCAGGCCTTCCCTATTTGGCGACTAGGCAGCAGTGTATCTCCACTGTGCTCTCATTTGCAAAAGTCGAGAGCCGCCTGCTCTCGCTTTTGTGATCAATTGATACTCCATATTGGATTCGCACAGCCTTCGATATGGTGAACCTATCAAACCTAGGAATGGTATTGCATTCATGGCTGGCCTAAGTCAGCCCTCCCTCCTCCCCTTTTTTAAAAAAAGCTGAAACTTGGCACACTTCCGGTTATTGAAACATCCAACACGTCTTGAGTGTGTATGCTGAGGCCATCGGAGCTCACAGTGGATTCCGTGTCCAGGTCCATGCTGTCATTCGCTCACTACGTAGATTTGCCCTAGTGACCATGGATGTGGTGGGGACCAGTATCCATGTGTGTCTGGGAAGCAGTGGACACTTGTATTTTTTTTTTTTTCGTTTGTATACTCTGATTCTGTAACATTTCTGAGTTTTGTTTTTGTTTTACAAGAGAAAAAAATATATCTATCTATCTACAGTGATAAAGCAATCTGAAGGCCAAGAGGTTTACTATTGATGCTTGGGGGTCGCCTGACCTTGGCTGGCCAATCAACCTTCATGGCCAAGTGCATTTTGACTCGAGGGATAGTCTTTCAAAAGCCAATGTCCTTTTCTGTATTTTCTGTATGAAACTGCCAATGTTGTGCATGGAAAGGGAGGCCCGGAAGGGGACCGGATGTGATGGTCGGTTGTGCTGTCTGAGTCTCCCAAAGGGAGCAGAGTGGAGACAGGCACGGTCAGCCGAGCCGGAGGGACTTGATGGTGTTATTTGGAAGTGTCCATATTTGGATTTTTTTTTTTGCATTCTTCATATGTAATCATATTGCCAAAGACAAACTATTTCATCATTTATTGTAAATAACACTTTCCCCCCCAGACCTACCATAAAGTTTCTGTGATGTATTGTCTTCCAGTTGCAATAAAAATTACTGAGTGGCATCAACGGAAGGAAGGCTCTCATGGTGGTGTGTGAACTGCGTCGCCGGACTCGAGCACTGAGCCGCAAGGTCGCGTCTGGCCTTCCTGCACTCTGGTGGGGACTTGGTTTTCCCAGGC
Organism: Tenrec ecaudatus; assembly: GCF_050624435.1. NCBI lineage: Eukaryota > Metazoa > Chordata > Mammalia > Afrosoricida > Tenrecidae > Tenrec > Tenrec ecaudatus. The sequence goes on from NC_134543.1 coordinate 14,424,782, forward strand.
TGGGTGGAGGGCCACGTTTCACACTCACTTCCATGTCAATGGGATGCAAACACAGGGCAGGGTTGAGGATTCCAGCCAGGGGCCTAGAGCACTGCTGTGTGGCGGGGCCTCTATCACTGGCCTTCCAACCAAGGGGAGGGGACATCCAATAATTTCAAGACGTACTTTTGGATCAGAGCACCAGCCGGACACCAGCAGATCTGTAGGCCCGAAGGCGTCTTGAGAAGACTTGCCAAACCCTAAAAGTCATCTTCCAGGATTCGATCCCCCTTCACTCAAGTGCTCCCCACCCCACACACACCCCCAAGAGCCAGCCAGCTAGGAGAGGTTGGGAAGGAGGGAGGTTTGGGACAAGTACTAGATGACAGGGCACTGGTCACCCTGCTGAGAAGGATAGAGATGATGTTCTCTCTCTGAGGGGGGAGTGGGGTGGTTCCTGCTTCCTGTTATGATGGTTTTATTATTCTAATGTCTCATCAGCATCAATCCATAAAACCAGCCTCAGCTACTCTCCTGGACCCCCACCATCTGTCTGTGTCTTTCTCCATCATTGTGCCCAAGCTGTGGTCAAGGCCAAGATTGTGGCACTGAGCAGATTGGAGTGGATGCCACCCGGTGAGCCAACTCCGTGGTCACCTGTGGTGTCCCGTGTTCTGACTGTGACTGTCCGTCTCCATCTCCACTATTGAGCTCACCTTCAGACCTGTGATGGGTCCTGGGTGGCATCAGGTCAGTGCTTAAGGAGACATTTGGAAAGGAGCTGAAAGTCACAGTCAAAGATGATGGGTCCAATGGATGGCCAAGTAATGTTTGAGGCCAAAAACATGACAAGCACGTCCTTGATCTCCAGGGATCAGGGTGTTGCCTTCCCTTATAAGAATGGAAAGAGTACCACTCTGCTAAATGATGCACAGTTTTCATAGGGCCACCGAACAGTTTGACTTCACACAGGACCCGTGAAATAATGCAAATCCTGTTTTATGGGGAAATTAAATCTTGTTGCATGCAACTATTAAACGGTAAGAGTTGCTGACGAATTCCTCACAGATAGAGTGATCGCCGTCCATCCATCCACTCACCGCCCCCCCACCCGACCCCGACCCCACCCCTCCCTCAGCGATCACAATCTGGCTTCCCTGCCAAGAGGTCATGGCAGTTCTTGTCAAACTCCATTGAAGACTCTTGCCCCAGGATGACAGGTTGTGGATCTTCAGTTCCCATGCGCTGTCTCCTGTCTCCCCACCACTAATCACGGGTACAGTGTACAGTGATAATAAGTAAAGATTGTAGTAAAGTCATAGCATGAGAGACAGATCGAAATAATAAAGTCAGACATTTCATGGTAGCATGCTCACCTCAGCCCCGCTTGGTGGTCCACATGGAGAGAGTGGGGAGGGAAGGAGAACAAGGGGAGCTAGGACGGGAGAGGAGAGGGGGAGCCAACGAGAAGCCAAGAGAGGACCAAGGCCTATACACCTTTGGGGGAAGTGCAAGCCCCCTAATTACAGGTAAAGACCTACGTCACAGGAAGGGGTTGCACTATAGGTTATACTGCCATGAGAGGGGGACAATCTAAGGATATACACGCTATAAGAAGAGGAGGGATTGGGGTATACATTTGACAAGATGGGCAGATCCTAGATTCAGAATGGTAGCCTAAGTTTGGATGTCACTGAGCCCGGTTTGACCCGTTTTTTTTTTCTGGATCTCCATAGAAACCATTATCAGTAGGGTGTAAATTCCACCTACAGGGACCAAGCTAATGGTCACAAGCCTTTGCTGAGAAGTAGCCCATTGTCCTTAGCAACATGGGGCAGGCCCTCCCTTGGACCAGACAATTGTCTGGCAACTGACTGCCTTCAGGGAGGCTGTCTCTAAGCATCTGACCTCTCCACCATATGTTGGCAAAAAGCCCCTAATGTTTGGCATGTCTTTGGGGGAGATAAAGCTGGGAAAGTCTCTATAATCCCAGTCTTGACCTGCCATCCAGGAAGTGCCAGCATCATACAACGCAGTAGTTCTCCACCCAGCGTAGAAGGACCACTTTACCTAGCATGTTGTTAGCCTCTCAAATCGTCCAGTGCATTTAAAATAAGGGCTTGAAAGGAATCAGAAGAGTTTGGTGAGTTCCAGCACCTGTGTTTGTAAGTATTTGGCCTTTTACTCAGCCTGGCATATACAGGAAAGTAAGTCCAAAAGTATCACTACTGCATCATCGTACACACCTCGGTTAAATGATCCAAATGTGAAGCTCTCGTTCCCCAACATCCTCCATCCAAGTCTGAAGGCAGTGTCGTCACGCTCAGCCCTGCCCCTAAGGAATTCTGCACTCGTGGATCTGCGCCAGCTGGAAACAGCAGTCTGGGCATCCTCCAGAAACTCAGGTCATGGTCCTTTTAAATGTCCTTTGAGTTTGGGAGGGGGGCGTGGGGAAGAAGACTGCGGGGGCAAGAGCGGGGCTGTACGGAAAATGGGGTGAGGTTTGCTACCATCTCCCAGGACAGCCTTGCTAACCGCAAAGAATGAGCAGGTGCATTGTCATGATATAAATCACAAACCCAAACGCACTACTATGGAGTCAGCACTGGCTCCTAGGGACTCCCTGTGGATTTCCGAGACTAACTCTGTAGGGGAGTAGAAAGCCAGTCTTCCCCCCGAGGAGCAGGCAGTGGTTTCAAACTGCCGACCATGCAGATTGCAGCCCAATGCGTAACCACTGTACCACCACGGTTCCTTGTGGCATAGAAAACTCCCTGTACAGCTCTCCTGGCCTTTTCTTCACCAATGCAATGTTCCACTTTTTTTAAAAACTCCCTAATAAGTCCCCTCGATTGCCCTGCATCCTTCCAGAAAATCTATCACGATCCCCCATTTGGAATCCCATTTCACCATAACCTTTTGAGCTGACCTCCCTGCTTTGAATTTAACTCTGTAACACCTGAATTTTTAATTTCAGGGGAAAATTTTGTTGTTTTTATTCTTTACTTTCATAATTATCAATATATAGAACAACCAAAATATATTTTAAAAATATAAATTTTTCCATGTTTTTAAAATGTAACCAAATTGTCACATTCGCCCATGGATTTATAGTAAATGTTATAATTAAATGTTACGAAAACATCCCATTCGGCATCATAGAGTTAACTGGGCCAACAGATCCCCTAGGGAGTCACTATGTTGATTGGATGCTCTTTTTTATAAATCATTTTATTGGGGCTCATACAACTCTTATCACAATCCATACATACATCAATTGAATAAAGCACCCCTATACATTTGTTGCCCTCATCATTCTCAAAATTCGCCTTCCACTTGGGTTCCTGGGATCAGCTCATTTTCCTTTTTCCCTCCCCCTATCTTCCCACTACCCCCTCCCTCATGAACCCTTAATAATTTATCAATTATTATTTTATCTTATCTTACACTGCCCGGCATCTTCCTTCGCCCACTTTCCTGTTGCCCATCCCCCAGAGAAGAGGTTATATGTAGATCCCTGAGATCAGTTCCCCCTTTCTACACCCTCCCGGTATCACCACTCTCACCATTGGTCCTGAGGGGTTCATCTATCCTAGATTCCCTGTGTTTCCAGATCCCAACTGTACCGCTGTGCATCCTCTGGTCTAACCAGGTCCGTAAGGTAGAATTGGATCATGATAATTGGGAGGGAGGTAGCGTTCAGAAACTAGAGGAAGGTTTAGAGTTTCATTGTTGCTACACTGAGCCCTGAGTGACTCATCTCCCCACTACTCCTCTGCAAGGGATGTCCAGTTGTCTACAGATGGGCATTGGGTCCCCATCATGTACTCCCTTCATTCACGATGATATGATTTCCCCCCCCCCCCCCCGCCTTTCTTGCTTGAAACCTGGTCCCCTTGGCCCTTCATGATCACACATTTGGTGTGCTGCTTCCATGTGGGCTTTGTTGCTTCTGGGCTAGATGGCCGCTTGTTTACTTTCAAGCCTTTAAGTCCCCAGATGCTATATCTCTCAATAGCCAGGCACCACCAGCCTTCTTCACCACACTTACTTATGCACACATTCGTCTTCAGCGTTTATGCTCTTTTAAAGATACACATGTATTCCTGGGAGGACTTGCCTGCAGCCATCCACTGATCACAGAAAGGTGGTTAAAAGCATTGCTTTTGAAATAAACCCGAGTCTGGGTCAGCTGAGCTTGAGTAGTCATGCTTTGGACCTTAGCCTGGTAGGTGTGTAGCCCGAACAACTTGCGTGATCTGAAAGAAGGCTGTCCTGTAGGCAGGAGATGTAAGGAACTTCCTGCCTGGATCCTCTCCTCCACGGACACAGTCAGCCCCCACCTGCTTTGGGGCCATCATAGAGTGCACACCCTGACAGGAGTTGCGAGCACAGGTGGGAAGGCCAGTTCCCACCTCCACGATGACCACCTCCAGAGCCCAGCTTTGGCAGGTCATGGATGCATCACCTGCACATGCTAGGTCTTCCCCCCAACTTCCCGGTCTTTTCTAGACCTAGAACATTAGGAAAAGATCAACACAGCTGTTCTCTCCTCCCCATCGCCTCACCAACTCCAGCTCACGGGGAGCTGGATGAAAAGGTGTCGGCTACCTGCAGAGCGTCATTGCTTCCTTGAATTAATTATTTCTTTCCGGATGAGTTCAGACCACTGGGTACTGGCTCTGTGACAGCCCCGCCAAAAAAGGGTGGGGTATTTCCTTCTGCATATCCTTGAAGCTTTCGTCTTATTCACAGGCATGCGCACACCCCCAAACCCTGTTCCCCAACTCCATTCTCTCCCCTAACACTCCCTTCTCAAAATGACTCCTAAATAAATAGAGAAAAAAGTGAAAGTAGTAAAAGAGAAATAACACATCCCATATAAGGGGTTTCTCAATAATAGTAACGGCCAATTTATCATCAGAATCCTTGCAGCCAAAAAGGGAGTAAAATAAAATTTAAAGCTATATACTATCAATAAAGAATTATATATCTGGAAAAAAAACTAAAAAAGACTTAACGGCAAGAGATGGGAGAAGTCAAGGGGTGCCGGATGCGCTTGTATTTTGACAGCCCTGCCCTGGAGCCAGGGGACCATTCCAGTCACTCAGGTGACACTCCCCCGCCCCTATATCCGCTGCTGTAGCCAGGACACTGGCTAAGGTTTCCCTCCACCTGATGGTCTGCTCCCTCCAGCTGCCACTCCCACCCCACCCTAAGCTGCAGCTGCTTCCTGAAGTTGCCATTCCCAGCACATCCCCTGCGCAGGGATCATTCTCCCAACCGTTCTAGAATGTTCTCTAGCCCAACAGGCTGGGTCTCTGGGTCTTGCCCTGTGTTCATCTTCCATTCTCTACCAAGGAACCAGCACTGAAAGCACCAGCGGCCTCGCACTCAGGCTCCTTCACCCACTGCTTTCCCAGCCTCTGGGGCCCTTTTCCACTAGAGCAGTGGTTCTCAGCTTCCTCAGGCCGCCACCCTATCATACAGTTCCCCATGTGGTGGTGACCCCCCAACCATAACATTATTTTCGTTGCTACTTCATCACTGTCATTTTGCTACTCTTATGACTCGGGTGACCCCTGTGAAAGGGTCATTGGAGCCTCAAAGGGGTCTCCACCCACAGGTTGGGAACCGCTGCTCTAGAGGGGAGGGTGTTTTGCTCTATGAGTTTCCTCATTCCCACTCTGCCCCTGACAGTGGACCCTCAGTGGACAGTGGATGTTGTTGGGTGACGATGGCTGGAACCAGGTGTCGTCCAGAGGCTGTTCTCTCTCGCTGGCCTGGATGCTCGGAGAGAAAGAGAGTTTTACCTGGTCTTCTTCAACTGCACCCAGAGCACCAAATCCCAAACCAAACACACTGCCATCGAGTCAGTGCCGACTTATAGCGACGCTGTAGGAGAGGTAGAACTTCCCCCACCCCCCTCCCCGTGGGTTTCTGAGACGGTGTCTCTTTACAGGAGTAGAAAGCTCAACTTTCTCTCTCAGAGTGGCTGGTGGTTTCAAACTGCTGACCTTGCAGTTAGCAGCACAATTCGTCACCACTGTGCCATTGGTGGATGAACAGGATGAACACGCCCATGGCCATGTTCTCGACCTCCTGATGGTGCTGCGCTGTGGAGAGTGGGGTGAAGGAAGCCCTTCTTGTCCAACTGAGCCATGCCTGTGGAAGGGCTTTTCGAGGTGGCAGGACAGACTGGACCAGGAGAAAGGAGCAGCCCCTCTCCCCACAGGCCCCACCCCAGCCCCTGGCCGGCCAGGCTTCCTTCCTGGTGGGAAAGGCGTGGCCAAGTCTCATATTCCCGAGACACCTGACAGAGCCCCGTGCAGCCTAACTCCACCTGGGAAGGTCCCCGCACCAGGTGTCTGCACCCCTAGTCTCAGGGGTGCAAAAGCCAACCCTTTAGATCATGTTGGTGGGAGAGTTGACCATTGTTGTTCACATCCGGTTTTGCATGACATCAAGGCTGTCTTGGCTAAGTGTGTGTCATTGAGAACGACGGTGTTTTGTGAATCTGGTGGTTGGCCTTGAGTTGCCCCTCTATCTGGCCGATGAGACCAGAGCCTCGTGTTCTGGCTCTGCCCTTGGTCCATCCCACCCGAGGCTCTTCTTTCTGTACACAAATGTGTCTCCTGCTCTGCCATGGCAGCTAGTGTGGCAGCTCAGTGCATCAGAAGAGGAAGCCAGCCAGGGCGCACCAGCTCCCGGGGCAGGGGGTCGCTGTGGCTTTGGGGAGCCAGAGTGGTTTGCAGTCACAGCTGTGGCGTTGACCAGCTCACCGTGTGACTGTACGGAGCGCTCTTTCTGCATCCGGATCACGGGGTGGTATTATCCACGGCTCATGTGTGTCGTTGCGGGTACCATTGACTGGATCCTCACTCAGCCACCGCACACCGATGGAATCCCACGTGCGCAGGCCTGCACCGTCTCCTACCTGGGCTGCCTCTCTTCTCCACCAAGCATGATGTTCATGTCCTTCTCCAGAGATGGGTCTCTCCTGGCAACCTGTCCAGAGTAGGGAAGCCAAGCCTCACCAGCCTTGCCTTAGAGAAGGACAAAGCGGGTGGTCCACAGGTGAGTTTACAAGGGAGAAGGTTCGAATCAAGAGTGCTCCTAGCCCCATCCCAGGGAACCCGCTTCGTCGGTTGTACAGGGCGTTGACGGCACAACCCCTGGGAACAGTGTTTACTACAAAGGCACACAGTGTCCCCCTCGGGCTACGGAACAGACTGGGTCCCAGTTTCAGGGTCCCTGAGAAGGTCAATTCGAGCAATGGCCATGAAAGACGAATTTGAGTTGGGCAAGCTCAGGATTAGAACCAAGAAGATATGAGAGAGCTTTCCCTCCTTTGAGTCATGAATAGTCCTGCCCTCCGGGAGGGCAGATTTGCCCCGTTTGCTCTCTCCTTGTGGCCAGGACTGGATGAACACCAGTGTACGCCTGTTACATAATTGTCTCGTGTCCCTGCCTCCAGGGAGGGCCTGCATGTTCACATACAAGAAACCTGCTTGGGCTTCATCTCAGGGATTTGCCCTCTGAGACTACAACCTTGATTCCATGACTTGATTTGGGGGTTCACCCATTTGGATAGGTAAGTTTTGTGTCAACTTGGCTGGGCCAGGGTTCTCAGTGGTCTGGCAAGTAAAGGCGGAGGAAACACCCATGACCTGACCTGACACAAGGCAATCACCTCCGTATGGAGCATCTGCTGTGCGCAGTTGTGAACTGAGGGCGGTATCCAACCCCTTTCCTCAGGTCACAGCCCTGATGCAATTGGAAGCAAGTTCCTTCTGCAGTGGGGCCTGCTTCTTATACAAGTGGACACAGTGGGAAAGCTTGCTTGCCTTCTTGCTGAGTCAGGATCCTGCATGCGGCTCACTGACTTCCACGTCTTTGGACTTAAACCAGTGGCCTACCATATTGCCTGCTTACCTTATAAATGTTCAGTGATTTGCCAGGTGACTTGCTGACCTTGAATTCATTAGCTTCTGCAGTCACCAGCCTGTTGCCTTCTTGCCCGATCTTGGGTCAGGCGTCCTGTGACCCCAGCTCCCCCCACAGCTATTTGAGTTAGTAGAAGTGTCCAACCTAACATCTGACCCGTGGACTTGATACTTTTGTGCACTTGAACTTGACCATTTCTACAACTGTATGAGCCCTCAGCTTGCTATACAATTCTCTCCATATAAGCATCCTCAGCTTTTCTTCTCTAGAGAAGCCAACCTAGGACCACCATCCAGTCAATTGTTTCCCAAATGGAGCTTCAGTGACCTGGAAGGGCATTTAAGACTCGGCACATTCCTCAGTCACCTGGATGACTCCATGCTTCTGCACCTAAAGCAGGAGGATGTACCCCAGGCCTCTGACTTATCCTTCCAGAAGGGAGAGGAAACTGCAATGTGTCAATGTCAACTTGCCTCTCTCCTGGGCTGAGGGCTGCCGGCGGGGCAGCATTACTTGGTCAGGTTTGGCCTCTCCTCCGGCAGCCAGAGCAGATCCTATTGGCAGATACTTGAAGTGGGTGGTAAGGGGGGGGGGCTGTGAATGTGGAGCACCAAACAACACCTTGTCCCTCCTCCCAGAGACTGTCCTCATCACACGGACCGTCCCCAACACCCCCGGACTCCTGTATACCCATCCGATGGAGGGCGTCTGGCGGCCGCTATGATCAGTGCTGAGAGCAGGAAAGTGACCAGGTACGGCCATTCTTGGGCCGGTCCCTGGGGAACACTGGGGGAAACAGAGACCTCTGCCAATCCAGTCAGACCCCAGCCAGACTCTTCAGCCACACTTGAACTCCAAGATCATGGGGGAAGCTTTCAAAGACCCTCCAGTGTGGTCAGAGGCTGGGAAGGACCCAGCCAGAGATTTGGGACAATCTCTGACCTAACATGGCATGGCCCCAGGGACTGGCCATCATGGCTCCTCACCTCAGCTCATGGCTCCTGAAGCATCTTCCTCCTTGGAGACCTGCCTGCTGACCAGATCCCAGCCACAGACCTGCAGTCACTGGGGAGGGAACTCACCCGGAGTCTCCAGGCCCGAGAGGGGCCCGCAGTCTCCCCGAGAAAGATGGCTCACAGCTATGCCTTGGGCTGAGCCCTGGGCAGGGGACAGGGCAGGCCCGACCCTCCAAGTGAAGGAGGGCAGCTGGGAGCTGCATGGACAACCTGAGACATGGGCAGTGGGGGGTGGGGTGACCGCTGGGGTGAAGTCGTTTTCACCACCCCTGTTTTAATGGACCCGACTCACAGGGAGTCCAGAAAACGAGAGCTGTTGCCTGACACCATCCCCCTCTATCATTTGCTGGGTGGTGGCTCCTCCTCCCAGGGCAGGAATGCGAGGCCAGAGGAAGGGTGTCGGCCATCACTGGAAGAATTCCACAGATGGGGAGGTGTTGCTGGGACCCTGGGTGCCCCGCTGCACCCAGAAGCCCCTCTGCAGCCGCTGTGCACCTTGTGTGAGTCAGGAAACTGATGGTCTTGGAGGTTGCCGACAGGCAGAGGATTCGTGTAAGATGATGAAACAGGACCCCTTTGCCTTGGTAGTGCTGCTGGGTCTGTGTTGAACTGCTCACCATGAGGTCAGCAGTTCAAACCACCAGCCACTCCCAGGGAAGAAATGAGCAGTCACGCTGTCCTGACAAAGATCTCCCGCAAAGACCCACAACCTTGGAGACCCTATGTGGGTGCCATGGGTCAGAAAACGACTCGATGGCAGTGGGTTGGGCTGGGGGTGGGGGACCTCAGTTTTAAGGAGCAATCAATGCTGCGGTGATGAAGCACTGGGCTGCTAGCTGAAAGGTTGGGAGTTCAAACTCGCCAGCCACTCCACAGGAAGCTGTCCCATTCTTGTCTGGAAACCCCATGGCGTAGCTCTACTCTGCCCAATGGAATTTTACCTTGGTTTTAATGTTTGTTTGTTTGTTTTTTAAAGAAACATGTTTGTGCCTCTTCCTCTCACTTTTATTAAGTGCAGGTGTCTCAGTGGATTAAGCAAGCATTGGACGGGTCACCCAGGGGCCAGCGGTTTGAAGGCAGCAGACCCTCTGTGGGAGAGGCAGTCTGCTTCCAGGAAGACGCCCGCTTTGGAAAACCTAGAGGAAAGTTCCACTCTGTTCTCTCCGTGCTTGCTCTGAGTGGAATCCAGTCAGAGGTCACGGGCTTGCATGGCTGTGTCTTAGATGGCCGGTGTGTACACAGGATTTTCCCCATTGTGCAGACGAGCAAAGTAAAGCGCCCAAAGTCACCCACTGGCTCCAAGCCTGGAGGTCGTTGGTGCTGATTGAGATTTCCCACAGAGCAGGGCTGTGCGTTTTGGCAAGAAAGAACCCCCCCCCCGCCCCCCCCCCCCCCCCCCCCCCGCAATCACACTGCCTTCGCCTCTCTGTAAGAACATCCCACGGAAGACTGTTTCTCAGCCCAGGAGGCACTTCCCAGAAATCCAGCTTCTATTCTTGGCTGGCTGCTCCTCTGGGTCCCCAAGCCAGGACTGGGCCAGGCCACCGTGCCTTCAGGCTCTGACCACTCCGAGTTACGGTAAATGCCAGCCTCCTTTGCATCCTTGGCTGATCTGAAATTAGAATTACAGAACATTTTGCCAGCTCGGAAGGAGCACAGGCTAGCAGAAGTTGATCCAGCGCGTTCTTGGCTTCCTCAAGGAGTGCAACCTTCTGCACCGGAATGACCAGGAGCATCTTGTCCCTGGAATACTGTGGGTCATGTCCTCCCGGCCTTGCACAAGGAAGCTCAGGACATACGGGCCTCTGTGTGGCTCCCACGTCTGTCGAATGGGCTTTACAAACTACAAGTGACCCTTTCTGAGCGATTTCTCACCAGCACCCTAAGAGGCTTGGAGCTTTCTAGGGTTGCTCCTAACGTCAAGGATGAGAGAAGCTCACTCCCTTGCAGCCTCTCCCACCCCAATGGGGCAGGACAGAGGCCAGGCTCCATTCCCACCTGCCCCTTTCTCTTGAGTCTTTGCTTAGCACTTGAGGTTGGAGCCTCTCATCTTGGAGTAAGAAGGCCTCCTGGCCCTGGAGGAACGGGCAGTGCTTGCTCATCTGTTTCCCTCCTGAGCCTCCGACCTGAAGCCCAGTTGGCACTTGCTGCTTTGAGAAATTCCCAAGGCTCCTCCTCCTCACATGACCTACAGAGAGTTGCGGCTTGGGGACACCCCAGCCATCTTTCAGGTTCTCCTGCAAACATGGGTCTGGATGGGATGTTTGAGACACAAGCTTCAGAGGCAGATGCAGCAGAAAACTCAACCCCATACAGACACCACTCACCAATCATCAAGCTCTCTGCCATCACGATGTTTCCCACTCATGGGACTGTAAGGTCTCTCTCTCCTGGCTAGATTTCAGCCTCGGTCCTTGGCTCCGCAAGAGAAAGATTTCACGCCGAAGCCGGGCTCGTGATCCAAGTGAATTTAATGAGAGTTAAAAGACGCTTCAGGTTTTACGCGGCACCCATAGGATTCCTTTGACCATGCGGCCTGGCAGAGACTGCTCCAGGTCACGCAAGGATCTCTCTCCTCCCACGAAGTCGACCAGACCAGCCCTCTCCCTTCCGGTCCCTGCCTTTTCAAGGGTTCCCAGGGGAGGCGTGGTGAACGATCCCAGGTTGCTCCCATTGGCTGAATTGCAGTCACCTGGCCCAGATGGGCCGCTCCAGGTGTAATGCCCATCCGCGCCCACCGGCGGGAAAATCCAGCTTTGTCCTATGCTGGTTCTCCTGGGCATGCGGAGGGCTTCTGAGACGGCGGCTCTTGATGGGAGCAGAACTTTCTCACTCTCCCTGCCATTGAGGCCACTCTGACGCACAATGATCCTTCAGGACAGGGTAGAACTGCCCTGTGGGTTTCCGAGCCTGTGACCATTTCCAGAAGCAGAGGCCTCCTCTTTCGCCCATGGAGCAGCTGGTGGTTTCAAACTTCTGGCCTTGGGTCTAGCAGTCCAGCATGTAACCCACTCTACCATTCTGACTCCTTAAACAGAGCTCACCCAAGGTGACAATTATCCAACCGCCAGTTCCTCCAGAGGCCACAGCAGAGTGAGAACGCTTCACCTCATAAAAGAATAGCTTCACAGAAAGATCTGGGAGTGGACAAGCCCAACGTGGTCGACTCACTGCCCTCGAGTCGATGCCGCGACTCATAGGGACCCCATAGTACAGGGAAGAACGGCTTCTGGGAGTTCTGAGACTAAGTCTTCACAGGAGTAGAAAGCCTCATCTTTCTCTCTGGAGCTGCCTGTGGTTTTGAACTGGTGACCTTGTAGTTTAATGCATAATCTGTCATGCCACCCGGGTTCTTATGGAAATGGGCAGTTCTGCTGAGTTCACTTTTCTGGTTAACTGAGGTTCATGGTTACCTCCGTACTTGGGTTTCAGCTAAGGCTGGATCTGGCTTCACCTGCGGGATTGGCAAGAATCTGATGGCCTTTTGAGGTGCCCTGCCCAGCAGCAGCTCTTCTCTGATGGCCATGGAGGAAGGCCCGCAGACAAGCCAGCTTTACTGCAGCCAGGCCAGCGACCCAGCCAGGAGACAGTGGCACTTGAAGACACAGCAAGTTGATGGGTGTGGACCCAGCGCAGTGACTCGGGGTCTGTCCCAGGCATCCAAGGGCCCTGCAACTGGTTTCACATCCTCCTGTCATCGTCTTGACATTTGTCATTGGCTTTGAAGGCTAGGTTCTCCAGAGGCGCAAGGATGCCTCCATATCATTTGCATTTCCGCCTCTGTCTGGCATGCTGGCTCTCGCTGAGTCTCTCTCTCTCCCCCACCCCACCCCGCCCCGCTTGCTGTGGAGACATGGCGGTCTGTGGGTTTGAGAGCTGCTTCGCAGGGCTTTCAGCAGTTGACTGCCAAGCCTTTCTTCTGAGGGCCCTCTGGGTGGATTCGAACTTCTCCTGGCCCTGCAAACTTTGTACCTGGTTCAGTGAGCGTTCTTCAGGTAATTTCTCCATCCACCTTTCTCCACGGGATGAGAATATGTTTATAGTAACATTCAGAAAATGAAAGCAAGAGTCACAGTGGCCAGAACAATTTACATAGAGAAAACATGCTCTTACTGAGCTTTCCATCATCATGTCAGGAAACATGTTTTTTCAAATAAAAAGAAAAATCATACCGCGATTACAGAACACATACACACAAAGAAAGGAAAGCAGCTCAACTATTTACTTAACGTCTTTCTGTTTACCTACCAGCGGGAACTTCTTTGCCTTTGGTGACAGCCTGATAAAATAATATTTTATGAAAATGATTGTCTGGTGACTCCGATGGCCCCGTGTTGTTTTCTGTTTCTGACTTGCTCTGTGGTTTTAATATAAACCTAAAACTTCAAAAGAAGTTTCTATTACCATTTTAGAGACAATGTTTGCATTCAGTGAAACAGCTCAGGCGTGAACTAAAATTTGCGCTTTCGAACAAACAAGAATACACCCCACGGTTTGTACTTTGCTTCACTTTAAATTTAGGCCCAAATAAAATCTCCCAGGGCCTCACATGCTGAAGTAGCTCAAGTTCTGGCTTTAGTCTGCCTAATCACCGTGCGATTCTTGTTTGTTTCGAATCATCTATGTCAAGTGCGTGTTCAAATGGAACCAGACATGGTGCCACGATGGTTGGAGGCAAGAACTGTGCCCCAGCAGAACTAGAGCGACTTGGACCCCTTATGAACTTCCTCTTCAAAGGAACCCGCCTCGTGGAGCCCATGTGTGCCTGGCACAGGCGCCCAAATGCGTACCTGGGGATCGCCAAGTGAACCGCCAAGAACAACACGGATTTATAATTAGGACAATAGTAAAAAGCACTCCTGTGAAGCTTACCTAGGTGTCTTAGACTAGTTTCTCTAGGGGAGCAAACTCGGAGAAGTAGACCTATGCAATTAGTTCCTATGTTGTTGTTGTTGTTAGGGGCCCTGGAGCCGGTTCAGCGCATAGCGACCCTTCTGTGCTACAGAACGAAGCACCACCCCGTCCTGCAGCATCGGCACCATTGTCGTCATGTTTGCGCACTGTTGCAGTCGGATGTCAGTCTGTCTTGTCCGGAGTCTTCCCTTTCACTGCCCATCTACTTTATAAGCATGCTGCCCTTTTCCCTGGACTGGTCTCTCTTCATAATACGTCCGAAGCACAGGAGACAAGACTCACCATCCTGGCTTCTTAGGAGCATTCTGGCTGAACTTCATCTAAGACAGCTACATATGGATGTGTGTGTGTGTGTGTGTGTGTGTGTGTGTGTGTGTGTGTGTGCGCGCGCGCATGTCTACAAATAGATACATATACATATAGAAAGATTCATTTCAGAGAAATGGCTTGCGGAAGTTGTGCAGGCAGGCAAGTTCCAAATCCATGAAACAGTGTCTGGCTCGAGGCTTCTCCTGACTCATTTGGTTGGAAGAGCTGATGAACCCAGAACTGGCAGCTCAGAAGGCAAAGCTACTGACTCACGTCCCATGAACAGGAGGCCGGAGAGTCAGATGTAGGATCAAGAGTAACCTTCGGGAGAATATCCACATATATCAGCCGCTCACCACAGCCCCAAGGAACTGATGGTTGCTCACACAGGACCACAGAAGGGAAGATGATTACATGATATTACATTATGAGCGAGAAATTAGTCCAGTGTCTGCCAAACCACTGAAATCATAACCTGGTCAATTTGACACATACAATTAGCCATCACAATGTTGTCTTCATCATTGTTAGGTGTTGTCCAGACATTTACAACTCATAGGGACCCTCTGTACACAGAAGCTAAGCTGACGGCCCTCTAGCACATTCATCGTTGTTATGTTTGAGCCCAGTGTTGCGTCCACTGTGTCCCACCATCGCGTTCAGGGTCTTCCTCTTTCTCATTGACTCTCATCTCCAATTATGATGTTCTTTGCCAGAGACTAATGTCTCCCTCACAATAGATAGTATTAAAACTCAACTGGAAACACGGCAGTTGGTTAGAACTTAGCCCCAAACCAATTTTTTTGAGGAGGAGTTTTTCTTGCTGACAATGTTTAGAATTGCTAATACAAGGTATTATTAGAAGGCAGACCGACTTTTTGAGTCTCTTTTGATAGCACATGTTCAGAGTACATGAGACAAGTCTCACCGTCCTTGCTTCTAAGGAACATTTGGAGTTTACGTCATCTGGGACAGACACATATTGAGGGATAGAGAGATACCTACATGCACACACACCTACATACCTACATGCACACACACATATGCCCAGAGAGAGATTTGTCTGTCAGTTTGTCACACTGTGGTGGCATGTGTGTTGCTGTGATGCCAGAAGCTGTGTCACTGGTATTTCAGATGCCAGCAGCGTCACTCAAAGCGAACAAGTTTCGGGGAGATTCCAGACCAAGAACAGACCACTAAGAAGGGCTGCGCTCCCCACTTTGGGGGGAAGGAGCTGCTGAAAACCTCGTGTATGGCTTTGAAACATTGTCACATGTTGAAGGCATAGCTAATGGAAACAGAACACGGGTGGAGACAGTGCCGTGGACCCCTCTGGTTGGAGGGCATTCAAATGTCACTGAGGCAGAGCTAATTTTTTGGAGTGGAGTTGACCATGGTGACATGAGTCAGGTAAAGCTTGTGGGAGTGGAGCCTTCAGGGTTGTCATTTGCTGATGAGACATGACACAAGGTGAGGAGACCGCTGCAAAAAACCTGCTGATGATCAGAACTTGGAAGGTGTGAAATATGAATCTAGGAAAATTAGAAGTGGTCGAAAATGAAATAGAACGCAAATGATCAACGTCCCAGGCATTGGTGAGATGCAATGGACTGGAATTGGTTATTTTGAATCAGAAAATCATATGATTTACTATGTCAGGAAGAATACAACCAAGAGGAATGGCACCGAATTCGTTGTCAAAAAAGACATTGCAAATGCAATCACGAAGTGAAATTCTATCTGTGAGAGAATCCTATGGATCTACCTTCAAGGAAATTCAATCAAAACATCTATTATTCAAATTTATGCATCAACCACAAAAGCTAGTGATGAAAAAATTGAAGAATTCTACCAATGAACCAGTGTAAAATTGATCAAACATGCAATCAAGGTGCATTGATAATTTTTGGTGATTGGAATGCAAAACTTGGAAACAAAATGAAGGAATGGTAGTTGGAACATAGAGACTTATTGATAGAAATGAAGCTGGAAATAGCATAATAGAATTCTGAAAGACCAGTGACTTGTTCATAGCAAATGTCATTTTTCAACAACACAAAAAGCAACTATACACATGGCCTTCTCCAAATGGAATACACAGAAATCAAACTGAGTACATCTGTGGAAAGAGACTCAGGAGAAGTTCAACGTTAGCAGCTAAAACCAGGCTAGGGGCTGACTGTGGAACAGCTCATCAATTGCTTGTATTTAAGTTCAGGTTAAAGTTGAAGAAATTTAAAACAAGTCCTCCAGAGCCAAAAGATGACCTTGAGTCTATCCCACCTGAATTTTGAGAACATCTCAAGAACAGCTTTGTTGCATTGAACACTAATGACAGAAGGCCCGATGAGCTGTGGGGGAAATTAATACCATCATTCATGAAGAAAGCCAAAGGTCATTAAAAAGATAGGAAAGAAAGAAAAGATTCAAGTGGATTTCAAGTCAAGAGACTCTGAAACTTGCTTTTAATTAGAGAGTAGCTAAAGCAAATGGATGAAAGGATGTTGTCAGAGTTGAATAGAAAATTTCAAAGGTCAGCTCTAGAAGACAAATCTTATAATGAAATGTGCAAAGAGCTAGAGTTAGAATAAAGAACTCAAGAAAAAAAATTCAAGTCTTGAGTGGCGGTCTTGAAAGAGTCTATGGAAAAAATATTGAGTGATGCAGGAAGCTTTCAAAGAAAATTAAAAGAATGCACGGAGTCACAGGACCTAAAAGAACTGGTCCACACTCCATCGTTCCAGGAGGCAGCCTAGGAGTAAGAACCAATCGTGCTGAAGGAAGAAGTCCAAGTCACACTGAAGGCATTAGTGAAAAACCAAAGTTCCAGAAAGTGATAAAATACCAATTGAAATGTTTCAACACAATAATGAAGCACTGGAAGCACTCACTTGTCTTTCCAATAAATTTGGAAGACAGTTACCTGGCATGGAGTGGAAGCAGTCCATATTTGTACCCACTGCCAGAAAGGAGACCTAAGAGAAAGCAGAAAGTATTGAGCAATAGTATTCATATCACATGCAAGTAACATGTTGCTGAAGATAATTCAACAATTGCAGCAGTATATTAACAGGGAGATGCCTGAAATTCAAGCCAGATTCAAAGAGGAGGTAGCACAAGCTATTTCATTGCAGATGTATGATGGATCTTGGCTGAAGGAAGCGAATGCCAGAATCTTGACCACTTGTGTTTTATTGACGATGCCATGACTTTTGACTGAGGATTGTAACAAACTCTGGACAGCATCAAAAAGAATGGGACTTTCACAGCACTATTCCTGAGGAACCTATACTTGGAAGAAAAGGAGTCATTCAAGTGGAACAAGGGAATACCGCATGGTTTTAAATCATGGAATATATATGTCAGGGTTGAATATTTTCATCACACTTAGTCAATCTTTCTGGTGAGCAACTAATCTGAGAACCTAGATTATATGAAGAAGAATGCAGCACATGAACGTGGCATCAGGACAGAAGGAAGACTCCCTAACAACCTGTGTTGTGCAGACGACACAACCTTGTTTGCTGAAAGTGAGGAGGTCTTAAAGCACTTGCTGATGAAGGTCAAGGATCACAGCCTTAGGTATGGATTGCAATGTACAGGAAATCAAGATCCCCTGAACCATACCTATAGACAAGATCACGATAAAAGCAAAAAAAGATTCAAGTTGTCAAAGATTTTATGTTGCTTGAATCCACCATCAATGCTCATGGAAGTGGCGATCAAGAAATCAAACAGCGCATTGCATTGGGTAACTATGCTGCGTAAGACTTACAGTGTTGAAAAGCAAGGACGTTAGTTGAGGACCAAGGTGTTCCTAAGCTAAGCCATGCTATTTTCGCTTCACATGCATGTGAAAGTTGGACACTGACTACAGAAGGCCCTGGAAGAATGGATGCATTTGCAGTACGGTGCTGGTGAAGAATACTCAAAGAACTAGGGACTGCCAGAAGGACAAACAACCCCGCCTTGGAAGAAGTACAGGCAGGATGCTCCTTGGCTTGAAGTTAGCGACATTCCACCTCACATGCTTTGGACATATCGGGAGAGACCAATATCTGGAACAGGACATCATGCTGGGTGACACAGGTCAAAGAGGAAGAGGAAGACCGCTGAGGAACTGGATTGACCCAGGGCTGGGACAGTGAGCTGCAACACAGCCCAGGACCAGGAGCATTTCATTCTGTGATCCAGAGCTGGCTGTGTGGCACAAGCATCTCGCAACAGCAACAAACATTTAAAGCAATGCTGCATAAATGGGTATCACGGTCTAGCCTGGCACTCATAAAACATTGTTCAGTGAAAAAAGAGATCAGGTTACAAAACACAACACGGCATATTGTTTGCCCCCACTTTTTCTTCTTTTCTGTTTTTCTCAGACTGTGCATATCATTAGTACCTGCCACCCACTTCCCAGCTGGAGCACTACATAAGTATACATAGTCTTTGATACCCAAATCCTCCTGCTTCCAGACTCCTCCCTCCTTGTCTCTTCCAGCTCCGGTCTCAAGGTCATTCTAGGACATGCTGGCACATGCAGCTGCTTTCCCGCTCAAACCTGCTTAGGGTCACTTCCTCTAGCTGCCCTGGGTTGGCCGCAGCATAGTTCTGGAGCCCTGCTGGGACCCCTCCCCGCTGTCTGGAGGAGTAACACTCTTTTTCTTGTCCTGAACTGGAAACCTCGGGACTCATGAACCCAAAGCCACTGTAATGGGTTTTTGCGTATTGCAAGAGGACCCGCCATGCGCTCCACCTGCTCCGATGAGATGAGGCGGCTTCCCTGGTGGTGACTGGAATCTCACACTCTCAAGGTGACCCAGAGCGGGAGGCACTGTTTCCTTTAGGGGACCCAGTGGGGCACCAGCCTCCACGATAGCTCGGGTCCAGGGGCGGTTGTGTACTTGAGGGGTAACTTAAAGAGAGATCAGACAAGATAAAGTGTGCAAACACCCCCCTCCAGGATGGCCATGATCTCAGCAGCCAGATCTGTGCCAAGAGAGAATCTATTTCCAGCCAAGCTTATATGTACTCCAGGGGTGTGCAGGCCCTGAATTACAGGTAACCATAACGAGAAGGGGTTGTACTATGGGCATACATGTGACTTGGAGGGGGACAAGCTGGACATACACGCAATAGTAGGGGGGGCACTAGAGGCATACATGTGACAGGAAGGCATGCATGTCACAAGATAGACATCCCTGAGTTGGCTTGACCTTAGGTGTCTTTGGGTTCTCCTACAGGGGGATAATCGATGATCCTTATCAGAAGGGAGTGGGCCCTACTTAGGGTGGGACAAACAATAGGACCTGATTGCCTTACTTAGATGGCTGACAACTCCAGCCTGATAACCTTTGATCAGTTGACCTTGGGTTTGGCATATAATATAGGGGGACAACCTGGGGATGACTGTTCTATTTCCCACAGGACCCCGTCCCCTGTCCCACCCCAAAACAGACCTTTGGGTGTGTGTTCTGTCCAGGGAGTTCGACTCACTCACTTTCATACAAGTCACCCCTCCCACAGACCCAGGGCACAGTCACACTAAAGAATGGCCCCGGGTCCATTAGTCATGGCGCCACAGGCAACATCTGCAGCCACACGTTCAGCGACCTTGCCTCGCCTCTCAGAAGGGTCTTCAGATCTGTGTCACTGGAGAGCCCGACTGGAGCATTCTCCACCGCACTAGAAGTCTGCTCCGGGAGCAGTGACGTCCCCGCCTCCAGGAACTGCAAGGGCCCATGCGTTTCAAAGAGCACCCCTCCATTACAGGTCCCACGTGGCTGGAAACATCGCCACCAGCGCCCTCCAGTGCCAGCTGTCCACCTGTGTGCACACGAGTGTCTTGTGGTCTTGTGTGTGTATTAAAAGAGGGATAGTGTGCATGCAAATATGTACACAGTGTGGAAATCGAGGTGGTGAGATGAAGTGCTTTTGAAGGGGCTTCTTCTGGCCTTGATTAGAGCCCTGGCTGCGTAGTGGATTATGCGCTGGCCTGCTAACCACAACGTCAGCAGTTCAAAGCCAACAGCTGCTCGGAGGGAGAAAGGGGGAGCTTTCTACTCCCACAGATATGCAGTCTTAGAAACCTACAGGGACAGTTCTGTCCTGTCCCATTAGGGTTAGTTACGCTGGGTGGGCCTGGACTTGATGGTTGGCCGTGAGTTTGGACTGGCTTCGGCAGATCAGACGGAAAGTGGAGAAAATATCCGACACACGGAAAGTTCATCCATTGGGGCTCTTATGGCTTTTCCTCTCCCTTTGGTCTTTCTCCTAAAAAAAAAAAATATCAAGACCGAAAATGTGGATTAATTCAGGTTTCCAGTGAATCACGTTCTACTAGCTATTTTTCAGGTTTTATAGACCATTTGTCCATAAGCTCGCTGATGCAAAGTGGCAGATGGGACCTGCGGGGTCCACGGAGAACCTGCTGGAGAAGCCGAGGCAGCCCTTGCAGACAGCACAAGCTGGAGTTGGAAGGGTTCACCCGGGAAATGCTCGTGTTCGTGGACAGTGCATGAACATGGCTGATATTTATGTAAACCTCCAACTGGGTCTTTGAAACAGAGGGGCATCTTGATGACCTGGTCCGGAGCCCACTGTTTGGACTGG
Organism: Tenrec ecaudatus; assembly: GCF_050624435.1. Taxonomy (NCBI): domain Eukaryota; kingdom Metazoa; phylum Chordata; class Mammalia; order Afrosoricida; family Tenrecidae; genus Tenrec; species Tenrec ecaudatus. The sequence goes on from NC_134543.1 coordinate 14,445,556, forward strand.
AATCTAATTTTTAAAATAAATATATGAATTCGCATTGTCAAACTGTACAGCCGTTGTTTTCCGTCTGCGCTTGATCTGCTTGCCATCTGTCAGGTGGTAAATAGGTTGGTGCTGTTTTCCAGACTCTTTGTTTGGAATTGCCAAAGTAATACATATTCATTGATGAAAACAGGAAGCCTACCTAAGAGTCTGGAGGGGAGGGGGCGGGGGGGGGGGCTCACCCAGAATCTTGCCGTGCTGTTCAGGAGGGCGCTGCCGATGCCGTGGCTGCTGCAAGTTGCGAATGTGCCCCGCCCTGAGCCACCTTGACCATCGTGACCATGCCTGTGTCCATTGTTGCAGCCCTTGTGTCCACGGGTCACCTGGAGGCTCTCCCTGGGTTTGCTGACATGCTTTACCACACAGGATGTCCCGCTCTCCATCCGGTCTTCCCTGACGCTGCGTCCAAAGCCAGGGAGCCGAGCCTCATTTCCATCATTTGTTGGTTTTCTTGACAGACCAACGCATCTTCCATTTTCTTCTGTCTTCCTCGGTCCTTATCCAAAGTTCACATATCTCGGAGGCGATCAAAAGGACCACGGCTTGGGTCAGACGCACCTTCTTCGTCAAAGTGACATCTTTGCTTCTGAAAACTTGAAAGAGGTCTTTGGCCGGACTTGCCTCATGCACTACACCTGTTATGTTCTCGGCTGCTGCTTGCAGGGACTCTGAATGAATGTTGATTCAAGTAGAGCAGTGGTTCTCCACCTTCCTCAGGCCGCGACCCTTTAATACAGTCCCTTATGTTGTGGTGACCCCCCAACCATCAAATTATTTTTGTTGCTACTTCATCACTGTCATTTTGCTACTGTGATGAATGGAGTGACCCCTGTGAAAGGGTTGCCTGACCCCCAAAGGGGTCGAGACCCACAAGTTGAAAAACGCTGAAGTAGAATGAGATCCTTGGCAACACACACACACACACACACACACACACCTACATGCAGACAAACCTACCCAAACACCCAAACCCACTGCTGTGAAGGTGATTCCGAATCAGAGTGACCCCATAGGGAAGAGTAGAACTGGTGAGAGGGTTTCCAAGAATCAGTCTTCCCAGGAGCAGGCGGCCACAGCCCTCTCCCATGTCGCAGCTGAAGGATTCAAACTGTCAATCTTTCACTTAGCAGCTGAGCATTTTAACCACACGACAGACTTGTCATAGAACATGCAAATATATAATATTCATTTATTGTAGATAAATGCATATCTAGTATATACATATCTAGTGTAAACATAGACACGATATACATACGCATTATACAGATATCTACATTGTACAATAGAAATACGTATATCACCAGCCCCAATTCCAACTTCATGGACACCTGCCCCTCCCCCCAGAAGAATTTATTTCAGAAGACAGCATTGAATCTGCAGCTCTGGGAGAGGGACATATCTGATCAGAGCACACAGGAGCAGATGAAGGGGGAGGAGGAGAGAGTGGAGCACATCCTGGCCTACCAGACCTTGAGGACGATGTTCATGCATAGAGCAGCCAATCCACAGAGAAGACCACATGGCCAGCTCCACTATGAAACACCACTTGCCCCACTGACCCATAGCCCTACAGGGGACAACACTGGAGACACAGTGTGGGAATTGTGCCCGATCTGATCCTGCCACACCGAGGCAAAACACTAAGGGGGTGCAACAGAACAGCAAGGAAATGGAGCAGCGAGGTCCCCAGGGAAGGCTGAAGGTGGACTTTGGGGCCAGGGCTTGGTACCCCAACAGACTGGACTGGAAAACACTCCTAAAGGCCAACAAACAGTCCTTGAACTAACTACAAGCTTTTCTTCCTTGTTGTGTTTTGTTTTATTGTCATTGGTTTGTGTTGTTTTGTTGTATATTGTTGCTTGGTTTTGCTCTGTCTTGTTTTTGTGCATGTTATTATCTCCGCAGGTCTAAGTCAGAAGGCTGGATGAACAATCTGGAGGAGAAAACGACAGTTCTGCCGTCGGGGGGGGGGCATGGGAGGAAGGGGGTGGGGGGAAAGGTAGTGGTGCTAACAAACCTAGGGACAAGGGAACAACAAGTGAACCAAATCGGTGGTGAGGATGGTATAGGAGGCCTGGTAGGGTGTGACCAAGGGCAATGTAACCAAGAGGAATTATTGAAAACCAAATGAAGACTGAGCATGATAGTGGGACAAGAGGAAAGTCAAAGGAAATAGAGGAAAGAGCTAGGAGGCAAAGGGCATTTATAGAGGTATAAAATAAAGGCATGTACATATGTAAATATATTTCTATATGAGGATGGGGAAATAGCTCTATGTGCATATATTTATAGGTTTAGTATTGAGGTAGAAGATGGACATTGGGCCTCCACTCAAGTACTCCCCTCATTGCAAGAATACTTTCTTCTAATAAATCGGCATTCTATGATGCCCAACTCCTAACACAATCGCTGAAGACAAAGCAGGTGCATAAGTAAATGTGGTGAAGAAAGCTGATGGTGCCCGGCTATCAAAAGATTTAGCATCTGGGGTCTTAAAGGCTTGAAGGTAAACAAGTAAACAAGCGTCCATCTAGCTCAGAAGCAACAAAGCCCACATGGAAGAAGCCTACCAGCCTGAGCAATCACGAGGTGTTGAAGGGATCAGGTATCAGGCATCATTAGAACAAAACATCATACCTTTGAGAATGAGGGGGAGTGCGGGGTGGAGACTCAAAGCCCATCTGTAGGCAATTGGACATCCCTTACGGAAGGGTCGCAGGAGGAGACAAGCTAGTTCCTAAATGCTTCCTGACCCCCACTATCATGATCCCAATTCTACCTTACAAATCTGGCTAGACCAGAGGATGTACATTGGTACAGATAGGAAATGGAAACACTGGGAATCCAGGCGGATGATTCCTTCAGGACCAGTGGTGTGAGCGGTGATACAGGGAGGGTGAAGGAAGGGTGGATTGGAAAGGGGAAACGATTACAAGGATCTACATATAACCTCCTCCATGGGGGATGGACAACAGAAAAGGGAGACGTCGGACAGTGTAAGATATGACAAAATAATAATTTATAAATTATCAAGGGTTCATGAGGGAGTGGGGAGCGGGGAGGAAAGGCAAAAAATGAGGATCTGATGCCAGGGGCTTGGGTGGAGAGCAGATGTTTTGAGAATGATGAGGGCAATGAATTTAGAAATGTGCTTGACCCAATTGATGCATGTATGGATTGTGATAAGAGTTGTGTGAGCCCCTAATAAAACGATTTCAAAGCAAGAAATAGGTATATCGTAGGACCATATTGGGTACAACATTGCTTGGTTATTGGCTTCTTGTTTTGTAAGGTTCCCATGGCAATAGGTTATAAGTAGATCATTGCCATTGTCGTCGCTGGGTGCTGATGAGCTGGTCCCAACTGAGAGCTCTCCCACATAGAATAGAACAAAACCCGTAGCCCAGCCGTGACCCGTCCACACAACGGTTTTCTTGTTTGAGCCCTCTGCTGCCAGTCCGTCTGGTGGAGGGTTTGCCTCTATTTTCCTGGCCCGGTTCTGATGTCTCTTATTTATCGTCTTTCACTATGCAGCGATGGCAATCGCAACTCTTAAAAGATTCCGTTTTTCAGTGATATCTCGGTTTTTGCTGTCGTAACAAATTCCCTAGTGTCCGTTGTTGTACTTTCCCCTAAATCCACATTGCCAGGTGACAGGGAATCTGCGCTGTGTGGGTTTTCCCTCTGGTGCGTCTATCACTGCCAACAAGTGGTGCTGATGGACAAGTGTGACGACACCTCGTCCCCGAGCCCCATGTTGGGTATGCAAATATTTCTAAATGTCTCTGGCTGATGGGCAATCACATTGATTTGTTAGGAGCTGATTCATCCCCAACAGCCTTCGAGGAGAGGATTCTAGCACTTTCAACGTCTGCGCAGACACATGCTGGCTGAGCGCTCTGCAAGGCAGCCCCACTGCGTCCCACGCAGCCATTGACGAGCAGCAGTGAGTGCAACAGCAGGCAAAAACAATCGTACACACACACAAACACACGCGCATACGCACAGAGTCCAAACGTACATGGAAAAGTGGAATTAAGAAATACTGGAATTTCCCCACCAATTTTTGGAAGGCTCTTATCGATGTTTATGGACACATATTCTCTTCCCCACCCACAACTCAAGAGACATAGAAATGCAAAGCCACGATATAAACAGCCATTCTCTTTGACAGGTGGGATTGCAGATGGCTTTTGTTTTCTTCCTTTTACTAATGTACTTCAAAATGTCTCCAGTGAATGTCGCTACACTTGAAAGTACACACACGCAAACAGTAAATGTGATTTTTTTTTCAAAGCAAACAAATACACGCTGGTGTTCTGGGCCATTGCATGGGACCCACTATTGGCTGGTTCCTCCGCTCCCTCTCCCATCTCACAGTGGTGTGTGAGGGTCCAGTCTCAGAAGACAGCCATGCAAGGAGGAACCTGTGATGAACCATCTGTGGGATCCTGAGCGGGCAATGCTGCCATCTCTCTTGGCCTCAGATGCCTCTGCTTTGGAACAAGAAACCTGGACTAAGGAAAAGATGGCAAAAGGCTTCAAGTCAAGAACTGATTCTGCCTGTGGTGAGAAAATTTTAGACGCTTAGTACAAAATGTGATCTGCAAAGCTGAGATGGCCGTGGCTGATGAGGGGTGACTGCCGTGGGAATGAAAGCAGCGATTGATTAGTAATGTCTGTCATGGAAGTGAGACTAGAAATACTGAGTAGGTCCAGCAGAGTTGGAATCTATCCCCAATTCACAATGACACTGGTACAACCATATGGCCCAGTCCTACACCATTCCCACGATTGGCTGTGAATCCAATAATGGTGATTCCCAGGATTTTCACTGGCTGGTTTCAGAAGTGCCCCACCAGATCACTCTTCACAGGCTCTTCTGATAGGTCTTGAACCCTCAATTAGGCCTGTCACCCTGCCTGCTAACCATCAGGTGGAAACTAGAGCCCCTGGAGGGTCCATCTAGAAGATCCACTGCCTCCTTCTGAAAACCAGCCAGTGGAAACCCGACAGAGCAGATCTACTTTGACACACAAGGCATCTCCCAGAGTCACAATTGATTTAACAACTGATTTGGTGATTCAACGGACAAATCCCAGCCACATGATCTAGACCTGCCCCATCACTGCTTACTGGGCCTCCCAGAGCCTCCCAAAGCCTAGAGATAATGAACAATAGATGGGAGAAGTGGAAAGAGCTGTCATATTTAAAGACTAAAAATCCAGGAAGAATTGCACTTTGCAAATGCTTTAGAAACTCATTGCCTTCAAGTGTGTTCTGACTCCTAGTGACCGTATTGGACAGAGTAGAACTGCCCTTGGGAGGGAGCAGAAAGCCCATTGTTCTCCTGGGTAGCAGCTGGTGGTTTCATACTGCTGATACTGCGGTTAGCAACCCAACACGTAATGTCCTATGCCACCAGCGCTCCTTGGAACTGCTGCATGACTGATTCCAATATGTGAGAAATGGACAATCCATTATTGGCGCTCTTGAGGGTTCTTGTGTTATCGTTGTGAGGTATGCTTGAGTTGGTTCTGATGCTTAGCAGCCCTATGCAACAGAATGAACCACTGCTTGGTTGGTAATACGCCTTCTTCAGATCCTGATGCCTAATTCTTTTTCCTGTAGTGCAACTTCCCAGAGTTTGCTGAGCGATACCTGTAGTGAAAAGATGCAATCCCAAAGCATACCCTTCCGGATATGAAACGATGCAGTAACCCCATATTTGGTTTGAATGACTGCCTCTAGATCTCCAGACAGGTTCCAAATAAACATAGTTAAGAAATCTGGAATTCCCCTTCTTCTCACCATTATCCACAGTTTGGTATGCCCCACACAATAAAATGGCTTTGCTTTCAGTTGAGATCCATCTGACGTCAGCAATGACAGGCATCTTGCCCAGTCCTCGTTTGTCTGGCACCTCCTTGGCGATGAGCTGCTGAAACAGTTTCTGGCTTCTCTTCAGCACAATTTCACTTGCCCAGTAGTAATATTGTTAAATGATTTTTTTTCATTGGGCGGAGTCGCTTTTCTTTGGAATGGGCACAAATATGGATCTCTTCCACTCAGTTGGTGTGGCAGTTAGCTTCCAAATTTTTGTCTTAGACTTGAGAGTGCATCCAACACTGCATCCGTCTGTTGAAACATCTCAACTGGTAGTCCATTAATCTCTGCAGCCATGCTGCTGACCAATACCTTCAGTTCAACCTGGTCTTCTTCCATTAGTACCATTGATACTTGATCACATTGCTAAATATTGACAAGTTCTTATTGGAACAGTGAATCAGTGTGTTCCTTCAATCTTCTTTTTATTTTTCAATAGTCTCATTGACACGTAATTCACGTACCCTACAATTCGATGGCTTGAATGTATTTTTTAAAAGTTGTGCAATCATCAAAACAATTCTAGAACATTTTCTTCATTTTTTGGTACTCATTGTTATTAACCCCATGTGATAGGTAAGATTATTATTATGGCCAATGAACACATGTGGGATTAATAAGGTCCCAGTTTAATTGAAGAGCAAAGAGATAAATGGATTAGCAAGCCTCACCTTTCTGTCTCTTGCTCTTGGACCAGTGTGTGGCTGCCTAAGCTAGTTCTCTGCCTCACCTTGCAAGCTACACTGCCTGTGGAACAACCTACCCGTGAACTGTGTCGCTATAGTTTAAGGTTCCTTCAAGACCTGCTTCGCCACACTGCTGATGTACACATCACTTGAGCTGGGGACTATCGGACCCTGTCATCTGGTTGACTGTTGGTGACCTGTCCTGCTGTTTCCTGCCTGTGGCCGGACTGCCTGTATTGCTCTTCAGAAGACTCAGCTGTCTACTTCCTTAACTTGCACCCAGCAGCCCTTGTGAGTTGAAGGACTGCCAATATATTAATTGTCTCGCAGAAGTGAATTGAACAGAGGCCTCTGTACTGTTCTGTGGACTAATTAGCTGTTTATTTCTTCGTGTTGTATATATCTATATAAAATCATAAGTATCCTGGTTTTGTCTCTCTAGAGAACCCTGTCCAACACACCTCCATTTCCCCCAACCTCCCCGGCCATAACCCTGCTGTTGTTGTTCTTAGGTGCTGTCAAGTGGGTTGTGACTCATAGCCATATTACGTCAACAAAACAAAACACAGCCTGGTGCTGCACAATCCTCACAGTTATGTTCAAGCCCATTGTGGCAACCACTGTTTCAATCCATTTCCTTGAAGGTCTTCCTCTGTCTTACTTCCCACTACCTTACCAAGTCCGCTGTTCTTCTCCGGGAACTGTGCTCTCTTGACAATGTGTGAAAATAACTTGAGATGAAGTCTTGCCAACCCTGCCTCTAAAGAGAATTCTATCTGTACTTCTTTGAGACAGATTTGTCTGTTCTTTCCGCAGTCCATGGTACTTTTGATTTCCTTGCCAGCACCGTCATTCAAATACATCTACTCTTCTTTGGTCTTTCTTATTCAATGTTTGACTTTCACATGCATATGAGGCATGGCTTGGGAAGGGTTATCTTAGTCTCCAAGATACTATCCTTGCTTTTCAACACTTTAAAGAGGCGTGTGTAGCAGATTTACCCAATGTAAAGTGTTGCTTGATCTCTTGACTCTTGCTTCCACGAGCATTGATTATGCTCATGGAAATCCTTCAATCTTTTCTCTGTGAATCATGATGTTATTATTGATCCAGTTGTGAGGATTTGGGTTTTCTTTATTTTGCACTGCAATCCATACTGAAGGTTGCAATCCTTCACCTTCATCCGCGGGTACTTCAAGTTCTCCTCACTTTCATCAAGCAGTATTGTGTCATCTGTAGATCTCAGGTTGTCATCAAGCCTTTGTCCAGCCCTGATGCTGCATCATTCTTCATTCAATCCAGCTTCTCTGATGATTTGATCAGCATATACATGGATTAAGAATGGAGAAAGGATAAAACCATGATGCACACCTTTCCTGATTTTAAGCCATGTAGCATTCCCTTGTTCTAGTCCCATAACTGCCTCTGTTGATCCATGTACAAGTTCCTCAGGAGCAGGTTGAAGTGTCCTGGAATTTTCATTCTTCTCAAGGCTATCCAGAGTCTGCTGTGATCCCTTGAATAGTCAATAAAAAACACGTGAATGTCTTCCTGGCATTCTCTGCTTTCAGCTAAGATCCAACTGACGTCATCAATGATATCCTTTTTTTCTACTTCCTCTTCTTAATTTGGCCTGACCCTCTGGCAGCTCCTTGTTAATGTACTGCTGCAGCCATTTATAGATGATGTTCAGCAAAAACTTGCTTCCATGTGATATCAATGATATTGTTCTCTAATTTGAGCATTCTGTTGGGTCGCCTTTCTTTGGAATGGGTACAAATATGGATCTCTTCCAGTCAGTTGGCCAAGTAGCCATCTCCCAAATTTCCTGGCATAGGTGTGTAAATGCTTCCAGGGCTTCTTCAGCTTGTGGAAACATTACCATTGGTGTCCCATCAATTCCTGGAGCTTTGTTTTTTGACGGATGCTTTCAGTGGAGCTTGGACTTCTTCCTTCAGTACCACTGGCTCTCCATCATATGCTGCTACTCGCAATGGTTAAATGCGCATCGTTTGATGTTGGAAAGTTTCTTCTCACTTTGAGCCATGCCCCATCAGTCAATGGAAGTCCCAAAGGCTTCCCTCCAGAAGGCTTCCCTCCAGCCATGTTATTATAGGCCACTCTACTTTGAAAAGGCAGCTCTTCCGCCGTCACAGTCAGTAGTCCTGTGAGTGACTTCTGACCTGAGATCAACTTCTGGCACTGTGTCTGACAATGTTCTGGTGGTATTCCTGAGGTTTCCGGTCTCTGACAATGCTTTGATGCTGTCCGTAAGTTTTTCAGAGGTTTATTCCTCTGAAGCAAACAGCTCATTTCTTCTTCACCGGCTGCTCCTTGTCTAAATGCTCTGCTGAAACCGGTTCACTTTGGGTGACCCTGCTGCCACTTGAAATACCAGTGACAGCTTCCAGCATCAGAGCGACGTATAAGCCACCACAGTACGACAAACTGACAGACAAGGGGGGTGGGGGTGGGCAAATGGTGTCCATAACCTTAAGAAACTATTCATCTAGTTAATGTCTCTATGAATTTACTTACCCTGCATTTCATGTAAAGAACATCATGCACCCCACCTCCAACAACAGTAAGGAAATAAAACACAGAAAAACACCTCAATCCCCAAAGGAAATTCACTGACTCACAGTGACCCTATAGGACAAGGTATAACTTCCCCATTAGGGTGCCGGGCTATGACTCTAAAAGAAAGCAGAAAATAATAAAAACTAGAATAAATTAAACCTTCTATCTTCTTTGAGTGCTTCTTGCATCATTTAATATTTTGCCCGTAGAATCTTCCAATATTGCAACTCAAAGCTTGATGTCGTCCTTCAGGGTTTTCAGCTTGCATGACACTGGACATGTTCATCTCTCCTTGCTTTCTAAATCCAGAGTTTTCCGCATTCGATTGAAATGCTTTACTTTGTCTTCTCATGTTCCCCTTTGAAAATGTCTGTTCAGCTCTTTTACTTCATTATTTCTCAGATCCTTTAGCTACTTTATGTCTAAGAGCAAGTGTCAGAATCTCTTGTGACATTCACATTGGTCATTTCTTTTCTTTTTTTTTTTTGTGCTGAGGTCTCAGATTGAAAACTCCAGATCACGCACCACCTCGTCCCCCTGCCCTCCCGTGGCTCCTTCAAAAGCAAGGCTGCTGTTGGACCTGGTCAGCTGTGAGCCTGGAGCTCGCAGAACCACACCTGACACCACCCTGCACTGTCAGCAGCCTGCAGGACCAGGCACATGGCTCAGAGTGCCGGGCGGGCCGCGGGCTGCTGGGTCATTTCTTTTTTCCCCCTGTCTTTATAGTGAGGTTTGGGTGTCCATGTAGCCTGTCCTTGATGCCATTTCACAATCTGTCAGTTCTTCAGCCATTAGTGTTCAATGCATCAAATCTGTTCTTGAGATGCTTTCTAAATTGAGGTAGGATTTACTCAGCATTGCATTATGGCTCTTGTAGGCTTGATCAAGAACCAATGATGCTTCAGGAAGAAGTTCAAGTTGTACTGAAGGCATTAGCAGGATGGACGCAGGTATCAGCAAAAAAGGCATTAGTCCTAGTTTGAGTGCCTTCCAACCAGAGGGGCACCTCTTCTGACAGTATGTCCGTCAATGCCCTGCTGCTGTCCCTGCGGGTTCAGTGACTAATCTTCCAGAAGTGAACCAGTTCTTCCTTCTTCCTAGTCTGCTCTTAGCCTGCAAGCTCTGCTGAAACCCGCCCTCCACGTGTGACGCTGCTGCATTTGTAAGACTGGTTCCATAGTTTCCAGCATCCCAGCAGGGCACAGGCCATCCCAGTAAGACACACTGACTAAGGAGTGAGGGGAGTATTCTGGTGGACTCTGAAGTTGTGATTTGGTGCTGTTGTCTCAGCCCATTTTCCCGAGCTGACTTCTAGTCCCTACCCATGGTCATGAGTCAATCCTGGCAAGGAAAAGTGGAATGCGGCATCTCAGGGTGGGTCCTGGGGAACGTGCTTTAAAGGGGTGGGTGTGGGTGAGGTCTTGGCATGACTGCTTTTCTGCTTTGATCCTAAAGGAGAATTGGTGGGAGAAGAGGATGAAGAAGAAGAACTCTGCCGATGGCCTGTTTGGGGGCATCTGAGAAATAGGAGGGCCTTAGGCTACAGGTTGTCCTGATCACAATGTGGCAGGGGCCAGGGTCTAGGCCACTCAATGTCTCCCAAGGACAAGATGTAGGTCCTTCGGAAATCACATAGGGTGCCTGCCTTTCATGGCAGTGGGGAGAGGATACAGGACAGCTGAGGCCCCATCCAGTCCCGATACTTTGGGATACAGCATTTGAAAAGCAGGCCTCTGACTAGATCCTGGGACAGAGAAGAAAGGAGGCCTCTATTAGAGGGAAAATGTGTGGAAGAGTTTGCGGAAGAAACAAAGGTGGTAAGGTGACACTTATGGAAACAGGGACAGAAGTGAGCCTGAGTATTTTCACATTTCTGCTTCCAACTGGCCCTATGACCCGGAGGCTGCTGCTCTGATTGCAAACCGGAAAATGGCGACCCGCATCAGCTCTCTCGTCCCAGCTTCAGTGGGATGCTGCTGTTACCATGGTGATGGCTAGGTGGTGTGATGTGTGGCTTTCTCTGTGACCACCTCCTTCTTTGTTCTTGTCCCAACGGTAGGCATGACCTCTAGGATTGCAAGAAAGGATCCAAGTTGGGGATATCGGTGGCGACTCACCTCTGGAACAAATTTCTTTTTCCCCTGCCATCACATCTGTCTCCAAGCTCTGGGGTTCCTGGCTTTCCATTTGGAGGCATTTGAGTGCTGTTTCCCAGAGGATGCAGATAAGAGCACTTTGAACCCCACGAAAGGGGATCGAAAGAGTATATTCACCCCCTAAAGGAGAGTGGAGCAATGCCTGGTAGGTGCTTTTGTTCTGTCTTTGGCAGTAGTGGCATGAGATGTCCTTGCCGCCAGTGAAGCTAATTTCTAAAGGTTAGGCACGTGTGCATCTTTGACTTGCCCTTTAATAACTCATTCTGGCTCCATCTTTTATGTGGGTTTCTTTAAGCCCTTCTGGAACTTATGTATTCTTTCAGCCTTTATTCAGTTCCAAATGATAGCGGCAACCCCTGAGAGTGGTGGTTGAGTTGGGTCCTCATCCATCAGCTGTGGGCTCCAATTGTCAAGTCCCGTTCTCAGCAGAAAAGTCCCTGCAGGGGTCCTTTTCATGGCTGTGACACAGACATGCTGGAACCCTGAGCAAACCTCTCCCGTCTTTCGGTGCCTAGGTGCCCCTTTCTAGAAAGACAAAGCAGGCGCGTCAGAGGAACACTACCTAGCCCATGGGGGGTTGTATCTTGAGGACTGGGGTTGTATCATGTTCATGGCTGCATCCCCTATGACCCCCGATAGTCCCTGGGCTATCAGAGAATTTCACTGAATGACTGTCAGATTGAACAGATCAAAGAGACAGCGCTAGTGGACCCACTTCTGTAACAGCTGAAGTTCTCTTTAGGGAAAGTGGCAGCAGCCGAATCAAGCAAGCTCGAGCAAACCCATTGAGTTTCTAGCTCACGTAATTGGGAATTCCAGGGATGGAATCGGTTTCGGCTATGGCTCAATTGCAATGGGAGTTCTTGGGAGGAGTAAATCGTTAATGTGCTCGGCTGCTAACCAGAGCGTTAGATGTTGGGATGTACCCTCAGAAGAAAGCTCTGGCAATCTACTTCTGGAAAAAAAAATCAGCTACGCAGCACAGTTCTACACGTGGGGTCATCCTGGAATCAGGATTGAGACAATGACAACTGACTAAATCCCATGGGATTCAGAAGGACACCCACCATTGGAGCAAAGAGTAATTTTGCTTGTTTCTTTTATTCTTCTTCTTCTTTGTTTTTTTGGTGGGGGGGTGTCATGTTTTTTGTTGTTTTTTATTAGTTGGGCTTTAATACATATATCATATCATTCCATATTTCAGTCACATCAAGTAGAATTGTACAGTTGCTACCACAATCAATCTCTTTTCGACATGGACTTCAACATTTTCTTCTCTCCTTTTTTTTAAAAAGTCATTTTATTGGGAGCTCATACAACTCATAATCCATACATCCATCCATTGTGTCAAGAAAATTTGTACACTTGCTGTCATCATAATTATCAAAGCATTTTCTTTCTACTTGAGCCCTTGGTATCAGCTCCTCATTTTCTCCCCCCTTCTCCACCCTCTCTCCCTCACAAACCATTGATAATTTATAAATTATTATTTGTTCATGTCTTACACAGACCAACATATCCCTTCACTAGATCCTTGTGATCTTTCTCCCTTTCCCCCCCACCTTCCCCTTCCCCTCCTGGTATCACCACTCTCACCACTGGTCCTGGGGCCTTTTTCTGTCCCAGATTCCCTGTGTTTCCAGCTCTTATCTGTACCAGTGTTCATCCTCTGGTCTAGCTGGATTTTTAAGGTAGAATTGGGATCATGATAGTGGGGGGAAGGAAGCATTTAAGAATTAGAGGAAACTAGTATCTTTCATTGGTGCTATACTGCACCCTGACTGACTCCTTTCTTCCCCACGACCCTTCTATAAGGGGATGTACAGTTGCATACAGATAGGCTTTGGGTCTCCCCCCCACACTCCCTCTCATTCACAATGATATGATATTTTGGTTTTTGATGCCTGATACCTGATCCATTCAACACCTCGTGATCACACAGGCTGGTGTGCTTCTTCCATGTGGGCTTTGATACTTCTGAGCTAGATGGCCACTTGTTTACCTTCAAGCCTTTAAGACCCCAGACACTATATCTTTTGATAGCCAGGCACCATCAGCTCTCTTCACCACATTTGCTTATTCACCTGCTTTGTCTTCAGTGATCCTGTCAGGAAGGTGAGCATCACGGAATTCTGGATTTATAAAACAAAGTGTTCTTGCATTGAGGGAGTATTTGAGTAGAGGCCCAATGTCCATCTGCTACCTTAATACTAAACCTATAAATATATGCACATAGATCTATTTCCACATCCTCATATATAAATATATTTACATGTGTACATGCCTTTATTTAGACCTCTATCAATGCTCTTTGCTTCCTAGTTCTTTCTTCTATTTCCTTTTACTTTCCTCTGTTCCACTCTCATGTTCAGCCTTCATTTGGATTTCAGTAATTCCTCTCATTGCCCTTGATCAATCCCTACCAGGCTTCTCACGCTACTCGCCATCAATTTTGGATCACTTGTTGTTCCCTTGTCCCTGGGTTTATTTAAACTTACTTCTTTTCCTCCATCTACTCCTGTCCCATGTCCCCCTGGAGATTTTGCCCCATTGTTTTCTCCTCCAGATTGTTTTTCCTGCCTATCTTATCTAGATAGACCTACAGAGATAATAATATGCACAAAAAACAAGACAGAACAAAACAAACAACAAAGAAAACAAAGCAACAACAACAACAAAAGCAACGACAAAAAAAGAGAAAAGTCTGTAAATAGTTCAAGATTTGTTTGTGGACTTTTAGGAGTGTTTTCTGGTCAAATCTCATAGGGTGCCATGCCCTGGCCCCAACGTCTATTTTTGGTATTCCCTAAGGACTTTGTTGCTCTGTTCTCCCTTGCTGTTCTATTGCAAGCCCTTAGTGTTTTCTCTCAGTGTGGTGGGGCCAGATTGGGCACAATTCCTGCCCTGTGTCTCCAGTGTTGTCCTCTGTAGTGCTATGGGTCAGTGAAGGACATCGTGGCTTGTAGTAGGGCCGGTCCTATGGCCCTCTCTGTGCATTGGCTGCTCCGAGCAAGAATATTGTCCTCAGGGCTTGGTGGGTCAGGATGTGCTCCACTCTCTCTTCTTCCCCTTTCATTTGCTCCTGTGTGCTCTGATCAGACATGTCCCTCTCCCTGAGCTATACCTTCAGTGCTGTCCTCTGAAATGAATTCTTCTGTGAAAAAGGAGGTCTGTTCATGTAGTTGGGATTGGGATCAGCACCTCAGACCTCTCTATTGGTTCCCTGCTTCATGCTGGTATGTTGCATTCACATCTTGGAGCACTGGGTTGGAGTCTGGTTCCTCTTTCCCTGTGGACATATAAACAATATCCTCCCTTTGCATGGATTAGTGCCCAGTTCCCCTGCTACCCAGGTATTTTTTTCTCTCCCCTCCCCCCACCTCCACCTCCTTTTTAGTTGGCTGCCACATGTATCCCTAGATATGGTCTGGCCCCTGCCATACTACCTGGACCTCACCCTGTGAATGTTTGTATACAGTAGATTTTTCCCTATGCCCCTTTTGCATTTTTAAGTTTACCCTAGTGGACTCATGTTGTACTTGTCCTTTTGTGCTTGGCTTACTTTGCTTAGTATAATTTCCTTCAGTTCTTCCCATGCAGTGATGTGCTTCATGCGTTCATCACTTCTTTTTAGGGATGTATAGTACTGCAATGTATGTATGTATCACTGTTTTTTAATCCATTCATCTGTTGATGGAAATTTGGCCATTCGGATTACTGCCCTTGTGAAACTTCTGTTGAGGTCCGTTGCCCACCTCCTCAGTGGGCAATTAGTTGTTTTTTTTCTTTTGGAAGCTAGCAGGGTGTTGTAGAATTTAGTAATAAGGCCTTTGTCTGATGTATCATTGCTAAAAATGTTCTTCCATTCCGGGGGCTCTCTTATTATTACTCTTTTGGTGAATTCTTACAATGTACACAGGTGTTTTATCTTCAGTATATCCCACTTGTCAGTTTGTGACTCATCTGTATTTGTGTCCTTCCCTATTTCTGATAACCTATGTATTCCCTGTGCCAAAGTTCTCAGGTTTATCCTAATTCCCTCATTGATGGTTCTAATAGTTTGGGGTTTTACCTCAAGGTCTTTGATACACCTTGAGTTTATTCTTGTGCATCAAGTGAGATAAGGGTCTTGTTTCATTTTTCTGAAGGTAGAGATCTGTTTTTTCCCAAATGAAATTATTTTGAGCCCTTATCAAAGATCAGTGGTCTGTATGCTGATGTTTTTATTTCTGGATCCTCAGCTCTTTTCCATTGGCGTGAATACCTGTCGTTATACCAGCACCACAGTTTTGGCTACTGTGGCTGTGTAATGTGTACTAAAGTCTGATAAAACAAGCCCTCCCTCTCTGTCCTTATTCTTGAGTTCTCTGCTAATTCTGGACTTCTTCTATCCTTCTATCTCCGTGTGAAGTTGGTAATCAGTTTTTCCATTTCTTTGAAGAAAGATGAGGGCAATTAAACATATCGTGCCTTGGGCAGAGCTGACATCTTTACTATATTGAGTCTTCTAATCCATGAGCATGGGATATTCTTCGATTTATGGAGGTCACTCTTGGTTTCTTGTAATAGTGTTCTGTATTTTTCCTCATACAAATCTTTTGGTTTTTTAGTCAGGTATATTCCTAGATATTATAATTTGTGCTTAGCTACTGTGAAGTGTACCACCTTTTTGACCTCCTCTTCTGTGGTCTTATCTGATGTGATTAGAAGTCCGATGGACTTCTGTTTGTTGATCTTATATCCTGCCACTCTGCCAAACGCCTCTATTGCTTCCAGTACTCCCTTATGGAGTTTTTTGGATTTTCCATGTGTAAAATCATATCATCTGCAAATAACGGTAGTTTCACTTCTTCCTTCCCCAGGCAAATACCTTTGATGTCTTTTCTTTGCCTTATGCTGTTAGCTAAGACCTCCAGTACGATGTTAAATAAGAGTGGGGATAAGGAGCATCCTTGTCTGGTTCCCTTTTAAAGTAGAATTATTTTTGTCTTTTCTCCATTGACTGCCATATTGGTAGTTGGTTTTTCACAGATAGCTTGTATTACATGGAGGTATTTTCCTTACATTCCTAGCTTGTTGAGTGTCTTAAACTAGAATTGATGTTAGGTGTTGTGGAATGATTTTTCCACATCTATCGATATTATCATATGGTTCTTATAGTTTTCCATGTCAATGTGGCAAATGATACTAATGGTCTTTCATTTGTTGAACCATCCCTGCATCCCTGGTACGAATCCTACTTGGTCATGGTGAATTATTAGTTTTATATACTTTTGTATTCTATTGGCCAGTAGTTTATTAAGGATTTTTGCATCGATATTCATTAGGGATATTGGTCTGTAGTTCTCGATTCATGTGAGATCCTTGCCTGGTTTCGGTATCAGAATTATATTAGTTTCATAGAAGGAGTTCAGGAGTTTGCTGTCTTTTTCTATTGTCTGGAAATGTTTGTACAGGATTGGTGTCAGTTCTTTCTGAAATGCTTGATAGAATTCTCCTGTGAAGCCAACTGGTTCGGGGTTTTTTTTGTGTGTGTTGTTGTTGTTGTTGGCAATCCCTTGATAACCTCATCTATTTCTTCTATTGCTATGGATCTGTTGAGATTCTTGACATCCATCGGGGATAGTCTAAGGAGGGATTGTTTTTTCAGGAATTTGTCTAACTCTTCCAAGTTGTTGAATTCATTGGAGTACAGTCCTTTGTAGTGCTGTGTAATTATCCTTTTGATTTCATTAGGGTCTGTTGTAATGCCTCCTCTTTCATCTCTTATCCTTGCTATTGAAATATGTTCTTTCCTTTCTTTGGTTAGGTTTGCCAGCAGCCTTTCGACTTTGTTTATCCTTTCCAAAAACCAACTTTTAGCAGCATTAATTTTTCCATAGTTTTCTTATTTTCTCTCTATTGAATGTCAGCCCTGATTTTTATTACTTCTTTTATGTTGCTATTAGTAAGATTGTCCTGTTGACTCTGCTCTAGTTGCTGTAAATTTTGTGCCAGCATGTCAATCACAAGTCTCTCTTCCTTTTTGTTGTGTGCATGTATTTCTATGAAAGTTCCCCTGATACCTGCCTTTGCTGTGTTCCATAAGTTTTGCTATGTCATGTTCTCATTTTTGTTGGTTTCTAGAAATTTTCCAATTTCATCTCTGATCTATGTCAGTACACACTTCTTTTGCAATAGAGTTATTCATCCCCCTATTGTTCTCCCTTGTTTTCTTCATCTTCCTTTTTGTTGATTTCCAGCCTTATGGAACAATGGTCAGAGAGAAAGAGTTCTGTATGATGTCAATGTGCTTCAATTTATGCATATTCGACTTACGCTCCAGCATGTGATCTATCTTTGAATATGTGCCTTGTGGGCTTGAAAAGAATGTGGATTTATTTTTGTATTTGGGTGAAGAGCTCTGTAAATATCTTCCAGGTGAAATTGTTTAATTGTACTGTTTTGATCTCTAGCCTCCTTTTTGAGTTTCTTTCCCTGTGATCTATCTTTCTCAGAGAGCAGTGTATTGAAGTCACCTACTATAATTGTTGATCCTTTGATTTCTTTTTTCATCTTTTGGAGCATTTGATTGACATATTCAGCGAGTCTTTCATTCGGGGAATATATGTTTAAAATGCTTAGTGGTTCTTTGTCTACTGTTCCCTTAAGCACTATATAGTGTCCTTCCTAATCTCTTTTTATGGTTTTCACTTTGAGGTCAAGTTATCCGAGATCAGGATTGCAACCCCTGCTTTTTTTTTTAAATTGCTGTTTCCTTTGTATATTTTTCTCTAGCCTTTGATTCTAAGTCTAATTTTGTCTATAGTCTTGAGATATGTCTCCTGTAGGCAGCAGATTGATGGTTTGAGTCTGCTAGCCTCGGTCTTTTAATGCCTGAATTCAGTGTGTTGATATTCAGTGTTACTACACCCATCTGTGGACTCTGTGACACCATCTTATACCTTTTGTGTTGGCTGTTTTCTTGCCTCCTTTCTTATCAGTGTGTTGTGCGCACATGCGTGTTTAATTCTTGACTTCTTTCCACCCTTAAGCCAATGTTATATTGGGGGCTGTTTTCTCTTTATTTCCCTTTGGTTGGGATTATTCTATGTGGCCATCTCTTATTTGTGCTCGGTGAGTGCTATTCTTCTGCCCATACTGGGTTGGCAAGGATCTTTTGTAGGGCTGGGTTTCATTTTAATGTATTCTTTGAGTTTTTTCTTGTTTAGGAAGACTCTTACTTCTTCATATATCTTGATAGATAATTTGGCTGGGTAGCGTATTCTTGGGTTGCGCTATTTTCCTTCAATTTTGGAATATGTTACTCCATTCCCATCTCTTCTTCATAGTGTATGCTGATGGGTCTGAGCATATTCTTATTTGGGAAACTTTATATGTGATTGCTTGTTTTCCCCTAGCTGCTCTCATGATTTTTTCCTTTTCCTCAAAGTTGGATAGTTTAACTCTTATGTGCCTTGGTGACTTCTTCTTGGGATTAGTCTAGCTGGTGTTCTTGTAGCTTCCTTAATGGTTGCCTGGTTTTCATTCATTAAGCTGGAGAAGATTTCCTCTAAGAGTTCTCTCACTATTTTTTTCAGGTGACTTCTTTGTTGTGTCTTCCTCCTGTAATCCAATTATTCTGATGTTGTTCCTCTTTATATCATCAGACATACAGTGTTTCCCTGAAAGTAAGACACCCCCGAAAATAAGATTTAATTACAGTTTTGCGTCTTGCTGAAATATAAGGCATCCCCCACAAATAAGACCTCCCAGAACATAAGGCCTCCCTGATAAGAAGGCCCCCCGAAGCTATGTTAACTCTGGACTCTGGACCATAGCGGTGGGTGACGCTGCACAGCTTACTGTTGACTGCAGCACAGCTGGAGCAGATAGGAAGTGAGAGTAAATGTATCATAGATTATGAGTAAATGTACCATAGATTGTTGTACATGGAAATAATGGTAGTAACAAGAAATTCTTGATACTGTAGGATTCACAGTTTATCTGGTTATGCTGGTTTGTGACAACTACTACCATAACGTATACAGATAGTAAATTTCCCTTTTTTTTGGTTCAACAATAAATGTGCACCATAATCTTCTTCATGGAAAAATAAGATATCCCCTGAAAATAAGACCTAGCTCATCTTTGGGAGCAAAAATTAATATAAGACACTGTCTTTTTTTTCTTCAGGGAAACAAGGTAGCTTTTAGGTTTTTTTCAGCTTCTCTGATGATATTATTAGACTTCTGTTCACGTTTGTTAAAGTCTGCTTGGCTGTCCTCTAGGTCACTGATGTGGTCCTCTGCTTCCTCCAGGCAGTTAGCAAAGTCCGTGAATCTGCTACTGGTTTGTTATCTTGTCTCTCCCTACACTCTTGTATTTCCCTTTGTTGTGTGGTCTTTATCTGCTCTATAATTTCATCTTTTTTCTGTATTGTTTCCCTCAAATCCTGTATGACTCCAAGCAGCATTATGAAAATTTCTTTCCGTGGCAGATCAATGTCTCCTTCTTCTATGCATATCATTAGGTTCAGGACATCTTCTGACATTGTTTTTTGTTTCCCCTGTTTTTTTCATTGACATTGTTGGGGCTGATTGCTGTTTGTATTGCATTTTTTAAAAGGAGCCCATTGCCATTTTCCAGAGAGTTTAAGAGCACTGGTCTCTCTCTGGGAACCTTGTAGGAATTCTTCTTTGAATTGCCTGTAGCTAATTGCACTATGGGATTGGCCTACTGCTTTATCCTCCTGTGGCTTCACTCTTTCCCTATTCAACCAGTATTGTGCTATTTGGAAGGCAAGTTGGGTGGCCCTCTCAGGGAACGCTGTTTGGGTGGTTTTGGACCCGTGAGGTTGGTGCTGCACTAGGTGAGCTCAGGCACACAAAAAACCGTGATGGTGTGGCCCACAGCTTGGGATCCAGCAGAGGGTTTGCGGGGATGCCTGCTGCAATAGGAGGGCAATAGAAGGCAGGTGGGTGTGCCCACTTTGGTGTAGCACACTGTGAATGGTGGGAAGTATTGTTCTGGTTAGCTAGATTGTTGCAGAGTTTTGGCAGAGGTTTCCACAGCAACATGGAGTGCTGGAGAGTGGTAGCCAAGCTGCCTTAGGCCATGTGAGGCACTGTAGCAGGAGGGAGAAATTTCCCTTAATCTCATGGGACCACAGGACGGGTAGGAGCTCCCCCAACCACGCAGGTGGGATTTCTCCTGTTGTATGTTAAGCACTGCAGAGGGCGGCAGGTGGGTGGGTGGAATTTTCCCCAAAGGAAGGTGGGCAGGATATCCCCTGGAGGAAGGTGGGTGTCCTTTCTCCAGCCTTGGGTTACCCTGCAGAGGGTGGAGTTCCCCCAGCTGGGTGGAGGGCAGGCAGAGGGCAGGTGTAAATGGTGTAGGCTAAGGGGAGTGACCTGCAGGTTGGCAGTGGCATGTGATAGAAAAGAGAACGAGAAAAAAAGATCCCGCTGAGACTCGGCGGGAGCAGGGGAAGAGAAGAGAGGAAAACAAAAGTAGCAATACATCTGAGCCCCGAGCCCTGACTGGGGCTGGAGGGGTTTAAACCCTGCTCTGAAGTGGCTGCAAGTTATGGCTGTGTTGAGATAAAGCTGTTGGGCCGGCTCCAAATGACCCCGGCTCTGGCCAAGACAGTGGCAGGGCTAAAGTTAAACCATAGCCGGCCTCCACTGTGGTAAGCCAAAAGCCACAGTTCCTCAAAACCTAGTGGATCTCTGCCTACTTATCTTTATGATGCTCCTCCCGCAACCCGGCAGTGTGGAATTTCCTTCTTAGTAACTCTTTTCTAATGTTGCTTGTTTTGTAGCTACACCTCTCTAGTAACAGAAGGGGTGAAGAGTTAGTACCAACAGATACCCAGGCTTTTCCTCCTATCCTGTCACTTCCAGACGCAATGACCTGGGATTAACACTCTTCTATGCTTCCAGATTTCAAGTCTCTAAAATAGAGATGAGATTTTTTTTTCACATCTGGTGGTTGAAAAGACCAAGGAAGGTAAAAAATATATATATATGTGGAAAGTCTCTGCCAGCCATAATGTTTTTGAAATGCAAGGTGGTATGGCTATTGTTGCTTTATGCAATGCTGGGAAGTGGGGGGAGGAAAGAACTCTGCAGAACATGTTCAGGACACCTCTTTAGGTAAGTCTATTCCTGTGCTGGCTTAGGTGTAGACTTGATCATATCCTTTGCACCAATTATCTCATTTTATCCTTAGCTCACCTTGTGTGGCAGGGACTATTTGGTCCATTTTAAAGGGGAGGAAATGGAGTCTTTGTGAGGTTAAGTAAATATGCCCCACCTCTCCCCACCCCACACACACACCAGGTACACAGGTAGTGAGTAATGAAATCAGTCAGACCATAACTCATATCTGACTGGAATCTTTATTTGTCCCACTGTGAAGGTGACATTGGTTGGTCTTCCACTTTCTTGCTAGATGGGTCTCAGATATTAGAGAATTCAACTACTTGCTTTCAGGGAGGAGAAACCTGAACTCAGTGGAACCAAGACGTAACTCTTGCATTCCGACTTCCAGTCTGCATATGTCAGGGCTCCTGAGAGGAAGCTACAGAAAATTAAACCAAAAAAGGAATGCGTGAAAAGTTAGCTCAGAAATGTATGGAGAGCCAGGGTGGAGCCACACATGCAGAAGTGCCCGAATCGTGCTGCAGCGCTGGCCTGGAGGAGGCCCTTCTATCACAGCTGAGCCGCAGCCTGCTACCACCAGCTCCACCAGGACCAGCGGCCAGACTGGGGCCACTGTTGCCTGACATCTCCACTGTGCTGCCTGTCTACCATCCTTGTCTTCCCATGCCACTTATCTAGATTTAGAGTCTGGTTGGGTACCTCTGGAGGGCGGAGCTTAGGACACGCAGACACATCCTAGCTACAAGGGAGACTGGAAGAGTGAGCCTTTGACCATTCCAATTTCTAGAGTGAGAAGTTGGGGAACCAGGCATGTATACTCAAAAGCAGGGGTGAGTTTCCCAAACCCCAAAAGGGTGCATGTCTGTGCTGACTGAGAGCAATAGAGAACCCATGAAATGTTGCTCCACTGCCCCACCCCCCTCCTCCCTTCGCCTGCTTCCATGAATGGGGGCCTGGGCTCTGCTGCATTTTCCAAAGCCTACTGTTGTGAGCTCTCAGCTTGTCCAAAAAGCAACTACAGACTCATGGGCATATGGCACTGTGTCATGTTGTTGTAACATAAATACAAATATTTCAAGTGAAATGTAGGGGACGGAGGCTTCTGGAGCCCCCAAGTGGTGCCAGCCGCCCAGATCTGTGAAGAGAAGAATGTGTTTCATGTCCAGAACACATTGTTGGAGTGGACTCAGGCTGGGCTGCCTTCCCCTACTGCTTCCCACCCCTCCCCTGTTCCACATGGCAAACAGGCGGTATAGCATTCGGCTCTGCGAGGGGAGAGAGCTCTGAGGGCGGAGAAAACAGGCTGTCGGTTAGCCGAGGGGAAGTTCCTCTCCCAGAATCACCCACTTTTGATTCGGGCCTTGTTCAGACCCTGCGGTTGACAAGCAGTGAAGTCATCCGACAGTTTGCCATCTGCTGCTGTCTGGTGGTTCCCATGGATGATGTCCCCATGCGCGTCAGAGTGCAACAGTGCTCCGGAGGGCTTTTAGTGGCTGATGGAAACTGTCAGGTGTTCCCTCAGAAGCACCTCTGTGTGGTCTCGAACTTTCGACCTTGTGGTTACCAGCAGAGTGCCTTAATCATTGGCACCACTCAGAGATGCCAGAGCACAGTTTTCTATCCCTAGAGCATGCTCCTCACAGGCAAGGATGGTGAGACTTTGTCTCATGCACTTTGGACATGTTACCAGGAGAGACCAGTCCCTGGAGAAGGGCTTCATGCTTGGTAAAGCAGAGGGGCCGTGACAAAGAAGGAGGTTCTGGATGAGACAGACTGCCACAGTGGCTGTAACCATGGGCCCACAGGAACCATTGTGAGGCTGGTGCAGGAGCAGGCACTGTTTCTTTCGGTGGTATACCAGAATTGACTCAACGGCACCCAACAGCAGCAGAAACAGAAACAGAAACCTAACAGAAAAAGAAGGGTGTTTCTCCCCCATGGCACCATCATTTTAAAGAGCCTCCGACGGGTAGCACACCCTCCTCCGACAACTCATGCACTGCTACCATACCCTAAACCAGGCTCACGGCCACTGAGTCGATTCCGACTTAGCAACCCTACAGGAGAGGGACAAACTGCCCTTTGTTGGTTTCCAAGACTGGAACCATGTACGTGGAGTGCCTGGTGGTCGCAAGCTGCTGACCTCGCGGATCGCAGCCCAACTTGTAACCACTGCTCCACCAAGGCTCCTTTTCCTGCCCCAGAGAATTGGGTTAGTAAGTGGCTAAATGGAGCACAGGGGGAAAGTGCCCCCCCCCCCAACACACCTCATGACTAGTTTTGGATGTTGCAAAGGTAGGAGCTGAAGAGTTAGTCTAGATCAGTGTTTCTCCAGGTGGGCAACACCGCATCCTAGAAGGGGGTGGGGGTCAGGTGCTGGAACAATCCAGGGGCCCCGTAGAAGCAGAGACCTACACTTGATCATGAACATGGGCTAGAGTAGCAAAGTTGTTCATTGCCAGCAGGTGCTGAGGATTATTTTTTTCTTTCTAAAAAGACAATTCAAAACCACCAGTCCTCCGCGGGAGAAAGACGGGTTTCTGTTCTTGGTAACAGTTACAGTCTTGGAAACTCACAGGGGCAGTTGTCTGCTGTCCTATAGGGTCACTATGAGTCAGCATCCACTCGATGGCAGTGAGTTTTTGAGTTGAAGCCAAGCAGGCTTGGGAACCTGTGGTCTTGCTCCAGGATTTGGAATCAAGAGTGATCTTGGCATGCTTCTTTGACCACCCAGAAAACCATGACCCAAATTGGTTACGTGACTTGCAAGAATTCCCATAGGAAGTGAGTGGCTGAATGGGGACCAGAACGAGCTTGGGGCATCAGAAAAACCTGGGTGCACATTCTGCCCGCACCCCATTCCCAACCTCCTCCCCTGGAAAGTAAGAGCAGGGGTCTGATTTTCCAGCAGGAAAGGAATTAAAAAGGAAAAACTATGTTCAAATGCCAAATAACTCCTAGAGAAGTGCCTAGCACATTTCAACACAGCAGCAGCAACAACAATGAAACTTACATGGCGAGTCAGCTCCCCTCACAGCAACAGCGTATAGCTTTTCCTAGAATTGCCCTGGAGGGTTTCCCAGGTTGCGATCCTTATGGAAGCAGAATGCCACCTCTGCCTCCCATGGAGCGACCACTGGGCTCACACGCTGGCCTTTTGGTTAGCGGCCAGGTGCTGAACTGCTGTGTCACCAGGACTCCTTAGGAAGCACATCAAAGAAAAGACCCTACTGCCATTGAGTGGATTCTGACTCACGACAACCTCTAGGGTAGAATGGAACTGCCCCCACCCCTGGGTTTCCAAGGCTGTACATCTTTACAGGAGGAGAGAGCCACATCCTGCAGAGACTAGTGGGCTCAAACTGCTCACCTTGGGTTAGCAGAGCAGCCTCTCATCCACCAGGCCCACCAGGACTCAGTAGCTAGCACATTCTCTGCCATTGAGTTGATGCCGATTTATTGCAACACCATAGGCCAGGGTAGAAAGCCCATCCTTCTCTCAGTCAGCACAGAGAAAGCAGTCAACACTTTCCCCTCCATTCTGTCTGAACACTTTGTCCAGCACTTCTGCTCCTGATGGACAAGACCATCCCCAACATTAGAGACTCTACCCAGCTTCTGTCTCAAGATTGGGGGTGCAGCCTCCTCATAAACAACAGTGACGTTGAATAATTGCTAGCCAATGGGGCTAAAAATGATTTAAGCATTTACTGATGAAGTTGAAAGACTTCAATATGGGCCACTCCTCCAGGTAAAAGAAAGCAAAAATCCTCACAGGCGACATCATGACAAACACAGAACATACTTTTTTTGAATTCATTTTATTTTAGCTCTGCAGTCAATGCCCAGGGAAGTGCACAGAGGCATCAGAAAACTCGTGGAAAATGGAATGAAAGATAATCAAGAAATCAGGTGATGGCTGCATTTTGCACTGGGTGCATCTGCTGCATGTGGGAGTTGGACGGTGCATAAAGAAGCCCGAAGAAGACTCGATGCATTTACATTGTGGCGCTGGCGAGGACTGCTGAACGTACCATGGACTGCTGAAAGGACAAACCGATCTGTCTTGGAAGAAGTACAGCCGGAGTGTGTCTTGGCGGCCAGGATGAAGAGATTTCGTCTAACGTATTTTGGATATGTTGTCAGGAGAGACCTGTAAAATGGAGGGGCAGTGAAAAAGAGGAAGGGCCTCGACAGGATGGACTGACATGGTGGCTGCAAAGAGGGGCTCCCGCAGAGGAATCCTTGTGAGGATGTCGCAGGACCGGGCAGTGTTTCCTTCTGCTGTGCATCAAGTCGTTATGGGTTGGAACCAACTCGCTGACACCTAAGAACAACACAGCTTCTGTTAAAAAAAAACAACAAACCCAAACCTAAAACTCATTAAGATGTTAAAAAGCCAAGATGTCACTTTGGGGAAGCGGTTCTCAACCCCTTTGGGGGTTGAACAACCCTTTCATAGGGGTTGCCTAAGACCATTGGAAAACACATAAATATTTTACAATATATAATTACATATTGTTTTGTGATTAATCACTATGCTTTAATT
The DNA here is from genome assembly GCF_050624435.1 of Tenrec ecaudatus. Taxonomy (NCBI): domain Eukaryota; kingdom Metazoa; phylum Chordata; class Mammalia; order Afrosoricida; family Tenrecidae; genus Tenrec; species Tenrec ecaudatus. Next base: position 14,471,597 of record NC_134543.1, read on the forward strand.
ATGTTTAATTATGTTCAGTTTGTAACAATGAAAATACATCCTGCATATCAGATATTTACATTATGATTCATAACAGTAGCAAAATTACAGTGATGAAGTAGCAATGAAAATAATTGTATGGTTGGGGGTCACCGCCACATGAGGAACTGTATGAAAGGGTTGTGGCATGAGGAAGGTTAAGAACCGCTGCTTTGGGGGCTGAGGTGTACCTGATCCCACCCCTGCTGTTTCCCAATGCCCCATCTGCACATCATGGCTGGACAGAGTAAGGAAGAGCACACAATCGGTGACCGTGAATGATGGTGTTGGCAAAGAATATTCCCTGACGGAACCTAGACTACCAACCGGAAGAACTGTCTTGGAAGAAATCTAGCCAGAATGCTCCTTAGAGACAAGGAGGGCATGGCTTCATCTTATGTACTTTGAACATGTTATCATGTCTCCTGAAGAAGGAGACATCATGTTTGGTAAATTGGAGGGGCAGCAAAAAGGGGGAAGGCACTGGAGACATGGACCGACACAGTGGCTGCAGTCATGGGCTGACATGAGGACAATTGTGTGATGGTGCAGGAGCAGGCCGTGCACGGCTCAGTGGCTCATAGAGTCCCTAGGATAGGACCCCACTTGAAAGCACCTCACAACAACAACAACACAACAGCGGCACATAATAGCTCAGTTGCGGCCCAGGAAGTCATCCTCAAAACAGTCCCAGCGCCCCGGTTTCCCTCTCATACCCAGCACTCCAAGATTTTATAAGCAGTGATTGTCATCTTGATTTGTGCCAACTTCTCATTTGCAGGGATTATTTATGCACTCATTCCACAAATGCGTGTCCCCTGCTTTCCCTGCGTGGTGATTTGAATGACTCCCTTCCCTCCCACTGCCAAATCTGGGCCCTGAGCTGTCTCATTATATTCTAAAGAGCCATCCACAAGACAGGGCACCACGGATGCTGTTAAATCTGCTTCTGTATCAACACTGCTCTTAAGCAAAATATATTGATTGCTGGAGCTTGGGACCCACTTTAATCAAGTAATCTAAACAGGGCTTAAGCTTCAAACGCCGAGCGATGTACCCGGCTTCAAAGTGCTTACTTACGCTGAATTAATGTCTCCTGGAAGCGCTAATGCTCCCCGCAACCCCGTGGATTATAATGTTAGAGGTTGCAATCAGGGCTCTGATAATACCCCCCAAGCTCAGCCTCTATTGATTGTCATATAAAAAGGAATGAAGCCGACTGGGACGGAGGGGAGGAGGGAACAAAGGGATTGAGGTTGATTGAGCAAGATGGAATCATCCAGTTCATCATGGTCCCAGGGCCTTGCCAGGCAGGGGGAGAACTCAAACTCTGCCCCTCGGCTCCAGGGCTAGTTTGGACATGGGAGTGGGAGGAGGCTGGGTCTGCCGATAGAGGCGCCATGTTACCAGGGAGTGTTGCTGTAGGAAGCTGCAGCTGTGGCTCCGAATTGGAACGGGGGTTGGTGGCAGGGTTGTGGGGTTGGCATGTCAGTTGTAGAGAGGGAGGCAAGTGCACATCTGTTGGTTCAGAAGCCAACACCATCCTTTCATCCAATTACTCTCCTGCTAGTAATTTATGGCCCTCATTTATTAAGAGATCCCTTCTGCCTTGCCCCTCAATCTCAGTGGGACCCCTACCCCTACCCAGACTCCAGGTCTAGCTCTTGTGACCTTGGCATCCACACAAGTCATGGAGAGCCTACTATGTGTTGGGCATTATTCTAGATTCTGTGGGTACCGCAGTGAGAGACAAAACATTCTTAGCCTTGTGGATTTTTTTCCCCCAATGGGGTAGGAGGAGGGAAATACAGATGATTGTTTTCCTGGTTTGGTTATAGTCTGATGGTTCAATGTGTTCTAGAGAAAAATGAGATAGGAGACAGAGATCGGGAGTGTGCAAGTATGTACTAGTGGTGGTGTGTATGAGTTCCGTTTTCAATTGGTGATCTTCATGGGGTAGGTGAAATTTGAGCAAAGGCCCGAAGACAGTGTAGGAGGAAGCCACATGGTCATCCAGAGGGGATATATCCAGAAGTCCTGAGATGAAGCATGCCTACCCAGGTGAAGAACAACCAAGAGGCCAGAACTGAACAGAGGGGGCAAGAGGAGCACCAGGTGTCATTAAAACACCATCTACTGAGGCACAAGGCTCAGGAGCATCAGGAAAGGAAGAGAAATGAAAACAGAAAATATAGGGAGGAAGTGGAGTAAACGGTATTTCATTTTGATGATTGCAATCAAGGATATGAAACAAAATATGCATGAATTGTTGAACGGAAAACTGATGTGTTCTGTAAGCCTCCACCCAAGTCACAATCTATATTTTAAATCAGAGAGGCTAGGAGGACCAGAGCAAGGCAGATGTCATGAGTGTGTTTAGTTTCCTTAGCCTTTGGGTCACACCAAAGAGAGGCTCAAATTCCAGTTCCTGGTACCCAGGAAGGTGAACTTACTAGGGGGCACCTCCCCCAAAAAACACCCCAAACAAACTGGTTTACTTTTCAAAGTGATGTATTTAATTTTTATTTTTACAAACAAACCTTATTATCCTCAAAATATTCTCAATTACACATAATATACTTGTCAACTCTGTGATTCCATTCTTGGAAACGCTCTTCATGTTTGGATGGCTGACAGCACGTCCTCATTTTTTCCTTCATCTCTTTTTTGTCATCAAATCACTGTCCTTTCATGTCCCTCTTCATTCATAGAGACAAAAAAGAAGTCACACAGTGGGAGGTCAGGTGAGTAAGGTGCATGGGGCATGAGAGGCATGCTGTTTTTGCCAAAAACTGGCACCCACTGAGATGGCTGCGTGAGCAGGTGCATTGTCATGGTGGCAAAACAAGTCCCCCGTCTGCCACAAATCAGGCACTTATTTTGTCAGGCTGTTATGCAATCTTTTCAGAACCTCTAAATAGAAAGCTTGATTAGCAGTCTGATCTGGTGGAAAGAACTCCAAATGCATTATCCCCCTCACATTAAAAAAAAAAGAGAGAGCATCCCCTTGATCTTTGAGTTCACTTGACCTTTATTTGGGAGAGGTGACGATGGTGTTTTCCACTGGCTTGTTTGCTTTCAGGGTCATAAGAATAGCATCATGTCTTGTCACTGGTAATGACCTTTGGGAAAAATATTTGTGTCACTTTGGAACTGTTCTTTCAAAGCACAGCATGTTTCCACTCAATGCTCTTTTTGCTGGTCATTCAGAACCAGACACATGAATTTCTCGGCGACCCTTCTCATTCCTAAATCTTCCTTTAAAATTTGCTGAACCGAGCTCCAAGATAGTCCAGATAACTTCCTCATCTCTTCAATGATCCATTGTCAGTGAACAAGTGCATGAGTTTTATCACAAGTGCATGAGTTTTATCAACATGTTCATCCCTGCAGGAAGTTGAGGGACTTCCAGAATGAGGCTTGTCAACAATCGACATTTCACCTGTTTTGAAACAAGAAAGCCACTTGTACACTTGCGTTTTTCCCATAGGGCTGTCCTTGTAAGCCGTGCTGAACATCACAACAGTATCTGTGGCATTTTCCCCCAGGAGGAAACAAAATTTCATAGCCTCATGCTGTTCTCAAATAAGCCATCATACAAAAAAACCAAGTCTCTAGGGAAACTGCTTTCACACACAAAAAAATCCACTGTGACCAGAAAGGCCCTTCCCATGAGATGCCACTGGCTGCACTAAATCAGAGTGAGTTGCTAGATAGCATGCATAGACAGAGCTGAGATTGGAGTGATGTTGCCACAAGCCAAGGAACTCCTGAGACCACCAGAATCTCAAGGCAAAGAAGGATATCTCCCATAGAGCAATCGGAAAGACCATGGCCCTATTTACCTTGATCCCAGACTTCTAGACTCCACAACTGTGGGAAAATACATTTCTCTTGCCTTCAGTCCTTGAGTTTGTGGCACTTTGGGTGGCAGGCTTAGGAAAAGAATTTGATCACAGGATTAATTCGGGGATGAATTGTTTCTCTAGAGAATTCTTGTCACACCTTTTCACCCTAACTTCAGAGTCAGCAATGTAACCCAAGCACCCGTGTCCCTTCTGTATCGTGCATGTTGTAACAGGAGCCTTCATGGCCTAGTGGTTATGGGTTGGGCTGCTAACCACAAGGTCAGCAGTTGGAAACTGCTGTCTGCTCCTTGGGAGAAAGAGGAGGCTTTCTACTCCAGTAAAGATTTGCCGTCTTGGAAACCCCCTGGGCAGTTCTACTGTGTGCTACAGGGTCACTATGAGTTGGAATCGACTCGCTGGCAGTGAGTTTGGCAGTGAGTTTGGGATCATGCTGCAGGTCGAATCTGCACTGCTCTCTCCTCCTGGCGAGAGGAAGACATACATCAGCCTGCATACATTCACTGAGTGCCTCTTAAGGTGAGGAAGATTATGGCATAAGATGGGAAATAAATGCCCCTTTCCCAAGAGGCATGTTGGATCTCATAGGCCATGTATTCCACAAATTCAAATGGCAGGTGGAAACAAATGGGCACCACCCAGAAGGTCAAGATCATGCTGAAAACCCTTTACTTGCCAATTAAGTAGCAAAGCAGTGCTATGCAGAAGGGTTTCCCTGGCTCCTTCCTCGGAAACAGGGAGCCGAGTTTTTTTCGCTGTAAGACTTCATCTTGCATGCTTTGGACGTGTTGTCAGGTGAGAGCAGTCCCCGGAGAAGGACCTCATGCTTGGTAAAGCGGAGGGGCAGGTAAAGAGCGTGAGACCTTCAGCAAGATAGATGGACACAGTGGCGGTAACAAGGGGCTCAAACACGGGACCATTGCGAGGGTGGCGTGTGTTTCGTTGGTTGGAGCGTAGGGTTGCTATGGGTCAGAACAGACAGGAGGCAGCTAACAACAACCGCAACATCATAGCAGTGCTTGTGAACTTGGACCCTTAGTCATCCTCGGCCAGTTCCTAACCTTCACAGTACCTTTTCTTTATTTGCTAAATGGACATAATGACATTTCCCTTACAGACTTGCTGTAAAGGATAACTGGATTGGTGCAGGTGACATGCTTAGAACAATGCCTGATACACAGCAAACAATAAATGTCAGCTTACTGTGATTCACAGGAACAACTTTCCCCTTCCATGTGGGAGACCTGGCTTGAGTTCTGCCCAAAGCACCTTGTGAGTAGCCATGACCCTACGTCAGTAGAAGCTAGCATGTTGCTTTCAGGCTAAACACATTTCAGACGAAGAGAGACCAAGAAGAAAGGCCTAGTGATCTATTTTCAAAAATCAATCGATGAAAACCCTATAAATCACATCTGATTGGTAACTGCTCAGGCTGGAGATGGTGCAGGACCAGGTAGTGTTTGTTTCCATGGTGCAGGAGGCCAAGGCCAACCGGATGGAAGCTAACAACAGCAGTCACTAATAAATGCTCCCGCTTCCCAACTATTGTTATAGTCAGTACTGATCACACTCCCAGGATGATGGAGGAGGGCACTGAAGTACAGAAGTGCAGCAAACTCACGGGTATTGGATTTTCATAGGACAGAGGGAGGAATCACAGCAGGTTTTGGATACCTTCTCGCTGTCCCAATTTTGTATGGCTCATGTGCAACCCTTTCACGAGGTAACATCTGATCAAGAACTGAGGATATGGAAGTAAGAAGCCCACGCTACCCCGAGGGCATTCGCCAAAACACAAGGCTCCGGGACTTGACCGACTAGCAATTGAGCTGTCTAAGCAAATTCCTGCAATGCTGGAAGCACTGACTCATCTATAGCCGGAAATTAGAAGGCAGCTCCCTGGCCAACCAACTGGAAGAGTTCCGTCATGGTGTCCAGTCCAAGGAAAGGTGACCCAATTCAGTGTGGACATTATTGAACAGAATCATTCACCTCACACGCAATCACATTCATGCTGAAGGTCTTAATGGTTGCAGCAGCGGATCCACAGGCAACTGCCAGAAGCCAAGCCGGATTTAGAAGAGGAAGAAATATCGTTATCGATGTCAGCTGCATCTTGGCTAAAGCATGTCAGAAAGATTTACTTGTGTCTTGTTGATTATGCAAAGATGTTGGACCGCGTGGGTTAAAACGAAGTATGGATGGCATTGAGAAGAATGGGAATTCTAGAACGCTTGATTGTGCTTGTATGGAACCAGTACATAGACGAAGAGACAGTTGTTCAGCTAGAACAAGGAGACACTGCCTGGCTTACCATCTGGAAGAGGTGTGTGTCAAGGTCGTATCCACTCACCCTACTCACGTCATCTGCATTCTGGGCAAATAATCAGAGAAGGTGGACTAGAGGAAGAAGAATGCAACACCGGGATTGGAGAAGGCTCGTGAATTACCTGTAATGTGTTCACGGCACAGCCATTCTTGCTAAAAGCCAAGAGCCCTTGAAACCCTTGCTGATGAAGATCAAAGACTGCAACACTCAGTAGAAATTACAACTCAGTGTACAGACACCCAGATTCTCACACCTGGAGCAATAAACAGCATCATGATCATTGGACACACGACGGAGGTTGTTAGAGATTGAATTTTAATTGGATTCACAATCCACACTCATGGAAAGCAGCAATTAAACCCCCAAAGGTTGTATAGCATTGGAACAATCTGCTGCCAAAGGCTGCTTGCAGATATTAAAGGACAGATGTCACCCGGAGGACTACGGTGCACTTGCCTCAAAGCCATTAGACTTTCATTCACCTCAAATGCCCGCAAAAGCTGGACAGTGAATATCAAAGGACAAGGGATGCAGTTGTATCGTGCTGGTGAAAAGGGAGCCTGGGTGGCGTAGTGATTTAAGACTTGAACTGCTGATGGCAAAGTCAGTCGTCCAACCCACCAGCTGCTGCCCGGGAGAAAGAGGAGGCTTTCTGCTTCCATCAAGATTTACAGTCTCGGCAAAGGGCATTTATAGAGATCTAAATACAGGCATGTACACATGTAAATATACTTATATATGATGATGGGGAACTAGATCTATGTGCATATATTTATAGGTTTAGTATTAAGGTAGCAGATGAACACTGGCCCTCTACTCAAGTACTCCCTCAATGCAAGAACACTTTGTTCTATTAAACTGGCATTCCATGATGCTCACCTTCCTGAGAGGGCGGATAAGCAAATGTGGTAAAGAAAGCTGATGGTGCCTGGCTATCAAAAGAAATAGTGTCTGGGGTCTTAAAGGCTTAAAGATAAACAAGTGGCCATGTAGCTAAGAAGCAACGAAGCCCACATGGAAGAAGCACACCAGCCTGTGTCATCACGAGGTGTCGAAGGGATCAGTTATCAGGTATCAAAGAACAAAAATTAAAAAATCATATCATTGTGAATGAGGGGGAGTGCAGAGTGGGGACCCAAGGCCCATCTGTAGGCAACTGGACATCTCCTTACAGAAGGGGATGATGTGTAGCACTGATGAAACATACAACTTTCCTCCAGTTCTTTAATGCTTCCTCTCCCCCACTATCATGATCCCAATTCTACCTTACAAATCCAATTAGACCAGAGGATGTACACCGGTAAAGATAAGAACTGGAAACACAGGGAATCCAGGACAGATAAACCCCTCAGGACCAATAATGAGAGTGGAGATACAAGGGGGAAAAGGGGAAGGTGCGATAGAAAGGGAAACCGATCACAATGATCTACATATAACCCCCTCTCTGGGGAATGCAAAACAGAAAAGTGGGTGAAGGGAAACATTGGACAGTGTAAGATATGAAAAAATAATTTATAAATTATTAAGTGTTTGTGAGGGAGGGGGCAGGAAGGGAGGGGAAACATGAGGAGCTGATACCAAGGGCTCGAGTAGAAAGCAAATGTTTTGAGAATGATGATGGCAACAAATGTATAAATGTGCTCGACACAATGGATTTATATATGGATTGTGATGAGCTGTACAAGCCAGAAATAAAATGATTTAAAATAAAAATAAAAATAAATAAAAAACAAAAATGAAATATCATTAAAAACATATTTACAGCCTTGGAAGCCGTAGGGACCATTCTATTCTGTCTTTAGGGTCAGTATGAGGTGGACTTGATTCAATGGCAGCGAGTCTGGTTGGTTTGCTTGGTGTAAAATACTGAATCTACGTGACTGACAGAAGAATGAGCAAGTCTGTCTTGGAAGAAGTACAGCCAGAATGCTCCTTAGAAGGGAGGGTAGCTAGAATTTGTATCATGTGCTTTGGACATATTATTAAGAGGGACTGGTTTCTGGAAAAGTCCCACATGCTTGGAGAAGAAGCAGGTCATCAAAAGAGTTGAGCCTCAATGACTGGAGTTGATCCAGTGGCTGTAACGACGGTCCCAAACATAGTAATGCTTACGAGGGAGGCACAGGACTGGGTAGGGTCCCCTCCTATAAGGTTGCTATGGATCAGAACGGACTCAGTGCCACCTGTAACAACAGCAAACATCCACCTGAAAAGTGGGAGAGTGCAGGGAAAATTCATAGCAGTCAAGTATCCAGGGAAGCTTGTTTTTAGAAAAGGCAGGACTGATTTGGAATGGTATAGAAGCTTATCCAGGCATTGGGATAAGAGTGGGCAATGTGACCAAAATTACTAGCTATCCACCAACATCCATTCTTCTCACCCTCCATGGGGAGAGAGTTGTAGTTGAACACCTGCTGCCCAGTCAAGGGCTGCATTTCCCATCTTCCCATGTGGTTAGAGATGGCAGCCATGCTGAAAAATTTTCACCAATGGAGAACTTTTAGGAGTAATGAACCACTTTCCAGGGTACGCCTCTTACATGCTGTTTCTCTCTTTCCTGCTGGCTGTAGCATTGAGCAAGCAGTTCCCTCTTACAGCCATCGAATCAATGCTGACTCACATCGACTCTGGAGGACAGGCTAGAGCTACCTGCGAATTTCTGAGACAGTAACTGTTTAAGGGAGTAGAAAGCCCTGTCGGTCATGGGAGGAGCAGCTGGAGGTTTCGAACTGTAGACCTTGAGATTCGCCCAACGCGTAAGTACTATGCCACCCGGGCTCCTGATCAAGCAGAGTAGAGGGCGCCCACATTGTCCTTTTCAAAGTACCTGTACTGCTGAACCAGAATCAACTCAATGGCCATAGGTTTATAGAGAACCAATAGCTCCACTTGCCGGGACTGAGTTCTGAACACCCACAGAAGGAGGTTACAAGGCTGCCAGTTCCCTGCTAGCAACCCGCGGGCACCTTCCAGTTTGGCCTATATTGGAATAATTTGGATCCAAACAAACCCATGTCCTGAGGTTCAAATAAAATCTTAGGTGTGGATTTTTTCCTCCTTAGGTGTGGGTTTAAGCAGATTTTAGTTCATAAAGCAGTTGGAGATAAGCAGAGAGTCTAGTAAGAGTGTTGGGAGATACAGGTTAACCCCTTGAAGTCCCCGAGCAGTAGGCTGGGTCTGAGTGTGGAAATGGGACAGAAATGTGTTTGACGCCCAGGATCAAAAGTTCCAGCTGAGTAACCTCAATGTACCCACTCAGTCACGGCGAGGGAGGTGCTGACATTGCAGGAGATGTTGGAAGGTATTCAAGAAGGTATTTACAGACCCAAAGCACCTGTGAGCCCGTGAGGGCTTGGCAGGAGACAGATGGCATACCCACGCGGGGTGACTCAGGGGGACTTGAATCAAAAGATGGTTTCCAAAAGTGGGAGCAGGGACGGAGAACGTATCAGTGCAGTCCCCGGACTGATGGCAGTTTATATGGGAGAAGCGGCAGCTGGTAACTGCTTGAAGCTTTAAAAGAGAGAAGGGAGCAGGTACCAAACTTTTGAAGGGAGGCTGAAGTGAACAGGAACCAGTCCATCTCCATTACATCCCTGTTGGGAGCAAATGCTCTGCCCTGGCCCTCCCCCTGCTCCCTCTCTCTCCCTTGGCTCTTCCCTTCTGGGCAGAGGGCACTCTGGATACATGCCAGCATCTTGGCCTCCGAGCAGGATGGAGAAGTTGGAAGTACTGAGTCCTTCTACTTTCCCCACTCTTCTGCCTGACACTTAGATTTTGCCCCTGTGGTCCATTGCTAACCGTGGCTAAACTACTATCGACACAGTATTGTTCACTAAAGTCTGTAGTTTACCCAGAGCGCTCTGTCGGGGTCCGGATGGTACGAACAATAAATGTACTTGACTGCTGATCAAAAGGTGGGAGGTTTGAGTCCACGGGAGGCACCTCGGAAGAAAGACCCGAGGGTGGACTTCTGACAAACGAGCCTAGGAACAGTCCCCAGAGCGCAGCCCCACTCAGACACCTGGGAGGGGCAATTGACTGGACAGCCAGCGATTCTGCCATCTCGGATCCCTCTCAGGGCTCGCTTTTGTATTGTGCAGGTGCAGGGGGTGGACAGGTACACAAGGCCACGTGTCTACCCTCACGGAACCGGCTAGGACAGTTTCAAGGCTCCCCACGGCTTCACCTGTGCATCTCTCCCGTGGAACCTAAACTCTGTTTTCTTTTAAAAAAAATTCACAGTCCCTGGATGTACCTGCGAGGGAAGATGGTGTGTGCATCCTTAACTGAAAAATGGCCCTCCCCGACGCCATCTCCACCTCCAGCAGGGGATGCGTAAGTAGTTCTTTTTCGGCTGGCCCTGCGCCAAGGCTCCTCCAGCTCTTTATTTCTCCTTCTCTGCTGTCCTTGCCGGAGAACCTGCCATCTGGCCCCAACCCGCCTAAGGAAGGTATCGGTAGGCTGCGGGCCCGGGGTGTGTCCCCCGCTGCCTTGAGAGATGATTAACGGCTGCATGATGGCAGATGTAGATAGCATAGTGGCGTTTTCATATCCCAACGCGCCCCCCCTCCCCCAGGGAGGCTGAGGATGGTGGAAGGCACTTCACACAGAGAGCCGTGATTGTCGCGCAATCATTTCCTTCAACAGCCATTAAAGCCTTCTAGATGGGTTTTTTAAAGACAACAGAGAAAAGAGGAACAAAAGGCACAGGCTTTCTTCCTGTTTCCTGGCAGAGATCCCTGTTCCCAGTGTGAACTTGAACTTGTCGGCTGGCTTATTAGGAGTGGGTCCTTGCAATTTTTAGTACCTTGTCAGTGCTTGGGACCCTCTGCAGGGCTCTCTCAACCACAGAGGTGTTGGACTCGGGACCCTCAAGGAAATGAACACCCCCCCCCACACAACCCTGGCTGGCTCTTCATTTGGCAGATCCCCCGGTTCTCCAGCCAGGATCCGGGCTCGCCTCCGTGCGCCAAGCATACATAGGTCACAGAGGATGGCGTGTGCCTTCATTCACTCACTGAACAGCTATTGATGGGAATCCTGGGGTGGGCAAAAGGTTAGTGCACATGACTGCCAACTGTGGGGTTGGAGGCTGAAGTCCACCCAGAGGCACCTCAGAAGAAAAGCCTGACGATCTACTTTCTTGAGAACCAGCATTGAAACCCTTTGAGCACAGGTCTACTCGGACACACATGGGATTGTCCTGAGTTGGATCACCAGCAATTAGGATCACCATGAATCGGGATCTCCATGAGTTGGGGTTGCCATGAGTTAGGATCACCATGAGTTGGATCACCATTGTTAGGATCACCATCAGTTTGGATCACCATGAGTTGGGATCTCAATAAGTTGGGGTTGCCATGAGTTGGAGCTTGATTCCACACCAACACGTTTTCCAAGTACCAGATGCTAGGAGCACAACAAGAACAGTTGGAAGCCACTGATGGGACAAGGTCCCTGCAATGATCTCCCAGAGGAGATGTGGGGCAAGGAGCTGAGACAAGATCCTGGAGGGCCAACCACTAACCTCTCAGGTGCTGTGTCATAGTGAGGTCCAAGAGATGCCTGGGGATGGGTGGGGGCAGCTGAGGCCACAGGAGGGCACTCGGGGCTCAGGGCAAGGATTACTAACTGGTCTGGAAGTATTTCAGCATGTTCCCAATTGTCATGGAAGTCTTGGTATACAACAGCTGACCCACACCCTCCCCAGGTGGAGTTTACCTTCTTAGAAGCATTGAGAAGCAGTCCGCTTATTGTAGAGATGTAGGGTCTTGGTAAAAAGTAATAGAGACAAGTGTCTCTTCTATGTTAGGCCTGTGTGGTTGCTATTAGCTGCCGTCACGTTGGCCCCCATGGTGACGCCATACCCAATGAAATGAAACTCTGTCCGGTGCTATACGGTCCTCATTGTGGGTTGCAGATCAGGGCTATGGATCATAAAGTGATCATAGAGTTCTCAGTGTTTAATTTTCAGAAGTAGATTGCCAAGTTTTTCTTCCTAGTCCCTCTTAGTCTGGAAGCTTCTCTGAAGCCACTGAACCTCTACTGTCAGATGGGGGGTGGTTGGACGTGAAGTGCACCGGCCAGGAATTGAGCATGGGTCTCCTGCATGGAAGACATGAACTCCATTACCATGGAGTCAGCAATGTCTCCAGATCTTTGCCTATTCCCCAAAGACACAGAGATAAATGCTGGAGGCTGCCAAGCGGCAGGGTGCTTGGTAGAGCCCTTGGCTGTTCATCTAAGTTCCAGCGGAGCAGCATTAGTGAGTCTTCATTCCTTCGGTCGTCTGCTGGAGGTGCAGTTAGTTACACAGCCGCCACTAGCACTGGCTCTCCCTGAAGGGGTGAATGAAGAAGCATTTGCCCATAGATGTAAGGACACCAGGAATCTGCCCCCAGAGGGAGGTATATGAGTACCACTCCCCATTTGTGGCCGCTCCTAGGGCCAAATTGATGGTCTGTGCTGATGACCAGTTGAAACTTCTTACTACATGGGTCCACTGAGGGACTGGCATTGAGAACAGGAAGGTCTTCCCTGTGGACTAGACATCTCAGGGTCGCAGGTGACCAGCTCCAGCTACGCCTCTTGAAAAGGATGGTGTTGTTGTTAACATCCCTGTTCTAGAGCAGGACCTTTGAAAGAGAGCCACGGAACAACTCTGGGTTTTGGGGACCCCCCTGGTCAAAGAGTTGCTAATGCAACCGAGAAGGCAGTGCTATGGATTGAAGTGTGTCTCCTCCAAATCTGTTGGAACCGTCAGCCCCTGTACCTGTGGATGTGATCCTATTTGGGATCATTCTTTCTTTGTTATATGCGTGAGGTCATATGCTGTTCTTGCTGTTTGGTGCCATTGAGTTGGTTCCAACGCCTAGCGACGCTCTGTGCAACAGATGGTGCTGCCCATCCTCACCAGGCTTACGCTTGAGGCTGTAGTTGGCAGCCACTGCATCCATCAATCTTGGAGAGGGGTTTTCTCTTTCCCTATTATGTCCTAAACCGAACCATGTGGGAGGAGCTGAAGAAGCCGAGGCTACAGAAATGAACAAAGCGCTTCTCCCAGAGGCTTTCCTTAGAGACAATGACCTAAAGTTGGACTTCCAGGCTTCTAAACTGTGAGAAAATACAGGGTTGTGGTTCAAAATCAACCACTGTCTAGCTCGTATAGCACCAGTAGGAAATGACGAGAGGGTGAAACATAGGAGATAGAAGTAGAATCATCAGCTCAGTCTCTGTAGGGACTGGGGCCCAGGCATCGGTATTTTAAAGGTCCCCATGTGATTCCATGAGACTTTGACATACTTCAGGCATGTTGTCAGGAGAGACCAGTCCCTGGAGAAGGACAGCATGCTGGGTAAACTAGAGGGGCAGCAACAAAGAGGAAGGCCCTCGCGGAGATGTCGTGACACAGGGGCGGCAACAATGGGCTCAAGCACAGGAACGGTTGTGAGGATGGCGCAGGACCAGACAGGGTTCCGTTCTGGTGTGCATAGGGTCCCTGTAGGTCAGAACCGACTCGATGGTACCTGACAACAACAATAACAACAACACATGATTCCATTGTGCAGGTCTGGTTTCGAATCATGGCTCCAACTAGGACATCTGAATCCTGCCTTTGTTTAAAATTTTTTAAAATATATTTTTATATTGTCCTTGGCTCTTACTTTTATTTATTTGTAATTTTCAATGTGATTTTGTGTAGCCATGTAAATTGGAACAGAGTATGGTGGCAGGTGAGAATGATTAACTTGTGTTCCACTCCAGGTTGGCAGCTGTGTGCAAACCATTCGCCCACTCAGGGGCCTTCCTTTGGACTAGATGCTTTGGGAGAGATCTGTTTTGTAGGTTGGGGTATGGGAGGGTGGAGAATTTGCATTCTGTGTGAAATTAAGTTCCAGCAGCATGTCAATCTGTTTCTCTCTGATTGTCTGAGTGAAAACATAGCCGGCTAAAAGTCAAGATGCACTGTCTAGGGCAGGGAGATTGAGGAAACTGCTCTCACTCTATTGGTAAGTCCCAAATCCTTAGGTTGGGTGGCAATCTAGAACCCTCTCCTGGCTCACAGGATTGTGGGGTCTGGTGGATGCAAACTCCACAGATCAGACGGCAGAGCAGAGGCTTCTGTAGGCTTTCATCCCAGGAGTCTAAGCAGAGTGTGGGATCAGGAGAAGGAGCTTCCGTGTGCAAACCAGAGGCGGGCGCACCTCGAAGAAATGCCCCTTGCAGATGATTGGCTGATCACATTGGACGCCGCCATGGCACATGATTATATTCCACTATTGTAGAGCAACCAGTCAAGTTCAATGTCTGACAAACCATTGAGACTCATGGCAGAGCCAAGTTGACACAGGACATTAATCAGAGTGTTCTCTAGTCAGTTATAAAAGCTAGCTGGATTGGAAGATCTAGTCGGTGGAGGGGGAGTGTTAGGGATTGCCTGGAACCCCCGTTTCAAACTCAAACATCCTCAAGAGCAGAGAAGAAGAGGGGCAGGAAGGAAGCTGACAGCGTGGAAGGACAGAGGGATGGAACTGGGTGAGGTGGGTTAAAGAGCATCTGAGGGAATCTGTCAACTCATAAAATGGGGTGTCAGAGGGAGAAAGCCCTCTGACTAGAGGGTGGATATATGGCATGGGGGCCATATCTGACCTCCTCCTGGCCAAGAGACTGGGGTTGGACATGTCTCCTTGCTTCTGTACCTACTCTGACAGTGACTTCTCCTCCCACGGCATTCTACTTCCATGCTGGGCTCAATAATTTGTTGCAATGCCCACACAGAACTCACCAACATACTCACAATTATGAGGGTTCAACCTATTAACTCCAGGTTACCACAAGTCAGGATCAGTAAGCAACAAGGATACAGTTCATTGGTCCACAGACTCTCCTAAGCCAGCAGCCAAGCCTCTTTGGTTCTTAGCTCTCGGCCACATGGTTCTTTGACCTCTGCCACTGTGAGCCAGGACACCAGCCCACCTGTCCCTCTGTCTCAAAGCTCCGTAGTCTTGAGCCCATAGTCTTGGTTCTGCTCACCTGCCACAGTCTCTGGTGCCTCTGGTCTTGGACTCTGCTACTTCAGATGGAGATCTAGAACATGCTCTTCCAGTGGTCCTGGGATCTCTCTCTGCATCCAAGACGGCTCTTCTACACAGAGAAATGGCTTTGATCTTCCAGTTGACTATATCCCCGAAGTAAACAAAGGATGGTGACTTGAGTCACACCCTCTAGTCAAATGGGGTCTAACTTTATATCCTCCTTAGTCCTGCAACAGAGAACACCCGCCAAAATGGGATTTTAGGCACAAGTATAGAGTCTTGAATTACAATATACCACAGGGAATTATGACTAGAAGGGCCATATTAATGCCACCACTGACCAAGCTCACCTATCTTGAAAATGTGCAAAGAACACTGGTGTGTCTACCTGGCTCAGGTGGAAAGTTTAGCCTCAGAAGCCTCACACGCCTGCATCTTTGGATACAAGCAAAGCCTCACCAAGTCCCAGAGCGCACACAGAGAAGTGACATCTCTTGTTAGCAGTAGAGACTCCACCCACGCTGCCACAGATTCTGAGCATCTTCTGTTGGATGCGAGTGCCTGTCGCCTGCCTGAAGGGCAATCCCCATGGCATCTAGCCCTTACGGAAGTGCTGGGTAGAAGGTTCCAGAGGCACTGGAGTAGCCCGCTGCTCACTCTGGTGAGAGCAGAAGCTCCCAGAGCCGTGGCAGTGAGGCTGGCAGCATCTTGCCCACGGGACTATACAAGAGAACTTAAAAATAGCATTTTCTATAATTGCTTGAGTCTCTCGGTGTTTAGTAACCATGTCTGGCAGTCTATACCCAAGACAGACTGGCTGTGGGGAAAGCCATTGTTAAAATAAAATCATTAGCTTAATAGGCTTGATGAAAAGGGTGGTGAGATGGGAATTCCCTCATGCAGTATGTTCCCTGCTCGAAGCAATCCCTGGAACCAGTAGGCCATGTTCATTATTGACTACAACGCCCAGTATCTCTCAAGTTGTTGTTGAATCTTAGGGACTTAACAAACACTAACCTCTGAAAACAGCTTGAGGTTCCCGAATTTGATGAGACAGGTAGGACTCCCCATTATCTACACCCTGCGTCATCTCCTTCCTCGTTTATTTAGTCACTTTTGTTTCATTCGCCAAGACTACACACACACACACACACACACACACACACACACACACACGTGCATTCACACCACCTATCTGTGTCCAAGCAGATGACAATGGATAAACACTACGTTTGGAGCAGGGAAGACAGGCTATCAAAGCCAACATCAGATGCCAACACATTGAAGGATAGCAAACCTGGAACAAGAGTACAAGGACCAAGAGTTGGACATTGTCTTAGAGACAGTGCTGCTGTAGCAGAAATGCAGAAGAGACACACAGTGTTTCCCCCTCACAGTTCTGGAGGGTACAAGTTCAAGTCAGGGTCTCGGTCATGTGGATTCTTTTTTTTTTTTTTTTTAACATTTTATTAGGGGCTCATACAACATTTATCACAATCCATAAATATGCATACATCAATTGCATAAAGCATATCTGTACATTCTTTGCCCTAATCATTTTTTTTACATTTTATTAGGGCTCATACAACTCTTATCACACTCCATACATATACATACATCAATTGTATAAAGCATATCCGTACATTCTTTGCCCTAATCATTTTCAAAGCATTTGCTCTCCACTTAAGCCCTTTGAATCAGGTCCTCTTTTTTTTTCCTTCCCTCCCCGCTCCCCCTTCCCTCATGAGCCCTTGATAATTTATAGATTGTTATTTTGTCATATCTTGCCCTATCCGGAGTCTCCCTTCCCCCCTTTCTCTGCCGTCCATCTCCTAGGGAGGAGGTCACATGTGGATCCTTGTAATCAGTTCCCCCTTTCCAACCCACTCACCCTCTACTCTCCCAGTATCACCCCTCACACCCCTGGTCCTGAAGGTATCGTCCACCCTGGATTCCCTGTGCCTCCAGCTCCCATATGCTCCAGTGCATGTGGATTCTTTCCTTCAGGGCGGCTAGGGAGTTTCTTGGTGCCTTGAAAATCCTCATGGGGTTTATCTTTTGCCCCATGGGGCCATGGTTCCGGGAGCCCTGGTGGCGTAGTGCTTATGCATTGGCTGTCATCGGCAAGGCCAGCAGTTCAAAACCAACAGCCTTTCTTTGGGAGAAAGATGGGGCTCACCACCCCCATAAACAGTAACAGTTCCGGAACTGCACAGAAGTAGTCCTACAGGGTCACTATGAGTTGGCATCGCTTTGATGGCAGCAAGTGCATGGTCCTATGCCTAGTCTGTTTGTTTGTTTGCTTTCTTTGTTCAACTCAGAAGTGAAGAGATTTAGGACCCACCCTACTTGGATAGAAGTCGTTGGGTGGTGTAAATGGTCAACTGCCACCCCCACCTCTTTGTTTACTAACTGAAATGATTGGAAGTTTGAGTCCACCCCAAGAGACCTCAAAATAAAAGCTCTAGTTCTGAAAAACCAGCCAATGCAAACCTGTTGATGCATACTTTTACTCTGACAGAGTTTTACTTGGGGTCCCCATGGCTTGGCATTGACCTGATAGCAATTGATGGACCTGATGGATTTTGGCTACTTGGATATGGTCTGATTAACATATCAAGGCAAACCTGACTTCCATACAGGATTTCATACTGGCCTGGGGGTTGAATTTCCATCACATATTATGGGGAACTCAATTTAATCTAGAACCAATCCATCTTGTGGACAGCCCACACCTGTCCCACAGAACAAAAGATGCCAGAGCTTGAAGGATCAGGACTAATTGAACTCCACGAAAATGACTGAAACCAGCTCGTTCAGACCTGACCTGTGAGGGTTAAGATGGCCACGAATTATTTTTCCACCTACCTCTCCCACACCCCCATCAAGAAGGGAAGGGGCTTCCCTTCCCGTAATTGGACTTCTGATGGCTTTAACCGAGTCAAAAAGGGCATCGAGCCAGTTGTGAGCCGGAGCCCTCTGTGGCCAGCAGGTAAGAAGTTCAGCGACCCCGCTGTAGAGCCTCCAGGGAAGGAGAGGTCCAGAGACCAGGGGAAGAAGAAAGGACCGGAGGTCTGATGTGCAGCACTCGGTTCTAGTCCCAGCTACCATCTGACTGTAATGTAAGCACACGAGACGTCCCAAGCACAACCAGCTGAAGAACCATCTGGTCATCTCTCAGAATGGAGTGCACCATTGTGTGATTGTCATGGTTTTAACCACTGAATTTGGGGATGGTTTGTTGTGTAGAGACAGATAAGCAAAATACTGCTCAACCAGAAACAGAAGGCAGCCTTACAAAGAGTATCTGCCGGTGCCGAGCCTGACTGCGTGCTCTGACGCTGACTGAGCGCTGCCTCCTTCGGCTTCCAGTGGTTGCCTTTCTCAGATCACCATGGCAAGAAGAGAGGAGGAGGCGCCCTGCTGTCTCTTGGGAGGAACTGGGTGGCACCTCCCAGAAAGGACGGCAGGGTCCTGGGAAAGAAAGAAAGAAGGAAACTTTGTCAGGAATAATAAGTGAAAGCCCCCTAGGAGGCTCTGGGAAGAAGGTGGTTGTTTTACCCCATCTTTACCCCACCATTTGGATGACCAGTGTCTCAGGACAGAATTGTGTGACCTTTATCCCCTGGGGAGGCACCGAGGGGTCACCTTCTCTGGAGTAGTCTTGGGGGTGACTTCTGAGCAGCGCACGGCATGTGCACCCCACACCTGTCTGTCCCAGAGTCTTGGTTGCCATGATGCTAAACAGGCTGTAATGGAGCTTCTAGACTGAGACCCTCTGAGAACAGCGGTTCTCAACCTGAGGGCCGCGACCCCTTTGGGGTCCAACGACCCTTTCACAGGGGTCGCCTGATCCATAACGGCAGCAAAATGACAGTGATGAAGTAGCAACGAAAATAATTTTATGATTGGGGGGACACCGCACCATGAGGAACTGTATTAAGGGCCGTGGCATTAGGAAGGTTGAGAACCACTGCTCTGAGCAGAAAGGCCTCTATAATTAGCCCTCTGAAAGCTCTGTGATCACGATGCTCGGCTCTACGGCCCGTCGTTGGGAGGGTGGAGGGCAGGGCAGGGCAAGGGTTTGCTCCATTGTGGATGTGGCTGCGATGAGTTGGACCTTATTGAAGGTGACTGACAACAAATCGGTTGCCAGAGAAGAATATTGAACGCACCATGGACGGCTCAAAGCACACACCAATCTGTCTTGGAAGAAGTACCATCGGGGCGTTCCTTACAGGCAAGGATGGTAGACTTCATCGTACATACTTCGGATATATTTTGTCAGGAGAGACCAGTCCTTGGAGAAAGACGCCATGTTTGATAAAGTCCAGGGGCAGTGACCAAGAGGTCGGCACTTAAGGAGATGATCGACACAGCGGCTGCACCAAGGGCTCAAGCACAAGAACAATCGTGTGGATGGAGCAGGACCGGGCCGTGTTTTGCTGCGTTCTGCATAAGGTCACCATAAGTCAGAACTGACTGGATGACGTTGACCAATAACAAGAAATCCCAGTTTCTCCTGGGAGGGAAAGAAGGCTGACTCTTGGGGAGCAGGGTTAGGGCCCGGGCATAGGACCAGACACTTCTAGCACATCGTCTCCCATAAACCTGTGGAGGGGTGCTGGGCTTCCCACCCTGGAGCTTAAAACCTTTACTTTCTATTTAAAAGGATCAGTTTGATCCTTAAGCCTGTGTTATATTTTGTTTCATATAGCCTTAAAAGAGATGCAAGCTAGAAAGAGCAGGGCAACAATATGCCAAGGAAAGCTTCGGGTAGAAGCACCAAGCCGCGGTATTTGTCACCTTTGACTGAAGTAGAACTGAAGCAACATAAATGTTTGAACAAGTAATGCTTCCCCCTTTAAATATGAATGTGGCAAGAGACATTTCCAATGTCCTTTCGCCTTGATTTTCTGATTCTCATTTCACCCTGACATCTGAGCATCAGTGACCTATGATCACAGTAAACCATTTCCTCTTTGTAGAATAAACCGGTGTTTCAGATATTCATTGTGTTTGGATACACCAACAGCTCAGAGATAGAATGACTTGAAAATACTTGATTATTGCAGATCTATAGAAGAAGCCGGCTGCTGTCACTCCTGAGACATAAAGGTGATTAGAAATAAAGGGTTTGAGGGAAGTGTGATAGTAGGTTTATTGTGCCACCCTGGCCAATAAACACATGTGGGGTTAATAAGGTTGCAGTTTAATTGAAGAGTAAAAATAAATGACTCAGTGAGCCTTGCCTTTCTGTCTCTTATTCTCTGATGATCAGACCAGTGTGTGGCTACCTTAGCTAGTTTTCTGCCTCACCTTGCAAGCTACATACCTGGGGGACATCCAACCTGTGGACGGCGTCGCTATAGTTTGAGGTTCCTTCAAGACCTGCTTCGCCACACTGCTGGTGTGCACATCACTGACATCTGGCTGACTGTTGGTGACCTGCCCTGCTGTTTGCTCCTGTGGCGGGACTGCCTGTATTGCTCTACAGAAGACTCAGCTGTCTGCTTCCTTGACTTGCACCCAACAGCCCTCGTGAATTGAAGGACTGACAAAGTATTAATTGTCTCATGGAAGTGAGTTGAACAGCCATTTGTATTGCTCTGTGGACTAATTAGCTGTTTATTTCTTATGTTGTATCTATCTATCTATCTAATATATAAAATCATAAGTGTCCTGGTTTTGTTTCTCTAGAGAACCCTGTCTAACACAGGAAGCTTGACCTGTTGTTGTCTGTGTCTACTGAAGAAGACCGAAGGGGTGGAGAGATGAAAGGACTTCTCATCATTAAGAACTGTTGAAGCTGCAGAACTAGTCAGAGTGGCGACGGAATATTTTTTGTGTGTTTGTGTATTTTCCAGAAGGCATTGGGCATAGCAGTGATCGAAGGCAGGAAGTCACCATTTCAATATCCCTGCAATACCGTTGTTGCTGTTGTTGGTAGTGATGGAACATGGAGAGGTCCTGCACCATCCTCAAAATAGCTGCTCGGTGTGAGCCCATTGTGCGGACACTGGTGTTGGTTCATCTCCTTGAGTGACTTCCTCTGTCGTTTTGCTGAGGATCTACTTTACCAAGCATGGGGTCCTGCTCCAGGGGCTGGTCTCTCCTAACAAGATGCCCAAAGTCTGTGTGGTGATAATCTCACCACTCTCTTCTAAGGAGAATTTTAGTGGTACTTCTTCCAAGACATATGTGTTTATTCTTCTGGCAGCACGTGGTAGAGTCAATCTTCCTCAGCAGCTCCATAATTCCAGGGCATCACTTTCTCTCCGTCCTTCTGTATTCATTGTCCAGCTTTTGCGTGTATGAGAAGTGATTGGAAGTACCATGGATTGGGCTATTTTCATCTTAGTCTTTAGGAGAAATTTCTGCTCTAAACCCTTTACACTGGTCTTTTGTAGCAGATTTGCCCAGTGCAATGCATTATTGGGGTCTGGACCACTGCTCTTGTGGGCGTTGATTGTGGATCTTAGTGAAAGGAAAGCCGAGACAGCGCCAATCTTTTCCATGTTTATTTACCACAATGCTGCAAGATGGTCCAGTTAGAAGCACTTTCCTCTCCTTTATGTTGACATATAATCCATGCAGAAGACCGGAGTCTTTGGTCTTTATCAGCCAGTGCTATACTTTCTCTTTACTTTCAATAAGCAAGTTTGTACAATCTGCAATTCAAAAGGTGTTAAAAAATGCTGTGTCCTTCTTCTTCCTCTGCCCCAATAACTTTCTGAAGCCTCCTTGTATAAGTAGCTCTGCTAGTTAAGTGCTTGACTGATCATGGAAAGGTCGATGTTTCAAACCCCTCCCGCTGTTCTGCGTGAGAAAAAACAGGTGATTTGATTCTGTAAAGATTACAGACACGAAAGCGGAGGGGCAGTTCTACTCTGCAACACATGGGGTCGATATGCGTCAGAATCAACTCACTGGTACCCACCAACACCGATATGTGTGTGTTAGATATATGTATAGTATACATAGTCTATATAACTAGATGTATAGAGAGTTATTGTTGAGTGTCCTCAGGTTGGTCCCAATGGGTAGTAACAGAGCGAAACCCTGCATCATCCTCACAATGGTATGCTCCTGTCCCGTGTCTCAGCCACTGTGCCAATCCATCTCAATGGGGTTCTTCCTGGCTTTTGCTGAACCCCTGCTTTACCAAGCACGATGTCCTTTCCCAAGGACTGGTCGCTTCTGCTAACATGTTCCAAGTTCCTGAGACAAAGTCTCACATCTCACTAGTAATGATCATTCTCGGTGTTCTTCTTCCATCTCAGATCTGTTTGTCCTTCGGGCAGTCCCTGGGGCTTTCAGTATTCTTTACGAACACTATAATTCATGGACGTGAATTCTCCAATCTCTCATAGCATTGTCCAACTTTTACATGTATATTAGGTGTGTTAGTCTGGGTACTTTAGAGAAACAAATCCACAGAAACTGATGTATAGGAGAGAGTTTTATATAAAGGTTAAATGCACTTAAAGAAAACATCCTAACCCAGTGGTGCCCAAGCCCACAAGCCCAACATTAACCCATATGCCCGACACCAATGCACAAACTCCTCCTCCATCTCACAGAACACACACTATGATGCTGATTGCAGGAGGAAAGCCGAATCAGTGAACATGTAAGCATCTCAGTGCTGGCAGGGGTCTCCACACGGCTGCTCCAGCACCCAGGGCTGCATCGGGGTAGGTCCATGTGGCTTCTCCTTGGGGATGTCCTGTAGGAAGGAGGAGTCTTGCAAGCTGAAGCAGGGAACTGGTAAGGCAGCTGCACCCTGGTGCGACCATCACAAAGCAAGAGACCCGAGAACTAGAAAGGTGAGGCTCACTGAGCCATTTAGCCCTCCGCCCTTCAATTAACTTCACCTGTGTTTATTGGCCAGGTTGGCACAATAGACTAACTGCCTCATTAGGTGACTGAAGATACATTGCCTCGGGTCAGGTGTGCATTCGTCCTCAAAATGACACTCCTGCCATTCACTACTTCACAGAGCTCTGGTGCAACTGATTTGCCCAAAGCAATATGTCCTCTGATTTTTTTTACTGCGACTTCTATGATCATTGAGTGGTAGCCAAGTCAGATTAAGTCTTTGACAATCAGTATTTTCTCTGTTTCATGTTCTCTACTGGCCCGGTGGTGAGGACTTTGGTTTTCTTTACATTGGGTTGTGATCCCTACTGAAGGCTGCAATCTCTGGTCTTCATCAGCAAGTGCTTCAAGTCTTTCTCACTGTCAGCAATAGTCTGGCTTCTTGGTATATTTGCTGAGTGTACAGATAGAATGAGGACGTAAAAGTGTATGACTCTGATGCAAACCTTTCCTAAACCATGCAGCATGCCCTTGCTGGGTTTGAGCAACTGCCTGTGGTTCGTGTACACGTTTTGCACAAACAGTGAAGTGTTCTGGAATACCTATCCTTTTCAATGTTATTCATAGTTTGTGATAATCTATACAGTCAGATGCCTTTGCATTGTCAATACAACACAAGTAAAGATCTTTTTAGTACTCTTTTTTCAGCCAAGATCCATCTGATGTCAGCAACGTTATTCCTGGCACCATGTTCTCTTCTAAATCCAGCTTGAATTTCTGGCAGCTCCCTGTCAATGTACCGCTGCAACTATTGTTGAATTACCTTCAACAAACTCTCCAGCTTAATTTCCACCACCAAGGGCATATTTCCCAACTATGTTCCTTCTTTGTTTTCAACTTCTGCATTCAAATCACCAATAATTATCAATGCATCCTGATGGCATATTTGATCAGTTTCAGACTGGAGGAGTTGGTACAGCTCTTCCCATTTCTTCACCACTAGCTTTAGTAGTAAGGAACCCTGGATGGGTAGTGGTTACTGATTGAGCTACTGACTTCCAGGTCAACAGTTCAAAACCACCAGCTGTTCTTAGGGAGAAAGAGGAGGTTTTCTAGTCCCTTAAAGAGTTACAGTTTCAAAGCTCGCCCGGTGGTCCTGTGGATCTGTGTCTTGCCTCAACAGTGTTTGGATGGAACAGACTCCCAGGACTCCCCTCTTTGAACCTCCCACCACTCTCCAATTTCCTTTCCAGATGTAAATTCCAGACCATCTTCTTGGGACCAGCTAACACTGGTTTATCTTGTATGTGTTAGCCCCAAACCTTCGACCAATCACGAACGCTCAGATCTGTCAGAATTATTCTGCTGAAGCTGAGGCTGGTGTCAACCATCTGGTCAACCTGCATCTGCAAGCATCCTACACCTACCTCTCCCTGGGCTTCCATTGGAAGGAGCACTGTGAGGGGGCTGAGTGTCTCTTGAAGCTGCTGAACCAGTGCAATGGGTGCACCTTCCTACAGGATGTGCAGAAGCCATACCAAGATGGGTGGTTTGGTAGTTACATAATCTGTTCTCAATTTGAGAAGATTAAGAGTGAAGGTATGGAGTTCAGCCTGTCAATCAGGTCACAATTACTCTTTATATAAAGTTCTTTCTTATACACATGAGTGTCTCTGGATTTGTTTCTCTAGACAACTCTGACTAACACAGATGGAATAGAACCCTGGACGCCATGGAAGTGGCCCTGGCCCTAGAGAAGAGTCTCAACCAGGCCCATCTGGACCTGCATGCCATGGGGTCTCCCCACACAGACTCCCATCTCTGTGACTTTCTGGAGAATCACTTCCTGGACGCGGAGGTGAAACTCCTCAAGAAGATGGACAGCCACCTGACCAACCTCAGCAGGCTGGACCAGCCCCAGGCAGGACCACGGGAGTACCTCTTCCAGAAGCTCACCCTCAACAGACAGGAGCCTGCAGCCCACAGCCACCTGTGAGGGGGCCGCTGCCTCCCCTGCTGGCCTCAGCCTCTCTGCCGGAACCTGCCCCTGCAGCCGCATTGCCCGTACCCTGGGGCCCCTCTCCCAGGCCATGCACCAAATGGAAACAATAAAGGTCCTTTTGCATCAAAAGAAAAAACAAGAGTTGCAGTTTCAGAATCCACAAGGGATGTTCTGCCCTGCAGGTCTTGGGTCTCTATGAATCAGAATAGACTCAATGGGTTCATTCTTTCCCTTTTTTTTTGAGCTATAGTGGTTGGTGTATAAATTTGAACAGTTGTATTAACTGGGTTTCCTGGTAGGCAAATAGATAGTATCTCTTTGACAATGACTGTGACACCATTCCTCTTGGCATAGTGAACAGAATGAATGATTGATTCAAAGTGGCTCATGAATACTATGGTATCAGTCTTGTGCATTCCATGTCTTTTTGTATTTCCAGTGTTCTGATTTTCAATGCGTGTTTGCAGCTGTTGTTCTCCCTTTGAGTCCTACTCTATCAGCAAGCAAAGGCCCCCAAGTTTTATTCTACATCGAGCACTTCCTCAATCAGACGATCATCTTTGAGTGCTTTCCCTCCGGAGAGGCTCATCTGCCAGCACAATATTCGACAGCGCTTTGCTGCTCTTCCTGAGGCTTTCCGTGGCTAGTCCTTCAGAAGGGCACAGTTTCGTCTTTCTTTCTACTTTGCTTTTAGTTTGGAAGCTTCACTGAATCCTGCTCTTGGGAGACCTCACTAGTGTGTGAAACACCAGTGATACTGTGTGGTGACATTTCTTAAAACAGTGTTTCAATGTGTGTGTCTGTAACTCCCACCAACGGACGGGGTCACTCAAACTCACTGCCCTATGGTCCTTTCCGACTCGCAGTGACCCTGAAGGGCAGGGTGGAGCTGCCCCTGGGGGTTTCTGAGACTACAACTCTTTTTTAAAAAATTAATTTTTTATTAAATACTTTTATTTGGGAGCTCTTACATCTCTTATCATAATCCATACATTCATCAGTGTGTCAAGCCCATTTGCACATATGCTTCCATCATCATTTTCAAAACATCCTCTTCCCACCTGAGCCCCTGATATCAGCTCCCCATTTCTTCCCCTTCCCTCCCTCATTCATGAATCCTTGTTATAGATTATTATTTTCATATTTTACATCATCCTCCATCACCCCTCACCCACTTTTCCACTTGTTTGTCCCCCTGAGAGGGAGTTCTAGGTTGATCCTTCATCCTTGTGATCAATTCCCCTTTTCTCCCCCTACCATCCCCTAATCCTCCTGGTATGTCTACTCTCATTGTTGGCCCTGAGGGGTTTATCTATCCTGGATTTCCGATGTTGTGGGCTCTTGTCTGTAGCAGTGTGCATGTTCTGGTCTCATCTGATTTGTAAGGTAGAATTGAGGTCATGATAGTGGGGGGAAGGAAGCACCAAAGAATTAGAGGAAAGTTGTGTGTTTCATGGTGCTATACTGTACCCTGATGGGCTCATTTCTTCCTAGTCAGCCCTCTGTAGGAAGATGTCTAATTGTCTACAGGTGGGCATTTGGTCTCCACTCCAGGCCCTCCCCTCCCTTCACCTTGGGTATGATTTTTGTTCTGCGTCTTATATGCCTGCTACCTGATCCCATCGACACCTCATGATCACACAGGCTGGTGTTCTTTTTCCATGTGGGCTTTGTTGCTTCTCAGCTAGATGGCTGCTTGTTTATCTTCAAGCCTTTAAGACCCCAGATGCTCTATCTTTCAATAGCTGGGTAGCACTAGCTTTCTTCACCACATTTACTTATGCACCTACTTTGAGACTGCAACTCTTGATGAGAGTAGAAAACTTCATCTTTCCCCCCTTGGAGTGGCTGGTGGTTTCGAACTGCTGACATTGTGGTTAACTCGCTATACCACCATCCCCTTAAAATGAAGGGGTGGGACCATGCAAATAGGGTGAGGGAAACCCTAGTAAGAGGATCTGTTCATTTGGTTGTCATGCCCCAAAGTATAAAAGAGCTATCTCAGAAAGCATCCAGGAAGAAGAACTAACAACAGCACGTGTTCAAGATCCCGGCCTAAAGTGGTGGCACCACGGTGACCATGGGACAGAGCAGAGGCAGAGGGGCTGTCCCACTGAGACTGTGAGACAGTGAAGCTGACCTGCAGGTGGGTTTCCTGGCCCCCAGAGGCGGAAGCCAAGGGATCATGTGACTGAGAGGCTGAGAAAGAGAGAGACTTGACTACTGGCTGGGAGGAGGCACAGCTACAGACTAAAGACAGACCTGAATGTTTCTGATCCTCGCTTGTGGCAACTTGTTAACTTCCCTAATGCCACCCCCCACAGTCATGGATATGGACTATGGGTTCTGTGCGGCCATTGAAAGGGATTAGGGAGCCCAACAGAGAAGTGGGGTGCTGTGGGAGGAGCAACTGGTGTCAGCATAGAGACGGAGGGTGGAAGCTCATCTGACTTCTGCCTTGTGGCAATTGGCGTTGGGCTGGTGTGGAGGTGGATTCTCCGTCATCCCTACGTAGCAAGAAGAGGTCACATGTAGTCTCCACGCCAGTTATTCTCAGAGTTTCTAGGATCACAGCAACACACAAGCTACCACCATACACCACGGCGGAAGGGAAGTCAAAACCAAAACCGAACCTCGCTGCTATCCAGTTTTTGGTTTTGTCTTGGGAGGGTTTGATTGATATTCCGAGTTTTGTATAATTCTTCCTTTCTCTCCTTACTCTTGCCAGAGATTCTTGAAAGGGCTCTTGTCTGCCCCATGTAGGCTTGCCTAGGTGACTCCCTTTGACCAACAGAAAAAGTTGTTCAAAATATACTCCACATGGATTAGAGACTCTGGGCGAACTTCCATGGGTTATCTTGACTTTGCACCCTCTTATCCTGCACCAGAATCCACCCGGGCAGAGGCTAATTGTCTTATTTAGCCTAGCTCTCGGCGAAAGAAAGACATAGAGAAAGACAAAAGTAGACCTGAAGCCTGAAGCTAAGCCACTAGAACCGACTCACGTTAAATTAAAAAATATATAGATAGATAGATAGATATAGATAGATAGATAGATAGATAGATAGATAGTGTGTGTGTGTGTGTGTGTGTATGTATTTCCAATTTTCCTATAAGGAACATGCTTTATTTAGCCCATTAGTCAATTGTTATGTATTGAGCACTGACTAGTTATTGCGAATAAAGTGGTTGGGAAAACAAAACAAGCAACAGTCCATTGTATCTACCCTCATGGACCTTCTAGTCCAGGGAGGGAGATAGGCATCTGTTTAGTCGTCACACATAAATGCAAAACAGCAGCTACAGCAACTGCTACAAATGGTGAGTCTGCGGGCGAGACGAGACTGATGCTGAGGACAGAGGTGTGGCCAAGGCAGAAGCATCAGGGGAGCTTCGCAGCAGATGCAAGGAGTGAGTCACTACCCAGGAGACTTACTGAGAGATGGTCATCAAATGAAGTGATGTACTGAAAAGATCATTTTTCCATGCTATATCAGGATCAGGTTAGGTTCAGTCTTAGGACCAAGTGGTCCCTGAACTGAATGTCGTTATTGCTAGTGGCCACAGGGCTGGTTCCAGGTCACCAGGACGTTATGTATAAGAGAGGGCAATGTGGCTCATTATTGGGCAATCTCAGGGGTTGCTCCGTTTGAGCCCATTGTTGCAGCGATGATCCATCTTGGGGAGGGATTCCCTTGTTTTCATTGGCCCTCTGCTTCACCACATCCAGCATCCTGTGCTAGCAACTGGACTTTCCTCTTTTTAAAAATCATTTTATTAGGGGCTTATACAATTGTTATCACAATCCATACATACATCAGTTGTGTAAAGCACATTTGTACATTCATTGCCCTTATCAGTCTCAAAACATTTGCCCTCCACTTAATCCTCTGTCATCAGCTCCTTATTTTTTCCCACCTGGCTTCCCCCTCCCTCATGAACCCTTGATATTTTATAAATTATTATTTTGTCATATCTTGCACTGTCCAACGTCTCCCTGCACCCACTTTCCTGTTGTTGGTCCCCCAGGGAGGAGGTTATATGTAGATCTTGTAATCAGTTACCCCTTTCCATCTCACCCTCCCTCCACCCTCCCATTATCGCCACTTGCACCACTGGTCCTGAAGGGATTGTCCTCCCTGGATTCCCTGTGTTTCCAGTTTCTATCTATACCACTGTACATTCTGTGGTCTAGCCAGATTTGTAAGGTAGAATTGGGATCATGATAATGGGGTGGGGGGGGGGGAGGAGGGAAAGAAGCATTTAGGAACTAGAGGAAAGTTGTATGTTTCATCGTTGCTACATCACACCCTGACTGTCTCGTCCCCTCCCCACGACTGTTCCAAAAGGGAATGTTCAATTGCCTACAGATGGGCTTAGGGTCTCCACCCCGCACTCCCCCTCATTCACAATGATATGATTTTTTTCCTTCTGATGGTGCCTGATGTCCGATCCCTTCAACACCTTGTGATCGCACAGGCTGGTGTACTTTATCTATGTGGGCTTTTTTTGCTTCTGAGCTAAATGGCTGCTTGTTTACCTTCAAGCTTTTAAGACCCCAGAGCTATATATTTTGATAGCCGGGCACCATCAACTTTCTTCAACACATTTGCTTATGCACCCACTTTGTCTTCAGTGATTGTGTTGGGAGTTGAGCATCATAGAATGCCAATTTATTAGAAGAAAGTATCCTTGCATTGAGGGAGTACTTGAGTGGAGGCCCAATGTCCATCTTCTACCTCAATACGAAACCTATAAATATATACACATAGATCTATTTCCCCATCCTCATATAGAAATATATTTATATATGTACATGCCTGTATTTAGACCTCTACAAGTGCCCTTTGCATCCTAGCTCTTTCCTCTATTTCTTTTAATTTTCCTCTTGTCCCACTATCATGCTCAGTCTTCATCTGGGTTTTAGTAATTTCTCTTGGTTACATTACCCTTGATCATGCCCTACCAGGCCTCCTACACCCTCCTCACCACTGATTTGTATCACTTATTGTTCCCTTGTCCCTGGGTTTGTTAATACCACTATCTTTTCCCTGACCCACCCCCTTTCCCATGTACCCCTGGAACTGTTGGTCCCGTTGTTTTCTCCTCCAGATTGTTCATCAAGCCCATCAGAGACCCTCAGAGACAGACCCTCAGAGACAGACCCTCAGAGATAATAACATGCACAAAAACAAGACAGAGCAAAACCAGGCAACAACAACAAACCAATGAAAAACAGAACAAAACACAACAAGAAAGAAAAGCTTGTAGTTACTTCAAGGACTGTTTGTTGGCCTTTACGAGTGCTTTCCAGTTGAGCCTGTTAGGGCGCCAAACCCTGGCCCCAAAGTCTATTTTTAGTATTCCCTGCGGACTTTGTTGCTCCGTTCCCATTGCAGTTATGTTGCACCTCCTTAGTGTTTTGCCTCGGTGTGGCGGGATCAGATTGGGCCGAATTCCCACACTGTGTCCCCAGTGTTGTCCCCTGTAGGGCTCTGTGTCAGTGAGGGATGTCATGTCTCATAGTAGGGCCGGGCGTGTGGTCTTCTCTGTGGATTGGCTGCTCTGAGCGGGAATGTCATCCTCAAGGTTTGGTGCAGGATGTGCTCCATCCTTTCCTCCTGCTCCTTCATTTGCTCCTGTGTTCTCTGGTCAGACATGTCCCTCTCCATGAGCTGCAGTTTCAGTGCTGTCCCCTGAAATAAATTCTTCTGCGTGGGAGGGGCAGGTGTCCACGTAGTTGGTATTGGGCTGGCCCCTCAGACCTTTCCCTGGTTCCCTACTCCACACCAGCATGTTGCATTCACATCTTGGAGCACTGGGTTGAAAAACAATACCCTCCACTTGGGTGGGTTAGTGCCCTGTGTCCCCGCTACCCATTTTTTTCCTTTCCCCAACTCCTCTTTAGTTGTCTACCATGTGTATCCCTTTATTTGGTCTGGTCCCTGCCATATTACTTGATCCTCACCCCAGGAATGTTTGTATACAGTAGCTTTTTCCCTAAGCCCCCTTTGCATTTTTTTTAAAAAGCTTACCTCAACAGACTCATGTTGTACTTGTCATTTTGTGCTTGGCTTACTTCACTTAGCGTGATTTCCTCCAGTTCTTCTCATGCAGCGATGTGCTTCATAGGTTCATCACTGCTTTTTAGCAAAGCATAGTACTCCATTGTATGTATATACCACAGTTTTTAATCCAATCAGCTGTTGATGGAAATTTGGGTTGTTTCTGATTCCTTGCAATTGTGAACTGTGTGGAGATTGCTGGGTCATATGGTAACTCGATTTCCATCTGTTTTAGATATTTCCAGATTGATTTCCATAGTGGCTATACATACTTACAGGTCCACCAGCAGTGAATGAAAGTTCCTGTCTCCCCACAGCTCCTCCAACAATTATTGCTTCCTGATTTTTTGAATTGGGCTATCTTTGAAGGTGTTAGGTGGGACCTCATTCTTGTTTTAATTTGCATTTTCCTTATGGCTAAAGATCAGGAACATTTTCTCACATGTTTGTTGGCCATTCGATTTCTGCCCCTGTGAAACTTCTGTTCAGGTTCTTTGGCCACCTCCTCAGTGGGCAATTCATTTTTTTTTCTTTTGGGAAGCTAGCAGAGTATTGTAGATTTTAGTAATAAGGCCTTTGTCTCATGTGTCATTGCTAAAGATGCTTTCCCAGTCCGTGGACTTCCTTATTACTCTTTTGGTGAATTCTTTCGATGTACGCATGTGTTTTATCTTCAGTATATCCCATTTGACAATTTGTGCCTCCTCGGTGTTTGTGTCCTTCCCTATTTCTGATAGCCTATGTATTCCCTGTGCCAAAGTTCTCAGGTTGGTCCCAATTCCCTCATTGATGGCCCTAATAGTTTGGGGTTTAATTTCAAGGTCTCTGATCCACCTTGAGTTTATTCTTGTTCATGGAGTGAGATAAGGGGTCTTGCTTTGTTTTTCTGCAGGTAGATATCCATTTTTTTCCAGCACCACTTGTTAAAGAAGGCATCTGCTTCCCACTGTATAATTTTTGGGCCCTTATCAAAGATCAGTTGTCCGTATGCTGGTGATTTTATTTCTAGATTTTCAGTTCTTTGCAATTGGTCTGAGTTTCTGTCATTGTACCAATACCATGCAGTTTTGACAACTGTGGCTGTATAGTATGTGCTAAAGTCAGGTAAAGCAAGCCCTTCCACTGTGTCCTTCTTGAGGATTTTTCTGATAATTCTGGGCTTCTTCCCTCTCCATCTGAAGTTGGTAATCAGTTATTCCATTTCTTTGAAGAAAGATGAGGGTAATTGTATTGGGATTGCATTAAACTTATATAGTGCCTTAGGCAGAACTGACATATTTACTATTTTTAGTCTATTTGTTGAGATCACTCCTAGTTTCTTGTAATAGCGTTCTGTAGTTTTGCATATAGATCTTTTGTTCTTTGAGTCAGGTATATCCCTAGATATTTTCATTTGTGCTTGGCTATTGTGAATGGTACCACTTTTTTGATCCCCTCTTCTGTGGTCTTATCTGATGTGTATCCGATGGACTTCTGTTTGTTGATCTTGTATCCTGCCACTCTGCCAAACTCCTCTATTTCTTCCAGTACTCCCCTTGTGGAGTTTTTGGAATTTCCAATATATAAGATTATATATCTGCAAATAATGATAGTTTCACCTCTTCCTTCCACAGACAAATACCTTTGATGTCTTTTCTTTGCCTTATGCTGTTAGCTAAAGCCTCCAGTATGATATTAAATAAGAGTGGGGAGAAGGGGCATCCTTGTCTGGTCCTCTTTTTCAGTGGGATTGCGTTAGTATTTTCTCTATTGACTACCACATTGGCTGTTGGTTTTTCATATATAGCTTACATTGTCTTGA
This sequence comes from Tenrec ecaudatus, assembly GCF_050624435.1. Lineage (NCBI taxonomy): Eukaryota > Metazoa > Chordata > Mammalia > Afrosoricida > Tenrecidae > Tenrec > Tenrec ecaudatus. The sequence goes on from NC_134543.1 coordinate 14,504,537, forward strand.
GGAATTTTCCTTCCATTCCTATCTTTGCAAATATCTTAAACAGGAATTGGTGTTGGATGTTGTTGAATGCTTTTTATGCATCTATTGATATTATCATGTGGTTCTCGTGTCAATGTGGCGAATGATACTAATGGTCTTTTGTATGTTGAACCATACCTGCATACCCGGTATGCTCCCAATTGGTCATGGTGAATTATTTGTTTTATACACTTTTGTATTCTATTGGATAGTATTTTGTTAAGAATTTTTAGATCAATGTTCATTAGTGGTATTGATCTGTAGTTCTCAATTATTGTGGGATCCTTACCCGGTTTTGGTATCAGAGTTATACTAGCTTCATAGAAGGAGTTTGGGAGTTTGCTGTCTTTTTCTATGTTCTGGAAGAGTTTGTGTAAGATTGGTGTTAGTTCTTCCCTAAATGCATGATAGAATTCTCCATTGAAGCCATCTGGTCCATCGAATATTTTTGTTGATAATTCCTTGATAACTTTGTCTATTTCTTCTAATGCTATATGGGTCTGTTGAGATTCTTGATGTCCTTTTGGGGCAGTCTAGGGAGGGATTGTTTTTCCAAGAACTTGTCCATGCCTTTCAAGTTGTTGAATTCATTGGAGTACAATCCTTCATAGTACTATGTAATTATCCTTTTGTTTTTGTTAGAGTCTGTTGTAATGTCCCCTCTTTCATCCCTCATTCTTGCTATTAAAATCTGTTGCCTCCGTTCTTTGGTTAGGGTTGCCAGTGGTCTATCGATTCTGTTTATCCTTTCAAAGAACCAACTTTTAGCAGTATTAATTTTTCCATAGTTTTCTTATTTTCCCTTTGCTGAATCTCAGTCCTGATTTTTATTATTTCTTTTATGTTGATATTGGTGGGATTGTCCTGCTCTACTTGTTGTAAATTTTGTGCCAGCATATCAATCATGAGTCTCTTTTCCTTTTTCAGGTGTGTATGTATTGCTATGAAACTTCCTCTGATAACTCTGCCATGTCCCATAAGTTTTGGTACATCATGTTCTCATTCTCATTGGTTTATAGAAATTTCCTAATTTCATCTCTGATCTGTGCCTGCAAGCACAGATTCATCCTCCAATTGTTTGCTCTTGTTTTCTTCATCTTCCTTTTGTTGATTTCAAGTCTTATGACACAGTGGTCAGAGAGAGAGGTCTGTATGATATGAATGTGCTTAAATTTATGTAGCTTTGTCTTATGCTCCAGCATATGGTCTATCTTTGAATATGTGCCATGCGGGCTTGAAAATAATGTGAATTTATTGTATTTGGATGAAAAGCTCTGTAAATATCTATCAGGTCAAATTGTCTAATTGTAGTGTTTAGATCTCTAGCGTCCTTGTTGAGTTTCTTTCCTGTGATCTATCTTTCGCTGAGAGTGGTGTTATTGAAGTCACCCTCTATACTTGTTGAGGCAGTGATTTCTTTTTTAATATTTTGGAGTGTTTGGTTGATGTATTCAGCGGTTCTCTCATTCAGGGAATATATGTTCACAATGCTTAGTAGTTCTTTGTCTACTGTTCCCTTGAGCAATAAATAGTGTCCCTACTTACCTCTTTTTATGCTTTGCACTTTGAGGTCACTTTTATCCGAGATTAGGATTGCAACCCCTGCTTTTTTTGAATTGCTCTTTGTTTGTTATGCCTTTCTCCAGCCTTTGATTCTCAGCCTCTTTTTGTGTGTAGCCTTGAGACGTGTCTCCTGTAGGCAGCAGATTGATGGGTTGTGTTTTCTAAACCAGTCTGGTAGCCTCAGTCTTTTAATGCCTGAGTTCAGGCCATTGATATTCAGAGTTATTGTCTCCATCTGTGGACTCTGTGATGTCATCTTATACCTTTTGTGTTGGGTGTTTTCCTACTTTCCTTTTTATTAGTCGTGTGTGTGTGTGTTTAATTCTTGACTTCTTTCCATCCTTAAGCCAATGTTATCTTGGGGTCTGTTTTCTCTTTGTTGCCCTCTGGGTCAGGTTGGTCTATGTGATAGTATCTTATTTATGCTTGGTGATTGTTGTTATTCTGCCCATACTGAGTCAGCAAAGATCTTTTGTAGGGCTTGGTTTCTTCTAACATATTCATTGAGTTTTTCCTTGTCTTGAAAGACTCTTACTTCTCCCTCTATCTTGATCAATAATTTGGCTGGATAGAGTATTCTTGGGTTTGCTTTATTTTCCTTCAATTTTTGGAATATGTTATTCAACTCTCTCCTCTTCTCCATAATTTCTGCTTCTAGATCTGATTATTTTCTTATTTGGGAACCTTTATATGTGATTTCTTGTTTTTCCCTAGTTGCTCTCATGATTTTCTCTTTTCCCTAAAAGTTGGATAGTTTAACTATTATGTGACTTCTTGGGATTAGTATAGCTGGAGTTCTTTCAGCTTCCTATATAGTTGCTTGGTTTTCATTTATTAAGCTGGGGAATTTTTCCTCCAAGATTTCTCTTACTATTGTTGCAGATCACTTCTTTGTTGTGTCTTCCTCCGGTAATCCAATAATTCTAATGTTGTTCCTCTTCATAGCATCAAACATAGCTCTTGGGTTTTCTTCAGCTTCTCTGATGATCTTATTAGATTTTTGTTCGTGTTTGTTAAAGTTTTCTTGGCTGTCCTCCAAGTCACTGGTGCAGTTCTCTGCTTCCTCCAGTTGATTCTCAAGGTCTGTGTGTCTGCTACTGGTTTTTATTATCTCCTCCCTAACTCTTGTATTTCCCATTGGTGTATGGACTTTATCTCCTCTATCATTTCATCCTTTTTCTGTATTGTTTCCCTCATGTCCTGTATGAGTCCAAGCAGCATTCTGAAAATTTCTTTCTGTGCCTGCTCAATGTCTGCTTCTTCTATGCATGTTATTATGTTCAGGACATGTTCTGCAATTGCCTTTTGTTTCTCCTGTATTTTTGTTGAGTTTGTTGGGGCTGATGGCTGTTTGTGTTGCGTTGTTTTAGAGGATCCAGGTGGCATTTTCCAGGGAGCCGGAGAGCATTGGCTCTCTCTGGAAGGCTTGTGGGAATGCTTCTTCGAACTGCCCACATCTAATTTCTTTGTGAAATTAACCTACCACCTTATCCTCCTGGTGGCTTCCCTCTCAGGGAAGTACCGCAGAAGGTTGTGGGTTGCCTGCTTAGGTGTAGAATAGTGCAAATTCTAGGCTGAATTTCCCTGGTCAGGTGGATCACTACAGCGGTTCGGCAGAGATTCCTGCAGCAGCTCGGGACATTGATGAGTGTTGGCAGAGCTGCCTTAGGCCATATGAGGCACTAAAGTAGGTGGGAGAAAGTTCCCTCAGTCATGTGGGACAACAGAGGAAAAATAGGAGCTCCCCCATCCACACAAGCAGGAATTCCCCGGTAAGAAGTTAGGCGGCACATGGAAGAAACACTCCAAACTGTATGCTCACAAGGTGCTGAAGGATTCAGTTATCAAGTATCAAAGAACAAAAAAGCATATCATTATATGCTCACTTCCCTGATACGATCACTGAAGACAAATGGGTGCATAAGCACATGTGGCAAAGAAAGCTGATGGTGCCCAGCTATCAAAATATATAGTATCTGGGGTCTTAAAGGCTTGAAGGTAACCAAGTGGTCATCTAGCTAAGAAGTCAAAAAGCCCACATGGAAGAAACACACCCGCCTGTGCAATCATGAGGTGTCGAAGGGATCAGGTATCAGGCATCATCAGAACAAAACATCATATCACTTTGAATGAGGGTGAGTGTGGTGTGGAAACTCAAAGCCCATCTGTAGGCAACTGGACATCACCTTACGGAAGGGTCGCAGGAAGAGACAAGCTAGTCAGGATGCAGTCTAGCAACGATGAAACATAAAACTTTCCTGTAGTTCCTAAATGCTTCCTCCTCCCCACTATCATGATCCCAATTCTACCTTACAAATCTGGCTAGACCAGAGGATGTGCACTGGTACAGATAGGAACTGGAAACACAGGGAATCCAGGGAGGACAATCCCTTCAGGACCAGTGGTGAGAGTGGAGATACCAGGAGGGTGGAGGGAGGGTGGGTTGGAAAGAGGGAACATATTACATGGATCTACATGTGACCTCCTCCCTGGCAGACAGACAATAGAGAAGTGGGTGAAGGGAGACGTCGGGCAGTGCAAGATATGAAAAAACAATAATTTGTAAATTATCAAGAGTTCATGAGGGAAGGGAAAGCTGGGAGGGAGGGGAGGAATGAGGAGCTGATGCCAGGGGCTTACATGGAGAACAAATGTTTTGAGAATGATGAGGGCAATGAATGTACAAATGTGCTTTACACAATTGATATATGTATGGAGTGTGATAAGCCCCTAATAAAATGATTTCATTAAAAAAAGGAAATTCAGCAGAGTATTCCCTGGTGGAGGTTGGCAGGGCTTTCCGTAGCCTCAGGTTAGCTGCACAAGGTGGAGTTCACCTATCTGGTTGGGGACAGGAGTAAATGGGTGGGAGGCAGGTGTAAATGCCCTAGGCTAAAGGGAGTGGTGTGGTGATTCAGTGGCCTGTGAGAGAAAAGAGAAGAGACAAAGAGGGAAAAAAATCTAAGCCTGCTCAGAGTATGGGGACACAGGGCAAAGAGAGAGAAATAAAGATATCATTATAGCTGAGCTCTGATCCCTGACCATGTGTCTGCAAGGGTTTATTCCCTGCCAGAGCCAGTGCCAAGCTGTGGCTCTGTTAAGATAAAGCCCCTGCACCGTGACATTGGCAGGGCTAATGTCTAAACCCTAGCCAGCCTCCACAGTGGTACACCAAAAGACCCCAGCCCCTCTAAACCTAGTGGATATCTGCCTACTTATTATGAAACTCCTCCTGCTACCCGGCAGTGTGGAATGTCCCTCTTAGTAACTCTCTGGGGCTGATTTCTGGGGAGTCCCTCTGATATGTGTTACTCAGTCACCATCTTCCCACAAGTTCCATAAAATTATTTTCATTGCTACTTCATAACTGGGGAGTTGTTGGTGGCTGGGAAGCTTTCCGAATGGGAGGGGACTGTCAGGATGGAAGAGGAGTGTGGATGCAGAGAGAGAGGAGGCTGGGGCGGTTGGCTGGGGCGCCAGCAGGCAGGCAGGCTGGCCAATGAGACACAGATGTGGTGACGTCAGCAGCGGTGGCAGCAGCGACTGCTCCTGGGCCTCCCTCAGGATCTTCCTCTGGCTGGTCCAAGATGGTGGCGTCCTGGTCTTTTTGAATGGCATGCCCAAAGTAAGAGTTCCAGTCTCCCTATCCTCCTCCCTTCTAACAAACATTCTGGGCATGTTTCTTCTAAGATGAATGAACTTGAACCTATGAAACTCTTAAGCCTCTGTATGTAGTAGGGACACCAAACTAGTCATCAGAAATCAGGAGCTTGTTCTTGGGAAGTGGCTGCCAACCCATAATTTATTTCCCAGACCCCTTTCCCTCCAGGCTCCTTTGTTCTTGCCCATAGAATTGAGTCTGAGTGATAGGTATCATTTTCTGGATGTTACATTAAGAAGTAAACTCAAAAGTGCTGCCATTGAGTCAATACTGACTCATAGAAGCCTTATAGGCAAGGTAGAAGTACTCCTGTGGGTTTCCAAAGCTGTAACTCTTTACAGGAGTAGAAAACCTCGCCTTTCTTCCTGGAGCGGCCAGTGGTTTTGAACTGCTTGACCTTGTAGTTAGCCGTCCAACTTGTAACTCATTATGTCTCCAGGGAACCTCTGTGTTCAGAAGTAGGTATGTCTTTTGCACACTGGCTCTTCCCTCTTCCACTAAGAGACAAAGTCGACGTCCTTGAGGTCATGGGAACGGCCGCTCTTCAGAAGGTGATGAAGGACCCCGTAGAAGACAGTTATCTGCCAGCCAGTCCAACCACACTTGCGTTGGCATGTCATGTGAGCGAGAAATAAACTACTACCTCAAGCCACTGCCATCTCAAAGCCTATTTGTCATAACAATGGTATCACTCTGATCATTGCAATGTATATTTTTAAAAAATGGGTTCACCAATTCGCACAGAGCACCTGTCTTTGTGTGTGTGTGTATATTTGTATATTTTAATATGAAACACTTGGTGGAATAAAAGATTATACATGCTAATTTATGATGAATAAAGATGATACTTATAAACATAAGCATAATTCCTATAAAGGCAGAAAATACATAGTAACTGTTTCCCTACCTTGTTCTCCCTGCCCTCCTATCATTCAATCACCCTCCCAAGCTTGATTCAAGGTGTTGGAAGAACTGTTTGTGCCCTTGGGCCTCTTGCTTCATTTCTCAAAGAAATCCACAGGCCTTCCCATTGAGATCGCACTAAGGTCACTAATGAATTCTCCATTGCAATATTGTTTCAGTTCTTGTGATGGTTAATATTTTTAAAAGTCATTTTATTGGGGCCTCTCACAGTTCTTGTCACAATCCATTCATACATCCATTGTGGCAAGTACATTTGTACATATGTTGCCATCATCATTTTCAAAACATTTTCGTTCTACTGGAGCCCTTGATATCAGCTCTCCACCCTCCCTCCTTCATGAACCCTTGATAATTTGTAATTGTTTTCCATGTCTTACACCGACCGCTGTCCCCCTTCACCCACTTTTCTGTTGCCGGTCCCCCTGAAGGGGGTTATATGTAAATCATTGTGATCAGTTCCCCCTTCCTCCCCCCACCTCCCCTTACCCTCTGGTATAGTTGCTCTCAATATTAGTCCTGAGGGGTTTAGCTGTCCTGAATTCCCTGTGTTGCGAGTTCTTATCTGTACCAGTGTACATGCTCTGGTCTAGCTGGATTTGTAAGGTAGAATTGGGGTCATGATAGTTGTATGTTGTTTGTTTCATCGGTGCTATACTGCACCCTGACTGGCTGGTCTCTTCCTTGTGACCTTTCTGTAAGGGGATGTCCATCTGCCTACAGATAGGCTTTGGGTCTCCACTCTGCACTCCCCCTCATTGACATTGATATGATGTTTTGTTCAGGGTCTTAGATGCCTGATACCTGATCCCATCAACACCTCATGATCACACAGCCTGGTGTGCTGCCTCCACATGGGCTTTGTGAACAGCCTGTCTTTTACCTGGCCAGCACAGCCTCTTTGGGAGGATTGGAAAATGGGCTGCCTTGGAGAGCACGTGTGATACCTATGGCTAATGTGTTTGGCTGATAACTGAAAAGTTGAAGATTCAGGTCATCCAGAGGCACCTTAGAAAAAAGACCTGTTGCTTTACTAATGGAAAATCAGCGACTGAAAACTCTCTGGACCTCAGTGCTCCTCAGAATCACACTGGTCACTGCGAGCCCAGGTCGAGTGGCCACCCCCTGGCGTGTTGGCTGCGTTCCTTTAGCACAGCAGAATGGAGTACTTGTGATGGAGACCACCTGGCCCACCAGGCCGACAACAGTCACTGCTTGGTCTTTGACAGGAACGTGTTTGCCGCCTTCCGCTGTCAAGGAAGCACCCAGCATTGTCACTATGCTCACTATCGATGATCTAGATTTGCCCTCGGGGTGCAGAGATTGGCCTCAGAAAGGTTGGCCAAAAGCGTGTGGCTGACAGGTGGAGGAGCTGAGCTGTGGATCCCCACAGTCAGATCTTGGACCTTCCATATGCACCCAGGCAGCCACGAGGCTGAACAGACTGAAATCACTCCCTGCACACCACGTTGAGTGGGTTCTCTTCTTCTTGGGATAAAAGCCCCGTTCATTGATGAGTGGGCCCTGACCCTAGGATCCGAGTCACCCTCAGAGCTGGAATTGAATGCACTCCTGTGGCTCCATCTACGGCCAAAGCATAGACAGGACGGTCAATGGAACCCTGGGGTGTTGGGAGCCTCGGTGGGATTGGCTCTGGGTTCAGGGGAACAATGAGAGATCACAGGAAGGCGCACACATCTGGGAATCATCAGCCGTTTGAGATCCAAAGGGCAACGTTTACCCGAGGACAAAGTTCCGAAGGGCTGGGAAAGGAGGATGAATGGAAGCAGGACACATGGAGGAAGTGGGGGAAGTGACGGTCTGTCGATGGAGGTAGTTGCAATGAAAGAGAGGAAACAAAATGGATGGGAATTGCTGGGTGTAAGACTGATCATTTGCTCTGTGAACCTTCACCCACGTCACCAGAAAAAGGTAACATACATAAATAAGCCCGATGAACAAAACCAAACTCCAACGCCTTAGCACTTTCCTCCAGGCTCAGGGCTTGAATGGGCCCATGCCCTTCCCTCGGACCTCCTGTCTATCATGCTTCCCCTGCCCACTGGGCTACAGAAATGGGTTCTTTTTCTAAAATCCAAATGCTCATCCTTCCCTAAAAGACATTCCCTGGCTCTCCTTTCCTTCTGGAATACTCTTTGGTGAGAACTCAGCTTAAATATCAGACTCAGAAAGACCTTCCTCACTACCCAGTCTAATGCAGCCACCTCGCAGCCTGGTTATTCTGTATCACACCCCCTGTTCGCATTCCCCCGGGGCCTCCGTGAGAGCTGAGCTCATCTACCCAGTGCTTGAAGATCTGTCATCGCCTTCTCCAGCTGAAAGGCCAGCACCCCAGGGGAGTGCTTCATTGGTCGACCAGCAAATCTACGGGGTCACCAGAACAGTCCTCCTTCAGTAGATGCTTAATTAATAACCAGTCATTGACAGAGCCCCATGCTATCCTCACACACGTGACATTGCCACGAGTAGGAATTGACTCAATGGCAATCGGTTGGATTTTTTTTTAAAGTTTCAATTGGTAGTCAGAAGGCAGTGGCGATTCCATAGTAGGATTCTCATCTTCTGTGAAATCTGGGTTTCATTCATGGCCAATATGCCTCCTGTGTTGCCACGACTCACCTGTCAGTGCTGCTAGGGTGCTGAATACGTTTCAGCAGAACTTCCAGACTAAGATGGACTAGGAAGGATGCTTTGATGTTGTACGTTCCAAAAACCAGCCAGTGAAACCCCTCTGTATCATAATGACCCAATCCACAGATGGTCCTAGGGTAAGTTCAGGACTGGGGAGCATTTCATTGCCTTGTGAAAGAGCCAAGGCTGACTCAGTGGCAGAAATAACAATAAACGCTCACCCAGAGACCTAGACTGATGAAGGCTCTGACATCTTGTAGCTTCCCCCTCTGGAATACACGGATCCTGTCAGCAGAGCGAGAGAAAAGAGAGCCGGGAATTTTGTGCATGGGCTTCCCATCACTCACACTTAATTGGCCAGAACTGGTCACAGGCTCTTATTACCAATCAATAGGAAGAGGGCCAGGAAATGTAATTTAACAAGTGGCTTCTCCTTTGGGGTGTGTTTCTGTCTCTTCCACAGATCTGACACGACTTATTGCCATATTCCCTTTCTTTGTTTTTTCTTCTAGGTTTTTTAATATTGCAATGAATTGGACTTAATACTGCTATCACTCCACAGTTCAATCGTGTCAAGCAGAATTGTACAATTACTACCACAGTCTGCTTCCAAATATTCTTATTCTGCTTGGACTCCTTGATATCGTCTCCTCTTTACCCTACTACCACCACCACCATCCCCCCAAAGCCCTTATTCTAATTGATGTCCCAACAGGTTCATTAATACTGGGTTTCATTTCCTAAAAATGGAAAAGCATCTAATACAGTTTCCAGAGGGTGACACCTGATGACAGGCCACCTCTGAGATACACCGATATGAACAAACAAAACCCAAAGCAAACAATACAGTACATTTTATAAACCAGATCATGTCCAGCCTGGATCACTGGGGGTGGGGGGTGGATCTAGTGACAAAGTTTTTACTGTTCAAGTCATATATGCCCTTACTTTTAAAGCCGTCTTAAGTATATCTTAAAGGTGCATAGAATGCTTTGGGAGGTAATGATCTGGGCCAATTTTCTAATTGCATTGCTAACAATACTGAAATCCTCAAAGTAAAAAGCGCTTTCTTGTCATTGTTATTAGTTAGTGTTTGTTGGCTTCCACTCACAGCAATCTCACAGCAGAATGAACCATTGCCCAATTCTGGGTCATCATCAGGATTGTTGTGGCTCGTGCATCAATTCATCTCATTGAAGATGTTGTTGTTGTTAGGTGCCGTAAGTCCATTCTGACCCATAGTGACCCTATGCACAGCAGGACCAAACACCACCCAGTTCTGCACCATCTTCAAAATTGGTCCTTTGCCAGAGCCTGTTGTGGCAGGCACTGTGTCACTCTATCTCACGTAGAGCCTTCCTCCAAACATGATGTCCTTCTCCAGGGAATGGTCTTCCATGACATGTACAAAGTATATGAGATGAAGTCTTGCAAACCTTGCCTCTAAGGCAGTGGTTCTCAACCTTCATACAGTTTATCATGCTGTGGTGACCCAATTATAAAATTATTTTCATTGCTACTCATCACTGTCATTTTGCTACTGTTATGAATTGGGCGACCCCTATGAAAGGGTCGTTCGACCCCCAAAGGGGTGGCAACCCACAGGTTGAGAACCACTGCTCTAGGGAGTACTCTGACTGTTCTTCTTCCTAGACAGATTTGCATTTCCTTTTAGCAGTCCATAGTATTTCCACTATTTTTTGGCAGCACTACAATTCAAATGCATTTACTCTTCATTGGTCTTCCCTTTTCAAGGTCCAACTCGGACGTGCAGATGAGGCCATTGAAAAGCCATGGGTTGGGTCAGGTGCCCCTTAGTCCTTGGTGTAACATCCTTGCTTTTCAATACTTGGAAAGGTCTTGTACAGCAGATCTACCCCATTCAACTTACCTTTTGCTTTCCTGGCTGCTGCTTCCATGAGCACTGATGTGGCTGCAAGCACGACAAACTCCTTGACAACTTCAGCCTCTCCTCCATTGAGCAGGCTGTCACCGATTGGTTCAGTGGCGAGGAGTTTGGTCTTATTTTAACATTAGCTGTATTCCAGACTGAAAGGCTGCAGTCCTTGATCTTCATCAGCAAGTGCTTCAAGTCCTCCTCACTTTCAGCAGGCATGGTTGTGTCATCTGTTTATCAAAGGATTTTAATAACTCTTTCTCCAGTCCCAATGTGGAATTCTTCATCCTGGTAGCTTCTCTGATGATTTGCTCAGCATACAGACTGAATAAGTATGGTGAGATGCTACAACCCTGATGCACACCTTTCCTATTTTTGAACCATGCAGTAATCCCTTGTTCTGTTTGCACAACTGCCTCTTGATCCAGGTACAAGTTCTTCAGGAACACAGTGAACTGGAATTCCCATGGTTCTCAAGGTTATCCATAGTTTGTTATAATCTACATAGTCAAATCCCTTGGCATAACCAGTAAAACACAATTAAACATCTTTCTGGTATTCTCTGATTTCAGCCACGATCCATCTGACATCAGCAATGATAGCCCATTGTTTCATGTCCTTTCCTGAATCCATCATGAACTTCTGGTAGCTCCCTGTCAATGGCCTGCTGCAATTATTGCTGGATGATCTTCAGCAAAATTTTACTTATATGTGATATCAGTGATATGGTTCTGTAGTTTGAGCATTCTGTTGAATCACCTTTTTTTTGAATGGGTACAAATATGGATCTCCTCCAATCAGTTGGCCGAGTAGCCGTCTTCGAAATCTCCTGGCATAGACACGTGCTTCCAGTGCTACATCAGACTGTTGGAACAAGTCAATTGGTATTCTATCAGTTCTTGGAGCCTTGTTTTTGGCTAATGTGGTCAGTGCAACTTGAACTTCCTTCAGCATCACTGGATCTTGCACACGTGCTACCTCCTGAAGCTCTTGATTGTCAACTACTTCTTTTTGGTACAGTGACTGTGTATTCTTTCCATTTTCTTTGGACGTTTTCTGCATCTCTCAATATTTTGCCCATAGACTTTTTCAATCTTGCAACTCAAAGCTTGCTTGTTTTCTTGAGTTCTTTCTGTTTTAGATGTGCTGAGCACTTTCTTCCTTTTTGGTTTTCTAACTCTAGGTCTTTGCACATTGCACTATAATATTTGGCTTTGTCTTCTGGAGCTGCTGCCCTTTGAAATTTTCTATTCACCTCTTTAATTCAGCCATTCTTCCATTTGCTTTAGCTAACTTATGATTAAGAACAAGATTTAGAATCTCCTCTGACATCCACTGGGATCTTTTCTGTCTTTTTATTTTATTTTATCGGGAGCTCTGCAGATATTGTAACAATCCGTAATTCAATTAGGTCAAGCATGGTTGTACAATTGTTGCCACCATCATTTTCAAAACAGTTTCTTTCTTCTTGCACGCTTTGTTATCTTTCCCATCTTTTTAAATGCCCTTTCTTTCTTCATGAATGATGGCGTTAATGTCCTTCCACAGCTCACCGTGTCTTCTGTTAATAGTGTTCAATGTGTCAAAGATGTTCTTGAAGTTCAAGTGGGATAGAATCACGATTGTATTTTAGCTCTCATGGACGAGTTTCAGTTTTTTTCAGCTTTATCCTGAACTTGCACATGAGCAATTGATGGTCTGTTCCTGGCCTCAGTTTAGCTGCTGGTCTTGATCTTCGCCATCCTGCCTGCCCACACATGCAGTCAACTTGGTTTCTGTGTACTCCATGTGGGAAGCCTTTGGTGTGGTTGAAAAAGTGGTATTTGCTCTGAGCAAGACGTTGGTCTTGCAAAATTCTATTATGCTATCTCCAGCTTCGTTTCTACCAAGAAGTCCCTATTTTCTAACACCTGTTCCTTCCTTTTGTTTCCAACTTTTGCATTCCAAACACCAATAATTATCATCACACCTCGACTGTATGTTTGACCAAGTTCAGACTGAAGTCATTGGCAGCATTCTTCAATTTCTTCATCACTAGCTTTTGTGGTGGTGCATAAATTTGAATAATCATTGTATTGATTGGCTTTCCTTGAAAGCGGAGCAATAGGATTCGATCACAGACAGCATTATGCTTCATGATTGAATTTGCAATGTCCTTTCGGTTGTGTCATTCCTGGCGAAGTTAATCATACGATTTTCGGATTCAAAATGTCCAATACCAGTCCATTTCAGCTCACGAATGCCCAGCACATCAATCTTTATGTGTGCCATTTCACTTGTGACCACTTCCTATTTTCCAGGATTCATACTGGGCACATTCCAAGTTCAGATCATTGGTAGATTTCCACCCCCCCCCCCTCCAGCTCTTTCTTCTCACCTTGAGTCATGTCCCATCAGCAAATGAAGATCCCAAAGTCTACACTTCCACAGGCTGTACCTACCTCCGGTCACCATGGTCAACTCCACTCCAAGAAAAGAGATCCTTGTCAGTCACATCTCGAGTGCCCTCCTAACCGAGGGGCCCATCCCCCAGCACCATCTCCCACCATGTTCTGCGCTTTCGTATGTGACAGTGTTTTGCCGCTATGCATAAGCTTTTCCATAGCTTTTCCCTCTGCAGTTGGCTGTTGAGGCTTCTAGGTTGTCTCTTCTCAGCCTGGACTGTCCTCTGAAGCCCATTCGGCAGACGTCCCTGCTGGCATTGGAAACACCAGTGCCTTAGTTTCCAGCATCACAGCCACACCCAAGCCACCACAGGATGACAAACTGACAGGTAAGTGGTAGATAGCCCTCATTTTAAGAACTATCTATTTTATCTAAGATTACATCTTACCACAGCGAGTCTTTCCAGTAGCGTCTCTGAAGTTAAGCAAGCTCAAGTCTCACTGTCCTCACTACTGAGGAGCATTCCGATTGTATTTCTTCTAAGATGGATTCTCTCATTCTTCGGGAAGTCAATAGCAGATCCAATATTATTCAACAACAAACACCATCTTTCAAAGGTATCCGTTCCTTATTCATTGTTCACTTTGGGGCATGCTCATAAGGCAACTGAAAATGCCACGGCTTGATTCAGGCTCGCCTTCGTCCTCAAAGGGACATCTTTGCTTTCTAGCATGTGAAAGAGATCTTCTGCAGCAGACTTGCCCAGCGCAATGTGCTGTTTGATTTCTGGACTGCTGTTTTTGTGGGCATTGATTTTCACACAGTGGTTTACCTGTTGGGCTACTAACCTTGTGGTCAGCAGTTTGAAACCACCAACTGCTCCTTGGGTGAGAGGTGAGGCTTTCAAATTCCATAAAGAGTTATAGTCTCATGAACCAGCAGGGAGCAGTTCTACCCTGTCCCATAGGGTCACTATGAGTCGGAATCAACTCAGTGGCAGTGAATTTTTTGAGTCTTGGGTTTCTGTGGACATTGATTGTTCAGCCAACTAGGTAGAGATTGTTGGCAACTTCAATACTGGCCATCGCATGACCTGGTCTCAGGGAGCCCACAGCCAGCTGTATAGCCTCCTGAAACCTGGTGTGATTATTAGATGCCAAATTAGTTCAGACCCATAGCAACATTATGTACAACATAAGGAAACCCAGCGCAGGCCTGCTCCATCCTCACAATTGTTCTTATGCTTAAGCCACGGTGGCAATCTATCGTGTCAAGGGCTTTCCTCTTTTTGCTGCCCCTCTACTTTACCAAGCATGGTGTCCTTCTCCAGGGACTGGTCTCTCCTGAAATGGGTCCAAAGATGAAGTCTTGCAAGCCTTGCCTCTAAGCAGCACTGAAGTCTACACATAGGACTTTCACACACCAGCCTAAGATCCCATACTAGTAGCAACGAGAACAATTTGAATGTCTATTTTTGGTCCAAGAACCTTTCATTATTCATTTCAAGGGAGAACATATGGGGGAAATATTTTAAAGGCCAATACTGATCCTGGAGACAGTGAGGGCAACGTGTCCCAGTTAACATTTCAGCAGGAACAGGCGGAAGACCTTTCCGACTCACGCTGGAGGCAAATACATCTGCGGAATCAATGGGAAAAAGATGATTGCTCATTGTTGTCTGGTTAGGATCCAATTATGTACAGTGTATTTATTTTAAATTTAGAAGATGCACACAAGAGATTTCCAGGAACAAAAATGAGAAGAAATTGGCAGTGCACCGAATGGAAAAAATTAATGACTTGAATTACACAGCCTGTGAATCGCAGCCGACAAGAGGGAGTGAGAGGGAGTGGGGCGGTTACAGTCCCTCACCGAGTACTCTGCCGATGGTCCTGAGCGGGGCTGGGAAAGCCGTCACCCTCTACCCAGCTGTCACCATCCTTTGTCTTCATGGCCAGGCCAGGCTGTGCGCATCATGGTTCCCTGAGCACAGAAACAGGGCCACCCAACGGAGGACATCAACCGCAGACCTCCTTTTAGAGAAGCGGGACAGTGCTTCAGTGTAAGCCCAGCCAGGAGCTTTCCTGGGCAAGAGTGGAGAGGAGGGCAGCCGGGCCCTGAGTACAGACAGGGACCGGGTCAGGGCTTCGTGCTTCCTGGGGAGAGAGTCACCGAGGGCAGGAGGGCGTATTTGCGGGACTTCTACCCTGTGCCAGCTTCTGGCATGTGCTAGGGATGTCACCTGCCCTGTTCCATCTGTCTCTGGGGGGGTTTCCCTTGAATTTGGTGATAACGGAACTGAGGTCCGAGAGTTTGATTACTTGGCCCAACGTCAAAAGCAAAGGACAAACCTAGTGAGTCAATTAGATCAAAACCAAAGAACAAACCTGGTGAGTCGATTTTTATTCACGGCAGTCCCATTGGGCCCAGAGGAGAACGGCACCATAGGGGTTTTCTTGCCTGTCATCTTTCAAAAACTCAAACCAAACTCGCTGCCACCTAGTCCACGCTGACCCCCTAGAAACCCCCTGTGGGTTTCTGAGACTGTCACTGTGAATCAGAGTAGAAACGCTGGTCTTGTCTCCTCCAGAGCTGCTGGTGGGTTTGAACTGCCGACCATGCGGATCACAGCCCAACGTGTGACCACGACACCACCAGGGCGCCATCTGTACAGAAGCAGCTCTCCAAGTCTTTCTTCCAAGGTGGCCCGGGGTGGGCCCACCTTTAGGCTACTCACTCATTGAGAGTACCGCTCAAGGACCTTGCCAAAGATAGGCATTGTCATTTGTGGACGCTTCAGGGCGGGGGTGGGGGAAGATGGGGCTTTCTAGTCCCATTAAAAGTTCCATTCGCGGAAACTCGCAAGAGCAGTGTGGCCCTGTCCTATAGTGTCCTTTGGCATCGGCAGCTACTGGTTGTGAGTGGGCTGGGTCAGGGTGAGGAACTCTGGCGGCTTAGTCGGGTATGGGCTAGGCTGCTAACCGTAAAGTCAGCAGTTCGAACCCACCAGCTGCTCCCTGGGAGGAAGATGACGCTTCTGCTTCAGGAAAGATTCACAGCTTCAGAAACCCCAAGGGGGGCAGATCCACTCTGTTTTGTCGGGTCCCTACGATTGAATGAGTTTGTTTGTTTGCTTGTTTTCTGTGGTGGGGAAGTGAGGAAGCATGAGCTAGGGCTAACAGATGATTCTAATAACCCCCGGGCAATTTCTAGACAGTGCAAAAAGGACCGCTAGTTCGTTCTCCGGCAAACTGAACAGTCAAGCCCAACGCTCCCACGCCCTCTTTATCATTTGAAGAAGGTTGCTCTTGCCCCGACAACCCATTTCCTCCTGATTCAACAGGATCCCCTAGTTTTCTCCTGGCTTGCTGAGATAACCCAGTGCAGCGGCATGGGCTGAGGGGTCGGGGGTTGGGAAACACTGTGGGGCTGGAAAGTCGCAGATGGGGAGCGGAGGCTGTCCGCTCGGCCTGGGTGGTTCAGTGACAAGCAGGGGCTAGCTTGTTGCGTGTTTCCGAGATACAGTTTGTAAAGCATTCAAGCGTGTGGTCAGCCCTTCGCAAGCCCACCTCAAGAGGCAAATCTATCCCAAGCAAGGCTCTCAGGTTCATGGGAGTGTCCAAGATCAATGTGCGGGCCCTGGCTTCTGGGAATGTATCATTAAGTGGGGGGAGTCAGCCTGTTAATGGCTTCTTAAGTGTACTAATATATGGCTCTTGTGCCAGCTGTGCTCTCTTAGCCCCTGAAGATCGAAAGGAGCTTTGTGTGGCGCTTAGGCTGTGTTCCCTGCAACTTCAGCGCTGTCTCCAAGATTTGTGTGTCTCCCCCGAGGGCCACAGCTCCTCGGTCCTCACTGCCTCTGACTGCAGAGCATTGAAGGACCATCCCTCCGTCCCGGCGGCCTCAGTGGGTCAGCCAGGGAGCACAGTCCTTTTCTGGATTCTGGACAGACAGCCTTCTGGACAAGATGCAGGAGGATGCAGCTGACTTTGTGGGAGGCCTGGGGAGAAGGCGCCTCTGGGAGCTTCCATTGCCCCGCCAGGAAGGGACAGAAGACTTCCACCCAGAAGACTTCCACCCAGAAGACTTCCACCCAGAAGACTTCCACCCAGAAGACTTCCACCCAGAAGACTTCCACCCAGAAGACTTCCACCCAGAAGACTTCCACCCAGAAGACTTCCACCCAGAAGACTTCCACCTAGATCTTCAGCCCAGCTCCAAACGGACCTGTTCCACGACGACGATTATTTGATTGTACTTTTATTCAAGTATAATTGTGCATGCGTGTGTGTGTGTGTGAAGACAAACAGATGTTAAAATGTGTTGTCATTGAGTTGACTGTAATTCATGGCAGTGTCATGTGTTACAGAGTAGAATTATTACAGAGAGGCTGCTTGGCTGTGGTATTTTAGGGTGCCTTGGTTGGGGGCGGTGGTGGGGGCAGGGTTGAGTCACCTCTACAAATACACTCTGTTGATAGTTGCCCGTGAGACGGTCCTGACCCAGGACCATCCCATGCACAACAGAATGAAGCATTCATTGCCTGGTTCTATGGCAACTACCTGATCCTGGGTTGGCTTGAGCCCATTGTTGTGGCCGCTGTGTACTTTCAGTGTCTTCCAACGAGGGGGATGGGGCTTCTCTTCCAGCACTGCATTGGACAATATTCCTTTGAGATCCATAAGGTGTTCATTGATTTCCACACCTTTCTTCCTAATTTCTCTGAGTCTAGCTGTTCAGGCAAAGCCCGATCACCATAGGTGACCCTATTGGGCTTTGAGAATTGTTGGCATAGTATCCAGCTCCTTAACAATATCCAAGCCACCATAGCATAACAAAGTGACGGGGGTGGCAGGGAGCTAGACAGATAAAGTGTACAGGTCAATGAATTCCCACAGTTGGATATGCCCATGTCACCAGTCTTCAGACCAAGAAACAGAGCATGCTAGCAGCCCCAAAGCCACCCTTCCAGCCACTGTCCCTGACTCCAAGGTGAATGCTGTCCTGACAGCTAATCCTGTGACTTTGGCTCACCTGCTTTTGCATTTATAGACATGGACTCATCCTGTATCCTGTAACAGACATTTCTTTGTGCTCAGCTTCTTTTGTTCAGCGTGTGTGTGTGTGTGTGTAGTGGATGGATCCACATTTTTGGGGTGCTGTGTTCTTGTTAGCAGCTGTTGAGTTGGTTCCAACTCATAGGGACCCTATGTAGAACCTATGTAGAAAGAAATGAAATGCTGCTGGTCCCGCACCATCCTCGCCATTCTTACGTTTGAGATCACGAGGGTAGCCATTGGGGCCAACCATCTTGTTGAGGGTGGTCCTCTGTTTTCCTGCTCTTCCACTTTCCCAAGGAGAACGTCCTCTTCCAGGGACTGGTGTCTCATGGTCGCACGTTCAAAGTGCATGAGACAAAGTCTTACCGTCCTCGACTCTAAGGCACATTCTAGGGCTGAACTTCTTCCAAGACAGATTGGTTTATTTTTCTGGCAGTCCATGGTGCTTCCAGTATTCTTCACCACCACCATCATTCAAATGCATGGACTCTTCTTTGATCTTGCTTATTCAATGCCCGACTTTCCCATGCATAGGAGGTGATCGAAAACACCATGGTGTGGGCCAAGTATACGTCAGTTACTTTAGTCCTCAAAGTAGCATTCTTGCTTTTCAATACTCTTCAGGAGGCCTTGTGCAGCAGATTTACCCAATGCAGTGCGTCATTTGGCCTCTTGACCGCTGCTTCCAGGAATATTGATTGTGGATCCAAGCCAGATGGAAACCGTGGCAGCTTTCATCTTTCCTCCATTTATCCTATCGGTCCATTTGCGAGGGCTTTGCTTTTCTTTCCATGGAGTTGTCGTCCATACAGAAGGCGGCCATCCTTGATCTCGATCAGCAAGTGACCCGGGTCCTCCTCGCTTTCATCTGTGTGTTGTAGGCTGTTAATAAACCTTCCTCCAATCCTGAGACTTCATGCTTTCCCATATAGTTCAGGTCTCGGACTATTTTCTCAGCATACAGACTGAATAATTATGGCGAGAGGAGACACCCCTGACAGTTGATCTGGGTATAGTTATAGATCCATGCTGTAGTTATAGATCCATGATTTGGGTGTAGTTATAGATCCATAATCTGGGTGTAGTTATAGATCCATGCTCGGATTGTTTTCTATTGTATGACTATACTAGCTTATTTGCCTGATCTCTTGTTGATGGTGCACTTGCTTGTGACCAGTTTGCTGCTCTCATGTGATCCCTGCTCTGCAGACGGTTTTTGCAAAGGGCGAGTTACCCCAAAGGCACAGCGAAGCACAGAGGAGGCATTCATCCACTGACCAAGCAGTGTTGAGTAGCTACATGTAGACACACACTGGCACCAGAGCATGCCCAAGGCGCTCATGTCCCCGTCCTCGTGGACCTGACTCTCCGTAAGGAGACGGATGTGTAGAAAGACAGGGAGGTTGGGGAGGACCCAGGAAAGCCAGGGCTGGCAATAAATCGAGCAAAGACCATGGGAAAGAGTGAGGCTCCAGATGGAGGGAACAGCTTACGTGACACCTGTGTAAAACTGAACATACTTTCCCTGTGACCTTGGAGCCATGGTGACACGGTGCTTAAGCATTGTGTTGCTGACCAAACGATTGGGGTGTGAACCTCCCCCACAGCGCCATGGAGCAAGACCCAGAGACCTGCCCCCACAGCGTCGACAGCCTAGGAAACCAGATGGGCTGGTCTGGCACAGTCACGTGGTTCCAGAGGGGCTAGTCAGACTTGGTCGCACAGGTTCAAGATGGGTGGTCCGGCTCAACTGCACAGGCTCGCCATGAGTTATAATTGACTCAATCTCATATAACCAAGGGTGAGCTTGGGTGAGGGACGAGACCAAGCTGCAGAGGTAGGTAGCAACTGGCTCTTGAAATGCCACCGGCCACTTCAAGGAGTCTGGACGTTTCTTGAGCTCAAGGAACCAACCCGTTACTGTTGGATCCCCTCCCAGTCATGGCACCCCCATGTGGGCTGGGATAGAACTGCATGCTTTGGGTTTTCAGTGGCTGATTTTGCAGCAGTAGGTGACCAGACTATTTTTATCTTAGGGGCCTTTGACTGGACTTGAACCTTCAAACCTTCCAGTTAGCAGTGGAGCTCACTCACCATAGATACTGCTCAGAGACCGGGGATAACTGTATTCCAAAGAAACTCCACCTACACAGGGCAGCGATCCATTTTGCTTTTAGAAAGCCCCTCTGGCTATGATGTGGAGGTAGGGTGGGTGGAAGGTTTAGGAGGGCATGGCATACCTGAAGACAGGTGAGAGGAGATGCTAAACTGGACCAGAGCACCACTTACAACTGTGCCTGGAGAGACAGATCGAATACAGCCCAGCTGATAGGTAATTAATTTGCCATCAGCCAAGACCCAAAACTTAAACAAAGCAAAACAAAACAAAACAAAACATCACTGCCATCGAGTTGATGTTGACTCATAGCGACCCTGTAGGACAGGGAAGAGCTGCCCTCATGGGTTTTTGAGAGTGTAACTCTTTATGGGAGTAGAAAGCCCCATTGAGGAGCAGCTGCTGGTTTTGAACTGCTGACCTTGGTGTTAGAAGCCCAACTCGTAAGCCAAGACCCAAGGCCCTTCATAAGACATGCTTGCGCAGAGAGCCTCTCATTTATATTGAAACCCCCATGACCCTCCTGTTCTGTGTAGTCTGGAATCCTCCTTGGAAACAAACTCCCAGCCAACTTTTCTTTGTGTGTTTTTTACAGACCCCTCCCCCTCTCATTTAGAACGCTGGCCCTTGAGAACTGTGTGTAGGGATCTGAGGTCTGGGGTTGCTTCTCAGGTGATCGGCTGAGCTCAGGGTGAGACCGCCACCCTGTCCCAATCCTACAGGCTCCTTGGAGGCTGAATATCTGAGCCAGGGAAGCCTGGGTCTCCCATCTGGGGAAGGAAGCCACCGCTGGGGCCACGTTGCAGCCTGTGCCTTGCTTATTCGGCATCTTTGGGTGAGCTGTTTTTGTTTAATGTAAGCAGAGCCAATCCATCCATAGCAAAATCAGAGAAAATAACTTGTTGGTGTGTAAACCAGGGTGCCACAAATTACCCTGCTCGTTTAATTATAGCAGCCAAAGCGATGGAAGGAAGCGGGGAAGCGGGTGGAGGCTAGAAGGGGAATTCAAGATGCCAGTGTAGGCCACCCCGAGGCCTGGGCAGGAGACCTGGAGGAAGATGCCAGAACCAGGTGGGCACACTGGGGCACAGATGGTGCCTGACGCAAGTGCAGCCGAGGGGGTAGACAGCTTCCAGTGCTCCTGAGAGCCTGCCCACGAGTCACTCGAAGGAAAAACAAAGTCACCGGCGAAAGAATGAAAAGCAGACTTGGAAATAAAAAGGCTGTTGGGGAAAGAATAACATCAGAAATGTCAACACTATGAACAATCGCTTTGCCAGGGTGCTTTTTTTTTTCCTTCCCCTGGGGCATCTGTCCATCTGGTAGGGCCCGAGGGGAGCCTCTGGCAAGGAGAACAAGCTACCATTGCCTCCTCTCCGATTTCAGAAAGTACGTTCTGATCAACCCAGAAGCAAGGTTGTGAAAGATAGACAGATTCAGGCTATGGGTATGGGTAGACCGGTTTCGGAGCCCCGTAGTTAAATGCTCAACTGATCATCAAAACGGCCAGTGGTTCAAGCCCGCCAGCGTCTGCCTGGGGAAAAAGATGTGGCCAGTCTGCTTCTGTCCAGACTGACAGCCTTACTAATGTCTCAAATGTCAAGAAAACGTCAACCCCTCAGCAAGAAAAAGTCCAATAACCCAATTACAGAACAGGCAGAGGACACGAACAGACAGCTCACCAAAGAGGCCACGCAAGTGGAAAACAAACGGAGAAAGAAATGCTCACCATCTCCGGCCATCTGGGAAATGCAAATCAAAACAATGATGAGATACCAACTCACCCCAGATCTGACCGCACAGCTCAGGCAAGCAGAAAACCACCAATGCCGAGAGGGCGTGGGGAGCTTGGCACCCTCCCACACCGCACGTGGGACTGTAGGAGAGACTGGCACCCTCCCACACTGCACGTGGGACTGTAGGAGAGAGTGGCACCCTCCCACACTGCACATGGGACACTAGGAGGGACTGGCACCCTCCCACACTGCACGTGGGACTGTAGGAGAGAGTGGCGCCCTCCCACACTGCACATGGGACTGTAGGAGAGACTGGCACCCTCCCCTGCTGCACGTGGGACTGTAGGAGAGAGTGGCACCCTCCCACACTGCACGTGGGACTGTAGGAGAGAGTGGCGCCCTCCCACACTGCACATGGGACTGTAGGAGAGACTGGCACCCTCCCACACTGCACGTGGGACTGTAGGAGAGACTGGCACCCTCCCACACCGCACGTGGGACTGTAGGAGAGACTGGCACCCTCCCACACCTCCCGTGGGACTGTAGGAGGGACTGGCACCCTCCCACACCGCCCGTGGGACTGTAGGAGGGACTGGCACCCTCCCACACCGCACGTGGGACTGTAGGAGGGACTGGCACCCTCCCACACCGCACGTGGGACTGTAGGAGAGACTGGCACCCTCCCACACTGCCCGTGGGACTGTAGGAGAGACTGGCACCCTCCCCTGCTGCACGTGGGACTGTAGGAGAGAGTGGCACCCTCCCACACCGCACGTGGGACTGTAGGAGAGACTGGCACCCTCCCACACTGCACGTGGGACTGTAGGAGAGAGTGGCACCCTCCCACACTGCACGTGGGACTGTAGGAGAGACTGGCACCCTCCCCCGCTGTATGTAGGACTGTAGGAGAGACTGGCACCCTCCCCTGCTGCACGTGGGACTGTAGGAGAGAGTGGTACCCTCCCACACTGCACGTGGGACTGTAGGAGAGAGTGGCACCCTCCCACACCGCCCGTGGGACTGTAGGAGAGACTGGCACCCTCCCACACCGCCCGTGGGACTGTAGGAGAGACTGGCACCCTCCCCCGCTGTATGTAGGACTGTAGGAGAGACTGGCACCCTCCCCTGCTGCACGTGGGACTGTAGGAGAGAGTGGTACCCTCCCACACTGCACGTGGGACTGTAGGAGAGAGTGGCACCCTCCCACACCGCCCGTGGGACTGTAGGAGAGACTGGCACCCTCCCACACTGCATGTGGGACTGTAGGAGAGACTGGCACCCTCCCCCGCTGTACGTGGGACTGTAGGAGAGTGGCACCCTCCCACACCGCACGTGGGACTGTAGGAGGGACTGGCACCCTCCCACACTGCACGTGGGACTGTAGGAGAGACTGGCACCCTCCCACACCGCACGTGGGACTGTAGGAGGGACTGGCACCCTCCCACACCGCACGTGGGACTGTAGAAGAGACTGGCACCCTCCCACACCGCACGTGGGACTGTAGGAGAGAGTGGCACCCTCCCACACCGCACGTGGGACTGTAGGAGGGACTGGCACCCTCCCACACCGCACGTGGGACTGTAGAAGAGACTGGCACCCTCCCACACCGCCCGTGGGACTGTAGGAGAGAGTGGCACCCTCCCACACCGCACGTGGGACTGTAGGAGAGAGTGGCACCCTCCCACACCGCACGTGGGACAGGACATCAGCACAACAACTGCGGGAAATGGTGCGATGCTTCTGCCACAAACCGGAAACAGAAGTAGTGAATGACCCCCCCATGACATTACTTGCTATACGTTGTTGGTGTTGTTGTGAGTGCCGTTGATACGATTCCAGCCCATAGCGACCCCGTGCACCACAGAACGTAACACTGCCTGGTCCTGTGCCATCCTCACAGGCGTTCCTATGAGCGAGCTCATTTCGCGGACATGTTGTCAGTCCATCGCATAGAGAGCCTTCCTCAACTTTGCCGCCCTTCTACTTTACCAAGCATGATGTCATTGTCCAGGAAAAGGTCTCTCCTGACAACATGTCCAAAGTATGAAAGACAAAGTGTCTCCATTCTTGCCTCTAAGGAGCACTCTGGCCGTACTTCTGAGACAGATCGGTTTGTCCTTTCGGCCGCCCTTGTCGGCACCATGGTTCCATGTGGACAAGGGCTCCAGCCGGGGACAGAGGTTTCCATCTCCCCTCATGCTAGCCAGCATTTCCTGTTTCTTTGCGTTTTTTTAAATGATCAGTGCCATTTTTCGAGTATTGAGATGATATGTCATTATAGTTCTGATTTACACCTCTCTCCTCCCGAATGAGGGCAAGCATCTTTCGCCGTGTTTGCTGGCCGCTTGAACGGGCTCTTTGGTGAAATGTCTGTTCATATCCTTTCCCCCTTTTCAAAACTTGGTTATTTATCTTTTTGTTGTTGATTTTTTTCTATGTGTTTTAGAGATTAGATCCTTAGAAGGTCTCAGTTATATTGCTTGTCTTCTGTTGCTGGTGCTTTGGAAGTGGCGTTTGATATTATGTGACTGAAAAAACTTCGATCCCTTTGCGCTGTCCCTGTATTATCTTGTAAGAACTTGGTAGCTTTCGCTTTGAATTTTCAGGCCATCGCTATGTGCTGACTCCATTTCTGTGTACGGGCTTAGGCTTGCATGCTGATCAATTTTTCTGCAAGTAGGAACCAGCTTTGCTGGTATCATTTGTTAAAGAGGACTGTTTCTTCCCCATCGACTGGAGGTTGATCCCTGTTGAAAACCAACTCTCCTTAGTAGATGGATTTACTTCTGGGTTCTTAGTTCTATTTCCAGTGGTTTAAGTGCCTGCTATTGAACCAGTTCCCGGCTGTTTTGATTACTAAGGCTGTGACAATATGATTTGAGATGAGGAAATGTGAGGTCTCTTATTTTGTTCTTCATCATCAAGATTCCTTTGGCCAAATGGGCCTCTCTCCTTTCCATAGAAGGTTGGCAATGTGTTTTTTCATTTCAGTAAAGGATCTTTTTTTCTTATAACGGATGAGGATTGTGTTTTAGCTATAGATCACTTTGGGTAATGTTGACATTTTCACAATGTTGAGTCTTCGCCTCCATGAGCATTTTCTTAGGTCTCTTTTAGTTTGTTACAGTAGCAGTTCATCGTTTCCATTGATAAATCCCTGCCGTGGAGTTGACTCTGACTCCTAGAGACCCTGTGGAACAGAGTAGAGGACTTCTGTAGGATTTCCAAGTCTCATCTTCCTCCTGACGAGTGACTGGTGGGTTTGAACCGCTGACCCTGCGGTCAGCAGCCCAATGCCAAACCCACAGCACCACCGGGTGGCTCTTTTTCATTGTCAGGGGGTCTATGGTTTTTATAGGTTTGTGTAGGTATCTTGCAGGTATGCAGGTATTTTATCCTTTTGAGATTATTCAATGGTCTGTTTCTTGATTTCCTTTGGGCGATTCTTCCGGCTGGCTTAAAAAAAACCCAACTGATTTTTGCATTTTGCTCTTAGACGCTGCCACTTTGCTGAGTCCCCCCATTCCATCCAGTAGTTTTCTTCTTGAATTTCTGGGCTTTTCTGTGTATTGGATCAAGTTGCTCTCAACTAGAGACAGTTTTACTCCTTCCTTTGTAATCAGGATTCGCTTTATTGCTCTTTCTTGCCTACCATTTTCTTAATTTAGAGAAGAAAAATGATCGAGCATGTCTCTTTGGCCAGCAATAGGTTTCCTTGAAAGACCAGGTTCTGGAGCAAAAAAAGGGTCCAATGGTGATCATCAGCAACAGGCACGCCAGGCCCTCCCTCTCTGGGGGGGTTGGATGGGTGCTGCTTGGTTAATTCCCCCAAAGAGAAAGAAAGCCCAGCAAACTCTGAAAACCATGTCACCTGTGGGCATCAGGAGGGGCGGCTCGCTGTGGGCAGTGGTTTCAGGGCACCGTCCCCGGGCCAGCAACAGCGGCCCCTGGAAACTTGGCAGAAACGCACAACCTCTGATCACCCTGTCGTAAACCCTCAGGAGGCTGCCCAGGCCCAAATGTGAGAACCACAGGCTTAGGGGTTCCTCCCTCTCCGCTGCTACCGACATGGCTGGCTGGTAGCAATTAAGCCCAGGCCAAGCACCTGGAGAGTGACTCTGAGTTTAAGCTGCTTTTCCACTTTGAATCAAGGAGTCACAGAGGCCCAAATGCTGCCCTCTTCTGGCAGAGTGGTGGTTCCGTGATGGCTCCGTGGCAGGATTCTCGCCTGTCCTTAGGGAGAACTGGGTTCAAGTCCTGAGCAAGGCACCTCAAACACAGTGGAGGCGGGTGTGTTACTGTGATGTTCCACTGTCATTTCTGTGGGGCTTCCCGACTTGCAGGAAAGACTGGGAAATCTACTTCTGAAGCTCCCTGAGCACACTCGTCTGTCTGTCTGTGCAGCCTGTGCATGGGGCAGAGGTGACCTGCCCGGAGCTAGGGAGAGGCCAGGTGAGGGTGGCGAAAGTTGAAGCCATCCCATGCTGGTGACAGTAAGGCGCAAAGGGTAATCCCGTCACCAGGCTCATGAGTGAAAATAAAGATACTGGCTACTTCATTTTGACGTAATGCCTCTTTTCTTGATTCAGGCAAGGCTGGATATAATACTCAGCAAAATATTTCTGGCCAGTATTTTATTTCTAATTATCTATTAAAATATTCCTTCTATTTTATTTTATGCCAGCCATTTCCTCCTTACGCTGTGTTCATTTTTCTTATTTTTATTTTGATATTTCTTATTTACTTCTAGAATTCTAAAAACAAGCAAACAAAAATCTCCCCCACAAAACCAAAGTAACGATTGTTCCGTTATTCTACAGGGTAAAAGATTAGATTTTAAAACTAGCCGAAATGGGTTCGTGAATGGGGCATCAAACAAAGAGCTAACTTTTACTTTTCCCCAAATAAATGATCATTTCCCAGCTTTTAATCAAGGCTTCGTTCGTCCATCCGTGTCGCTTTTACTCGACGCTAAATTCTAAACTCCGATCTAGTCCACGGAGTTGTCATGTCCCGAGCAACATCACACACTGGCTGCGACTTCTTCGGGGGTTGGGGGGGTGGCTTGCTCTTTGGGGAAAGTTGAGTTTTGCAGGATGGCATTTAGAACCAGCTTGTTTGCTTCCGTAACATTGGGGTGGAACTAAGGGAGAGAGTCACTTGGGGCAAACGAATGCCTCTGTGCATTTGGTTTCTTGTTTGAGAGAGTAGGATGCCTCTCCTCTCGATCCGTCTTCCTCAGGAAAGTGTGAGAGGTCTTCTCAGATGTTGATGTCGGGTGTCACCGGGGCGGCTCCGACCCATCGCGCCCCCACGCACAACACTGCACGGTCCTGTGTCGTCCTCACTGCTCTTCCTGTGCCCGAGCCCATCGATGAGGCCCCTGTGCCCATCCATCTCGTCCAGGGTCTCCCTCTTTTTTGCCGCCCCTCCATGTCACCAAGCACCATGCTCTTCTCCAGGGATTGGTCTCTCCTGACGACAGGTCATGACATGTCAGACAAAGTTTTGCCATTCTTGCTTCTAAGGAGAACGCTGGCCTTACAGTTCTCCCATAGGGGCAAGGATATCGGGACTTTGTCTGACATGCTTTGGACCTGTTGTCAGGAGAGACCAATCCCCGGAGAAGGACATTAGTTTTGGTGGCACGGAGAGGCAGCAGAGGCGCCTGAGTCCCTCAAGGAGAGGTGGACGCTGTGGCTGTAACAATGGTTTCTCGTACAGGAACAGCGGTGAAGATGGTGCAGGACCATGCAGTGTGTCCTTCTGTGCACAGGGTCGCTATGGGTCGGAACCGACTCACTGGCACCTAACAACAACAACATCATCCATAGGGTTGGTCTCGTTATTATTTCTCCCCCCGAAGTAGATCTCCAGGCCTTTCTTCCTCATCCACCTTAGTCTGTGAGCTCTGCCACAGTTTGTTCGGCGTCCTAACCACATGCAAGCCTCCTCTGACAGATGGATAGCCAGAGGCTGCACATGAGCGGTGTCGCCTGGGAATCGGATCCATGTCTCCCACAGGAAAGATGAGCTCTCCTTGCTCCTGAAGCAGCTGCCAGGTCGCGGTCCTTGCCAACAAGGCAAAGAGGAAGTGGTCTTCGTTGCTTTCGTGAATGTGTGAAGCGTGGGAGAGCATCTCCCCCGGACTCCAGCTGTCCTGGGGAAAAAGGTTTGCTGCGAAGTCACAGTCTAGATCTGGTGGTTAGGGACACGCTCTGGGGCTCCTGAGTGGGATTGCCCCAGAGCCATGGCTGGAAATCCCCTTGCTCCTCTTAAAGGACCCCCAAGTGTGCCTTCAGGGCCCCGGGGAGCCAGGAACACAGTTCACAGGCAAGGAAGACATGCCCTTTTATGAGGAAAATCGCCCTTCCACCCTTCTGTTGGCAGCTTTGGACACATTTGGTTAGAGTCATTTCAAAATCTGACTGTTACCTCTTGTTTATGCCTGGTCCCCAGGCAACCTGAAATTCATCCTGTGACTTTTAAACAAAGCCCCATGGGAAAAAGGGAAGCAAGAGCTACTTGATGGGGATCCAGTTAGCCGTTCACATTCCAACTTCCTTATTTTAAAGGTTGGGGACGCTGGAGATTTTGTCACACCCAGATGCAAAGCACAGTGAGAGTCCTCAAATAAATTCCTGTGTGTGTGTGTGTGTGTGTGTGTGTGTGTGTGTTGCCATCTGGGTCTCTGTTCTGTATTTGGTGTAGTAGGCTCACGAATGGCCCCTCACGATATCAGGCCCAAGTCCCTAGAACTACCACTGTCCCTTCATGGGGCAAACAGTTTTTGCTGATGTGAGGAAATGAAGGGTCTTGAGGTGGAGAAGTGATGTTCAACGAATAGAGTCAATCTTACAGGCAATCCCTTTTCTCTACTAGAGGGAAGCAGAGGGAGACTTGGCAAAGAGGGCAGAAGGAGAATCTATGAAAAACCTCAGGAAGATATCCCAGTGATGTGGTCATAAGCCAAGGGATTCTGGGAGCTACTAGAAGCAGGAAGAGACAAGGAACAAACTCTCTCCCTACAGCGTTCAGCGGGTGTCTGAGGCTGCTGACACCTTGACTTTAATTCAGTGAAATTTGGGGTTTCCAGCCTCCAGGACTGTAAGGGAATACACTTTTCGTTGTTTCAGGTGTTTTGTGACAGTTTTCTTGGAAAACAAAGGCATTTAGGAGAGAGCCAAAAGGCTGACAATATATTTTATCCATATATCCATTCATTCCACAAATACGTATCATGGGGTTAGCAAATTCAAACTAAGGAGGCAGATCTTAGGATGCGCATGAACTCCCATCCCCGCTATTTAAGGTTTTCCTTAAGAACCTGTTTTATCCTTGGCATTTGGCTCAGCAATGGCCCCATGGCTCCAGGAGGTGAGACCTGAGATGGGAGTATCCGTGGGTGATCTAGACAGGACCGTTGATCAAAGAAGCAAGGTGAATGGCATGAAGCATCCTTTGCTTTCATTGGAAATCTAGGCAAAAAGAGTGAAGTTTAAAGATTGAGTTTTATTGTTTCAATGAGGATTTAATTACTTGTACAGCCACATTCATTCTAGCGCTATTCACAAGAGCTAAGAGATGGAAACTGCCCAAGTGTCCATCAACCGATGAATGGACAAACACGACATGACATGGTGTGCACATGAAATAGAAGAGCATTCAGCCATAAAGAGTCTTGTTACATGTCATGGACTGGGTGAATTTGAAAACACTGTGCTGAATGAAAGAATTCAGACCCCCCCAAAGGCCAAATATTGTACCATCCCATCAGTAAGAAATATCTGGACTAGGCAAACACATCCTGACAGAAAGTAGACTAGAAGCCACCATGAGCTAGGTGGAGAGAAAATAGGGAGTATAGGGAATTACTGCTTAATGGATACAGAGTATCTGTTTAGGACGAGGAACAAAATTTGGAAATAAATGGTGATGATGGCTATGCAATATGGTGACTATAAGGAATGTCATTGAACTGTGTATTTTTAAATTGCTAAAATGAAACATTTATGTTATATATTATATAGGTTACATTTATATAACATTAAAATATATGATATGTGTAACATAAAAGTTCCATTTTAGTCATTTATATATATTTCCAAGGAGCCCTGGTGGTGCCTGGGTTACACGATGGGCTGCTAACAACAAGGTCAGCAGTTCTAAACCACCAGCCACTCTGGATGAGACTTCTACTCCCACAGAGAGCTGCAGTCTCAAAAACCCTCAGGAGCAGTGTTAACCTGTCCTGTGGGGTTGCTATCAGCCAGAATCGACTGGGTGTGGTGAGTTCCGTTTGGGTTATATATTTTTCCATGAGAAAGGGAATTCCAAGCAGAAGGACCTACTAGTGAAACTGTCTGGAGATCTGGAGAAAGGGGAGCTTGGGAAATAGCCAGGAATCAAAATAATTAAAATTCGTTGGCAATTTAGCTATGCTGCTACTCAGCCTGGCAATTAACAAAAACGGTTTAGCTAACAGAGATGTTAGTGTTGCTATGAGTCGGAATCGACTTGATGGCAGTGGGTTTGGGTGTGTATGTGTGTGTGTGTGTGTGTGTGTGTTTGAGTAATATTGGCGATCAATAGCTGTCATTAGATGGTAAAATCCACAGCCATAGAGTTGATTCTGAATCATAGTTACCCTTTAGTAGGATCGGGTACAACGACTCCCCGGGCTTTCTGAGTCTGGCAATCTCTACCGAAGCAGACGGCTTCATCGTTCTCTGCTAGAGTGGCTGGTGGATTCAAACCACTGGCCTTTGAGTTTAACAGCCCAGTGCTTAATCCAGTGTGCCACCAGATCTCTGATTGGATGGTGAGTCATTAGCCAAGAAGGAACAAAAAGAAACGCCGTTGTGTTGTTCGGACTTCTCTTAGGTGAGGATGAAATACCCGCCTCTATGGCGGCAGGCAAAATGCAAACCAGATCCTCTGCCAGGGAGTCCATGCTGACTCCGAGCGGTCTCCTTGTGGGTTTCCCAGACTGGAACTGTTTCCAGGAGTAGAAGGCCCAGTCTTCTCCCCGAGGAAGCTGCTGGTGGTTTCAAACTGCCGACCCTGCGGATCGCAGCCTCCCAGAAAACAAAAAATAGAGCTCGGTTGTTTTGGATGAATGTGAAATAGTAATGAATCGGCATCATGACAGAGGTCCCATAGGGTTGCTTGTATGTCCCGTTGGATTTCCCCGCCTCCCCCTCAGTTTGTCACTGAGCCTTGGAGCTATGTCACTAGCTTCCTTTTTATTGATTGGTGACAGCCAGCTGTTCGCATGAGTGGGGGGGTCAAGGTAGAGACCAGGCCCATGACATTTAACAAGAGAAAGCAACAGGAGACAGTGGCGTGTGGTGGGCAGTCCTGGGAGTTGGTGAGTCTGCCTTCTCTTGAAGACAGATCAGAGGCCCTGTAGGAGACTGAGTGAAAACATCAATCCCTGAGGGCCTGGAGGCGCAGAAATGAAATTTCGGGGGCCCTGGCCCCTCAATTGTTGTTAGGATGTGTGTGCCCAGCAATTGGAAGGTAATAAAACTGATTCGATTCTCCAAATGGAGACAACTGGGAGTCAGTAAAGGGTGGTGGCAGGGAGTGTGGGGTTGGAGGCAGGCAGGACGAGCCGCAGTGCCAGTTCCTCTAGGACTTTGGGGGTGCTGCTTGCCCCCTCAGATTCTACCATGGATAGTGCCACTTCCCTGGCCCCCGGGTTCACCTTCAGCTGAGGTGAATCCTGAGGAGGATGCCACCTTCTTTGGAAATAGGGTCTTTGCAGGTGTTGTTCAAATGAGGCCACACTGGATTGTGATTGGGTCCCCCACAAAAGAGAGGGGGCGATTCAGACAGAGAAACACAGAGAGACCCACAGGGAAGAAGATTGTGTGAAGGCAGAAGCAGAGATGGGAGGGAGGCAGCTGCACCCCAGGCAACACCCAGGGTCCCAGAGGCCTCCAGAAACTCCCAAGAAGCCAGGGAAGATCTTCCTGAGATTCTTTGGAGGGAACATGATCTTCAGGCTGACGCGTTGGTCTCAGACTTTTGGCCTCCAGAGCGGTGAGAAAAAACATCTCTGTTGTTATAGAACACCGAGTTTGTTAGTCTGTTAGGACCAGCTTGGGTCGGTAATGAGTACAGTCTGCACTGATGAATGGAGGTAAGCAGTCTAGGCTGTGTGCCTGCCCCGGAGCAACCAGGACAGCCCACGGTCGTCTGTGAGGGGGCTCAGCTGGACTCTCCCCTGGAGTTCATTGAGCCGGGCTGGAGACGCTGTCTCTGGCCCAACACCACTACCCGGCACAGGACAACCAGGAATATCTACTCAAAGGCCCCTGGACCACTACTCGGCTTGTTTAGCTGGCTGATCGTTCTGGTGGGAGAGACTGACAATGTGCACAGAAAATCTCGAAGTATAATACAGGATCAGGGTCCAGGGAGGTTCAGATCCTGCCTCTGGGACTAAACCAGTTATGAGTTCCTGGTAAAATGATGGTGACCAAAAAGAAGGATGACCAACCAACACGGTTTGACCAGAAGTAGGTTTCCCAGGATGCCAGGCTCCAGTGCTAACCTGGACAAGGCCCAGATCCAACCAATCACCCTGGCAAAGTTGTCTCACAAAACCACTGAGGGGGTAGGTGACACACGTAGACTACCCCAACTCACAAGGCACTTGCTACACAGTAGCTGCCCAGTAACTTGCTACACAGTAGCTGCCCAGTGACTTGCTACACAGTAGCTGCCCAGTAATACTCATTGAGGCTGAGTGGAGAGGATACCTCTGTGAGGGGCTTGTGGATTTGCCCCCCATGCCTGCTGGGTTGGTCTATTGGGGTTCTAACTCCAGCCTAACAGAGGAGGCCAACAAAGGGCACTAACATTCAGAAGAGCCTCTATTTCGTTCTAGAAGAGGGCCGCCATTTTTGTTTCTCCATTCATCTACTGATGGGCACTTGAGCTCTCTCCACCTACTGCAACTTGTGACTAAAGTTGCAACGAGCATTGGTGTGCAAGAGGGCTTGATGTTTGCATGAGAACCCGTTCTATTTAGAGATTAATTGAGAGAAAGTAGAATATTTATAGTGCTCGTTCTTCCTGCCCATGAATCAGGCAAAGTTTTCCATTAATTAAAAGCACTTTCATGCTAAGGGAAGTTCTGTTGTCTGGTTTTTTGTTTTTCATGTCTGATTTCTTTTCTTTTTAAAACTCATTTTATTGGGGGCTTGTACAACTCTTATCACAATCCATACATCCATCCATTGTTTCAAGCACATCTGTTGCCATTATCATTCTCAAAACATTTGCTTTCTACTTGAGCCCTTGGTACTAGCTCATTTTCCCCCTCCTTCCCTCCCTCCTCCTCCCCCTCCTTCATGAACCCTTGATAATTTGTAAATTATTATTTCATCATGTCTTACACTGTCCGACATCTTCCTTCACCCATTTTTCTGTTGTCTGTCCCCCAGGGAGGGGGTTATATGGAGATCCTTGCAATCGGTTCCCCACTTTCTCCCCCCCCCCTTCTCTTTACCCTCCTGGTATCGCTATTCTCATTATTGGTCCTGAGAGATTTATCTGCCCTGGATTTCCTGTGTTTCCAGTTCTTATCTGTACCAGTGTACATCCTGATTGATTGCTGTTTTTATTTTTTTTTTGATTGCTGTTTTTAATACCAAACTCTTGCCTTCACGTGAAAGGCAAGGTTCTTCCCCCACCCTCACCCTGACAGACCCTTATTGGTCATCAAACCTCCACTCCAGGGGACTCCACCGCTGAATTTGCCATTCCTGTTGGTAATTTCCATGTCTTCCATAGTACTTTTATACATTTGTATGTGTACCTGAGTGATTGCTTATACTTGTTGATTCGATTTTAACATTTTAGAAATAAAAGCATTATCACATGCTGCATTTTAAATCTGATTTCTTCACTCATTATCAGTTTGGTGTAAGTGGCTGTTTTAGTTAAGGTTTATTGTGCCAACATGGCCGATAAACACATGTGGGATTAATGGGGCAGAGGGATAAATGGCCTGGTGAGCCTTGCCTTTCTAGTTCTTGGGTCTCTTGCTTTGTGATGGTCAGACCAGTGTGCGGCTGCCTTAGCCAGTTCCCTGCTTCAGCTGGCAAGGTTCACTTCCTGCAAGACATCCCTGAAGAGAAGCCACATGGACCTACCCTGATGCAGCCCTGGGTGCTGGAGCAGTCGTGTGGAGACCCCTGCCAGCGCTGAGATGCTTACACATTCACTGACTCAGCTTTCCTCCTGCAGTCGGTGTTATTGCGTGTTTGAGGAGGACTTTGTAGATGGGTATCGGACATACGGGCTAATGTCGGACTTACGGGCTTAGACTGGACTGGGTTGGGATGCTTTCCTAATGTACACTAACCTTTTAAATAAAACTCTTCTACATGTGAGTTTCTGTGGATTTGTTTCTCTAATCTACCCAGACTAACTCAGTGGCTGTCATGCATTTCTCTCGTTTGCACAACAGCACAGTACTACTTTATGTGACCGCATCACAACAGATTGGATTCTTCCACTGGTGTCAACGTGGGTGTAGTGGGACGTCGTTCCTGGTGCACACCTGCAGGGGGCCTTTCAGAGCATTTGGTAAGGGCCAGTTTACTGAATTGTAGTGTTTGTGCAACCGACTTACATGCCCAGGAACTAAGCAAAGACATTCGACTACATTGTAACAAATGATGCATAACCTCGCAAGCAATGGGAGTTTCCAGAACCCGTGGTGGTGCGCAAGGAGCACTTGCACTTGGACCAAGAGGCAGGTGTCTGAGCAGAACAAGGGAATACCGCACGATCAGAAGTCAGGTAAGGTGTGACTCATGTTTGTAACCTGTCACCACATTTAGTCAATATGTGTGCTGAGCAAATCCCTTAAGGTGCTGGACTTCATGACAAAGAATCCAGCATGAGGGGTGAAGGGAGACCCGCTGCCGTCCCGTGACAGGCAGATGACACACACGTGCTTCCTGAAAGCCAAGAGGCCTTGAAGCGGTTACTGACAGAGATCAAAGGACACAGGCTTCAATGTGGATGGCGACTCAATTGTAAATAAAGAAAACAAAAGCCCGCACAACTGGACCACGGAGCAGCACTTTGTTTGAACCTACAATCAAGGTCCGCGGAAGTAGCCATCAAGAAATCAAAAGACTGGCTACGCACTAGTCCACGGGGCCGGCAACGACGGAAGTGCGATACGAACACACCGTCTTATTAGTGGCTGAGTCCGGCGCGTTGCCAGGAGCACAGGGCTCTGTTGCCTATGTTCATCATTGAATATTTAAATGTTAGAAGATAAGATTTATACAAGTAACTACCCAAGGCAATAACTCCTGTAGTGGTTTTTTTTAAGTTTTATCTTTGGTATTTTGTCTTTAATCTGAAATTATTTTTAATTGCACAAAGCTTTGTTGAACCTGTGTCAGTTTTAATTATATCATTCAATACAATTGTTTTTTCTAGGATTTACTCATGTAAATCAGTCCTAGTTTGTCCCTTCCCCCCTTTCTCCTCCCCTTGCTCCTGTTTTCTATCTGCTTAATACTTGTGGACCCTTCCATTAGAAATGTCATTATAACTTGTTTTCTAAACTTGTTTGCAATTGATTTTAAATGTTAATTTTTAAAACCCTCAACTTTACTAATCCCCCTTCTTAATTCTAACAATTTGCCTGTCGATGGGAGTGGTTTCTATGAACGTAATAGCAGCACATGCAAAGAATATATGCTTGCTTCTTTTATTCAAATCCTCACCTTCTATTGGTTTTTCTTGCTTTATTGCACCTTCACTGTAGTGGTGAATAAAAGTGGTGATGATGGACATCCTTGCCTTACTCTTGATTTTACAAAACACATGTCCTAACTTTCTACTTTTCAAGTCTGAGGTTTGTTCTGGGCTTTGGGTAGCTATTTTGTACTCCTTGCTAACATTTCTATTCGTCGTTTACCAGTTTTACTTTTAAACCATAAGTGGATTTTTGCCATTGTTTCCTGTGATGTTTGATGGCGACAGCCACCACGGCCCCTGTGTATGTTGATAAAAAACTTCCACTCACTAAGGAGAAAGAGCCTGAGTATTGAAGAGAAAGGGCAAAATCTAACCACTTGAGTTTTCGTAGAGTACGTACTTGCCAGGATGCTCAGTGTATCTTTTCCTGTTGCTGCTGTAGTGAATTAACCCGGGAGAGTGCCAGCAACTATTCTCCAACAGCTCCATTGCTGGGAATTCTAAAGTAAGTTTTAGAGGGCTAGACCTAGGTGTCAGCAGGGCGAATTCCTTCTGGAAGCTTCTGGGGGAAATGTCTCTTCCTCGTCCTGATTCAGGACATTGCTAACCATCTGCAAAGCCAGCAGCAACACCACCACCCCCACTAAACTACATAAATAAAAATAAACAACAAGTTAGCAGTTCTGAAGCATCTCCAGATCTCTATCTGCATCTACAGTGACATTGCTTCCCTGTGCGTGGGTCCCCTACATAATCCAGGGCACTACTCTCCCCATCTCGAGACCCTTAACCTCATTGCACCCGCAAAGCCCCTCCAGTGACACCAGGTAACACCCCCATGTTCCAGAGATTAAGGCATGGGCACCTTTGGGGACCACACACAACATAGTTTAGATGGAACCAGAGGTATTGCTTTGATCAAAAACTCCCCAAAGATGGGCCATTTCATGTGGTTCAGCCCAAAAGTGTTTCAACTTCTACAAATTGCTACTGAAAAGTTCTCACAAAGGGGTGCTGATTTGGCTGAGAAGCTGCTGGACCCCCACGCCTGCCTACGTAGTTTTAGGAACAGGGTATTGGGCAATGTCCAGCTGATCGTACGGGTACCAGGGCCGAGTATCCCCTGTGCCATAGCCCCTGAATCACAGGGTGATGTTGCCATCCCAAGAGCACTTGGCCCCCTTTGTTTTGGAAGGTGTTGCCTGAAGGACAATAGAAACCCTCTTCTCACAGAACAAGAGAATGGCAAGGCTCTCTCCTGGAAGCACACACCCCCTCTTGAAGAAAATGAGGTTCTGGGAGCCTTGGGTGCCGTATCCTTATGTGGAGCCATGGCGGGCTCCGGGCAGTGTCAGCTGAGCAATATTAGGGCCTGGGGCCAAGGGAAAATGCCGAAGTCATTGAGCTCCAGGAAGCCAAGGGAAAGGCTGGCCCAGTGCTTTGTAGAGGAAGTCCCTGGCATGATTCCAGCCCAGAGAAGCCCACCTACCCGCTCTGCTCTGCACAAGGAGTGGCCAGGCACTGAGCTGAACTCCACCGCACCCAACCACCACCGCCCTCACCTGGATTCCATCTTTATTGAAAACGTGTTTTGTTGTTCACGGTGGGTTAGGATTCGTCAAAAGCTTGCATGCAGCTATCCCGAGTTTTAGAAGCCCCCTTGGCGCAGTTGTTATGCGTTGGGCTGCCAGCTGCAGGGTCGGCAGTTCAAATCCACCAGGCCCTGCTCAAGCGAAAGATGCAGTCTGGGAAACTCACAGGGGGCAGTTCTACCCTGTCTGTCCGGGGAGGAGGGCTGCTTTGAGTCGGAGTCGACTCCATGACTGAGCATTGGGTATTTTGCCCACTGAGGTTTGGGGGCGCTCCTTTAAACTTTACCCACAGGCTTCACCTGCCTCACCCTAATGCTGACCCGGTTCCTGGGTTCATGTTATCTAGTAGTTCGGAATGAACACTCCCAGCACCGGTTCACAAGTCATCTGTAGAGAAAAACTTGCACACGACACGAGGAGATACTGAGATAGCACGAGAGTAAAGTCATCGCCAACCTCTCCAATGACCACCACCCAAGGGACGTCCTTTGCTGCCAATGTCCTTGTCCAAGCAGAAAGTATACACTAATTCCATACCTGTTCAGTCCAGTACCTCTCCTGCCCTACCTCCACCTCCCAGGACCAGAGACAGGAACGGTTTGTCTCCCATCGCTAAGCAACGAGAAAAACAGCGCCGGTATCTCTGCCCGGCTTGGCCGGCGCTAGCGATCGTGTCTAAAGTTCGTGTTTGCATTCTGAAGTCAACAATAATTGCGGTTCTCTATTAGTGTTCATTAAGGTGGCTGGGGCTGGACGAGCGCCAGGCTCCAGGCCGTGGCCTGAATGGCTGTCCTCCTTGGGAAAGGGATAGCTTACCATTAAAAGCCCTGTACTCAGTTCCTGTTCCCTGGCCGGGCTGGGAAACTGGTCGTCTCCCCCCACCCCCCCAACTCCCCATCCTTCCTCCTCCCCTTCCTCCGGGCCAGAACAAGGCCCCTGTGGAAGGTTCTGGAAGAGCAGCGGGGAGGAGGGCTCTGCTGAAAGCCAGAGGTGGAGCCCAAGTTTGGGATCTGAAGGGTCCCTGGCCCTTCACTGGGACAGAGGGCATCCCCGGGGTCCCCAACACGAGCAGGGAGGACCACGACGACCTGAGCAGGGGGCAAGACCCAGGGGCAGGGGGGGACTTGGCCCTGCCCGGCTTGGGCGTGACTCCAGCGGCCTCCCGGGAGAGCCCCCGCCTGCTCGAAAGGCCGCCCGCCCTGGGACGCCGCCCCCGGGGCTGGCTCGCTCCTTGTGCGGTCGGGGCGGAGGCCTGCCTGACCTTGCCCTTGGCCGCACTTCTGGGGTGCGGAGCGAGGGCGACCCGGCAAGTGGAGCCACAAGACGGCTCCCGGCGTCCCTACGGATGCCGTTTTCCTTCCGCGGGCTCCTTTCCGCGCCGCCCTGCACTCCGAGCCCAGGCGGAGCGGCCGGCCAGCGGCCAGCGGCGCCTCCGCCGCCATCTTTGCCGGGCCTCGCGGCGCGCTCGCGCCCCCTCGTGGACACGGGCGCCCCGGGGGCGGGGAGGGGGGCCCAGGGGGTCTGCGCGAGGCCCAACCGCGTCCCGACCCGCCCGCGGCCAGCCGATCCCTTTCGGGCGGCACCCAGCGGACCCCGTGGGTTCAGAGAGATCACTCTCTGCGGTTGTCTTTAGGTGCCGTCGACTGGGTTCCAACTCAGAGACACCCCCCGCCCCCCCAGTGCACAACAGTCCTGTGCGATCCCCACAATTGTGCCTACGGCCCAGCCCCCGTGCTGGTGCATCTTGCCGAGGGCCTGCCTCTTTCTCGCTGCCCCATGACTTGAAGAACCGCATGATGTCCTTTTCCGGGGACTGATCTCCCCTGATCACGTCCAGAGTACCTGAGATGAAGCCCCACCGCCCTTGCTTCTAAAGAGCATTCTGGCTATAAGTCTTCCAAGGCAAGATTTGCTTGTTCTTTTGCCAGTTCGCGGTAAGTCATATTTGTCGCCAACACCACAATGCAAACACGTAGATTTTTTTTGGTCTTCCTTATACAGTGGCCAACTTTCACATGCAGATGAGGTGATTAAAAATATCAGGGCTCGGATAATTTGGGCAGAGAAAGACCCATCGGTCTTCTGAAGAGCTGGTGGATTTGAACCACTAACCTTGCAGTTAACAGCCCAACCCAACCACTATGCCACCAGGGCTTCTAGGCCAAGCAGGTTGGATTGTAGAAATTTGTCTGAGTGATTGGGGGAGGGGTGGTCAAACGTGTAGATGTGGACTGGATTCCGACATGTGTGTCAGGGGAGAACTGTGTTCCGTATAGTTTCATAGCTCTGGCCTTCTGAGAGCCAGGCCTTTCTTCCGAGGCCCCTCTGAATCAAGTCAAGCTAGAAAAGATTCAGATCGTAGCTTGGCACTTAACCAGCCTTGCCACTGAGGGACTCGGTGATTGGAGCTAAAAAATCCAAACCAAACCCATGACTGCCAAAGTGGGTGGCTGGTGGATTTGAACAGCCAACATTTTGGAGAGCGGCTGAGTGCTTAACCACTGCACCACCAAGGCTCCTTTAAGTGACTAGGGCCAAATCCATGTCCATCCAGCCAGTTCCCACTCACAGGAACCCTCAGGGGGGTTTGTAAGACTACAGATCTCCAAGGGAGCAGACAGCTTCAGTTTTCTCCTATCTCTGAATGACCATCTTGCAGTTAGCAGCCCAAAGCCCACCCGACAGCATCACCGGGCCCCTAAAAAGCCAAGTTCACTGTTAATGAGTGGATTCCGACTCACAATGACCCTTTGGGAGGGAGTAGAATTGCCCCTATGACTTCTGATGAGAGTAGAAAGCCTCATGGTGGCCGGTGGGTTTGATCTTGCTGCTAACTGCCTGCCATCAGGGCTCATGAGTCTGCAGATCCTAGGAATCTGTCTGTCTCCCATTTGCTCTAAAAGAAAACATTGTCAGATATCCCACTCACGAGGGAGCAAGAGCCTCCAGAGCCTCTTTCACTGTGGCAGGGTGAGAACCAAGCCATGAGGATACTTTTAACTACCCTCGTTGAGACGTGATCCAGCAACTCGGTCTTGTGGCCAATATGTGCCCAATCACTGAGCCA
This sequence comes from Tenrec ecaudatus, assembly GCF_050624435.1. NCBI lineage: Eukaryota > Metazoa > Chordata > Mammalia > Afrosoricida > Tenrecidae > Tenrec > Tenrec ecaudatus. The sequence continues at coordinate 14,544,942 of NC_134543.1, forward strand.
CTCGGAAAACCCAAGGTCACTTGGCAGCCGCTCTTCAAATGTGTAGTGAGCGGCTTCTGTTGGGGGCGGAGACACCTATAGCAGTGGCTCCCAAATGATTCAAAAGCTATACCAGCTGCAGAAGGTGACCAGGGTCTGAAGAGCAACCTCCCTGTGCCCAGGAAGCTCAGTGGGTCTTTCTGTCTCTCCATCTTCACTTTCTCTGAAAGCAGGCAGGAGAGGGTTAAAAACAAATGAACTCACTGATGGTGCATTGATTCCAGCACATCGAGACCCTATAGGTCAGAGGAGAATTGCCCCTGTGAGTTTCCAAGACTGGAAATCCTTATGGGAGTAGAAAGCCTCATTTTTCTTCCACAGAGTAGCTGATGGTTTCGAATTGCTGACCTTGAAGTTTGCAGCCCAGTTCTTAACTCTCCACGCCACCAGGGCTCCTCAGGAGAGGGTGCAGGAGACAATGGGCTCACACAAGAACAACTGGGAGGACGGCCCAGGACTCGGCGGTGTTTCATTCTGTTGGACACATGGTTGCTGCGAGTTGCAGCTGACAACACCTGACAAACGCCCCCGCCCCCCTGCCCACGAATGTTAACGCATTGTTTGTGAGAGTGTTTGCACAATGTCTGCCTGAGACACTGGGAGCACCGCGTCTGAGGCTGAGGCTCTCTCGTGTGTCTCTGTGTCTCAAGGATTTAGCACAGATGTTGAGAGAGATACTGAATACACCAATGAATAAATGGACGGACTATATGCACGGATGGAGGTTCAAGTTCGTGTCTTGGGGCTCATGGAATAGATGAAGCTTGGGTTGGATCAGGCACGGGGGCGGGCTGGGCAGGTGAGGAGGCTGGCTCGTCTGTGAGCACAGAGAGGGCAGCTCGAGAGAGCAGCTGCCTTCCCCAGGAATGGGAGCATTGGTTGCCTTTTCAAAACTGCTGAGAAAGAGCGTCTAGCATTCCATTCCCCGAAGTATTATTTGAAAAGGAAAAAGTCGGTTGAGGTCTCAACGGGTCAGAAGGAAGGAAATCACCAGACTGGGAGCAGAAATTACCTGGGAGTGTTTATTCCCATCGCATGTTGCGCTGGGTAAAAATAAGTCACAGTCCTGTGCTTATGTGGCCGTCTCTGACTATATTCTAACTGGCTGCCGCAGCCTCGTTGCCAAGTGCATAATATGCTGCTTTGCCATGGGACCTACTGAAATCTAAGAAGGTAGGAGAATCTAACAATTCCACAAATGTGTGTTGTTTCCCAGGGCAGACCCGCAAGACTTTGACTCGGAAATTGGCCATGTAAATTACCATCTCATCTATCAGTTGCAACACAGAAGAAAATGAAGCATATTATTTTTGGACTAGGAGCCCTCCTGGTGGAATGGCTATGCGTGGAGCTGCTAACTGCAAGATCGACGGTTCAAAAACTCTAGCTGGGAAAGAGGAGAAAGAGGAGGCTTTCTACTTGCATAACAAGTTACAGTCTGGGAAACCCACGGGTGCATTTCTACCCTGTCCTGTAGGACTGCTATGAATCAGAATCAGCTCAGAGGCAGCGTGTTTTGAGGTGAGGATCTCTTCAGAGGAGCCGTGGTGGCATGGTGGATTACCCAAGGTCAGCAGTTCAAAAGCACCAGCTGCTCCAGAAAGATGAGGCTTTCTGTTCCTGGAAAGACTGACAGCCTTGGAAACCTGCAGGGGAGTCCCATTCTGTCCTACAGGAGTTGGCATCGATGCCATGGAGTGAGTTTGGAGTTTGGTGGGTGGACTTGACAAGTCCTGGGGGCTCAATGGTTAAGGGCTTGGCTGCTAACCGAAAGGGTTAAGCTCACCCAGCAGCTTCAAACACTGACAGTTTGCTCTCTGTCTCTAGACAATTTGCTGACGTCTCTAGAGAAGCCAAACCAGGGAGCCTGTAGGATGATAGGACGAGATTTATATGGAGAAGTGGGCTGCACCGTTGTAGACGTGGGTGAGTCCTGGCAAGTCTGGGGTCAGACGTAAGTTGAAGGCTTTCCCCGACTCCTTAGCTGCAGGCGCTGATGAAGGGCAAGTAGGAAGACGAAGCAAGAAGACCATAGGCTGGTAGGTGCAGAGCTGAATTACTCCAAGGTGGGTTGACTGAATCCAAGTTCTGCAGTCTGCTGTGAGCTCCTGGGACCAGCGGGCCGTGTGACCGGAGGCTGATCAACCAGATTGAGGCAATCTGCTGCACAAGCCCTCTCTCCGGTCTTGAAAAGCAAGGATGTAACTTTGAGGACTGACCCAAACCACGGTATTTTCCATCGCCTCATATCCCTAGGAAAGCTGGACATTGAATAAGGAAGACGGAAGAATAATCAATGCATTTGAATTGTAGCAAAGAATATTAAGTACCGCGGACTGGCCAAGCAATGACCAAATCCAGAATGCTCCTGAGAAGCAAGTGTGGCAAGACTGTCTCATGTCCTTTGCAGAGACCAGTCTCAGGAAAGGACACCGTGCTTGGTGAGTGGCGGGGCACAGAAACAAGAGGAAGACCCTGGCTGAGATGGATAAACTGGTGGGCTACAACCATGGGCTCAACAGAGGAACAATGCGAAGGTGGCTCAGGACCGGGCAGGGTTTCGGACTGTCGCTCGTGGGCTCGTTATGGGTCAGAACTGACTAGATGGCACCTCCGACCACACCACAGCCTTCCGTAAAGATTGCAGCCTTGGAAGTTCTGCTTTGTCTTACAGGATAACCATGAGTCAGAATCCACTCGATCACACAAAACCACAAGATCGATTCAGCCCTCTGAGACCTGTGCCATCAGCTTTCTTCCTGGAGGCAGACTTAAGGAAGGGGTCTTGAAGGACAAGTCCAGCGGGGTCTTCCAAAGGCTACATTCGGGGACTAGATTCTAAAGACTAAACTAGATTCAGGGATTTGGTCATGGCTTTTCTAGACTCCCTGCTGATATCTGCCCCCCCCCCACCCACCCCGTGTATGGGCATACACCTTGCATTGGCTTTTCCTTGACCCTGCTAGAGGATGTGAAGTCATTCTGATGTCAAGGTCCCCCAACGATGGGCTGGTGGGGCATTCCACTGTGTCCTCATTGACCGTTAACAAAGCACCTCAGACCGGCGACTTCAGAGAACAGATAGGCTTCCAGCTCTGCAGGTGGGAGTCTGAATCCAGGGTGTTGTCAACACCATGTTCCATCAAAGGCTGTCGGGGAGCCTTCTTCCTTGTCTCACTGGACCTCGGAGCTCCTTGGCATGTCGAGGAACCATCGCGTGGCCCTCCTTCCTCTGTCTCTCTGGGTCTCGTCTTCTGTGTTGATGGGGCGAACTATGATTAGATTAGTGCCCAGGGACTCTAGCGTGACCTCATGTTCACTGAGTGTACCATCAAAGACCCCCCCCCTTTATCTTGACTGTGGGTCCTGACTTCATTGTTAGGCAATTTGCCTCCATTGTCCACATCTGTAACAGGAGGGTAACAGTCCAGTGGTCCTCTGGCATCTCCTGGTGGGAGGCTTAGCTTTTCACTGAAAGGCTGGTGGTTCTAATTCACTCAACGGCCCTTCAGAAGATAGGCCTGTCGAGCTCCTTCTGAAAAGCCAGCTCTTACAGAGCCGATAGAGCACTTGGGTCTGCTCCGACACATAAGCAGTGGCTGTGAGTTAGTCGATCAGCAGCTAGATTTGTGTCATTCTGGGGCTGAAGTGGGGAGGAGGGGTGTGTGTCTCATGACCTGGGCCTAGAACAGCTTTGGAATGGGCCTTCTGGAGGATCTATCCACTCCCTTCCGTCCCCATCATTGGAGGCAAACGGCCCTGCCTTTCCAGGCTGCACCTGTTTGTGGGATGAGCCCTCCCCCATCACTGCCCTGGCAGGAAGCAGGGGTGGGCAGAAGCAGGGGCCTGGATAGGGAACCTCCAAGACTCCCATGGTTAGAGAGAAGGCTTCCGGAGAGAGAGGCCGGTCCCGACCATAACAAACATGGCCTCGCAAACAATGTGCTTGGAATTAATCTACATACTCCTCCACGCCCCCTCACTGCCACCAAGTGACTTCTGGCTCCTAGTGACCCCATCATCAGGCAGAGTAGAACTGCCCCACATGGTCACTCTTTTTTTTTCCAAATAATTTTATTGAGGGCTCATACAACTTATCACAATCATTACATACATCCATTGTGTCAAGCACACTTGTACATTTGTTGCCATCATCATTCTCCAAACATTTGCTTTCTACTTGAGCTCTTGGTATCAGCTCCTCATTTTCCTCCTCCCTCCCTCCCTCCCTCCTTCCCTCCCTCACGAACCCTTGGTAATTTATAAATTATTATTATTTTGTCATGTCTTACACTGTCTGACGTCTCCCTTCACCCACTTATCTGTTGTCCATCCCCCAGGCAGGGGCTTATATGTAGATCCTTGTGATCAGTTCCCCCTTTTGACCCCACCTTCCCTCCACCCTCCCAGTATCATCACTCTCACCACTGGTCCTGAGGGGTTCAGCTGTTCTGGATTCCCTGTGTTTCCAGCTCCTATCTGTACCAGTGTAGATTCTCTGATCTAGCCAGATTTTTAAGGTAGAATTGGGGTCATGATAGTGGCGGGGGGAGGGGAGGGAAGAAGCATTAAGAACTAGAGGAAAGTTGTATGCTTCATCGTTGCTACACTGCACCCTGACTGGCTCATCTCCTCCCTGCGATCCTTCTGTAAGGGGATGTCCAGTTGGCCTACAGATGGGCTTTGGGTCCCCACTCTGCACTTCCCCTCATTCACAATGATATGATTTTTTCTTTGATGCTTGATACCTGATCCCTTTGGCACCTTGTGATCACACAGGCTGTTGCGCTTCTTCCATGTGGGCTTTGTTGCTTCTGAGCTAGATGGCTGCTTGTTTACCTTCAAGCCTGTAAGACCCCAGACGCTATATCTTTTGATAGTCGGGCACCATCAACTTTCTTCACCACATTTGCTTATGCACCCATTTGCCTTCAGTGATCGTGTCAGGAAGGTGAGCATCATGGAATGCCAGTTTAATAGAACAAAGTATCCCTGCATTGAGGGAGTACTTGAGTGAAGGCCCAATGTCCCTCTGCTAACAGGGTCCCTCTCTATGGGAGCACACAGCCTCATCTTTCTCCTGAGGAGCAGCTGATGGTTTGCACCTCCAACTGTGCAGCTTACAGCCTGGTGCTTAACCTGAAGCACCACCAGCTCCCCCCTCCTGCAGCGCTGCGCTCTCCCTTCTGGGGAGCTCAATGTCCAAACCTCTGGGGTGACTCCAGCAGCACCAGCCATCACCTGCCTCCCAAATGAAGCCAGAGGCGGGAGCAGAGAAACGCTGTCTGAAACCCTCAGTTTCAGCACTGACCTGGCTTCGTTTGCTCAAGGCGACCTCTTCTCCATGTGAGCAGACGGCCTCGGGGAAGAACGCAGAGATTGCTCCAGAGGTCTCCTTATGTGTCCGGGAGATGATGGAGGGAGAAAACAGGACGAAAGAGCCTGGTGAGCCCGCCTGCTGGCAGCCTGGCCTGGCTTCCTGTAACCTTAGGCTTCACAGGGCCATGGACGGCAGCTTGGGCCCATCCTCACGTCCACTCCCCGGTCCCTGCCTTGCCCGGCTAACTCGAGCTGGAGCCAGAAGGTTCCCATTTGCACACCCCTGGTGTCCTTCGAACCTGGGGAGATGGATGCCCGGAGCCAGCTGCTTTTTCCCTGGGGACTAGGTGACCACCTGTCTGGTGACCCAAACATATGCGCCCGGCTCACGCTGGCAAAGGGCAGCCCAAGCAAGGGTTTGAAAAACCCCGTGGGCAGTAACTGCCCTGTCGATGTGAATGCACTAGGGATGCTGAAGGCGACTCTCGGGACGGCTGTGTCTGGTCTAACATTCAAATAGTTAGTGACTGAGTAATTACTGTAATAATTAATTTCCGTTGCTTCATCGTTGCTTTACACATGGGAAAACATCAGCCCCTGTAGTGTGTGTGTGTGTGTGTGTGTGTGTGTGTGTGTGTGTGTGTAAAACACAGCAGCAACAACTGCTGTTTAGTTTAAATTTGGGTATCAATTCGGGGAATTCATCAGACGATTTTCATCTGGTGGCTCCTCCCAGATGCCAGAGGGAGGCAGAAAGGTGAAGAGAGACACAGCCATCGAAAGCCTCCAACCTTCCAAAGCCGTCCCTGGGAAAAACTTTCCCCCAAGGGGCTTTGCTCCAGTGCCATCGTTTTCTATTTTAGAAATGGTGATGGGAAAGCAGAGACGGTTCTCTGGGCCGAGTCCTGGGCGTTTTAGAGTTCGGCTGCCCACTGTCATGGATCTTCTTCTACCACCCACATCAGGTGCAAAGCAAAGAGTGAGGTGGGATTCTTTGAAAGAAGGATTTTATTTAATCCAATAATCTTAAATATCATCCCAATAGGCAATTGATTGAAAAAGATGAACCAGATATTTCACTTTTTCCCCCATTATACATGATGAACATCCCATGGCGACTGTGCATGCACAGCACAGAGTGATCGGTGGAAAGTGCACTTCCTCGGTCTCACCAGCCTTGTCCCAACTGCTCCCTGGCTGGTCATGGCCATTGAGTCGGCACTTTGATGTCGGCAGGTTGCGGTTTACCCTCCCAACTCACAGCCAGCCAGTTCACAGCGTTGCCGGACTCCCCCTCCCTCACGTGCACTCTCTCCCGTCGCCCCGTGCTCTTTGTTGCAGCTCTGTGTTCTTCCGTGCCATTGAAGATGCCCCTGTGCTTTGATGACTCTCTCCTGGGACTCCATCCTTGCTGATATCATGCCCAGATCCTCACCATCCTCCTTTCTCAGGAGCATGCTGCAGGCTGCACTTCTTCGGAGACAGGTTTGTTTGTTCTTCTGGAGAACCATTCGGTAATCTTCCCCCGTGCCTTAATTCAACTATGGCCATTCCTCGGTGGCCTTCCTTATTCAGGGCCCAGCCTCCACAGGCACAGGAAGCGGTGTGAGCGACCACGAACGCCATGCGCAGCTTCCTCACCAACGTGGCCGCTGTGTTTCTTCAAGATCTCTCAAGAGCTCTTTCCAACACACGCGGTGCCCGGGCTGTCTATGCTGAGCAGCAGAGCGCCCTGGCGTCCTGGGGACAGCGTCACTGACCTGGACGATAACATTGCTGTCAAGGAAAGAGCATGGTCTGAAGGAATTTAAGCATTTATTAAGTACCTGGATAGATGAAGAGGTCCCCATCTTCCTCAGCCCTAAAGAGTCTTTTTTATAATGTTCATGACGCGTGTTGGGTTTTATATCCCCAGACGTGGAGTCCATTATAAGAAACTGCACTGCCATTGAGTCCATGCTGACTCCCGGCAACCCCAGAGAGCAGAGTAGCACTGTCTCTGAACCTGCAGCTTTCAGAGACTGTGACTCTTTACAGGGGTGGACAGCCTTTGAGGTCTCCTGAGGGTGACTGGTGGTTTAGAACTGCCAGCCTTGTGGTTAGCAGCCCAACACACAACCCACTCCACCACCAAGGAAGACCTGGCCCCACACACAGTGTGTAGGTGATACAGAGGAAGATTGGCACTTGACTCTGAACTCACGAGGAAGAAGAGACAGCAGCAACACACACCTATGCTGCCAGCTTAAAGGCCGGTCAGCGCTGCCCTGAAAGGGGAATGAGCAGAGAGCTCCCGCTGCATGCATTTACTAGTGAGGATTCTGCAGGTGGGCAGGTGGGTAGGGGTTCCTTAATGCTAATTTGGGTTTGGGCCTAACTAGAGCAGAGGCTTTTCCTAAAGGGAAGAAGAAATGGACTGAGGTCCCAATGAGCTGTCTCTTTCCCCTAAATTCACTGAGCCTGAATTGATGCCTAGAGTTGCCTTGCTGTCTTGGAGGTCAGTTCCCCCAGTAGGATGCTCTGGTGGCCTAGTGGTTATGCATTGGGCTGCTAATTGCAAGGTCAGCAGTTCAAAACCTCCCACTGCTTTGGGGGGAGGAAGATGGGGCAGTCTATTCCTGTAAAGAGCCACAGTCTAAGAAACTCTCAGGGGCAGTGCTCCCCTGTCCTACAGGATCACCATGATCCGCATCGACTCTGAGTCTTGTTTTGTGCTTGTAGGACAATCAGATCTGTCCGATTCTCTCAGTCTCCCTTCCCCCCTCGGGCCTCTACTTGAGATTTTCCTTTGCGCTCCTCTGTGAGAGGCATGGGTGCAACACACTGAGGATTTCCACTCCACCACCTCTGGGCAGATGGTGGAAGCGCACTTCCGGCACCCCTGTGGTTGAGTGAGACCATGTGATGAGTCCTGGCCAATGAACTGTAAGTAAAAGCAGAAGGCACCCCTTCTGGGTCAGAACATGCCATGGCTAGTGTGGGCCCCCCAGAGAGCTCTTTTAAGAATGGTTTTAAGATGGGGGCTGTTCCCTCAGCCAAGACCCATCCATGATTAAGGCCCTCTGGCCACTCTTACTGGGCATGTCACAGAGGACAGAAATGCCTGCGGAGGGTTTAAAACCTCGGCCCAGAGACATTACCATGATTTGTTACCTGAGATGGTCCTCCCTGATACAGCTGCTCCATCATGAGGAGGCACAATCTTCTTGGGGTTCAGGCAAGTTTAGAGAGGGGTCAGGAGAGAAATGCATCCCAGAAGACCTTGAGAAATTCTGAAATGCCTTAACCTCGCTGATAAGAGATATCCCTTCCATGGTCACCTGGGTCTTCTAAGAAACTGGGTCAGGGCAAACACACCTCTAGTGTCCCTTGTCCATCTCATGCCATGGTCAACGTTGGAGGGTGGAGGTAGAGTCAGGTGAAGACACAAAGATCTATCCTAAAGATAGAGGGGAGGTGTTTTTTTTCATCCAAAATAGTTTATATCAGTCCATTTCAGCTCACTAATGCCTAAGATATCGATCTTCATGCATTCCATTTAATTTTTTATGCCTTCCAGTTTTCCTAGATTCATACTTTGCACATTCCAAGTGCCAATCATGAGCAGACTTTTGCAGCCGTTTCTCTTTACTTTGACTGGTACCTCATCCCACAGGCTCTACCTAACCCTATAACGCCGAGCATGACATTTTAATAACATTTGATTAAATGTATATGTTAATATATATAGAGAGATAATTATGAAAGTAAAGAGTAAAAACAAAACAATTTTCTCCCTGAAATTAAAAATTCAGGCGTTATAGGACTAACTCCCGTCACCCTAGTCAACTCCACTCTGAGAAATCAATTCCTCCTCCTGAGTCATAATTCGAGTGTGGCCGGACTAGGTAGTGCCCATCCTCTGCTATCTCCAACAACGTTCAGCATCTATGCTTTAGGCGTCCAGTAGCTGACAGTGTTTCAAAGCTGTGCATAAGGTCGCCAGTGGCTTCTTGCTCGGAAGGGGGCAGTCACGTCCTTGTTCCTGCATTTGAAGGACCCGTGGCATCGCTTCCAGCATCAGAGAAACACACAAGCCACCACACTACGACAGACTAGTAGACAAGTTGTGGTTATGGGGGATTATTAGACCTTACCTGTCAAACCACTGAGAATCCTGGCGCAGTCAGGTTGACACAAAACCTAACTATCACAGGTTCTTTCACGGACAACTCTCCATTGACTTTCACAGCGGAAGAGCCGGCCAGCACCTAAGACAGTGACTTCCCTCCTGTGGCTAAGGGTCAATGAATGATTAGTTATCTGGGAAATAATTAGTGTTCCTTGGAAAACAACCAATGATGAAAGAAAGGAAGACAAAAAATGCAATGCATAAAAGAAAATACGGTCCATCATACTCATTAAGAATGTATTATTTTCAGTGGTGTAGGAGGGGAAGTACGATCATCATAATCTTGATTGAACCAACAAATCAAAATAGGAAGCTATTGTTTCTTGATCTATCCACCATCTGGGTTCATATGCTGAGGGCAATGTTTCCATCTCCCCAACGCCTCCCTGAAGGATTCTGCCCCCTTTCACATCCTTGAGACTCAAATTGCATTCCTTTACAATGTTCTCTGAGTTTGGGAAGCAAAAAGCAGACTGGAGTGGCAGGGGTAGGGCTGTAGGATAGATGGGGTTAAGGTTTCCCCATGAGATTCTCACAGACCAGGCTTCCCTACCTTTGACAAACGAACGAGTTCATCGTCATGATGGGGGAAATGCCTCTGTCCATCTTTCCTGGACTTTCCTTCACTGATGCCGTTCAATTTTCTTAGAATGTCTTCCTAATAACACCCTAGCATTCTCCTGCGGTCATCAAGAACATCTATCAAAGTGACCCCTCTGGGAATCCCCAAAGCAGTGACTCTAACCTTCTGATCGGACTTCTCTGCCCCGAATTAATCTCCGAGAGCTTGCTGACCTTCCTTATAAGGCTTGATTCCTCTCCAAACTACTGTTTCACGGGGGGCAGCATTCCCATCAACGTGCAAGTTTCCACGATATGGGTGTCTTCCACTTGAGCTTTGTTAAAATTCTGATAATGACCTTGGTCTCCAAATTGTTCTTGTCCGTGGCACAGAGAGGCGCCTTTGCTCCCCCTTCTTTTTGAGAGAAGCCTAATGAGACCACGATAAGTGAGTGCATCACTGAGAGGACGTGGCTGCGGCCATCACCGATCTGAGACTTGTGAAACGCCATTTGTTTGGAATAAGCCCATGAGTGCGTGAACTAGAGCCCTGGGGTCAATACTGTTGGATGTCCCTTGAACACTTGTATGCAGGAGTGAGTGTGTTTGTGCGTATCACGTATACACTTGTGTGCCATGAGCGTTTAAACACAGAGTCTCGATGTGAAACAAATCTTAACGTGTCACTGTCAAAATATGAAAAAGCACTTGAGGAGCAGGAGACAAGGGGCCGTGTTGCAGGAAGCGCACAGATCCAGCTTCTCACAGGTCTGGGATTGAACACCAGCTCTGAACAGTATGGCTTAACCGCAAGGTCAGCAGTTCGAACCAACAGCCAGCCACTCTTGGGAAGGAAGAGACTTTCTACTCCCCTAAAGAGTTACTGTCCTGGGAACCCACAGGGGCGTTCTACACTGTCCACTCCACGGTGGTGACTTTGGCTTTCCGGTTGGTTCCCTGCTATCCACCATGGGTTAATCTCCACTTCCCAAGGAGATGGCGTCGGCTGCGGGTCATCAAGTCTGCAATCCCTTAGGGCCTGCCCCTCCGTTTCTACCGCAGGTCAGTGGCCAGCGGGCCTCTCCACCGAGACTGGCCTTGGTCCTGTACAGTGGACGTGTCACCAGGAGAGACCGGTCCCTGGGGAAGGACATCGCGCTTGGTCAAGCAGAGGGGAGGCAGGCCCTCGATGAGCTGGACTGACACGGTGGCTGCAACAACGGGCTCACTAGCAAAAGGCCGACAGCGAGGATGCCGCGGGACCGGACAGAGTTTTGTCCTCAGAACCAACCGGACAGCCCCCACCAACAGCAGAAAGAGTTACAGGCAGCCCAGCTCCAGGGTCTCCGTAGGCCAAGGTGCCCAGAAGGCGCGAGCGGCAGGGCACCCCCCCCACCCCCCCCGCATCTCGCCTGGGTCCCGCAGGCGCCGCGGCCGGACACGCCCGGGGAGGGACAGCGGGCACGCGCGCCCTCGGCCGGGACCCGGGCCGCAGCTTCCGCCGCGAGCGGTGCGGCAGCGCCCCCGCGTGGCCGCGCGTCGTCAAGGCGCCGCCCGCCGGCTTCCGGGTCCGCGCTGCAGCCGAGCGCATGCGCGGCGGGGCCGGCCCGCCGGGGGCACCTGGCCCAGTCTCCGCGCTGTCCTCCCGGGCGGCCCGGGGACCGTGTAGACCGAGTGGAGGCTGCACAGGCCCGGGGACCTCGCGGGCAGACACGGGGGTCCCCAGGGAGGACGTCCTGCGGCCACCCAGGCCCCAGCGTCCAGGGTTCCCGTGGAGGCCACCGCAGACCTTCTGGGTGTGCAAGGTCAAGTGCCCTGTAAAGCCGGCACCCATGCCTTCCAGGCTCTGGGGGGCGCGGGCCGTCTGCTCCCTGGGCCCAGCCACGTGGGCGCTGCTGGTTTTCCTCCTCCCCGCCCCCCTGCCCTGCCAGGCGGCCAGAGGACACCCCCCATCCCAGCTAGGCTGGGGAACCGGATGAATGGAGCACCCGGGACTTGCGGTGGTGGTGGTGGGGTCCTGTGCCCAGGTGGATGGTGACTGAGATAGTTTATTGTGCCAGCCTGGCCGATAAACACAAGTGGGATTAATTGAAGGGCGGAGAGATAAATGGCTCAGTGAGCCTCGCCTTTCTTGTCTCTCACCAGTGTGCGGCTGCCTTGCTTGTTCTGTGCCTCAATTTACAGGCTACACTGCCTGTGGGACGCCTAGCTTGTGGGACGCCTAGCCTGTGGACTGTGTCGCTGTAAGTTGAGGTCCCTTTAAGACCACACAATTGGAATGTACATCTCTGGAGCTGGGGACTGACAGTTGATGACAGTTGGGGACCTGCCTTGCTGTTTGCTGCCTGTGCTGAGATAGCCTAGCTCTCTCAAGACTTGAAGGGCTGCCAGTGTCTCACGACTCTCCCACGGGAGTGAGTTGCACTGAGCCATTTGTACTGCTTTATCATTTAACCGTTCATTTCTTGTATTATATATCTATCCGAATATAATTTAACAATTTATTGTGTTATATATCTATCTACCTTTATAAGTATATATATTTATATATATATATATATATATAATTATCAGCAATCTGGTTTTTATCTCTCTAGAGAACCCTATCTAACACAGTGACCATCACAAAACCAGATTTGTGCAAATGATTCCAGCTTTCTCAATGCACCTGTTCTCTTGAATGACGAATAACTAGCACGGGGCATAAGGGTGTGGGGGCGTACCTGAGGCATCGTGGAGCAGTTTCTATGAACTGTGGGCATTTCCATTCCGCTGTGTATTCGATCCAGGAGCCCTGGTGGGTAGCAGTTACGCTGCAGGCTGTAGGCTGCTAACCGCACAGCCAGTGATTCAAAACAACCCACTGCTCCACGGGGCAAAGTTGAGGTTTTTTAACTATAGTAAAGAATTATTCTCAGAAACTCACGGGGGCAGTTCTACCCTGCCCCAGAGGGCCACTGAGTCCGAATCCAGTCGATGGCAATGAGTTGCTGCTGTTTGTTTGGTTTGGGTTTTTGAATTTGTGTGTTTGAGACGCCCCTGGGTCAAGGCAAGAGTCCTGGTGGCATCATAAGTTGCACCTTGGGCTGCTAACTGCAAGGTCAACAGTTTGAAACCACCAGCCGCTCGGTGGAAGAAAGATGAGGCTTTCCAGTCCCGTAAAAAGTTACAGCCTCAGAAACCCACAGAGGCATCTCCCCTGTGCTCTAGAGGGTCCCTCTTGAGTCAGAATCGACTCACTGGCGGTACCTTGTTTGTTTTCAGTTTGTGGGTTCAAGGCAGACTGTGTGCTCTTACCCTGCCAGGAGTAGACAGAGAAGAAACTGGCTTGGGGGTGGGAGGGGAGACTGAGTGAAGCGTGGATTGATTCTCATCAGGGAAAGCCAGGAGTACGGGGCTGTCATGTCCCTGGGGCGCCCTCATGCGTTAAGTAAAAGATGAGCCAGCGTGACTGTGCTTTGAGCTGATACCATGATAGCATCCTCTCAGAGAGGGGTGTCACATGTTGGACAGGGTGCACTTTCAGTGCCTGCCAGAGCCGCTCTTCTGCAACTGACGCCTCTGCTAATAGCAGCCAATGCTTTTAAAGCGCTGTCCCAAAGCGGCTGCTCGGGATCCTTGATTCAGGGTTTGCCAGCCATTAGGAGTAAGTGATCCTACTGCTCTCTCTCACGTTCACACGAGCAAGCAGGCGCTGGGTGAGGCAGTCAGGAACGGATGGATCACACGAAGTGCAACTCAACATTTTATAAACAAACGAGAGAGAAATGAAGGCTGACGCAGCCATCTGGGCATGGGCCCATAGACAACGTCTTTAAAAGTTTTTCTTTATATTCTATGTGTTACACAATGGCTTTAGGCAGTTGATTATTATTACTTTCCGTTCCTAACATCGGCATCAGGGAATTTGTTATTATTTTCTGTTCATGTTGTCCTGGAACATGGGAAAGTAGCCACTCAAATAAATAAATGAAAAGGTTGACACTTGCGATCTGTGTTCCATGTCCCAATGGACTAAAGCAGGGCCTTGGACCCGCCGGTCATTTAGGACAAAGAGCACCTCTTTCCCGCCATTCACTGTCCCTGTCAGTCACACCCAACGATTCTCTGAGACACCCTGAGTGTCCCTCAGTGTCTGACTTCCCCAGAGCCCGTCCCTCTGCCTGGAATAATGACAGAGTTAGTGGAAAATGACACCACTGTCACATCGCACCTCTCCTCCCGTCCTTACCAGCCCAGTGGAGCAGTTACACTGGTTTCCCTCCTACCCGGTAGGCAGTACATGGTGTGTACCAAGGGACCTGGGGTGCAGTGGGCGAATCTCTAGGCTGCTCACTGGACGGTCCAACCCCACTGGCCCCTCTGCAGGACATAGCCAGGGCCGTCGGCGTCCCTAGAGCTATCCAGCCTTGGGAACCTCTGGGCCCGCTCGCCTCTGTCCTGGAGGGTCACTGTGAGTCAGAATCAACTTGACAGCAACGTTGGGTTTTTTAATACGTGCCCAGTAGTGTGTCAGAACATCAAATGTGTCATCTTTTCTAACCCCCACACCCAAACGTGTGAGGTCGGCTCTGTTACTACGAATGCCCTTTGGGGCATTGAAACACTAGGACTTCGATGGTTGCTGTCATTATTTTTCTTTTCCCAAAACCTGGGAGCCACTGAGCAGTTTTGAACCTCCAACCTTGAAGTTAGCCCTGCAAGGCTGACTGGACGGGGCTCTCTCAGAGTTCCAGACAGGTACTCCAAAGGCCATGACCGTAACAAAGCGAGCGCAGCCTTGTCGTTGGCTGCATTGGTCTTCAAGGACCACAGAAGGGAACGCTGCGTCCTTGTGACTGTTGGCGTCTTCGATGGTTCATTCTTATGTCTTAGCCACTGCATGTTGCGAGTGTCTTCGGCTGAGGGGGTCTCGTCTTGCCACACTATATTGGACAGCATTGGACTGTGGGCCATAGGATTTCACAAGTAGGTCACCAGGCCTTTCCTCCTAGTCTGTCTTAGCCTGGGAGTCCCACTGAAACCTGTGCAGTATGGGGGACACTGCTGCCGGCATCAGAGAAACACACATGTAGTGTTGGACTACCCGGCAATCAAGGAAGCGTGGTTTTCCATGGGCTTACTTGCTGTGTTAGTCCGGGTAGACTAGAGAAACAAACTCAGGGAGACGCATGTGTATGAGAAAGAGCTTTATATAAAGAGTAATTAAAAAAAAAAAAAGGAGTCCTGGGCCCCGGGCGAGAAAAAAAAAAAAAAGAGTAATTGTATATTAAGAAAACAGCCCAGCGTAGTCCAGTTCAAGTCCACAAGTCTGATATTAGCCTATATGTCCAATACCAGTCGGTAAATTCCTCTTCAGACTCAGGCAACACATGCAATGATGCTGAGTGCAGGAAGATCACAGGCCAGTGGGTGGGAAGTCTTGTGGCTCCAGAGGCGGTGGAAGCATCTCAGTGCTGGCAGGGGTCTCCACGTGGCTCCTCCAGCTCCAGGGCTCTAGCGTAGCTCCGTGTGTCTTGTCAGCAGGAAGACAAAGCAGAGGGTGTGGGTCTGGCCTCCACTGAGCTGTTTATCTCCGTAGCACCTCCAAATGAGGTCATCAAGCTGTGACCTGATTGGCAGGCTGGACTCCCCCCCAACCCCCATAACCTATTTAACAAGTTGATATATAATTATGTAACTATCACACTTATCTGTAGTGAGCAATTTCACGTTTTTTCGCCACATTAAAGAGTCTGTTATTAGGCCCGGCTGGCATCTGTCCGTCTCCCAACCCTACGCCATCTTCTCCTTACAGAATCCAAGCCTCTTTTCAAACTGACAGTCCCTGATAAGGACGGGGCATCCAGGAATCAAGGTCAGCTCGGCGGACGCGTGCTTACTTACTGATCAGTAGTGAACAGTTTCATATGGGTTGTAGTGAACACCTGTGGAACTTCACTGCAAATTAGTAAGCACACGTCAGACTGTGCTTACCTTACTTTGGCGATAGTCTACTATACACAAGCTGCCACAGTATGGCTAGCTGACGGGGGGGATGGTGAAACAGAACATTGTGTGTGTGTGTGTGTGTGTGTGTGTGTGTGCGTGCACTGAGCACTTGGAGCCCTGGTAGCCCAGGGGTTAAAGCATCTGGCTGCTAACCAAGAGGCTCATGGTTCGAACCCACCAATTACTCCATGGGAGAAAGATTTGGTAGTCTACCTCATGCAGAGAACAGCTTTGGACACCCCGTGGGGCAGTTCCCCTCTGTCCTATTGGGTCACCTCGAGGATGAGAGTATTGAGCATTCTGGGTCTAGCAGGGTCTGCGCTGCGTGGCTTAAGGGGCTCTTTGCTTGCTTGTGAGCCTGTGATCAGTGTGCCAGGGAGCAGTGACAACGCTTTCAGCTCGTTGTCACTGCAGGTAGAAAGCAGCTCCGGAGCCCAGGGATGGTGCTGGCCCTACCCTGGGGGACACGGTGGCAGTACCTTCCTGGCATGTTTGTTTTGGGGCATCTCTTTTCAAACGACCTCAGGGGTGACGGACAATGCTGCATGGAGTGATCTGTGTTGTACCTCCCTTTTCTCCTCCACTTTGGAAAGGACCTTGGCAGGGCAAGGCTGCCATCTCTTTCCGCACCAAGGACTCGGATGACCCAGGCCAATGGGTCTCAGTTTCTGGTCTCCATTAAGTGTCAGCACAATTCTCCACTCAGGCTGCTGGGGAAACGTGGGGGCGGACAGACCAAGCCTCCCATCTGACACTTTTGCAGAAAGGTAGGAATTATCAAAATAAGCTTCCATTTTACATGTCCACCAGTCGCGGGGGAAGGGCCCACGTCTTCACATCCCGGTCATCATCTGCGATGATCCATCCTTTGGCTGAGAGCTAGCCTAGAGGGCAGGAGTGATACCTTGTTGATTGCTAGTTGGTATTTGTTTCCCTGGTGACTAAAGACACTCCCCAGCCCCCTCCCCCCACCCCCAAGCGACTAATGACATTGAACATCATTTTGTGGCCACTTGAGAAGCCCTGGTGGCTAAGTGGTTACGAGTTGAACAGTTACCAAGGTCAGCAGTTTGAAACCACCAGCCATTCCATGGGAGGAAGAAGATGCTTTCTACTCTTGTGAAGAGTTAGAGTCCCAGAAACCCCAGTGCCCTATAGGGCTGCCATGAGTCCGTACTGATGCCAGAGCACCAAGTTTGGTCTTTATTGGCCATTTATATATCTCGCTCGGAGAGATGCTGTTCATATATTTTGCTCAGTTTTATTATTTATTTAATTTATTATTTTTTGCCCACTTTCAATTAGGCTGTCTTTTCATTAGTGAGTTGTAAGAGTTCTTTAGAATTCTAGATAACGAACTAACTACTTGTCATCAAGTTGATTCTGACACGTGTTACAGAGCCCACTGTACTCCAGGGGCTTCCCGTGGCAGTGACCTTGAAGAAGCCGACTTGGCTCGTTGCTGACACTGGGCACATGGGACACCTGCCCTGTCCCATTATCCCTTTCATCGGGTGCTCCCCCTTCAAACGTTTTAATATCGACCAGTTCGTTCTCAGCAAGCACGGTTGTGCATGTCGAAGGTTATTAGGGAGTCTTCCTCCAATCCTGGCCTTCTTCCAACCCTGACTGTTGGCCTGCCCTCAGCCTGAACCAACAAAAATCTCCTGTCTGGCAGTCAGTCCTACTCGGCCCGTGTGCTCAGCAGCTTACATTTGCAAAAGTAGCTCCCCAAGCCTTCCCCCTACCCCCACCCCCAGGTGCCTCTGCATGGACTCGAACCTCCATTCTTCCCGTTTGCAGCTGGGCATGTTAACTGGTTGCACCTTCCAGAACTTCAAGCCAACAGCTTCCCTTGCAGGGCCCTCTTAGAGATTAGATCGGCCTCCAAGGAAAGCATTCTGATTAACTGACATGTGATATCACCCAGTCATCCCACTTCCCCACACCTGGGCTTTGTGTTCCCTTGTTTTTGAACCCTTGTTGTTCTTGGTGTAATACTTGGTTATGCATCGGACTGCCAACCACAAGGTCAGCAGTTTGAAACCACCAGCCTGCCCTGGGGAGAATGATGAGGTGTTCTACTCCTGGGAAGATTTACAGCCTTGGACACCCACAGGGGCATTTCTACTTGGTCCTCCAGTGCCAATAAGAGTTAGAATCTACTCCATGGCAGTGAGTTGTTCTCAGATGCAATTTGAGAAAACACTTTTCCCCTAACTCTTAAAAAAAAAAAGTATTAGAGCTGATACTACCAAGGGCTTAAAGAGAATGTAAATGTTTAAAAATAATGATGGCAACATATGTACCAATATGCTTGATGCAATTGATGTATGATTGTTATAAGAGCTGTAAGAGCCCCCAATAAAATGATTTTTTAAGTAGTATGAACTGTGGTTAGGTGACATTGAATCGGTAAGGACTCACAGTGACACTGTGTGAGACACAGCCAGACACCACCCACTCCAGCACCATCCTCACATTTGTTTTTGTGTCTGAGCCCCTTGTCCCATCCATCTTCTTGAGAGTCTTCCTCTTTTCCACTGCCCTTCTGCAAAGCATGAGGTCCTCCTCCAGGAGCCAGTCTCTCTTCACGTTATGTCCAAGACACATGAGACAGAGGCTTGCTAGCCTTGCCTCTAGGGACCATTTTGGTTGTACTTCTAAGACGTTGATGGTCTATGGTACTTCCAGCCTTCTTCTCCAGCACCACAATTCCAATGCTCTGATACTCCTTCGGTTTTCCTTATTCAGTGTCCAGCTTTCACATGGATGTGTAGCGATTGAAAAATACCCTGGCTTGAGTCAGGCATACCCAATTCCTCAAAGTAATCTCCTTGTTTTTCAACACTTTAAAGAAATCTCGTACAGCAGATATACCCAATACAATGTGTCCTTGGATCTCTTGACTGCTGCTCCCTTGAGCCTTGATGGTGGATCCAAGCAAGTCAAATTCCTCGACAACTTCAGCCCTTTCTGTGTTTTTCATGATGTCACCTATTGGTCCAGCTGTGAGAAAGTGGGGCTTCTTTTGATTGAGTCGTCTGCTAAGTCTGCCTCACTTTTAAGGTCGTGTCATTTGCATGTCTCAGGTTGTTAGGGAGCCTTCCTCCAATCCTGATGCCACTTCTTCTCCATATAACCCAGCTTCTCGGATCATCTTCTCATCGTACAGATTGGTTGAGTATGGTAAGACGGTACAACCCTGATGCCCACTTTCCTTGTACCTTTTGGTCCATATACAGGCTCCACAGGAGCACACTGGAATGTTCTGGAATTCCCTTTCTTCTCAATTCTAGCCATAGTTGGTTATAGTGTACACAGTCCAGTGCTTTTGCATAGTCAATGCTTATTATGAATTAACATGAAGGCTTACAGAGCAGATCGTCAGGAAGGCATGTGATGATTCAGACGCATTTTGTTCCCACGTGTTCCACTCCAATGCCCTCAAAGTACCGTGTCACCTACTGGTCCAGGTGTGAGGATTTGGGTTTTCTTTCGATTGAGTTGTCATTGAAGTCCTCCTCGCTTCATCAAATTACCCGCCTTCTTCCTGCGTTTCCTGTCTCCACTCCGTCTTCTTTCCTAACCCTCAGAACTTTGTCCCTGGGTACATGCTGCCCTTTGGATCTTAAATGGTTGGTTATTCTAACTCGGAGGTGAGGTCAGTGTTAGGCCTGAATGGTCAGGGTCAGAGTCCTGGGGGTGCGGCCCCCCAGTCTCTATCCCACCAGCCTGGTCTCTTTTAGGATTTTGAGTTCAGCTGCACATTTATCTCTTTCCCCCCAAACGCTTTGAGAGGCTTGTGATGTTCGGTCCGAGTGTTTTCACGATGGTAGCCGTGCCCTGGGGGAGCACCAGGACAATCGTGGCCTCCTCCCTTTCTATCAGGATAAAGCTTCTCCTGACATAAGCTCGATGAGCGCCGTAGCTGACAAGGGGAGTAGGGTGTTAGAATGATGGGCCCAACCGCAGCCCCGGTGGAAGGGGAAGCTCTGAGCTGGCCCACCAGCCTGCAGAGGAGCTTGCTTCCTCCATGTGGCTGTGGCTTTAGCTGCAGTGCTCCTCCTAGCCCGAGGCCCGCTGATGAAGCTGGTTTGCCCAACTGCACCTCCTTTTGCTGGGATACCCCTTGGTTCCAGACACACCTCTCTGTGTGAATGAGTGCAGAGAGGGTGGCTTCGTCTACACCGGGGCAGTACTATGGTTCAGCATCGATAGTCAAGAGACCACCAGTTCCTAAAAGACTTTTCCCTTTTTTAAAAACTTTAGAGATTCTCTGTGTACCCCCCAGGTTAATTAAACCCGACAACACCTCCTTTATTAGCTTTCTGTTTTATAACTTCCCTGTTCTATGGACGCAGTCACACAGAACCGTGTCCTATCCTGGGTAACTGATCAAGGCAGCTCTTGAGAACCTGTTGGATTAACCCTTGTCGGTCTATGGGCCTCAGACCAAGGTCTTCCATCCCCGCATGGGTCTGAGAGTGGGACGGGGCCATCCCTCTAGAAGCCCTGGGGCATGACAGTTAAGTAAGCACTTAGTTGCTCCCCAAAAGGTTGCCACCTCCAGTCTCTTTGGGGGAAAGACCTGCTGGCCTGCTCCCCTAAAGATTGAACACTCTCTGGGGAGGTTCCATTCTGTCCCTGGGGCAGCCGTGAGTTGGAATCTAGTGGATGGAAGTCCACACCTGACACTAGGGTACGCAACACCATCTGGATGCTCACGTTTCCTTTTGAGTCTCCCCAGGACCCCGCGTGATGGGTGTGGGCGCCTGCCATCCCCATTGGTCGGGGAGGCAACTTGAGCCTCAGAGAGGGAAGGTGACTTCCTTGATGTGAACCCCAGAAAGCTTGGCTCTGGGCTGAACTTCTTGCCCTGCTCCTCGCTGGCTCACTTTGGGTCCAGAGCCCATCATGGGACAAGGGGCATGCATCCCCCTGCCCTCGTGGCTGCCGAGTCTATTCCAGCTTACAGCAATCAGAGGATAGCGGTGGCCCATTCGGTCTGCAATGGCTAGTGTTTGAGAAGTAGACGCCCAGGTTTTTCTTTCTTTCTTTCTTTCTTTCTTTCTTTCTTTCTTTCTTTCTTTCTTTCTTTCTTTCTTTCTTCTTCTCCTTCTCCCTATCCCTCTCCCTCTCCCTCTCCCTCTCCTTTTCCTATGCCTCAGGCTTTTCACATGAGGCACTGTGGGGGATGGGGTGCAGACTTCAACCACCTTGTAGTGTGCTGATCATCTGTACCATCCAGGGTATCTCTTACACACCCGTCTCCGTCTGTAACCTGGTGAAATCCACCTGCCTTTTAAGGGCACGCACACTCAGGGCCTGGAGGGGGAGCTAGAGGAGACGGTGCACCGCCAGCCTGGGCGCGTGGAGAGGAAAGATGGCCACAATATCTTGACCTTGGCAACAGGGGTCCAGAGATTGGGGGAAGACCAAACAGTGTGGGTGCCTTGGGCAGGCAAAGCATTTGTCAGTTCTTTCAAAACGATGCTTGATCTCTCTCTCTCTCTCTCTCCTTATTAATTTTTTAAAATGAAAATGTAACGAATACTCAGTAGGGGGTTTAAAACCACTTCTACTTCATGCCTTCAGCCTCTCCTGGGCACCTGTGACTACTGTTCCCTTTCAGGAACATGTTAGGAGAGCAAGCATGTGCACACACATGCAGAGTTCAAATGGGGACATAGCTTGTCCACGTCCCCTATTCCTTATTGTACCCCTTGGTTTGGAAGAAGCCATCACACTCGCTCATGCCGTCCCATCGCAGCTCTCTTCCAGGTGCTCCTGTTTCCAGAAATGGGAGCTGGGCACCACCTAGTTCTTCTGGTCTCGAAGGGGCTGTGGTTCCTGCTGAGTTTGGCCCTATCCTCATACGAAGGTGGTTTAGCCACAGCATTTTAATCGTGGTGTGAAACATGTTAAACTATTTCTTTCAGCCATCCACAGTTCTCCCTGAGGGACTGACACGTAGCGTTGTGTTCCTCTCCCTGTAGTTCCGATGTGGTTATTATCCTTATCAGTTGGCTCCGGGCATCTCACGGGGACATAAGCATGGGGTCTTTGTATCCCCAGCTTTGTGACTCCCTGCCCTAACGCAAGAAGGACCCACTTTCTGAAGGAGCCTCCAAGAAATCAAGCTGGCTGATGTCAAACCGGCTCTGATCCTGGCGACCCCACCGGAGCCAGAGAAGAACGAATGCACAGGGCTCTCGGTGGCTGGTGTGCTGAAAACCCGTCACCCGGCCTTTCTTCCAGGCCCCCTCCGGGTGGACTCCAGCCTCCAACCTCCCGGTTAACAGTGGGGTGTGCTAACTGCTTGCACCGCCCAGGGACCCCACAATGTGAGAAGGAGAGAGACCTTCAACCCCCACCAGCTGGCTATCGGCTCTCTCGAAGATGAGCGATCTCGTTCAGTTGGGGGCTCTCAGTCTCTGCGAACAGGTCCTCCGGGGACCCGCATGGTTTGTCCTTGACTACCAAACTAGAGGATGTCGGCTTGAAGCTACTCGGCAGCGCCGAAGAGGAAAGGTCTGGTGATCTGCTTTCACCAAGATGGCAGTGGAGAGAACCCAATGCAGTAGTTCTAGGCCGAAGCTCACAGAACGGCCATTGGCCACAGGCTTGGGTCTCCGAGGGGAAGAAGGGACTCGTGGGGCCTGGGGTCTTCTCTGCCCCGGCTTGGAAGAGGTGGTGGCGGGCTGGAATAAGAGATAATGAGAGGCAGCCTTCCAAGGTTCAGACCTGGCTGTGGGGGGTCCTGGGGAAAGAGAAGTAACTATGCAGACAATGCACTGTTTCAATGGGCCGATGCACTGTGGGATGTACCTGTGGTTTGCAAGATCACCAGTTTTAGCTGTCAAGGAAATCCACCCCCAGCCTCCTGCTTCTGACCACCACTGGCTGATCTGGGGCCAGCAGGTGAGAGTCGCAGGGGTGTCAGACACGCCCACAAGGACCTGAGAACGTGCTCCTGGGCTCCTCCCCACTAAGCATGGCCATTATTCAGCCACCAGAAACGCCTCTGTGTCTTTAATGTACCTTGACAATCCGGTGGCTTGCCATTCCCAGGCCTCTTAATTGGCTGCATGATTGACACAAGTGTGTGTGGGGGGATATTTTTAATGTTAAGAATCCAGGAGCGCCTAAGCCTTCAAAATGAGCTTGATTGCATGATTCCAGGGACCTGGTTTGCACCCAGCATGGACCAGACTCGGATTTTTTGTAGTCACTCCGAGCCCAGGGAGCTAGCAAGAAAGTCTAGGGACTGTCTGTGTTTCTGATTTAGGTTTCGGCAGGGCCAGGGTGGATCTGACACCCCCTTTCTACAGCATTGGGAAAGCCATCTGCTGAGGTCCCTGGGCAGGACGGTCTCTGAGGCCCCATGCTGATCAGACTTTGTGTCGTGACTGCTGTGTGGCGGAGATCTTCCTTGTTGGCTTGACCCAGAAGTCCCTGTGGTAAGCTGGTTTCAGCCCGGGCTGGGTTGGGGTACTTCAGTCGTGTGGCTGTGGTGCTGTCTCTCCCTCTCCCATCTCTACTCTGCTTTCCTCTGGGTTTGCTAGTTCTGATGTGCTTCTCCGCTTGAGGCAGGGCAGATGAACCGTGCGTCACCAACCTCGCCACCAACCTCGCTCCATCCCCGTGAAAGGACCGGTGTGTCGCCCCTCTATCCAGGTTCACAGCTGCTTCACTTTCACTCCAGTCTCTGATTGGCCCTTCTGGGGTTGTGTGCCCGCCCCGGACTCAGTCTCCAGAGGCTGATGTTGTCAGGTGCCATCCAGTCGGTCCCGACTCCAAGTACCAGTGACCCTGTGTACAACACAACGAAGCACCGCCTGCTCCGCGCCACCCCCACAACTGTGACCTTGGAGGCCATAGTCGCAGCCACTCAGTCAATCCATGGGATCAAGGCTCTTCCCCCTTTTCAATCCCCTCCACTCTGCCAGTGCGCTGGCCTTTTCCGGGGACTGGTTTCTTCTGATAGCATGTCCAAAATACTTGAGACAAAGTCTCGCCAGCCTCCCTTCTAAGGAACATTCTAGCAGCTCTCCTTCCAAGACGATTTGTTTGTTGTTCGAGCACTCCATGGTACTCTCAATAATCTTCACCAGCACCGTTTTTCAAATGCCTCAATTCTCCTCGGGTCTTTCTTAATCAATGTCCAACTTTCACACACCGAGGAGGCCATTGAAAATACTGTCTGTCGATGGAGTCAGGCACACCTTAGTCCTCCAAGTGACATCTGGCTCTTGACCACTTTCCGGAGTTCTTATGCAGCAGATTTATCCCATGCAATGGGTCCTTTGAGCTCAACTGCTGCTTCCTACATGTGGATCCAAGCGAGATGACATCCTTGACCCCCCATTTACCATGCTGTTACCTGCCGTTTAGAGGGTTTGGCTTTCTTCCCATTGAGTTGCAATCCATACCGAAGGTTAGCCTTGATCTGAATCCACAAGGACCCCAAGTCCTCCTCACTTTCCTCAAGGAAGATGGTGCCATCTGCTTATTGCAGGCAGGTTGTTAAGAAGCCCCTCCTGCGATTCTGATGCTGGAGGCAGGAGAATGGAATTCTGTGATTGGTCAGACCAAGGTCATATGACCAAGCAGCTGGGGAAGGTGCTGAGCACCTGAAACAAGGAAACCAGGAGAAGGAAAGAGGCGGATCTCTAATGATAGAGGGCGGGGTGGGGCGGGGGTGGGGGTGGTAGCCAGACCACAGAAACTTATCATCCACAGCCATCCTAAGAGGAAATCTTTCATGGGCTTGTCTCCAGTTTGTCCTTCTCAGTAGCCGTTTAGTTTATTTATTTTTGGAATGGTCAGGCACCAAAGTTCTCGGCCTTTGCAAAGTCGGTGCAACATCCACCTCTCCTGGCTTGGCGCTGACGCGGAGGAATCACCATCTGTTACGGGAAGTCTGCACCCACTGCTTCCTCCTGAGCAATCACTTAGCTGGCGGTTCCATGGCCGTGAGTTGAGCGACTCAGAGGGGGATGTCTCGGCCTCCTGGGACTGACTTCTGGTGGGCCAGCAAGCCTGCTCTTGCTCCATTCCTTCCTTATCCTCCTCCACAACGTGCCGGGCCCCGGCCCAACCGCAGCCAAACCAACACCAAACCAGACCCAGCGGAGTCAGCACTGCGTCATGGCCACTCACATTTCAGAGTAGGCCCTCGCCCTGCAGGGTTTCCAGGGGCTGTCTTTTGGACATCTATCACCAGTCCTTTCTTCTGCGGTGCCTCTGGGTGGACTTGATAACTCAGTTCTCTGTCACCAACCTAGTGCCTTAATTATTTGCACTATCCAGGGCAGTTATTCGGGAACTGGTCAATAAAATAAGAGGCCCAAACATCTATCTTCACTTCGCTGTCTGAAAATAGCCAGGTAAATCAAATATAGTAGAGCTTCATGATTTGTGGATTCTTCAACTGCATGTGTAACCTCTCGCTGCCATTGGGTCCATTATGACTCACACGACCCCATAGGGCAGGGTCGAGCCGCCCCCGTGGGTGTCTGAGACTGTAACTCTTGATGGGAATAGAAAGCCTCATCTTTCTTGGAGGATCCGATGATGGTTTCAAACTGCCCACCTCATGACCACTACGCCACCAGGGCTCTCCCCCACTAAAATTCACAGCGTCGTAAGAACTAGTTTCTGATGACAGACAGTGTGGACACCTTCCAAGTCAGCCCGAAACCCATGGCGTGTTGGGCGACCGTCTTGGTTATCAAGTGCTGCCGTAACAGAAGTGTCCTGAGTGGGTCGCCTTAAGGGATAGGCATTTCCTTTCTCATAGTTAGGAGGCAGGGCAGTGGCTGTCGGTGGGGTTCTCTACTGCCAGCTCTGGAAAAAGGCTCCTGTCTCCTCTGAGCCTCTGTTCCTTGGCGATCTTCACATGGGTTGGTGTCTAGTTTCCCGTCATCTCTGCTTATTTAATCTGCTGTTTTATATCTCCAGGGTTTGATTCAGACGCACCCTACACTATTACTGCCTTAATAACATAACAGAGAAAGCCCTTCCCAAATGGACTATAATCACCGTGTGACTCACTCTCTGCCTACTCAGAGCGGCGACCCCACAGGACAGGGCAGAACTGCTTCTGTGGGTTTCCGAGACTGTAACACTTTAAGGAACTAGACAGCCCCATCTGCTGCGGAGCAGCTGGTGGTTTCGAAGCGCTGCCTTGGCA
Organism: Tenrec ecaudatus; assembly: GCF_050624435.1. NCBI lineage: Eukaryota > Metazoa > Chordata > Mammalia > Afrosoricida > Tenrecidae > Tenrec > Tenrec ecaudatus. Next base: position 14,571,221 of record NC_134543.1, read on the forward strand.
GTCAGTAGCCCAGTGAGTAACCACTGCAACACCAGGGCTCTTTAGTCACAGGTAGGATTTAACGCACATATTTTTTTATAGTTTTATTGGTATATAACTCACAGGTCACACAATCTGATCATCCAACCATATTAAGAAGCACTATGCCGTCACCGTGACCAATGATGTCAGAACGTCTCCTTCATTGCTGTTAGCTCCCTCTTTCTCCCCACCCTCTCCTGCTATTCTTCTAGGTAATTATTAGTCCAGTTACTATCTCTATTGATTTATCGATCCTGGATTTCATGTACAGAAACTCATACAAAACACAAAGAGAAAGCAAACAAAAACACAAAACCAAGCAACAATAACAGGAAAATAAAAACAACCCAGAGAAAAATCCCAATCTAAAAGAAAGTAGAAAATATTAAAAATGGAAACAACTTTAAAATGGGTCAAAAGGGAGATCAAATGGTAAGCTGTTATATTTTGACCTCACTGTATCAGCCACTTTACAATGATCTCAGTCTGTTAGCAAGGCTGGTCACATCTCTGGACTGTGGTCAGAGGGGACTCACCGGAAGGTTAATCCACATGGGGACCCTGCACATGGATTGGGGGCTTCCATTGTCCTCCATAGCCTTCTGCAAGCTGGTGTTCCGAATTTACTGTTCCCTCCTTGATATTTGGATCTTATTATTTACAATATTTGATGTGCTTCTTTCGTGGGGATTAGTTGATGCCTCGTGGAGCTGGCTGCTTGTTTGGATAAAAGCCTTTCAGACCCCAGATGCTTTTTCTCTGATAGCCGGACACCATCTGGTCCCCTCACCACCCATTTGCTGCACATGTCTTTGGGGGTGGGGAACACAATTCAGTCTATGACAGGTACCTCCTTGCATATAGACTATTGTCTTTCCATCACAGGGGGCAGTGGGAGTGATGGCCCCTTGCTTCTACATTTGTGTTAATAAGTGTGTTTTGCTGTCCTCGTCTTTTTCAGTGGCTCTCTGAGTGTCATTTGGTGACCGCTTGTCTGAATCTATGTGCCTGGAACAGTTCATGTCTGGGCTCATTAATCTGTTTGTTCTCTCTTCTCCCGTTGAGCCAATTTTACTGCCCACAATCTACCCACTTAACATAGTGTGGTAACAGAGGACACTTCCCCAGCATTCCTGGAATCCTGGAATTCCATGACTCTTTCCCTGCCGGATAAAAGTGTAGCCTCCTCAACATCTCAGCCTCAACCATCTTTTCCTTTCCATTTCATTTCCCATTTCTCTCCCACGAGAGTTCTTCATTTCAGGCAATGAGACCTTCTGAACTCATTGACGGATTTCCTGATTGATGGTCCTAAGTGAGACCCCTGAGCTTTAGGATTCAGGCATCAAGCTCAGAGGGAGCAGCTGAGGTGACCTGGAAAAAGTGGGGGTGGGGTTCCCTCACCCATAGAGAACAAAGCCACCACACACCATCTGTCAGCTCTGACCTGGGACCAGTGGCTAACATGAAGACTTCTTTCCAACTTCTGGAGAGTGGCGGGGAAGCACGTGATCAGAGATGTCTCTGGGTGAAGATTCAGCTTCTGAGCACAGCCAGGCATGGACATGGGGCGTGGTAGGCCGGACCTCAGGGGTGTGAGTATCGACCAGCAAGAAGGCATGGGCAGCGTCTCAGGTGAGGGGAGAAAGGAAGATCAAATGGAAGAGTGGGCATTTCAGTGCATGCCGAGACCTGCAGGGGCCACGGTGAGGGGTCAGGAAAGGAGGCTGGAAGAAAGCAGCCGGTGGGGAGGGCTTTGTCGGGCAGTTTGGCGTAGGACATGGTCCTCTCCACAGCAGCATCTGTGGCCTGGAGAAAAGTGACTTTGGAGACCAGGAGCCCATTTAGGTGGCTCTTGTAAGAGTCCAGGAGCCTTGGTATTGTACTGGGTTATACACTGGGCTGCTAACCGTAAGGTGAGAAGTTTGAAACCATCAGGTGCTCTGCAGGAGAAAGAAGAGACCTTCTACATCCCCCCCCCCCCCCCGAGGACGTAGTGCTGTAAACCCACAGGGTCAGGTCTACTCTGTCTTAGAGGGCCGTTATGAGTCAGACTTGGCTTGGTGGCAGTGAGTTTTGTGAGGGTCCAGATAGTTGGACAAGGGTCATAGCTTCCTAGTGTGTTCACAAGAGAAACAGTACAAATGTTTCAATTTACTGGGACAGAAGTTTATTTTCTGGGGGGTGAAAGTGCAAACCCAGGGGGTAACTCTATGGGAAGGTCCTTCCGTATCAGTAGCCTGGGAGTTCCTCGGTGTTCATGACATTCACCTCCCCCTCTCCCTCTGCCAAGGGCATTTTTAATAACTCAGAAGTGATTATGGTTTGGACTCATCTTACTGTGGTCTGACCTCATTAACATAATGCAAGAAAACCACAATTTCCAAAGAGGGTCATATTTACAGGTACAGGTGTTAAGATTTCAACACGTATGTGAGATACACAATTGAGACTACAACACAGCCATTATCATGGAAAGGCAGGGAAGGATGCATTATCTCATGGATGGAATCAATAGGAGGCTGTAAGGAGTCAGGTGAAGTTACTGACTGGAGTGTCTGGCCAGGTAACACTGACCTGAAGGGAAACCCTAGAAATAGGGGCACGTTTAAGGGGAAGGAGTTAAACTCAGAGGAGCCCACAGCACTCAGTCTAAGCAACTCAACATTTGCATTCAACTGGACATGCTATGTTAGTCTGGGTTGACTAGAGAACCAAATTCATAGACACTCAAATGTGCAGAAGAAAGAACTTTATATACAAGAGCAGTTGAATATTGAGAAAACATCCCAACCCAGTCCAGATCAAGTCCATAAGTCCAATATTAGCCCATATGCCCGATACCAATCTATAAAGTCCTCTTCAGACACATGCAATGATGCCAAATGCAGAAAGATCAGAGGCCAGTGGATGGGAAGTCTTATGGATCCAGTGGCATTGTAAGCATCTCAGCATTGACAGGGTCCTCCACATGGCTTCTCCAGCTCCAGAGGTCACGGGCTACATCAGTGTAGTTCCATGTATCTTGTCAGTAGAGCGTCTCTCAGGGAGTGAGCGGAGAGAGTGTGTCTCCTGCCTCTAAGGAGGAAGTCCAGGAGTTCCCAGAATCCTCAGGTGAGGACCACGCCCATAAGAGACCTCATTGGTTATATCCTGATTGACAGACTAGACTCCACCCCTACACTCTTAATCCTCAAATTGACACCAGATTATGTAACTACCACACATGCGGAAATCTTATTATATTGACAAGAGAGAGCCAAAGGATTTGTCAGGAAATAAAAATTCTTCATCAAAAGCACTGCTTGCTGTCTGTTAGGGTATGATCGAATGCAGTAGGATCGTGAGAGACTCTGTCCTCAGCCCATTTCAAATATTTTCTTTTTTTCAAATGTTTCCATGACTGCCATGAGCTCACTTGTGTAAAACGTGCTGTTTTGGTTTGAACATCATCGTGGCATTTTCATGGACAGTGAAAGATCCCTGGGTGGAAACGGAGGCTGGAGATGTCTTCTCAGTGTCTCCACCGTGTCACCTTGAAAACCTCACAGTGGCCGCCACCTGGCCCAGGTAACTCATCTGCTCTAATCATAGAGTTGACCTTGAACGTCCTGAGTGAGGAGGCCCAATTAACCCAGCACGTTTGCTATCGTTGTGATGATATTCCCTGCACATGTAGAGAGCCTGGCGGGCCAGACGAAGACGAGAGTCGCATGCATAGTCAACATGCAAAAGTCATCAGGACATGACTGAAGGCCTATGTTTGCTTCTCGGGACCCAGCGATGATCGATCAGGACCCTTTTAAAGATGCTTTCGTCCCCCAACATTCCCACTAGGTTTTACTGCCTCTCTCTGTTCTCTTATTAGACTGCCTGGGTGGCACTGTTACTGCTAATCAAAAGGTTGGGAGTTTGAGTCCTCTCGGAGAGAGCTTAGAGGAAAGGACTGGTGACTCTACTTCTGAGAGGTCAGTGTTGAACCCAGTGGAGTACAGAGCTACTCTGACTCCCGTGGGTTATTGGGGGTCGGCGCTATTTCGACAGTAACTGGCTGGCGTTAGGAAGGACTACCTAACACAAAATCATGCTTCCTTTTAGGACTGAGTAGAGAAAGAAGAAACCTGGAAACGATTTACTTTCCTGGTCCTTCCTACTACTTCATTTCACCATTGTAATTTATTATTTTGGACATGTTACCAGAAGAGATCGCAAGAGTCCTGGTGGCAGACTGCTTATGCATTGGGCTGCTAACTGTACCGTCAGCAGTTCAAAACCACCAGCAGCTCTACTGTAGAAAGATGAGGCTCTTTCCAGACCCTCTTTACAGAGTTATAGTCTCAGAAACCCAGAGGGCAGTTCTACCTGCTCCTATCTGTTTGCTATGACTCAGCATGACTTGTTGGAGTGTTATCAGAAGAGACAAGTCCCTGGAAAAGGATATCATGCTTGGTAAAGGGATGACCAGGGGAAGAGAGGAAGACCCTTTAGGAGATGGACTGTCACGGTGGCTGCAACAATAGGCTCAAACACAGCCAGGATTGATAGGATGGGCAGGGCCCGGCTGTGTTTTGTTCTGTTGTGCACAGGGTCACCATGAGTCAGGACCAACCCAACTGTACCTAACAACGACAGTCATGTATTATTTAAATGATTATTTAAATTGAATAATTACCCAGTGTATTGTCAATTGCAAAGGGTTTTTATATCCATAACTATTATTGTAGTTAACAAGAAGATATTATGAATGTCACTCCTGCTTTACAAATGAGACCAGAAGTCGAATGAATTTCCCGAGGCCAGAGAGTTGGCAAGAACTTAGGATCCAATCTTCTCTGTGGATTTGGTTCTCTGGCTCCAAAACTCAAACCTACTGCCATTGAGTTGATTCTGACTCCTGGCAATCCCAGGGGACAAAGTAGAATGGCCCCTGTGGGTTTCCAAGATCAACTCATTATGGGAATAGAAAGCTTCATCTTTCTTCTGGTGGTTTTGAACGGCTCACCTTGTGGTTAGCAGTCTAATGCATAACCTCTAGGCCAGAAGGGCTCCTAAGAGTGCCTACAACATGACCATGAGGTGCCTTATTTTCCCCACATTGGTCTTGGCTTTCAACATTACTTCTTAGGAGCCTCAGGAGCTCTTTCAGTGGCTCTTCGGCAACCTTCTACCTGAACAGTAAGGCTGGGACCAGGGTGAGGCATGCACCTTAGTCCTGTCAGGCTTCGCTAAAACAAACAAACAAACACCCTCCAAACTCATTGCTATTGAGTCGATTCCACTTCACAGGGGCCCTAAAGGACAGCATAGAACTGCCCCGGTGGGGTTTTGAGACTGTAACCATTTATAGAAACAGAGAGTCTCGTCTTTCTCTGGAGGAGCTACTGGTGGTTTTGAACTGCTGCCCTTTCAGTTAAGCTGGTAACCACTGTTATTCCCAGGGCTCCACCAACCAACCAACTAACCAACCAACCAACCAACCAACCAACCAACCAATTCCATGGTCATTGTGTTGCTTCTGGCTCATGGCAGCCCACTGCGGTGTGCAGAGTAGCGTGGCTCCACTGGGCTTTCCAAGGAGATCTCTCAAAAGCAGATCTCCAGGCCTGTGTCCCAGCCACAGATCTTCCGGCTGGTAGTTGATCACTTGACCAGTTGCACCGTGAGCGAGCAAAAGGTGCCTCTTCTTGGAGCTAGCCCAAGAGTGAGAACAGGGCCTCCTCAGGCCCCCAAAGGCTTCGCTACCCAACAGCGGGCCCCTGCGGGCCAACCGGGGGAGGGGCAAGGACAGGTGAGTGTGGCTGTGCTCAGGATTGGTGTCGGTGGTGCCATCGTAAAGAACCAGGCTGGTGTGGAGCCTGTCGGTGGCTGTGTTTCTTGTTGCTGTCCTTTCCAAGGTAACTGGTTCGTGTTCCTCCTCTCTCTGAAGTAGCGAATGGAGCTTCAGCTCAGTGCACAGGAAGTCGGCTAGAGAGTGTTTGCAGAACCTTCAGATAGCCATGAATGTTTGCAAAAGAAGACGCGGGCCCCACTGGTTCTCTTTAGTCTTCTAGCTGAACACTACAAATTATAGATTTGAGACATGGTGTCCCATTGTGCCCAGTCCAGACCCTTCATCCCAGAAAAGCCCTCAGATTGTAAATATTAATGTTGTTTGCTACCGCTAAAGTTACTATCATGTTGTCTCTTTATAGACTTCGTTTTCCAGATAAGTCTATGTTCATCCAGAATTCCTGTCTCATTCTCTTGACTGGGGTGGGCGGGTGTGGGCAAGACTAGTTCTAGCGAGCACCGAGGACCAATACCCGGGTACACGAAGCCTAGGAAGCACTCCTAGTATTTTCAGCAGACAGAGAAAGTAGGAAACCTTGGATGAGGAAGACAGGAAATGAAGGAGGAGGAAAGAGCTGGAAAGAACAGTGGAGAGGGCAAGTCATTGGAGGAGAGGAGCATATGGCCCAGGAGGCTGGTGGACACCAGGTGGTCCCTAATTTGCCCATAATGCTGAATCACTTCCTGGGAGGTCCTGGCACCCATCTCTGCAGGAAACAGATGAGTCACACACACAGACAGACAGGGTGTGGGGGAGGCTGCCTTTCCGCCTCAGGGCAGTGCCTGGCCGTTGTCAATTCCCATTTCAATGGAACCACCTCTTGGTCTCAGGCTCTGTGCTGGGCTCTGGGATAATGAGCTGCTCCAAGTTCTGGAGTCAGAGTCCACTGGGAAAACTGTTCAGAACAGTCCAGAAGCTTCTTGTTTTTCCATGGGATACCTCAGTGGAAATAGAGGTGGAAGTTTTGAAATACTTAATGTTCAGGAGTCCTGAAAGAGACGTCCTTGTGCTTCGACACTTTAGAGAGATCGTGTGCAGCAGGTTTACCCAGTGCAGTGTGTTGTTGGACTTCTTGACTTCCATGAATATTGATGGTGAATCTGAGCCAGACAAAGTCCTTGACAATTTCATTCTTCTCTCAATGTACTGTGATGTTTCCTATGGGTCCATTTGTAAAGATTTTTGTTTAATTTGTATTGCGTTGGAATCCACACTGAAGTTCACAATCCTTTATCTTCCTCAGCCACTGCCACCATAGTTTCCTAGAGTTCCTGCTCTGGTAAGTTCAGAACTATAAAAAGAAAATGGGAATTGACATGTTTGTTTGTTTTTTAAAAGCACAGATCTTTACTGTGTTAGACAGGGTTCCCTAGAGAGACAAAACCAGATTACTAGTAATTATATATATAATTACTATATATATAAAGATAGATATATAACACAAGAAATGAACCATTAAACTATATACAGATAATAGATATATAATACAAGAAATGAACAGCTAAATTATAAATTATAAAGCAGTGAGACCCTAGCAGTCCTTTAAGTCTTGAGGGCTGCAAGTTTTTTTTTCTGTAGAGAGAGCTGGGCTATATATATACCCATGCATCAAACAGCAAGGCAGGTCACCAACTGTCGGTCCCCAGCTCCAGAGATGAACATTCCAATCGTGTGGGCTTAAAGGGACCTTAACTTACAGCAACACAGTCCACAGGCTAGACGTCCCACAGGCAGTGTAGCCTTTAAATTGAGGCACAGAACAAGCAAGGCAGCTGTACGCTGGTCCGATGATTAAAGAGCGAGAGACAAGCAAGGCGAGGCTCACCGAGCCGTATATCTCTCCACCCTTCAATTAATCCTACTTGTGTTTATTGGCCAGGCTGGCACAACAAACTATCACAATTACCTTTACCTATCCTTAATTAAGCAAGGTAAAGGTCTTTTTTTAATTTTTAAATAAAGCACTTCATATTTTCAGGAGAGACCAATCCCTGGAAAAGGACACACAGAATGTTTGGTAAAGTGGAGGGGCAGCGTGCGAGGGACCAGCCTCCACAACCGAATGTGTCCTAAGGGGAAATTGTGTATTGAAGGGTAAATTAAAGAGACATCAGACAAGGCATGCACAGGCTCACCTCTTCCGATGGCAGGATCAAGAGAGAGAGAGCGAATGTATTCTCTTAACAGGCTTATGTAATGTTGGGCCAGCAAGCCCCGGTAAGCACATATGTAACAGGAAGGGGACGTGCTAGGGACATACACATAACAGGAAGGTACATACATAACAAGATGGGCGGGTTCTAGAATTAAGAAGGCTACTTAATCTTGGTCGTCTCTGAGCTGGCTTGGCCTTAAGTGCCCTGAGCTCTTCTCCAGGGGAGGATCTATGTCTCTTAACAGAAGGGAGTGGCCGTACTTAGGGTGGGGTGCTCTGATCACTCTTGCTGGCAGACACTCTTCAAGCAAATAGCAACAACCATGTATCTGCAGGCAGCATCTTAAACTTGGCATTATTACGGGGGACCCTGGGGGGACAACTTTTACTTAGGAGAATGTGACTGGGATTCACCTCCAGCTCACACGCGTGAAGCGCTCCCTTCACCAGAGACTTGGCTTCCCAGACTCTGAATTATGAGCGTAGAGAATATGTCCGCAAATACTCTCTTTCCTGGTTCTCAGTTTCCCACAGTGTCGAAAAAGAGGAAGGGCCTTGACCAGATGGATGGACCCAGGGCTGCATCAATGGGCTCGGGCACAGGAATGCTGATGAGGACCGTGCAGTGCTTCCATCTGTTCTGCACAGGGTCGCTGTGGGCTGGAGTCGACTTGTGGACTCCTAACAACAAATACAGCATCCTTAAGTGGTTGCATTTTGTAAAAGCTTAGAAGTTTCTGCTTTCTTTTCAGTGGAGGTATTTATCTGTTTTACTTTGTTATTGTTTGATTCTTTTTCATGTTTTTCTGTGTATGAACTGCAGAATCGGTAAAGCTATAGAGAGAGTATCTGGGTTCATGGTCCCTTGGGGGTTTGGCGGGAGCCCTGGCGGTGCAGTGGTTACACAGTGGGCTGCGATCTGCATGGTCATCAGTTTGAAACCACCAGCTGCTCTGAGGGAGAAAGACTGGGCTTTCTACTCCCATAAATCCTTGCGGTCTCAGAAACCCACAGAGGGTCACTATGAGTCATCATGGACACTATCTCAGAGAATTCGGGTTGTTTGGTTGGGGTGTGGCAAGGGAAGTTGGGTGGAAATGAGGAGGTACTAAAGGTGAGTACAAGAATGAAGAAAATGTTCTCAAACTGATTGTGGTGATGATTGAACAACTCTTCTTGATGTGATTGAGCTATGGAATTTTATGAGATGTGAATTGTATGCCAATGAAACCTTTTTAAAAATAGCATGTGAAAAAACTTAGACGAGAAGTTCAATACAACATTAAGCACTTACTCGTGTTCAATGCTTTAGCGTCTTTACAGAACTGTAGCACACATATGGAGAGGTGCCCAAGGTCTAGATGTGCAAGACCCATCCATTACCACAAAGCAGGATACTTACGTCCTCATCGCCCGGGCTAAGATATATCATTGCCTTCATCCTGAAAGTTCTCTGTCTTCTACCACGCACCCAACCCCACATCCCAACAATGAGTCAATCCTTGTGACCCTGTATAGAGTTTCCAAGACAGTAAAACCCTATAGGCACAGGCAGCCTCATCTTTCTTCTTCAGAGTGACTGGTGGGTTTGAACTACCACTCTGAGATTAACATCTCAATGGGCTCCAATCACTCACATCAAGTTGACTCCGACTTATAGGGACCTTGTAGGGTAGGGCACAATTGCCCCTGAGGGTTTCTGAGGTCGTAAATCTGTACGGGGAGCAGACAGACTCATCTTTCTTTCTCATGGAGATGGCTGGGTTTGAACCACCAACCTTGTGTGTCAGAACCCAATGTGTAACGCACGACACCCTTCTAACATACCAGGACTCCCTTCTAACATACATAGCAACTCAAGTTTTGTACCGTTTCCCATTCTTAATGCACAGAGGCACCAGGAGTACCCAACCACTTTCGTCAATCCACTGACAGGTTGGAAAAGGTCACAAGACATAACCTGAATGGGTTGGTCTTCAACTTAAAAAGCAAGGTGTTTTCTTTCCCACATTTTCCAAATCCCAGCTAACGTTTCCTTAGGCACTGCCTAAGGAAAGAGAGGAAATGGCAGAAGTTAAATTTTGTTCTATTCCTTGTTCAGGCGTCTGATCTTGAAAAGCAAAGAATGTGATTAAAATGGATTACAGACTATTAAACACAAACAGGAACAGAGTGATTGCAGTGTGCGCAGGCCAGTAATTAAAGCTTTAAAGAGGACCAAGTCGCCATCACTTAAAATGTTTATTTGTCAAGGTTGGTAACAAATATTGACACGAGAGCGTCTTTCTTCCTTTATTTTCCTCCGAGCATCAGGCTGTCCGCAATTAGTGAGTATGTGTTCCAGAATCAATATGGCCTCAGGTCTGAGACAGGAAGATCCATATATTTTTTTAATGAGTTGGCATAATAGCAGACTGGCTCCGTAAAGCAGGCCTGCTTGCAGCTTCATTCAATTAGTACTTCTTAGAAGACCAAGAGCAAGGAGGCAGAGGCAATCATGCCCTTAAATTAGCTCTAGCTTGAAGATGCCCTTCTGATAACCGTTTCAGAGAGACTTCTTAATGCATCGTTTATCTTGACTCTCCCGACACGCACTCGCCAAGCAACGGGTCTGAAGAGCATGGTGGGGGGATGAAAAGTAGGAACCAAAGGACACAGGGGAAAACAACTATGAATTCTTGGTGGAATCCAGACCTCCTGGAGTCATTGAACCCAGGTGGGCAGCCAAAGAGATTGCCCCGAGATCCTCTTTAAACCTCAAGCCAAAACTTTTCCAGGAAACCCACTTTGAACCAAACCACAGTTTAGCTCCATCAGCACACCGAGTCTCTCTTGGGCACGAGGCTCTTCGGGAGGTAGCTCTCCGTGAGGTCCGACTGAGAACAGCGTTTCAAAAGGTTAGATGAGAAGATTGCAGGGGCAGGGACTCTGTGTTGACGGTGGCGGCCTCATTTGGAAAGGGAGAGTGGACAGAGTCCTACCCGTTGAAGAAAGTACACATCACCGACTTGCACATGACGAATTTGTCACCCTGGTCTCTGCCTGGCTGTGTGTGCTGTGAAGTGCAATCCAATTTAGGTTAATCGCTGTCCTTTTGTGTAGGAGATTTGGGGCCGTGCTACTTGAATTAAAATCCCTTTCCTTCATCTGTCCAACACAAATCTGAACCAGCTTGTCCTTTGCTGACATCCCTGCAGGAGCGCATCACCATTGCCATGGCGACGGGGCCCTGGTGATCTGGACGGCCTCCTCTGTTTCCATCTGATGGTTTACAGAGCCCGTCACTGAGCACGCTCGGGCTGGGACACACTCCGCTCTCTCCATTTGCTCCTTCATACGTCTTGCTTCTGAGGCCGGGGAACCTGTCCGTCCCGCCACTGGGAAGCCCTTCCTGACTTCCTAAGCTTGAGAGGGGGTGCTCCTACGTGGTCTCCTCTGCACATGCCACCTTCACACATGCCACCTTCACACCTTCACACATGCCACCTTCACCTAAAATAATCATTAAAATATATAAGATAAGGTTCCTGGAGGGTAGGGTGGGGATGGAGAGGATAAAGGAGAACTGGTAGCAAAGCATTCAAGAAGAGAGAAAATGTTTGGGAACCGTTATGGATTGTTACAATATCTGTAAGAGCTCCCCATAAAATTACTTAAAAAAAGAAAGAATGTAGTGAGGTAATACAAGCAAAGCCCTGCCCTGTAAGAATTCACATTGTAGTAGATATTGTGTTGGGATAGATTAGGTGTGACACAGGAACCCCCAAATCACAGTGGCTTTGCCCAATGAATTTAATTTCTCACTCTAGCTATGTCTCTCCCGCAGTCAAGGAGACAAGAGGGAAGGGGACTATGCCTCACACTGAGGACCCACAACTTCACGGGGCCGTCCAGTGGAACAAGCAGCAGCTGGTAAGAGAGGCAGGAGCAACTCATCTGGGCTTGTCATTACTACCCAGAAGTGGCACATGTCGTGTGAATCACGCCTCACAGTTCAGAACTCGCCTACTGACTGCAAAGCCACCTGAGGAATGTCTGGCGGATACATCGTCTCACCACCCAGAGCACCACCACCACCACCACCCTTGTTAACACTCTCGCTTCTGTCGGAGTTCTACCGTGTGAAATTCAGAGGAGCGATTTCAACACACCTGGACTCCACAGACGGTGAATTTCTAGACGACCCAGTCATTCAGCACCTCCTCTGAGGGGACCCCATTTACGGTGGGAGGGTCACAAGGCACCAACGTGAGGGGCTAAGGACCCGGCAGTATTGCAAACAGCTGTCAATGAAGAAAGCAAGAGCCACCCGATGGCCACAATTCCAGTGAGAGGAGCCAGCGGTGGGTGAGGTGGGAGCGCGGAGACTGGCTCTGGGCGCAGAGTGGAGGGATCAGAGGAAGGCGGCCTGAGGGAGCTGGAGGGAAAGCCTGGCAGGAGGAGGAAACCAAGGCCCCTTCAAGGGGCAGCATTGCCAGGGCTGGCACAGGTCTCCACGGGGCGCAGCAGGAAGGTGACGGCAGCAAGAGGGAGAAAGAGAGCCAGTGGCCTGCCTCCAGTGAGCCATTTATCTCGGTGACACTTGTCCATGAGGCCCTCAAGCTGCCACCTGACTGACAGGTGACACTGGGGGGCAGAGACGGAGGTAGACCCCAGGTAGGTGGGCGAAGAGGTCACTGGAGGCAGGAGCCAGGTCGTGTCTGACCTCCCAGACCATGGCTGGGGGTTGGGAGCCAGTGGGAGGTGGGAAGCTCTCAGAGGATTTCAGGCAAAGGGAGGGAGAGTCGGACTTCCATTTCCAAAGTTCACTCTTGGCCCTGTGGGTGCCAGGAGGAAAGGGGAGTCAGAAGGAAGACAGCTGGGCCAGTGGGGGGCTGCTGGAGTGTCGGGGAGAAGGCTCATGAGCCGGATTAAGCCAGAAGCAATAGGAGTGAACAAGAGGACGACCCTCAGGGAGACGGATTGACGCAGCGGCTGTGACAGTGGGCCCGCACATAGGAACAATGGTGAGGACAGCGCAGGACCCGATGGATTTCCTTCTGCTGAGCGCAGGGTCGGTCGCTAGGGGCCAGGACTGATTCAATGGCACCTCACAGCCGTCACACCCTCCTCCCCCCCACCCGGAGGAAGTGGTCAGGTTCAGCTTTGACGGGCTACAGCGCGATGTGATCGTCCCCCTGCCTCACAGGGCCCTCCCTGCACGGTGCCATGCCCACCCTGTCTTCCCCGGGCTGCCCATACACAGCCTCCCAAACCTGCCCCTCCTGGCTTCTTCTGCTCAATCTCACCCGCAGGGAAGACGGATCAGGCCCATGCCCGTTGGGTGAAAAACAACGCGTTCCTGGTTTCCCAAGGCTGCTGGAACCAACCACCGTGGATAGGGGCCCGTGAAGATCACAAGTAGATTTTCCTGCCGTTCTGGGGTTAGAAATCCACATCAGGGGGCAGCGGATTGAGTCCTCCACAAAGCCCAAGCACCAAGGCGCTGCCGCCGAGTGGAGGCTGACGCACAGCGATGCTGCGACTCCCAGGTTGTAGCTGTTTTTAGCAAAATCACTTTATTGGGGGCTATTACAGCTCTTATCACAACCCAGCCAGCCAGCCATTGTGTCAAGCACATTTGTACATATGTTGCCATCACCATTTTCAAAACATTTTCTTTCTACTTGAGCCCTTGGTATCAGCTCATTTCCCCACTCCCCCATTTTCCCTCTCTCATGAACCCTTGATAATTTATACATATTTGTTTCATGTCTTACACCATCCGATGTCTCCCTTCACCCACGTTTCTGTTGGGGATTATATGTAGATCATTATGATCGGTTCCCCTTTTCTCCCCCACCTCCCCCTTCCCCTCCTGGTATCGCTACTCTCCTTATTGTTCCTGAGGGGACTATCTGTCCTGGATTCCCTGTGTTTCCAGCTCTTATCTGTACCAGTGTACATTTTCTGTCTGCCAGATTTGTAAGGCAGAATTGGGGTGATGAGAGTGGGCGTTGAGGGGTGGAGCATTAAAGAACTAGAGGAAAGTATCTGTCTCATTGATGCTGTACTGCACCCTGACTGGCTTGCGACTTGAGCCCCTTACCTGAGTAGTAGCCCCATCTTTCTTCCAAGGAGCAGTTGGTGGTTTTGAACTGCTGGCCTTGTGGATCACAGCCCAATGAGTAGCCGCTATCCCACTAGGGCTCCTCCTTAGATTTTTGAGAAAGAAACCATTCCATGCCTCTTGCTTAGTTCTTGGTGGCTGGTGGCAATCCTTGGTATTCCTTGGCTGTTTACAGATGCACCTGCTTCTAGCATCACAGTGTCTGCCTTCTTCCTGTGTGTGTGTGTGTGTGTATGTGTCTACTCTCCTCTTTTGTAAGACGCAGTTATACGGCCTCAGAGTCCACCCTGCTCCAGTTTGACCCAACTGATAATATCTTCTAAGAAAGACCTTATTTCACAAAAAAATAAAAGTCACACTCGCAGGTGCAGGCTTAGAACTTCAGCACAGCTCTTTTGCGGTGGGCACCGTTCAGTCCATCAGCTTGTCTAATGCACATGTCTAATGTTCTCAGGTTTGGAGCCTAGAGCCCTCTGGCTCCCTTTGACGGTGCTGCCAGAGGTCCAGCATTGAGAATCCGGTGGGAATTTGTCTTCTTTAGCATCTCATGCCTCTTGGTGGTCCCCATCCTGTCCCGCCAAGTGCTGGTGTTATGAGGGGTGGAGCTTGGGGTCCCAGACAGCGCCTTGGCCTGGGGCTCAGGTGTCCCCTGCTTGCTGCCAGCTTGAACGACGTATCTGACTTCTTTGGGTCACTTCTTGACCCAAAGAGATTTTGAGTAGCAGGCCCGGGGCCTATAGAGACCTGTACAACAAACTTGCTTGGCCTTGAGTAGTTTACAAAGCGCAAGTCAAATGGACCCTAACACCCTGTGATTTTCCCCAGTGTTGGAAGCTCCCCTCCATGGGAGCGCTAAGAGGTGACCAGTGGGGGCTGGCATGTTTGACTGTTGACGAGCTGGGCTGGTTCTCATTCCCATGATCTGCCTATCCAAGCGGTAAAATACTCTGGGACCCACTAGGCTGACTTTGTACAGTGCAGGGTTTTAAATAGCCTCTTCTCTTAGGGATGGTAATGAGGTTTCATAGCTATAAGGTCTCGCCAAGCAGGGCGTCGGAAGTGTGGAGTTTTCACGAATCCCAGGACAAATGGTGTTCCTCAGGAGAGGACTCTGCAGATCCCCAGCCCAAAGAGCAGTAGCCAGTCCTCCCCAGAGCCACACATGCTGAGACTGGGCGCCCGGCGCCCGTGGCCACCACCTGTACAGGAGTGCAGGAGTTCTCCACGGACCTCAGCCGGGAAAGGATGCAGCAGCAAGAAATAAAATAAAGTGAATCCAGTTGTGAAATTTTACTTTACTCATTCATTCATATATTCATTCATTGATTGGTTACTTAAATTCAGCCTTACAAGTGTGTATGTGGGGTGTGGCCGGGGGGTGGGGATTCAACCTGAAAATAGCTTTCTATTGCAAGAAGGGCCGCCCCAGATATTTAAATTAGAATCCCATCAGATGGGCATTTGCTCTCCAGTTTCACACACACACACACACACACACACACAGCCCATTCCAAATTGTAGCCATCTTATCAGAGTGGAACATCCCCATACAGCGCTCAGTATTCCTAGGCAGGCTCTCATGCAAGTACTAAGGAGGTCCGACCCTCTTTAACCTCAGAGAACAGAGGCGATTGGCCACGTTCAGAGTGGAATGGTGGTAGACCATGTGCCCAGTCCCCACCATTTTCCAGCGCCTCGTATTTGGTTGACCTTGCTCATTTAAGTAACTTTCCTGTACTCCAAAGTCACTTGATAAGTGAGTTCTATCTTGCTAAATGGTGGGCTGGGGCGGGCTCTTACTGGCCCATGAATACAGATAGCTTTATTTTCAGAAAATTTCCCAGAGACTTTACAACACACTGATAGCCAGAACTCAATCATAGAGGGAATATTTACACCACGGACATTGGCAAATGTTTCTACAAATGCTAACCCCCCCCACCCCAACTCCACCCCCGAGGAAAAGGCACAGTACTCTTAAATACTGAGGAACCCAGGCTAAGGCTAATGAGAAGAGGGGGAAGAAACAAAAGAGATACAAAGGTAAAACTGTCTCTTGCTTCAGGGAGACTGCTACCTTTTCCATATTCAGTTGAAACAATTTCCAACCACTTCTGCTGAAAAGTCTTCCTATGATGTTCTGGACAGAACAGTGGAGCCCACCCGGAAGTGGTGGAACATTTGGAATCTGATGTCTGGAATCCACTCCCAGGGGCTGCTCTGTTAGTAGTTCTGGTCCACAGCCTGGGCATCAAAACATTCCAGATTCCCCAACCGATTCGGCAATTCAGCCTGAACTCTTGCTTGGAGTTGGGAACACCGTGCATGTTCTCTTCAGAGCACCGAGTCCCAGGGAACTCTCAGAGACCTTGGTCAGTCTTTGTATAGCCAGGAAAGACTAGCTTTCCTAATAATCAGCCCCTGGCTCTCAGGGGAGGGAGTAGGAGTTGGGCTCTAACCGAAAGGTCAGCAGTTCCAAACCACCAACTGCTCCAAGGGAGAAAAAGGAGACTCTCTACTCCCATAAAGAGTAGTCTTTTTTTTTTATATGAGAAAGAGGTTTATATACAAAAGCAGTTGGATATTGAGAAAACATCTCAACCCAGTCCAGATCAAGTCCATAAGTCCGATATCAATCCATATGTCCAATTCCAATCTATAAAGTTCTCTTCAGACTCATGAAACACATGCAATGATGTTGAATGCAGGAAGATGACAGGCCAGTGGGTGGGAAGTCTGGTAGATTCAGTGGCTTTGTAAACATCTCAGTGCTGGCAGGGGTCTCCACGTGGCTTCTCCAGGTTCAGGGTTCTGACTGCATCAGGGTTGGCCCATGTGGCTTCTCCTCAGGGATGTCTAGCAGGTAGTGAGCAGAGTGAGAAGTGTCCTCCCGCCTCCAAAGAGGAAATGCAGAAGTGCCCAGAATTCTCAGGAGAAAGCCATGCCCACCCAGAGGCCTCAATCAAGGTTATATCTTGATTGACAGGCAAGACCCCACCCCTTCACTAGTAATTCCTCTCAAATTGACACCAGATTATGTAATTACCACACCAACTCATCCTGACCCTACAGGGTAGAATGGAATTGCTCTTGTGGGTTTCTGAGACAGAAAGTCTTTAAAAGAAAATCTCCTCTTTCTCCCAGGGAGTAGCTGATGGTTTTGAACTGCTGAGCTTGCAGTTGGCAACCCAAGGTGTAACCTCTATGCCACCAGGGTTCCAAAGCCTAACACTCCTGCCATGCTAATTTTTCTTTTTTTTTATAGTCATTTTATTAGGGGCTCATGCAACTCTTATCACAAACCATACATACATCAATTATGTAAAGCACATTTGTACATTCATTGCCCTCATCACTCTCAAAACATTTGCTCTCCAAGAGTTACAGTCTTGAAAACCCAAAAGGACAGTTCTACGCTGGCCTATAGGGTTACCGTGAGGCTGAACAGACTCGACAATAGTGAGGTTGAGTTTGGGGGTTAACTTTTGGGGGAAATACCAAAAGTATAGTATAGGATGGAAAGAACACTGAGTTTGACACCAGGTGGCCTTCTGAGTTTCGTCTCCTTGTCTAGAAAGTGATGATAAGACTATCATCATCGGGGTCTCATGAGGATCAGAGGCCTTGCTGATGAACATCAAGGATGGGAGTCTTCCATTTGGATGACAACTCAAGGCAAAGAAGACCGAAATCCTCACAATTGAACCAATAGGTCGCATCATGATAAATGGAGACAAGGTTGACATCGAGGGTCTTTGTCTCGCTTGACCACAGTCAGTGCTCATGGAAGCAGCAGTCCAGAGGTCAAACAATGAGTTGCGTTAGGTAAACCTGCTGCACGAGACCTATTCAGAGTGTTGCAAGGCAGCGGTGTTACTTTGAGGACTGGGGTGCCCCTGGCCCAAGTTACGGTGTTTTCCATGGCCTTGAAGTTGGACATTAAAGAAAGAAAACCAATGAAGAATGGATGCATTTGCATGGTGGTGCTGGGGAAGAATATTGAAAGTACCATGGACCGCTAGAAGGGCAAACAGATCTGTCTTGACCAGAGTGCTCCTTAGAGGCAAGGATGGAGAGAGTTCCTCTTACACACTTTGGACAGGTTGTCAGGAGAGACCAGTCCCTGAGACGGACCTCCTGTGTAGGACAGCTACCAAGAGGAAGGTCCTCAAGGAGCTGGATGACACAGTGGCTACAACAAAGGGCTCATGCACAGGGACAATTGTGAGGATGGCGCGGGGCCAGGCAGAGTGTCCTTTCCTGTGCATAAGGTCGCCATGGGTCAGAACGGACTCATTGGCACCTAACAAGAACAACCAGCTTTCTTTGACTACAAACAGCAGAATGCACAACTAACTTGGGATTTTCTTCTCTCTTGCCGTTGGCAGGGGTAGAGCAATTTCATGATGTTTGATTGCTAAACAACATCATTGAATGTTCAGTCTCTGCACGTAGCTGTCCTGCTATCCTTCGACTCTTTCGACTGTGAACTTGGGCTTTTTTTCCCATGGGTACAAATGGCTGATGCAGGTTCAGTCATCACATGCAGACATGAACCAATCTTTTCTTTAGTCCCATGGACCAAGATGGGGTTGCATGATCTAGCTGCAAGGGACCCAGAGGAAGCAGGTTGACAGCATGTTCTGCCTTGACAATGCTGGGGAGTCCGCAACAAGAAGGGAGCGGGGAGGTAAGGGCTATTGAAGGGGCACAAAGAGGTTGACGACAAGGCTGTGGATGCTGCTTGCAGCACATAAGCGCTCAGTCCCTATTAGTTACTCTTGCTCTTTCTCCTCTGGTTCCCCCACTTTTAAGTTCACCACATCATCCCCCTGCCCACCCTCCGTAATTCTCTATCCCAGAACCAGCCCCTCTCACAACACTCCAGGTAACACCTGGGCTCAGCAGATGGAAGGCTCTCTTAGCTCTTAGGGGGTTGAAATGCCCTAGGGTGTTTGGGTGCCCAGCTCCCTCTGGGTAACACTAGGAACTAGGGAATGAAGCCAGAGAGCCTCGTGTCAATAGAAGGTATGCCAACTTCATCTTCTCGAGCCTTCTGTTTATCGGCCATCCTTGTAATGAAGAGCCTCAGGGGAGGCTCTCCATCTGGGGAATTCCAACCTGCCAAGCAGACTGTGGTGCTCTTGACGGAACCCTCACAGAACAGGAATGAGTCATTCTCCAGGGAAGGCACCTCCCCAATTAGCAGCATGTAGGTCAAACCCCACTTGGGGCAACTTGGGGGTACCTTTCAGAATCTTTGTTACTGTGGTAGTTACATAATTACATATCAACTTGAAGTGTAGGGGTGGAGTCTAGCCTGTCAATCAGGTCACAGACTGATGGTCTTGTCATAAGGAGGATCCTGGGAACCTCCCTTCTCCCTCTGCTTCACCTGCCACTTGGAGACCTGCTGAAGACCTGCAGGAGTCCCGGAGATGCATCTGCTGCCAATGGATCCACAAGACTTTGCACCCACTGGCCTGTGATCTTCCCGCATTTTGCATCATTGCACGTGGCTGTGTGAGTCTGAAGAGGGGTTTATGAACTAGCATCAGACTTATGGGCTAATATCCGACTTATGGACTTGATCTGGACTGGGCTGGGATTTTTGACAGACGTGTAGTTCCTTCTTGACATAAAGCTCTCTTACACATGTATGAGTGTCACTGGGTTGGTTATCTAGTCCACGTGCCCTAACACAGCAGCAAAGAAGAGGTACCATCGGTGTGTAGCCTGAAATGAACCTGCTTTGGGCTTTGCAATGTAGCTAGTTCCTTAATGTGGTCCTTCCAGTCCTGGTCCCCCAGGTTGTGATGTATTTGTAAACTCTAGCCCAGGGGGTCAGCAAACTTCGGAGATGGAAGAGCCAATCTGTCCCTCACAAGAATTTAAAAATTATCCAAGAGTCATAAATATATTTTTACCAAAACTTGAAATCACCATTTTCTAAAGAATATGCTTTAATTTGTCTCAGTTTTATTTCGGAGGCTCAGGTCCGTACCGAAAGAGCCACATGTGACTGGAGAGGCACAGTTTTTTCTCGTTCATATACCTGTGGTCATAATCCCATCTGGGAGAGAGTTACCCACTATGCTAATGAGACAGGTTTAAGGTGGAACATATTGTGAGTCCCCGCCTTGCTTGAGGGTGTGACTCAAGTCACCACTCTTTGTTTCCTTGTGGGGATGGTCTGCAGAAGGCAGAAAGCACATCTCCATCAAAGCCATCCCTGTGACCTGCCCTTCCTGACAGAGTGCATGATGAAGACTAATGCTGGGTCACTGGTGGCCAACACCAAGCAGATGCCAGTTGCCTCCCCAAAAGACTCAGGTAACCATCTTGACATGAGTCCCAGTGTGCTTTGGGGCGTAGCTAAGCCTGCAAGACCTGCTTTCACTTTCAGATGTTTCCCTCGCTGGCTCTTGCTCTGCGTCTGGTTTGCCTCTGCCTGGTCTCTGCTCCTTGGGACATGTGGTGTGGCCCATGACCTGACCTGACCTGACTCTCCAGCTTCCTCAGTCTGTGGATGAGGACCATCCTCCAGACAGATGTCTAAACTTAGGACCTAGGACTTACCAGCCCCCCAAACTACTCAGGCCATTTCCTTAATGATTCATGCGTTTTGTGTAACATTGCAGTGAACTGCAGAACCCGGGAACGTGGGGGGTTATTGTAAGGGGAGGGGTAGTGGTTGATACCCGGGATATGGGCGTGGCACCAAATTTGGGGAGAGTTGGACATTCGAGACATCTTTAATCACCACCTCATTGGGACTAGTTGTGAGTTTTATCTTTCTAAGAGGAATTATTTATATATATATTTTGCAGGCTGAGAATGAACATGTCATGCTGTGTGTGCTTTTAAATCATGCTTTACAAAGTTATCATAGCCCAGAGAACAGACTCATCACCATCAAGTTGATTTTGACTCTTAGCAACTGTATACAGCGCAGGGTAGACCTGCCCCGGTGGGTTTCCAAGATGGTAACTCTTTATAGGAATAGAAAGCCTCCTCTTTCTACTGCTAGTGGCTCTTGATTTTGAACTGGTAACCTTGTGGTTAGCAGCCCAATGCTCCTGCATAGCATCATATAGCTGCATTATATCAAAGTTGGGAGGCAGAGACAAATAAAGCCACCAATCACCACCACACAAACACCTCCACTATTGTCAGGTTAGTGGCACTTCCTCTAACTCTGTTCCCATTACTTGTGTGTTTCTACATAATTACAATCACAACATGCAGACTATTTTCACTCTGTATTTCAACTTAAAAATTTAAAGTATTTATTGTGTACTGCTCCTACGGACTCGGGGGAGGCACTGAGCCGTGTAGAGCAGGGAGCAGTCAGGGTGTGTATTTTAAGAATCTGTGTTAAGGCTGCAGAACTGCTCCGCAGAGTTGGTGGGGTTGGGTAGCACACAGCTCAAATGCACACGCTGGTCACATCTTGGTCCATGAGAATGGCATCTCTTGGAGTTGTTCAAGGCACAATCTGTGCAGGTGTACATGGTGACCCTGGACACACGTTGGCGTGGGGTGGGGGTGGGGATGCAAGCCTGGCAACAAGGAAACCAATGAAATGGCCATGGCAATACTGTGAGCCCTAAGAGACTTGCAGTGCTGCTCATGGGCATCACCTGGTGGCTTCCTCCTTAGGCATAAGCCATGAGATCCTTGACTTTCCCCTTGATATTGTTTACAAGCATCACTTCACCGT
Source organism: Tenrec ecaudatus (assembly GCF_050624435.1). Classification (NCBI taxonomy): domain Eukaryota; kingdom Metazoa; phylum Chordata; class Mammalia; order Afrosoricida; family Tenrecidae; genus Tenrec; species Tenrec ecaudatus. The sequence continues at coordinate 14,593,059 of NC_134543.1, forward strand.
AGTAGTCTTAGGCATGAACGACGTTCCCTGTACTCAGATGCACTCTCTCTCCCTGGCATCTTATCATCCCCGTTGGGACACTTCCAGGAGCAAAGGGACTCTTTGAGAGAGCATGCATGACTCAGCTGCACTGGGATCATTGGCATGAATGACCGACCGACTGCCCCAGGCTCATCTCTCCCCCTGTGAAGCCTCCTCCCCAGGGAGTTTCATTTCTAGAAGAATCAGCGACCAATTGCACACAGCGTACTTACCGCGTGTCAAGAAGTTCTCCGGTTTCTCTCTGTCGATTGAAACCCTGTAATTTTGATGTTCCAGCAAAGTAAATTGCACTGTCGACATTTATTTATATTCCTTTCACATCCTCGGTCGCCAGAGACAGCTGAGAACATTGTCTTCTCCTCCCACCACGCCGCTATCATTTCTTAAGGATGTTGGTTTTTGTTTGGGGATGAACATCGCTCCTTTTGAGACTTTGAAGACGAGACGTTCACACATCAGAGGGCAGAGGGGGGAGAGAAAGAGCAGAGGGGGAGACTCAATGCCCGTTTCTCTGCTGTATTTGGAGGAAAGAAGAGGGAAAAGTCACATGTTGACTTAGAGAAATTATGTGAGTGTCATATTTAGATTTTTTTTCATCTGGGAGTGGCTCAGAGGTCCTCCTCCTTCTAATATTAAGATGCTTGCTCTTTCGCGTCCCCGTTCATTCTGACTCCCTTGGGGTTGTCCACGTCAAGAGCTTAGGAAGCTTCTGCTCTTGGACAACTCACTCACTCACAGAGTAGCCTGGCTTCTTTTTCAATGTGTTCAGGCCGCTGGAAGCAGCTCAGTATGGGATGCAGGGCTCCACTCCTTCCACTGCCAGCTGCTGTCGGTTGACTGGGACTCCTGATGGCCCCATGGGTCCAGGGAAGAGTGACGCTCTATTGCAGTGGTTCTCAACCTGTGGTTGAGACCCCTTTGCGGGTCAAACGACCCTTTCCCAGGGGTCGCCCGATTCATAACAGTAGCAAAATTACAGGCATGAAGTAGCCACGAAAATAATACTATGGTTGGGGCTTACCACCACATGAGGACTGTATTAAATAGTTGTGGCATTAGGAAGATGGAGAATCACTGCTCTAGGAGATTTAGAACCTCCAACCTTTTGGTTAATATCTGAGTACATCAACCATTTGCATCACCCAAGCACTCCGGAGTAGTGAGGAAACAAACAAACCTCAACGCCTTTGAATTCATAGCCAGCCTAGACAACTGCTCCTCGTGGTGGAGTTTTACTATAAATATTTACCAGAGCAGTCTCCTCTTTCTCCCAGAGAGAGTGGTGGTGTTGAACTGCCAAACTCCAAGGGCAGTGAATTACTGAATGTGGTTATTTTAGCAAAGTCTCTAACTCCCACCTTTTCCTGCATGGGTGGGAGATGATAGCGGTAGGATTCACCTGTAAGTCATTCTGAACAGGAGTCTCTGGATTCCAGAGTCGGGAATGTCATTTTGCTGTGTATGGAATGAGCCCCCGGAAAAGCCAGAGGAGGGATCTCCTTGCCAGCAAAGGCCAGGAGTGGAGTGCGTCCTCTGGACCCAAGTTTTGTGCTCAGCGAACCTCCTGGATCCAAAGGCCTGCTGCCAGGTCAGAGGAACAGCAGCAGAACCAGGAGCCGGAGTGTATAATGGGATGGCGGGCTTCCCGAAGGTACTCAGCTGTAAGCTTTAACCCGAAGGTGCCCAGCTCCAGCTCCCTCTGTCACCACACCCTGCTCCCTGGATTAAGTGCCAGCCAGCCTCCTCTGGCAGAAAGGACTCAGTCCTACAGCAGGGTGCCTTTGGGCATTTGTTAGCAGGCCTGAAAGAATGCTGTAGCATGTCCTGATAAACAACTCTGAGCGTTTCTCACCGGCATTCTACGCTGCTAACTTCCTTCATAAACCCTGTGACGGTGGATTTTGACTAGGAGTTCTGTGTAGCCATTGCAATGGATATTAGAAGAGAGAACCCTAGCTAAGACAACATACAACCTTGTGGGTAGCCATCCGGTACTTAACCTGCTCACCACCCACAGCGGGAAGCTACCCTAAGAGAATGTGGCAGATTACATTCTCATCAGCCCCCATTTCTGCACTTCTTGGTCCATGAGCCCACATTTCTCAGTCTTTCTTGGAATTGTGCATGACCATGTCACTGAATTCTGGCCCATGGTATGTGAGTCAACACATGGACTTTCAGGCTTGAGTATGGTCCATATGAATCTACCGTAAACAATCCTTGTTCTTTCCCCTCTGCCTGCTAAACGGAGAGGACTCTGAGGTCCTAGGAACTGGTGCACCTACCAGATGGAAGAATCCTGGGATCCTGGATCACTGAATGGAGCAGATCACTTTTAACCCACCTTGGAGCAATATATTCATGAGAAACAGGCCTATTGTGTTAAGTAACTGAGATGCGTGGCGTGACTTGTGACAGTGAAGGCTGCTTAGGAGGCAGAAACACAGAGGCACTTGGACCCTGTTAGCTCCTCCCAAGAGATCTTTAAGGAAACAATGGTAGCAACATTCTAGTGAATGAATGATTGTTGGTTGCGACTTTCTCTATGTCCTGGTTTTGCTACTATGAAGGAGGAATGTGATTTGATAGAGAAATTCAACCACAATTGCCTGTGATTCTATCTGCTTCCTGAAGGGAGCGGCACGGCATTCCTCCAGACCAGAACAACTTTTATTCAGCAAAATTCTTGGGGAGTCACTTGAGTGTGGAAAGATACTCTTCAGCACACGAGCCCAAATAATGGATCATATAGAGGAAATGAAAATCCCTGTTATTGTTATTAGGCGCATGCAGTCAGTCCCAGCCCATAGTGACCCTGTGCACAACAGAAGGAAACCCAGCCTGGTCCTGTACCATCCTCACAATGGTACCTAGGCTGGAGCCTGTCGCTGCACACGCTGTCAGGCCATCTCATGGAGGACCTTCCTCTCTTTGGCCGCCTCGCTACTTTACCCCATGGGATGTCCTTCTCCAGGTTGCTCCCAACACATGCCCAACCATGTGAGATGAAGTCTCGCGCGCCTTGCCTCTAAGGAGCAGTCTGGCCCTACTTCTTCCAAGACCCAGTGGTTTGTTCTTGTAGCAGTCCGTGATACTTTTAAAATTCTTCACCCGCACCATGATTCAAATACGTCAATTCTTCTCCAGTCTTCCTTATATAATTACGATCCACAAGAGGGAGAACGATGTGGTGGGGGTTAAGGAGTTCTCAGGTACTAGTGTGTGGGAGGAAGATGGTATTGAGTGACATCAGGAGTCCTTTGGAAAAAGGGAAGTTCCCGATGGAGGAAGCTAAAAGCACTTGTAGACCATGAGGGGCTAATATTCTATTTTAAATGCATCTGACGGGACTGATACAGCATCATTCCTTTGATTTCTCTCTAAATACTCGATGAATCAGCAGCTCACCTAACCTTGAGTCCATGGGCCATGGGGAGGGACTGAGATGAATTTCTGCCGAGTGAGCAACAAGGAGACTGGAGTGTTGGGGAGAAGTAGCTGAGACACAGACCCAACTGGAGAGTGCAGGAGAGACAAGCCCTTCTTCGCAAATATACCAGAGAAAGACTGATTCAAGGGACGGGGTTCTGATCCCCAGGTTCCATGCAGAAGGTGGCCATTAACCGCTATCAAGTTGGTTCTTAACTCATGGCAACCTGTGCACCAGGGAAGCAAGCTGTAGTACTTGGGAAATTTGAAAAATAAAAATATGGCAAGACCTTTCTTTCTATATTAGTTTGGAACTTCTACTGACACCTGATCAACACCACAGCAAAGCAAAAGCCTCCACTGACCAGTGAGAGATGACTGCCCATGAGGTGCCTTGAGTAGGAATTGAACCAGCTGCCTCACATGGAAGGCAAGCACTTCACCACCGGACCATCTCCGCCACCATGCAGAAGGTAAGATCGGTTATACAGAAAGGATCAAGTAACTTACCATCTAGTTGAGCAAATCTTTCTCCCGGTAAAACCTCCCAAGTGACTAACTAGGAGCATTTATCAACATACACATGAGGTGATATAAGGGAATGTAGTGGGACCCAGTGGAAAACAACTGTAAATAGAATGGATTCCCCAAGGTAGAGGTCACTGTTGGCCAGGGGTCAGTCAACTCCACGAGGCTGGGGACCAAGCATGGGGCTGGCTTGTCCTATGGCCTTGGCCTTCTGGTGGGGATGGAGGAAAGATCTGAGCTCAAGTTGATGGCTGGTTTTGTCCTAAGGAGGATGGGGGCTTGATCTTGGCTGAAAGGAAATCGGACCTTTCTATTCCCGGCCTGTCACAAAGGCAAGGCGTGAACCGGGCCAAGGTGCTAATGCAGATAAGGTGGTGAGCTGGTGCCCAGCCACACTCCTCGGTCTGATTAACCAACAGAAATGCCCTCCAGATGACCCCCTAGCCCTCGCCCTGGGTGACTGCTGTTCTGTCCCTTGGCGGTTTGCCAGCCTGAAAGGAAAATTCCTATGGTAATCAGTTGTCGGAGATCACAGCTCAGGACACAGAGAATTCTGTATTTTTCCTGCCTCTCTTAGGCACCATAGGGGCTCATCTCTTCCCAGATGAGCTGTCAGCTCATTGAAGGTCCACAGAGCGCCCGGCCCATTCCCATTCAATGTGTTCTTCACAAAATGTATCTGCTTCCCCTTTTCTTTTTACCACCACTGCCCTGCCGATACAATGTGACCACATGGATGCGTATAGAGATGTAATAGATGACTATTACTCTTTCACATATCCCACTCTTCCCATCAACCTCCCTCTTTACTGCCATGAAGGCTTCAATGTCTAAGTGGAAACTCGGTTAGCTCTATTGCCTTCCTGCCAGGATGTCAGTATAGATTAGCCCCGAAGAAAGCCAGAGGCCCGTGGGATGGCCAACAAATCCAAATGAACAAATCCCAGAAGGCTTGGAAGACAGAGACAGCTCAAGGCCTTTGCTTAGATACAGAGCAGCCCTGACAATCAAGAATCCATTAGTTTATTAGAATCCATTTCATCCCATTTGCTTCCACCCTACCTCCTCATTTGGACAGTCTCTCTGGAGACAAAGAGGCCATCTGCCCCAACCCAGAGTGGCAGTACAAGGGCTGCTAATGAGCACAGGGGTCAGCTTTGCTGACCTCTTTGTCGAGGCCTTGAGTTGACCTTGGGGAGTCCCCTGGCCCAAGGTCTAATGCTCAAGATTACTTTTTCAGAGACTCCAAGTTGTTTACACACTCATTTTTATAATCTGTAATTGGGGGTTAGCAGTTCCGATCTGGTATGTGGCTAGAGAAACCAATCCAGTGGCACTCCAAAGTGTATAAGAAAGAGCTTTATATCAAGAAGCAATTCTATGTCAAGAAAACATCCCAACCCAGTCCAACCCCAGTCCGTAAGTCCAAGATTAGTCCACAAATCCCTCTTCAGACTCGTGCAGCCACATGCACTGATGCAAAACATAGGAAGACCATGGGTGAGTGGGTGACAAGTTGTGCGGCTCCAAGGTTGGCGGCAACACGGCAAGGCTCCGGCGGTTCTCTGGGTGGCCATGAGCGGGACAGGAAAGGCAGAAAAGAGAGAAGTTGGTTCCCCGGAGCCTCCTGATGAGAAGGCCAGGCCCACACAGACGCACCATCAGGTCGTGACTTGATTGGCAGGTTGAAACCCACCCCTACACTTCTATAGATCTTCAAGTTGACATAACGCTATATAAGTACCAGAGTTGGTCCACCGCTCATTGGTCATCAGCATACTATGTGTTGCTATGATGCCGGAACAAAGGCCACCAGTATTTAAATACTCTAGTGGGCTCTTCAAATATTCCCTGGGGAAGGACATCATGCTTAAAGCACGGTGGCCATAAAGCAGAGGGGAGCAGAGAGAGGAGGCCCTCCATGAGATGGACTGACACGGTGGCGACTACAATGGGCTCAGGAATAGGAACAGTTGTGAGGTCGGTAGAGGACTGGGCAGTGTTTCGTTGTGCTGTGCACAGGATCCCACTGGGTTGGAACTGACCTGCTGACTCTTAAGGTCAGCATTTTGAACCTATCAGCGGCTCTTCTGGAGAATCAGGAGACGTTTTGACTCCTAAAGATTTATAACCTCAGAGACCGAAAGGTAGCAGGTTCTATTCGTTCTTTAGGGTCACTATGAGTTGGGACAGACTCAAAGGCCGGGAGTTTGGTTTGGAAGGTATCATCAGGGCACACGAGAACCTTCCCATCCTCCGATGTATCACTCCCACTCAACCCCACCCGGTCTCTACCCCATTCTCTATTCCAAAAGAGCTGAAAACCCTCCCAGAGTGAAGACTCCTCCCTCCTGGGTCACTCTGCTCCCTCTTACCCCTCATTCAGACTCTGCATCCTCCCTTTCAGAACCAGTTGACCTAAGTTCCCTCTCTCCAATACTCAGTTCTCCCCCATACTCCCTGTGCATTCTTTTCTTGGCCACTTCCTAGAATACTCAGAGAGCTATGCATCACTCCTTTTCACCACCTGTCTGTCACCTGAATCCATTTTCTAAGCTCCCAGCAGCCCTCACCCTTGTAAGCAGTGCCTTCTCCCCATGACACAAGACACAGCTGCCAGTTGCTCTCCTCATCTTCCTGTGACTACTCCTTTCCAATCAGATGCCCTCCTTCAGACTTGAACTGGGCAAGAAGAGGCAGGGGCTCTGAGGTCCCTTTCTGGTAAGCATGGCAGCTGTTCCGGTGGCCGTGATTAGGGTCCCATGTCAATGGTACCAATGGCACCAGCTGTTACACTCAGTGGTGCCTTCATAGAACCAGTACATTCTACAAGCTACCCAAAATTCTTGAATTGATTTCTTTTCTGTGTTCCTGTCTGGCAACTAACAGCCCTTATTTTTCCTTCCAATAAGACTGTGATCTCCTCAATGGCAAAGGTGGCTTCATTCCTGCTAGATCCACAGTCCAAGACCAACTCCTGGTGCACAATAGTCACTCAGTAATTGTGTTTGCAACTTGACTTCCGGGAGTAACCGGACCCCAATCAAGGAGACCTCCATGTGCTTGCAGCCTACTCTGGAGAGCTCGTGTGACTGCCAAGGAAGCAGGGTCTGTCCCTTGTGTGCACAGCTGCTCTCTCACTCTTGGAAATGTCTACCTCTGGCACCTCCTTTCCCCACCTTGTGTTTCTGTGTTGCGTTGAATGCTTTTCCTTTGTGTGACCCAGACTCGTGGGAAGCCAATGGGTAGTCTGTTGCCTTGCTCATGCCACTGTCCTCTTCCACCTTTTAACGCAGCAAGAAGACCGGGATGCCCTTCATTGTGGGGTCTGGATAATATATGCCGTGCAACATTTAGACGCTGCATGCGCTTGAACTAAGCAAGCTGTGCTCTATTTATGCATTCATGAAGGAAGTGCTCAAGATAATTCCCCTCCATCAAACGGAACCGAGCCCCGGCTCTCCTCAGTGAGGGATTGCAGGCTGTTTTCTCTGTATTTGTCAATGTGCTGCCCTTTAAGACGCCGTGTTTCGTCAGAGACAGCTGAATAAACACCTCTGAGAATCTGTCAGTGCAAACTGCGAGATCATTAATTGGTGCTGTAAAAAGAATAGCTGGGGAGATGCAACTGAGAGCAACCGTCACTTTTCCTGGCTTGAAACGAGTAACATTTGCATCTTTGGAAAGGATGTTGTGAAGTCACCCTAATGAATCGATGTTTTCCATCTATTTAAAGCTTCAAAGTGGATATTTTAGTCTCAAACAGCAGGTGTCTTCAAACAAGCTTCTACATTTGCCTGGACTTGGGAATCTTTTGATCTCTCTCTTGTCTCGTCCCTCTCTTCTTATTTCCTCATTGCCCATCAGACTCTCCACCGTACTACACAGCTCTGAAATGATTCCTGCAGTTTATTAATCTCTTCCCCTGGTTTAGGAGATGAAGGTGTTGCATTTCCTATTGGAGTTTATGGGTGCGTTTGTTTTGAATTGATTTTGAAGATGTGACAGCTGGAAAAATTTCCAAATGACTCACATAATTTGGGGAGAGGAGTTGCTTTCTGAAAACATAGCGGTTGTGTTTATTAACCCAAACCACGTGTTCATAAAACTGAAAGTGTTTGCATTATGTGCATTGGAAAAATACCCCACGGTCCTTTTTTAGGATAGAATTCTGGTTTGCAAGCAGCATTTGTTGTGAGTTTCAAAATCTGCTCTTAAGTTCCCCAAACCGTTTCCTATGAAATCTTCACTGCCTACAGTCTACTGTTTACTCTCCACAAATGAAAATCGGAGCAGACGATGTGGACTGCAAGGTTATACAACAAGCAACAGCTAGCTCACCTTTCACACTCATGCTCTGCGAAGTTCATCCACCTTGATCACTTTGTCTGATCCCCACAGTAACCCCGCGACACAAGCACAATCCCATTTGCAGGTGAAGAAGCAGAGTCCTCGACATTTTCACAAAGAGGGGCTCAAGATTAAGCAGAATCTGCAGATGGTTCAGTTCAACACACAATTAACCTGCACCTTCTGCTCAGAACTAAGGACACAAGGATGAATAAAAATGCAAAGTCTACCCTCAAGTTCAAGTTCAAAGGGCTTTTGATCCCAAATCTTTGTCTCTCTGTCTCAACAAGTCTGGAAAAGTTGCTCCACTCAACACCTTCCTTTCTTCTTTAACCTCCTTTCTTCTCATGGATTTGATAAACACACACGCTCCAAATCTCTCCTCAAATTTTCTTTCCAAATCCCCCAAATAGTTTTGCAAAACCCCCACCCCAACCCCCCAATCAATTTCCTACTCTGTTCACCCAAATTTAGCCTGTGTCACACATGCTTGGTACGTCCAGCTTGTTGCTTCTGAACCTTAGAATCATTTTCAATTTTTTTAACCACAGTCCACAGTTACAGGGCCACTGCTCTGAGAGAACTTTAAAAAGATGTCTCTTTTACAAAGAATCACAGCTTGGCAAGCAGGACCCACCCTTTTGCAGGGCACAACCTTCACAGTGACACAGGGCCAACTGCTCAGGATGGAATGCATTTGCCACTTTGCTACTGTCCATGGTCCTGACCAATCTCAGCACTCTAGGACACAGCTTCTTCTTTCTGCTACTCAGTGATCCCTGTTAAATGCTCCGGAAGCTCCTAGACCTCTACTTTTTATCTCAATAGGAACTCTGCCCTTTTTAATATTTTCAAAAAACAAATAAGAGCCAGTATCCCTGTCACAATGTATGAAGAGCAGATTCACATGGACTGGGTTTTCATTCCAGCCTCCCACGTGCTTGTGGAAACTTGGCTGAGTCACCCATCCTCTCTGGACTTGAGTTTTCCAGTCCTTAAAAGGAGGCAAAGACTAATACAATGCATTTAGAACTGCTTTGGGGATTAAATAAGATACTACGTGCAAGTTCTTGGAAAGTATTCTGTTTGTAGAACACATCGGCAAATATTTTCTAATCATAATAAAAATATAACAGTTATGAATGTGCAAGTATATGTAGTTTTACAACTTGCATAGTGCTTTTAATAGAATATTTCCTTATCTCCAGGAATTTGAAGAGCTATGTGCTTCTTAAACCTGTAGCATTCATGTTCCAGTAAGGAAACAGAAAACATACTTATTAGCTTACCGGAAAGAGTAGGACACAGGGACTACATTAAACCAATGCTGTAGGAGAGAGAAAAGTTAAAGGAGGCACTGAGCTGGCTGAGACACTGTAACTGGAGTCACCATCTGAGAGGTGGGACAGCAAAGGGAGGCAGGTGGAGTCTCCTGAAATGCAGGGATTGGAAGAGGGGCACCCCTCTGTCCCATGATTCTCCTGGCACATGAAGAAGAATGAATAGCAGCACCCTGATAAACTATTGACCAAGAAAGAAGGGCTTGGTTTGTTGCTATACTTAGTTGGTCTTCTCCCCCTCCCCCATGCTACAAGAAAACATTCAATATGTATGTTTTGTGAACAAGAAGATTTTTAAGACAAACATTCAAAACTTAGTAAAAGTCAAAGGATATTTCCCATCCTTCTATGCCAGTGCTAATTTGGAGCGTTGTCTAGTGGAGGCTTGTGTGTTGCTGTGATGCTTAGTAGGTCTCAACAGAGCTTCTATTAGAAGAGAGGGGAGGAAGAAAGGCCTGGTGATGAACTCCCCCCACCCCGCAAAATCAGCCAACAAAACAGACTCTGACAAATTATTTACTGCTTGAGAAAGATACATGGCAGCACATTGCACAGCGAGGACGATTGTGTGTGCCCTAGAAGAGATCACTCCAAGATCCCAGGTCTGGGGCCTGAGGTAACACTTGTCAGTTCTGTAATGAACTTAACATTTTTAGTTCACCATTCCTTTCCTGAATGATAAAATACTTGCTCCTACGTATCATAAATATCTTTCATTTCTTTGAATTCCCTTTCAATGGGTTTGGTCATCCTGCGGAGTGTTTCCTCGATCAATTAAGCAAGTCTTTTACATGTTTGCTGTATATTTGTATGAAAATCATGCATTTAAAATTTTCAAAGAATCACATCATTGTGAATGAGGGGGAGTGTAGAGTGGAGACCCAAAGCCCATCTATAGGCAACTGGACATTGCCTTACAGAATGTTCACAAGGAGGAGATGAGCCAGTCAGGGTACACTATAGCCCTGATGAAACATACAACTTTCCTCTAGTTCTTTAATGCTTCCTCCCCCACCCCCAATGACCCCAATTCTACCTTACAAATCTGGCTAGACCAGAGCATGTACACTGGTACAGATAAGGGCTGGAAACACAGGGAATCCAGGACAGATAAACCCCTCAGGAGCAATAATGAGAGCAGCGATACCAGGAGGGGAAGGGGAAAGTGGAGGCTAAAGGGAGAACTGATCACCAGGATCTACATTAACCCCCACCCTGGGGGACTGACAATAGAAAAGTGGGTGAAGGGGGACATTGGATAGTGTAAGACATGACAAAATAATAATAATTTATAAATTATCAAGGGTTCACGAGGGAAGGAGGTGAAAAATGAGGAGCTGATACCCAGGACTCAAGAAGAATGAAAATGTTTTGAGAATGATGATGGCAACAAATGTACAAATGCATTTGACACAATGGATAGATGTATGGATTATGATGAGTTATATGAACCCTCAATAAAATGATTTAAAAAAAGAAAACAATCGTTGTTGTTCGGTGGCTTGGAGTCCGTTCCAATTCATAGAGACCCTACACACACATGCCCCGAGCCTCCACTCTCGTCCCCGGGGCTCTCACGTTTGAGTCCATCAATACAGCCACTGTGTCGATCCGTCTCGTTAAGGGCCTTCCTCTTTTTCGCTACCGCTCTACTTTACCAAGCATGACGCCCTTCTCCAGGGACTGGTCTCTCCTGACCACATTCCAGTGTCTGTGAGACAGAGGCTCATCACCTTTGCCTCTAGGGAGCATTCTGGTCACACTTCTGCCAAGACTGGCTTGTTTGCTCTTTTGGCAGGCCAGGGTTCTTTGCATACTCTTCCTCAGCGCCGTGACTTAAATGCACGGGTTCTACATTGGGCTTCCTTGTTCAATGTCAAACTTTCCCATGCACATGATGTGATGGAAACACTATGGCTTGGGGCTGGCACAACTTAGTCCTCAAAGTAACCTCCTTGCTTTTCAATACTTTGAAGAGGTCTTGTGCAGCAGATTGACCTCATGCAAGATGGAGTCACAGAAGGTCATTTATTTGGTCAGAGTCATGCAGCTAGAAGGGTTCCCACTCAAGGCTGGCTCATGCCAAGCCCATGCTGCTCACCTGCCCTCGGTGCCTTACTTTTAAAAGAAAGAAAGACATGAAAAATATATGCACTGTGTGAATCAGTCGAGGAATTGCTGACCCACTCCACCTAAGGTTTGGCAAGCTAGAAGCCAGCGCTAGTAATGATGCATTCTCAGATAATCGGGATAGGAAGGTCAGAAAATGTCAAATGTGTATGTAAAGCAGGGAAAGCTCATGGAAATGGTCATGAGAATCAGGGAAGATGGCAGCAGTATTAACAACGGTCTGGATTTCCAGGTTAACACTAGGGTCCATCTGTCCAAGGCAGGGACTGATAACCAGGTAAACCGATCACCTTCCCTTCTCTCCCTTCTTCAGCCCTTACCCACGGGCTCCCAGACCACGTTACACAAGCAGGAAATGGCAGGCAGCTCAACCAAGCTGTGTCTGAGAAGTCCTTCAATGCTTCCCCAAGAGTCAAGGGAAAAGATGCTGTCTGGGAAAAAGTAGAAGAGCCACAGGCATGCAGGGTGCAAAACAGAGTCATAGGTTCCATTTCAGCTTTTAAAATTTGGAGTAAAACAAGTACTCCCTCAATGAGAGAACATTTTGTTTTCTTAAATGGCATTCCATGATGGTCACCTTCCCAACACAATTGCTAAAGACAAAGAGGGTGCATAAGCAAATGTGACAAAGAAAGCTGATGGAGCCTGGCTATCAAAAGATATAGCATCTGGGGTCTTAAAGGCTTGAAAGTAAACACGGGGCCATCTAGCTCAGAAGCAACAAAGCCTACATGGAAGAAGCACACCAGCCTGTGTGATCACGAGGTGTTGAAGGGATCAGGGATCAGGCATCAAAGAAGAAAAAGAAATCAAATCATTGTGAATGAGGGAGAGTGTAGAGTGGAGACCCAAGACCCATCTGTAGGTAACAGGACATCCCATAACAGAAGGGCTGTAGGGAGGAGATGAGCCAGTCAGGGTGCAGGGTAGCAAAAGTGAACCATACAACTTTCCTCTAGTTCTTAAATGCTCCCCTCACCACCACTATCGTGATCCCAATTCTACCTTACAAATCTGGCTGAACCAGAGGATGTGCACTGGCACAGACAGGAACTGGAAACACAGGGAATCCAGGACAGAAGACCCCTTCAGGACCAGTGGTGAGAGTGACGATATGGGGATGGTGGAGGGGAGGGGTGGGGAGGGTAGAAAGGGGGAACCAATTACAAAGATCTACATATAACCTCCTCCCTGGAGGATAGACAACAGAAAAGTGGGTGAAAGGAGACGTTGGACAGTGTAAGATATGACAAAATAATAATAATTTGTAAATTATAAAGGGTTCATGAGGAAGGGGAGGGGGGAATGAGAAGCTGAATCCAAGGGCTCAAGCAGAAAGCCAGTGTTTTGAGAATGATGACGGCAACAAATGTACAGATGTGCTTGACACAATGGATGGATGGATGGATTGTGATAAGAGTTGTATGAGCCCCTAATAAAATAACTTTTAAAAATTCAGAGTAGACATTGTCCTTTAGTCACTTAAGTTCAGTCACCAAGTCCCACTGATTGCAGATCTTAAATGGAACCGGTTGACCTGTTGCTGTCAGGTCGATTCTGACTCACAGCAACCCTGTGGGACAGAGGACACGCCCCCACCCCCACCCCCACCCTCACAGGGTTTCTAAGACACGAATCTTTACAGAAGCAGTGGCTACATTTTTCTCCCTTGGAGAAGCAGGTGGGTTTGAACCATCAATCTTTCTGTTAGCAAATGAGCACTTAGGCACTGCAACATAGGCCCCTGCCTCTGCCCCTGCATGCCCACTGCCCTAGCTAGACGGTGTTATCGTTTCTGGACCGGACTATTTGAAGCGAATTCTCACTTGCTCTTCCTGCCTTTGGGTTCACCACTTCCGGTGTTGGGTGCCTGATTAGTGTTTCTAAAACACGAGTTTCATATAACGCCCCTGCTTCGGGGGAAACAATAATGACACATCATACCAGGTTGGCTAAAGTCAAAATTTCTGTAGTTCCGTCAGCCCTTGATCCCAGGCACCTATTCTGAGCTAGTATCCTGCCTCATCAGGCCAGGCTCTTTCCCAAGACACACCGGGGTCTTGCCCTTCCTAACCTACCGTGCTCTTGCACATGCTGTCCCTGCTCATTGGCTCCACCTCAAACCTTAGAGCCCAGTGCAAATGGCAATTCCTCCCGGAAGCCTCCTTCTTTCTCTGCAGGCAGAATTAGCCACTCCAGAATCTTGCCAGAGGGCACATGTATATTATAGTACGTATTACATTGTGTGTTGTGTAGCTAGGTGCCATCAAGCCGGTCCCGACTCACAGCGACTCTATTTCAGCATCGTGCCTTGTATAGTTTCCATTTACGTGACGCTGACTTCTCTGCCGCATGGTGAGTTCGTGGGTAGGAACGGACATCTTCTTCATGTCTCACCAGGTGCACTGTGAGTATTGCTTGGTTAATGGGTGAGTTTGTGTCCCCAGACTAATAGAGATGTTAAATTTTTAAAAACGTCCATGCAAAGAAGTAGTCATATTTGGGCTAATATAAAGTTCAATTCCATTTTTAAATATGTAGAGAGAGATATCAACATGTGTAGAAAAAGTAACTCTATGTATGTAGAAAAACTTCTCAAAAGGTTGATGGACAATTGTCAACAGGGTGATCAGTGGAGCCTGAGACTGAGGGGACTACGGAGAGAAATTTCGCTTTTTTCCTTATATCCTTCCTAAACTGAGGTCTATACTTCATTACTTAAATAATTAATATTTAAAAAACAAAATACATAGCAGCCATATTTTAAAAATCATTTTATTGGGGGCTCATACAACTCTTATCACAACCCATACATCCACCCATCGTGTCAAGCACATTTGGACATTTGTTGCCATCATCATTCTCAAAGCATTTGCTTTCTACTTGAGCCCTTGGTGTCAGCTCCTCATTTTTCCCCTCCCTCCCCATTCCCCTCTTCCTAATGAACCCTTGATAATTTATGTTATTATGATTTTATCATATCTTGCACTGCCTGACATCTCCCTTCACCCACTTTTTTTGTTGTTTGTCTCCCAGGGAGGGGTTATATGTAGATCCTTGTAATTGATTCCCCCTTTCCACCCCATCCTCCTGGTATCTCCACTCTCACCATTGGTCCTGAAGGGATCATCCATCCTGGATTCCCTGTGTTTCCAGTTCCTGTCTGTACCAGTGTACACCCTCTGGTCTAGCCAGATTTGTAAGGTAGAATTGGGATCATGATAGTGGGGGTGGGGGAGGAAGCATTTAGGAACTAGAGGAAAGTTGTATGTTTCATCATTGCTACCCTGCACCCTGACTGAGCAGCCATATTTTTAAGTAACTCCTAGAAATTTAGAAGACAATGATGAAAAATATGCAAATTTTGTGTTGTCCTACTCGTGTTACCACCACTCGCTCCATCCCAGGTGATTTTTTGAAATCCCAGGTGAAGAGGCGCCCAAGGCAAGCTGGTCTTCGTGCACCCTCATTCGAGATTGTGTTGTGTCCCTCAACAAGATGTGTTGAAGGCATATGTCCTTGTTCCTGTGGGTATGACCCTGACGGGAAATTGAGCTTTGCTTCCGTTACGGAAATGAAGTTATACCCGAGTAGGGTGGGTCCTGAACCTAATCACTTCTGAGCCTTGTGTTTGTTAAATCAAAAATAGATACAGACAAACACAGGGGAGTGGGGGAGGAAAACACCGTATGAAGAAAGATCTATCTCCGAACCCAGAAACACCAAGGATTGCCAGATCTTATAAGCTGAAAGTAGAGGCGTGCTCTGAATTCAGACTTCTCATCTCTTGAACTGTGAGAAAATAAATTTATTTTATTTAATGTCCTCTGTCTGTGATATCTTTCATAACAGCAACACTAAGAAACTAGCGCTGCTCTCTGTGCTGATGTGACAAAGCAGCAGAATCGGTCTCCAGTGAGACGGAGGTTTTAGGGCAGAGGGACGTCTACCCAGCTGGAAGGCTCAGGTAGACTCAGCTGGTCTGGGTTCAGGTGGTAAACACATAGGTGTTCGTCACTGGCTCCACCCAACCACGGCCACCACTGCTGCATCCGGGTCATGGTAAGAGAAAGCTTCTGTTCTGCTGAAGAAGTCCTCCTCTCCTTCCTCATGTTCTGTGGTGGGACAGTCAGTCTGAGTGCCCCTCCGTCCCTCAGATTAGCCAGTCATAATGCCTCATACCTGATTCTCTGTGGTTGGTTGGAGGAGTGGCAGGGAGACTTAGCAGGTCCAGTGAGAGTCAGAGATTTGAAAGATGCACGTTGGAAGAAAGAAGTTATCCATTCATTTGGGTTGCACATAAAGGTCTTTATAGTGTTGCCCTCACAATGTAAGTCATTTCCTGCCCCCACCCTTTGTGACAGGAGCTTATCCAAGGCAGGAAAGGATGAGGCCAATGTGCAAAGAGGGGGCGGAAAACCCACAACAATACCAAAAGACAGTGATAATTTTGAAACAACACTTGAATTCCTTGATCCAGCCATTCCTGAAGCCAGCTTCACCTTGAGAATGCAGTTTTGTAAGTTCATAACTTCCTTCACATACAATCTAAAATGTACCGACGGAAACTAACCCCATCAGAAAGTAGAGACCTCGTCGTCTCCATTAACTGACTGGATTGTGGGCAATTTATTTCTTTTATGTAGGAGATACATATCTTGTATGGTCTCATTTCCCACAGCTGAAAAAATATGACAGACTATCTTCCTCCCCAATCTGTGATGCTATTTATTATATCATAGCTCCCCGCCTGACTCCTAGACCCATACGATTTCCCTGACAACACTCCCTCTCCTTCCATCCCCAAAGGTTTACGTCCTAATTGCTCCTGACTCCACCAGGCAGTGGCACTGGTGTGGCCAAGTTTATTCAAGGACAGCTGGGAACAGGAATAAGTACGTGGTCTGACTCTGAGCCCGGGGTCTAATTATTGGTCACTTGAAGAAGGCTACTTCTCTTCTCCCCTCTCTTGTTTCAAAAGACATTTGTAGTGAAAGGAAAACAATGCGCACTTGGGAAATTAGTCCAAGAAATTAAGAGTCCATCCCAGCTACAATAATTACTCAATCCATGGCCAATCTGATTGCATTTACAGGGCCACCCACTTCTCCATCTGAAGATAATTTTGAAGCAAACCACAGGTATTCTATCAGTCCATCCACATTCATTTTGGCTTGTAATAGTGTGTGTGTGTGTGTGTGTGTGTGTGCAAGGGCTCCTTAAAGCATCCCATTTTCTAAGGTCTAATAAATCCTTCTGCTGGCTCAGTATGTATTTGTGGAAGAAGCAAATGCGCATTGTGCTTTGTAATGGCTTTTGAGAAAGAATATTCCTTTTCCATCTCTGCCTAAGACCATAAGGCTCTTTCCATGTTAAAGTCCACATTATCCAGAGACAGAGAATTTCTCTTTTCACTTGCCTGGGCTTCATCTGGTCCCATTCAGCTCGAAGCATCCCGGCTGCAGGTTGCCTGGGGCTGAGGAAATGCATCCTTCCCTTCAGATAGGACAGACAGACCCTACTCCTGCTCTAGGTACAGTGTGGCAGAAGCTCCCCACCGAGACTCCAACTGATCATGTTTTGGATCTTTTCGGAACGACTAGAGAAGTTCATACGGCCCATGCGCTGACACGGCTCGTTTCAAAGACCACTGCAGTTAGGCTTCCTCCTTTCCAAATTACCCAGCATGGCTGGCTGTCAGGGTGGGAGGTGGAGAGGCCTCTATAATTACAGCTTTCGTACAGTCTTTCAGTTCTGTGACTATCTCAAGGAGGAGTGTAAGGGTGACTCCCCCTCCCCCAATGAAGACTCTCTTCCCCATTTCTCTCTCCAGAGAAGGCGGCACCGTCTAGTGCAGCTGAGGTTGACGATTGCTGTCTAACAAACTTAGAGGCTGAAAATAACAATCCGTTTATTATGTTTGCCAGGCACGGAAACATTGGGGCAGGGCTCAGGTGGGAAACGCTTCCGCTCCATCTGTGTTTGGCTGGGACTGGTCTAGAGAATCCAAGACTCCACTCACACATCGGGGGGCTTTGGTGGGCACGGGTCGCATTCACTTCCTTTCCCTGTAGTCGTAAGACCTTTCTAAGTAGTCTCTCCAAGAGGATACTCACTCGTCCGCATCATGACTCAGCACTGGCGGTCCTCGAGGGAGAAAGGGGGACCTGACATCTCTGCAGGCCTGGCAGCCGGCCCTGGGGGAACACAGTGTATTCTGCTTATTCGGTTGGTTGAGGTGATCCAGCGTCCACGCAGAGTCAGCAGGAAAGCTACATACCTATGTCAAAGAAGGAGTGGCGATCTTCAATCCTCCACAGGTAAGGAGAGGAAGTGTCTGGATCTTTTGTGACCACGAGACAGCACAATGGTCCTACTTACAGGATCTGTCCCAGGAGCTTTGAAAACGGAAACACATCCATCAGCATTTTGAAACAAAACTTCATTCCCATGGTATATGAGACCTTCAGGTGCTGATCTCTTTTCCTGTCCTCGGCCTTCGAAGGGAAGGGCATACATCTCCAGAGTGCAAGAGAGAGTATCCACTGTGTTAAAATAATAAGTGGCAGGTGCCTCCCGAGCTCAAACGTTGGCTTTGCTGGCTTCTGGCTGCTAAGGAGCAAATCTGGTGACTGAAGGTAACTTGAATCACTAGCCCAGGCTACCTCCGTCAAAGTGTTTCCATTCTTGTAGGATGGACCGCCAAGTCACTTCTGCACTCGGAGGCCAAAGACTCCAGTGATGGGAAGGTAAGGACTTTGATCCTACCTTCGTAGACTGGACTTCTCCTTAATGACTTTTGACAAATTACTTAGCATCTCTTTATTAGTCAAATAGAAATTAAAAGGTTTACTATAGTGGGCTTATGAGAATTAGAAACCGAACAGAAAGGATTTAATTCAATGTTTGGAACACATAATAGGCATGTGTTAGAGTTGTCTAGAGGACACCACCAGTGACCTCCATCTATGCATAAGAAAGAACTTCATATCAAGAAAGAATTTTGTATCAAGGTGTCCCAGTCCAGTCTAACTCAAGCTCATGGGTCCACTGCTAGCTGGAGCCCTCTTCAGATTCACATAGCTGCAGGCCGATGAAGCAGAAGTGGGAAGAAGAAGATCACAGGTGAGTGAGAGCTGAATCAAGGAGATCCAAGGTTAGGGGAACAAGGCAGCATGAAGACAGCTCCCAGCCACAGAGACCCACAGAGGGCCACCTCTGGAAGCATGGTTGGAATCCCAGCAAGCAAGGAGCGTGAAGGGCCAAACAGAAACAAGTAGGAGGCAGGCTACCACCTGATTGACAGATTGGACTACACCCCAACCTCCACACAGGTGGCATAAAATCTAACCATTACAAGGTAAGAATTAATTCCGTTCTTTTCTTTCTCTCTTCTCTTTTACTCTATTTCTTATTCCTTTATTATTTTATTTTTATCTCCTTTATTTCTTCTTCTTTTCCTTCCTTGTGATTTTTCTTTCCTCCTTTTGTTCTCATTCTTTGTAACCAGAATACATGAATCAATCCCCCATGCAGATCTCTAACCACCCATCATCCTAACCACCCATCATCCTTTTGTGTTCCCCTTTCCATGACTTTCCTCAAATCATCCCCATTTCCTAGGGTGCCTTTCACCTGCTTAATGTTTCAGGGTCTTTCTTAGTTTCCATTATATTTGGGTTGTGAAATATTTGCTGTCCATCTCACCGGGAACTCACCTCTTCCTACTGTCAACACCTATAGTTCTGGCCTGTGCTAAGTAGTTCCAGCCAAGTTGTTGATTCTGTTTGAGTTTTATATTCTCTGGCTATAAAAAGGGGGTATAAAGCTAGGTAATTCTATTATTGGTGTCCTTTCCACTGCAAGTGGTTAAAAATACTATTCAATTTATCTTAAATAAACAAACAACCAAAAAGTAATTTATTTCATGATATAAATTGAAAATACCAAAGTTAGTGTCCAAGTCAGCTAGATTCAGGAGCTCAAACAATAACGTGAATAATCAGTTGCTCTTTCTATTACTGGCTCTTTTTTCCTTCTCTCGTGGTTTCATTCTCAGGAGGACTTTTATAAATCCATTCTAACAGTGCTTCTTTCAGAGTAAAGCTCCCAATGCTGCCTCATTAGGCTTCACTGAACTCCGAGCTCATCTATGAGCCAATCACGGTGGTCAGAAAAATAAGTCTTCTGATGTGTCCAAGTTGACTCTCATGCCCAACTTGAACCTGGGAATATGAGGGGTTACTCCACTCCCCCCTTTAAAAAACACAGAAAATAAACCTCCTCTAAGCAGAGCTTGTGAAGTATGCATTTTTCCAGCTAGGCGAGCATCCAGCAGCTCACTCCAAGGTAGTGCACCCAGTGGCATTGCCTAGGAAGGTCTCTCTGGTCACATTGAATTTTTCATAGAAGCGGTTTTGCTCAACATTCCAGCATTCCAAGAGGTATGATCAAAACCAATGGTTTGAAGAAAGAAGTCCAAGCTGCACTGAAGGCATCAGTGAAAAATAAGACCCCAGACATTTATAGAATACCATTTGAAATGTTTCAATAAGTTGATGAAGCACTGGAAGCACTCGGTCACCTCTGACAAGAAATTTATCATCCAACAATCCTTGCAGCTGTACATCAAAGGGGAGCTGCCAGAAATCCAAGCCCGATTCAGAAGAGGATGTGGCACGAGGTATATCATTGCTGACATCTGATGGATCTTGACTGAAAGTAGAGAATTCCAGAAAGATGATTACTTATATTTTATTAGCTATGCAAAGGTTTCTGACTGGGTGGATCATAACAAACTATGGGTGCATTAAGAATGAGAATTCTACAACACTGCATTGCGCTCATGCAGAACCTGCTCGTGGATCACGAGACCACAGTCGCTTGAACAAACAAGGAAATATTTATTACATGGTCTAGCATCAGGAGATGTCTGTGTCAGTGTGGTAACCTTTCACTATACTTATGCAACCTGTATGCTGAGCATATGATCTGGGAATGTGGACAATATAAAAAAATTAAAGTTATCAAATATTTCATTTTGCTTGGATCCATAATCAATGCTCATGGAAGCAGCAGTCAACAAACAAGCAAATGATACATTGCATTGGGTCTTGCTGCACAAGACCTCTTTAAAATGTTGAAGAACAAAGAGGTAACTTTGAGGACTAAGGAGTACCTGACCAAAGTCGTGATATTTTCAATTGCCTCATATGTATGTAGAAGCTGGACATTGACTAAGGCAGATACAAAGATAATTGATTAATTTTAATTATGGGGATGGTGAAAAAAATATTGAAAGTACCATGGACTTCCAAAAGAATATGCAGATATGACTTTCAAATTCAGCCAGAATTCTTCTTAGAAGCTAGGATGGTGAGCCTCATCTCACTTACTTTGGACATGTTATCAGGAGAAACAAGCACACAAACAAGCTACACTCACTGCCATCAACTCGACTCTGACTGATAACAACCCGATAGAACAGGATAGAACTGCCCTGCAGTTTCCAAGGCTGTAAATCTTTACAGGAGAAGAAAACCTCAACCTTCCCGTGTGAAGCTGCCGGTAGTTTCAAACCAGTCACCTTGTGGTTACCAAACCACTGCTTATCCACTACACCACCAGGGCTCCTTTGAGGAGAGACCAGTCCCTGGTAAAGGACATCATGCTTGGTAAAGTAGAGGGGCAGATTAAAAGAGGAAGCTTCTCGACCAGATTAATTGACAGGGTGGCTGCAACAAGGGGCTCAGGCATCAGCACCATTGTGAGGATGGCACAGGACCAGGCAGGGTTTCCTTCTGTTGTACAGAGGGTCCCTGTGAGTTGGAAACAACTCAGGGGAACTTACCAACCACGACCAACATACTCAATACACACTAATAAAACTCACCAACCACCAGCATACTCAACACACACCAATAGAACTCACCAACCACCAGCATACTCAAGACACACCAATAAATCTCACCAACCACCAGCATACTCAATACACACCAATAAATCTCACCAACTACCAACATACTCAATACACACTAATAAAACTCACCAACCACCAGCATACTCAATACACACCAATAGAACTCACCAACCACCAGCATACTCAATACACACCAATAAAACTCACCAACCACCAGCATACTCAATACACACCAATAAATCTCACCAACCACCAACATACTCAATACACACTAATAAAAGTCACCAACCACTAACATACGCAACACACACCAATAAAACTCACCAACCACCAACATACTCAATACACACTAATAAAAGTCACCAACCACCAACATACTCAATACACACCAATAAAACTCACCAACCACCAACATACTCAATACACACTAATAAAACTCACCAACCACTAACATACGCAACACACACCAATAAAGCCAAACTCACTCCCACTGAGTCTATTCTGACTACACAGACCCTATAGGATAGAACAGAACTGCCCTTTCTAAGATGTGTGCGGAGTAGAAAGCTCCGTCTTTCTCCAATGGAGCTACTGGTGGCTTTGAATGGCTGCTGCTGTGGTTAGCAGCCTAACGCATAACACCCTAAGCCCCCAGGGCTCCTGGCTACACTAATGGTGGGGAGCAAAAAGGAACAGGCACGCTGCCATGAAAACTTTAAGTTGAGAAAGGAAGTCAACACTCAGTGGTCCTAAGTCGTTGATGGCTCAATGGTAGAATCCGCATCTCGCAGATGGAAAACTTGCGTGCTTCCCAGTCGATGCGTTCCACATGTAGCCACTGTTGTTATACTTTCTGTTGTTTGGCCGCCAAACACGTTTCGTTGGAGCTTCTAAGGGAGCACGCACTAGGAAGGAGGATCTGGGGGTTCCTTCTGGAGATCGGCCACTGCAAACCTGATGTGACAAAATGAAAGGATCTTAAAGCAATCCCGGGGATAGTGCAGGACGAGAAAGCATTTTGTCCTACTGTACAGGAAGTCACCGTGGGTCAGGGGTCGATGTGCTGACAGCTCACAGCAGTCCACGCATGCACCAAATCCTTTTGGGACGTGGTAGAGCATGTCCTTTTGGGACGTGGTAGAGCAACATGCCCGCCTTGAAGATGATGGTAGGGCGAGTTCCCCAAGTAGCCAATCCAGCCCTCCTGAGCTATGTCTCTCTAGATTGTCCTCGGTACTCTGCATGGACACGGTATCCCATGGGTACTCTCCAGAGGATATAAATTTCCCTTCTTGGAGCCGAGTTCTGTTAGTTTAATTGGGTTGCATTAGTTACAAATTGACCTATTTGCATTTATTAGAATATCAAGCTAACAATGACTAAAATCAGCGGTTCTCAACCTGAAGGTTTCGGCCCCTTTTGGGGTCAAACAACCCTTTCACAAGGGTAACCCAATTCATAACAGTAGCAAAATTAAAGTGATGAAGTAGGAACAAAAATAATTTTATGGTTGGGGGGGTGTCACTACAACACGAGGAACTGTCTGAAAGGGTCATAGAGGCAGATTGAGACCCACTGAATGATGACACATCTGGAGGGGAGCCGTCACTGGCACTAACTTGTTATTAGGTGCCATCGAGTCAGTTACGACTCATAGGGACCTTATGCACAACAGAATGCAACGTTGTGAATGATGGATTGGCATAAAACTTGTAAGTGCCCCCCAATAAAATGCTTAATAATAAGAAGAAGAATGCAACATTGTCCAGTCCTGCACCAGCCTCACAATGGTTCCTGTGCCTGAGCCCATTGTTGCAGCCATGGTGTCAGTCCATCCTTTGAGGGCCTTCCTCTGCTGTCCCTCCACTTTACCAAGCACAATGTCTTCCTCCAGGGACTGCTCTCTCCTGACTACATGTCCAAAGTACAGAAGACAAAGTCTCACCATCCTTGCCTCTAAGGAGCACTCTGGACAGCCTTTTCCCAAGACAGATTGTTTGTCCTTTTAGCATTCCCTGATGCCTTCACTATTCTTTGCCAACACCACAATTCAAACACCTCGATTCTTCTTGGGTTTTCTTTATTCAGTGTCCAATGTTTACATGCATATAAGGTGACTGAAAATAAATAAGTGACAAGTCAAAAGCCAACATACTGTGATTTAGTAGTACCTTTCTAACTGATGGGATTCTCCAATTCTAGTGTGGCAGTTTCATAATCTCCTGTCAACGTGCAATGGGGTGGGGTCTAGCCTATCAGGTTGCAGCTTGATGACCTCATTTGGAGATGTGGAGGAGATAAATAGCTCACTGGAGGCCAAATACACTCTCTTCTTCGTATCCCTGCTGACAAGCCACATGGCGCGACACTGATGGAGCCAGAGTCCTGGAGCTGGAGGAGCCACATGGAGACCCACACCAACTCTGAGATATTCCACCGCCACTGGACCCACAAGATGTTCCACCCACTGACCTGTGATCTTCCTGTAATCGGCATCATTGCATGTGTTGCATGAGTCTGAAGAGGGATTTATAGACTGTGTCTCAGACATACAGGCTAATTTCAGACGTATGGACTTGATCTGGACTGGGCTGGAATGTTCTCTTAATATATAATTACTCTTTTATATAAAGCTCTTTCTTATTCACATGAGTGTCTATGAATTTGTTTCTCTAGTCCACCCAGACGAACACATCCAGTCAATGCATCTGCACTGACGTAAGAAGAAAGGTGAGATTGTGCACCCTTTATCATGAAGGTCAAAGCCTTCTCAGAAGCCCTCAACCGACTTCTGTTCCCATCTCCTTGGCCATAATTATGTACATGGCCACCCTGTGCTGGAAGGGAAGCTGGGAAAGCAAGCCTTTTGCATCTTGCTGTCCCAAACAGAATGGAGATTTTATTATCAAAGAGAAAGAGTGCTGTCACAAGAACCTAAACATTGCTTCTAAAATTGGGAGAGGAAGCAGGCTTGGGTTGTTTCATTCAAAGGAAAATTAGGAATCAAATCATTACAAAACAAGAGGAAGGACCTCAGGTAAGGAAAGACCGGTTGCTATTGCAATCTCTCATATGCTCCTGGATCTAAAAGTGTGGTTCTAGCTAGGAAACCGTGTCCCTCGACCTAAAGAAGGTGATGATGATGATGCTGCTGCTGCTGCTGATGATGATATGAAGAAGCTTCAGGGGAGTTTTGAAGAGTGAAGGTAAAGGCAGCCTGTTTTTAAACAACCCGATGAGCTCACGAGCATGAATAACTGATGGTGTTATCAGTAATTTCAGAAAGGAAGGAAAGAAAACTTCCAGGATGTCAATACGAACCTTGTCATCTCTGATATAAAGCGATATTTCTCAGATTCACATTCTGAGATGTCAAAAGATCAGGGCTGCCAGCCACCAGCCTCTTCCATCTTCCCGAAGCTAGCACTCGAGTTTGCTTTCTATTTTCCATCACTTCTGAGGCAAAATGACCCAGCGCCTCGGCTGGCCCTCTCCCTGCAGTGACAATCTGTTCCTGATTCTGGGGATAAGAAGGCTTAGGAGAGATTTTTGGATGAGTCATTGGGAAAAACGTTTCGTTATTTGCAGCCTGGATTAGTTGGCTCATCCTGTGTACGCCTCGGGGGTTCACTAAGAACACCCCCACCAGGGGCCCCTGAGTGGGGGTCCCGGGGTGCTTGTGGCCGGTGGGGTCCAGCAGAGTGGACTACAGCACAAAGTGGGTTACCATTCCCGGGCAGAGGCGCATTCAAGGGAGTGGAAGGGAGATGTTGCCGTGACGTGTCCCAAGGGAATGAGACTAACAGAACAGACGCCGTCACTGGAAACTGAGATCATGTTTGCCACGGACGCTCAAACAGGCTCCACGTCTCCTTTCTCACCACCTGCACCCCACCCCCAACCTGAAACCGGCAGAGAAGTGACTGGAAGCTGGTTTCCTAAAGCAAAAAGAGAATGAGCCTGCTCACAGTGGAGGACCAATCCTGAATCAGACAATTGCCTCACCTGAAAAAAAACAGGTGTCACCCAGGCCCTTTAAATGTGTTCCTGCCATCTCTCCTCTCCATCCCTCCCAACCCCCCAGGAGGGACCAAAATCCTTTTTAGGATTCCTACTCAGAATGTTAATCTGCTTTCTATTTTTACCTTGAGAAGAGAAGATGAGACCCTGAAAATGAAAAGGAGTCATTATCTTTGCTAAAGTAATTTCAGCTCTGGGGGAGAGAGTCCAATTTAGCTTTTTAAGATTTTTTTTAATACCTTGAAAAGTAGAACAGGTGATGACAAAAAGCGCGGCTTGGCTGGGGAATGAATCTCCTAGGTTCGAAGGAAGCAGAGCTGAGGGTGTTGATGATGCTCCCCTCGCCTCCCCCCTCATCACCATGGCCACCACCAACCAGCCATGACACACAGGCTTTCTGGTCTGGCTCCTGGCACCAGTCGACCATCAACCATCTGAGGCAACTCTGCTGCTTGCATCCAGCTCCTCCCATTTATTTGGTTTTATGTCTGGCAAGTGTCAACTCACCATAGCAGGGACGTCTTCCATGTCCGTTGCATGACACATATGTTTCTCAGCTCTCCATGCCTAGTCCAAGCAAGTTCCTTTGCTGGAAACAACGTGTGTTGTCTGGGTAGACTAGAGAAATAAATTCATAAACTCTTATATGTGTATAAGAAAGAGCTTTATATGCGAGAGTAATTGAATATTGGGAAAACATCTCAGCCCAGTCCAGATCAAGTTCATAAGTCCATTCTAGCCCATATGTCTGATACCAATCCATAAAGTACTCTTCAGACTCACGAAACATGTGCAATGATGCCAGATTCAGGAAGATCACAGACCAGTGGGTGGGAAGTCATGTGGATCCAGTGGCGATGTAAACATCTCATTGCTGGCAGGGGTCTCCATGTAGCTCCTTCAGCTCCAGGACTCTCGCTTAGCTCCCTGTGTCTTGTCCACAGGAATGTCTCACAGGGAGTCAGAGTATGTCTTGCCTCCAGAGAGCTATTTAGCTCCATAGCGCCTCCAAATGAGGTCATCAAGCCACGACCTGATGGATAGGCTAAACTCCACCCCTTCACTCTTAAGTCTCAAACTGACAGCAGATGACATAAGGACCTCACAGCGTTTCCCATCTCTTCCTCTTGGAGAACAGTGCTTCCTCCTAAGGATGGAGCACAAACATCATCCTTCCTCCATTGCTTCCCTCGATCCACCCGCTCCCTCAACCCACCCACGCCCTTCCTCCCCCGAGAAGAATTACCCGGGTTGCCGCCATATTTTATGCATTCCTCTCTTGCAGTAGCTCCTGTGTTGTACTTTGACACACTCTGATTCGCTGCACGAAGATAACTGGGTTCCAAGGAAAACGTTCCCGATCAAAATTGAATTATAAACCCCATTGATTTCATGGCAGATAAAAGCGGCCTGAGGTTAGGGGGGCTTCGCGCTTTCCCTAAACAAGTTCACGTTCCTTCAGGAATCTCAGTGATGCAGGGGCTTTATCACCCTCGGGGCGAGGGAAAGGCTCAAACTGCTTGACAACGAAGACAAGCAGGGAACACAGAGATCTCATTTGCCCCTCGAGCCACAAACCCAGGAGCGTCTCTGTTGTGGATGGAGTTTTGTGACCCCCAAAGCTAGGTAGCAGCCCTGCCCCTTGTGCCTGGGCATGTGACTTTGCTTGGCAAAATAGGCCCTGTCTCTGTAGGTGTTATCAGCTAGGAACCTCTCACTCGAGCAGTGTGGGTCCTAAACTCTTGAGTACCCATTACTATCGAGTCAATTCTGACTCATAGAGACCCTATAGGATGGAGCAGAGTCGCTCCTTGGGCCTTTCGAGGCTGTAATTCTGCGCAGGAGCAGACAACTTCACCTTTCTCCCCCGCCCCCTGAGCGGTGTCTACGCGGGGAAGACGGAGGGCATGGAGTGGCAGAGAGGGACTGTCAACGACCACCGGAAGTTTGGAGGGAGGAATGTGGCACCCACACCAGCTTGTGCCCGTCCTTTGTTCCCACTGTCTCCCTGCTCCTGAAAGCATGGCCCCACAAACAACCTTGTCGTCACCAGTGGCAACCAGAGTCGTGCACATTGCGTCTCTTAACTCACTGATTGTATTGTCCATGCCCAATTTCTTGTATCAACTCTCAGAAGGAGAAAGGCCACTGTTTACGGCTGCATTGCCTTCCTTCCAGAGGGCGAGAAAGGGACAAGGCATTCCGCCGTGTTCTGAACCCTTTCGATTTAACCCAGACTGCTTTCCCTGAGGTGTCGTGGTTATGCATTGAGCTGCGAGCTGCGTGGTTGGCAGTTTGAAACCAGCAGCAGCTCCTCGGGAGAAAGACCGCTTTCTACAGAATTGCAGGTTCTCTCAAGCTCTCTCCATCTGGAAGCAGATCATCTGTAGCACTGCTGGATGGGCTCAGTCAACCTTGAGGTTAGTCGTCCATGGAAATGGTTTGTACCCCCAGGGACCTTTGGAAGCAGCTCGAGTAGGCAGGGCTTTGATCTGGTTTGGGCCTCAAAAGGAACTTTCCGGGCTCGTGATATAAAAACCTCACACACATTCTCTGGACAGTATGTTGTAAGCATGATACACCAACAATGTCCACCATGCCGAAATCTAAGAAGCATCGGCACAGCACGATGCAGCAGTTAAATTACGTCCCTGAATCCACAAGGCATGTTAGATGTTGCTATTGGGGTCCAATCTAAGCTATCCAGGAAGCCATTGACCCTTTGAACCTTGACCCCACGGACAATATGTTCTTGGATCAGAGAACGTTAGCTTACACACATCATTCCCAGCTTTGCCTGGTCTCCAGCGAAGGGTCCAATTTCCTTCCACCACTTAGAAAAGTGGCAAATTATAGGGAACAAACATCGCTTGCGGCAGCAAGCGAGAGGCCTGCCCAATGACTCAGCCCTGGTGCAGAGGGGGAGATGGAAAAGCCTGCTTATCCTGTTAAACAATCGGTGCCAGAGCGTCTTCCCCGCTGTAGTCCTGCTGGGTGGACCACAGGGCGTTCCACGCAAATGTGGGTCCTCTGAAATGCTGTCGGGAGCTGTTGTTTCTTATTGCCAGGACACAGGGACACCCAAAGTGACCGTGGAGATTGTTTCCAAGGCGGTACTTGGCCCGTAAAACCCAGAATCCAGAGGTTTAAAGCTGTGGCCCACACTCCGCACGTGATGAGTTCTCAAGCTGCCCAGGCAGCAGCGTGCGCGTGTCCGTATCTGTGTGTGTCTGTCCGTATCTGTGTGTGTCTGTATGTCGCTGTGATGTCATTAGTGCAGAGGGGACGGAAAGCTATTGCAGAGGTCGTGCTTTTAAAATTAATCATTACACGTTTGAGCTTTTCTCTTACAGAGAGTTGCAACATTAGAACCCACCCCCTCCCAAGGGGAAAAAAGAGCAAAGAAAAAGGAAATGCAAAGCTCCTTGCTGCAGAGCTGATTCCATTGGTGCCCCGCTGTGTCGGTCCATCTCGTCACTGACAGGCCTCTTCTTTGCCGACCTGCTATTTTACCCTGAATGGCGTCCTGCTGCAGGGATTGGGACAGTGTCGAAGGATGCGCCTTGGATGTCGTCTTCCCCGAAGGAGACTTGCTGGTGCAGTCGTGAAAGCACCCAGTTGGTCATTAAAAGGGCAGAGGTTTGGAACCACCAGACCCCCTGTGGGAGACAAGGATGGGTGATCTCCCATGAAGACAATAGTCCTGCAACCACACACACCCCTGGCAGTTGTTAAAGTGTCACGGAGAAGTGCCTTGAGTGGAAACCCACGCAGTAGCATGCACCAGCCATCGTTACTGAAGCTGTCACTAGACAGATACGAGGCCCTGGGTCCCTGGTGGTGCTTACGAGAAGAAAGCTGATGGTGCCCAGCTATCAAAAGGTATAGCATCTGGGGTCTTAAAGGTTTGAAGGTAAACAAGTGGCCATCTAGCTCAGAAGCAACAAAGCCCACCTGGAAGAAGCACACCAGCCTGTGTGATCACAAGGTGTCGAAGGGATCAGGTATCAGGTATCATCAGAACAAAAAATATTACCATAGTGAATGAGGGGGGCAGTGCAGAGTGGAGACTCAAAACCCATTTGTAGGCCACTGGAGATTCCCTCACAGAAGAGTCTCGGGGAGCAGACGAGCCAGTCAGAATGCAATGTAGCAATGATGTAAAATACAACTTTCCTCTGGTTCCTAAATGCTTCCTCTCGCCCCCTCCCCCACCCCTGGCCTACTATTATGATCCCAATTCTACCTTGCAAGTCTGGCTAGACCAGAGGATGTACACTGTTACAGATGGGAACTGGAAACACTGGGAATCCAGGGCTGATGATCCCTTTGGGATCCCTGGTGTGAGTGGTGATACTGAGAGGGGAAAGAGAGGGTGGGTTGGAAGGGGGGAACCGATTGCAAGGATCTACATGTGACCTCCTCCCTGGGGGACGGACAACAGAAAAGCGGGTGAAGGGAGACGTAGGACAGGGCAAGATATGACAAAATATTAATTTATAAATTATCAAGGGTTCATGAGGGAGGGGGGAGCAGGGAGTGGGGAAGGGAGAGGAAAAATGAGGAGCTGATGTCAGGGGGCTTAAGTGGAGAGCAAATGTTTTGAGAATGATGAGGGCAACGAATATACAGATGTACTTGACACAATTGATGTATGTATGGATTGTGATAAGGGCTGTATGAGCCCCTTATAAAATGATTAAAGAGAAAAGAAGAGAAAGTCATTTTGTCAGCTCTGGTCTGGCTAGACTCAGCTTTCTCTTAGTAGTGCCCGAATGAAAGTTTGCTTTTTTTAATAGTACGTTACTAAAGCTAAAGTACCATAAGGGTGCCAGGCCTTTCTTGCATGGTACTGAGGTGCGGGTTCGAATCACTAACCTAGGTTAGTAGATAGATGCAAACTGTTGGCACCACCCGCTGGGAAAGCCAAACTCACTGCCATCACATCGTTGTCAACGCCTAGTGACCCCAAGAGACCACGTAGAACTGCCCTGTGGACGTATGAGACGGTAACTCTTCACAAGAGTAGAACGCCCCGTCTTTCTGCCGGTCGGAACCACCCAGGGGTGTAGAAAACATGACACTCACGGATAAGAAGAACCCAAACGTCGTCACTTATGCCAAGATCTGGAGAAGTATTTGCATCTTAGTTTGGCTGAGAAAGAGAACTATCCGTTCTTCTGAATAGATGTGCCATTTCGCGCGCACACACACACACACACACACACACAAGCCTCATGAAATTTAATCACCATCATGCTGGGATTTATTGCTTCTCATTAAATCTTCCTTTGAAGTTGAGCAGAAAGACCTAAGGTTGAGAGAGGAAATATACTTCTTTCTCAAGTACTATAAGACTTAATTTGGACTTCATTAAATCTCATTAATTCACTAATACAGAATTTATGACATTTTGGACAGAGAGTAGGCTGGTATTTATCTTGGTTTAATCTAAGGAGAAATGATTTTTCTCAGCAGGTGAATGATATAAATAAGGTCTTATGGCAAGACTATATACTTGATAGAATAAATATTCATTAGGCAATTCATTTTACACACAAGTGCTAATTTCAGGAATTTTAATATTGTCATTAAAGAAGATTAATGGAAGCTGCCACTTGATGATGCTTTGCTTCATATAGCTGTTGCCTTTTGTTTCTATTCTACCCCTTCAGTAAAGTCAACCCACAACAAAGGCGATCATATTCTATGTGCACCCAAGGAGGCAAAATGAACCACTCATCTGGTTGCAATGGCACCAAAAATACTAGGACATGTCGCCAAATTCAGAGTCTATTTTTATGGTTTTCTGTCTGTAAATAGGTCATAAACCTAGAATTCATTTTCAAGTGCTCTGGGAAGCACTGCACATGGAGACTGTCAGAAATTTCTTAGAAAACCCAAAACAACAGTGCCTTCAATAAAGGAAAACTTTAATTCTGGCATGGCTACGAGAAATCTGAGTCTAGCCAGACCAGGTCTGACACAGTGACTTTCTAAGCACCAGGGACCCACGGGGTGCTTATCTTTTTGTTCTGTCATTCTGCTGTGGCTTCCACCCTTGAGGACACCGCATGGCCCAAGACAGCTCTGCTGGTGGCCCATTGATACCAGTCAACAGAAGGATGAAGAGAAACAAGTAAGTCCAAACGGTCTTGTTGGGAATGGGCGTCGTTAGGGCGGATAGGACTGAGCTCTTGCATTCCACTAGCTCTCTCCCACTTACGCAATCACTCAGGTAATACCTGCAGGTGTGGCCTCGCAAGTCCAAAGTCCTCGCATGAAGTCACCTTTGTTCACCAAAGCAATATCAGACCCGGCCTCCCACTGGGGAGCAGAGACTTGAGTCTGCCCTCCGCTGCCTTTAACAAACTCTTCTATCACAACCCTGGAGCCGCCAGCCTTGATCGCTGGTCTCTCAGTCGCCTCCAGATCCAAAGAAAGCTTTAGACTTATTGCCTATGCCCTCCCAGTCCCTCCTGAGCCGGGTGATTGCCCTTTAAGCAATCATCCCAAAAATCTCACCCAAGTTTTCACTTAGAATAAGCTTCACCACATGGCCACGCCTTACTAAATATGCGCTTTAATAAGGGATCAGCACAATGCTGGTTGCCCTGCACTGGAAGTTAAAGATGTCCCACATGCTCCACTGTTTCCATGCCATGGCTGTGCCATGCCATCTTCAATGTCAAATGTTCCTCCTTTTCTCAATCCTCTCTCTTGTCTTCCAAAAAGGAAAAAAAAAAAACCAACAAACCCATCAATCTCAAGACCACCAAGTCCATTCTGATTCATGGCAGCCCTATAAGACAGGGTAGAACTGCCCACTGTGGGTTTCCAAGACTGTAACTCTTTATGGGAATAGAAAGCCTCCTCGTTCTCCCACAGGAAGGCCGATGGATTCGAACTGCTGACCTCGCAATTAGCAACCCAATGAGTACCCTACTACTCCACCAGGGTTCCTCTCTCCAGTCTGAGGGTTCTGTAAATTGCTGCAACATCTCACAGGACTCATGAACTGTGCCCATGACTATGTGGTTATTAGAAAATTAGCAGGACAACGTGGGGTTGGGATCAATGTGGAAGTAACAGGAACAACAAGGGAAGCAGCTCAGTCATCGATCAGAACAGCTTCTTCTTATCCACTGCCACTGGATGTGAATCTTCTCGGCCAACCTACCCAGGGCTCTGTGCTGGACCGTTGGTTCCTACCATCTCCTGCCACCATTCTCCTGTTACTGCTGTGCTGCTGTCTTTAGGGTTATAAGTTCTCTGTGTGTGTGTGTGTGTGTGTGTGTGTGTGTGTGTCCCCTTTTAAGCCTAGCAGGATGTCAAAGCTGACCAATTCTCTCATTAGTATTTCATACAACTGCTTTTCAAGGTCCTGCCTCCACCAAGAAGCCCTGGTGGCATAGTGGTTGCTCACTGGGCTGCTAACCACGAGATTGGCAGTTCAAAACCACCAGCCGATAAGACTTTCTACTCCCGTCAAGAATTACAGTCTCTAAAACCCACAGAGAGGAGAACTACCCTGTCCTTGTCGTGTCACCCCGAGTCAGAATTAAATCGATGACAGTGACTGTTTGGAGAGTGAAGTAGTTTATTGTGCCAACCTGGTCGATAAACACTTATGGGGTTAATTGAAGGGCAAATGGATAAATGACTTGGTCAGCCTTGCCTTTCTAGTTATTGGGTCTCTTGCTTTGTGATTGTCGCACCAGGGTGCAGCTGCCTTAGCCAGTTCCCTGCTTCAGCTGGCAAGGCTCACTTTCTGCAAGACATCCCTGAGGAGAAACCACATGGACCTATCCCGATACAGCCCTGCGTGCTGAAGCACCCGTGTGGAGACCCCTGCCAGCGCTGAGATGCTTACACGCTCACTGACTCAGCTTTCCTCCTGCAGTTGGCATCACTGCGTGTGTTTTGTGAGATGGAGGAGGACTTTGTGGACTGGTGTTGGACATATGGGCTAATGTTGGACTTTTGGGCTTGGGCAGCACTGGGCTGAGATGTTTTCTTGATGTGCACTTACCCTTTATATTAAACTCTCTCTTATACATATGAGTTTCGGTGGATATGTTTCTCTAATACATCCAGACTAACACAGAGGGTTTACCCCCATAAGGATTTGCATGTACCTTATTGGCGTTACTAGCAAGCTATCCCACTGCCCTTTCTCTGTTCATCATAATGTTACCTGTTGGTCCAGTTATGAAGATTTTTGTTTTCCTTACATGGAGTTGCATCTATACAGAAGGCTGCAATCCTTGACGTAAACTCCTGGATTTGCCAAGGAGTCGTGATTCAAGGAGGAGCCCTGGGGTGTGGTGGTTACTCGGGCTGCGACCCCCAGCTCTGTGTAAGAAAGAGTAGACTTTCTACTCCCGCAAACAGTTACAGTCTCAGACACCCACAGCCGATCCCTATGACTTGCATTGACTCGATGACAATGAGTTTTTGAGTGAATTCAAGGATTGCCTCCCTCAGCATGGATTCCAATCCAGTGTCAAGCCAAACCAAACCAGACTCACTGCCATCGGGTCAATCCTGGCTCACAGCAACCCCACTGTGGGTTTCGGAGACTGTGACTGTTGACAGGGGTAGAAAGCCCAGTCTTTCTCCCGCAGAGCTGCCGGTGGTTTTGAACCGCCCCCATCTATGGGGATAGCAGTTGTGAGGACCAAAATCCTCACAGCTGGACCAAATAAGTCGCATGATGATCAATGGAGAAAAGGTTGAAGTTGTCAAGGATTTCATCTTGCTTGGCTCCACAATCGATGAATGCTCATGGAAGCAGCAGTTAAGAGATCCACTGATGCACTGCGCTGGGCACATCTGCTGCGCGAGACCGCGGTAGAGTATTGAAAAGCAAGGATGCTGCCTGGAGGACTAGAGTATGTGATCTTAGCCACGGTGCTTTCCATGGCCTCCTGAGCACGTGAAAGGTGGCCCAGGAGGAAGGAAGACCCAAGAAGAATCGATGCATTTGAATGACGGTGTGGTGAAGAGAGGACGGTGAGCTGCCAAAAGAACAAACCGATTTATCCTGGAAAACAGCACAGCCAGGGTGCTCTAAGAAACGAGGTGCCTACACTTGGCCATCTGTACTTTACACATATTACTACGAGAGACTAGCCCTGGGAAAGGGACCTTATCCTTAGTAAAGTAGAGGGGCAGCAACAGGACGGATTGACAGAGTGGTGGCGGCAACGGCCTCAGGCAGGCAGTTGTGAAGCTGGTGCAGGACCGGGCAGGGGTTGATTCTGTCGGTGACGTCACTCAGGCTCGAACCAACTCTCCACCACCTAACAATGACAACACCATCCTACTCCCTTGGCGGGCCATCCCTTCCCATTTACATCATTCGACCACATCATTTGGGGGCAGCTACAAGACCATGAGAGAAAGGCCATATAAAAGCTATTCACCACACCACATGCACCGAGAGGTTTTGTTAATAAGGAAGAAGCGGGAAATGGATCTAGGAACGCACACTCCCTCCCCTCGAGAGTTATTTTTGTAAATGTGCTATGCATTCTTTACAGCAACATCTTTTTTTTTAATGGTCTATCGGCACTTCTGCAAATACCTCCCAGGGGAGAAAAGGCTCTGTTGGTAAAAAATATAGAAGGTGACATGTTATTCGCAGAGAAATGTCATAATAAACCTGGTGGAGCCAGACGATACTATTATTATTCTCCTCATTCTGCCACTATCATTGCTAAGGTCAAGGCAGTCCCATCTCCTGGCCACCCTGTGTCCAACAGCGCAAGACCCTGCCCAGTCCCTGCCTTCCTCGCAATCCTGCTGGCTTCGAGCGCACAGCTGAAACTGTGTAGCGGAGGACATGGAACCCGGAGAGGTCGGGTTTTGATCCAACATGTTTGAACAATGTCTTTTATGCTCGACAGGAAGGAGGCGGAGATGAAAGCAAGGGACAGCGCCATTGGAGAATGAGCCGAGAGCCTGCCCGCCTTAAAAATGACACCTGCTCAGCCTCGCCCTGTCCAAGGGCAGCCGTCTTCAAAGTCCCAGCTTTCTGCGACGACTGAGAAAAAACGAGAGGGCGATACAAAAGGAATGTCTTGTTAGCCAAAGCCAGCTGGTGCCCAGATAGACTCCCCATCAGTACAGCTTCCTCTTTAGGGGGACTGGACAGGGACCAGGACATTGATAACCACATCACAGCTGAGCAAAGAGAGGGAGATACAAAGGAGCTCTCTGAAAGACAGGTGTCGTGGACTGGATTTCTGTGTATTTCATCTGGTGCAGTCCATGTGTGTTGCTGCCGTCTACATTATTTTTTAAAAGGTGTTTGCAGCGAGGAAGTTGTCTCAAAAATTCCGTCATGTGATGTCCAGTGTTGTTTGTATCATCAAAGCCGTGTTTTCCATGTACGGGTCTTCCCTCTTTGTTTCCAACTTGCGCACTCCAATCACTAGTAATTATCAATGCTTCTTGATTGCACGTTTGATCAGCTTAAGACTGAAGAAGGGGGCAGAATTCTTCAATTTCTTTATCATTGGTTTTAGAGTTCTGTGTGTAATTTGAGTACTAAATGGAGTAACAGGTCTTCCTTGGGGTTGTATGGGATAGTATCCTGCCACAGGCGAGATGGATCCTGAAACCTTCTTTTCAATGACGAATGCTTGCTGTGGCTGCTGCTAACAGCAGGTTCTGGCGATAGAACAAATCACTGCCTGGCCCTGTGTCACCCTCACACGTTTTCTTGTGTTTGAGAAACATCAGTGGCCCATTATGGGAGCCACTGTATCAATCCATTTGGCCAATCCATCCTCAACCACAGGTTTGCCCAATATTCAAAATGACCAACATCAGCCCATTCCAGTTCCCGAATGCCTACGATGTCCATCTGTACATGTTTGATTTTATCCTTAATTATTTCCAATGTTTCTACATTCACACTTTGCAGGTTCCACTTTCTGATCATTAATGGATGTTTGCAGCTGTTTCTTTTCCTTTGGACTCGTGCCTTGTCGGTAAATGAAGGCCCGGAGAGCTTTGCTCTATCCAGGTCGTTAAAGTAGACTCTACTTTGAGGAGACGGCCCTTTCCCAGTTGTATTGTGTGTGTCTTTCAACGCGAGTCAACGCGAGGGCCTCGTTTCCTGGCGCTACATCAGACAATGCTCCTCTGGCTCCACGGAAGACAAAGCTCCCGTCGTGGAGTCCACATAGTCTCTTTCATTCATTCCTACGGCTTTGACCTCGGCAATACTGGCTGACTCTCAGAGGACAAGTCGGTGACAGTGTTTCACAGCAAGAGCCAGTGACTAAGGTAGAAGCTTCTACAGAGCACCATATGTCGAGAAGCATCCAGATACTCATCATGTTCCAGGCTTGTAGGGATGCAGTGTGCTTCCTACTGCCAAGGCACTAGGAGAAGACAAGTCAGTGATCAAATACATGCACCTGCTAAGATACAGCACACAAATAGAAGTTTGTATAAGGAATCCTGGTGGGGCAATGGCTAAGTGCCTGGCTGCTAACGGAAAGGTTGGTGGTTCAAACTCACCCAGTGGTTCCATGAGAGAAAGACCAGACAACCTGCTCTCATAAAGATTATCGCCCATAAAGCCCCATGGGTCAATTCTACTCTGCCACATAGAGCTACGACGAGTTGATAACCAACTCAATGGCTACCATCCAGCTTTGATGCATGCCATTTGATTTATGTATTAATTTCTAAGTCACAAGGTGTGGGGGGGTGACGTAGATCCAGGAATGAGATCTGGGCTCACACTCAATCTTATCTCTGACTTAAGAACATTTAGTTCTTACACCATGGCCCTGCTCAATACTCACCTGCGTGAAATGATCACTGAAGATAAGGGTGCTACAGCAAAGTGTGGTGAAGAAAGCAGATGGTGCCCGGCTATCAAGCAGAATAGTGTCTGGGGTCTTAGAGGCTAGTATTCAAGCAAGCAGCCATCTATGTGAGGAGTCAACAAAGTCCACAGAAAAGAAGCACACCAGCTTGTGTGACCCAATGATGACAACAACAGAATTCAAATATGACAAAGAGAAAAGTATCAGAGCTAATATTATGAACACCCAATTTGTAGAAGGCTATGGAGGACAGTGGGGGCCGAAAACCCATCTGGAACGTATCCAGTCAGACCAAGCCACTGGCAGATCCCCTCTAGCTAAAGTCAAGAGTACTGAACAGCCTTAGTATCCTGATGATGCTGGATCGATATGATACTTGTGCAGTCGACCTCCCTGTAGACATGACCCGAAATTGTTCTGGGTGCAAGTATCTCTTAGTTGTTCCATAACAGAAATTTCTTCCCTGGTTTTTTGAATACTGATGGGGGTCTTCTCCCTCCCGTGCATTCTTTCTATTTTGTTTTCATACTAATATGATCTTATCCTTAAAAAATTCTGAAGTACCAAGGAGATGGAAATAATATATTTCCTGCAGAGGAAGAATTCAATGCTCTCCTAGAGAACTGAATTCTTTACCCAAGATCGATAGCCAGGAGGCATGAGCGCGGGAATGGGAGTCCCAAACTGTCTAAAACTTCGGAAAAATTTCAACATCCATTCCACTCCTGGTTACTCTGTCCAACTCTGCTGGCTCTGCGGACACTCATGCCAGGGTAAAAATAATGAGGTATAGGTACACAGCCCAGGTGGGCTGAGTGCTCCAAATGAGAAATCAGATGCCTTCAGCAGTGGGTATATGACATTTGTCTGTGACTGCCTTTCCAAAATGTCACTGTATTGGCTGGGCTGCTGAAGATGGGAAGTCGAATAGTAAAATATGTGAGGCTTCTCTTCCAGCGGATATCCTGGAGTGCCGATTTGCTCCCTCGAAGATTGGGCGAAGCAGACAAACACATGGTCTTAGACGGTTTATGTACTTGAAAAGATCAGTTGATGACATATCTTCTCTGACATTTCCATTTTTTTAACTTTCTAGGAGTTTAAACGGTCTTCTCCCGAGTAATCTAGTTAGTAAGATACATTTGTAAACTATTGTGCATACTCTTTTAGAGAAGGACAGCGCCGTCTTCAGCCTCCGCCAAGTCGAAGCCAGGTGCAGCATAGAGTAAATGGGCAGTAAAATTTCCCTGAGTCCAAATGAATTCTATCTTGTATCCATGTATAACTCTGAAAACCCACTAAGAAGTCACATGAATAATCTCATAAGTGCAAAGCAGCAAAGCCTGAGCTTTTATTAGCTGAATAAAGGATTGCTTTCTACACTCTTCTAAATGTATTTTAGGTCTTTGAAAGGAAGAAAGCCTAAGTGATATAGTTAGCCAAGATAGTTCGCCCCATTACCTTTCATAAAAAGGCTTATGTTCCCTAAAGGAGAAAACCCTACTTCCAGCTTCCTGGGAGCCCTGGCAGGGAGCTTGCTCATGTAGTGGTTACGTGTTGGGTTGCTAACCACAAGGGTGGCAGTTTGAAACCACCAGGTGCTCCATGGGAGAAAGATGAAGCTTTCTACTCCTGTGAAGAGTTACAGTCTTGGAAGCCCACAAGGGAAGTTCTACCTAGGATCGCCATGA
This sequence comes from Tenrec ecaudatus, assembly GCF_050624435.1. Taxonomy (NCBI): domain Eukaryota; kingdom Metazoa; phylum Chordata; class Mammalia; order Afrosoricida; family Tenrecidae; genus Tenrec; species Tenrec ecaudatus. The sequence goes on from NC_134543.1 coordinate 14,632,357, forward strand.
ATCGGAATCGAACTTGGCATTTTGTGAGCCAAGAGATGTAGGTCAGGATCATTTTGTCTTAATAATGACATTCTTTTCCGGAGATTTCCTTACACTGCCCTTCTCCTCTTCCAAGCAGACAGACTGTCTCAGGCAGACTGTGGCAACAGCCCAGATGCCGTCTCTTGGCTTGAGTTTCTGAAAGCCTGGAGTTCCTAAGAGGTATTAGCAAGGGCTCAGTAAAATGTTGGGAAGAAGAGAAGTGGTCCCTGAAGAGCAGGCTCACCAAGTTCCCTGGACAGTAAGAAGGGAAACCGGAGGGGAAGTGAGAGCGGTATGGATGCCAGACGTTCCTAAAGAGGGGGCAAAGTCTGCTCCCTGGGGAGAACCTGCGGGGCCCCAGACAGGGTTCTGCAGGTCAGTGAGAGCAGGCAAGTGTTGTATTGTGAGCCTGCAACAGAGGGAGAAAGTCCGACGGGAAGGACCTCAGAAGACAAGCACCATGGGCACCTGGTGGCTACCTGCAGGGGCTTACCCTTGCCCGACCTTGTAATATATCTCCATAGACGACATGCACCAAAACGTCTGGGTGTGTTCGCTCGTTTGTTTGATGGATTGTGGATCATCGGCGGAACATCTAAAGTCCAACTCGTCGAGGTAAATTCTGGGGACCATGTAGATCACCATTCTGCCCCAACTTGAGAACAGTTTGAAAAACACACTCCTACTTAGGGCTCGGGGGGCTCAATGTGAAGATGCTTTAACAAAACCTGTCTGTTTTGTAAACATTTAGACCTTTGACTCTTATACTTCTGCAAATTAACTATGGACTAAAGACTAAATCAACAACTCGAGTAACAAGAATGCGAGGTGACGTACTGTTTACAGTCCCGTAAACCAGTTGCCTGCCAGTTGATTCTAACTGAGGGCAACCCCATATGTGTCAGAGCGCAACGGTGTTCCACAGCGTCTCCCAAGGCGGATGTTTTTAGGGGTAGATTGCACCATTCCAAGACTACTTGTTTAACGGAGAAAAAGTCCAATCGGAAACTGCCAAACTAGCCAATGCCAGGGTTAAACCAATCACGGGCAGGTGAACGCTCCCTTAACCAACGACCTTCTCTCCCTTCACAAATCCCACTGTGGCCCCGTGGACTCTGCAGACCCGTGTTCCCCTTCTCTCCTCCCACCAGCTGAGGGGTGTGCTTGGAGAAGTTCAACGAAACTGTCCTCCCCTCGCTTGCTGGGGAGTGGAATGGGAGTAACACACCATCAATAAGTGGAGGGAGATGAGGGAGCCTTCCCACCAGGATGACTGTGGGGTGGCTCCCTCCAGGGGCCCTGGTAGCCTAGTGGCTATGCACTGGGCTGCAATCCTCAAGGGCAGCAGTTTGAAACCACCAGCCACTCCTCAGAGAAAGACAGGGCTTTCTACTCCTGTAAAGAGTTACAGTCTGGGGAAAACTCACTGGGGCAGTTCTCCCCTGTTCAATTGGGTCGCTATGAGTGGCTTCGGTTGGAGCGCTCACTCTACTCTAAAGAAGCAGGAGCTGGAGAGGGAGGCGGAGCCTTGTGAAGTCATTGCAGGCAAGCCCTGCAGCCCCGGGAACCCTAAACAGTCTGCTAGGAGTTGGACTCCACCCGGCAGAGTGGGCTTTGTTTGCTTGTTTCTTCTACTCTGGTGTGACTTCCTCAACTGATCACATCTGCAATGGAAAACTCCATGTCCCTCAGTAAGGACACATTCACTGGTCCTGTGGCTAGGAGCCAATGTATCTTTTAGAGGACCCAATTCAATTGGTAACCTTGTTTTTCTTAGTTCTAGGACAGCCCTATATAAAACCACAAATCAAGCCTATCGCCATCGAGTCGTTTCCAACACATAGCAACCCTATAGGACAGAGTAGAATTGCCCTATGGGGCGTCCAAGCCTGTAAATCTTTATGGAAACAGCCTGTCACACCTTGGCCTCTAGGAGTGGCTGATGGGTTCCAATTGCTAATCTTCCCAGCTCTTGGTCAAGTGCTTTAAGCACTGTGACACCACAGCCCCTTTAACCTTATATAAAAACCAACCAAGTTCATTGCCATCGAGTTAATACCGACTTATAGCAACCCAATAGGACCGAATAGAACTGCCCATGTGGATTTCCGAGATGATAGTTGTTAATGGGAAGAGAAAGCTATATCTTTCACCTACGGAGCACCGGTGGATTCAAACTGCTGGCCATGTTAGTAGCCCAAAGTATAAGTCACCTGGGATCCTGTAGTCCCATGTAAAAAAATAAACCCACTGCCATCAAGTTGATTGTTTCAGAGCAACCCTGTAGGTCAGGGGAGAACTGCTCCGGTGGGTTTCAGAGACTGTAGCTTTTACAGGAGTAGAGAGGAGTGGCTGGTGGCTTCAAACGGCTGACCTTGTGGTGAGCAGCCTGATATCCCTACTTTGCAGATGTGGAAGCATCGGTTCAGCAGCTGGTGCTAAAGTCACAGGGTTAGAATCAAAACGGAGGTGTCAGTGCTGCTCTGTCAGTATGCAGAGCCCACCCTTCCTCTCCCACAGCTGTTCCTCTCGGGTGCATCCTGGGCACCATGTTTGGTTGCCACTTGAATGTCAAAAGCTCCCTTTAGCTGCTGACCTTGAACATTCCCTGAGCTCCTAGCAGGCATGCTGGTCTCATTTAGCTTCTCATAGCATGGGGAGAGGTGGCCTCTCAGCTCTGAGAAGGTGCCTCAGCTCCCCTGGAGGGGAGCCTCCAGGCCAAGGTCAAAAAGACTCCACATCCATCAATTTAGGGCCCCCAGCATTTTTCAGCACAAAAAACGTGCTGAAAAACTAGGGTTTGGCTTATAAATGGGTCAGTGGTACCCCAGCGAGGACAGCATCTATGATGACCTCACACCAGCTGAAGCTCTGCATTGGGATACGGATGATGATGAGGAATCCAGTTTTGAAGGATTTAGACTCTTTACATTTTAGCTTGGTTGCTGATTGAGCTCAGGGAATAGTACACTTAAGGTATCATTGGTGATACCTTATTGTTTTTGCTGAACATATTTTCCACTTACTGTGCTGGTTTACTAATGTTAAATGACTTGTTGTCCTTTAACTTATGTTTTTTAGTCAAAATAAATATTTAAATACATGAGCCCACTGATGTCTCAATTTTTAGTAATTTCATTTTCATTTGTTTTGATTATTGAAACTCACCTATAGCTTCTGCATGTTCCACCCTAGGCTTATACTGCAGTCAAGCAGTTTTTCTGGTTTCCCAGGTACTCACTAGGTGCCTCGACTTATACTCGGGTCAGCTTATATTCTAGTGTATACCGTATATTCTTCTAAGCGCTACCCCTCCCTGGTGTCTGTACTGCAAAATGGCATCAGCATTTCTAAGGCACCTTGAACCCTGTCCTCACCTGTAAGCATAACAGAAAGCTCAAGGCAGTGTGTGCAGGGTGAGGAGGGGAGACCATTCACTCTATCATCCACTCACCAGGCAACATCGATCTTTGAGTTTCTAGTTCAGGAGTTAAGCCTTGGGCTACTAACCACAAAGTCAGTGGCTCAAGCCCATCAGCTTCTCCTTGGGAGGACGATGTGGCTGTCTGCTCCTGTGAAGATTTACTCTCGGAATCCCTTGGGAGCAGCTCTCCATGAATGGCAGTGACAAGGAGTCTATTCTAGGGTCAGCACTTGTTCTGTAAAGGATCACTTAGCAACTGGTTTCTGCTTGGTGGGCCAGGTAGATGTCTCTCACAACTACTCTCCGGCGCTATTGTGAAACTAAGGTCGACTCAAATAACAGGCGTTCATGTGAGTGTATGGCTGTGTTCCAATCAAACATTATTTACGGATATTTGTGTGATGGATTGGATTGTGTCCCCGTCCACACATGTATTGAAATTCTAACCCTTGCATCTGTTTGGAAGGATTGTCTTTTGTCATGCTAAAGAGGTCATAGGGTGGATCCTAAACCAAATCACTTCAGAGTTAGAAGAGTAAACGGAGCAGGCTATTAGATTTCTGCCACAAAAGTTGGAGTCCACTCTTGCGGCTCTCCTCTCTGAGTAGATAGGCTCCAACATGGATGCTTTACTTAACAATCAACATATAGCTTATTTTCTGTTTTGTATCTGACTATTTCCCATTTGTAAACATGTTTGTCCTTTGAGTAGACAGCTTATATTTTAGAAGGGAGAAAGGAAACTACTGACTCATGAGCACAAAATAAAAACAAAAAAATCAGACCGTGATGACTGAAGGGAAGAACAGGGCTTAGTCATAGAAAGGAAGTAAAATGTTATTGTGATGTTTATTATCAATTCCATACCTTCATGTCTTTCTGCCTTATGTGGTTCTCTAATATTTTCCTGAGTGCTTCCTATTTATAGTTTTAGAAGCTTTATATTGGAAGCTTTATATTGGGTGGAATCCAGTCCACGGCAGGGGTTTTGGTTCTGAGTTTTGGACGTCCCATTTTTAGAGTCGTCTCTCTGAAAGACTACTAGAGCCCTGAGAACAAAGACTATCCTCACATCCTTTATAGATTGCCTGCCACATGGGAAACTAGAGGCAAGATTTTTTTTCCCCAAGAGAATACAGAAGAGTCCTTTAACATCAATTGGTCCACACACTCCCGTGGATCCTGGTTTAGTTTCTTATAGCTGTTGTAACAAATCACCCCAAAATCGGTCATTGATAACAACACAACTTCATCCTCTTTGGGGGTGGGAAGCCTGAAATGGATCTCATGAGCCTGGACTCAAAGTTTCAGAAGGACTGCGCTGCCTCTGGAGGCTTTGTGGTTGTTGTTTTTCATCTTCTGGACATGTCCCAAATGAAGGCGTCCTGGTGACAGGAAGGTTGACACTCAGCAGTGAACTGAAAGGTAGTTTGTTGGCACCTACCCGTCAGCTCCTTGGAGACAATACTTAGCTTTCTGCTTCCATAACTATTCACAACACTCACCGCCACCAAGTGAATTCCAACCCATAGCAACCCGATAGGACAGAGTAGAGCTGCCCCGGGTGGGTTTCAGAGAGTCTCGTCTTTCTCTCACAGAACAGCTGATGACCTTGTGGTTGATTAGCACCCAGGATGTAACCCACTAGGCCACAAAGGAAGCCCTGGAAGAAGTTTTGCTCCATCACATGGGCTCATTATGAGTCAGAAATGGATTCGACAACACCTAGCAACAGCAGAGGCCTCCTAAAGCCTCATTGCCCCTCCTTCTTCCAAGCCCGCTGCAAACATCTTTTCTCTTTGATTCTACTTCTGTCACATGGCATTGCGCTCTTCCAAGCCAAGTCTCTTTCCTCCCTCTTCTCAGAACGATTCTGATAGGATGGAGGGCCCATCTGATCATCTAGGACCATCTCCCCATCGCAAGAGGCTTAACTTAACCACATCTGCAAAGTCTCTGTAGAGACGCTGCAAAACACAGTCTTCACGGGTACCAGGGATTAAGACCTGGATCTCTTGGGGGGCCATCATTATATCATGAGACACTTCGGACGGGCCTGGCTTTCCTCTGGATGCTAGAGGCTCAGGCATGAGCTAGGTGTGTGAAAGGGCTAAATCTAGGAAACCTGCATTCCAGTGGGAAAGATCATCGTTAATAGACAAAACCATTTTAGATTATCCTGAGGGGGTCAAGGAAAATCCAGAGACTCCTGAGAGAATGCCAGGAAGTCTGCATGGGGGTTGCGGGTGACACAGAGTTGATATTTGAAGACAACAAGGGTCTAGCCGTGCGAAGAACTGGGGGAGGTGGGTGCTGATTGAACAAGTAGAAGAAATAAAAACAAGTCTGTTGTTGTCGTTGTGTGCCCTTGAGTCAGTTCTGACCCATAGCGAGCTTATGCCCACCCGAAGGAAACACTGCCCAGCCCTGCACCATCCTCACAATTGCTCTTATGCTTGAGCCCATTGTTGCAGCCACAGTGTCCATCCATCTCGTCAAAGGCCTTCCTCTTTGTCACCGCCCCTCTACTTTCCCAGTCATGATGTCCTGCTGCAGGGACTGGTCTCTCCCGACCACATGTCCAAAGTATGCAGGACAGAGTCCCACAATCCTAGCTGGTTGCCTTTTCTCCAAGGCAGATGGATTTGTCCCGTAAGCAGCCCAGGGTACTTTCAAGTTTAGCTTATTTCAGATGTTTGAGGGAGGCCGCTATGGGGGGGACACCAGATGTGAGGGGAGGAGATGAAGATGGGGGGGGAGGGAAGAGTCACTCTTGAGATAAAAGCAAATTGAATTTACTTCTTGGGTCCTCTTAATTGTCTGACACTCATCTTTGATTACATTGCGCTCTATCTTCTCTCTCTCTCTCTCTCTCTCTCTCTCTCTCTCTCTCTCTCTCTCACACACACACACACACACACACACACTAGCCTGTGTAAGGTGAGCATCAAGACCAGCTGTCAAAAAATAAAGCGTCTGGGGTCTTAAAGGCTTGAAGGTAAAAAACGGCCATCTAGCTCAGAAGCAACAAAGCCCACATGGAAGAAGCACACCTGCCTGTGAGATCACGAGGTGTCGAAGGGATCAGGGTATCAGGCATCATCAGAACAAAAATCGTATCATCGTGAATGAGGGGGTGGTGGTGCAGAGTGGAGACCCAAAGCCAATTTGTAGGACACCTTACAGAAGGGTCTCGGGGAGAAGAAGAGCCAGTCAGGGTGCAAGGTAGCAACAATGGAATATACAACTTTCCTCTAGTTACTAAGTGCTTCCTCCCCACCTCCCTTCCTCTCCACTATCATGATCCCAATTCTACCTTACAAATCTGGCTAGACCAGAGGATGTACACTGGTGCAGATAGGAACTGGAAAAAGAGGGAATCCAAGGCGAATGATCCCTTCAGGACCAGTGGTGTGTGGAGATACCAGGAAGGTGGAGGGAGGGCGGGTTGGAAAGGGGAACCAATTACAAGGATCTATGTATAACCTCCTCCCTGGGAGACAGACAACAGAAAAGTGGATGAAGGGAGACGTCGGACAGTGTAAGATATGACAAAATAATAATTTATAAATTATCAAGGGTTCATGAGAGAGGGAGGAAGTGGGGAGGGAGGGGGAAATTAGGAGCTGATGCCAGGGATTTAAGTGGAGAGCAAATATTTTGAGAATGATGAGGGCAACAAATGTACAAATGTGCTTTACACAATTGATGTATGTATGGATTGTGACAAGAGTTGTATGAGACCCTAATACAAAGCTAACTTGCCTGAGGTCTGGAAGCTAGAGAGGACTGAGCTGGAATTAGGACACAAACCTCCTGACACCTGGACAGGGACAACTGGCCACACATACTCCGATGCCCGACCAGCCAGCACAGCAGCTTGGATGGACCCAATATTTGAGGGACCAGCTGTGAGGTCTGATCACCCAAACTGAGGGTTTGCTAGGAATCCAGGTCTCCATCTGTCCTCTTCCCTCCTCTTGGCTCTGTGTGACTCTACCCTCCAGCAGTCCCAAGAGACCAGTCAGATGTCACATAGTCAGCGGGCCCTGAAGCTGTCCCTCACACCTGCTTGCTCCTATCTTCAAGGACACACAGTATCATGCTTGACAAAAGCAAGAGGCATTCTTGACCCCTAAATGCTCCTGCGGCCACGCTCTGTGTCTGCTTGGCAGGACACGCAGGGTTCCACCGCAGATTTCTTTACTGGTGCATGTCCCCAGAAGTGGAGGACAGATGGGGCTTCTGGAGGGCACTTGTGTAGTTCACAATCTTATCATTTCCAGTGGCACCAAAATAGTGTGTGCCAACAGGTTGTACCATTGCTGACCATGGCCAGGGGTGTGAGCGGCCTCGCTATCATGCAGAATGCCATGGAAAGTGGATTATTGCAAATGCGGCTAGATCGAAACTTAGCATCTCATCATTTGATCTTCCTTATGATGCAGGTTAAATTTGTCCTAGTTTTTAATCATTTCTTTTCCAGGGTTCAAGATAAACAAGCAACCATCTAGCTCAGAAGCAACAAAGCCCACATGGAAGACACACGAGGTGTTGAAGGGATCAGGTATAAAGCATCATCAGAAAAAAAAATCTTACCATAGTGAATGAGGGGGGATTGCAGAGTGGAGACCCAAAGCCCATTTGTCGACCACTGGACATCCCCTTACAGATGGGTCTAGGGAAGGAGACGAGCCAGTCAAGGTGCGATGTAGCACCGATGAAAAATACAACTTTCCTCTACTTCCTAAATGCTCTCCCCCCACCCCCGCCCACTATCATGATCCAAATTCTGCCTTGCAAGCCTGGCTAGGCCAGAGGATGTACACTGGTGCAGCTAGGAGCTGAAGGCACAGGGAGTCCAGGGCGGATGATCCCTTCAGGACCAATGGTGTGAGTGGCCATACTGGGAGGGTAGAGGGAGAGTGGGTTGGAAAGAGGGAACCGATTACAAGGATCTACATGTGACCTCCTCCCTGGGGGACGGACAACAGAAAAGTGGGTGAAGGGAGACATCGGACAGAGCAAGATATGGAAAAAAAATAATTTATAAATTATCAAGGGCTCATGAGGGAGGGGGAGAGGGGAGGGAGGGGAAAAAATGAGGACCTGATGCCAAGTGCTTAAGTGGAGAGCAAATGCTTTGAAAATGATGATGGCAATGAATGTACAGATGTGCTTTACACAACTGATGTATGCATGGGTTGTGATAAGAGTTGTATGAGCCCCTAATAAAATGATTAAAAATAATAATTTCTTTTCCATTGAGGTTTTTAAATCTGTTTTACTTCATTATTGTTATTTTAAAGGTGATTTTTAATGCTTTTCTTTATAGGAGATCCAGGATAGGTAAATCTATAGAGATTGTAATTGAATTAATGGGTTCTTAGGGGCATGACAGGGAGTCCTGGTGGTGTTGTGGTTATGTGTTAGGCTATGAATCCACGTAGTTGGCAGTTCGAAACCACAAGCATCTTTGTTGGAGAAAGACTGGACTTTCTACTCCTGTATACAGTTACCAGTGTCGGAAACCACAGCGGGTCACTGTGAGTCAGCACTGACTCAATGACAGAGAGTCGGGGTATGGCAGGGGAGGCTGGAGGAAAGGGGGAGCTAAGAACGATGAATGAATGAAGAAAGGGCGCCAGGACAGATGGCAATGATGATGGCACAGCTCTTCTGGATGCGATTGAACTACTGCATTGGCTGATATGTGAAGTATATGCCAATACAACTGTTACAGGTATTCCATCAGGAGGGTTGGTCCAGGGAGACAGTTGATCTCTCCTTGGGGATCGGTCCTCAGAAATCTTTCCCTTGCCCTTGTGACTTACAGCCACTGGGACAGTGGTCTCCATGATGACAGTGTCTTGAGAGAGGAGGAGGACTCTTACACCAAAGGTCATGTACCAGCTGCAGATTTGCCCTTCAGATCACTGTCCTCTGGGCAGCTGGGCAGCTGGGCAGCCTTCCTCAGCTCATTGGGCAGCATGCCTCAGATCATTGAACTTGCAGTGAACTGGAAAGTTCAAGGTGTCTGGAATCCTTGTCTCCTCCTACCATGCTCAAGCCAACTGGACTGACTTTAGAGAATTTTATTTTTTCCTACCGAATGCAAGGAAGGAAAGGAAAACAAAGGAAGGAGGAAATGAAAGAGGGGAGAGGGAGAGGGAGGGAGGAGCAAGCTTGAACCTGGGGGTCATTCAGCACCCCTTCCGGTGACATGTGGGTCGTGTCGAAGATGGGATCTTATCAGCAGAAATGAACTGCATGTCTGGGACTCTTTTGTCACCTAGAACTCAGGTGGCCACAGGATCAGCTCCTGCCTCATCATAAGGAAGGCACTGCCGTCTGTGGGGTCATTTGAAGGGCCATTTCTACAACCATTCTCCTCCCTACACACACACACACACACACACACGCACACACACTCACACACACACACTCTCACACACCCCTCGAGCATTTGTAGACTCACAAGACAAGCTTCTCCTGTTTTAGTGGCTTTGCCGTCGCCACTTGCTTGTCCTCAAACTGAACACTGGGTGCAACAGCTGCGATGGGTGTCCTCTAAAGGAGCCTTGTCTTCTGGGTCTGATAAGGGGTTCAATTTCCCTAGAAACCTCAAACAGGAGAGGCGTGGTTCTCAGAGAGGCAGCCAACCATGTGTCCCGCTGTCTATTTCTACCCCCATTGAGCTCAGAATCTGGGCTGGTGATTCTACAGCGAGCCTTTAAATGGAAAAAGAGGCCGGGGATACACAGACTAATTTTCATGAGAAATTCGTAGAGAATTTAAGGGGGAGAGGTCTGTGGGCAAAAGAAGAGTGGGTTTTCACCAACTTTGCCTATGTCCAGAGGAATGGGAACATTTTGCCGAAGCAGTTGCTTTCAGGAGCATCAGATTACCGAGCTGTCCCCCTCCCCCGGCTGAGCAATAACCCAGAAAATGGACTCTTAGAAGGGGCCAGGTGCACGCACCAGCTTGATTCTCCGGCGCCAAGGTTTTTAAAGTGATTCAGGTGCCGTTGGTTTCTGGAAGCCTCTCCTGGCAAAATTGGGATACTGCTCCCTGGCACATAGTAGAAAAAAGTCATTTCGTTCTGTTAAAACTATTTTCATACAAAATTCAACCCATCTCTACAGAGGTAGACCGCTTAGAAGGCAATTGCTTGATGGGCGCTTCTCCGGGATGTAGTGAGGTCTTTCAAGAAGACAGTGGGGGTGGGGGGTGGGGTGGACCAGGAGCCCCAGACTTCTAAAACTGACATGTAGAGTCAAGTGCTGAGTACAATCCTGTTACCACTCCCAGAATTTGTCACTCCCTCCTTCCTAACCCCCCCAAGAGGGAGATGAGACTTTCCATAGTGATTATTGCCATGGCCTGCTTGACCTTGACTCAAAAAGGAACCATTTTCTTCGGGAATCAGACACCATCTGATGTAGCAAGCACAGTGGTCAACCTTTTATCTCTGGAGAAATTCTTTGGTTTCAGAGATGAGCAGGCACTTCATTTAGTTATGATTCATAGAGATTTGTTCTACTGATATCAGGACCAGAACAAAACAAAAGCTAGAATGGCCAGACATTAGGATCAGAGAAAAAGAAATAAAACCAAGTGGAAGCTGGAAGGCCAGCTAGCTCGCATCAGTCGGTTAGGGTGCAAAATGATAGGGATTGAAGCACCGAAGCCCCTGCAGGGACTCAGAGCTCTGAGAAACAGACCCAGTAAGACCCTGCGACTGAATTGTGTCACCCCAAAACTTAGGTTGAACTCCTAATTATTGCGCTGTACTGTTTGGAAATAGGGGTTTTCTTTTGTTGTGTTAATGGATGCATATCAAAGTAGGGTGGGTCCTAAATGCAATCTTTTCTGAGCGGTGTCTAATAAAATGAGCAGAGTAGACATAGGCACATACAGCAGGGAGAGGCCACTTGGGGAACCACCTCCAGGCCAAGGAATGTCGAGAACGGCCGGGATCTACTGACAAGGAGTCCCCACTGCCCCTTTGCATCCCCCAAATTTAGGGGATGCAAATTCTCTGGACTTACCTGAATGTGTGATGCTGAGGGCGATTTGGGGAAGACCTTCATTTTGACATCCATTCAAGTTGTAAGGATGTACCTACACTAGGGCACACCGTAGTCTTCCTGTAAGAGACATCGCATGAGAAACTCTGGGGGGTGGGGGTGGGGGAAGAGAGGCAATATGGTTGTTGTTGTTGTTGTTAAATGCCATTGAGTCCCTTCCAACTCATAGCGACCTTAGGCACCACAGAAGGAAACACTGCCTGGTCCCATGCCATCCTCAGAATTGTTCCAATGCTTGAGCCCATTGCTGCAGTCCTGGGGTCAAGCCATCTCCTTGAGACCCTTCCTCTTTTTGGCTGGCCCTGCACCTCCACTTTACCAAGCATGATGTCCTTCTCCAAGGACTGGGCTCTCCTGACAAGGAGTTCAAAGTCTGTAAGATAAAGTGTCACCTTCCTTGCCTCTAAGGAGCACCCTGACCGCACCTGCCACGCTGTCAGACAAGGGGTCGACAGTATGAAGAACAAGCAACAAACACGTCACCTCAGGTCTGGGGACAAAACCACCACAGATGTGAGCCCCAGGGGGTACCGTTTTTATAGAAAGAGACTTACCTGAAAGGTGACGGTTGGTGACAACCGGGGTGGCTTAAGTAGTGATCTGCACATATATCTTGGAGAAGGGTGCTCTAGGTCAAGGGGATTGGACGTGCAAAGGCCTTGAGGTGGGCTTGGAACTGTGCAGTGAGCGGTGTCGCTGGAGCAGAAAGTATAGTAGGGGATGAGATTGGAGAGCGAGCAGGGAGCTAATTAAACTGGATCCTGGACAAGTGTGAGCCCTTGGGGGGTCACTGTGCTCACCATGGGAAAACACTGTATAGGGATAGCCTGGGGGCGGGGTACAGCATTGGGTCGTGTTGAGAGACATGATTCAACTTTCGGTAAATAGAGAAAAGATTGCAGTTGTCAAGTTTTTCGCCTTCTTTGGATACACAATCAATGCTCAAGGCAGCGGTCGTCAAGCAATAAAGTGATCCATTGCATTGAGTGAATTTGCTGCACCAGACTTCTTCAGAGCATTGAAACTCAAGATGGTTCTGTGATGACTACAGTGTGCCTGAACCAAGACATGATATCTTCAATTGCCTCCTATGCCTGTGAAAGCTGGAC